>NC_041740.1:20866320-22101099 GCF_004115215.2 Ornithorhynchus anatinus | reverse complement strand
AATCCAGTCCCCCCAGCCCCCCGCCACCTTTGCCTTGTAGGCCTGGCCCCCAACCCGTCTCGTTTCAGCTTGGGTCCCCCTGCTTTTGCCTACAAGGCCTAGCCCCTCAACCTTTGCTTCCAGTCCTGGCCCCGAACAGTTTTCATTCCAGTTTGGGCACCCCAGCTTTTGCCTTCAAGGCCTGTCCACCCAGCTATTGCCTTCCAGGTCTGGCCCCGAACTCTTCTCGTTTCAGTTTGGGCCCCCCGAGCCTTTGCCTTCCAGATCTGGCCCCCCAAACTTTGCCTTCCAGGCACGGCCCCCAATCCTTCTCATTCCACCTTGAGTCCCCCAGCTTTTGCCTTCAAGGCCTGGCCCCCCGATCTTTCCCTCCAGACCTGGCCCCAAATCTTTCTCATTCCAGTTTGGGTCCCCCTGGTTTTGCCTTACATATCTGGCCTCGAACTCTCCTCATTCCAGTTTGCTCCCCCCCATCCCCTCTGCGCCCCCCCGCCCCGCCTTTGCATTCCATACCTGGCCCCGAACCCTCCTCATTCCAGTTTGGTCCCCCCCACCTTTGCATTCCATACCTGGCCCCGAACACTTCTTGTTCCAGTTTGGGCCTCCCTGCATTTGCCTTCAAGGCTTGGTCCCCCAGTCTTTGACTTGCAGGCCTGACCCCAAACTTTTCTCGTTCCAATTTAGGACCCCCACCTTTGCCTTGAAGACTTGGACCCCCAGCCTTTGCCTTCCAGACCTGGCCTCCAACCCTACTCGTTCCAGTTTGGACTGCCCCACCTCTGCCTTGCAGGCCTGGCCCTGAACCCTTCTCATTTCATTTTGGGTCCACCCGCCTTTGCCTTACAGGCCTGGACCTGAACCCTTCATGTTCCAGGCCTGGCATTGAACCCTTTTTGTTCCAGTTTCGATCCCCAAAACTTTGCCTTCCGGAACTGGCCCCGAACCTTTCTCGTTCCAGTTTGGGCCCCCCTGCTTTTGACTTCCAGGCACAGCCCCCATACTTTCTCCTTCCAGTTTGTCCCACCCAGCCTTTCCTTCCAATTTTGCCCCCCCCCCCCCAGGCTTTGCCTTCCAGACCTGGCCCCAAGCACTTCTCTTTACAGTTTGGACCCCCCGGCCTATGCCTTCCAGGCCTGGCACTGAACCGTTTTTGTTCCAGTTTGGGTCCCCGCTTTTGCCTTCAAGACCTGGCCCCGAACCCTTCTCCTTGCAGTTTGTGCTCAACCCCCTTTGCATTCTAGACCTGGCACTGAACCCTTCTCGTTCCACTTAGAGGACCCCTGCCTTTTCCTTCCAGGCCTGGCCCGGAACCCTTCTCATTCCAGTTTGCCCCCACACCCGCTTTTGCCTTCCATTCCTGGGCCCGAACCCTTGTCGATCCAGTTTGGCCGCCCCCCCTTTTGCCTTCCATTCCTGGGCCCAAAACCCTTTCCTTCCAGTTTGGGCCACCCTGCCTTTCCTTCCAGTTTTGCCCCCTCCCCAGGCCCTTGCCTTCCAGATCTGACCCTGGACACTTCTTGCTCCAGTTTGGGCCCCCCGGCCTTTGCCTTGCAGGACTGGCCCCCAACTCTTCTCGTTCCAGAGTCGGTCCTCCTGCCTCTGCCTTGCAAGCATGACCTCTAACCCTTCTCTTTCCAGTTCGGGCACCCCCCTCCACTTTCCCTTCCAGGACTGGCCCTGAAAGCTTCTCGTTCCAGTTTGGGCCTCCCGGCCTTTGCCTTCCAGACCTGGCCCTGAACCCTTCTCGTTCCAGTTTGGGTATCCCCAGTTTTATAGTCCAGACCTGGCCTTGAACCCTTCAAGTTCCAGTATGGGCCTTCTCAACCGTTGCTTTCAAGGCCTGGCGCCCCAGCGTTTTTCTAAAAGGCCTGGCCCTGAACCCTTCTCGTTACAGTTTGCCCCCCTGGAGACCCCTTTGCCTTCCACACCTGACCCCGAATCCTTTTCCTGCAGATTGGGCCCTTCTGCCTTTTCCTTGCAGGTGTGGCCCCGAACCCTTCTCGTTCCAGTTTGGGTCACCCCGCTTTTGCCTTCCAGACCTGGTCCCGAACGCTTCTCGTACCAGTTTGGGCCCCGCCCCCCGCTTTTGCCTTACAGGCCTGGCCCCTAACCCTTCTCCTTCCAAACCTGGCCCTGAACTCTTCTCATTCCATTTTGGGCCTCCCACCCTTGCCTTGCCTAGTCCCCAACCCTTCTCCTTCCAGTTTGGGCCCCCTTGCTTTTGCCTTCCAGACTTGGTGCCAAGTTTTGGCTCCTCTACCTTTGCTTTGCAAGCCTTGCCCCCAACATTTATAGTTCCAATTTTGCCACCCCTCCCGCCCCATGCCTTTGCCTTCCAGACCTGACCCCAAACACTTCTCATTCCAGTTTTGGCTCCCCCACCTTTGCCTTGCAGGCCTGGACCCCAAACCTTCCAGTTCCAATTTTGCCCCCCCGGCTTTGCCTTCCACACCTGGCCCCAAACCCTTCTCTTTCCAGTTTGGGCACCCCCACCCCCACCTTTGCCTTGCAGGCCTAGCCCGAACCCTTCTCGTTCCAATTTGGGCCCCCCGGCATATGCCTTCCAGGCCTTGCACCGAACACTTTTAGTTCCAGTTTGGGTTCCCCCCTTTTGCCTTCCAGACCTGGACCTGAATCATTCTCGTTCCAGTTTTTGCTCCCACAATTTTGCCTTGAAGGCTTGGCCCCGAACCCTTCTGGTTCCAGGGCTGGCCCTGAACCCTTGTCGTTCCAATTTGGGCCCCACCGCCTTTACCTTCCAGACCTAGGCCTGAACCCTTCTCATTCCACTTAGGGTCCCCCAGCCTTTTCTCTCTCTCTCGTTTCTTTTTTCTCTCTGGTCCAGAACCCTTCTTGTTCCAGTTCGAGTCTCCTTGCTTTTGCCTTGCAGGCCTGGCACCGAACCCTTTTCGTTCCAGTTTCGGCCCCCCAGACTTTGTCCTTCAGGCCCGGCCCCGATTCCTTCTCATTCCAGGCCTGGCCTCGAGCCCTTCTCCTTCCATTTTGGGCACCCCTGTCTTTGCCTTCAATATATGGCCTTGAAACCTTCTCTTTCCAGTTTGGGTACCCCCGCCTTTGCTTTGCAGGCCTGGCCCCCAACCCTTCTCGCTCCAGTTTGGGTCCCCATACTGTTGCCTTCAAGGCCTGGCCCCTCATCATTTGCATAGAAGGCCTGGCTCCAAACCCTTCTCATTCCAGTTTGCCCAACCCCCCACCCCCGCGACCCTTTTGCCTCCCACACCTGGCCTTGAAACCATCTCATTGCCCTTCAGGTGCCTGCCCTCTTCCCCTCAGCTCTCTGGCCTCTGCCCCTCAGTTCTCTGGCCTCTGCTCCTCATCTCTCTGGCTTCTGTCCCTCCCTCAGCTCTCTGGCCTCTGTCCTTCAACTCTCTGGTCTCTGCCCCTTAGCTCTCTGCCCTCTTCCCCTCAGGTATCTGCCCTCTGCCCCTTAGTTCTCTGGCCTCTGCTTCTCAGCACTCTGCCTTCTGCCCTTCAGCTCTATGGCTTCTGGCCCTCAGCTCACTGGCATCTGTGAACTCTTAAGCTTCTGTCCCTCAGCTCTCAGGACTCTGCCCTTTAGCGCTCTAGTCTCTGCCCCTTACCTCTCTGTGCTCTTCCCTTTGGCTCTCTGGCCTCTGCCGTTCAGGTGTCAGGTCCCTGCCAATCAGCTCTCTGGCCTTCAGGTCTCAGGTCTCTACTTCTCAGCTTTAAGGCCTCTCTTTGTCAACTTTCAGGCTTCTGTCCTTCAATTCTCTGGTCTCTGCCCCTTAGCTCTCTGCCCCTCAGCTCTCTGGTCACACAGCTCTCTGTCCCCCCAGCTCTCTGTCCCCCAAACTCTCTACTCCCTGAACCTTGGCTTTCTGCCTCTGTCCCTCACCTTTCTGGCCTCTTCCCTTCAGCCTTCTAGCCTCTGGCTCTCAGTTATCTACCCTCTGCCCCTTTAGGCCTCTGCTTTCTGTCTCCAACCCTCAGTTCTCAGATCTCTCACCCTCAGCACTCTGTCCCCCAGCACTATATCACCGAGAATTCTGTTCCAAGCTCTCTGTCCCTCTGCTTTCTACTCCTCTGCTCCCTGCCCTTCAGCTCATTGTCCCCAAGTCCCTACCCTTTGGTTCCCTGCCCCCTGGTCTCTGTCCCATAGGTCCCAGCCCACAGTTCTCTGCTCCTCAGTTTTCTGACCCTCTGCTCTCTGATCTCTGCTCCTCAGCTCTCTGCCCCTCACCTCTTTGCCCCCTGCCCCCAAGTTCTCTGGTTCTCAGCTCTCTGCCCTCTGTCCCTCAGTTCCCTGCTTTCTGCCCCCCCCAAGCTCTGTTTCCTAGCCCCCAGCTTTCACTTAGTACAGTGACAGTGTCAGTGTACACTTAGTACAGCGACCCGCACTTGGGGTCACCTCTGAGGAGAAACCCCTACTGCTGGAGTGTGTGGGAGGGGCAAGAGATGTGATGGTGGCTGCTGGCACCAAGGAGGGGCCTGGGGACCCCAGCGCAGGGACAACCGGTGGAGAGAGGTCTGTGGGGGGGAGAGTAGGGGACAAAGACAGCGACAGCAGAGGGGAAGCTGCACCGTGTTAGGGGGGAGACCCGTGGCTTATTGCAGGGGTGACATTATAGAGAAGGGCAGCTGATGCCTCGAGCCCAGGGGGAGCAGCCCCCTCTGGGCACTGGAACCACCAGGGCAGGGTCAGGAAAGGTTCAGAAGAAGAGGGAAGAAGGAAAGGAAAGGAGGAAGAAGCACAGAAGAAATAGAGAGAGAGACTGACAGAGAGAAAGGCAAAAAGACAGAAGACTACAGTTGGGACTCACTCTGAGAAAGGAGCCACAGATTATCCATACCGATGGTGATGGTGTATACTGAAGAATATATATCTGGCCCTCTGGGCACTGGCAAATCTGGGCCGGGGTCAGGGAAGGTTCAGGAGAAGAGGGATGAAGGATAGGAAGATGGAGAAGGAAGCACAGAACAGAGAGCAAGACAGACAGACAGACGGAAAGTCAGACACAGAAAACTCTGGTTGGGACTCATCCTGAGAAAGGAATTCCACGTCTTCATTGAAGAGCCACAGATTATCCAGACTGTCGGTAGTGGTGTGTACTGAAGAATGTATATCTGGCCTTTGGGAAATGGAGAAACAGAGTGGGGTGGGAGTCAGAAGGCGGGAGGGGCAAGGACCAGGGACCAAAAAATGGGCAGGGTTTGCAAAAGGTGGGGGAGAAGCATTTTGCTCACTATAGGGTGCTTGCCCATTACGTGGAAGAGGATGCAGAGGTGGCAGTGGATCAGCTCCTGCTGTAGTAGGAAGGCTTCCTCCTCCATCACCCAGACACCAGACAGGGCTGCCAGGAGCTCAAGGGCAGCGGCTCATATTTGGGGTCTCTGCTGAGGAGGAAACCCCAGTGGAGTGTGGGACAGGCAGGAGTTGGGAATAGGGCAGCTCCTTGTCTCAGCTGGTGGCTTATGGTCCCGCCGGTTTGTGGCCCATCAGTGGAGAGATCGTGGTGTCCTTGGGGAGGTCTCTGTCACAGGCAGTGGTTTATGGTCCCAACCAGTTTGTGGCCTCTTGGTCCTTCCACTTGGCTCCAGCCCTCGCCCTACCAGCTTCCTATTCTCCCTCAGGCTGGTCGCACTAAGAATAACCCCAGGCCATCATTTCCATACTGTCTCTTCACGTGGGAGCTGAGAAACATGCAGATCTTGTTCTCAGCACTTGCCGTGATGACTTACTCTATTACCACTCCTGCACTTTAACCCAGAGCCTGGATCAAACCACAGCTGTGGTCTGGGAGATGCGATTGGCCCCGTTCCCATCAGAGTGGAGCAGAAATGGTGGCCATGTGGACAGTGGTTATTCCAAACCCCTCACATAGTCCTCTGCGATAGGGCAGCTCAGGTCCACCTGCAGTCCACCGCTTGGCATCCTTGGGAGTGGATGCGTGAATTGTCCTTGCTTGCCTTATAATTCTATTTCACTTTGTCCTACTTGTTCTCTGCTGCTGTTGCGGAATCCATTGCTGAGGCCTGGAAGTGAAACCCTTCTCGCTTTGAGCCTGGTCATTGGCAAAGTGCTAGGAATGAAGTGTAGGGGGGAAACCATGGAAGAATAGCATGGAAGGGTTTAGTCACAGGGATTAGTCATAGGGATGTCAAGAGCCCTACTGGGCCTTGGGGTGGGATGTCAGACTAGGAATGAGGGTCCTGGCTTCACGCAAGAAAATAAATGAGGAGGAAGGACTTCGCCAAGCTTGTCAAGCATGCCGCCCTTACAGCTGACATTGGATTTGCCATCCCAAACCAGGTGGCCAAAGTATGGGAGACCTTGTCACACAGATCTATGGGACTCGGGAAGGCCCAAATAGACCCCGAGAACCTGGAAAGTATTTGGGTATTCCTTTCCTCACATTTCCCTAATGTGGCCCTGGCATATTTTGACTTTCCTCGTGCAAGTCGTAGCTGAAATGGTCTTGTGCTTTGTTGGTCTCCAGCTTTTTCTCTACCTGATTTCCCGCTGCTGCTCCCCAAAGCACTAACCCCCTGAAAGCACTCAGCTTAGAGCAACATTGGACCTAGTCGGTCGGACAACTGTGGCCACAAGGTGGAGTGTGAGACCGGCCCGAGCTGCCTTCAGAGTCACCTGACCAGAGCGAGCCAAACCGACTTCACTCTGGAAAGGCCCCCTTCTCCTCTGTTAACCAGGAATTGGTACATGCTCTGAGTTGTTTATGGATGGATAACAAAGACTTGTAGTTAAAGGCCACACCTTGCAGATATGGCTCCAGATTACACTTCACAGGGACTGAAGTGTAAATTCAGTAAAGTGTAAATCCAAATTCCCTGATACCTTCCCCGAATGCCATGTCCCCGAAAACACATTTCGATGTAGGTTAGGGTCCATGTGGAAGAATCTCAATGTCACGCGTTACAGGCAGATAATATTTTCCAAAACATGGCGGTAATATTGGGTTGCTTGCCCGGTTGGTCAGGGGAATTTGAATGCCCCATTGCCACGCCACGCCCTCCCCATTAAAGCCATGTGCACCTGGGCTAACCCCTAACTCCTTGCAACCCGGAGGGGATGCAAAATGTGCTTGGCCTACCCGGGGACACCCGTCCCAAGGCTCCGTAAAACACCTGCCGAGTGCTAGAGAGGAAAAGGCATTCGAGGACCTGTCCACCTGAGATAGAGGTTGGAGTATGCGTGTGAACACTGGGTCCCTAGAGACACTGGGTCCCTAAGGATGTTTCCCAATGTCCCTTTTGTTCGAGGTTTGGGTATGTTTTGGGCAATGGATGCCCAGCTTTTGTAGGTTTAGGCAGTAAAGCCATAGCTTTTCCACAGACAGACGCACTGAAGCCTTAATTTTTTTTTCATAGGTTTATGGATTAATGTCATAGTTTACAGGATCAAACTCTTTGGGCCCATTTTCTTCATTCTTCCACACCTGAATCTAAGCCCCCACCGACGAACCCCCTTTCGGGAGATGTTGGTTGTCCAGCGATCTCCTGAGCCTGCTGAATGAGGCCGGGAAGGGTTGTAGGGGGGAAGGAAGGGGACAGCAGAGCAACAGCTCCACCCACCACAGAGCAGGGAAGTCAGAAAGGGAATTCGGCAGGCCCAACCAACGGATGGGCTGATAAAGACCTTTTATCCAGAGATGCTCCTGCTGGTCTTAGCCCGTACTTGGGCTGATCTTCTTGCGGTAGGAGAAATCTCAACACCTCTGGGCTGAGGGCTTAGTCCCGTTGCTCTTGGGTAAGGGCTTAACAGTGTCTGAGATCTCATCTCAGATAAATAATTAACGATGGTATTTACCAAGTGCTTCCTCTAGATGATGAGCTAGTTATGGGCAGGGAATGGCTCTGCCAATTCTGTTCTACTGTACTCTCCCAATCGCTTAGTACAGTGCTCGGCCCATAGTAAGACCTCAGTACATACGATTGATTCATTGATTGATTGATTTTGTATCAAGCACTGTACCAAATGCTGAGGGAGGTCCAAGTCAATCTGGTTGGATTCCAATCCCGGCTCTGCCCCAGGTTTTCAGTTTAATCTAGGGCCAGTCACTTCGCTTCTGTAAGACTCAGTTACCTCATCTGCAAAAAAGGGGATATAAGGAGCGAGCCCCATAAGGGACAGGGCCTGGGTCCATCCTGGCTGATGGGCAGCTATTCCAGCTCTCACGACACTGCTTGGCCACGTCGAAAGGGTTCAACAAGTACCATCATTATTATTACAAAATCAACTTGGTGGATCAAGAGGGCAGAAGAGCAATCCGGGGTGCGAGGTGGGGTACTCTGGAGGAGACTGGAGGTTGTAGATGAATCAATATCTGTGTTTTCTTCCCATGCTTACCACTGTGCTTGACCCATCCCAGGGTTGCTTGAATGTTTCTGATTGAGTGGTTGACCAATCAGGTTCCCATATGGGAAGTAACCCACTACTTGATGGCTTAGACCCCTCAGGACATTGCCAAGAAAGGAGGCTTCTGCTACAGATGCTTTGCAATATTTGGATGGAAGAAATAACAATCAATCAATCAGTGCTATTTAACGAGCCCCTACTGTGTGCAGAGCACTATACTAGGCACAATATGTTGTGGCCTGAGGATGATACAATATCATCAGTTTGGATTCAGTCCCTGACCCACATGGGGCTCAAGGACTTAATCCGCATTTCAGGGATGAGGGAACTGAGGCCCAGAGAAGCAAAGTGATTTGCCCAAGGACAAGTGGTGGACTCGGGATTGGAACCCAACACCTTCCGACTCCCAGCCCTGGCCTCTATCCGCCAGGCCATGCTGCTGCTGCTTTTTTTTTTTTAAAGATATCTGTTAAGCCCTTACTGTGTATCATGCATTGTACTAAGTGCTGGGGGAAGAGACAAGCTAATCAGTTTGGACACAGTGCCTGCCCCACAAAGGGCTCACATGGCAGATGAGCATCAGAGCCGGGATTAGAACCCAGATCCATCTGACTCCCAGTCTCGTGCTTGACATAGTATGACAGAGCTGGTAGACCCGTATCCCTGTACAAAAAACACAGTCAGTCAGGAGATGAGATAAGCTACAGCTAAGCAGCATAGCCTAGTGGATAAAGCACAGGCTGGGGAGCCAGAAGGCCTGGGTTCTAATTCCAGCTCCACTGCTTGCCCACAATTCTTGTAGCCATCATCTACTGTCCTCCTAGTCCCACCTCCAACTTCTTCAACCACCTTGACCCCTTTCTCACCTCCCTTCTCTCCTTCTCTCTGCCCACTCTGATCCTCGGAGACTTCAACATCCACATGGATGTACCCGTTGACTCCTCGGCCGCCCGCCTGCTATCGCTCCTCGACTCTGCCAACCTCCTGCTCCACCACACCTTGCCCACTCACCAACTTGGTCACACCCTCGAACTCATCATCTCCTACCGCTGCTCTATCTCCTCCCTCACCAACTCTGAAATCCCTCTCTCGGACCATAACCTTCTCACCTGCCTCCTCTCTCACACTCTCTCCTCCTGCAAATCGGTATGACTCCCCCACAGAGACCTCCGTTCTCTTGATCCCATCTGTCTCTCCAAAAGCATCTCTCCCCACCTTGCCCCCCGTCCTCTCTTCCCACTCTCGGTGATCATGTTACTGCTCTCAACTTCACCCTCTCTACTCATCTCAACTCTCTGGCCCCCTTTTCCCTCCACCGCTCTCGCTCCACTAACAAACGGCCCTGAGTGACTGCCTCTGTCCGCCTCCTAAGTTCCTACGCTCGAGCTGCTGAGCGCTGCTGGCGAAGGTCCAAGCACCAAGCCAACCTTAGCCATTGAAAATTTATCCTTTCCTGCCTTAATTCTGCCCTCTCCTCCGCCAGGCAAAACTTCTTTTCTACCCTCATTGACACCCATGCCCGTTACCCCCGCCAATTGTTCCGGACCTTTAATTCCCTCCTCAAGCCCCCTGTTCCTCCCCCTCCCCCATCCCTCACCCCCAATGATCTGGCCACCTACTTCATCACGAAAATTAACACAATTAGGTGTGAGCTCCCCAAGTCACCCCTTCCCCTTCTTCCCATCCCCCCCAACACTCTCCCCTACTTTCCCATCTTTCCCTGTAGTATCCTCAGAGGAGATTTCCTCCTTCCTCGCAAATGCCACCCCCTCCACTTGTGCTTCGGACCCCATTCCTGCTCACCTTATAAAAACCATCGCCCCTTCCCTCCTCCCCTCCTTAACTTCTATTTTTAACCACTCACTCTCCAATGGCTTATTCTCCTCTGCCTTCAAACATGTCCATGTCTCCCCCATCCTAAAAAATCCCTCTCTCGCCCCCACTTCCCCTTCCAGTTATCACCCTATCTCCCTCCTACCCTTCTTTTCCAAGCTCCTAGAATGAGTCGTCTACACTCGCTGCCTATAATTCCGTAACTCCACTTCTCTCCTGGATCCCCTCCAATCTGGCTTCTGTCCCCTCCACTCTATCGAGACTGCTCTCTCAAAGGTCACCCATGACCTGCTTCTTACCAAATCCAATGGCTCCTACTCTATCCTAATCCTCCTCGACCTCTAAGCTGCTTTTGACACTGTCGACCATCCCCTTCTCCTCCACACCTTATCTCACCTTGGCTTCAAGGACTCCGTCCTCTCCTGCTTCTCCTCTTATCGTTCTGGCCGTTCATTCTCGGTCTCCTTCGCAAGCTCCTCCTCCCCCTCCCATCTTCTAACTGTAGGTGTTCCTCAAGGGTCAGTTCTTGGCCCTCTTCTGTTCTCCATGTACACTCACTACCTTGGTGAACTCATTCGCTCCCACGGTTTCAACTATCTTCTCTATGCAGATGACACACAAATCTACATCTCCTCCCGTTCTCTCCCCCTCCCTTCAGGCTCGTATCTCCTCCTGCCTCCAGGATGTCTCCACCTGGACATCTGCCCGCAACCTAAAACTCAACATGTCCAAAACTGAGCTCCTTATCTTCCCTCCCAAGCCCTGTCCTCTTCCTGACTTCCCTGACACTGTGGATGGTACGACCATTCTTCCCATCTCACAAGCCCGCAACTTGGTACCATCCTTGACTCGGCTCTCTCATTCACCCCACACATCCAATCCATCACCAAACCCTGCGGGTCTTACCTTTAAAGTATCGCCAAGATCCACCCTTTCCTCTCCATCCAAACGACTATCTTACTGGTACAAGCTCTCATAATATCCCAGCTGGATTATTGTGTCAGCCTTCTCTCTGATCTCCCTTCCTCCCATCTCTCCCCGCTCCAGTCTATTCTTCATTCCGCTGCCCGGATCATCTTCCTGCAGAAATGCTCTGGGAGTGTCACTCCCCTCCTTAAAAACCTTCAGTGGTTGCCTATCAACCTCCACATGAAACAAAAACTTCTCACTCTAGGCTTCAAGGCTCTCCATCACCTTGCCCCCTCCTACCTCTCCTCCTTTCTCTCTTTCTACTGCCCACCCAGCACGGTCCACTCCTCTGCTGCTCACCTCCTCACCATCCCTCATTCTTGCCTATCCCGCCATTGATCCCTGGCCCACATTCTCCCACTGTCCTGGAATGCCCTCCCTCCTCACCTCCACCAAACTAACTCTCTTCACCTCTTCAAAGCCCTACTGAGAGCTCACCTCCTCCAAGAGACATTCCCAGACTGAGCTTCCCCTTTTCCCTCTGCTCCCTCTCTGCCTCCCCTTTCATCTCCCCTCAACTAAGCCCTCTTTCCTTCTGCTCCTCCCCCTCTCCCTTCCCCTCCCCTCAGCACTATGCTCATTTGTAAATATTTTTATTACCCTATTTATTTTGTTAATGGGGTGTACATCCCCTTGATTCTATTTACTGCTATTAAGTTGTCTTATTTTTGTCCATCTGTCTCCCCTGACTAGACTGTAAGCCCATCAATGGGCAGGGATTGTCTCTATCTGTTGGCAAATTGTAACTTCCAAGCACTTAGTACAGTGCTCTGCACATAGTAAGTGCTCAATAAATACGAATGAATGAATGAATGATCTTGGGCAAGTCAGTTCAGCTTTCTGAGCCTCGGTTTCCTCAACTGCAAAATGGGGATTCATAAGAGACATGGCTGTAATTGGCCTGATAAACCTGTACATACCCCAGTGTTTGACCTATGGTAAGTGTTTAGCAAATGCCATAAAAGTACAGTTTGTCTCTTTGATGTGTAAAAAGAGAAATAGGTGTTTCAGTGGGTCCCATGAGACCCCCGATAACCAGAAAAGCCTCCTTGGCCTACCTGCCTTTGATCTGGCCTTGTGGGGGATGGCAGTGTGGGAAGACCAAGTTCCCTTATCCAACATCCAGGCTCACCCCGAGTCATTTGCAACAACTGGGGCCCGAGAGCAAGGCAGCGAATAACCTGAGCTTGACTGGAAATGTCATCCCGGCTCTGCCACTTGTCAGCTGTGTGACTGTGGGCAAGTCACTTAACTTGTCCGTGCCTCAGTTACCTCATCTGTAAAATGGGGATTAAGTCTGTGAACCCCACGTGGGACAACCTGATTCCCCTGTGTCTACCCCAGGGCTTAGAACAGTGCTCTGCACATTGTAAGCACTTAACAAATACCAACATTATTATCCCCACCACAAATCCTTGGGGATGTCCACATCAAAAGGGAACTGCATTGTCTCCTGTTAAGGACCTTCCTGGGAGGCAGTCAGTAACTTGTCAGGGACTGTGTCCAACCCAACTTGCTTGTATCTACCCCAGTGCTTAATCCAGTGCCTAGCATATAGTAAGCACTTAACAGATACCATGATAGTAATAGTAATAATAATGACAAATTATTATTATTAATAAATGCAATTTAAAAAATAACAGGGGGTTCCCCAATTTGGATCCCTCTAAGGCGATTGCTGTGATGACACCCAAGCCACTATGTGCACCTGAATTTCCCGAAAGGACCACAGTAGACCTACAGTGGACCTGCAATGGACCCGCAGTAGATCTGCAGCGGACCTGCAATGGATCAAGGAATCCAGCCTGTGGCATCATCTACCAACCAAAGCTCTTTCTGCTGGACAAGGAGCAAGGGCAAATTATTTGAAAGTATCCTAACATGTGCAGTATATTTGTGATCCAGCCAAGAGTTTTCCCCAAAACAAGAACAATTCAGTATACACATGTTTAGCCCTGGGGCTTACAGAAAGCTAACTGCGAAAGAAAAAAAAAGGTTTTGAGAAAATTTACTTCCTTACAGTTCAAAACCCAGAGACACTGATAAACAGAAACAAGAGATTTGTTTAAAGCTGTAGGAGAAATTACAGAAACTTCATATGGAAATTAAGGCACAGAGATGTCAAATGACTGGTCCAAGACCACACAGCAGGGAAGTGTCTGAGCCCAGATTAGAACCGAGGTCCCCTTGACTTTCAGTCCTGTGCTTGTTTAGCTAGGTCACCTGTCACCCCTCCCCGCACTCAGCATACTTGAGGTAGACTCTAAAGGCAGGAAAGGAATCACTTCCACAAGCTCTAATGCATTGTACTTTCCCAAGCACTCAGTAAATACAAGTGATTGATGGAGCATAAATAGAAATAGTGGTGAGTTGTCCAGTTGTCCAATCCACCAGCATTGAAATGGGTCTGCATAAATTAAAGTAAAATGAATAGTAATAATAAGGACCACCCTATGCAATATTATTAGCCTGCCATGATAAAGTTCCTGGAGTGTGACTTGAAAACCATTCTCTCAGAGGGAGGGATTATGGCTGGTTTTGGGAATAAAATAAAATAAAATCTCAGAATGATGTTTGGATAATCAGAATACCCTCCCTGAACTGCCTGACATGATGGCCCCCAGATTTTCCTGTATCATTTTTTATGACTTTGCTGGAACACCTTCAATCAGCAAAACAAGCCTGTGTTGCATCCCTTCGCCAGATGCCACCCCAAATTAATTCTGATTACCTGCATATTTAATTGGATCTATTCAATCCCTTTCATACCCATAACAGTGACACCACGTATATTTGGAAGTCAGCTTCTTATCATCTTCCTTCAGCTTTTCAAGAATGAAATGTCTGAGTCTTCCTTGTGGCATTTCCGATCTCCTTTCTTTCATGTCACCAAAGATAAATTCATACAGCTGCACTGACATCACAGATTCGAAAGAGAGTCGAGCCCAATATCTTATGAATAGTACTTTAATCCAACTTTGGTCCATCACTCTAATGACAAACCTGTACAAGGTCAAGGATGCCCGGCCCTCAACTTCACCAGATAAGCCCAGGATGACAAGAAATATAATTTCTGATCAGCAAACTGTCAGTTGGGAACCATTTCTCTTTGGGAAGAGTTGATACTGTTGATTTGGCATTTTTATTGGATTAAAGTTCAGTACTACCTCACAAAAAACCAAGCTATGTGTTTCAACTTATTTAATTGAAAAGTTTGTTGTAAAATTTGATATACGGGAAATAAAAAGGATGCTTAATCACACTCACATGTTTCTGTGAGGAGGTAGAGGTTGTCCTGTATGATTTCCTGAAGCTCGTGATGCACCAATCCTTTCTGGAACTGTAAATTGAAGTAGTGATGGAGATCCTCATCAACAATTCCTCCTGGAAGAGAAACATTGTACATTCTAAATGAAGGAGATCCTCTGATAGGAAAATGATATTCAGTTTCCTTATTCTTTTGACTCAACCCATTAGACTTAAAAGGGCCTTATGTAATGGAGTTTTGAAACTCTTCTCATAGCAAATCCCTGCTAGGTGGGAAGCTCCATAAAAGAAGGTAGTTTTTTAAAATTTCATGGCATTTGTTCAATTCATTCATTTATTCAATCATATTCATTGAGCTCTTACTGTATGAGGAGCACTGTACCAAGCACTTGGAAAGTGCAATTAGGCAACAAATCGAGACAATCCCTATCCAACAATGGCCCCACATTCTAGAATGGGGAGACAGACAACAAAACAAGTAGACAGGCATCAATAGCATCAATATAAATAAATGGAATTGTAGATATATATACACACATCATTAATACAATGAATAGAATAACAAAATAATATGTACGTATATACACAAGTGCTGTGGGATGAGGCGGGGGGTAGAGCAGAGGGGAGGAGGAGAAGAGTGAAAGGGGGACTCAGTCTGGAAAGGTCTCCTGGAGGAGGTGAGCTTTCAGTAAAAGTTAAAGTTAGGTTAAAGCAATTAGTATTTGCCAAGCACTGTACTAAGCATGGGGATAGACACAAGCTAATAAGGTTGGACACAGTCGATGTCCCACATCGGGCTCACAGTCTTAATCTCCATTTTACAGATGAAGTAACTGAGGCACAGAGAAGTTTAGTCAGTCAGTCAATCATATTTACTGAGTGCTTACTGCGTGCAGAGCATTGTAATAAATACTTGGGAGAGTGCACTATAACAATAAACAGACACAATTTCTCTCTAGACTGTGAACTTGTTGTGGTGAGAGAATAAGTGACTTGTCCAACACCACTCCGCCAGAAAATGGTGGAGCTGGAATTAGATCTCAGGTTCTCTGACTTCCAGGCACGTCCTCTTTCCACTAGGCCATGCTGCTTTCCAGGGACTGTATCAATTTAGATTGTATCTACTTTTTTATATTCTCCTATGGGCTTGGTACAGAGCCCTGGACAGAACAAGTGCTCAATAAATTCCAATCAACAAATTAATCAACCATATTTATTGAGCAGTTACTGTATGCAGAGCATTGTACTATGCACTTGGCAGGGTACAATATAATAGAATTAGCACTGATTGATTGGTTCTAAATAAGCTGTCTGGACCAAAGATCCTTTCCTGTAGTCAAGTAAAGAAATTTTTCTTTGAAATGGATGAAGTTTATTTAGGCAGAAAGCTCAGGCCTAGAGTAGAGTTTTTTTAGGATTACACCAAACCCATGTTCCTTCTGATATTTTAAATAAAACTGAAAATTTGTAAGCAGAAAAACCTAGCGGCTGATATGATAGCCTCCTCACTCATGTCTAATTATTGTCCATCAATCCAAAAGTAATTGTTTATTGTGATTATTTGGTAACTGGCATAGGGGCTTTTAAATTTTGCCTAAAACCACTGCAAAGTTCCCAGAGTTTAGAATGGGAAATGCTTCCTCCACCTTTAAACTTGGGAAGCTCATCTTCTCATCTGGGAATCAGCTGTTAGTTATGTTCCTTGTTTAGGTTCAGTTTTCCAGCAGGAGAAACAAATTGGGAGAGAGTAGAACAGATCTGGTAGGTAGGGGAGAATATGAGAGGGAATGGCAGATAGAAAGAACATCCCAAGAAGATGGGGAGATTTCAGAGAGAGCAGGCAGGAGGAATTCTGGAGATTTTAAAATTACACTTCAAAGTTACTGCTGTGGCAAAGAAATGGAGTGAGGGAATTATCAGTCCAGTTACACCACCCAACCCCTTGGTGTCCTTGGACAAGTCATTTGGAAATTGGGATGAAGGGAGTTCAGATGAGGTACTTTTCCTTGGTTACCTGGAGCACATTCCTCTGCCTCACTCTCCAGCTCTTTGTGTAAGCATTTAAAAAGAGAGCACCCTGACATTACAGTCATTCTGGTTCTTCAACTGACACTTCCTCCAGCCTAAAGCTGCAGTTCTCCATTCCCAGCCTGGGAACCTCCCCAGCATGATACAGGGAGAAGATGTAGGGAGAGCCCCTCGGGGTCTAATAATAATAATAACTGTGATATTTGTTAAGTGCTTATTCTGTACCAGGCACTGTACTAAGCACTGGAGTGGATACAAGCAAATTGGGTTGGACACAGACCTGGCCCCAGGTGGGGCTCACAGTTTGAATCCCTGTTTTACAGATGAGGTACCTGAGGTACAGAGAAGTGAACTGACTTGCCCAAGGTCACACAGGAGACAAGTAGCAGAGTCAGAATTAGAACCCCTAACCTTTTGACTCCCAGGCCTGTGCTCTACCCATTACACTATGAGTCAGCTGAGCCTAGGACCTGTGCCCTCCTACTCCAGAGAGCTTGGCCAGCCGGAGGAAAATAGGAAATAATAGCCACTTAATTACGGTAATGATTATTGCAATATTTTTAAAGCACTTACTTTGTATCAAGTACTGTACTAAGCAATGAGGTCATAGGTTCAAGATAATCAGATTGGATACAGTCCCTACTGCACATGGGGCTCATAGTTTAAGGGGGAGGGAAAACAGATATTTATTCTCCATTTTCTAGATGAGGAAACTGAGGCAAAGAGAAGTCATGTGCCTTCTTCAACATCAAAACAGTAGGCAACTTTGGATTCAGCCCTCTGGTAGACTACCCAATGTGCTCTCTCCTCAACCCAGATCGACCTGGAAGTCCAATAGGAATGAATCATGAACTGTGATTGGTATAGCTCCAACTCCAGCGTGGCTCAGTGGAAAGAGTCCGGGCCTAGGAGTCAGAGGTCATGGATTTGAATCCCAGCTCTGCCACTTGTCAGCTGTGTGACTGTGGGCAAGTCACTTAACTTATCTGTCCCTCAGTTCCCTCATCTGTCAAATGGGGATTAAGACTGTGAGCCTCACATGGGACAACGTGATTACCCTGTATCTACCACAGCGCTTGGAACAGTGCTCTGCACATAGTAAGCGTTTAACAAATACCAACATTATTATTATTATTGTAAACTCCCCCCACTTTCAAGCATTGACCTCTTCCCCTTCTAGCACTATGCCGTTAGACTGTAAGGTCCTTGTCTCTCACTTTTATTATATGGTCAAAAATATCCATACAACCCTCTGCATTCAGTGGGTGATCGAAACATAAGATTGACTAATTGATTATTGGAGAAGGGCCATCCAAGAGCCCTCTACTCAATCACAGAGTAGGGGTTTATTTTCTCTCTTTCTACCTGTAACCCTGCACCAGCCAACTTCTACCAGCAGGGATGTATACAGTTCAACAGAAGCAGAGAAGCAGCAAGGCCTAGTGGATAGAGCACAGGCCTGGGAGTCAGAAGGACCTGGGTTCTAATCCCAGCTTCCCCACTTCTCTGCTGCCTGACCTTGGTCAAGTCACTTAACTTCTCGTAATTTCATTACCTCATCTCTAAAATGAGGCTTAAGACTGTGAACCCCACGTGGGACATGGACCTCGTCCAACCTGATTACCTTGTGTCTATCCCAACACTTAGAATAGTGCTTGGCAAATACCATAAAAAAAAGAATTGAAATCAGATTGCAAACCCAGTTCATTTATTCACAAGACCTTGTAGGAATAAATGTACAAACTATAGAAGTGATATTGTGGGTGGCCTTTCTACTAGAGATTTTAAACCATATCTCTTGAGATTTCTACTTGAGATATTAAAGCATATATTTTGAGATTCCTTTATCACTCAGCTTATAGAAATCAATACCCATGTACTTTTCTTTCAAATATGGATATTTTTCACTTCTTCTTCAAAGTTACTGCTGTGGCAAATAACCAACAAACAAAAGAAATAAATGAAGTGAGGGAGTAAGCAGTCCTGTTCTACTACTCACCACCTTGGTGACCTTGGCCAAGTCACTTGTTTCCCTACTTGTAAAATGGGATGAAATTTAGTTAGCAATCTGAAGTGGCCTCAAAACACTGGGATATTTGAAATCATCTTTCCTTCATTGTACATCATCAAGACACAACTGAGATAATGATGCAAACACTTGAGCCAAAAACAAAAAAAAGAGTAAACCCACAAATCTTATTTACTTCAAATACTATTATGCATATTTCAACAGCTGAGTTGGTGGTACTTTATGGCATTACTAAATATAATTATGTAAGTACTCAGAATGATTACATATATAGTTTAATGAAAATTTAGTCTATTAACACAGCAAAAGTTTGATGCTTGGTTCGGGGCAATAGTACCTGACCAATTAACATGCTTCTGCTCATTGCCACTAGAGGGCAGTAAAATCCCTCTGCTCCCTCCCTGCCAGGTCTGCCTTTCGCTTCATTCATTCAGTCGTATTTAGTGAGCGCTTTACTGTGTACAAATGAGTGTACTAAGCGCTCGGGAGAGTACAATACAGCAATCCTGGCAGGACTTCCTGGCGCTTCCATCAGAGCTCTCTTTTCCCCATGATTCCTTCCTACATCACCATCTCTGACCGCCTCCACTTCAGTCTCCACGCTGCTGAGAACAAGTTCCCTGTCCCTAGTCGTCTTTGGCCTTTTCCTTGACATTATCTCATTCCTGAAGAGCTAGTCTCTAAAACTAATGGTGAAAAATACTTTAACAAGTTACATTCTGGTGCAATAATACCCCCCCCCCCCCCCACACACACACACACACGGTCATTTCACAAATTTCCTACCGGTAATATTTACTTTTCAACACCTGAAAGTCTCAAATAGCAAGAAGATCACATGTGAATCATCATCCATGGCATTTCTTTGACGCCTTTTAGTTTAGGGGAAAAAAAACCCAAATTGAAAGAATGGAAGCATTTTTAAAATCTAAAAGAACTGTGGAATTGTGGCCAAGTGGATTGTGGGTGACACATTAATGAATATTATTACTTTACTAAAATCCATTTTATCTATTCATATTGAAATTAATCATTGCCCTCCCTGTACTGACTGTTCATTCATTCTTTCATTCAATAGGATTTATTGAGCGCTTACTATGTGCAGAGCACTGTACTAAGCACTTGGAACGTACAATTCAGCAACAGATAGAGACAATCCCTGCCCAATGACAGGCTCACAGTCTAAATGGGGGAGACAGCAAAGCAAAACAGAACAAAACAAAAACAAGACAACATCATAGAAAATAGATAGAATCAAGGAGATATACACTTCATTATGTTGGAAAATATCCCAAGTAGCCAATTGGGTTATGCCAGGCTTTTTTTCATTTTGTTGCAACAAAAGGTGAGTGGCTGTTTGGTACCTAAAGACAAAGACCTAAGGATGAGTCCATCCTTATATTTCCCGCTGGTCCCCCATCCCTGGGTGACGAAGCACCAAGTCCCTCCCTCTAGTCCGACCCCTCCCCTCAAGTCCCATTTGTTCGTGTGTTGGATTGGCACATCACGTGCCGCGCCGCCCGTTTGTTGTTGTCTTCATTAGCCTCTCATTATACACCAAGCTCCTTCATTATTGGCTTTAGGTCATCCAGCGGACACTCTGTGGCTGAAGAAGTCTTCAGCAAGAAGTCTTCAGCAAACACAGGTGTAAAGTTTCCGGGTTATGGGTTTATGGCCAGGAATTCACTGTTGACAGGATTGCTGATAATTTGGGGTCTCAAGGCTGCAGATGGCCTTCAGGAATTTCACTGTTGACAATTTGGGGGTCTAAGGATTACACCAGCGATCAGTGATTGGTTGTTGCTAAACGTGCTGATAAGGTGGATCCTGGCCTTATCAGTCACTGTTTACCTAGATGGGACTCAACACAATGAATGAGTGTATATATTCAGTGACAGTAATGCATATACATAAGCTATTCACTAAACATAGTCAGTAACAGTAATACTACTACTACTAATAATTAATAATGGTATTTGCTAAGTACCTATACACATGAGCAGGGTTAAGACTTGACTACAATTAGCAAAATAAATAGGGTAGTAAATGATATATACAAATGAGCACAGTGCTGAGGGGAAGGGGGAAGAGCAGAGCATGGGGGGCGGGGGAGGGAAGGGGAGGAGGAGCAGAGGGAAAGGGGACTCAGTCTGGGAAGACCTCCTGGAGGAGGTGAGCTCTCAGTAGGGCTTTGAAGAGGGGAAGAGAGTTAGTTTGGCTGATGTAAGGAGGGAGGGTATTCCAGGACAGTGGTAGGACGTGGGCCAGGGGGTCAACGGCGGGATAGGCATGAATGGGGGACAGTGAGGGGGTGAGTGGCAGAGGAGTGGAATGTACGGGGTGGGCAGTAAACGGAGAGAAGGGAGACGAGGTAGGAGGGGGCAAGGTGATGGAGAGCTTTGAAGCCAAGAGTGAGGAGTTTTTGTTTCATGCTAAGGTTGAAAGGCAACCACTGGAGGTTTTTAAGGAGAGGAGTGACATGCCCAGAGCATTTCTGTAGGAAGATGATCCGGGCAGCGGAATGAAGACTAGACTGGAGTGGGGAGAGGCAGGAGGAAGGGAGATCGGAGAGGAGGCTGACACAATAATCCATTCAGGATACTATGAGAGCTTATACCAGCATGGTAGCAGTTTGGATGGAGAGAAAAAGGCAGATCTTGGTGATATTGTGAAGGTGAGATCAGCAGGTGTTGGTGACGGATTGGATGTGTGGAGTGAATGAGAGAGCAGAGTCAAGGATGACACCAAGGTTGCGGGCCTATGAGACAGAAAGGATGGTAGTGCCGTCCACACTGAGAGGGAAGTCAGGGAGAGGACAAGATAAGGAGCTCAGTCTTAGACATGTTGAGTTTTAGGTGGCAGGCGGACATCCATATGGAGACATCCTGAAGGCAGGAAGATATATGATTCTGGAGGGAAGGGGAGAGAACAGGGGAGGAGATGTAGATTTGGGTGTCATCTGCATAGAGATGATAGTTGAAGCCGTGGGAGCGAATGAGTTTACTGAGGGAGTGAGTACAGATGGAGAACAGAAGGGGACCAAGAACTGACACTTGAGGAACCAAGAACTGACACTTGAAGAACCCCTGTAGTTAGTGGATTAGAGGGGGAGAAGCAGCCTGTGAAGGAGACCGAGAATGAATGGCCAGAGAGATGAGTAGAACCAGGAGAGGATGGATCTGTGAAGCCAAGGTGAGATAAAGTGTGGAGGAGAAGGGGATGGTCGACAATGTCAAAGGTAGCTGAGAGGTCGAGGAGGATTAGGATAGAATAGATTGTACTCTCCCAAGTGCTTAGTACAGTGCTTTGCATACAGTAAGCACTCAATATATACAATTGGTTGCATGAATGAATGAATGAATGAATGAATGAATAGGGGGCCAGAGAGCTGGGGGATGGACCTGGCGGGGACAGATTTCTGGGGGATAGAGTGCTGAAGGGCAGAGGCCAAAGAGGTGAGGGGCAGAGAGCTGGGGGAGAGAGAGCTGGGGGCAGGGATTCAAGGGCAGAGAGCAGAAGGACCAAGAACACAAGGGCAGAGAAGTGAGGGGCAGAGAACTGAGAGCTGAGGGGCAGTGGGCAGACAGCTGAGGGGCAGAGAGCTGGGGGGTAGAAAGCAGACAGCTGGAGGACAGAGTGGAGGGTTTGGGTACACAGCAGAGAGCTGAAGGACAAAGCAGAGAGTTGCTGGGGGGGTGGGAAGAGAGCTGGGGGAGCAGAGATCTGGTGGCCAGGGTAGAGAGATATAGGACAGGGTAGAGAGACGTGGGACATGGTAGAGAGATATGGGGCAGGGTAGAGAGATGTGGGACAGGGTATAGAAATGTGGGAGAGGTAGAGGCCTGGGGGCAGAGAGCTGAGGGCAGAGAGTAGAGGTCTGGAAAGCAGAGAACTGAGGGTAGAGGGCACAGAGTTGAGGAGCAGAGGGTACAGATCTGTGGGACAAAGAGCTGAGAGCTAGGGCTGAGAACTGGGTGGGGGCAGAGATCAGAAAGCTTGGAGGAGAGAGCAGAGACCTGGGGGGCAGATAGGGGAGAGTTTGGATGCAGAGAGCAAAGAGCTTGGCAGAAGAGACAAGAGATCTAGGAGCAAGAGCAGTGAGCTGTGGGCGGGGCTTGGAGGGCAGAGAGCCAAAGAGGCAGGGAGCCAGGTGAGGGGGTTGGTGGGGGGGAAGCTGAGGGTTAGAGAGTTGGGGATCCAGAGAACTGAGTGGCAGAAAGGTGGGGGCAGAGAGCACAGAGCTGGTGGGGCAAAAAGCAGAGAGCTGGGGGGGGAGGGCGGAAAGCCGAGAACTGAGGGTCCAAGAGCAGAAACCTGAGAGGCTGAGAGCAGAGAGCTAGGGGCAGAAAGAAGGTGGGACAAAGAGCTGGGGGGCAGAGAGTTGGAGGGCAGAGAGTTGGGGGTAGGGGGCAGCACTGACAGGCAGAGAGCAGAGGGGCTGAGATCTGAGGAGCAGAGAGCTGACAGCTGAGGAGCAGAGCTCATATTTTTTGAGCACTTATTCTGTGCACAGCACTTTACTAATCGATTGGGAGAGTATTATTATTAAAATTATTAATAAGTTGCACTGAGTCATTTCCCATTCATAGCATCTTTATGGATATGCTTTCTCCAGAATATCCTGTCTTCTGCCATAATCCGCAACCTTTCCAATGGTTCTTCCATTATCGCTGTTATGGCCACTGACCATCTAGCTGCTGGTCTGCCTCTTCTACCTTTTCCCTGGACTTTTCCAAGCAATAGTGTCTTCTCCAGAGAATCATTCCTCCTGCTTATGTGTCCAAAATATGCTAATCTAAGTTGAATCATTTGGCCTTTCAAAGATCACTTTGGTTTAATTTGCTCCAAAATCCATTTGTTTGGTTTTCAGGCAGTCCACGGTATTCGCAAAAGCCTTCTCCAACATGGCATTTCCAAAGGACTGATGTTCTTTCTATTCTGTTTTTTCACTGTCTAGCTTTCAGATCCATACATTGTCATTGGAAACACCACAGAGTTGACAATTTGCATTTCTGTGGCAATTGTTATATCAGCACATTTCATGACTTTTTCCAGGCTCTTCATAACAAATCTTCCTAACACTAATCTTTGGTGTATTTCTTATCTACTAGTTCCTTTGTTATTATCAATCCCAGGAGAGAAAAATTATCAACTATTCCATCTTCTCTCTGTCCACTAAAAATGTGTTAAAACTTCCAGTTGTCATGATCTTTGTTTCCTTGACATTTAAATATTAGGCCCATCTTTTTGCTCTATTCCTTAACGTTTAATAATAAGCCCTTCAAATCTTCTTCACTTTCTGCTAATAGGGTTGTTTCATCAGCATGATGAAGATTGTTTATATTTCTTCCTCCAATCTTCAATCTCCGTTTGCTTTGTTTTTCTTCATCCAACCCGGCTTCTCTCATTAAGTAGTCAGTGTAAAGGATGAACAGATAAGGCGATAAGATACATCTTACTCTTACATCCTACTCTTACACCCTTACTATTGGGAAACTAATCTGTTTCTCCATATTCTGTTCTTATTGTAGCCTCTTACTGGGAGAGTATAATATAACAAGGAACAGTCACATTCCCTGCCCACAATGAGCTTACAGTTGGTGGGCGGGGGGCACGGAGACAGACATTAATATAAATAAATAAATTACAGATATGTACATAAGTGCTGTGGGGCTGGGTGGAAGGATGAAGAAAGAGAGCAGGTCAGGGCAACATAGAAGAAAGTGGGAGAAGGAAGGTGTCTTGGAGATGTGCCTTCCATAAGGCTTTGAAGGTGGGGAGAGTAATTGTCTGCCGGATTTATGGAGGGAGGGCATTCCAAGCCAGAGGGAGGATGTGAGTGAGGGGTCAGTGGTAAGATAGATGAGATCGAAGTCCAGTGAGAAGATTAGTATTATGGGAGCCAAGAGTGTGGGCTGGGTAATAATAATAATAATAATGTTGGTATTTGTTAAGCGCTTACTATGTACCGAGCACTGTTCTAAGCACTGGGGTAGACACAGGGGAATCAGGTTGTCCCACTTGGGGCTCACAGTCTTAATCCCCATTTTACAGATGAGGTAACTGAGGCACCGAGAAGTTAAGTGACTTGTCCAAAGTCACACAGCTGACAAGTGGCCGAGCTGGGATTCAAACCATGACCTCTGACTCCAAAGCCCGTGCTCTTTCCACTGAGCCATGCTGCTTCTGTGAGGTGAGGTAGGAGGGGGCAAGGTGACTGAGTGCTTGAAATCCAATGTTGCAGAGTTTTTGTTTGATGCGGAGGTCAATGGGCAAACACTGGAGTTTCTTGAGGAGAGGGGAAACATGTTTTGAACGTTTTTATAGAAAAATGATTGAGGCAGCAGAGTGAATTATGGACTGGAGTGGGAAGAGACAGGAGACTGATATAGTAATTAAGATGGGAGAGGATAAATGACTGTAGGAATACGGTAGCAGTTTGGATGGAAAACAAAGGGAAAATTTTTGCGATGTTGTAAAAGGTGGAACCAAGCCCTTATCCTTGACGGCTTGCTCCCATTCAACTCAGATTTTGTGATGATTTGAATGAGAGCGAGTAGTCAAGGATAAGGCCAAGGCCTCGGGTTTGTGAGTCAGGAGGGAAGCTCTGCTTGTGAGCGAAGCTCTGCCCATCCAGGATGAGCTAGAGCTCACATCCTATTGGCAAAGAAGCTCCCTCCCCCTCCCCCTCCCCCAGAAAAGCATGGCCTAGTGGATAGGACACAGGCCAGGGAATCAGAAGGACCTGGGTTCCAATGTCAGCTCTGCCACACGTTCATTGTTTAATCCTGGGCCAGCCACTCCACCTCCCTGTGCCTCAGTTACCTCATCTGCAAAATGATGACTAAGACTGTGAGCCCCATGTGGGACAGGGACCACTTTCAACCAAATTAACCTGCATCTACCCCAGCGCATATAACAGTGCCTGGCTTATAGCAAGAGATAAGGAGCAGAGAGTTGAGGGACAGTGAGGAGAGAGCTGAGGGGTAGAGAGCGGAGGGAAAGAGAGCAGAGAACTGAGGAACAGACAACAGAGAGCTGTGCTTAGAACAGTGCTCGGCACATAGTAAGCGCTTAACAAATACCAACATTATTTAAAATACATTATTAGCTGAGGGACAGAGCAGAGAGCTAAGGAGCAGAGAGCTGAGGGGAAAAGACCCGAGTAGCAGAGTGCTAGAAAGCAGAGAGCTGAAAGTTGAGAGGCAGAGAAAAGAGAGCTGAGGGGCAGAGAGCTGAAGGACACAGAGCAGAGAGCTGAGGGACAGAGTCTAGAGAGCATCAGGGCTGAAACTAAAGGCCTGGGCGGCAGAAATTCAAGACCTGTGAGGTAGAGACTATAGAACTGCAGGGCAGAGACTAGAGAGCTCAGAGTAGAGAGCAGAGAGCTGGGGGGAAAGTGCAGAGAACTGGAGGCTAAAGAGCAGAGAGCTTGGGGCTAGAGAGCAGAGAGCTGGAGCAGAGAGCCAGAGGGCAGTGAGGAGAGAGATAGAAGACAAAGAGAGACCTAAAGGGCAGAAAGGAGAGACCTGTTGGAAGGCAGAGAGATGAAACCTAGAGGACAGACTGCACAGAACTTTGGGTAGAGAGCAGGGGGTAGAGAGCAGAGAGCTCAGAGGCAGAGAGCAGAGTGTTGAGAGGAACAGATTAGAGAGCTGGGGGGCAGAGACTAGAGTGCTGGGGGCAGAGATGAGAGAGCTGGGGGCAGAGATACAGAGCAGGAGGGCAGAAACTTAGGGAGCTAGGAGAGCAGAAAGCAGAGAGCTGGAGGGCAGAGAGGATAGAACTGACAGGTTGACAGCGAGCTGTAGGCAGAGATCAGAGGGCAGTGGTGTAGAGAGCAGAGGGGCAGGGAGCCGAGTGCTGAAGGGAGGGAAGGAAAACCGAGGGGTATGGATCAGCGAACTGGAGAGCAATGGGCAGAGAGCAGGGAGCTGAGGGGCAAGGAGCAGAGAACTGAGAGGCAGGGAGCAGACAGCTGAGGGGCAGAAAGAGAGAGAGCTGAAGAGGAGAGAAAGAGCTGAGGGGGAGAGAAAGGGAGCGTAAGGGGAGAAAAAGAGTGAGGGGGGCAGGAAACAAGGGGCCAGACAGCAGAGAACTGAGGGGCAGGGAAGAGAAAGCTGAGGGACTGTGAGCAGAGAGCTAAGAGCAGAAGGCTGAAAGGCAGGGAGCGCAGGGCTGAAGGGCAGGAGTGGAGAACTGAGAGGCAAGAAGGAGAGGTCTGAGGGGTGGGGAACAGAGAGCTGGGGGCAGGGAGCAGACAGCTGGGGGCAGAGATTATAGAGCTGAGGGGCAGGGAACAATGACCCGAGGGGCAGGGAACTGAGGGACAGAGCTCAAGGAGCTAGGGACAGAGCTCAAGGAGCTAGGGGCAGAGCACAGAGAGCTGGGGGGCAGAAAGCACGGAGCTGGGGGGGCAGAGCACACAGAATTGGGGGGCAGAGTGCAGGGAGCTGGGGGCAGGGTATACAGAGCTGGGGAAGAGAGCTAAAAGGCAGAGATGAGACGGTTGAAGGGCAGAGAGTAGAGGGGTGTGGGCAGAGAGCAGAGGGCTGGACAGCAGAGAGATTCATTCATTCATTCAATAGTATTTACTGAGCGCTTACTATGTGGAGAGCACTGTATGTACAATTTGGCAACAGATAGAAACAATCCCTGCCCAGTGACAGGCTCGAAGTCTAATCGGCGGAGAGAGATGGACAAAAACAAGACAGTATAATCACAATAAATAGAATAGAATTTTGTTTGGTATAAACAAAATAAATAGGATCATAAAAATATATACAAATGAGCACAGTGCTGAGAGGAGGGGGAGGGGAAGGGAGATGGGGAGGAGCAGAGGGAAAGGGGGCTTAGCTGAGGGGTGGTGAAGGGGGGAAAGGGGAGGAGCAGAGGGAGCAGGGGGAGCAGAGGGAGCAGAGGGAGCAGAGGGAAAAGCAGAGCTCAGTCTGGGAAGCTCAGTCTGGGAAGGCCTCTTGGAGGAGGTGAGCTCTCAGTAGGGCTTTGAAGAGGGGAAGAGAGTTAGATTGGTGGAGGTGAGGAGGGAGGGCATTCCAGGACAGCGGTAGGACATGGGCCAGAGGTTGACGGTGGGATAGGCGTGAATGGGGGCAGTGAGGAGGTGAGCGACAGAGGAGCAGAGCATTTGGGGTGGGCAGTAGAAAGAGAGAAGGGAGGTGAAGTAGGAGGGGGCAAGTGATGGAGAGCCTTAAAGCCAAGAGTGAGGAATTTTTATTTCATGCGGAGGTTGAGAGGCAACCAGTGGAGGTTTTTAAGGAGGGGAGTGACATGCCCAGAGCATTTCTGCAGGAAGATGATCTGGGCAACGGAATGAAGAATAGACTGAAGTGGGGAGAGACAGGAGGAAGGGAGATCAGAGAGAAGGCTGACACAATAATCCAGCTAAGGATATTATGAGAGCTTGTACCAACACGATAGCCATTTGGATGGAGAGGAAAGGGCGGACCTTGGCGATAATGTAAAGGTGAGACCGGCAGGCCTTGGTGACAGATTGGATGTGTGGGATGAATGACAGAGCTGAGTCAAGGATGACACCGAGGTTGTGGGCCTGGGAGATAGGAAGGATGGTCGTGCCAACCACAGTGACAGAGAAGTCAGAGAGAGGACAGGGTTTGGGAGGGAAGATAAGGAGCTCAGTTTTGGGCATGTTGAGTTTTAGGTTGCAGGCAGACATCCAGGTGGAGATGTCCTGGAGACAGGAGGAGATACGAACCAGAAGGGAGGAGGAGAGAACAGCGGAGGAGATGTAGATTTGAGTGTCATCTGCATAGAGATAAGGGAAAGACATCAGAACTGAGGGGAAGATATCAGAGAGTTGAGGGGAAGAAATCTGGGAGGTAGAGAACAGAAAGCTGGGAGCAGAGAGTAAAGAGTTAAGGGGCAGAGAGCTGGGATGTAATAAACAGAGAAGTAGAGGGCAGAGGGTCAGAGAGAGCTTGGGGGCAGAAAGCAGAGAGCTGGTCGGGGGCAGAGACCAGGGGGCCAGAAAGCAGAGTCTTGGGGATTCGAGAGCAGAGAGCTGAGGGGCAGGGAGCAAAGTGCTGATGGGAGGGAAAGGAGAACTGAAGAGCATGGATGACAGAGCAGGGGAATAATGGTCATTGAGCGGGGAAGCAGAGACCAGGGAGGAAGGGAGCAGAGGAGCAATGGCAGAGAGCACAGGAGCAGAGTGTAGAAGGGCAGAGAGCATAGTTTAGGGACCTAGAGCTGAAGAACAGAGCCGAGTTGAGGGGCAGAGAGCATAGACTTGAGGGGCAGAGGCCAGAGAGCAGAGGGAACAGAGCAGAGAACAGAGGGACAGAGAGCTGAGGGGCAGAGAGCTGAGGGGCAGAGAGCTGAGGGGCAGAGAGCTGAGGGGCAGATACTAGTTAGCTAAGAGGCTGAGACTAGAGAGCTGGAGATGCAGAGATGAGAGAGGTGGAGGGCAGAGACTAAAGAGCAGGGTGGGTGGGCAGAGACTAGAGAGCTGGCAAGCAGAAACTAGAGAGCTGGGTGCAGAGAGGGTTGAGAGCTGAGGGCAGGGGTCAGGGAGCAGGGGGACAGGGAGCAGAGAGTTAGAGACCTGTTTGGGCAGAGAGCAGGGGCAGTGGGCTGAAGGGCAGGGACCTCAGGGGTAGGGAGCTGTAGGGGAGAGACCTGAGTGGGAGGGAGCCGAGCAAGAGGGAGCTGAAGTGCAGGGAACTGAGGAGCAGGGAGATAAGGTGTAGAGGGCTGAGGAGTAGAGAACTGGGGATCCATAGAGCTCAGGGGCAGGATGGCCAGAGAGCACAGATCCATAGATCTATAGCTGGGGGGTCAGAGGCCAGGTGGACAAAGCTCAGGGGGGCAGAGAGCAAAGAATTGAGGGACAAGGAACAGAGAGTTCAGGAGCAGGGAGCAGAAACCTGAGGGGAAGGACCAGAGAACTGAAGGGCACAGATCTCTGAGGAGAGAGAGCAGAGGGGTATGTAACTCTGAAGGGCAGAGAGCTGAGGTGCAGAGAGCAGAGATTTGAGGGGCAGAGAGCAGAGAGGTCTGAGGGTCAGAGAGAGAAAAAATGAGGGTCACAGGGCAGAGAGGTGAGGGACAGAGAGCAGAGAGCTGGGGGACCAAGAGCTGAAGGACAGAGAGTAGAGAGCTGAAGGACAGAGAGCAGAGAGCTGAGGGGCAGGGAGCTGAGTCCTGCGGGAAAGAAACTAGAGAGCTGAGGGGCAGAGCTGAAAGCCCTGGGAGGCAGAGATTAGAAAGCTGGGGGGCTCAGATCAGAAAGCAGAGGAGTAGAGGGCACGGGGGCAGAGAGCAGGGGGGCAGAGAGTGGGGGGCAGAGACTTGTCTGGGTAGATAGCAGGGGGCAGAGGGCTGATGGAGAGGTAGCTGAAGGGTAGGGAGCTGTAGGGCAAGGTGATTAGGTGTAGAGGGCTGAGGTGTAGAGAGCTGGGGATCCAGAGAGGTGGGGAGCTAAGTTTCAGGGACCAGAGAGATGAGTCAAAGGGAGCAGAGAGCTGAGGAGTTGGGAGTAGAGAGCTGAGGATGATGGAACAGAGAGCTGAGAGGCAGAGGGATTGAGAAACAGAGGGATTAAGATCTGAGGGACAGAGGATAGAATGATGAGGGGCAGAGAGCTGAGGTCCAGAGACCAAAAAGCTGGTGGGGAGAGAGCAGAGAGCTAGGGGGGCAGAGAGCAAAGGCCTGGATGGCAGAGAATAGAGAGCTTGGGGTCAATGAGCAGGGGAGCAGAGGATGTGGGGCAGATGGCATAGGAGGGACATAGAGAGCAGAAAGCTTAGGGGCAGGGAGCAGAGAACTGAGTTGCAAGGAGCAGAGCATAGGGCAATGGGCAGAGAGAGCAGGGGGCAAAGACAAGGGGGCAAGGATCTGTGGGGTAGGGATCTAGAGGCCAGACAACTGGCAGGCAGGGAACTTTGGAACAGAGAGCAGGGGGCACAGAGAGCAGGGAGAACAGAGAGAGGCGGGGCAGAGAGCCGGGGGGCAGAGAGCCGGGAGGCAGAGAGTGGGGAGCGTTTAGGAAGTAGGGAGCAGGGGGAACAGAGAGCAAGGGAGGCAGAGAGCACGGGGTGGGGCAGAAAGCATGGGGAATAGAGAGCAGATAAATAAGGGGCAGGGAAAGAGTTCTGAGTTCCAGGGAGTAAAGAGCTGAGGGGTAGTGAATACAGAGCTAAGGAGCAGGGAACAGAAAGCTGAGGGACTGAAGGTCAGAGGGACCGAGGATCAGAGAGTCAGAGGGGCAGAGGCAAAGAGGGGCAGAGGGGCAGAGGGAAAGAAGAGCAGAGGGTTGAGAACTGAAGCAACATAGCATAGTGGAAAGAGCATGGTCTTAGGAGTCAGAGGTCGTGGGTTCTAATCCCAGCTCCAACCACTTGTCAGCTATGTTACTTGGGGCAAGTCACTTCGTTTCTCTGTGCCTTATTTACCTCATCTGTAAAAGGGGGATTAAGACTGTGAGCCCCACGTGGGACAAGTTGATAACCTTGTATCTACCCAGCACTTAGAACAGTGCTCGGCACATAGTCAGCACTTAACAAATACCATTATTATTATCATTATTCATTCATTCATTCAATAGTATTTATTGAGCGCTTATTATGTGCAGAGCACTGTACTAAGCGCTTGGACTGTACAGATCTGCAAAAGATAGAGACAATCCCTGCCCAATGACAGGTTTACAGTCTAAGCGGGGGAGACAGACAGACAAAAACAATAGCAATAAATAGAATCAAGGGGATGAACAATAGAAATAAATAGAATCAAGGTGATGTACATCTCATTAACAAAATAAATAGGGTAATAAAAAATATATACAAATGAGAGGACAAGCACAGTGCTGAGGGGAGGGCAAGGGAGGGGGAGGAGCAGAGGGAAAGGGGGGGAAAAGGGGGCTTAGCTGAGGGGAGGTGACGGGGGGAGAGGGGCAGCAGAGGGAGCAGAGGGAAAAGGGGAAGCTCAGTCTGGGAAGGCATCTTGGAGGAGGTGAGCTCTAAGTAGGGCTTTGAAGAGGGGAACAGAATTAGTTTGGCGGAGGTGAGGAGGGAGGGCATTCCAGGACAGTGGGAGGACATGGCCCAGGGGTCGACAGCGGGATAGGCGAGAACGGGGGACGGTGAGGAGGTGGGCGGCAGAAGAGTGGAGCGTGCGGGGTGGGCAGTAGAAAGAGAGAAGGGAGGAGAGTTAGGAAGGGGCAAGGTGATGGAAAGCCTTGTAGCCTAGAGCGAGAAGTTTTATTAACAGGGGCAACGAGCCAAATGCTGGGGTGCAGAGAGCTGGAGGGCCAAAAACAGAGCTGGGGGGGGGGAGTAAACAGAGAGCTGGGGGCAGAAAGGAGAGAGCTGAGGAGATCGGAGCAGAGAGCTGGGGGTATCAGAGAAATGGGGAGACAGAGAACAGAGAGCTGAGAGGGCAAAGAGCTACATGTAGTGACCAGGTGGGCAGGACTGATGGGTAGAGAGCAGAGAGGTCATGAGAAGCAGTTCAGAGAGTTGGTAAGACAGAGTTGGGAGGCCAGAGAGCTGGGAGGCCAGAGAGCTGGGAGGCCAGAGAGCTGGGAGGACAGAGAGCTAGGAGGACAGAGGGCAGAGAGAGAGATCTGGGGGGCAGAGAGCAAAGAGCTAAGGGGCAGAGGGCAGAGAGTTGGTGGTAGAGGGTTGAGGGGCAAAGGGCAGAGAGCTGAGGGGCAGGGAGCAGAGAGCTGAGGGACAGAAACTAGAGAGCTGGGGGAGCAGAGATCAGGGGGATAAGTACCTGTGTGGGCAGATAGCAGGGGGCAGAGAACTGAGGGAGAAGGAGTTAAAGAACAGGGAGAGAGCTGTAGAGGTCTGAGGTATAGAGAACTGGGGACCCATAGTGCAGGAAAAGCACAGAGAACAGATCTGGGGGTCAGAGACCGGTAGGGCAGACAGCAGAGAGCTGAGAGGTATGGATCTCTGAGGGGCAGTGAGGAGAGAGGCATGGATCTCTGAGGCGCAGCAAGTAGAGAACTGAGGGCTGAGGAGCAGAGAGCTGAAGGGCAGAGAGCCGAGGGGCAGAGTGTAGAGAGCCAGGGGCACAGTGCAGAGTGCTAAGGAGCAGAGTGCAGAGAGCCAAGGGGCACAGTGCAGAGTGCTAAGGAGCAGAGTGCAGAGAGCTGAGGTACAGAAAGATATAGAGCAGAGACTAGAGAGCTGGAGGTCAGAGACTAAAGAGTTGGGGAGCAGAGCCTAGAGAGCTGAGGGGAAGATGGCAGATACCTGGGGGGCACAAAGCAGTGAGGTAGGGGCACAAAGCAGGACCTGAGAGGACAGAGAGGAGAGACCTAGAGGGCAGAGGGGGAGACCTAGAGGGCAGAGGGGGAGGAGAGGCCTAGAGGGCAGAGAAGAGAAAGTTAGAGGGCAGAGAGGAGTTGCAGATAGGAGTTATCCAGAGGACACAGTGGAGATATGTAGAGGGCAAAGAGGAGAGGCCTAAAGGTGAGAGAGGAGCAAGTTAGAAGGCAGAGAACTAGGGAGCAAACAATAGAGAGCTGGAGGGGAGAGAGAAGGCAATAGTTTGCAGGGGGTTAGAGAGCAGTGGGTTACAGAGCTGGGGGTTAGCGAGCATGTGGCAGGGAGCCGAAGGGCAGGGAGCTGAAGGGAACAGAGCTGAGGGGCAGGGAGCTGAGAGCTGAGGAACCAATAGCAGAGAGCTGGTAACAGAAAGCAGAAACCTGGGGGGCAGAGAGCAGGGGGGCAATCAGCAGAGAGCTAGAAGTTAAGGGGCAGAGACGCGAGGGGGTAGAGAGCAGAGAGCTGAGCAGCAGGCAGCAGAGAACTGAGGCGCAGGGAGCAGAGCAGAGGGTAATGCTCCAGTAGCAGAGGGTAGAGCCCGGGGGCAGGGACATGTGGGGCAGGTAGCTGTAGTCAAGGAGCAGGGTAGCAGATAGCCAGGGTGCAGGGAGCAGATGGTAAGGGTGGTGAGAGCACAAGGGGCAGAGAGTAGAGAGGTAATCATAACAATAATAATAATTATTATTGTACTTGTTAAGCACTTATTACATGCCAAGCACTGCTCTAAGCGCTGGAGTAGATACAGGTTGGACACAGTCCCTGTCCTACCAAGGGCTCACACTCTTAATCCCCATTTTATAGATGAGGTAACTGAGGTGAAGTGACTCGACCAAGGTCACACAGCAGTCATGTGGTGAAGCTGGAATTAAAACCCATGACCTGCTGACTCCTAGGCCCGTGCTCTATCCAATAAGCCATGCTACTTCTAAGGGTCAGGGAGTAGCGCTAAAGGGCAGTAGGTAATAATCATTCATTCATTCAATAGTATTTATTGAGCACTTACTATGTGCAGAGCACTGTACTAGCCCTTGGAATGGACAATTCGCCAACAGATAGAGACAATCCCTGCCCATTGACGGGCTTACAGTCTAATTGAGGGAGAAGGGAAAGTAAGGAATGGAGAGGGGAGGTTGGTGTGTGGGATGGTCCATCCCTCTCTAGGAGGATGGTCGTCCAGAGGGACCAGCAGGATTAATAATAACAATAATGCATTTGTTGAGTGCTTACTATATGCCTGTTTATGTGCTAAGCGCTAGGGTAGATACAAGCAAATTAGATTGGACATAGTCCCAGTCCCACGTGGAGCTCATAGTCTCAATACCCATTTTACAGATGAAAGGAATGACAAAGAAGCAAAGTGTCCTGCCCAAGGTCACATAACAGACGAGACAAATGGCGGATCTGGGATTAGAACCCATGACCCTCTGACTCTCAGACCAAAGCTCTATCTACTATGCTATGCTGAGCAAATGGGCAGGGAGCAGAAAGCTGAGGGGTAGGGAGTAGAAAGCTGAAGGGGAGGGAACCCAGAGCTGAGGGGCAGAAGGATTGAGGGATATCGGGACAGAGACCTGCGGGTCTGAGGGATGGAGTGATAAGGGGCTGAGGGGCAGAGAGCAGAGACGTGGTGGGCAGAGAGCCGAGAACGAGAGGATTGAGGGGAGGGCAGAGGCTGGGGACTGGGTAGAGACCACCAGAGAGCTTAGGGGCAGGGAACAGAGAACTGAGGTGCAGGGAGCAGAGATAATGAGGGGCTAGAGTAGGGGGGCAGAGAGCTGAGGTGGAATGGAGTGGGGGTGGTGAGGGTGGTGGGGCAAGGCCCGGGAGAGGGGTGGGGGTGGGGGGAGAATGCCAGAAGGGACAGGAAGCAAGGGGTCAGGGAGCACTGGGGGCAGAGAACAGAAAGCTGAGGGGTAGAGAATGGAGAGCTGCGGGGCCTGGAACAGACAGCTGAGTAGCAGGAAACAGAGAGCTAGGGAGCCCGGAACAGAGAGCTGAGGGACAGAGGCACAGAGGGATTGAAGGGCACAGACCTGAGGGGCAGAGGGTAGAGCAATGTAGGGCTGAGGGGCACAGAGCAGAGGGCTAGGGGTCATAGCTGATAGCTGGGGGCAGAGAAAAGAGAGTTGGGGTCAGAGAAAAAAAGCTAGGGATCAGAGAAAAAAGCTGGGAGTCAGCGAGGTGGGGGCAAAGCTGGGGGATGGAAAGCCGGGGGATGGAGTTCTGAGGGGTAGAGAGAAGAGCGCTGAGGGGTAGAGAGTAGAGTGCTGAAGGTGAGAGAGCAGAAAAGTGAAGGTGAGAGAGCAGAGAAATGATGGTGAGAAAACAGGGAACTGCGGGTGAGAGAGCATAGTGCTGAGGAGTACAGACCAGAGAGTTGAGGGGCAGAGAGCCAGAGCTGAGATCAGAGAGCTGAGGGGCAGAGGCCAGAAAGCTGAGGGACAGAGAACTGAGGAGCAGAGACCAGGCGGCAGAGAGATTAGGGGCAGAGAGCCGAGAGCTGCGGGGTAGCGGCCAGAGAGCAGGGGGCAGAGAGCTGAGGGACAAAGGGTAGAGAGATGAGGGGCAGAGAGCTGAGGGGCTGAGGGCAGGGACCAGGGCGGTGGGCAACCAGAGGGTAAGGACTCACAGGGCAGGGGGCCTAGGGGCAGGGAGCAGAGAGCAAAAAGTTAGAAGGACAGAGAATAGAAAGGCAAAGAGGTGAGGGGCTGAGGGGTAGAGAGCTGAGGGGCAGAGATTATGGGAAAGAGGAGAGAGCTGGGGGGGGGGGCGGGAGCAGAGGGCAGGGGGGCATAAACCAGGGGAGCAGAGAGTGAGAGGGCAAAAAGCTGGAGGGCCTATAACTAGGGGCTGGGAGCTGAGAGGCAGGGAGCTGAGTGGTGGAGAACTAGGGATCCAAAGATCTGAGGGGCAGAGAGCAGAGGGGTAGACACTTGCGGGGACGACAGCAGGAAGGGGAAGGAGAGCAGGGGGGATGGAGAACAGCAGGGATGGAGTAAAGCAGGGAAGGAAAGCACAGAGCTGGGAGAAAGCTGAGGGAAGAAAGTAGAGAACATGGGGCAGAGAACTTGGGGAAGAAAGCAGAGAGCAAAGAGTGGGGGCAGAGGGCAGAGAGCTGGGGGGGTGAAGAACAGACAGTAGGGTGGGTGGAGAGCAGAGAGTTGGGAGACAGGGTAGAGCTGGAGGACAAAACACATTGCTGGGGGCAGAGAGCTGGGGATAGAGAGCATACATCTGAGGGGGCAGAGAGCCAGGGTGCAAAGAGCAGGGTTGGGGAAGAGAGCAGGGAGGCAGAGAAACAGGACAGGGAGCCTAGGGGCAAAGGGCATTGAATAAAAGGCCAGGGAGCAAAAGGTCAGGGAGCAAAAGGCCAGGGAGCAAAAGGTCAGAGAACTAAGGGGCAGAGGGAAGAGAGCTGAGGGGACAGCGAGCTGAGGGGCAGAGGGTTGAGTGGGTGGGTGAATGAGTGGGTAAGAGAGCTGAATGAAATGCAGAGAGGTGAGGGGTGGAGAGTCAATAGTCGAGGGGCAGAGAACTGAGAGGCAAAGTGCAAAGACCTGACTGGAACAGAGAACTGAGGGACAGAGAGAAGAGGGGCATAGAACACGGTAGGAGAGTGAAGGTTGCTAGAGACCTGAGGGGCTACAGGGAAGAGATTTCGGTAACCCCCCACCCTGGCAACTCTCGCTGAGATGAGCTTGGTCTACTAGATAGACCATTGATCTGGGCTCTAATCCCTGCTCTGCTACTGTTTGCTATGTGACCGTGTGCAAGTCACTTCACTTCTCCCTGCCTCAATTACTGCATCTGTAAAATGGGGGTTAAGACTATGAACCCCGTGTGAGACAGGGACTGTGTCCAACATGATTAGCTTGTATCTTCCCAGTTCTTAGAACAATGCCTGGCACTTAGTAAACGCTCGATACCATAAACAATACAGAAACAACAAAAACCTTCGTCTCCAGCCCAGTAGGTGGGTTCTCCTCAGTTGATTCCTGTCCAACCTCTCCCAACTCCTTGCGCTACCCCCATTCCTCCCCCCCACCCCATTCCTTTTATCCTGTCCCAGCACCGCCCCTCATCCCCTCCCTCCCCCCCGCCCCCCCGGCCTGCACTGCCCCCCTCCAGCTCACTCTCATTCAACCCATTCCTACCCACTCCCATTTGCATCCCCCCCACAGCCCCTGCCAAGTGAGGTCTGTTAAACACCTTCTCCACCATGTGAAATCTTCCCTTCATCATTGACCTTTTCCTGACATAATCACTCCTCCTCCTCGCCATCACTGAAGCCTAGCTCTCCCCAGTTTACACAGTCTCCCCTGTCGCTCTCTCTTGAAAGGGCTACATCTTCTCCCACTCCCCCAGACTCTCTGGGACATGGGAGGAGTCGGTTTACTCCTCACTCACCAATGTTGCTTTCACACTATTTCCCCTGGCCCTTTACCTTCCTTCGATGCCCATATCATCCTCCTCCACCATCCACCCCAATTACTAGTTGCGGGCAGCTACCGCCCCCAGGCCCCACCTCCAACCTGTTCCACCATTTTGATTCCTCTCTCACAGTCTGTTTCTCATTCTCCATCCCTACATTGATCCTTGGGAATGTTAATATCCATGTGGACGTCACCCACGATCCACTGTCCATTGCTACCTCTCCCAGAGAGGTGTAGCGTAGAGAACATGGAAACAACAGCTCGCTCCAAGTCAGGCACCTTCAATCCCAATCTTCTCAGAAGGCGTCCACACAATCCCACATATCCAGGTACTAAAAGCAGCTGCTCACAGGAGGGAGGCTTTAACACATCGTGCATCTGCATAACCGCGCCCCATGATGACACACTCAGCTCCCACTGGTCCTCCCGAAGGACCCGTGATGCTCCCACATCAGCGAAACCCTCTGCTCTCTGCCCCTCAGCTCTCTGCCCCCCACCACCCCGCCTCTGCCCTCTATCCCCCGGCCTCCGCCATCGGCTCTCTGCTCACTGACCCCAGGTCTCTTCTGCTCCCTGCCACCCAGGTCTGTGCTCTCTGTGTCCAGGCTTTATGCTCTCTGCCCCCAGCTCTTTATCCCCTGCTCTCTACCCCTTCCTCTCCACCCCTCCCTCCCTCCCGCCTGCTCTCTAACCACATCTCTGTGTGGTCTGCCCTCTACTTTCAACTCTCTTTCTCCCAGGTCTCTCCTCTCTGCTTTCCCGGTCTCTCGTTTTTGCCTTCCAGGTCTCTCCTATCTACCCTTTAGGTCTCTGCTCTCTGCCCTCTCTCTCCTCCAGCTCTCTGCTCTCCAGTTCTCTGCCCTCCAGATCACTGCTTTCTAGTTCCAAGTTCTTTGTTCTTTAGCCTCCAGCTCTCTGCTGTTTGCTCCCCAACTCTCTGCTCTCTACCCTGAGCTCTCTAATCTCTGCCCCCCAGCTCTATAGTCTCTACCTCACAGGGCCTGAATCTCTGCCCCCAGGTCTTTAGTCTCTGCCCCCTTTTCCTCTACTCCTCCTTCCCCCCGATTCCCACCCTCTGCTCTATCCCCCTCCCTGCCCCACAGCACTTGGGTATATATGTACATATTTATTATTCTATTTATTTTATTAATGATGTGTGTAAATCTATAATTCTATTATTTCTATTGATGCTATTGATGCCTGTCTACTTGTTTTGTTGTCTGTTTTCCCCCTTTGTAGACTGAAGAGGATAGAAGCCCATTTAGAGGAGAGTAAGGAGATTTGGAGGAGAGGAACTTGAGACAGCTGGTGCAGACAACTTCCTCAAGGAGTTTGGTAGAGGAAAGGTAGGAGTGAGATGGAGCAAGAAGTGGAAGGAGCCAGTGGGTCAAGGGAGGGTTCTTTTAGGGAAGGGAATATATGGGCATGGTTGAAAACAGTGGGGAAGAACCACTGGAGAGCGAACAGATGGCAGTTAGGGAGGGGAGAAGGCAGGGGACAAGTAGTTTGATAAGGTGCAAAGGAATAGGGTCAGATTTGGAGGTGGAGGGGGTAGGTTTGGAGAGATGGCAGGGGATCTCCTGTAGGGACAGTGATGGGGAAAATGGGAGAATTGAAGAAAGGGCAGGAAGGGAGAGGAACCAGGGAGGTGCAGGAGAGATTTTAGGGAAACCATGCCTGGTAGTGTCCATTTTCTCAACAGAGTAGGTGACCGGGTCATTAGGGGCAAGGGATGGGGTTGGTGGAGGGATACGGGGTTTGAGGAAAGGAGTTAAGCATCTGGAACAACTCTCTGTCCCCCAAGCTCTCCACCCCTCAGCTCTCTGCTCTCTGTCCCCAGCAGTCTGTTCCCCAGCACTCTGCCCTCCCCATCCCTGTCCCTCAAGCTCTCTGAACCTCAGCTCTCTGCCCCTCAGCTTTCTGCTCTCTGCCCCCCAGCTTTCTGTTCTCCACCTTTCAGCTCTCAACTCTCTAGTCCCCAGCACAAAGACCCCCCTGGGCAACACATCCCCAGATCTCCATCCCCCCACCTCTCTGTCCCCCAGCTCTTTGTCCCCCAGTTTCCTGTCCCCCAGCTCCCTGTCCCTTCAGCTCCCTGCTCCTCACTTCTGTGCTCTTTGCCTCTCAGCTCTCGGCTCTCTGCCCGTCAGCTTCCTGCCCCTTAGCTTACTTCCCTGTGCCCCTCAGCTCTTGGCCCTCTGATTCTAAGCTCGCTGCCCCCCCAGCTTTCTGTCCCCCAGCCCCTCTGCCCCTTTGTTCTCTGTGCCTCAGGTTGCTCTCTGCTCCTCAGTTTTCTATCCTGTGCCCCTCTGCTTTCTGCCCTGTGTCCCTCAGCTCTCTGCCCTCTTCCCTTCAGCTCTCTGCCTTCTTTCCTTCCACTCTCTGCCTTCTACCTCTCAGCTTTCTGCCCTGTCTCCCTCAGCTCTCTGCCTCTTTCCCTCAGCTCTCTGCCCTCTGTCCCTCAGCTCTTGGCTCAATGCCCTTCTGCTCTATGACTCTGTTCTCTAGTCTCTTTTACTTGGCCCATGGCTCCTGCCTCTCGGCTACCTACCCCCCGGGTCTCCACCCCCTGGCCCCGGCCCCCCTTGTCCCTGCCCCCCAGCTCTGTACCCCCTAGCTCTGGCCCTCTGTCTCTGCCCCTCGCTCTCTGCCCACCAGCTTTCTGCTCTCTGCTCCTCAGCTCTTTGCCCTCTCTTCCTCAAATCCCCGGCCCTCAGCTCTCTCCTTTCTGCCCTTCAGCAATCAGCTCCCTGCTCCTCAGCTCCCTGCCCTTCAGCCCCTCGACTCTCTGCCCCTAAGCTCTCAGATCTCTGCTCCTCTGCTCTGTCCTTCTGTTCTGTGTCATTCTTCTCTCTTTCTGTTGTCTGCTCCCTCCATATAGGCTCCCTGCCCCTTGGCTCACTGCTCCCATGTTCATACCCCCCTGGTACCTGTGCTCTCTGCCTCTCATATCTCTGACCCTAATTTCTTTGACCCTCCGCCCCTCAGCTCTCTGTCCCCTAGTTGATGCTCCTTAGCTCTCTGGCCCTCAGCTATATGATCTCTGCACCACAGCTCTCTGCTCTCTCCTCTTTGGCTTTCTGCTCTCTGTCTCTCAGCTCTCTGGCCTCTAGCTCTCTGCCCCTCAGCTGTTCTCTGCCACTCAGATCTAGCTCTCTGACTCTCAGCTGTCTGGCTTCTGCCCCTCAGCTGTCTGGCTTCTGCTCCTCAGCTGTCTGGCCTCTGCCCCTCAGCTGTCTTGCTTCTGTCCCTCAGCTCTCTGCTCTCCAACGTTCAGCTCACTGCTCTCCTCCCCTCAACTCTCTGCTCTCTCACCCTCATTTCTCTGCTTTCTCACCATCAGTTCTCTGTGTTCTCACCCTCAGGTCTCTGCTCTCCATCCCCTAGCACTCTGTCTCCCAGCACTCTGTCCCCGAGAACTCTGACCCCACAGCTTTCCGTCTCTCCAGCTCTCTACCTGTCAGCTTCGCCCCCCTGATCCCTGCCCTGTAATGCTCTGCCTCCCCAGTTCTTTGCTGTATGACCCCTCCAGCTCTCTCCTCTCTAACCCCCCCACACCTCTCCTCTCTCTGATCACCCCCAGCTCTCTGCTTTCTGATCCCCCCTGGTTCTTTGCTTTCTGCTCCCCAGCTGTTTTGTGACCTGCTCTCTGCGCCCCAGCTCTCTTTTCTTTGCCCCCCAGCTCTCTTTTCTCTGCCTCCCAGTTCTCTGCCCCCGGCTCCCTGCATCCCGGCTCTCTGTCACTCTATTCTCTGCCATCCTGCTCTCTGCCCCCAGCTCTCTGCTCGAGGTCCTTGCCCCTAAGGACCTTGTCCCCAAGGTCCCTTCCCCACAAGTCACTGTTCCTTGATCTCTGGCCCCCTGCTCTCTGCCCATTGCCCTATGCTCTGCTCCCTGTACCTAAGTTTTCTGCTCCCTGCCCCTAAGCTCTCTTCACTCTACCACCCCCTGCTCCAGACTCTGCCCCTCGGCCTCTGCTTCTCTGCTCACTGAACCCCAGCTCTCTGCTCTCTAGCTCTTTGCTCTCCCCCCAGCATGACATTCTGTTCTCTGCCCCTCATCATTCTGTCCCTGAGGTCTCTGTCCCTTTTTCCCTCAATTCCTCTCCCCCTCAGCTTTCTGTTCTTTCCCACTCAGCTCTCTGCTGGCCTCTCCTCCCCCACCACCAGTCTCTGACCCCTGACTTCTAGCTTTCCATTCATTGGCCCCCAGCTCTCTAGTCTCTGTTTCCAGTGTCTCTGCTCTCTGCCACCAGCTTTCTGTCTCAACTCCTCCGCTCCCTGACCCTCAGCTCCTTACCACATGCTCTCTAACTCCCTTCTCTCTAACCCTCTGCTCTCTAACCTGATTCTTTAACCCCCTGCTCTTTAACCCCCTGCTCTCTACACTCTGCTCTCTACACACCGCTCTCTGCTCTCTACCCCTCAGCTCTCTGTTGTTTGCCCCCTAGCTCTCTACCCCCTAGCCCTCTGCTATCAACCCTCTGATTTTCTCCTCTCTGTCCTCTTGGTTTCTCCTCTCTGTCCTGTGCATATCTCTTCTCTGCCCTCTAGGTCACTCCTATATGCCTCTCTTCTCGGCCCTCTAGTTCTCATCTCTATGCCCTTTAGGTCTTCTCTCTGCCCTCTAGGTCTCCCCTCTCTACCCTCTAAGTCTCTGCTCTCTGCCCTATCTCTCTGCTTTGTAGCCCCCAGTGTTCTGCTCTCTGCCTCCCAGGTCTTTACCCTCTGCCCCCCAGCTGTCTAGTCTCTGCCACTTGACTATCAAGTCTCTGCCCACCAGCTCTCTAGTATCTGCCCTGCTTCTCTCTGCCCCTCAGCTCGCTTCACTCTACCCCTCAGCTCTATGCTTGCTTCCCCTCAGTTTTCTACTTGCCCCTCAGAAATCCATGCCCCCCTGCTTGCTGCCCCTCAAAGATCCATGACCCTCAGTTCTCCGTTCCCTCCCCTCAAGTTTCTGCTCCCTGCCCCTCAACACTCTCTTCCTTGTCCTTCAGCTCTCTGCCTCCCGTGCTCTACCCCCTCGCCTCTGATACCAAGATCTATGCTTTCTGCTCCTTCTGTCCCCCAGCTCTATGGACCCCATTCTCTACACCTCATCTCCCTGCCCTTTGCCTCCCTGCCCTTCACCTCCCCCCCACCAGCCCCATCCCCATTCCCCCTCAGCTTCCTGCCCCCCAGCTCCCTGCTCCCCCAGCTTCCTGCTCCCCAAATCTCCCCAGCTTCCTGTCCCCCCAGCTTCCTGTCCCACCCATCAGCTCTCCGCTCTTCAGCTCTCGGCCCATCAGCTCTTGCCTGTTGGCTCTTTTCCCTTTAGGTCTCTGCCCTCTCATTCTCTGCTCTCTATCCCCTCCCCCGCAGCTCTATGCCCCCTCAGTTCTCTGTCCCTCCAGCTCTTTGCTCTATTCCCTGCCAGTTCTCTGCTCTCTGCCCCTAAGCTTTCTGCCCCTTCCCAGTTTTCGCCCCCCCCAACTCTCTGCCCTCCCCCCGCACCTCTCTGCCCCCCCCCCACCTCTCTGTTACTCAGCTCTCTGGATCCCCACCTCTCTTCCCCTCACCTCTCTTTCCCCTCCGGTCCTTTCCTCTCAGGTCCTTTTCCCTCGGGTCCTGTCCCCTCGGCTCCCTGCCCACCCCAGCTCTCTTTTCTCCAGCTCTCTGCCTCGCTACTCTTGGCCTGCCAGATTTCTGCTCTCGGGCCTCCAGCTTTCCCCTCTCCCCCCAGGTCTCTGCATTTTGTCCCCCTAGCTCCTCTTCTTTGTATCAAGCTCCTCTCCTTGCCCCCCTGCTCCCTTCTCCTCTCTGTGCTCTTTGCCCCTCTCCTCTTCCTCTCAACTCTTTAGATTAGATTAGACTGTAAGCCCGTCGATTAGACTGTAAGCCCGTCGATTAGACTGTAAGCCCGTCAAACGGCAGGGACTGTCTCTATCTGTTGCCGACTTGTTCATCCCAAGCGCTTAGTACAGTGCTCTGCACATAGTAAGCGCTCAATAAATACTATTGAATGAATGAATGAATAGATCCTCAGCTCTCTTCTCCTTAGCTCTCTGCCCCTGACTGTCTCTCTGCGGCTCTCTGCCCCCACCCCACCCCGGCCCTGTCTCTCTGCCCCACTGGCTCTCTGCCCCTAAGCTCTCTGCTCTCTTCCCCCCACAGTTTTCAGATCTCTGCCCTAGCACTCAGCTCTCTGTCCTCTGCCCCTCGGCTCTTTTCCCTCTGCCCCTCAGTTCTCTGCCCCATGGCTGTCTGCCGCCTGGACCTCTACTCTCTGCCCTCAGCTCTCTGCCCCCAGAACAATCCCCTCAGCCCTCTACTCTGTCTCCCAGCCCTCTACGCTGTCCCACATCTCTCTGCCCCACCCCCTTCTCTCTGCTCTCTGCCCATACCAGCTCCCTGCTCTCTGTTCCCCAGCAATCTGTCCCCCAAGCTCTTTCTCCCTCAGCTCTCTGCCTGTCAGCCTCCTCCCCACCGTTCTCTGCCGTTTAGCTCTCTGTCTCTGCCCCCCCAGCACTCCAATCTCTGTCCCCCAACCTCTCTGCTGCTCAGTTCTCTGCCCCACTGTCTCTCTGCTCCCAGCTTTCTGCCCTTTCCCCCCAGCGCTCTGCCTGTGCCCTCAGATCCCTGCCCATGTCCCAGATCTTTGCCTCCCAGCTTTCTTCTCTCTGCCCCCAGCTTTCTGCCCTCTGCCCTGGATCTTTGTCCTCTGTCTCCCAGCTCCCTGCCCATGCCCACAGCTTTTTGTCCTTGTCCACAGCTCTCTGCCCATGCTCCCAGCTCTCTTCCAGTGCCCCCCAGCTCTCTGCCGTTTGTTCCCAGCTCTCTGCCTCCCAGCTCTCTGCCCTCTGCTCCCCAGGTCTTGGCCCTCTCCCCCAGGCTTTCTGATCTCTGCTCCCCACCTCTCTGATCTCTGTCCTCCAGCTCTCTACTCTCTGTCCCCCAGCTTTCTGTCACTTAGCTCTGTATCCTAGCTCTCTGCCCCTCAGCTCTCGTCCCCTCCACTCTCTGCCCACCAGCTCTCTGACCCCGAGTTCTCTTCCTTCTGTCCCCCAGCTCTCTACCCAGCTCTCTGCCATCTCTCTCCAGCTCTCTGCCCTCTGTTCCCCAGCTCTCTGCCCTCTTTCCCACAGCTCTTTCCTCTCTACCCCCAGCTCTCTGCGCTGTGCCCCTAAGCTCTCCGCCCATCCCAGGCTCTCCGCTCTCTGCCTATCCCAGGCTCTCTGCTCTCTCCTAGCTCTCCGCTCTCTGCCCGCCCCAGAGATGCTCTACATTCTTTGTCCCCAGTTCTCCATATTTTCCACCATGCCCTTCAGCTCCCTACTCCTCAGCTTTCTGGATACCCGGTTCTCTACCCCTTCCTCTCATTCTGTGAGTTCTTGTTCTGTGAGATTTCTGTCCCTCAGCTCTGTATCCCTCAGTTCTATGCACCCCGCCCCACACCCACTATCTAGCACCTCGCTCTCTATTCTTTGCACAGTGTCCCCCAGTTATCTGCTCATTACCTCCCCGTTATCTGCTTATTGCCCCTCCAGTTATCTGCTCATTGCCCCCCATTTATCTGCTCATTGCCCCCCCATTTATCTGCTCATTACCCCCAATTATATCCTTATTGCCCTCCAGCTCTCTTTTGTCTGCCCACCAGCTCACTTCTTTGTTCCCCAGCTCCGGTGGCTCAGTGGGAAGAGCCCGGGCTTGGGAGTCAGAGGTAATGGGTTTGAATCCTTGTTCTGCCACTTGTCACCTGTGCGACTGTGGGCAAGTCACTTCACTTCTCTGTGTCTCACTTATCTCATCTGGAAAATGGGGATTAACTGTGAGCCACACGTGGGACAACCTGATTACCCTGTATCTACCACAAAGCTTAAAACAGTGTTCTGCACATAGTAAGCGCTGAACAAATACCAACATTATCATTATTATTATTACCCAAGCTCTCTGTTCTGTCCTCCAGCTCTGTTCTGTCCTCCAGCTCTCTTCTTTCTGGCCCACCATTCCTCTGCCCCCATCCCTCTGTCCCTCCCAGCTCTCTGCCCCCCAGCTGTACATCTTCTGCCCCTCAGCTCTCTGCCCCTCAGCTCTCAGCCAGCTTTGCCCATCAGCTCTCTGCCCTCTCCCCCTCAGCTCTCAGTTTTCTGCCCCTCACCTCTCTACCCCCTCTTGGTCTTTCTGCCCTCTGCCTTTCTGCTCTATGCTCTTGGATCTGTGCCCCCCCATCTTTGTGCCCCTCAGCTCTGTGCCCCACAACTCTCTGTCCACCAACTCTCTGCTCCTGAGATCTCTGGCCCCTGCCCCTCAGTTCTCTGGCCCCTTCCCCTCAGCTCTCAGGCCTCTGTCCTTCAACTCTCTGGCCTCTGCCCCTCAAGTCCCTGGTCTCTTCCCCTCAGCTGTCTGCCCCTCCACTTCCTGCTCCTCAACTTTCTGACCTCTGAGGTCATCAGGTCTCTGTCCCTCAGCTCTCTGCCCCTTCCCCTCAGCTTTTGGCCCTTTTCCCTCAGCTCTAGGTTCCTTTCCCTCAGTTCTCTGGGATCTTCCCCTCAGCCCTCTAGCCTCTCCCCCTCACCTCTCCGGCCCTTGCCCTTCAGCTATCAGGCCTCTGTCCTTCAAATCTCTGTCTTCTCCCTCTCAGCTGTCTGCTCCTCATCTCCTTGTTCCTCAACTTTCTGGCTTCTGCTCCTCAGGTCTCTGCCCCTCATCTCTTGATCCCTCAGCTCTCGGCCCCATCCCTTCAGTTCTCTCGCCTCTTCTCTCAGCTCTCTGACCTCTGCCCGTCAGTTCTCTGGCCTCTGCCTTTCAACTCACAGGTCTCTGCCTTTTAATTCTCAGGCCTCTGCCCTTCAACTCTCAGGCTTCTGCCCTTCAACTCTCTGACCTCTTCACCTCAGCTCTCTAGTCTCTGCCCCTCAACTATCTGCCCCTCGGCTCTCTGCATCTCAGTTCTCTGCCCTTTCCCTTCAGCTCTCTACCCCTCAGTTCTCTGGCCTCTGTCCCTCAGTTTTCTGGCCTCTGCCTCACTGGTCCTCAGCTCTCTGCCCTTCAGTTCTCAGGCCACTGCCTTTCAGCTCTCTGGGCTCTGCCACTCTTTTCTCTTAGCTCTGTCCCTCAGTTCTTTGGCCTCTGCCCCTCAGCACTCAACTCTCTGCCCCTCAGCTCTCTGCCCCTCAGCTCTCTGCCCCTTATCTCTCAGCCCCTTCCTCTCAGTTCTCTGACCTCTTCCCCTCTGCTTTTTGGCCTCTTCCCCTCTACTTTCTGGCCTCTTCTGCTCTCTGACCTCTTCACCTCAGCTCTCTGGTCTCTGCCCCTCAGCTCTCTGTCCTCTTTCCCTCAGCTTACTGATCTTTGCCCTTCAACTCACAGGTCTCTGCCCTTCAACTCTCAGGTCTCTGCCCTTCAACTCTCAGGCCTCTGCCCCTCAGCTCTCTGCCCCTTATCTCTCAGCCCCTTCCTCTCAGGTCTCTGACCTCTTCCCCTCTGCTTTTTGGCCTCTTCCCCTCTGCTGTCTGGCCTCTTCTGCTCTCTGGCCCCTTTCCCTCAGCTCTCTGGTCTCTGCCCCTCAGCTCTCAGGTCTCTGCCCTTCAACTCTCAGACCTCTGTCCCTCAACACTCTAGCTTCTGCCTCTCAGCTTTCTGCCCCTCAGCTGTCTACCCCTCAGCTCTTGGCCACTTCCCCTCAGCTCTCGGCCTTTTCTCTTCAGCTCTCTGCATCTCAACTCCCTGGCTTCTGCCCCTCAGCTCTCTAGCCTCTGCCCCACTGACCTTCAGCTCTCTGCCCTGCAGTTCTCTGGCCTCTGCCCTTCAGCTCTCTGGGCTCTGACACCCTTTTCTCTTGGCTCTGCCCCTTTGCTCTTTGGCCTTTTCCTCTCTGCTCTCTGCCTCTTCCCTTCTGCTCTCTGACCTCTTCCCTTCTGCTCTCTGGCCCCTTCCCCTCAGCTCTCTGACCTCTGCCTCTTAGCTCTCTGGCCTCTGCCTCTCAGCTCTCTGATCTCTGCCCTTCAGTTCTTTGTCCCTAAGCTCTCTACCCCTTGAATCTCTGCTCTCTGCCCCTCAGATCTCTGCTCTCTGCCCCTTAGAGATCCATGCCCCCCTGCTTGCTACCCTTCAGCTATCCAGTCCCTTCAGTTCTCTGGTTTCTCCCTTCAGATTTCTGCTCCCTGTCCTCCAACTCTTTGTTCCCTGTCCCTCAGTTCCCTGCTCTCTGACCTCAGACCCTTGATTGTATGCACTCTGACCCTCCTGATCCCCAGCTCTAAGAAGCCCCAGTTCTCTACACCTCAGCACTCTACACCTCATCTCTCTGCCCTTCAGCTCCCTGCCACTCAAGTTCCTTGTCTCTCAGCTCCCTGCTTCTCATCTCCCTACTCATCAGTTCCCTCCCCGTCAGCTTCCTCCCCCTCAGATCCCTCCTCCTCTGTTCTTTGCCTCTCAACTCTCTGCCCACCAAGGTCCTTAACCCCCTGTTCTCTGTCTCCCCTGCTCTCTCTCCCCCTGCTCCCTTTCCCCCTGCTATCTGTCCCATGCTCTCCAATCCCTGCCCTTCAGCTCTCTGCTCTCTACACCTCATCTCTCTAGTCTCTGACCTCCAGCTCTATAGTCTCTGCCTTCCACTTCAGGCTTGGGAGTCAGAGTATGTGGGTTCTAATCCCGGCTCCACCACTTGCCTGCTGTGTGGCCTCGGGCAAGTCACTTAATTTCTCTGGGCCTCAGTTACCTCATCTGTAAAATGGGGATTGAGACTGTGAGCCCCACATGGGACAACCTGTTTACCTTGTATCTACCCACTACTTAGAACAGTGCTTGGCACATAGTAAGTGCTTAACAAGTACCTTAATGATAATTATTATTATTATTATTATTATCATTATTAGATCTCTAGTGTACCCTCCAGCTCTCTATGCTCTGCCCCACAACTCTCTGCCCCTCTCTGATGTCTCTCCTTCAGCTTTCTGCCCCTCTGCTCTCTGACCCCCGGTCTCTGTTGTTCTGCTCCTTGCTTCCCTGGTCTCTGCTCCCTTGATCACTGACCATTGCTCCCCTACTCAACTGTATTTACTGAGTGCTTACTATGTTCAGAGCACTGTACTAAGCACTCTGATTCATGCCCCTCAATTCTCTTTTCCCTCCCCTCAGCCCTTTGTTCCCTGCCCCTCAGCTCTCTGCTCTCTAACCCTCCTCAACTCTCTGCTTTCTGCCCCACCTCCCCAAACCCCCCTCCCCCCAACCGTGGTCTCTGCCTTCTGCCTCCAAGCTCTCTGACCCTCTGCTCCCTGCTTATTACATGTCAGCTCTCCGGTCTCTAGCCCTCGGCTTTCTGCCCCTCGGCTCTCTGCCCTCTGCCCCTCAGCTCTCTAGCCCTCAGCTTTCTGCCCCTCAGCTCTCTGCCCTCTGCCCCTCAGCTCTCTAGCCCTCAGCTTTCTGCCCCTCAGCTCTCTGCCCTCTAACCCTCAGCTCTCTGCCACTCGGCTCTCTGCCACTCAGCTCTCTGTCCCTCTTCTCCTCAGCTCTCTGTCCCTCAGTTCTCTGTCCCTCATACCTCTCCTTTTCCTGCACCTCAGCTCTCTGCTCCTTGCCCCTCAGCTCTTTCCCCCCCCGCTCTCTGCCCCCCGCTCTCGGCCCCCCTGCTCCCCCAGCTCTTTGATCCATGCCCCTCAGTTCTCTGTACTCTCCCTTCGACACTGCTCCCTGCAGTTCAGCTCTCTGCTGACTGCCTCTCTGCGCTGCATGACAAATTTATACGAGTAAAAAAGTGAGTCATAATATGTAATTTAAATATATGTACATAAGAGCTCTTGGGTTGGGGATGGGGCAATTATCAAATGTTCAAAGGTCACAGATTTAAGTACATAGACGAGGCAGAAGGGAGAGTGAGCCGGGGAAAAGGGCTTAGTCAGGGAAGGCCTCTTGGAGGAGATGTGACTTTAACAATGCTTTGAAGGTGGAGAGAGTGGTGGCTTGATGTGTGTGAACTGGGAGAGTGTCCCAGGCTAGGGGGAGGATGTGGGAAAGGGGGCGTCCCCAAGATAAACAAGATTGGGGCACAGTGAGTAAAGTGGGGCTAGAAGAGTGTGTGGGCTGGGCTGTTGTAGGAGATCAGTGAGGTGAAGTAGGATGGGGCAAACTGATTGAGTACTTTAAAGCCAATGGTAAGGAGTTTCTGTTTGATCTAGTGGTGGATGGGCAGCCACTGCAGGTTCTTGAGGAGTAGGAAGACGTGAACTGAACAGAAGATTTTGTTGAAAAATAATCCATGCAGCAGAGTGAAGTATGGATTGGAGTGGGGTGAGACAGGAGGGCAGTGAGAAGGCAGATGCAGTAGTCAAGGTGGGATAGGATAGGTGGTTAGATCAGCATGGTAGCAGTTGGAACGGAGAGGAAAGGCAATATTGTGAAGGTAGAACTGACAGGATTTGATGACGCTGAATTTGGTGGAATGAGAGAGATGGGTTGAGGATAATACAAACGTTATGGGCTTGTGAGATAGGGAAGATAATGATATTGCCAGCACTGATGGGAAAGAAAGGGTATTAAGGACAGGATTTGGGTGGGAACATATGAAGTTCAGTTTTGGACATGTTTACTTTGAGGTGTCAGCAGAACTCCGCATTCTTCGCTCTTGTGCTCGAATGTGAAAATCTAAATATCAGGGCGACTTTGTCCAATTCAAGTTTGTCCTTTCATGTTTTAACTGTGACCTCTCCTCTGCCCCACAAAACTATTCCTCCACCATTGACACCCAAGCCCATTGCCCTCGCAGTAGTTTCAGACATTTAACTCCTTCCTCAGGCCCCCTGCCCCCCTGCCTCTCCCCTCCCTTGCGCCCAATGACCTGGCCAATTTTTATTAAGAAAATTGACACTATCAGTCATGAGCTTCATAAAATCTCCCCTGCTCTTCCTCAGTCCCTCCCCACTCCAGCCCCCTCTTCAACTCTCCCATCCTTCCCAGCAGTATCTCTAGAGAAGATCTCCTGCCTCCTCTCAAAAGCCACCCCCTCCACCTGCACATCTTAACCCCTTTCCTTCTCACCTGCCCCCTCCTTTCTTCCCTCCCTAACAGCTATCATCAACTGTTCATTCTCCAATGGCTTCTTCCTCACAGCTTTCAAATGCACCCGTCTACCCCATCCTAAAACAAAAACCCTCCCTTGACCCCACGGCTCCTTCCAGTTATCGCCCCATTTCCCTCCTATCGTTCCTCTCCAAATTCCTTGAGTGAGTTGTCTATACCCATTGTCTCAAATTCCTCTCCTCCGGTTCTCTCCTTGACACCCTTCAATCTGGCTTCCATCTCCTTCACTCCACAGAAACCGCCCTCTCAAAGGTCACCAATGATCTCCTTCTTTCCAAATCCAATGGTCTCCACTCCATCCTAATGCTCTGTGACCTCTCAACTGCCTTCGACTCTGTGGACCACCCCCTTCTCCTGGAAACCTTGGCCTCTCTCACACAGTCCTCTCCTGGTTCCCCTTTTATCTCTCTGGCCATTCATTCTCAGTCTTCTTAGCAGGCTCCTCCTTTGCCTCCCACCCCCTAACTCTGGGGGACCCTCAAGGTTCAGATCTGGGTCCCCTTCTATTCTCCATCTACACCCATTCCCTTGGAGAATCATTCACTCCCATGGCTACAACTACCATGTCTATGTGGATGGTACCCAAATCTAAATCTCCAGCCTGTTCTCTCTCCCTCTCTGCAGTCTCGCATTTATTATTGCCTTCAAGACATCTCTACTTGGATGTCCTCCCATCACCTCAAGCCTAAGATGTCCAAGACAGAATTCCTTATCTTTGCACCCAAATCCTCTCCTCCCCGTCACTTTTCCATCACGATAGATGGCACCACCATACTTCCTGTCTCACAAGCCTGTTTTCTTGGTGTTATCCTTGTCTCCTCTCTCCCATTCAACCCACATATTCAATCCATCACTAAATCCTGTAGCTCCCACCTTCAGGACGTCACTAAAATCCATCCTTTCTTCTCCATCCAAACTTCTACCATGTTAATACAATCACTCATTCTATCCTGCCTGGATCACTGGATTGAAGCAGTGTGGCTCAGTGGAAAGAGCATGGGGTGGGGAGTCAGAGGTCATGGGTTCAAATCCTGGCCCCGCCACTTGTCAGCTGTGTGACTTCGGGCAAGTCAATTAACTTCTCTGTGCCTCAGTTGCCTCATCTGTATAATGGGGAGAAGACCGTGAGTCCCACGTGGGACAACCTGATCAGCTTGTATCCTCCCCAGTGCTTAGAACAGTGCTTTGCACAGAGTAAGCGCTTAACAAACACCATCATTATTATTATTACTGTATCAGCCTCCTTGCTGACCTCCCAGCCTTCTGTCTCTCCCCACTCCAGGTCATACTTCACTCTGCTAACCAAATCAGTTTTCTACAAAAACGTTCAGGACAAGTCACCCCACTCCTCAAAACACTCCAGGGGTTTCCCACCCACCTCCACATCAAGCAAAAACTCCTTACCATTGGATTTAAAGGACTCCACCACATTGCCCCCTCTTACATCACTTTGCAACTCTCCTTCTATAGCCCAGGCTGTACACTTTGCTCCTCTAGTGCTAACCTTCTCACTATGCCATGGTCCCGCTTGTCTCACCCCCCGACCCTTGACCTGCATCATGCCTCTGGCAGGGTGTCTCTTTTTGCACTGAGGCTGTGGAGGTAGCCTGGGTGCCTCTTTTGTATTGATCCGGGCGGTGTGGGCAGAGTGCGGGCGCCTCTTCTAGCATTTACATAGGGACGGTGGGCAGAGCCTGGGTACCTCTTCAGGTTTTGACAGAGAAGCTGAGGAGAGAGTTTGGTCCTCCCACCTTAAATCCAACGGACAATTATTCTCCCCCTCTTCAAAGTCTTATTCAAATCACATCTCCTTCAAGAGGCCTTCCAAGACTAATAATAATAATGATGGCATTTGTTAAGTGCCTACTATGTGCAAAGCACTGTTCTAAGCGCTGGGGGGATACAAGGTGATCAGGTTGTCCCACGTGGGGCTCACAGTCTTCATCCCCATTTTACAGATAAGGAAACGGAGGCTCAGAGAAGTTAAGTGACTTGCCCAAAGTCACACAGCTGACAAGTGGTGGAGCAGGGATGAGAACCCATGACCTCTGACTCCCAAGCCCATGCTCTTTCCACTGAGCCACGCTGCTTCTCTAAGCCAGCCCCCCGCCCCGTTTTCTCGTCTCTAACTCCCTTCTGCATCACCCTGACTTGCTCCCTTTGTTCTTCCCCCATCCCTGCCCCACTGCATTTATGTGCATACCTGTAATTTATTAATTTGTATTAATGTTTGTCTCCCCCGCCCAGACCTTAAGCCCGTTGTGGGCAGGAATGTGTCTGTTTGTGGTACTGTAGTTTCCTAAGCACTTAGTACAGTGTGCTGGACATAGTAAGCACTCAATAAATACGACTGACTGAATGAAAGGATGAATGAATGTCCAGGTAGACTGTTGGCAGTTCCTGGGTGCCTCTTCCGACACTGACGATCGGGATTCTGGGCAGAGTCTGGGTGCCTAATTTGGCATTGAAACAGGGACTGTGGGCAGAGTCCAGGCCCTCTTCTGGCATTGATGCGGGGACCGTGGGGAAAGTCTTGATGGCTCCTTTGTCATTGACATAGATACGGTGTGCAGAGCCTGAGTGCCTCTTCTAGCACTAACACGAAGATTGTAGGCAGAGGCTGGGGGCATTGATTCTGGGCCTGTGGGCAGAGCCAAGGGCTTCTTCTGGCCTAGAAAGAAGGGCTCTGAGCAGATTCTGGGTGCCTCTTCTGGAATTGACACAGGGGCTATTAAAAGAGCTGGAGTGGCTTTCCTAGCATTGACACAGGGACTGTGGGCAGAGCGTGGGTGTCTTTTCTGGCACTGACATAGTGGCTGTTGGCAGATCCTGGTCGCCTCTTCTGGCTCTGTTACTGGGGCTGTTCGCAAAGCCTGGGTGTCTCTTCTTGCACTGAGGCTGTGGGGGTAGCCTGGGTGCCTCTTTTGGTATTGATAAGGGCGGTGTGGGCAGAGCCCGGGCGCCTCTTCTAGCATTTACATAGGGATGGTGGGCAGAGCCTGGTTACCTCTTCGGGTTTTGACAGGAGCTGAGGAGAGAGTTCAGGCGACGCTTTCTGCATCGTCTCAGGAGTTGCGAGCAGTGCCCGGGTGCTCCTTCTGCCACTGACACAGGGACTGTGGACAGAGCCTAGGTGACTTTTCTAGCAATCGAAAAAGGCCTGTGAGAAGCAGCGTGGCTCAGTGGAAAGAGCACGGGAGTCAGAATTAATTAATTAATTAATGTTGGTATTTGTTAAGCGCTTACTATGTGCCGAGCACTGTTCTAAGCGCTGGGGTAGACATAGGGGAATCAGGTTGTCCCACGTGGGGCTCACAGTCTTAATCCCCATTTTACAGATGAGGGAACTGAGGCACAGAGAAGTTAAGTGACTTGCCCACAGTCACACAGCCGACAAGTGGCAGAGCTGGGATTCGAACTCATGAGCCCTGACTCCAAAGCCCGTGCTCTTTCCACTGCGCCAGCTGCTTCTCGTGGGTTCTAATCCCGGCTCCGTCCCTTGTCAGCTGTGTGACTTTGGGCAAGTCAAGTAACTTCTCTGTGCCTGTTACCTCATCTGTCAAATGGGATTAAGACTGTGAGCCCCACGTGGGGCAAGCTGATTACCTTGATTCTCCCCCAGCGCTTAGAAGAGTGCTTGGCACATAGTAAGCACTTAACCAATACCATCATCATCATTCGGGCATTGATGCAGGGGCTGCAGGCAGATGCTAGTTCCCTCTTCTGGCATTAACCCAGGGGCTGGGCACAGAACCTGGATGCCTCTTCTGGAATTGACCCAGGGGATGTGGGCAGAGACTGAGTGCCCCTGTGGGCATTGACACAGAGACAGTTTGCAGAGTCTGGGTGCCTCATCTGACATTGATGCAGATATGGTTTGCAGAGCCTGGGTCCCTCTTCTGGCATTGAAGCAGGGAATGTTTTCCATAGGTGTTTCTTCTGGTATTAACACAGAGATGGTGGGCAGGGCCTCTGTGCCTCTACTGGCATTGAAAGGGATTATGTTCAGAACCTAGGTGCTTCAGGTCCTGTGCACAGAACCTGGATGCATCTTCTAGCATGAATTGAGCTTAGGCACCTGTTCTGGCATAGTGTCAGGGAATGTGAGCAGTGGCTGGATGCTTCTTCTGGCATTGACACGAGGTCTGGGGGAAGGACCTCGGTTCCTCCTCTGGCACTGACACAGGTCCTGGAGGACAACCTGGGTGTCTCTTCAGGCATTGATTCATGGACTGTGGGCTGAGCCTGGGTGTCAATGTTGGCATTGACACGGGGACTATAGGCAGAACCTGGGCGCATCTCGTGCCACTGACATTGGGACTGTGGGCAGAGTAAGTGTGCCCTTTCTGGCATTGACACAAGAACTCTAGGCAGATCCTGGATGTCTCACCTGGCATTGACAAAAGGACTGTGACAAAGCAGGGGCACCTCTTCTGGCATAGTCTCAGAGGCTGTTTGCAGCACCTGAGTAGTTCTTCTGGCATTAACAAGGGGGTTGTGGGCAGATCCTAGGTGCCCCTTCTGACCTTGACTCACAGACTGTGGGAAGAGCCCAAATGCCCCTTCTGGCATTGAAACGAGATGAGGACAGAACCTGGACACCTCTTTTGGAATAGTTTTAGAGACTGTGGGCCGTGCTTGGATGTTTCTCTGGCATTGACATGGGGACTGTGGGCAGAGGCTGGGTGCCTTCTCTAGCACTGATATAGTCTGAGAAGAGGCACACAGGCTCTGCCCAGAGCCCCAGAGTCTCTGCCCAAATAGGTGTCTGGGCTCTGCCCACAGTTCCTGTCTCAGTGCATGAAAAAGACACTCAGTTTCTGCCTACAGCCTCGGTGTCAATGCCAAAAGAAGCATATAAACTCTCCCCACACTCCTTGTTTCAAAGCTAGAAGAAGCCACATGCCTTGGTAGAGAAATTCAATCATATTTTTTGAATGCTTACTGTGTGCCAAGCACTGTACTAAGCACTTGGGAAAGTACAAAATAACATCAGACACATTCCTTGCCCACAGCGAGCTCACAGTCTAGAAGGGGAGACAGACATTAATTCAAATGAATGGGTAAATAAATCAATAAATTACAGATGTGTGCATATATATATACATGTGTGCTATGGTGAAGGGAGGGAGGATGAATGAAAAAGCAAGTATGAGTGGCACAGAGGAGAGTGGGAGAAGAGGAGAGGAGGGCTAGTCAGGGAAGGCTTCCTGGAGGAGATGTCCCTTCAATAAGACTTTGAAGTGGGGGAGAGCAATTATCTGTCTGATATGAAGAGGGAGGGCATTCCAGGCCAGAGGTGGGATGTGGGCGAGAGGTCGGAGGCGAGATAGACGAGATCGAGGTACAGTGAGAAGGCTAGCACCAGAGGAACCAAGTGTGTGAGCTGGGTTGTAGTAGGAGAACAACGAAGTGAGGAAGGAGCGGGCAAGGTGATTAAGTGTTTTTAAAGCCAATGGTGAGGAGTTTTTGCTTGATGTGGAGGTGGATGGGCAACCGCTGGAGTTTCTTGAGAAGAGGGGAAGTATGGTCTCAACGTTTTTGAAGAAAAAGGATTCAGGCCGCAGTGTAGACTGGAGGGGAAAGAGACAGGAGGCAGGGAGGTCAGCAAGGTGGCTGATACAATAATCAAGGCAGGGTAGGATAAATACCTTTATCAATGCCATGTTGTTCCCCCAGATCCTGCGTTAATGCTAGAAGAAGCATCTAGGCACTGCCTACTTCCCCTGAAACTATTACAAACAAGACAGCCAGGTTCTGACCACAGCCCATTTGTCAATGTCAGGAGATTTGCCCAGGCCCTGCCAACGGTCCCTGCATCAATACCAGAAGAAGCCCCCAGGCTCAGTCCAGAGTTTCTGTGTCACTGCTAGAAGAGGGACCCAAACTTGACCTCAGCCACCGTGTCGATGCCAGAAGAAGCACCTTGGCACTGCCCAGAAACCCTGAGACGTTGCCAGAAGCAGTTCCCTGTGTCACTGCCTGAAGAGGCACTTTCATCCATCATGTGGGGATGGGGGTACAAGGAGCGGCGTGGCGAGAGTGAGACCAGAGTCAGAAAGGTTGAGCCGTGAAAGATTTATTCCGTGTGGTGATCTGAACTTCTCTTTTGGGAGCAGTATACTTATTTTTAATAATTCATGGTTTATTGAGATTACAAAACAAAGAATAACTGAGCATCCCTTTTGGGGGAGGAATACAGTTATGAGTTACAAGCAATGCTAATCTTATGTTACTGAGCAGTGAGTACACGGGTCAACATGGTCCCCAACTTCTAACAGCCGACAGAAAGAGGAAGGAGACACCGTCATCTCCAGCGGTTACCTTTCAAATTACCCAACAATCAAGTCTCCAGGGGCAACCTTTCAAATCTCACCCGGCATGGGCTACCTTTCAAATCACCTGGATATTGACCTAACTCCTTGAAGGGCTACCAATTGAGCTCTCTCCTCGAGGGGATACTCACTCCTCCTTGTTCCAGCAAGGAGGTCCGCTCGGTCACTTGGAACCACGCAAGGTCCGACAGAGGGAGTATCTTGGACTCAGTAGAGGATTAGTGTGACATTACTGTGATATTAATGTGACAGAATTCCAATCTGCTACAAAGAGTTTGTGGAGGCTCCCCTCAAGATGTACTCTGTTAATTCTCAATCACAGAATTCTTGAATCATAGTTCTTCAGCTTAATTCTTGTTCGCAATTTGGGAGGATCATGTGTCAAGACCCATTCTCTACTCGGAGACCTTGTGGGTTTTCACTGCTAGCCCTACGGCATCGGTGACCTTGTGGTTTTTCAGAATCAAGGGGCTCACAGTTCCTTATCATTCACTGCTAGTCCTCCGGTGTCAGCGACCTTGTGAGTTTTCAGGATCGAGGGCCCCACAGTCTCGGGTTAGCACCGGCAGATACATGGTGTATTTGTTCAGAGCAAATGGAGGCTCGTTACAAAATGGAGTCGGTCTGGCCAAGGTCCAGCTGGTCACGGGCAGTCAGGATCTGCACCCAGCCCTCATGTCAATGCTAGAAAAATCACCCAGGCTTTGTCCACAGACCCTGAGACTCTGTCCAAAGAGTTGTGTGGGCTATGATCAAGCCCCCATGTCAATGACAATAGAGGCATCATGCTGTGCCCACAGACTCTGAGACATGGTCAGTAGAATTGCCCGGGCTCTGTCCACATTCCCTATATCAATTCCAGGAGAGGCACCCAAGCTCTGCACACAGACCCTGTGTCAATACCAGAAGAGAAGCAGCATGGTGTAGGAATAGAGCACAGGCCTGGGAGCCAAAAGGTCATGGGTTCTAATCCCGGGTCCATCACTTATCTGCCCTGTGACCTCAGGCAAGCCATTTCATTTCTCTGTGTCTCAGTTACCTCATCTGTAAAATGGGGACTGAGACTACGAGCCCCAAATTCATTCATTCAATAGTATTTATTGAGCGCTTACTATGTGCAGAGCACTGTACTAAGCGCTTGGAATGTACAAGTCGGCAACAGATAGAGACAGTCCCTGCCCTTTGACGGGTTTACGGTCTAAGCGGGGGAGACGGGCAGACAAGAACAATGGCAATAAATAGAGTCAAGGGGAAGAACATCTCATAAAACAATGGCAACTAAATAGAATCAGGGTGATGTTCATCTCATTAAACAAAATAAACAAAATAAATAGGGTGATAAAGATATATACAGTTGAGCAGACGAGTACAGTGCTGAGGGGGTGGGACAGGAGAGGGAAAGGGGGGAGGAGAGGGTTTAGCTGCGGAGAGGTGAAGGGGGGGTAGAGGGAGCAGAGGGAAAAAGGGGGAGTTCAGTCTGGGAAGGCCTTTTGGAGGAGGTGACCTTTAAGGATTTGAAGAGGGGAAGAGAATTAGATTGTCGGAGGTGGGGGGGGGCATTCCAGGACCACGGGAGGATGTGGCCCAGGGGTCGACAGCAGGATAGGCGAGACCGAGGGACGGTGAGGAGGTGGGCGGCGGAGGAGCGGAGCGTGCGGGGTGGGCGGTAGAAAGAGAGAAGGGAGGAGAGGTAGGAAGGGGCAAGGTGATGGAGAGCCTCGAAGCCTAGAGTGAGAAGTTTTTGTTTGGAGCGGAGGTTGATAGGCAACCACTGGAGGTGTTTAAAAAGGGGAGTGACATGCCCAGATCGTTTCCCAAATGGGAAAGGGACTGTGTCCAAGCTGATTTGCTTGTATCCACCCCAGTGCTTAGTACTGTGCCTGGCACATAGTAAGTGCTTAACAATAAACTATTATTACTATAAACCTAGGTTCTGCCGACAGTCCCTGTGTCAAAACTAGAAGAAACAGCCAGGGTCTGAGCCCAGCTCCTGTGTCAATGCCACAAGAGGCACCCAGGGTTTGCGCACAGTCCGTGTATCAATGCCAGAAAGGGTGACTGGGCTCTTCCCACAGTCCCTGTGGCAGTGTCAGGCTCGATCTAAAGTCTTAGAGAAGCGGTATGGCACAATGGTTAGAACAGGGGCCTGGGAGTCAGAAGGTCGTGGGTTCTAATTCCGCCTCTGCCTCTTGTCCGCTGTGTGACCTTGGGGAAGTCACTTAACTTCTCTGTGCCTCAGTTCCCTCATCCGTAAAATGGGGATCAACTGTGAGTCTCACGTGGGACAACCTGATTACTCTGTATCTACCCCAGCGCTTAGAACAGTGCTCTGCACATAGTAAGTGCTTAACCAATACCAACTTACTTTTTTTTAAGTCATATTCCATGCCAAAACAGGCTAGCTGGACAGGGACTGGGACTGTTCATTAATTTATACTCCAGTTTCCATTTTTTTACTCCTTTTTAGAGAAAATGTTCCAAGCCTCTGCCAGCGGGGCAGGCAACCAATCCGCAATTCTTGGGAATAAATTGGGAAGTGCAGAGGGTTTCCAGAGTGGGTGTGGTGGGAGGGGTGGTCTCCTGCCAGCCCAGAATCGGACTATTGCATGTGCTCCCAGAACCACGGGGCCAGCTGTGGGGGTAGGGAGTGGGAGTGGGCATCCTCTTTCCCAGTACTCTTTTATTTTTGCCTGCTGCTGGTCTCCTGCCCGGAAGCTCAGAGGCTCCAGCTCAGCCCAAAGTGACAACGATGACAACAGATCTTTTGTCCCCTGCCAGAAGCCAAGAGGGTTAGACCTCACCCTGAGGCTGGGAAGAGGAAATTTTCTTTCTCACCTGAGCTCAAGCCGAGCACACGTTTTCCGGAACGGATACTCCAGACCAGATCGAGGCCCTATTCCCAGACTGATCCGCAGCCCCACTCGCAGACTGGTCCTCGTAGTTATTCACTGACTGGGCCTCGGCCTCACTCACAAACCAGGCCACGTCCCCACTCACAGACCAAGCCATAGCCCCATCCACACCGGGCCACGGCCCCACTCACGGACCAGATTGTGGTCCCACCCCAGACCAGGACACAGCCCCGTTCACAGACGGAATCCCATGGTTCCGGGATGCTGTCATAAATGCTAGGGCCCTTCCTACTTACATTTCTCGGTTGCTAATCTAAGGACTCTTCCCGCATGTTCCAGGGAAGTGACCTGAGGCCCAGTGTCCTCATTTCTGGTGCTATGGTGCTGAATCATCACCTTGCCCCCTCCTAGCTCACCTCCTTTCTCTCTTTCTACTGCCCACCCTATACACTCTGCTCCTCTGCCTCTCACCTTCTCACAGTCCCCCATTAGCACCTGTCCCACCGTCGACCCCTGGTCCATCTCCTACCACTGTCCTGGAATGCCCTCCCTCCTCACATCCCCCAAACTAACTCTTTTCCCCTCTTCAAAGCCCTACTGAAAGTTCAGCTCCTCCAGGAGGCCTTCCCAGAGTGAGCCCTCCCTTTCTCTCTGCCCCTCCTTCCCTCCCCATCCCCCTTACTCTCTTCTTCTGCTCTACACTCTTCCCCTCCCCACAGAACTCGTGTATATTTGTATATGCTATTTATTACTCTATTTTATTAATGATGTGTATATATCTACGATTCTATTTCTCTATTTCGATGGTACTGATGCCTGACTACGTGTTTTGTTTTGCTGTCTGTCTCCCCCTTTTAGACCTTGAGCCCATTGTTGGGCAGGGATTGTCTCTATCTGTTGACGAATTGCACATTCCAAGCGCTTAGTCCAGTGCTCTGCACACAGTAAGCGCTCAATAAATATGAATGAATGAATGAATAAATGAATGAATGAAATGCTGAGGGGCTAAATGAGATTTTATGACTTACAAAATTGAATCTAGGGTGCTGATTCAAAACCCGGGTCTTCCCAGGGAACTGATCCATGTCCCAGATTCCTTTCCACAGGTAGTAATGTACTGAACGAAGTGTTGGGAGCCTCCCTACAGGTGCTGGGGTCATGACCAGGTACCAGAGCCCTTCCTATGGTTGTCATGTTCTGATCCAGATCCCAGGGCTTTCCCATAGTTGCTGAACTTTTGACCCATAACACAACCCAAGGCTATCAAAATTGTCACCCAGGTGTCACCACTGATGCTGAGTTCCCGAAACCAAGGACTCCTCCTCATCATCAGGATCAGGTGCTGGGGGCTGGCCCAGGTTCCAGAGATTTCTTCCCAAGTGCTATTGTGATGAACCATGTTGAAGTAGCCTCCTGACAAGGTGCTATAGGGGTGAGTCTAGTCCTAGATCTCTCTCGACAAATACCTCAGTACCAGCCCAGATGGCGGGACTATCCCTACACATCTGGAGAGATTTCCCAAGTCCTGGGCCCAAGTCCTTCAGGTGTTGGGGTGCTGATCCTGGTACCGGGGACCTCCTCCCACTTGTCACTACATCGCAACACGTCCCAGGATCCTTTTCTAAGGTGCTGGAGTACCTACCCAGCTCCGAGATTTCTGACTACAGGTGTTGGAGTGCAGAACTAGCATAAATGATCAGGTCCCTGAATCCTCCTCATTGGAGCCACTGAGCTAAGCCAAGCTCCAGCATCCACTGGCTCCTGGGCGTGCTCAGGTATTGCCTGGGGGCTGACTTTGGTCCTGGAGCCCCTCCCTTCAAGGGCTAGGGAGCTGACCCAGGTTCCCGAGCTCAATCCAAAATTGCCAGTGTGAACCCTCCATTCTGGACATGGGGTGATGATCTTTGAGCCCTCCCTATATGTTCTGGCATGCTGGCCCAGGTCCCAGGTGTCCCCATCATAGATGCTTTGAGGCTGACTCAGTTGCAAGGGCTCTCCGCACAGTGGTGGTTTGTCAACCCTCATCATAGTTGCCATTTTGCCGATCCAGTGATCTCCTCATAGAGGTCAAGGTGCTGACCCAAGTTCCTCAGCCCTCCCTAGTTACTGAGATGCTGGCCTATATCCCAGGGCTCCTCTCCTAGATGCCAGGGGGCTGAGCCAGGTCTCAGAAACCTCCCTCAAGCGATGCATGACCTAGGACCCTCCCTACATGCGCTGGGGTGATAATCCAGTTTTCCTGAACTCTCCATATGAATGTCTGCCCAGGGAAGCGATCCAGTTTATTCTTCTTCCGGATTCAGGGGTACTGAATCAGGTCCTGGGACTCTTCTCAGATGCCAAATGTGAGCTCAGGTTCCAGGACTCTCCCCATAAATGCTGGGGTGCTGCTGAATCAGGTCCCTTGGCGGGACCCCATATGAGCTCTGGTGCTGACTTAGGTCTCCTGGTCCTTATGCCAGGTGTCAGAATTCTGAACCAAATCCTAGGGCTTTCCCCATAAGTGCTGGACTTCGGATCAGATACCTTCAGCCCTTTCCACAGCTTTTGATGTTCTCACCCAGGTCCCAGGACTCTCTTCCTTGACGCCAGTGAGCTGGACCAGTCCCCAGGACTTGGGTTGTTTACACCTGTTTCCTCTTCTTCTTCTTCTCCAACTCTCACCTCAGGCTGCGGTAATCTGATTTTCTCACCAACCGCTCCACTCAAACTGCTCCCTCCAAGGTCACCAATGACCTCCCCTTTGCCGAATCCAATGGACTTGACTCCATCTTAAGCCTCCTTAGGCCTCTCAGTAACCTTTCCTTCTGTGGACCTCCCCCTTCTTCTGGAAACTCTGTGTATCCTTGGTTTCTCTGACCATGCCTGCTCCTGGACCTCTCTGGCCATTCCTTCTCAGGCTCTTCCATTACCATTCCCTGTCAAAGTGTAGGGTAGAGATAGAAAACACTCCAACCACACCTTGATTTCCAGTCCTCGATCCTGAGGAATAATGCCCATAGATCTGGGCTTTTATCTCTTGGCATATTTACATACTCCTTCCGCCACTTGTCTGCTGTGTGACCTTGGGCAAGTCATTTTACTTCTCTGTGCCTCAGTTACCTCATCCATAAAATGGGGATGAAGACTGAGAGGGCTTGGCGGGACAGGGACTGTACCCAACTTGATTTGCTCGTATTCACCCCAGCGCTTAGCACAGTGCCTGGCACATAGTAAGTGCTTAACAAATACCATAACCCTTCTAGAGCGTGAACTCGCTGTGGGCAGGGATCGTCTCTCTTTATTACTGTATTGTACTTTCCAAAGTGCTTAGTACAGTGGTCTGCACACAGGAAACACTCAATAAATGCAATTGAATGAATGAACCATGTTACCCTAGCAGAACATCTCTGCCCAGTGACATCCTACCTCATGGTGAGGACCTGGGTTCTAGTTCCAGCTCACCTCTTGCCTAATGTGTAACCTTGGGCAACTCAACTTGACTGCTTCACGTCTTATTCTTAGGTGGGTGGACGATCACTGGAGGTTCTTGAGGAGTGGGGAAGCATGAACTGAATGTTGTTGTTTTTTTTAGAAAAAGGATCTGGGCAGCAGAGTGGAGTAAGGATTGGCGTGAGAAAGGTAGAAGGCAGGGAGCTCAGCAAGAAGGCTGATGCAGTAGTCAGGCAGGATAGGATAAGTGCTTGGATCAACATAGCAGCAGTTTGGGTGGAGAGGAAAGAGCAGACGGTAGCGATGTTCTGAGATAGAACTGCCAGGATTTGGTGGCAGAATGAATAGGTGGGTTGAATGAAAAAGAAAAGTTGAGGACAATGCCAAGGTTATTGGTTTGTGAGACAGGGAGGGTATGGTGTTTTCTACAGTGTTGGGAAAATCTTGTGGGAGGACAGAGTTTGGGTGGGGAGATGAGGAGATCTGTTTCAGACATACTGTTTGAGTTGTCAGCCGGATATCCAAGTAGAGATGCCCTGAAGGAGGTAGAAAATGAGACACTGCAGAGAAGGAGAGATAGATTTGGGAATCATCCATGTAGAGATGGTAGCTAAGGCCATGGGAGCAAATGAGTTCTCCAAGGGAACGGGTGTAGATGGAGAATAGAAGGGGACTCCCAAATGATCCTTGAGAGACTCCCACAGTCGTGGGGCAGGGGGCGGGGGCGAGGGACAGAAGAAGAGCCTGTGAAAGAGACTGAGAAGGCAGTTGAGGAGGTTGTGGTCAGATAGAGGAATTTCAGAGTTGATGAGGGAAGAGATTGTTCAGTGACTACAGACGTGTCCAATCGTGTGTCCAATTTGACGAATGGATGAGGTAGGGTGGAGCAGGAGGTCCGCAGAATAGACGAGTGAAAGGGGACAATGGAAGGGTTGTCGGGAACATCCGCATGGATATTCAAGTCCCCCTATGGATAGAGAGAGAAAGAATGTGAGAAAGGGATCAAAATCATTCTGAAAGTTGAAAGAAAGCTGGTAGATGATTGTCACTGGTAATTAGAATGAGTGCTAGATCCTTCAAACGAAAGAAATGAGAGGGACAGGTGAGGTGGGATGATGCCAAAGCATCATTTCCCCCCCCCCACCATCCTCTGCTCTTAATAATAATAATTAATAATTATGGTATTTGTTAAGCGCTTACTATGTGCAGAGCACTGTTCTAAGTGCTGGGGTAGATACAGGCTAATCAAATTGTCCCACGTGGGGCTCACATTTTTTTTTTAACTCTCCATTTTTTTTAACAGATAAGGTAACTGAGGCACAGAGAAGCTCAGTGACATGCCCAAGGTCACACAGCAGACAAATGGTGGAGCCGGGATTAGAACCCACAACCTCTGACTCCCAAGCCCGGGCTCTTTCCACTAAGCCACGCTGCTCTAAGAGCACACTGCTCTTCCCCCCACACCCTCTGCTCTTCCCCATTCCCCTCCCCTCAGCACTGCGCTCATTTGTATGTATTATTTATTACCCTATTTATTTGGTTAATGAGGTGTATATCTCCTTGATTCTATTAATCTTGATGATGTTCTCTTGTTTTTGTTTTGTTCTGTTTGGCTTTGCTGTCTCCCCTGTTTAGACTGCGAGCCCATCGTTGGGCAGGGATTGTCTCCATCTGTTGCCGAATAGTACAATCCACGCACTTAGTATAGTGCTCTGCACATAGTAAGCGCTCAATAAATACTGTCGAATGAATGAATGAGGGTTGAGGTGGGAGGGGCTGGCGTGAGCGGATAGGGATCAGTCGGATGGGAGTGAGCAGTTGTGGGCTGGTGCAGGGGCTCAGGATTTGACCAGTACTTCACTAATCCTTTTCCGTGGGAATAATGTATGTTGACTTTTCATCAATCAATCATATTTATTGAGCACTTACTGCGGGGAGAGAACACTGTATTAAGCACTTGGGAGAGTACAATATAACAGAGTTGATAGGGCCATTTTCTGCCCACAATGAGCTTACCATCTAGAGGAACCTAATTTTGAGATGACGGAGCCTGCCATTGAGAACGATATGTCCTGAGGCTCAAGGAACAAAATCCTGTCTGAAGTAACTGAGCTTCATATTGGTGGTTCCAGAGCACAATTCATACTCTCTCATTCCTGGCCCTTCATTTCCTACTAAGGCTCAAAGTCAACTGAGCAAGTAGATGGGCAGAAATCCAGTATACTGTGAAGTGCACACAGAGAATCTTTTATATCGGTCGTATTTGTTAGGTGCTTACTGTGTGACAGGCACTGAAGTAGACGCAAGATAATCGGGTGGGACACAGTCCCTGTTCCGCATGGGGGTCACGGTCTTAATCCCCGTTTTACAGATGAGGTAACTGAGGCAGAGAGAAATGAAGTGATTTGCTCAAGGTCACAAAGCAGACGTGAGGCGGAGCCAGGATTAGAACCCACATCCTCTGACTTCCAGGCCCCGATCTCTTCCCTAGAATATCTACTCCCATGCAATTGTTTAAATACTGAGTTTTATTATGTAGCATTACATGTCTCTTTTAATGTCTGCCTCTTTTGTAAGCTTCTTGTGGGCAGGGCATCAACCAACTATGAAAATGCTTACTTGGGTGCTCTGCACAAAGTAAAAACTCAATCAATACCATTGATGGCTTGATCGATCGCCCATCTCCATCGAACCTGCTGCCACTCTCATCCAAACACTTATCACTTACCACCCTTTTTAAAAATAAAGTATTTATTATTAATAATAATAATATTTGTTAAGCTCTTACTATGCGCTAGGCACTGTACTAAGTGCTAGGGTGGACGCAAGCAAATCAGATTGGACACGGTTCCTGCCCCCTATAGTCTTTATTTATTATTCGTGGTCACAGTCTCTATCCCCATTTTACAATAGAGGTAACTGAGGGCCAAAGGAGTTAAATGACTTGCCCGAGGTCACACAGCACACAAATGGCAGAGCTGGGGTTCTAATTCAGGTCCTTCGGACTCTCAGGCCGTGCCCTATCCACTAGACCGTGTTATTTCTCTGCCTTGACTACAGAATCGGCCAACTCGCTGATCTCTCTGCCTCCTATCTCTCTTCTCTCCAGTCCATTCTTCATTTTGCTTCCCGAATCATTTTTCTGAAAAAGTGGTCAGTCCACATCCCCTCACTCCTCAAAAACCTCCAGTGATTGCCTGTCTGCTTCTGCATCAAATAAAAATTCCCTAAAATAGGCTCGAAGGCACTCAATCAGCTCACTCCCTTGTATTTGACCGCTCTGATCTCCTACTACAATCCTCCACTCAGCTCCTCCATTGCCAGCCTACTCTATGAACCTCGATCTCATCTATCCTGTTGCCAACCCCTTTGCCCACATCCTCCCTTGGGCCTGGAACTCAGCACGGTGTAGTGGATAGAGCACAGGCCTGGGAGTCAGAAGGTTATGGGTTCTGATCCTGCCTCCGCCACTAGTCTGCTGTGTGACCTTGGGCAAGACACTTCTCTGTGCTTCACTTACCTCACCTGCAAAATGGGGATTGAGACTGTGAGCCGCTCATGGAACAGGGACTGTGTCCAACCCGATTTGCTTGAATCCACCCCAGCGCTAGGTACAGTAGCTGGTACTTAGTAAGCACTTTAATAAATACCATAATTATCATTATCATTATTCATATACCACTGTCCACCACTCTCCCCACCTTCAAAATCCTCCAAAAATCACCTCTTCCAAGAGGCCTTCCTTGACTAAGCCTTTATGTTGCCTGTCTTCCCTCTTCTCACCATCAACTATGCATTTTTCTGTGTATCCTTTAATACTGTGTATCCTTTAATGAGTATCCTCTTTGATACTCATCCCAGCCCCAAGGAATTCACGTAAGTATCTCGATGCTCGACTACTTCCCCCATCTGTATTTTATTTGATTATCTGTCTCCTGTAGACTGTAACCTCCTTACGGGCAGGGATCGTGTCTACCAACTGTATTATAATTGTCCCTTCCCAAGAATTTAGTACAATGTTCTGTACACAGATTGTTTGATTGATTAATTAATCACCTTCCCAGTTCTTGCTTCCCAATCTATTTCACCCTGAAGACAGTCCTCTCTTCCTGGGGATTTTTCTCCCAATTCAAATAGCATTTTCCAGCTACAGAGATAGTCAGCAGGCTGCTCTTGGTTTTCAGGGTACTGCAGGGGGCTGATAGGCAATAGGGGGCCGACGCGACGGGAAACGAACGAGTTTCCACTCCGTGCCTTGGCCCATTTGCCGGCCGCCTTGGCCTTTTTGTCTGCTCCCTTTGCGGCCCCGAAGAGGGAGCCCTACTATCAGGAGAACCAGGTCTTCATTTAATTTCAATTTCTCTACCGACTGTCTCAAACCAAGTATCCACGCTGACTGCTGGGGTTTCCACATGCGGTCTGGGGATTCAGGGCAGTTGAAGGTGCACCAGGGAGGCAGTAATCACAGGGAGGCCTGTCCCTCATCACGCCGAACCAGTGATTCCTCACACAATAAAGATGCACAGCATCCTGGCCTCCTGCAGCCTGGGCACAAACGGGTTGGGCAGGTTGAGTCGGGCCAATCCAATTCAATCCTAGTGGGACTCTTTGCCCCCTGGGTGGGGATCTCCTAGCCAGCATCCATTATTATTATTATGGCATTTGGTAAGCGCTTACTGTGTGCCAAGCGCCGGTCTCAGCACTGGGATAGGTACAAGGTAATCAGGCTGTCCCATGTGGGGCTCTCGGTCTTAAACCCCATTTTACAGGTGAGAGAACTGAGGCACTGAGAAGTTAAGCGGCTTGCCCAAGGTCACACACAGACAAGTGGCAGAGCCAGGATCAGAACCCACGACCTCTCACTCAAGCCCAGGCTCTTTCCATTGAGCCACGCCGCTTCTCTATGTGTGTGATTTGAGCAGTGTCAGGCAAAAACGAATTCTGGAGGCTCACCTGGGGGTTGCGCTTGACCTGCGTGGCTTAGTGGAAAGAGCGGGGGCTTGGGAGTCAGAGGTAGTGAGTTCTAATCCAGGCTCTGCCACATGTCAGCTGTGTGACTTAGGGCAATCACTTTACTTTTCTGTGCCTCAGTTACTTCATCTGTAAAATGGGGATTAAGACTGTGAGCCCATGTGGGACAACCTGATAACTTTGTAGAAGAAGAAGAATTGTGGTATTTGTTAATCGCTTATTCTGTGCTAGGCACTGTACTAAGCGCTGGGGTGAATACAAGCAAATCAGGTTGAACACAGGCCCTGTCCCACATTGGGTTCACAGTCTCAATCCCCATTTTACAGATGAGGGAATTGAGGAACAGAGAGGTGAAGTGACTTGCCAGGGTCACACAGCAGACAGGTGGCAGAGGCAGGATTAGAACCCATGACGTTCTGTCTCCCAGGCCTATGCTCTATCCACTAAACCATGCTACTCCAGAGCTTAGAACGGTGTTTGGCACAAAGTAAGCATTTAACAAATACCATCATTATTATTATTATTATTCACCCAGCGCTTCGAACAGTGCTTGGCACAGAGTAAGTGCTTAACAAATACCATAATTACCATTATTAATAAAATGGGGGTTAAGATCGTGAGCCCCATGTGGGACAACCTGACTACCTTGTATCTACCCCAGTGCTTAGAACAGTGCTTGGCTCATAGTAAGCGCTTAACAAATACCATCAATATTATTATTATTATTATTACCCCAGCGCTTCCAACAGTGTTTGGCACATAGGAAGCGCTTAACAAATACCGTAATTACTATTATTATTAAAATGGGGATTAAGACTGTGAGCCCCACGTGGGACAAGCTGACTACCTTGTATCTACCCCGGCGTTTAGAACAGTGCCTGGCTCATAGTAAGCGCTTAACAAATACCATCAGTATTATTATTATTACCCCAGCACTTCGAACAGTGTTTGGCCCATAGGAAGTGCTTAACAAATACCGTAATTTCTATTATTATTAAAATGGGGATTAAGACTGTGAGCCCCACGTGGGACAAGCTGACTACCTTGTATCTACCCCAGCGCTTAGAACAGTGCTTGGCTCATAGTAAGGGCTTAACAAATGCCATCAGTATTATTATTGTGATTATTATTACCCCAGCGCTTCCAACAGTGTTTGGCACATAGGAAGCGCTTAACAAATACCGTAATTACTATTATTATTAAAATAGGGATTAAGACTGTGAGCCCCACGTGGGACAAGCTGACCACCTTGTCTACCCCAGCGCTTAGAACAGTGCCTGGCTCATAGTAAGCGCTTAACAAATACCATCAGTATTATTATTATTACCCCAGCGCTTCGAATAGTGCTTGCTCATAGTAAGAGCTTAACAAATACCATCACTATTATTATTATTACTATTACCCCAGCACTTCAAACAGCGTTTGGCACATAGGAAGCGCTTAACAAATACCGCAATTACTATTATTATTAAAATGGGGATTAAGACTGTGAAGCCCACGTGGGACAAGCTGACCACCTTGTATCTACCACAGCGCTTAAAACAGTGCTTGGCTCATAATAGGTACTTAATACCATCATCATCGTCGTCACCTGTTTTGCACATCACAAGAACATCGGCCACGTTGGCTTCTAGTGATTCTAGGACACAGCCTATCCTGAAAAGTCCCTCTGGCCAGTGACAGGTAGAGAGGACCACTGAGGGCCGAGACCCCTCTACCAGCCTGATGATCCTCCTGTAGCCGAAGGCGCCCAAAGCAAGCCACAATTAGGTCCGGACTTCACACGTTGTCCATTTTCAAGACTTTGTCTTCATCTTGTACCCACCAGTTGGTCCAAGGCGAGTAACCTGAGAGCTGAGCAAGAGCCATCAAATTTCTCCCGTCCATTCCCCCTGCCTCCATTACCTTGCCGATCGGAGTCGGTGGCTTCCCCTTCTAACGACCAATACTTTGTATATCAGTTATGGGACCCTCGATCAACAAACAGGGTAAAGGCCAGATTGGGTTTTGAACGTAAAATTCTCCCAGACACTTTAGAGGATGCTCCACCCTTTTTGTCCTCACTCCTGGCTTGCTACAACCACTGCCCAGCAGTGGGCCTTTGATGGGCCTTCACCAGTATCCGGCAAGTAGGCGTGGCTCAGTGGAAAGAGCCCCGGCTTTGGAGTCAGAGGTCATGAGTTCGAATCCCAGCTCTGCCACTTGGCAGCTGGGTGACTGTGGGCAAGTCACTTCACCTCTCTGTGCCTCAGTTCCCTCATCTGTAAAATGGGGATGAAGACTGTGAGCCCCACGTGGGACAACTGATTCCCCTGTGTCTACCCCAGCGCTTAGGACAGTGCTCTGCACATAGTAAGCGCTTAACAAATACCAACATTATTATTATTATTATTATTACTACTAGGCATAGAGTGAGCTGAGACGGTTACAGCTGTCCTTTGCCCAAGTACATAGAGCTCACGCCAACTAAAAGATTTATCGGGGGGACGGGTCCGGATTAAGACCCCCGTGCTCCCGGGGGTATTCGATTTGGGGGCTCCCACGGGGCCTGTGACATCATTATACAACGCTACACTTACCAAGCTTTTCCTCTCCCTCTACCATGAATCCACAGTCAGAGTTCTCCCCTCCCTCCCTTCTGCCCTTGTTCTCTTTCATCTCCGTCGGACTCCTGACACTCCCAGGAAATGGGTGGTGATTGTCCAGGCCTTAGGTCTAGAGTGGGGATGTCCAGGCCTCAGAGCCATGAACAGCTTGGGCATCAGAAGGCAGCCACATCTAATTAATTGGCTTCCCCTCTCTCCTCAATCACCTGAGAGTCCCTTTCCTACCCCTAAATGGAGAGACCTTCTTCCACCTCCCTGCCCCGCTGGCCCATGGAGTGAAATGAAGCTGGCTCCCTCCATCCACCTGATTAGGCCTCCAATATAACTGGGAAACTGAGGCCAAGCAGCGTTTTGTCACTGCTGTCTGGCTGGGAGATCTGCAAGGAGGTGGGAGGGGAAAGGGGAAGGCTTGAGCACCAGCTGTCCCTGGTGAACTTGACTTTGACCCAAACTCAGCTCTATTTGACTCTCACTAAATGGCTGTGATAGGACATCTCCTTTCCATCAGCTTTAAACCACTCAATCACCTTGTCCCCTCCTACCTCACCTTGCTACTCTCCTACTACAATTCAGCCCGCAAGCTTCGCTCCCGCAATGCCGACTTTCTCACTTTACCTTTATCTCGTCTCTCTCCCCGCCAGCCTCTGGCCCACATCCTGCCTCTGGCCTGGAACGCCCTCCCTGTTCGTATCTGACGGACAATGACTCTCCCCACTTTCAAAGCCTTATCGAAGGCCCTTCCCCTCCGACAGGCCTTCCCTGATTAAGCCCTCCTTACCTCTTCCCACTCCCTTCTGTGCTGCCTTGACTTGCTGCCTTTATTCATCCCCCATCCAAGCCCCACTGCGTTTATGTACATATCTGTAATTTTATTTATTCATATTAAAGTCTATTTCCCCCTCTAGACTATAAGCTCGTTGTGGGCAGGGAATGTGTCTGCTGTATTGTTGTGTTGTACTTTATCAAGCACATAGTAGAGCACTCTGTTCACACTAAGCACTCAATAAATACCATCGACTGACTGACTGACTGACTGACTGACTCTAAGCTGGCCATGGAGCAGAGACAGAAGAGAAAGAGTTCATGGGGAGGAAGAGAGAGAGAGAAAGAGCGAATGAGCCTGTGAATATAAGAAAGAATGAAATAAGAAAAATCTGGAGGTAATCTGCAGGAGCACAAGTCAGGGCCTGCTCCTGCTTACCACCCATCCAATCTGAAGACCACCAGGTGCTCCCTGGAACTCTCCATGATGCCCCTCCAGCAGATTTCACCTGGACCAGGTTGGGAGGGGAGGCAGAGGGGTTCACAACAACCATATCTGACCTGTTGGCTCTGGAAAGCTCCTCTCACAGCATGCCCATCCTAACATGTGGGTTGGCAGCGGCAGGAGAGCCAGAATCATGCCGGAACAACACCGGATTGCCACGTAGTACCTAGGGCCCAGGTAAGTCCTCTCCCTATGCCCCCTCATCAGCCAACCTAGTCTTCCCAGGGCAGAGAATTGCAGAAGAAACTAAAGATGGGGAAATTCAAGATGGCTGCAGCACGTACAGTGTCCGAAGGAATGTAGGGGTCCAGGGCGGGGAGGTGACGTCGGGCAGTGGGGACTCCGGGTTAGCTCCATCTCCACCTCATCCCCTCTAATGATGTGTACGTGTCACAGTCACCTTGAGAAGGTCCTGTTTGGATGCCAACTTAGTAATGTCCTAAGCAGTAGCCATGTTGGTAAGATCAAGAGGAGTGTGATTACTACCTGAAGTGGGAATGACTCAAGTTGCATATCTCTGGGTGGTGATTTTAAGCCGTCTCCCTCTTCCACGCCACTTCCTTAATTCCAGGGCCGCGGCTCCCTAAGTACCTACGTTCATCTGCCCAGCTGGGGACCCTTGACCTGGACCCCGTTGGCGGAAGATTTGGGGAAGGGAGGCAGAATTCCTTTAATTTTCAGTACCTGGCTCGCTCTACCTCGATTCCTGCCACGTCTCAGAAACGGTGCCGCTGTTCAGGGGGACCAGGAAGAAAAATGTGACAGTTCTGAAGAAAAATAGACTGATCAGAATCTCCCTAGGAAAACACCCTAGGTCCCAGGAGATTCCTGCAAAATATTCCGTACAGTGTCATTACATTACACTGTGGGAACAGCCTAACACATGTAAGGCATCGCATCTGATCGTCCACTTCTAATCCCAGTCTGCATGACGACACCAATTTTTCTGTGCAACTTTGGATGAGAGATGTAATCCCCATCACAAACTGGATCCAGGCAGCAGGACATCAGCAGGGTAGGCAGATTTCTTGGTGCTCTTCCGTTGTTGTGACCAGAAAAGGGGAAGGGAGATTCTCATTATGACTCCCCACAGATGGATCCACTTTCACTATCAGAAGCATCATCTCTGACCCAAAGGACAACTCCATGGGGAAGAGACCTTTCTGCCAGGGTATGAGGCTGGTCCAGGCCCTGGGAGTGGGACCAGGAGGGTGGTCCCTCGGTCACCTTGATTACTGTATTAGCCTCCTTGCTGACCTGCCCGCCACCAGTCTCTCCCCACTTCAGTCCATAATACTTCACTCTGTTGCCCGGATGACTTTCCTACAATTAGTTCAGTCCATGTTTCCCCGCGCCTCAAGAACCTTCAGTGATTGCCCACCCATCTCCGCACTGAAGAGAAACTCCTTACCGTTGGTTTTAAAGCAGTCCATCACCTTGCCCCCTCCTACCTCACCTTGCTACTCTCCTACTACAATTCAGCCTGTACATTCTGCTCCTCTAATGCCAACCTCAATTTCCTCTATCTTGCCACAGACCTCCCGCCCACGTCCTGCCTCTGGCCTCCAATGCCCTCTTCTTTACATCTGTCAGACAACTACTCTCTCCCCCTTCCAAGCCATATTGAAGATACATCTCCTCCAAGAGGCCTTCTTTGACCTTCACGTTCTCTTCCCCTACCCTATTCTGCACCACAACATCGGTACAAAGTGGCCACGTTCATCTTCTTTCCGCACTTGGTGCAAATCTGGGAACATTTATGCTGAAAGCCGGCTGTCCCCTTGTCACAGTAGATGCATGATCAATAGATGTGTCTCTTCCCTCTCTCGGCAGCAATACCTACATCTGCTCAGGATTGCCCTCATAAGCAGGTCATAGCCTCCCCTGACTCCCACCTCACCAGCCAGAGGCAGCCTCTCCATGATTATTTGCAATTCAGTCATGCAAAGCAGCTCAATTCTGTTGGTTGGGCCATAACAGCAGGCAAGTTCCAGTTCAAAGAATAGTTTTCAAAGCCAAATTAAGGCTTCATGGTTGCTGTATGAGGAACTCTTTAATAATAATAATAATAATGATGGCATCTGTTAAGCGCCTACTATGTGCCAACTAGCCTTCAGCTGGTGTAGAGTACACAGTTGGCTAGTTATGGCGGTAAATCAGCAGCACACCGCTCAAAAGTATTCTTTAGTCTGGAAGGAACTCTCGTCTGCAAGCCCAGGGGAAAAGAACATTCTTTTCCAGGTGCAGGGAGGGTCGGGGCGGATGTGCTAGAATGCAATTCTGGGAAAAAAACAGGACAAGGAGGACTTGCCAGAGGCCTGGCCAAGATTTGAAGAAAAAAAAAAATGACCACAGGATATTTTTCCAAAGAGTTTATTGAAGCAGTAACAGTTTGGTCAGACACGGGCTGGAAAGAGGCAGTTTCATGATTCTGAAAAACACTTTATAAAAGTACTGCAGCACAAGATACCCCTGTAAACTAGGCTTTGCTGTAAACTTCTCTAGAGTTATGTGTTCATAAGACTTAAAACCTATTCTTTCTACCTATCCAGGATGGTCTTGCGCTCTTGAAAAACTGCAGAAGGCACTTGAAAGCTGTTATTTTAGGACTTGGTCAAATTCTTTTGCTTGCTGGTAAGGTGTTGCCGCACTGAGCTTCGGGGCAAGTTTTCACTCTAGGTCATCGTGGTGTTGGGATGTTTCGTTTATGACCTGTGAACAGCAAGTTGAGGAGACCGGACCAGGTAATGAGCATACAACTGTCTGATGGCAGAAGTGTGAGATTTAAAAACCTAATCACATAACGCACGCATGTTACCCTGGTGCTACCTGCAGAAGCTCATTTTCCTTTAGAGAAGTTTGGTTTCTCCATTCTGACAGCTTTGCTTCCCAGAAGGAAGGAAGGGTGCAGGGTTGAGGGACAGTCAGAGTTTCACATGCGGGCAGGAGCTGTTGCCCCCAGGATATCGAAAAGGCCAGGGGTTCCAAGAAGCCCTTCAGGCAGTAGGGTCTGACAAACGCTTATTCACATTTCAGAAGCATATTTAGAGAGGCCAAAAGGCATCTGGAATCCAGCCCGAAGCTAAAGGCTTACCCAGGGGAGCCAACTCGAGAACCCCTGACAATGCTGTGGTCTTTCTACCACCTAGGGAAGGTATTTGGATGCCTCCCAATTACCTTTAGTTGTCTGGGCATGCATTAATGGGAATTTCATGCTTCAGGGACACTGAGGTGCAAAAGCCGCCCCCGAGGAGAGGGGCTCAGTAGGGTATATCCTGGGGGGCCTAGCGGGCGAGGTGAAGGGAATGGTCTTCAGGGTCAGGCCGGGGTCAACTGGCTGGATCTACGGAGAGTCAAAACGTTGATATGTGTGTGGGTACTGGGGGCAGGGAGAAGAGGAGATGGGCCAGAGTAAGGAAGATGTCTCTCTGAGCTTGCCTGCCCCGTGAGAGAGTCCTCTCCCATCACCCCTGGCTGGGTGTGGGGCATATTGACAGTGGCTCCTGGGCCTTTCACTTCTTTCTCCAGACCCTCCTCTTCCCTCCAGCCCCACCCCCTTGATTTAAGAGATTCACGTACCTGTCCATCCCTAGTTTCCACAGTCTTGATAAGGAGTGTTCTCTTGGAATGGGTGTCCACCAGAGGGTGGGAGTCAATGTTGGTTTCTGAAATGAGAGTTGAACGGTCCCTATCTGTCAACCAAGACTTCTCTACAAGGATTAAATGTCTTATCTTTACTATTGTTCAGAATCATTCTCTTTCGCCAGGCACCGTCTCAGTGCCTTGGGAGGTTTTAAGAGTTGCCACTATTGGCCTCACGATCAGCAATCCTTGTATTCGGGCTGGGTGAACTATTGATTACAAAAGTGAATACCTTGTCATAGAATAGGGATTTTTTGGCAGTAATAAGAAAAAATATAATCAACTTTGTTGCCCACAAAAATGAACAGTTATAAGCCTAGGGGTAGTCAATCAAGTCAATGAGAATATGGATATGAAGCAGAGTAAACTATTGAGGAATCGTGAGGTAGATTTAGTCAGGGAACAGCTTAAGTCTGACTAGTTCTTTTTGTCCTAATTGAGCATGTGACCAGCTAATTAGGTAAAAAAAAAAATTTTCTAAAAATATCAGGGGGGCCACATTCTATCATTGCTATAATGATATTTGGTAGGTGCTTACTTTGTGTCAGCCACTGCTAAGCACCGGGAGGACGGAAGCAGATCGAGTAGTCCCCTGCGGGGCCCACAGTCTCAATCCCCATTTTACAGATGAGGTAATGATGGCACAGAGAAGTGACTCGCCCAAGGTCACACAACAGATAAGGGGCAGAGCTGGGATCAGAACCCATGACCCTCCGACTCCCAGACCCCTGCTCTATCCGCTACACCACGTGGGCCACAATCACCCTATGCAGGGCGTGATGGCCACCCCTGTTTCAGAGAAATCTCATCGCTCACAGTGTTGGTATTAGTATGACCCAGTCGGGGTGTATAATCGCCTTGCCCGCCGGATTTGAGGGAGGGTTGGTTGCTGCAGTTTGGACGAAAGAGGCCAACTCGCCCCCACTGGAGCCCGCCTTGACCCCCTTCCCTGCTGGGGGGAGGACGACGGTTCACGCTAGAGGAAGTTTTCTGCCAGATGGGGCAGAGGGAGGCTGCCGGGGCTTCCCTTAAATCCACTGCAGCTTCATCTAGAGCCACCCCCCATTATTCCAAGGGAGTTCCAGCTTCCCCAAACACAGGTCTCGGCCCGTAGGCGCGTCGAGGGCTTTTTCTGAACAGAAGCAGCCGTCTGGGCTTCCCCTAAGGAAGCTACCAAGCCCCGGAAATGAAATCGCGATGCTCACCTCTCAGGTTCAAGGAAGAGAAGCTCGGAACCGGCAGGGTAATTCTGCAAAAAGACAGCAGATCGCATCAAGTCGTTTCCTCGCAACCCTAAGGACAGACGGCCGCCTCCCAGGCGCCCACTCCTCTCCCCTACTTACCTGCTCTCCTCCCCCTCCAGCAGTTTGCGGTAAGTGGCGATCTCAATATCCAGTGCCATCTTGACATTCAGCAAGTCCTGGTATTCACGCAGGTGGCGAGCCATCTCCTCCTTCATGTTCTGGATTTCATCCTGAAGGCGGCCAATAGTGTCTTGGTAGTTAGCAGCTTCGACCGAAAAGTTCTCCTCCATCTCACGCATCTGGCGCTCCAGAGATTCGTTCTGCAAGAGAAGAGGAAGAGCTTGGCTACGTCCTCATCAAAAACCTGGTGGCCCAACCGATGCTGCCCAACCCAGTTTGGCCCCATTCGGTCGTCCGGGGAGAGGCGGAGGCTTCTCAGCACTAACACGGAGGCTGATCCGACAGAGCGCGGCCAAAACTTAAAAAGGTCAAATGCTTGCATAGGCATTCTCAAGCCACCTGCCAATCGACTATTCCAAGTACTGGTGGTCAGAAGGATGGAACAGCGTATTCCAAGTTGACAGCCCGTCAAGCGGAGTTAATCAGAGACACGGGGCTCGGAGGTACGGTTCAGGAATTACGTGGTCTTTCATGCTAGCTGAGGAACACTTGGTTAAAAACCCAAACTACTTTTGTTCCAAACTTGGCTTTAAATCGCTCGTCTTGATCGCCGATTCCTTCTACGCTGGTTAGAAACCCATCTGGGATTCAGGGGAGTATCTGTGTCCGTGGGTCAAATGAATGGTTTAAATAGTCCTGTTTAAAAAGGAGTCTGTTGGGTGTCCTCGTGTAAGGGGCTGGAAGCCAAATTAGGAGGGTGGGATATTAGAGAAAAGCCCAGTGGCGGTGTTAAGTTAGCCAGCACCAAGCGAAGGGCAGAATTCACCTTGGAGAATTTCCTACCCTGCCAACTTCAGCCAAGACACTGGACCTGTGGTACCTCATCCCCCACCCCAACGCCCTCCAGCGTGTACTCACGGTCCCTTTAAGCGCATCCACTTCACAAGTGAGAGACTGGACCTGCCGGCGGTACTCATTCGATTCCTGCTTGGCCTGGCGCAGGGCATCATTGTTCCTATTAGCAGCTTCAGAGAGGTCAGCAAACTGTTGAGAAAAGATTCACAGTGGACGTCATAGCCCCTTGGTCGCCCAGGAGGACCAGTCAGCTGGGAACCGGGAAGCTCGATCCCCAGTGAATTCCCCATTCCACTCTCCTCCAGTCGTCACTGCCATCTCTCACAGCGTACAGTGTGGTCCTGTGAAACCCGTCTAGGGAAGTAGGTGAGTCCCGTGCGTGCCCCAGATACTCCCAGAGGGGATCCCCCCCCCGCACCCCCCGACCGCCGGCTTGATGAAGTGACCGGGGGCATTCACGCACCGTCCCCTCCCCCATCCCTGCCCCTCCACCCGGGCGATCTGTGCCCACTGATCGGTTTAATCCCCAGAGAGCTGGTTTAGGGACGAGGTTCAGGGTCCCGCCCTCGAGGATCACCTTCCCCTCGAGTCGCACCTTGGATTTGTACCATTCCTCGGCCTCATGGAGGTTCTTGGCAGCCACATTTTCGTACTGCTGGCGGACATCACGCAGGGCAGCAGTGAGATCGGGCTTGGCCACATCCACATCGATCTGGATGTGCTGTTCCTGAATCTGAGCCTGCAGCTCCTGGATTTCCTGGTGAAGAATCAGTAGAGAAGGTTCGGTTCCCGCTGCCTTCCCTGACGAGATGGGTTTAATTTCGGTTCCCCGATTAAGTGGAAGCCCGTTACCTCATCGTGAAGCTTCTTCAGGAAGACTATCTCTTCTTGTAAGGATTCGACCTTCCGCTCAAGATCAAGGCGTGCCAGGGAAGCGTTGTCAACATCCTGATAAAAATGACAGCCAAATGACTAATTCTAACCAAATCGACCATTCACGATTCACGTTTGCTTTTTAGAAGACACCTGTTGAAAATCAGCAGGGTCTATCACGCCAAGGCATCCGGAAAGAGTCGAGCGGAGGTTCGGAATTTGACCCGGATCGGTCTGGTTCTCACTTGGGAAAACCCCAGGTGAGAGGCAGTCGTTCTTTGGTAATGACACCTAAGGATAGGCCCGGTATCGTGATAGTACAAAGGGGGACTTGTTTATCGAGACAGATCCCGGCTGGATCTCGCAGTCCCTGGTGACTAACGGGCAGGCAGATTAGGGAGCATAGTACTGGCTCTAACTGATTCTGGCCTCGGAAAGAGAAAAACAGATGTGTCAATCTATCGGTTCAACTGGCTGCTCCCCTTCGCCCGGAGGATGTCACCGCTTGGGGATGAGGGATGTGGCCTGTTGGAACAAGCACAGGACGGGGAGTCGGGAAACTTGGGTCCAGATCCTGGTTCTGCCACTCGTCTGCTGGGTGACCTTCACCAAGTCCCTTAACTTCTCTGGGGCCGTTTCCTGTAAAAGGGGAATTCAATCCTCACCCTGCCTCCCTCATCGATGATGAGTTCTGTGTGAAAAAGGTACTTTTCCCATTCTGATTATTTTGTCTCTGCCCCGGCGGCTAGCACGTAGTGAGAACAACCACGCTAAGTGCATAGAGTAGAGAAGCAGCGCGGCTCAGTGGCAAGAGCCCGGGCTTGGGAGTCAGAGGTCACAGGTTCGAATCCCGGCTCTGCCGCCTGTCAGCTGGGTGACTGTGGGCAAGTCGCTCAACCTCTCTGCGCCTCAGTTCCCTCACCTGTACACTGGGGATGAAGACTGTGAGCCTCACGCGGGACAACCCGATGACCCCGTATCTACCCCAGCGCTTAGAACGGTGCTCCGCACAGTGTAAGCGCTTAACAAATACCAATATCATTCCTATTCTGGTACTCTGAATACAGGAGGCATTCAGTGTACACTACTGGACGACTGAATTAATTGCACTATAGTGCCTTCTTCCCCTGGATGTACTTTTTCTGACGGCTGCCCAAGCCTTCCCGCTGACTTCCCTGCCTTCAGCCTTCTACCCAGATCATTTTCCTAACAAAATTATTCCGGGCACATCTCCCCGCTCTTTAAAAACCTCCATCTCTGCAAAGAGAAACTCTAAAAGCACTGAAGCTCTTCCCCACCTACCTAACCTCGCTACTCGCCCACTATAAATCGGCCCACACACTTCGCTGCTCCAACGCCAACCTACTAACCGCACCTCGATCCCGTCTCTGTCGACTCCTTGCGTCTGCCCTCCCTCCATCTTGCGACTCCCTCCCACTTCGTATCGCAAGGAACATCGCTTTCCTTCCCTTCAGACCCCTAACGAAAGCATATATCTTGCAAGCTTTCCTTGACTAACCCACTTAGCTCCCCATCCTATTTTCTCCTTTCTGCATTAACTCACCTCACCCCCACCGCACCTATTCATTCATTCAATCGTATTCAGTGAGCGCCGACTGCCTGCAGAGCACATTCCCTGCCCACAAGCGGCTCACGGTCTTCCGCACGTATCCTTGGGCTTGTGTCGCGCCGATCCTACCAAACTGGGGACCTCTCTGGCTTCCTCTGGGGTGAAGGGACAGGTGATCTTGCCCAGAAAAATCTCATATTACGCTACTCCAGGGCACAGTAGGAACTTGCCTGGAATGAGGATTCCATGGTGCGGGGAGCTCCCCTACGCTGGCTTCTTCCCCGCCCCCGTGGAGAAGTCAGCCCACGGCGAAGGAGTAATCAAGACTATGCTGTCCTTTGCCCGCCAGTCTTCGGAAAGCTCTTCAGGACTGTGACATTCCAAGGCGGATGGGCCCACGGCAAATGCCGCCAGCCCCTCCCGCCCGAATCCTCCACCAGGTTCTCAGGGTTCTGGTCATCTGGACCCCAGTTCCCTTCCTCGCCCGGCCCCGGCATCACCCCTATCGCTTCTCAGGGTGCGTACATCCTCCCCCCTGGAATCTAATTTCAGATTGAGCGTTTAAGTGGATGACTTGCTGAACCCCGGCAGTTCGGATTCTAGTAGCTCCTGAACCGGTCCCTCCCCCACAAGCCAGGGAGAATATCTTTCCCCAAGGGAAACGCCAGAGGGATTGTGTATACGTAATCTGGCACCAGCTTGAGTCTTGAATACGATTCAGAGCTCTCCTCTCTCAAGTACAAGCCACCTGGCGCTTCCTGCCCTTTGTTTCTCTGCAGAATTGGCTGAAAGGAAAGAGCTCTAAAGTGCTGAGGAGGGAACAGAGATGAGCGTTTTCAATCTCAAAGTACTATCCGGGGGCCCCTGAAGCGCGTCTCTGTTTTCTCCTCGATCCTCAAATGCCTGAGAAAACGTCCTCTGGGCCGTCCTGGGGGGAAAGTTTGCCTCAACGACCCCAACCGGGAAGTTAAAAGCCTCCGGCATCGATGGCCAGTGGTCATCCCAGGCCGTGGCTCGGAACGGATGGGCAGGGGCTGGTGCCGACAGCAAACCTACAGCAGTCAGAGGCAGAAAAATCGGGGCCACGGCCCGTTTTCTGCATCCTGCCGTGGAGACCCGTGAGCCCCACGCGGGCCCGGGCCCGCATCCGACTCGATCTGCCTGGCGCTCAGTACAGTGCCTGGCCCACAGTAAGCGCGGAACCACAGTCATCATCATCCCCATCCTTCAAGCCTCAGTCTCCCTTCTCGTTGGACTGGCAGAATCGTCGGGGGAATCCCGGCCTGGGGGGCACCGCCCCAAACGAGCTCCGGTCGAGTCAGTTTTCCCTCGGAGCCGGGTGGGGAAACTGAGGGGATCGGGAGGGGGAGCCGGACGCTGGGCGTGACGACTTGTCCGTCTGGCAGGAGGGAGGTGGGGCGGGGCACCATCCGCATCTCCCTTGGGGGCCACGCCCTGCTCTCTGACCGAGCCCGGCCTCCCACACCGGGGGGGGGGGGAAGGGAAAAAAATTCCAATTTCCGCTAGTTTTCCCCGCAATCCCGGGCCACTTTCCTGGGGGCCCATCCCCCTCAGCGGAAAGAGCCCGGGCTTGGGAGTCCGAGGTCACGGGTTCGAATCCCGGCTCTGCCCCTTGGCAGCTGCGTGACCGTGGCCAAGTCACTTCACTTCTCTGGGCCTCAGTTACCCCATCTGTAAAATGGGGAGGTGAGCCTCCCCTAACGACCTAACCCAGCGCTCAGAACAGTGCTCCGCACAGAGTAAGCGCTCGACAAATACCAACATTATTATTATTATTATTCCCCCCATCCCGTGGCACTGGGCCTTGCGGGATTCCCCCCGGGGACCCCAGGGCAGGGCTAGGGGAGGGGGGGTCCGGGGCGGGTGGGGGGCACGTACCTGTCGGAAAGACTGCAGGGTGCTCTCCGCCTCCTCGCGCTGCATCATCTCATCCTGCAACCTGAAAAAGGGCGAGGGTGTTAGGCGCTCAGTACGGGCCCGGCACCGTTGTGCGCGCTGGGCACATCGTTCGTTCATTCAGTACTATCTAGTGAGCGCCTACTACGTGCGGAGCACCGTACGCAGCGCTCGGAACGGACAACTGGGCAACGGACAGAGACCATCCCTGCCCAGTGACGGGCTCCCAGTCTGATCGGGGGGGGGGAGGGGGGTGGTGGGGAGAGACGGACGGACAAAAACGGGACAACATAACGACGACGCACGGGATCAAGGGGATGGACACCTCGTTAGCCAAATAAACGGGGCGATAAAATAGAGATAGATGAGCGCAGTGCCGAGGGGGGACGGGGAGCAGAGGGAAAAGGGGAAGCTCAGTCTGGGAAGGCCTCTCGGAGGAGGTGAGCTCTCGGTAGAGCTTTGGAGAAGAGAGTCTTTTTCAAAGGCGGGGGCCGGGGGCGGGGACGGGGGGGGGGGGGGGGCTCTCCCGCGGCCGGTCCTGGAGGGAGGGGGCAAGAGAGGGAAGGGGAAGAGGGGCAAAATCTCGGGCCCGCCCTCCGGATGGTCTCGCAATGCCGGGAAGCGGCGGGGGCGGCTCCCTCAAACAAAGCCGCCGAGTTGGGGAAGCGGGTCGGACAGCTGCGGTCGGCGGGGCGAGGGCGGGGAGGTGGGGGACATGGGCGTGGGAGGCCGCACGCATTCATCCGGCGGGACTTACTGAGCGCTCACGGGGGGGGGGGGGGCGGGGGCGGAGCACCGTACTAAGCGCTCGGAGCGGCCAAGCGGGCAACAGACCCTCCCCGCCCGGTGACGGGCGCGCAGATTTCGTTCAAGCGAGGTACATCGCCTCGATTCTATTTAGTCGCCGTCGTTTTTACGAGCCGTTCTTCCCCTCGCCTACTATCTATCGCCACCGTTCTCGTCCGTCCGCCGACTCGTTCGTCCCAGGCGCTCGGAACAGTGCTCCGCACACGGTGAGCGCTCAATACATACTATCGAACGGTCCGGGGGGGAGGGGGGGGGGAGACGGGCGGACCGGAGCGACGGCGCCAAACGGGATGGAGGGGCCGGTTAAACGGGGCGAGGAAGACGCTCCTACTTCTCCCGCAGGCGCTGGACGTCGTCGGCCAGGTTGTCCCGCTCCACCTCCACCCGGGCCTTGTCGTTGGTCAGCTGGTCGACCTGGCGCCGCAGCTCCCGCAGCTCCTCCTCGTAGAGGTCGCCCAGGCGGGAGGTGCCCTTGCCCCGCAGCTGCTCCAGCTCGGCCAGCAGGATCTTGTTCTGCTGCTCCAGGAAGCGCACCTTGTCGATGTAGTTGGCGAAGCGGTCGTTGAGCTCCTGCAGCTCCACCTTCTCGTTGGTGCGGGTGGTCTTGAACTCCGAGTTGACGGCGTCGGCCAGGGAGAAGTCCACGGCGTCGTGGGCCAGCCGCAGGGCGGGCAGCCCGCTCCGCAGCCGGCCGGCCGACGAGCGGCCGACGAAGGTCCCGCCCGGGGACGAGGCGTAGAAGCCGCGGCCCGCGCTGAGCCGCGGCGCGCCGCCCAGGCTGTAGCGGCTGGAGGAGACCGCGTAGCTCCGGCCGGAGACGGGCCGCGCCCCGCCGCCGCCGCCGCCGCCGAACATCCTGCGGTAGGAGGAGGACGAGGTCTTGGTGGACATGGTGCTGAAGAGGCGCCGAACGGGACGGGGCCGGGCGCGGCGCCTCTTATTTATGGGCCCCTTCGGAGGGGGGGGCGGGCGGCGCCCCCGTCCACCAATCGGCGGCCGCGCCCCGCCCCTGCCGGCCCATCGGCGGGCGCCGGGGGAGAGCGGGGGGGGCTCCTCTGGCCCCCCTCGCGCGGCCCGTTATTCGCCCCCGCCCGCTCGTTTGCACGGAGCGCTGACTAGGCGCGGGGCGGCTCCACCGTGGAGAAGAGCGGCGGGGCTCGGTGCCGCTTCATAACGATCACGTCGGTATCGGCTGAGGCGCTCCCCGGGTGATGACGCTGGCATTCGTCAAGCGCCCGCTCTGTGCAGAGCGCCCTTCTAAGCGCTGGGGGAACCGGGGGGTCCGTCCCACGCGGGGCTCACAGTGAATCCCCATTTTACCGACGAGGGAAGCGAAGCGACTCGCCCGCGATCACCGGCCGACGGGGGACGGAGCGGGGATTCGAACCCGTGACCTCCGACTCCCCAGCCCGGGCTCTTTCCACGGAGCCGTGACGGTGGGGCGGGGCGCTGGCCCGGAGAGAGAAGCTGCGTGGGTCGCTGCCGCTTAATGATATTAATGACGACGGCGGCGGCGGCGTTCGCTGAGCGCTCGCTGGGTGCGGAGCGCCGTACGGCAGAGAGAAGCGGCGGGGCTCGGGCCCGCTTGGTCGTAATCATACGGTTGGTCTGTGCTAAGCGCTCAATCGGTGGCACTTAATAATTATGTTGGTATTTGTTAAGCGCCCATTAGGCGCGGAGCCCCGTAGCGTAGAGAGCGGCGGCGTGGGTCAGTGCCGCTTAATAGTCAGGTCGGCGTTTGGTAAGCGCTCGCTGGGCGCGGAGCCCTGTATCGTAGAGAGAAGCAGCGGGGGCTCGGTGCCAGTTATTAATAATAATAACGTTGGTATCTGTTAAGCGCTCGCTAGGTGCGGAGCGCTGTATCGTAGAGAGAAGCAGCGGGGCTCGGTGCCACCCGATAATAATAATAATAACGTCGCTATCTGTTAAGCGCTCATTAGGTGCGGAGCGCTGTAAAGCAGCGTGGCTCAGTGGAAAGAGCCCGGGCTTCGGAGTCAGAGGTCATGGGTTCGCATGCCGGCTCTGCCACCCGTCAGCTGTGTGACTGTGGGCGAGTCACTTCACTTCTCTGTGCCTCGGTCACCTCATCTGTAAAACGGGGATGAAGCCCGTGAGCCCCACGTGGGGCAACTCGATTCCCCTGTGTCTGCCCCAGCGCTTAGACCGGTGCTCTGCACTTAGGAAGCGCTTTAACAAATACCAACGTTACCAGAGAGAAGCGGCGGGGCTCAGTGCCACCTAAGAATAATAATGATAAGGTCGGTATCTGTTAAGCGCTTAATCGGTGGCACTTCATAATGACGTTGGTATCTGTTAAGCGCTCGCTAGGTGCGGAGCGCTCTACGGTAGAGGGAAGCAGCGGGGCTCGGTGGCGCTTTTAAATAATAATAATGAGGTTGGTATCTGTTGAGCGCTTACTAGGTGCAGAGCACTGCTCTAAGCACTGGGGGAGGTGCAGGGTCATCAGGTGGTCCCACGTGAGGCTCACGGTCTTCGTCCCCATCTTCCAGATGAGGGAACCGAGGCCCAGAGCAGTGAAGTGACTCACCCGCGGTCACACGGCTGCCGGGTGGCCGAGCCGGGATTCGAACCCACGACCTCTGCCTCCCAAGCCCGGGCTCTTGCCACTGAGCCACGCTGCGTCTACTTTCACTTGGCAGCTGGGGGACCGTGGGCAAGGCACTTCACTTCTCTGGGCCTCGGTGACCTCATCTGGACAATGGGGATTAACCGGGAGCCCCGCGTGGACCAACCTGATGACCCCGTATCTACCCCAGCGCTTGCAACAGTGCTCCGCACGTAGTAAGCGCTTAACAGATACCAATTCGGCCCCAGAGAGAGACCAGCCCTGCCCCATGACAGGCTAATCGGGGGAGACAGATGGACAAAAACCAGACAACGCGATCACGATAGGTAGAATCGAAATGGTAATGTGGGTATTTGCCAAGTGCTCGCTGTGTGCGGAACACTCTTCTAAGCGCTGGGGTAGATAGGGGGCGATCCGGTTGTCCCGCGGGAGGTTCACGGTCTTCATCCCCATTTTAAAGATGAGCGAACTGAGGCCCAGAGAAGTGAAGTGACTCGCCCAAGGTCACACAGCAGACGAGTGGCGGAGCCGGCATTAGAGCCCATGACCTTCTGACTCCCAGGCCCCCATCCTCTACGTCAAGCGCTAACTCCGTGCGGAGCGCTGTTCTAGGCGCTTGGGGCCGAGGGTCACTGCAATGCTGGGAGAGGACCCGCCCCGCCCCACAGCACCTGGTGTATATTTGCACGTATTTATCATTCTGCCTATTTTTATTAACGACGCGCACAGATCTATAATTCTATTTATCCATTCTGATGCTCTCGATGGCTGCCTACTTGTTTTGTTTTGCCCCCTTCTAGACCGTGAGCCCGTTGCGGGGGGCAGGGATCGTCTCCGTCTGTTGCCGAACTGTACTTTCCAAGCGTTTATTACAGTGCTTGGCACGCAGTAGGCGCTCAGTAAATATGAATGAATGAATGAATGAATGGGCAGGACCTCGAGCCCTCCCGAGTCCGGAATTCCACCCCCCTCCCCTGGAGAGCCACCACCCTCTGCTAACCGAGAGGGGCCGGTCCCCCCCCCCCCCCACCGTCGGACGGGCGACACAGGATGCGTGAAACTTCTTTTTTGCAGCCGGGGGAGAGCGGGCGGAAGGAGTCTCCCTCCTTTCCCTCCGCCTCTCCCCACGGCCCTTGTTCCTACTCGTAAATACTATTTATTACTCGATTTCTTTTATTAATGATGCGCGTATATCTCTGATTCCGTTGCTCTCGATGGTATCGGTGCCAGACTGCTTGTTGTGTCTCGTCGCCTGTCTCCCCCCGGGCTGTGAGCCCGTTGCCGGGCGGGGATTGTCCCTAGCTGTTGCCGAATCGGGCGCTTAGTAGAGCGCTCTGCACACGGTAAGCGCTCCGTAAATACGATGGAATGAAGGAATGAATGATCCGCCTCGGGTGGGGACCGCGCTGGGCCTCGACGAGGACTGAAGCACTTTTAGTCTCTGAGAGTTTTTTGTTTTCTAGTGTTTTTGGAGCGCTTGCTGTGCAGCAGATCCTGGGGTAGAGACGGATCGATTAGGTTGGACACGGTCCCTGCCCCGCATGGGGCTCACAGTCTCGCTAGGAGGGAGACGGGAGAACTGAGATACAGAAAAGTTTAAAAGCGTGCCCAAGGTCGCCCAGCAAGCAACTGGCTGAGTGGGGATTAGAAACCGCGTCCTCTGACGCCCAGGCCCGAGCTCTTTCCACTAGGCTAAAGGGCTTCTCTTCGGGGGGGTTTTTTCCGCCCCGCCCTGGTTTCCTTCAAGCCAGCGGAGCAGGCAATAAAAAATAATAATGATGATGATGATGACGATGGTATTTAAGCACTGACTAGGTGCCAAGCCCCGTTCTGAGCACTGGGGTAGATACAAGGTAATCAGGTTGCCCCACGTGAGGCTCACGGTCTTAATCCCCGTTTTAATAATAAGAATGTCGGTATTGTTAAGCGCTCGCTATGTGCAGAGCACTGTTCTAAGCGCTGGGGGAGATGCTGGGTAATCCGGTTGTCCCTCGTGAGGCTCCCAGTCTTCATTCCCATTTTCCAGATGAGGGAACTGAGGCCCAGAGAAGTGAAGCGACTTGCCCACGATCCCACAGCTGCCAAGTGGCAGAGCGGGGATTCGAACCCGTGACCTCTGACTCCCAAGCCCGGGAGCTGAATTAGGGAGGGAAGGGAGACCGGCCAGCCCGCCCTCCCCAAGTCCTCTGAGTAGAAGATCCTCAGCCTCACCGCTGACTCCTTCGAGAAAATCCTCATTCCGTCGCCGTCTCTTCGTCTGGGATGGAGGGGCTCTTGCTGGCCAATTCGTTCATTCATTCAGTAGTATCTATTGAGCGCCTACTATGTGCAGAGCACCGTGCTAAGCGCTTGGGATGGACAAGTCGGCACCGGACAGAGCCCGTCCCCGCCCGCTGACGGGCTCACGGTCTGATCAGATGGACGGAAACCAGACAACTTGATCACGATAAATTCATTCATTCATTCGATAGTACTTATCGAGCGCCTACCGTGTGCAGAGCACTGTACTAAGCGCTTGGAATGTACCCGTCGGTGACAGATAGAGACAGTCCCTTTGACGGGCTTACAGTCTAATCGGGGGAGACGGACAGACGAGAACAATAGCGATAAATAGAATCAAGATAAATAGAACCAAGGGGATGTGACTGGGACATTCGGGCCTCGAGCCTCCCGGACGGCTTTCGGCAGGGAGCCTGGAGAATCCGGGAAGCGGCAGCGACGAGCGGGAGCACCCGGAGGAAAACAGGGCCGGAGGAGACATTCCCACGGGATCGATCCCACGGAGAACCCGGTTGAATGGAGCGCGGCTCCGTAGTGGACGACTCGTGGACACCGGGCAAGAAAATCAGTTCCCCTAGGCCAACGACTAATGATAATAATGATGTCGGTATTTGTTAAGCGCTTACTGTGTGCAGAGCGCTGCTCGAAATACTTCTGAAGGGTCCGTTTAAGGGCCTTCATCTTGGGAACGGAAAGTCGTATTTCTGGGGGACACACTTCGTACGAGGACTAAAGGAGGTATGCTAGAGCTAGAAGGCCTGATTCTGCTCTCAAAGAATTTCCAATCTAATAATAATAATAACGTTGGTACTTGTTAAGCGCTTACTATGTGCAGAGCACTGTTCTAAGCGCTGGGGGAGATCCGGGGTAAACAGGTTGTCCCACCCGGGGCTCGCAGTTAATCCCCATTTTACGGATGAGGTCACCGAGGCACAGGGAAGTGAAGTGACTTGCCCACAGGGGCAGAGCTGGGATTCGAACCCGTGACCTCTGACTCCCAAGCCCGGGCTCTTGCCACTGAGCCATGCTGCTTCTCCAATCTAGCGGGGGAGGCGCGAAGAAATCATTTCCGGACGGGAGGAGGTACCGCTTAAGTAGGAGCGTGAAAATCAGCGTCCCCGAAAATGCAGAGAAGGAGCGTGGCCCGTCGGAAAGGACGCGCGATTGCGAGTCAGGGGACCTGGGTTCTAATCCTGGCTCTGCCGTTTGCCTGCCGAGTAACTCTGAGGAAGTCGCTTGACTTCTCTCGGCCTCGGTTTCTTCGTCCGTTCTCCGAAGGAGCAGCCCGTGAGCCCCACCTGGGCCGCGGACTTGACTGTATTGTACCTACCCCAATCTTAGTAATAATGGAATGATTAATAATGAAACAAGAAAGATAGAATCTTACCATAATAATAACGGTGGTATTTGTTAAGCTCTTACTATGTGCCAAGCACTGCTCTGAGCGCTGGGGTGGATACAGGGTCATCAGGCTGGCCCACGTGGGGCTCACACTTTTAATCCCCATTTTCCAGATGAGGTCACCGAGGCACGGAGCGGTTAAGTGACTTCTCTCGGCCTCGGTTTCTTCATCCGTTCTCAGAAGGAGCGGCCCGTGAGCCCCACTTGGGTCACGGACTTGACTGTATTGTACCTACCTCAATCTTAGTAATAATAATATATGATTATGTAATGATCGTGTATTCTGTAATAATCATATAATGATTAATCATCCATTCATTCAATAGCATTTATTGAGCGCTTACTATGTGCAGAGCACTGTACTAAGCACTTGGAATGTGCAAATCGGTAACAGATAGAGACGGTCCCTGCCCTTTGACGGGCTTACGGTCTAATCGATAATAATAATGGACTAATAATCTTACAGTGATAATAACGGTGGTATTTGTTAAGCTCTTACTACGTGCCAAGCACCGCTCTAAGCGCTGGGGTGGATTCAGGGTCATCAGGCTGGCCCACCTGGGGCTCACACTTTTAATCCCCATTTTCCAGATGAGGTCACCGAGGCACGGAGCAGGTAAGTGACTTAAGTGGCGGAGCCGGGATTAGAACCCACGTCCTCTGGCTCCCGAGCCCGTGCTCTTTCCACCGAGCCCCGCCGGCTTCTCCAACAGTTCTTGTAACAAGTGCAGTCCTGGGCATAGAGAAAGTAATTCACAAATAATATGTAATTATTACGGCGCTGGGCGAGAGTACCGCACAGCAGTGGTGCGAAGTGGTGTGAAAGTATCGAGATGATACGCGGGAAGACACGACCTGGGGAGAAGAAAAATTCATCAGGAAAAGCCTCTTGAAGAAAGAAAGGAAGGGAGGCGAGCAGAGGGACCGATTCGAAGGGGGACGGCGTTCCAGGCCGAAATAATAATAATAACGTTGGTATTTGTTAAGCGCTTACTATGTGCAGAGCACTGTTCTAAGCGCTGGGGTAATAATAATAATTATAGCATTTGTTAAGCGCTTACTATGTGCCAAGAACAGTTCTAAGTGCTGGGGTAGATTCAAGGTCCCCCGTGGGGCTCACACTTTTCATCCCCATTTTGCAGATGAGGTAACCGAGGCACCGAGAAGTTGAGTGACTTGCCCAAGGTCACACAGTGGACAAGTGGCGGAGCCGGGATTAGAACCCACGTCCTCTGCCTCCCAAAGCCGGGCTCTTTCCAACTAAGCCGCGCTGCTTCCCCGGGAGGGCGTGATGCAGGGCAGTCAGGTCGTCCCACGTGAGGCTCACGGTCTTCATCCCCATTTTCCAGAGGAGGTCACTGAGGCCCAGAGAAGTGAAGTGACTGGGCCACAGTCCCACAGTCGCCAAGTGGCAGAACTGGGATTCGAACCCATGACCTCTGACTCCCCAGCCCGGGCTCTTTCCACTGAGCCACGCTGCTTCTCAAGAAGGGTGGGAGCTGGGGGGTGGAGGTGGGAGAGACAAGGATGAGACGTTCATTCGTTCATTCAATAGTATCTATTGAGCGCTTCTTACGTAGACGTTCATTCATCCATTCATTCAATAATATTTATTGAGCGCTTCTTATGTGCAGAGCGCTGGACTAAGCGCTTGGAACGGACAATTCGGCCACAGACAGAGACCATCCCTGCCCAACGACGGGCTCCCGGTCTAATCGGGGGACCTCGGGGGGGGGGGGGGGGATGGAGAGTGTGAGCTGGGGTACGATAGAAGAAGAGGATGGGTTGGGAAGAGGGGAGAGCCGAAGAAGTGCCCTAAAGCCCGTGGTCAGCGTGAGGTGGGTTTTGCGGGGGATACGGAGCCGCTGCGTACCTCGTGGTCTGCTTTAATAATAATAATGTTGGTATTTGTTAAGCGCTTACTATGTGCCGAGCACTGTTCTAAGCGCTGGGGTAGACACAGGGGAATCAGGTTGTCCCACGTGGGGCTCACAGCCTTAATCCCCATTTTACAGATGAGGTGACTGAGGCCCAGAGAAGTGAAGTGACTCGCCCACAGTCGCACAGCTGACAAGTGGCCGAGCCGGGATTCGAACCCATGGTCTCCGACTCCAAAGCCCGTGCTCTTTCCACTCAGCCACGCTGCTTTAGGAAGAAGAGAAGCAGCATGGCCTAATGGCTGGAGCACAGGCCCGGGCGGGGGGGGGGGGTCAGAAGGACCCGGGTTCGAATCTCGGCTCCGCCCCTTGTCTGCTGTGTGACCTTGGACGAGTCACTTCTGGGTCTCATTTTCCTCATCTGTAAAATGGGAATTAAGACTGGGAGGCCCAGGTGGGACATGGACTGCGTCCAACCTAATTATATCTACTCCCGTGCTGAGCACGGTGCCTGGCACGTAGTAGGCGCTTAACAGATACCATTAAAAAAAGCGTTCCCGGGGGCGACCGTGGAGAAACTATCGCAGATGATTCTAGAGAAGCAGCGTGGCTCCGTGGGAAGAGCCCGGGCTTGGGAGTCAGAGGTCATGGGTTCGAATCCCGGCTCTGCCACTCGGCAGCCGTGTGACTGTGGGCGAGTCACTTCACTTCTCTGCGCCCCAGTTACCTCATCTGTAAAATGGGGATCGACTGTGAGCCTCACGTGGGACGACCTGATTACCCTGTATCTGCCCCAGCGCTTAGAACAGCGCTCGGCACAGAGTGAGCGCTTAACGAATACCAACGTTATTATTAATCCCGACTCAGCCACTTGTCAGCCGGGTGACTTTGGGCAAGTCACTTCGCCTCTCTGTGCCTCAGTGACCTCATCTGGAAAATGGGGAATAAGACTGTGAGCCCCACGGGGGCAACCTGATTACCCTGTATCTACCCCAGTGCTTAGAACAGCGTTCGGCACATAGTAAGCGCTCGGCAAATACCATCATCGTCATTATTATTTAGGAAAATGAATAAACTCAAATTTCAAGATGAAAACAAAGGGACAGAAGAAAAGAATGTACCACTTAGAGTGTAGCTTGCTGTCCTGGAATATCTAGATTGTGAGCCTTTTGTGAACTGCGTCCGACCAGATTGTCTTCCCCAGTGCTTAGAACAGTGTTTGAGACGCTTAACAAATAGGACGATTATGACGATGATTAATTAGAGAAGCAGCGCGGCTCAGTGGAAAGAGCCCGGGCTTGGGAGTCGGAGGTCGTGGGTTCGAATCCCGGCTCTGCCACTTGGCGGCTGGGGGACTGTGGGCGGGTCACTTCGCTTCTCTGGGCCTCGGTGACCTCGTCTGTAAAATGGGGATGAGGACTGGGAGCCTCACGGGGGACAACCCGATGACCCTGAATCTACCCCAGCGCTCTGCACATAGTGAGCACTTAACAGATACCAACATTATTATTATTATTATCAGTAGCGATAGTAGAGTTTTCTATAGGAGAGACTCCTATAGAAAATATCTGGAATATTTTCAGATGCAAGTGGGGATTGTCTTGCGCAGAGATAATTTATGATGGATTACCCCTAAAACAAATCGTTGAGAGTATCGAGCAATGGACTATTTGGATGAATTCCAAATAGCAAAATTGTGGAGGAATGGTTAGAGGTGAGGAATGGAGCAGAACCTTCATTCACTGAGCGAGATCCAGGAAAGAAGACGGCATGCGGAAATCATTAGAGGTTCCTCTTCGAAGAGGTTTATCTTCCCTGGGAGAAGCAGCGTGCCCTAATGGAAAGAGAACCTGGCTGAGAGTCCGAGGACCTGGGATCTAATGCCGGCTCTGCCTCTTCTCTGCTGGGTGGCCTTGGGCAAGTCACCTCACTTCTCTGTGCCTCGGTTACCTCATTTGTAAAATGGGGATTAAATCCCCTCCCTCCGATTTAGATTCCGTGTCCCGCCTGATTACCTTGTGTCCACCTCAGTGCCTGACACATAGTAGGCACTTAGTGAGTGCCATAATTATTATTACGGACCCGCTAAGGACAGTAGAACCTATCTGCACGTCCCAGCATGGTTTGGGGAGCTTTTTCACGGAATAATCGCCCCTGCTGATCCAGCCTGGAATCCTGCTGCGGGCATGTTCATCCGATTAGACTGTAAGCCCGTCATCGGGCAGCGATTGTCTCTATCTGTTGCCGAATTGTCCATTCCAGGCGCTTAGTTCATGTTCTGCACATAGTAAGCGCTCAATGAATACTATTGAATGAACGAATGAATGAATCTGATTGACCAGAAGCAGATCAGGACCCACTCACCTGTAGGCTGAAGCCCTTAGGCCTGGCCAGCGTGGCCCGACCTTTACCTTTCCTGGTCCGATCCTGTCGATCCCCGTGGGGACTAAGAAGGAGGACTCGGATCCAAGTGGGAGGGATCGGGCCAGGCTCGCGTGACGCCTCCTACCAGACCGTGGTGGGGGAGAAGCTTTGGGTGCCGGCTGCCGGGGAGGAGGTGGTGACGGAGAAGAATCCCTTGGTTGGGAAGGTGGGATGTCCAGCTTCTGCTCCGAGCAACCCCCATACCATTTTTTTTTTGGCCCCGTCATGATGTCATCCCCTTATGCCGTGTGGCCAGTATAATGTGGGTGACATCAATACTCCAGAGGCAATTTTTATTTTTTGACCCTGGGCCTGCATTTCACAGGAAGGAGAGGGCTTCCATGAGCACGCAGTTGTCCCCGTTTGCAAAGTCCTAGCAGTCCACAAGAAAACTACACATTTGAAAACGTATCTCTCTTCCCCCAACCCAGCCTAGATCCGGACAGGTTAACTTTGCCCAGGGCAGACCCTTCCCGTTCAAACAGAGAAATGTCTCCGAGAAACTAGAAGTGGCAAAGAAAGATTGAGAAATGGCTAATACTCTTGCTAAGGAAAATAACAACGGTGAAGGAAAAACCAGAAAAATGGATAAGACAAAGTCACATGTACAGACACCCAATGCAGTTTTATGTTAAACTTGGCAGCAACGGCAAGAAATAGTAGAAACGGTATTTATTGAGCCCCTCCTGAGTGCACTGTACTGTACTAAACGTAAGAGAGTACAACAGACGCACGGGACACATTCCCTATCAACAGGGAGGAGTTAACAATGTAATAGGGAAGAAGACAGGCGTAAAAATATTTAAATGTTTACAGATGAATAAATAAGTGAATGCATAATCAATTACGCGTATACACGCGAGTGCCGAGGAGGGATTTAAATAAATACAGAACTACTGTAAGCGGCTTTTATGCTGATACACCTCGGGACTTTGGGAATCAACTGGAGAAGGCTGGTTGGAGATTGGATTTCAGGAGGCTTTAAAGGTGGGGAGAGCGGAGGCCCGGAATCTGGTAGGGAGGGATTTCCGGGCCCGGGGAATTCAGCGTGCAAGGGGACGGAGGCGAAACAAGAGGGGAGTACAGCTAGAAGGTGAGCTTAGGAGGAGTGAAGAATACAAGCCGGGGAGTACGGAGAGGCCAGTAATAAGTTTTGTTTTCGTGCAGAAGGAGATGAATTTGCAATGAAGGGTTTTGGAAGTGGAAAGGCTTGTGTAGAGAGATATATCAGGCAGATGATCGCGGCTACGGTGTAGAGCAGCAGCATGGGAGAGAGTTGAGGGCGGAGACTCCAGTTTACCGAGTGAAAGGAGGCAATTGTAAACCACTTCTGTATTTTTACCAAGAAAACTCTACGGATACACTACCAGAACGATCGCAGATGGAGGTGGGGCGTTCTGGGAGAGACGTGTCCACGGAGTCGCAGTGGGTCAGAAACGACTCGACGGCATAAGACGAGAAGGAAGGAGAGACTGGAGGCAGGGATGATTATAACGATGAGGCTGATACGGTAGGCTAACACCCTTATGGTGAGTGCCTGAACCCAAGGGGAAATTGTTTGGGTGGAGAAGAAGGAGCAGATCAGGGAAATGTTTTGGAGGAAGAATCAGCGGGATGTAGCAGTTGGTTGGATGGGACTGTTGAGTGGCTGGGAAAAGTGGAGAACGACATCAAGGTGGTGGGCTTCAGGGACAGGAAGGATGGTGGTGACATCGATGGAGTGGGGAGGAGGGGAGTCGGTAGGAGGGAAGATGACAAGTTACTTTTTGGACAGTGTTGAGTTTCAGGTACCAGTGGGCCATCCAAGCGGAGATATTCTGGAGAACCAAAGGAGACGTGAGATGGACGAGAGAAGGAGATTTGGGAGTTGTTTGCTTAGAGATGGTGAGTGGAAGCCATGTGACAGAAAGATACCCGAGCTCCTCTCTGCCGTAAGCTCACTGTGGGCAGGGACCTTGCCTACCAACTCTATTATACTGTACTCTCCCAGGCACTTTCGGTAGTGATCCGCACGCAGCAAGCACTCAATAAATAAGATTGATTGATTTCTACAAAGTCCTCGTTTGTTTTCTGCCTTTAATACAGGGAGGTGCTGCCCTAACGGAGGCCGCGATTCTTCTTCCTCAATAGTTGGGCCCGGTGACCTCCACTCGAATCCAGAAACGGCAGGGTGGATTCTTAGGAGAGCCACGGAGCAGATTAGAAAGTGGAGAGTTTATGTTCCATTTCTTCTGCTAGTGCCTGTGACAGGTACAGAGACAGAAATGGGCGGAGAGGAGGAGACCGGGGGCGTTAGCCAAGACACAGTGGGCAAAGCTAAGTGGGCAGCTGGGGAACAGCTCTCGGGAGTGTGATAGTCCCCTGAAGAAGTCACGTCCGTTTCACCCCCCCTGCTCCCTCTGCGCTGCTAAATGGTGAACTGTAGAGATTGCTTTCTTGATAGCTGAGGCTGAAACTGCATAGCCACTCATTTCAGGACCTCCTGAGCAAAGACGCGGCTGTCTTCTCTGTTTCACGCAGGGTTTAGAACCAGCCCTGCCCAGTCGGTGGTAGATAATGGTTGCTGGGGACAGCGCAGGGTAATGAGTAGGACTGGGACGCGGCTAAAGCCCCCAAAAGGGAAAGAATTCTAGAAGTCTGACTAGCCGTGAACGGTATGTCTCACTGCAGAACACATTTGCAATCACTGAGCCTCCTTCCCCACTCTTCTCTGATTTAGTTCTGACTCTGACTCACAGACAACAGGGCCCTTTAGCTGAATCACCAAACCCAAGCCTCTGCCCACATTGAGGGGTTTCACCAAGGCAGCTCTGTGACACCCTGGCAACGTGGTAACCACTGGTTCAATCAGGCAGCGACATCTGGCCTGATCTGTGGGTGAGGAGGGAACAGAGAGATTGCCTTCTATGTCAAAGCTATTCAATCTCTGGTATTTACTGAGGGTCTTCTGCGTGCTGAGCACCGTCCTGAGCTCTTGAGACAGTATATATTAGACCTAAAGTAATTTATAAATAGGAGGAAAGGGTATTTCCCCCCTTTATCTGCCCCACCCTCCGCTCCGCGACACTTGTGTACACATCGGTAATTTATGGATATTAATGTCTGTCTCCCCCTCTAGACTGTAAACTCGTGTGTCGCCCAGCTCTGTTATAGTATACGTTCCTAAGCCCTTTGTACAGAGCTCTGCACACAGTAAGTGCTCAATAAGTAGGACTGATTGATTTGGGTGTACGAAAGCGGAAAAGGAAGTGGTGAAAACAGAAGTGTTAAAGAGGAATAATGGAATAATATATTGAGTAGTCACTGAATTCCTACTAGGATTAGTAAGTACCCAGGCTCTCTCCCCTCATGTTGCATCTCTACTGAACTGTTCCCTCTCAAGCTCCTGGAACAATGTTTGACACACAGGAAGTGCTCCATAAATACGACTGATCGCAAGAGAGACATTATAATAAATGGCAGCTTGGAAGAAGAAGCAGCAGTGGAGTTGAAAATTAAGTGATAGTATAAGTAAGATATGTAAAAAAGTGCTAATAATAATGTAATAATGTTGGTATTTGTTAAGCGCTTACTATGTGCCGAGCACTGTTCTAAGCGCTGGGGTAGACATAGGGGAATCAGGTTGTCCCACGTGGGGCTCACAGTCTTAATCCCCATTTTACAGATGAGGGAACTGAGGCACAGAGAAGTTAAGTGACTTGCCCACAGTCACACAGCCGACAAGTGGCAGAGCTGGGATTCGAACTCATGAGCCCTGACTCCAAAGCCCATGCTCTTTCCACTGAGCCACGCTGCTAAGGGAGGTTGAGAGTGCTTAAATGGCCCTGAAGTGCAGAAGTGTGAGTTTGGGGAATATAAACTAAACTGATTAGAAATTGATCAGGGAAGGCCTCCTGGAGGAGATGTCATTTCAGAAGGGCTTTGAAGGTGGGGAGAGCTGGGGTCACTCGGGAAAGGGAAAGGGAGCAACAGGGAGGAAAGAGGACATGGGCAAGAAGTCAGCAGTGGGGAAGAGACAGAGTAAATAGATTCGTTTGAGAAGAACATGGAGGGCGAGCTGGGATGTAGAAGCAAAAATGAGAAGATGAGTAGGAGGGAGAGACTCACTGAGTGCCTTAAAGTCAATGGAGTGCCTGCTTGATGCGGAAAGGAACGGATAATCATTGGAGATTTCTGAGGAGTGGGTAGACGTGTGCAGAATGACTTATTAGAGAAATGAACCAGACAAGAGAGTGAAGTACGGACTGGAGATGAGAGGCAAAGAGGATGATGCCGTAATCAAGCCGGAATCTGAGAATACCTGGATCAGCGTGGTGGGTATGCGGGGTAAAGGGCCAAGCAGAATCAAGAAAAATTGCCAAGGTTGTAGGCTTCAGCAGTGGGGAAGTTGGTAGTATCCACTGGGATGGGAAATGGTGGCAGGAGATAGATGCAAGATAGCAGAGGGGAGAGATGAAGTCTAGAGGTGACGGTTGAAGCCATGAGAGCAGATGAACTCCCCAAAAGAGTGAGTGCCTAGTGAGAAGAGAAGGGGACAGAGAACAGCGCCCTAAGGGACACCCACAATGAGGGAGTGGGAGGCAATTAATCATTCAGCAGTATTTACTGAATGGTTACTTATTGAGGCAGTGGAGGAGACAGCAAAAGAAGCTGAAAAAAATGGCCAAAGAGACCAAAGGAGAACCAGAGAGAACTTTGTCAATAACATCTAGGTTGAGTTGGTGTTTCCAGGAAAAGGGAGTGGTTCACAGTGATGACGGCAGGTGGAGGAAGACTAGATCGGGGTAGAATCTATTGGATTCGCCCATTATTGGCCTTGGAGTGAGCAGTCTCAGTGTGAAGTGTAAGAGGTGGAAAATAGCTTGTAGAGCGTCAAGAAGGGTGTTGGAGGAGAGGAAGTGGAGGCTAGGCGTATATATAATCCGTTTAAGGAATCTGGGCAGGAATGAGAGAAAGGAGATGGAGAGATAGCCGAGTGGGGCAGTGGGATCCAGATACTATTTTTCTTGGGAGAGGAGAGACGTCAACATGGTTGAAGGGGAGGGATGAGAGTGAGTGATTGAAGATAGGAGTAAGAGAGAGGAGGAGATGGGGTTCAAGGGTTTATAGTAGGTGAGAAAGATGAGGTCAGAAGCATAGGTATATTTTGACAGCAGTCTGGAGATGTCCTCTTGAGAGGCAACCGGGAAGGAAGAGAGAGAATGTGGTGATAAGATGGGGAAATGAGAAAGAGACTTTAGGAAGCACATGCCTGATAATTTTGATTTTACCAACAAAGTAGTTGGCATGGTCACCAGAACAAAGAGGGAGGTGAAGGTTAGGAAAAATTGTCAGTGGGCACGCGAGTTGATAAGGGGGAAGTAACGTTGTTGGGCACAGCAGTCATCCATCCATGACTGTAAGCCCGTCAATGGGCAGGGATGGTCTCTGTTGCTGAATTGTACATTCCAAGCGCTTAGTACGGTGCTCTGCACATAGTTAGCGCTCAATAAATACTATTGAATGAACGAATGATTTTCTTTTCCAAAAGAATACTAGTCTGTGAGAAAAAACTCTTTTATAGGTATCTAGATTCCCCGCTCAGGATCACACCTGGAGAGTTTCCAGTCGTCTACCAGTCTCGGCTAAGGGAGGGAGAGTCAAGCCGAAGCATACCCATTCCATTCCTAGCTCGGGCAGTGGCTAGCAAATGGATGGCAATCTGCCACAAGTCAAAACTCACCTGTCCTGGGCAGCAGCGGGAGGGGAGAGAGTCGAAGGCGGCGACTCTAGTTTTCTGCGCGGAAGAAGGCTATGGGAAACCCCTTCCGCATTTTCACCAAGAAAACGCTAAGGATACAATACCGAAACGAACGCAGATGGAAGTGGGGCGTTCTGGGAGAGATGCGACACTGGAGTAGGTCGGAAATGACTCGACGGCAAAAAAGACAAGATATCTAGATATTGTATAACTATAACGCGACTGAGAGAATGCTAGCTAAATGTCCCACGTAACTACCTGTCAACTAAGCAATCGTATGCAGCGAGTGCTTACTGTGTGCAGAGCACTGTATTAAGTACTTGAGAGAGTACAGAGTCGGTAGACACATTCCCTGCCCTAAACAATCTTATGGTCTAGAGGGGGAGACAGACATTAGCATCAATAAATTATAATAATGTTGGTATTTGTTAAGTGCTTACTAGGTGCCGAGCACTGTTCTAAGCGCTGGGGTAGACACAGGGGAATCAGATTGTCCCACGTGGGGCTCACAGTCTTAATCCCCATTTTACAGATGAGGTAACTGAGGCACCGAGAAGTTAAGTGACTTGCCCAAAGTCACACAGCTGACAAGTGGCCGAGCGGGGATTCGAACCCATGACCTCTGACTCCAAAGCCCGTGCTCTTTCCACTGAGCCACGCTGCTTCCCGACGGTCTGCTAGCAGAGGAAGGTTACGGTTATGGTTACGTACGTATGTGCCGTGGGGCTGAGGGAGGAACGTGCACCTCGAAGGGTGTAAATTCAGGTGCAAGGATGATGCAGAGCAGAGTGGGAGAGGAGGAAATGAGGGCCTAGACGGGGAAGGCCTCTGGGAGGAGATGGGCTTGGAAGGTGGGCAGCGTGAACATCTGTCGGACACGAAGAGGGAGGGCATTCCAGGCCAAAGGCAGGATGCGAGCGAGAGGTCAGCAGTGAGGTAGACGAGATCGAAATAAGGTGAGCAGATTGGCATTAGAGGAGATTAGTGTGGGGGCTGGGTTGTAGTAGGAAATCAGGGAGGTAAGATTGGAGGTGCCTGAGTGCTTTAAAGCTGATGGTAAGGCGTTTCTCTTTGAAGTGGAGAAGGATGGACAACCGCTGGGGGTTCTTTAACCATGAGGAAACATGGATCGAAAGGTTTTGTAGAAAAATGATCCAGGAAGCCGAGCGTGGTATGGACTGGGGGGAGGAGAGAAAGGAGGCCAGGAAGTCAGCAAGGAAGCTGATACGGTAATCAAGGTGTGATAGGATAAGTGCTCAGATGAACACGATAGCAGTCTGGACGGAGAGGAGTGGGCGGATTTTAGTAGTGACGTCGTGAAGGTGGAACCGACAGGATTTAGTGCCAGGTGGACTAGATGGGTTGAATGAGAGAGATGAGGATAATGCCAAGGAGATGGGCTGGTGAGACAGGGAGGATGGCGGTGCTAACTACGGTGATCGGAAAGTCATGGGAAGGACAGGGTTCGGGTGGGAAGACGAGGAATTCCGATTCGGACACGTTAAGTTTGAGGTGTGGGCGGGACACCCAACTGGCGATGTCCTGAAGACGGGAAGTAATGTGACACTGCAGAGATCGGGGCTGGAGATGGCGAGACGGCAGTGAGTTCTCCGAGGGAGTGGATGTACAGAGAGAATAGACGGGGACCCAGAATTGAGCCTCGAGAGACTCTCGCCGCTAGGTAGTGGGAGGCAGAGAAAGAGCCCATGAAAGAGACTGAGAATGAGTGGCCAGAGAGATAGGAGGAGAACCGGGAGAGGATAGTCTCGGTGAAGCCGAGGTTAGATAATGTTTCCAGGAGGAGGGGTGGGTCTACAGTGTTGAGAGCTGCTTTGGGGTTGAGGAGGAGTAAGACGGAGTAGAGACCATTCGATTTGGCAAGAAGGAGATGGTTGGTGACGTCTGAGAGGGCAGTTTCTGTGGAGCAGAGCGGGTGGAAACTAGATTGGAAGGCGTCAAGGAGAGAACCGGAGGAGAGGACCTGGAGACAGCGGGTGTAGACGCTGGCTCACAAAGTCTGTAGGGGAATGGTAGGAGGGTGACAGGGCGATAGCTGGAGGAAGCCATGGGGTCGAGGGAGGGGTCTTTTAGAAGCAGCGTGGCTCAGTGGAAAGAGCCCGGGCTTGGGAGTCAGAGGTCGTGGTTCGAATCCCGGCTCTGCCAGCTGTGTGACTGTGGGCCAGTCACTTCACTTCTCTGGGCCTCAGCGACCTCATCTGGAAAATGGGGATTAACTGTGAGCCTCACGTGGGACAACCTGATTACGCTTCCTCTACCCGAGCGCTTAGAACAGTGCCCTGCACATAGTGAGCGCTTAACAAATACCAACATTATTATTATTATTATTTTAGGATAGAGACGTGAGCGTGTTTGAAAGCAGTGAGGAAAATGTCACTGGAGAGTGAGCCGTTGAAGATTAGAGTCAGGGAGGGAAGAAGGGAGGGGACAAGTACTTTGATAAGGTGCAGAGCGATGGGGTCAGAGGCACGAGAGGAGGAGGGGGATTTTTAGAGAAAGCAGAGATCGCTCAACTAGAGCTATTCTGAAAGATTCTGGGTCTTCCATAACTAGAATTCTTCTGGTAGTGTATCTAAATAACCCTTCTGCAAATTCTTATCGCTAACAACCTATCAGTGATCATCTTTTTTCCCTATGGAGGTAATTCCGGTACCTCGGGTGGTTTTATTTCCATAGCAGAGACATTCCTCTAGAGTCCCGCACGACTGTGCTGACCCGATTATCTTGTATTTATCCCCATGTCTAGCACAATGTTTGGCTCTTAGTACTGAACGATGATCACCATTATTAAACAGTTTCGGTGATTTCTTTTAAGATGATCAAAAGGTATTTAGCTCTTTGGGGAGTGGGCTTTCCCGACAGCATCCTGTGGCTTCCACTGCTCCTCCTCCATGAATATCTGATGCCACTTACCAGGACTACCGCTTTTCTGCCTCTTCAGTCTCCGTCTGTGTTGTCGGGGAAGTAAAGAAATTACCATCGTCCTAACCCTTCTTTAACCCTATTCCTCAAGACTGGAATCCCAGAATGAGTCTTTTCTCGATGGAGACTCCAAAGCCACTCAGGAAGGACCCGCTTTTGGGTACCCTCTCCAGCTGAGTACCACTTTTCACCCCATTGAGTAAGTGATACAGGTGCATGTTACTTAAGTTACATTTGATGGGGTTAGGTGTCCTGGAGCGACCTTATCTGATTGTCCTCCACCCAGTCGAAGGGGCTGAATTACAGCATGCCCATGAGCTGTGTCCTGCAGGCGGGTTCCTACACCTGAAAGTGATGTAGGTGGAAGAGACAGACCGGACGATGACAGTGCCGATAGTCATGTGCCAATCTTCTGATGCAGACGGGGTGCAGAGGAGTTTCACGGCCAGGAGCGTTGGCTTCGACTACCCGGTGGGGATTGGAGACCGTGGCCTGGGATCCGGAGAAATCCGTGCGCTGGCGACCGTTTTGCCGGAATGGAGCGGCGTGTTCCACCGTGGTGTGTCTTTTCGGTGCGCAGGCGTCAGGGAGCTTCCTGAGGGCTCGCCCGCCAGTGGGAGAGACAGACTCGGGGGCACCCAGATCGCCGGAACGTGGGAACACCGACTCCATTGCGGGCGACAAACTGAGGGAGGGGGAGGGCAAATGGGCCGGACTAACTCCCAGAGCCAAGTCCGCCGTTCTACATCCCTGCGGCCGCCGCCATCCCACCGTAGAGACAGTCAGGATTTGCCCCGCTGGAGTTGCTCTGCCAAATGGAAACGTTCAGCATCCTTTTCATAAACTTTTGAACACGCTGAATTACTTCAGCGAGCTAATACTTTCTGACGATATTCTCGGAGCAGTGGAAAACTGAAATTTAGCACTCCAGTGCGACATTAACGGGGTAAAGACGAGAAAACGTTTTCATAAAGTACCATGTGTTCCGGTTGCCAAGTTACTACGGGAGGCACATGCAGTCAGGAAGAGGAGTTAGTAACGAAGAAAAGGAAATGACTAGCGGCTTTAGGAAACCACCCCTCTGCCCATGTAGTGCTTGCAGTGGAAAGTATCTATACAACTTGGGCAATTTCTTTTTTATCACTAAGGAAGTAGTTTGGTGACTCATCACCCAGCAACATGACAATCATTTCCAAATCTGGGTCTCTGCAGGCCTGCAACTTCATCTCAGCTCTTTTTTTTACTTTAGCGGCTACTGACTGGCCAGGCTAAGAGACCCCGCTCAGCAGAGGCTACCCCCAAGAGGGATGAGCGGGGTTCTTGCCCCCGCACAGTGCTGAGGTCGGGCTGAAATAGGGCCCGTGAAAGGCAGAGTATCTTAGCCAAAAACAACTGGACTCTAAGATTTTTTTAAGGTATTTGTTAAGCACTTAATTGTATTTACTGAGCACTTACTGTGTGCAGAGCGTTGTATGAAGCCCTTGAAAGAGTACAACATAACAGAGTTGGTAGACACGTTCCCCGTCCGCCACAAAGAGAGGGAGACGGGCGTTGATATAAATAGATAAGTTATAGATACGTACGTAAGTGCTAAGTCCATAAGTGCAAAGACTTACTATGTGCCTAACGCTCTTCTAAACGCGGGGGAGGTTTATCAAGTTGAACACAGTCGCTGTCCCACGTGGGTCTCATAGTCTAAGTAGGAGGAAGGAGGAGTTAATCCCTAGTTTACGGATGAGGAGACTGAGGCACAGAGAAGTTTAGCCACTTGCCCAGGGTCACCACAGTAAGCAGTTGCCGGAGCTGGGATCAGAACCCAGAATCTCTGAGCTCTTTCCACTAGTGGAGAGCTGCTCCAGGCCCAGGCCCCTTGAGCTGCCCAAGACTGGGAACACTGGAAGACTTTCTGAGCTTTGGTTTCACCCAGTCGACATACTCCGCCTCCCCTTTCCACTGGCTTCCACCTCCGGTTTGCTTCGGGTGGCTTGCGGCTCTACGGGAGAGGGACCGGTTCTCTGAGCCCCCAGTCCTGTGCTCCCTCCAGATGAGCATTCTCGGGAAATAGGAAGTGCAACAGGAAATCGAAATGGAATGCCTTTTTCCATGAGATGGACGAGGAGAATGGAGAATACCTCTTTGACTGTCTTCACTGCTTTAGGCGTCCTCCTTTCCCAGGAAGAGCAGAAGGAAAAGGAAAAATGGTTTCCAGTTCAATCAGCCCCATACAAGTGACGGTGACCAAACTGTAAATTCTTCGAGGGCAGGGATGAGGTCACCTACTCCTTGTACTCTCCCAAGTGCTCAGTACAACTCTCCACCCAGAGTGAGTGCTCAATAGATACCACCGATCGAGGGCTACAGTAGTTAGGCTCACGGTACGTGCTAGAGAATGAGTTTTGGAAAAGAAAATCAAACCCTCTCCTCCTCCGTGAAGATCTGGGTTTGGGATGGCAGATTTAGTTCTAATCACAAACAGAGCAAATCCAGGGAGCGCTTGCGTGCCATCCTCATCTCAGGCACGCGGCTCTTCCAGCCGGCTGCCCAAGCCTCTTTGCTAGCTACCCCGCACCCCTTTCTCGCCGCTCTCTGGCTAGGGCCTCTTCTGCTTTCAATCTGGGTTTGGCAAAGCTTGAAAAAAGCAGTGAGTCATGCCGTCCTTCCACAGGCAGGAAATCAGGCCTTCCAGTGTCAAATACCCTGCTTGTGATCCAGACAGCCGAGGGAATTCACTTCTGTGGGGCCCCAGTAAGAAGCAGGGGGCCAGAAAAGCTGCGGACGGCAGAGCCGGGACACGGGCGAAGGGGGTCGGTCACCTCTCTGGCCTGGGTCGTGGGACGCTTCGGAGTCACTGGTTCTCCCTGGGAGGTCTCCAAGCGAACCTGGTGAAAGGAGTCATCCCGCCCAGGAGGAAGACAACTTCTGGTCCTGGCGGGGGACGCAGCCTCTGGTGCAGTACAGGATTGGCCCAGAAGCTCTAGGCGCCTCTCTTGTGGTGACCAGAGGTGGGGTGGACGTGGAGCAGAGATTCATATTCACTGGGGCCTGCATCCCGGCCCCTTTGGTTACCTCGAGGGACAGTGGAAAGGAACGTCGGGGTGGATTAAAACTCTTGGAAATGCCAGGAACACGAAAGCCACAGACCAAGAACAATACGTGTCTGAGTGGCCCAGGCCCTGAAGTCTCGACCGAGGGTCCCGCCGCCTATAAATGAAAACCACTCCCCCGGAAGACTCCCCCAAATCCACTTTGGGCATTTTTCTAAACCGTAAGCTCGCTGCAGGCAGGGAACGCATATATCAACTCTGTCGTACTCTCCTAAGTGCTTAGTACAGTGCTCTGCACGAAGTAAGCAGTCAAGCAGTACCACTGATCGACTGGCCGACTCCCCCAGGCTCGGGGAGGATGGAGCCGTAGAACTCCTGGTCTCCGAAGGCAGTCGCAGTTCCCGGGAAAATTTTCAGACCGTTAGTGAGCGGAAGATTTTGAAGAAAAGTAATGCTGCCAAAAGCTCGAGTCACTTTGAAAAATAATAAAATGGAAAAGTGGTCCAGCCCCATCCTCGGAGGTCAGTGACCATTCCATACCCACCCATCCTCCGCTCTCCCCTCCCGTCCCATCCCCCACCAGGCGGGGGTTGGAGCCAAGTCCTGATCCCTGGAATCCCAGTGGGGAAGAAGACCTCCCCTCCCACCCCCGATTCTCCGCTGGGAGCCGATGACGCCCGCTTCGAGCCTAGCATCACCGGCCAGGCAGCAGCTGCAGCTACGTGCCCCTCCCCGGGCCGCCCTCTCAGCTGTGTCTCTATATTTATTTGGAGGCAGCTGGAGGAGAGCGATGTTGTGCTGAGGACAGAAACTCTGACAGCTCGTCATCCCGTTAATGTGTTCGGTCCCGGGTGCCTTTCTTCTAAACCATCCCGAATAGCATAGTCCACTTCCATTCAGATGGGTCTTAGGCAGCAAGTTCCCTTTCACCCAACGCCGTTTGCTCGGGACCATGCGGACAGAGCTTGCTTTCCAGGTTAAAGGTGTGTCCGGACCCATCCCTCACCCCACTGCTGGGCTGTCTCCTTTCATTCATTCATTCAGTAGTATTTATTGAGCGCTTACTATGTGCAGAGCACTGTACTAAGCACTTGGAATGTACAATTCGGCAACAGATAGAGACGGTCCCTGCCCATTGACGGGCTTACAGTCTAATCGGGGGAGACGGACAGACAAAAACAATAGCAATAAATAGAATCAAGGAGCTGTACATCTCATTAACAAAATAAATGGCGTAATAAAAGTATATAAAAATGAGCAGACGAGCACGGTGCTGAGGGGAGGGGAAGGGAGAGGGAGAGGAGCAGAGGGAAAGGGAGGGAAAAGGGGGTTTAGCCGAGAGGAGGTGGGGGAGGCAGAGAGGCAGCAGAGGGAGCAGAGGGATAAGGAGAAGCTCAGTCTGGGAAGGCCTCTTGGAGGAGGTGAGCTCTCAGTAGGGGTTTGAAGAGGGGAAGAGAATCAGTTTGGCGGAGGTGAGGAGGGAGGGCGTTCCAGGACAGTGGGAGGACGTGGGCCAGGGGTCGACGGCGGGATAGGCGAGAACAGGGGACGGTGAGGAGGTGGGCGGCAGAGGAGAGGAGCGTGCGGGGTGGGCGGTAGAAAGAGAGAAGGGAGGAGAGGTAGGAAGGGGCAAGGTGATGGAGAGCCTTGAAGCCTGGAGGGAGGAGTTTTTGTTTCATTTTTTGTTTCGCTCTCCTGGGACGGGAGGAGATCCTGGGGACGATGGGAGCTCCACAGGTCTCGGAGATGGAGCAGGTCGGTGTCTTGCTGGATGGAGATAGTGGTCAAGCCACAATCTCGATTCCACCTCTGACCCCTTTCCAGCTCCAAAGAGCGGGGCAGGCTGCCTACTGCGGCCCGTCTCGCTCCCAAAGCTGGGGACCCGAGCATTAGTCCATTCATTCATTCATTCAATAATATCTACTGAGCACTTATTATGTGCAGAGCGCTGTACTAAGCGCTTGGAATGGACAATTCGGCAACAGATAGAGACCATCCCCGCCCAACGACGGGCTCACGGTCTAATCGGGGGAGACGGACGGACAAAAACGAGACGACATCGTCACGATATATCGAATCGGGGGGATGGACACCTGATTAGCAAAATAAATAGGGTCATAAAAATATATACAAATAGGCCACCCCCATGGTGCCAAGGCACTGGGGGCGAAGCCCCTCTTTTGTGCCCAAGAGTTGAGGTTCCATGGGGCTTCTGAGGTGAGGCTTTGGACTCTGAAGGTATCGCCCGCTGGGGCTCTGCTTCTACGTTCTGGTGCTTTTTGAACAAAGGAGGGGCATGGCCTAGTGGAGAAAGCATAAGCCTGGGAGCTAAAAGGATCTGTTTTCCAATTCTGGCCCTATGACTTGGCCTGCTTCTGAGTTTGGGCAAGTGACTTCACTTCTCTGTACTTCCGTTCCCTCATCTGTAAAATGGGGATGGAGCCGGTGAGCCCCGCGTGGGACACGGACTCTGTCCAACCTAATTAGTTTGGATCTACACCAACGCTTAGTACAATGCCTGGCACAGAATGAACGCGTAACAAATACCATAAAAAACGCCTATTGATGCAGAAAGAATTCTGGGCAGCCACAGACGTTCATTTCTCTCAAATCATCCAAGAGGAAGATTAAAAGCCCACATTTCTGCTCTGACAACCTTATCCTGCTCCAAATTTCGAGCAGTCAGAGGGAGAATCGGCTCCGCCAGCAACCCCCGCCTCCCGTCTTCTCCTGGGGGGGCACCCCTACCCTGTACCCACTAAGTCCCCTCGAGCCCACAGAAGTTCCCGGACACTAGCCAATCAGTTCAGTTCACCCTTTCGGGGCCCTTGAAAGGATTCTTTGTCTTTGAAAGAGCACATCCAGCAGCAACGTGTTCTCAGTTAAAGGGCCGCATTAAACATTCAACATCGACATGTTCCAAAGTCTTGCAGCTTCCCAAATGTACCCCATACGTCTCTGCCTTGTCCGCTCGGTCCCAAGTGGGCCCCTTCGAGCCTGAGCAGGAAGAAGCCTCGCCTCCCTTCCTAACCGCACATCATTTACTTAAAATAGACTTATTTGCCCAAATGGTCAGACGCAAGCTGGGTCTCTTCTCTTGGTTGTTTAAAGGTCCCAGTGCTAGAAAGCGTTCTGAGCGAGTCGGTGGTTCAAGCACATCTTTATCTCCTAGCTGCTAAGAGCTTTTGTGGCCCTGTCCCTATCTTCCAGCCACACTCCATCCTCCCTCTGAAAAGGCAAAGCCAGGCCCTTTTATGGGGCCAGATTTCTTTGCTACGGAGATAGAGGCAACATGGGTAACCGGCTTTCTGTCGTTCGACCCAGGAGTCAAGAGAAGCCCTGCCTAGCTCAGTGGGGCAAGAGGTCGGGGAGTAGATGGGTCTGAATATCACAGGAGGAGCAGATGATGAAATTACAGTTTTTAGGACTAAACCACAACATCGGGGTAGAGGAAGAAGGTCCCTGAGAGGATCTGGCCCGGGCTGGAGAGCCAGGTGCTTGAAGCCTCCTTTTCCATCTGACAAGTGGAGGGGTGGGAGTTTATCTCCCAGCCAGGCAGACAACGTTCAGCTGACCCTGATTGATTCGGGTGCTTGCATGTTCCCAGGGTGCTGGTGAACCTGTCCTCTCCACCCTCTCTCTGCCTGCCAATACTCTGCCTGGACCTCCAGAGTTGAGGATGGCCAACTTCGAATGCCCCCACCGAGGAAATAGTCGGGGCAGGGTCTGGGACCCTGCAGGGCTCAAAGGGATTGGTCTTATCATTATCGTTAGTAGTAGAGGAGCGGCTGGCCTAGTGAGAAGAGCGCGGGCCCGGGGCTCAGAGGATCTGGGTTCTGCCAGGATCTGGGCTCTGCCACTTGCCTGTCTTGAGTAGAGATGCCTTGAAGGCGGAAGGAAATGCGAGACCGCAGAGAGGGCTGGAGATGTAGATTTGATCTGCGCGGAGGTGGTGGTTGAAGCCATGGGAGCGAATGAGTTCTCCAAGGGAGTGGGTGTAGATGGAGCTGATCTCTGAGGGACACCCACAGCAGGCAGAGGAAGAGCCGGTGAGGGAGACGGAGAACGAATGTCCAGAGAGAGGAGAACCAGGAGAGGACAGAGTCAGCGAAGCGAGCGCTGGTTCCCAGGGCCGAGGGCAGCGAGAGGTCGGGGAGGATTAGGAAGGAGGAGTGGCCGTTGGATTTGGAAAGAAGGAGATCATCGGTGACCTTTGAGAGGGCGATTTCGGTGGAGTGAAGAGAAGCCAGATTGGAGGGGGTCAAGGAGAGAATCGGAGGAGAAGAATTTGAGAGCGTGGGTGTAGACAACTCATTCAAGGAGTTTGGAGAGGGATGGTGGGACGGAGACGGAGCGCTAGCTGGAGGGAGCCACGGGGTCAAGGGAGGGATTTTTTTTGTAAGATAGGGAAGACACTGGCCTGTTTGAAAGCAGTGAGGAAGAAGCCACTGGAGAGCAAAGATGGCTGTTAGGGAGGGAAGAAAGGAGGGGGTGGGAGTTTTGATAAGGCGTGAAGGAATGGGTTCAGATGCGCAGGTGGAGGGGGTGGCTTTGGGAGGAGGTAGGAGATCTCCTCTAGAGATACTCCTGGAGAACATGGGAGAGTTGAAGAGGGGGCCGGAAGGGGGAAGGACTAAGGAGGAGCGGGGGCGTTTATATCAGTGCTTAGTACAGTGCCCGTCACATAAGAAGAGCTTAACAAATGCTATTTTAAAAACCCTAACTACAGTCTAAGGGGCTTATTCTGGTCTGCTCCGTGACCTTGGGCAAATCGCTTAACTCAGTCTCAGTTTTTTTATCTTTGTCTTTAAGGAGTAATAATATTATTTCTGACAGGGCTCTTGGGAAAAATGAATCAATTGATATCATTGCCTCTAAAAACGTAAATCGAATTGAAATCGGGGAAAGACCATCAGTTCCATTTACGTACTGTTACCATCTTTTTAGGGCCTGTATGTTTTCGCTCTGGATTTCAGGATCTGACATAGTGATTCATGTTTTCTTCGTATTTCTATCAGAAAATTCCAATGCTTCTATACCGAGTGGCCTCCAAGGACTTCCATTTTAAACCTCTGTGACTTAACTGTGATGGAAAGTGAGGACATTAAGGTCTTAATCTTCAGGATTGAGGTCTGTCTTCTAGGATTTGAGCTGAGCACCCCAAGTGCCAGGTATCGATTAATCAGTGAATCACTGGTATTTACTGAGAGCTCACTAAGTGCAGGCCACTCTACTAAGCGCTTGGGGGACTGCAATACAACAGAATTAGCAGAAAGTTTCCCTGCCCTTCACTAATTTACGATGTAGAGTTACGAAGGAAATTTCGGGGAGCCGTGGACTGAGACTGCCCAAGTCTCAACTAGTGCCAATCTGGCTCTTAATTCGAATAACAGTAATAATAATGATCGTGGAATCCGGTAAGGGCTTACCGTGTGGTAAGCGCTGGGGCGGATACAAGCAAACTGAGTTGAATCACTCAGTGGAAAGAGCCCGGGCTTGGGAGTCAGAGGTCATGGGTTCGAATCCCGGCTCTGCCCCCTCTCAGCCGTGTGACCGTGGGCGAGTCGCTTCACTTCTCTGTGCCTCAGTGACCTCATCTGTAAAATGGGGATTAACTGTGAGCCTCACGGGGGACAACCTGATGACCCTGGATCTCCCCCAGCGCTTAGAACAGTGCTCTGTACATAGTAAGCGCTTAACAAATACCGACATTATTATTATTATTGGGAGTCAGAGGTCATGGGTTTGAATCCCGGCTCTGCCCCCTCTCAGCCGTGTGACTGTGGGCAAGTCACTAAACTTCTCTGTGCCTCAGTGACCTCATCTGTAAAATGGGGATTAACTGTGAGCCTCACGTGGGACAACCTGATGACCCTGTATCTCCCCCAGCGCTTAGCACAATGCTCGGTACATAGTAAGCACTTAACAAATACCAGTATTATTATTATAGTTCATTTCACCAGTCAACTGGAAGAGGGGTCTTGCTGTTTCTACTCTGTCCTGTAATCGTTACATTAGATTGTATTGTATTATAACCCCTCAGTTTAGAAAAGCTGATGCACGCATGTCGAGAGGGGACCAAAAAGCTTTTCCTGTCTGATTCCTTCCTCCTGGTCCTCTCGACCGGCACGTGGGCCATCCCACTGCTAGCTAGCCATGGCTGCTGCAGGAGGGGTAGGGAGAAAGGGAAGGCTGGAAAACCAAAGACCTCTTTGAGCACTGGGCAACTCGAACAGTGGGCAACTCGCTGAATCACCTTACCTGCCACCAATCAATCATATTTAGTGAGCGTTTACTGATACCGAAGTTGGTGTCTACGTTCCCTGCCCGTAGGAATCTACAGTCTCGAGGGAGGAGTATTCCCTGCCCACAGAGAGCTTGAGAGTCTGGAACAGGAGGCAGAGATTAAAATAGATTATCGATATGTACGTAAGTGCTGTGGGGCTGAGGGTGGGTGAACATCAAGTGCTTAAAGGGTACAAATCCAAATGCGAGGGTACTGGAAAAGAGAGAAGGGAGTAGGGGAAATGAGGGCTTGGTCGGGGAAGGCCTCTTGGCGGAGATGTGTTTTCGATAAGGCTCTGAAGCGCGGAGAGGTCGCGTATGAAGGGGGAAGGAGTTCCAGACCAGAGACAGGACCCGGACGAGAGGTCGGCGGCCAGAAAGATGATATCAAGGTACAGTGAGTAGGTAATAATAAGTTAGGAGATCCAAAGGGACTAGCTGGGTTGCAGTAGGAAACCAGCAAGGTATGATAGGAGGGGGGAAGGTGATTGAGTGTTTCAAAGCCAACGATAGAGAGTCTCTGTTTGTCGCCGGAGGTTCTTGAGGACCGGGGAAAGACGGACTGAACGGTTCTGTAGAAAAAGGATTTGGGCGGCAGAGTGAACTGTGAACTGGAGTAGAGAGGAGACCCTGCTATGGTGGCTGCTCTATAGAATGCAAGGTTCCCTCCATGAAGATTTGAACCCAAACGGTAATTTTGCCCTAGGAAACCCCTTTTCCGAAGGAGGTACGGTCCCGTAAGGACACAGCCCCCGAAAGCGTGGCTCTGGGGGGTTTGTGGTCTGCGAGGTTCGTGGGTGTGTTCCGGGAGGCCGATGGAGCCACTCACCACTCCTTGATTACATGGAGAAAGACGTAATTATGAGCCCTGATGGTGTGACCCACTCCCCAGTTGACCTCTAGTTCGGGCAAGCGGTATATCTTCGCCCAGAGAAAATCTGGATTTTTGCCCTCCTTTCCTCTCAGTTTCATTGACAGCCAGTTCCCCGTTTTAAGCCGGTCAAAAAATAATTGTAGAAAGGGGAAATGCTGAGTTTTGTGACTTCCTTTTTCCGGCTTGTCTGTTTGAAGTTCTGTATGCTTCAGTTACCTAGGGAAACGCCCTATGCGGTCAAGCTTGTTTCTGAGAAGAAAAAAGTCGAGTTTAATGTTGCAGAAGTTCTGCCTTTCATTATCTCAAGTCCCCCTTTTCAGAGATTTCCCCAAACCCTTCTCCTTCTTCCTCTGCCTACAAAATTCATTCAACTCCTGGAGTTCTTGCGTTCTGGAAAACGAGTGAAAATCCTCTCCTTATTACACACAAGGGAGAATTGCAGTAACAGAGAAAATCGATAAGACCTAGTGGAAAGAGTATAGACCTGCGAGCCATAGGACCTGGGCTTTAATCCCAGCTCCGCCACTTGTCCGATGTGTGACCTTGGAAAAGTCACTAACTTCTCCGTGCCTCGCTTTACCTTGTCTGTCAAATGGGGTTTAAATGCCCGTTTCCCTGCTCCTTAGACTGTGAGCCCCATGGGGAACAGGGATTTCGTCCAATCTGATTACCTCGTATCTATCCTAGCACTTAGTAAAGTATTTGACACGTAGGAAGTGCTCAACAAATATCACTATTAATTATTATTACTGATAAAACCTGGAATTTCAAAGCCATTTTTATTTTGCCAAAGTATTTTTGCCTTTTCTCATTTAGACTTCATGACAGCCCCCGTGAGGTAGGGATCACTGAGGCGGTTAGGTGACTTCTACCGGGTTGCACGGCAAGCCGGAGGCAAATCAGCAGATAGAATCCAGGTCTCCGAACACCCCGCTGGACCACGGGATGGCCTTAGAGTGAGCCGTGAAGGTATCGATGACTCTAGTTTTCGTTCCACTGGGAGATGTAGGATCGCAAATTAGATGAGAAGTTGGGAGCAGGGGTCATATCTGAAGGTACGTCAGCAGACGAGACCTTTGGGGGAGTGGAGAGAGAGAAACGTCGGGGGCCCAGCATGAATCCTTGCCCGGGAGCCCCAATGGGACAATCTGATCACCTCGTATCCCGCCCCCCCAGCGCTTAGAGCGACGCTTCGCACATAGTAAGCGCTCAAGAAACACCATCATCACTATTATGTGCCAAGGCTGAGGTAGATGCAGGGTAACCAGGTTGTCCCACGTGGGGCTCACAGACTTCAAAGCCATTTTACAGATAATAATAATGTTGGTATTTGTTAAGCGCTTACTATGTGCGGAGCACTGTTCTAAGCGCTGGGGGAGAGACAGGGCGATCAGGTTGTCCCACCTGAGGCTCCCAGTCTTCATCCCCATTTTACAGATGAGAGGCCCAGAGAAGTTAAGTGACTTACCCAAAGTCACCCAGCTGACAAGTGGCGAAGCCAAGGTTAGAACCTACGATCTCCGGCTCATCCGTTCAATAGTATTTACTGAGCGCTTACTATGCGCAGAGCACCGTACTAAGCGCTTGGAACGGGCGGTTCGGCAACAGGTAGAGACGATCCCTGCGCAGTGACGGGCTCACAGGCTAATCGGGGGAGACGGAGGGCAGAGTAAAACAGAACGAAAGGGAAACGAGACGACATTATCACGATGAAGAGAATCGAGGGACTCCCCAGCTTGTGCCGTTTCCACTAAACCGCGCTGCTCCTGAGGTCACACAAGAAGACCGGTGACAGAGCTGGGATCAGAAGCAGCGCGGCTCAGCGGAAAGAGCCCGGGCTGGGGAGTCGCGGGTCATGGGTTCGAATCCCGGCTCTGCCACTTGGCAGCTGGGTGACCGTGGGCAAGTCACTTGACTTCTCCGGGCCTCAGTTCCCTCATCTGGAAAATGGGGATGAAGACGGCGAGCCTCCCGAGGGACAACCTGATGACCCTGTACCTCCCCCAGCGCTTAGAACAGCGCTCTGCACGTAGTAAGCGCTTAACAAATACTAACGTTATTATTAGAGAAGCAGCGGGGCTCAGTGGAAAGAGCCCGCGTTTGGGAGTCAGGGGTCATGAGTTCGAATCCTCGCTCCGCCCCTCGCCAGCTGTGTGACCGTGGGCAAGTCGCTTCACTTCTCTGGGCCTCAGTTCCCTCCTCTGGAAAATGGGGATGAAGACTGTGAACCTCACGGGGGACCACCTGATGACCCCGTATCTCCCCCAGCGCTTAGAACAGTGCTCTGCACGTAGTGAGCGCTTAACAAATACCGACATTACTATTATTCTCTGGGCCTCAGTTCCCTCCTCTGGAAAATGGGGATGAAGACTGTGAGCCTCACGGGGGACCACCTGATGACTCTGTATCTCCTCCAGCGCTTAGAACAGTGGTCTGCACGTGGTAAGTGCTTAACAAACACCAACATTAGTATTATTTTTATTATTAGAACCCAGGTTCTCTGATTCCCAGACCGGAGGTCTTCCCCAGTTTCCGTGTATCTGGGTCTCAGTTTCCATCTCCGTGCTTGTCTGCGGGGGTGTGTGTGTGAAGTCTGTGAGTCTGTGTGGCATTCATGGGGGTGTCAGAATGGTCCTTTTGTATGTTTTGGCGTCTCTACCCCGTTCTCCTTCCCCCAGCTCCACGCTACCCTTCAGCCCTCGGCCCGGGCCGGTCCCACCGAGCGGGTCGGGGCGCCCCTCTCCTCTGACCCCTTCAGGTCTCCCCGCCGCCGCCGTCATCCCTGCCCTCAGGGTGAGAAGCCCTCTAAGAGGCCACCAGCGATCTCCATCTTGCCAGATCCAAGGGCTTCTAATAATAGTAATGATGAGGAGGGTATTTGGTAAGCACTTACTATGTGCAGAGCACTGTTCTAAGCGCCGGGGGAGACACAGGGTCATCAGGTGGCCCCGCGTGAGGTTCACAGTCTTCACCCCCATTTTGCAGATGAGGTCACTGAGGCCCAGAGAAGTGAAGTGACTCGCCCACGGTCACCCAGCTGCCAAGTGGCAGAGCCGGGATTCGAACCCATGACCTCTGACTCCCCAGCCCGGGCTCTTTCCACTGAGCCAAGCTGCTTCCTGTATGAATATAGACGCTCCTGTGCATACATTCATTCCCATTCATACCTCATTCATTCATTCATTCATTCATTCATTCATCATTCATTCATTCATTCATTCATTCATTCATTCATTCATTCATTCCCATTCTTGAATGCTTCTCATTCGTACATACGAGTGTATATGTATGTATGAATGAATGAATAAATGAATGAATATATAAATGCATGAACGAATGAATGGATGAATGAATGAATACATGTATGAGTGAATGAATGCATGTATGAATGTATGTATGTATGAATGAATGTATGAATGAATGAATGTATGAACGAATGAATGTATGCATGAATGAATGTATGTATGAATGAATGAATGCATGAACGTATGAAGGAATGTATGCCTGTATGAATGAATGTCTACATGAATGAATGAATGTATGCATGAATGAATGAATGTATGTATGAACGAATGAACGCATGAACGTACGTATGAATGAATGAATGTATGAATGAACGAACGAACGAAAGTATGGAAGAATGACTGTAAGAACGAACGAACGAACGAATGTATGAACGAAGGACTGAATGTATGAATGAATGAATGTATGAAGGAATAAATGAATGAATGCATGACGGAACGAACGAATGAATGTATGAACGAATGAATGTATGTATAAACGAATGAATGAATGAACGTATGAGTGAATGAATGTATGAACGAATGAATGACTGTATGAGGGAAGGAACGAACGAATGAATGACCGTATGAGGGAAGGAACGAACGAATGAATGAGTGTATGAGGGAAGGAACGAACGAATGAATGAGTGTATGAGGGAAGGAACGAACGAAGGAATGAATGTATGAGGGAAGAAGGAACGAACGAATGAATGAGTGAGTGTATGAGGGAAGGAACGAACGAAGGAATGAATGAGGGAAGGAACGAACGAAGGAATGAATGTATGAGGGAAGAAGGAACGAACGAATGAATGAGGCAGGCAGACAGGCAGGGAGGGAGGGAGGGAGCGTGTGGCGAGAGGCGGGCGGAAGGGCGGGCGGCGTCGGGGCGGAGCGGAGCGGAGCGGCGGGGCCACGGCGGCGGAGCGGGAAGGCGGGGCCGGGCGGCGGAGCGGCGGGGGCGGCCATGGCGGCGCTGCGGGTCCTGGAGCTGTACAGCGGGCTGGGCGGCATGCACCAGGCCCTCCGAGGTAGCCGCCGCCCCCCGCGGACCCCCGGGCCCCCCGTTCCCCCCCGTCCCCCCCATCCCCCCCATCCCCGACCCCACTTCCGGTCGCCGGGGCCTGCCTTTTCGGCCCCTCCCGGGCCTTCGTAATCGTAAAAAGAATCATAACGTTGACATCCGTTAAGCCCTTATTAGGAGCGGAGCACCGTTCTGAGCGCCGGGGGAGATCCGGGCTCATCGGGTGGGCCCACGGGAGGCCCCCGGGCTTCATCCCCCGTTTTCCGGAGGAGGTCACCGAGGCCCAGAGAGGTGAAGTGATAATAAGAAGAATAACGTTGGTATCTGTTAAGCGCCGACTATGTGCAGAGCACTGGGCTAAGCGCTGGGGGAGGTCCGGGGTGATCCGATGGGTCCACGTGAGGCCCGCAGCCTTCATCCCCCATTTTCCGGATGAGGTCACCGAGGCCCAGAGAAGAAGAAGAGTAACGTCGGCGTCTGTTAAGCGCGGGGGGGAGATCCGGGGTCATCGGGGGGTCCCACGTGAGGCTCGCAGTCCTCATCCCCATTTTCCAGATGAGGTCACCGAGGCCCAGAGAAGTGAAGCGACCCGCCCACGGTCGCTCGGCCGACAAGTGGCAGGGGCGGGATTCGAACCCAGGACCTCTGACTACCAAGCCCGGGCTCTTCCCACCGAGAAGAAGAACGTCGGTATTAAGCGCCTACTCTGTGCCGAGCACTGTTCTGAGCGCTGGGGGAGATCCAGGGTCATCAGGTGGTCCCGCGTGAGGGCTCCCCCCCCCCCCCCCCGGTCTTCATCCCCGTTTTCCAGATGAGGGAACTGAGGCCCGGAGAAGTGAGCCGACTTGCCCACGGTCACCCAGCTGCCAAGTGGAGTCGGAATTCGAACCCACGACCGCCGACTCCCAAGCCCGGGCTCTTTCCGCCGAGCCACGCTGCCTCTCCGTCATCGTCATCGTGGTATTTCTTGAGCGGCCTGGCTCAGGAGGCAGAGGTCGGGAAGCAGCGTGGCTCAGTGGCGAGGGCCCGGGCTCGGGAGGCAGAGGTCGTGGGTTCGAATCCCGGCCCCGCCGCCTGTCAGCTGGGGGACTTGGGGCCATTCGCTTCACTTCTCTGGGCCTCGGTGACCTCATCTGGAAAACGGGGATGAAGACTGTGAGTCCCAAATCGGACAGTCTCACTACCTGGAATCGACCCCAGCGCTCACAACCGTGCTTGCGCGTATTAAGCGCTTAACGGATATCGTCATCGTTATTATTATTATTATTCACTCTGCTTCAGTTCCCTAATCTGTAAAATTCATTCATTCACTCATTCGGTGCGATTTACTGACCATTTACTCCGTGCCGAGCACTGTACTAAGCACTTGGGAGAGTACAACATAACAACAACCGGACACATTGCTGCCCACAGTGAGCTCACGGGGATCGAGACTTTGAGCGCCGCGCGAGACAGGGATCGGGTCCTACCCAGTTTGCTTTCATCTCCGCCGGCGCTTAGTACGGGGCCTGGCACGTAGTAAGCGCTTAACGAATACCAGAATGATGACATGGGGTTCAGAGGCTCGACAGGAGACTCATCCACGGCTCCTCCCCTGTTCTCTCCCCCTCCCGCCTGCCTTCGGGACGTCTCCACCTGGATTCATTCGTTCAGTAGCATTTAGTGAGCGCTCACTACGTGCGGAGCACTGTACTGAGCGCTTGGAATGTACCAGTCGGCGACAGAGACGGTCCCCGCCCTCCGACGGGCTCACGGTCTAATCGGGGGAGACGGGCGGACGAGAACGGTGGCGATAGATAGAGTCGAGGGGAAGAGCGTCTCGTAGAAACGGTGGCGACTAAACAGAATCAGGGTGACGTACGTCTCATTAAACAAAATAAATAGGGTGATGAAGATGTATTTATTTACTACTATTTATTTTGTTTATTTTGTTTAATGAGATGTGCGTCACCCTGATTCTATTTAGTTGCCATTGTTTTTACGAGATCACAAGGGCCCGCAACCTTGGTGTCGTCCTCGTCTCCGCTCTGTCATTCACCCCGCGCATCCGATCCGTCACCAGATCCCGCCGGTCGCACCTTCACAACATCGCCGAGATGCGGCCTTTCCTCTCCATGCAAACGGCTACCTTGCCGGTGCGAGCTCTCATCATATCCCGACTGGATTATTGCCTCCTCTCGGATCTCCCTTCCTCCCGTCTCTCCCCGCTCCGGTCTGTTCTTCGTTCGGCTGCCCGGATCATCTTCCTACAGAAACGCCATTCTCCTCCTCCCCATTCCCCCTACTCCCTCCCTCTGCTCCACCCCCTTCCCCTCCCCACAGCACTGTGCACATTTGTACATATTATTTATTACTCTATTTTGTTAACGGTGTGTCTATCTCGACCATTCTGTTCATCTTGACGACGCTGAGGCCGGACGGCCTCTGTTTTGTCGTCTGTCTCCCCCCGTTTGGACCGCGAGCCCGTCGTTGGGCGGGGATGGCCTCCGTCCGTTGCCGGATCGTCCGTACCGAGGGCTCGGTCCAGTGCCCCGCCCGTCGTGAGCGCTCATTCGATACGACTGAACGAACGGGAGGGAGGGCGGATAGCCGATCCCCATTTTGCAGTGGCGGAGACCGAGGCCCCGATGGGCGACTCGTCCCAGGTCGCGGAGCGGGCGAGCGACAGTGGCGGGATTGGGATGCGGCCCCTCCGGCTCCCGGCCCCGAGCTCTCATCCGGCCGCCACGTCCCGCTGGTCCCCCCGGACGCCCGTCCCCCTGGAGCGGGATGGACCGTCCCGCCCGCCAACCTCCCCTCTCCATTCCCCACTTTCCCTTCTCCCCCGATTAGACCGCGAGCCCGTCGCTGGGCGGGGACCGTCTCTCTCTGTCGCCGGATTGTCCGTTCCAAGCGCTTAGGACAGTGCTCTGCACGGAGTAAGTGCTCAATAAATACTATTGAATGAGTGAATGACCCGGCCCGCCCGGCCCTGGGCCGGCCAATCTCTCCCGCCACGTCGGGGTTCCTCGAAGCCTTCGCGGCCTCGTCGATCGCAGCCACAACCTGGAGATGGTTCAAAGCCCTACTGAGAGCTCACCTCCTCCAGGAGGCCTTCCCAGACCGAGCTTCCCCTTTTCCCTCTGCTCCTCCCCCTCTCCCTTCCCCTCATCCCCGTGCTCATTTCTATCTATTTTTATTCCCCTGTTTATTTTGTTAACGAGGTGTCCGTCCCCTCGATTCGATTTCTCGTGATGATGTCGTCTCGCTTTCGTCCGTCTCCCCCGATCAGACTGCGGGCCCGTCGTGAGGCAGGAATCGTCCCCGTCTGTTGCCGAATCGTCCGTTCCGAGCGCTTAGTACAGCGCTCCGGACATAGTAAGCGCTCAATAAATGAACGGATGAGGCTCACGGCGGCTCCGTGACTCGAGCCGTTATTCCTCCGACCCCCCAGTTGTACCGGTCGTATGTCTCGGCTCCTTCTCCAGAATCCCGATCCCAAAGTGTCGGGGCCAGAGCGGCACACGGGGTTCCGGGTGCTGGGGCGACGCGGTTTACGCGAGGACGAAATCGTGCCTTTTAGCTGATTTTCTCTATCGTCCGCGGTGGCGCGAGATCCTCGACTCCTCCCGCGTCGGACCGGTGTCGAACGACCGGACGCCGGAGGATCTCTCGTCCGCGTTTTGCCGAGTACCTGCGTCGGAATGTGGAGGGAGATTTCTCCACGCTGCATTACTCTCGTCCTCGCCGTTCTCCTATAACGCGTGTTTTCGCCGTGGGTTTTGGATAAAATGCTTCTGGGGAATTTGGGAACGCTGTGCCGACGATGGGCGTCCCCCTGCGCGGAATGCCTGGTGCGGTCTTGGGGGAGAGAGTTGCGTACGTGGGCGTGGTGACCGTCATGGCGGGTGACGTGCGTGAATCATTTGTATATATTTTTATTACCCTGTTTATTTTGTTAATGAGATGTCCAGCCCCTCGATTCTATTTATTGCTATTATTTTCGTCCGTCCGCCTCCCCCGATTAGACTGGAAGCCCGTCGGTGGGCGGGGACGGTCTCTACCTGTTGCCGAATTGTCCATTCCGAGCGCCGAGTACAGTGCTCTGCACATAGTGAGCGCTCAGTAAATACGATCGAAGGAACGAATCGACTGTAGCGTGCGTTTTCCTTCGTGCTGCTTTCGACTGGAATGAAATCCACGCATTAGGATCCCTGGCTCCCCACAAGGCTCAATGGCCATTTTTTGGCCCGTTCGGGCCTTGAGGACTTTTTAAGACTTCTTCCCATCTCATTTTGAATTCCTTTTTGGCGTGGTAAGGTGGACTAGAAATTCTCATGTATTTCTTTTTTATTTTTTTGGTATTAAGTGCTCACTGTGCTCCAGGCACTGTATTAAGTGCCGGGGTAGATGCAAGATGATCGGGTCGGACGCTGTCCCTGTCCCACGTGCGGCTCACGGTTTTGTCCCCTATCCTACAGAGAAGTGAAGTGACTCGGTCGCGCAGCGGACGAGCGGTGGAGTCGGAATTAGAACCCAGGTCCTCTGACTCGCCCGGCCAGGGCTCTGGCCACTGGGCCGCCCTGATTCTCTATTTTGAAAGTATTCTGAAAGCATTCCTTCAACTCTGCGTGGCAAATGCGTGGTCAGTATTAAAAAACCAGCACCGTCAGTTAATCGTAATCCTTCGAGCCCCACGCGGGAGAGGGACTGCGATAAAGAAGGAGCGCGGCGAAGCGGATAGGGCACGGGCCTGGGAGTCGGAAAGTCCCGTGTTCGAATCCCGGCTCTGCCACTTGGCCGCCGTGTGGCCTCGGGCGGGCCGCTTCCCCCAGTGCCTCGGTGGCCTCATCCCGAAAATGGAGGTCGAGACGACGACGGGCCCCCCGTGGGACGGGGATCGCGTCCAACTCGATCGGCTCGTATCCTCCTCCGCGCTAACCCCTGGCATTCGTTCAGTCGTACTTATTAAGCGCCTACCGCGTGCAGGGCATTCATCCAGTAGGACTCACTGAGCGCTTACTACGTGCGGAGCGCCGCACTAAGCGCTGGGAACGGCCGATCCGGCGACAGTTAGAGACCCTCCCCGCCCGACGCCGGGCTCGCGGTCCAGTCGGGACACCGTACTGAGCGCCCGGGAGAGTACGATACGACAGTAAACGGACTCGTTCGCATTCCCTGCCCTCGGCGTGCTTGCGGTCCAGAGGGGAGGGTGAAGACTAATGTAAATAAGCGGGTCAGAGACGCGGACGCAAGCGCCGCGGGGCTGGGAGGTCGGGGATGAACGACGACGGGAGCGAGTCGGGGCGACGCAGAAGGAGCGGGAGAAGAGGAAAGCGGAGGCCTCTTGGAGGAGATGGGCTTCGAAAGCGGGGAGGATCGCGGGCGGATCCGAGGTGGGAGGGCGTCCCGGGACGTGGGCGAGGGAGTCGGCGGCGAGATAGACGAGACGGAGGGACGGCGGGGGGTTAGCGTTCAACGAGCGACGGGTTTAGGCCGGGTTAGAAGAGGAGAGTAGCCAGCGGGGAAGAGTTGGGGGCGGGACGAGGTCCCCGGGTGTTTTAAAGCCAACGGGCGAGGCGTCTTTGGGGGAGTGGGGAAAGGATCCCGAAGGTGTCTGGAGGAAAACGATCGGGACAGCAGAGAGAGGCACGGGACAGCAAGGGAGAGATAGGAAGGCGGGATGGGAAGGGCGACGCTACCGACGTAGCGGTTGGAATGGAGAGGAAAGGACCGACGGGACGGATCGACCGTGGCGGGTGAAGGAGAGGAAGGGGTCGAGGTCGACGCCGAGGTCACGGGCTCGTGAAACCGGAAGGATGGCGCTGCCGGCTTATAATGATGGGGAGAGTCCCCGCGGGGAGGACGGGGCTTGGGCGGGAAGCGCTTGACGACGGGAAGCCGCGGATGGAACGCGGGCCCGGGCGGCAGAACGGTGTGGGCTCCGATCCCGGCTCCACCGCTCGCCTGCCGTGTGGCCTTGGGTGGCTCGTTCCACTTCCCCGTCCTTCCGTTACCTCATCTGTAAAATGGGGGTTGAGACCGTGAGCCCCCCTCCCCCCCCCGTGGGACAGGGACTGCGTCCGACCTCATTTGCTCGTGTCCACCCTGCGTTTAATACGGGGCCCGACCCGTAGTAAGCACTTACCAGATACCGCATTTCTTACTGTTACCGTTTGATTAACCTGCGTCTACCCCAGCGCTTAGAACAATGCTTGAGAAATAATAATAATAATAATGTTGGTATCTGTTAAGCTCTTACTATGTGCAGAGCACTGTTCTGAGCGCTGGGACCCGCGTGAGGCTCCCAGTTCGTCCCCATTTTGCAGATGAGGCCCAGAGAAGTGAAGCGACTCACCCGCGGTGAGTGGCAGAGCCGGGACTCGAACCCACGACCCCTGACTCCCAGGCCCGGGCTCTTTCCACTGAGCCCCGCTGCTTCTCCGTCAATCGCTCGTCTTTAGCGAGCGCTCAGAGCGAGCGGAGCACTGTCCTAAACGCTTGGAGGAGTTCAGCACGCCATAAGAGACGTATTTCCTGCCTAGAGTGAGCTCGCGGTCCGGAGGGGGAGACGGACATTAATATAAATGAAGAGATTGCGGCTAGGTCGTGGGTTCGAATCGCGGCTCCGCCACTTGCCAGCCGTGTGACTGTGGGCGAGTCACTTCTCTGTGCCTCAGTTCCCTCATCTGTAAAAAAAAAAAAAAAAAACGGGGATGAAGACTGTGAGCCCCACGTGGGACAACGTGATGACCCCGTGACTACCCCGGCGCGTAGAACGGTGCTCTGCACACAGTAAGCGCTTCACAGATGCCAACATTAAGTGCCGCGGGGCAGAGGGGGGAGTGAATAAATTGGGCGCGTCAGGCCGGTGCAGAAGGGAGGGGGAGAAAAGGAAAGGGGGGGCGTAGTCAGGGAAGGCTTCTAGGAGGAGATGGGCCTTCAGTAAGGCTCTGACGAGGGAGACTCTGTCGGATATTCATTCATCCAATAGTATTTATTGAGCGCTTACTACGTGCAGAGCGCTGCACTAAACGCTTGGAATGGACGGTTCGGCAACAGATAGAGACCGTCCCCGCCCACTGACGGGCTCGCGGTCTAATCGGGGGAGACGGACGGACAGAAACAGTAGCGATAAATAGAATCAAGGGGCTGGACGTCTCATTGACAGACTAAATAGGGCAATACAAATCTATACGGACGAGCGGACGAGCACGGTGCAGGGCGATCCAGGCGAGAGGGCGGCGGCGGGGTAGGCGAGATTGAGGCACGGTGAATAAGTTGGCATTCGAGGAGCGAAGCGATGCGGGTGATTGAGCAGGAGGGTGATTGAGCGGTCTAAAGCAGATGGCGAGGAATTTAATAATGATAACGTTGGTATGTGTTAAGCGCTTACCGTGTGCCGAGCACCGTTCTAAGCGCTGGGGTGGATGCAGGGTAATCGGGCCGTCCCACGCGAGGCTCACGATCTTAATCCCCCTTTTCCAGATGAGGTAACGGAGGCACAGGGAAGCGAAGCGACTCGCCCACGGTCACCCAGCTGACGGGCGGCGGAGCCGGGAGTCGAACTCGCGACCTCTGACTCCGAAGCCCGGGCTCTTTCCGCTGAGCCGCGCTGCCTCCCCGCAGTTTCCATTTGCGGAGGCCCAGGGGCCACCGTGGAGGGTCTCGAAGAGTGGGGGACCGCGGCCTGAAAGTTTCGGTGGGAAGACGGTCCGGGCAGCAGGGTGAAGTGCGGCCCGGAGGCGGGAGAGACGGGAGGCGGAGAGGTCGGCGAGGGAGGAGGCCGAGGCGGTAATTAAGATGGGAGGGGATGTCCGTCCATTCGGTTGCGTTTACCGAGCACTGTACGAAGCGCTCGGGAGAGGACGGCGCAACAATAGACGCATCCCCTGCCCACAGGGAGCTTAGGGTCTAGAGGAGGGGACGGAGGCGGCAGTAAATACGAATAAATTACAGGATTTTACAAAAACGTAGGGCTGGGTCGGGGGTAGAACAAAGGGAGCGATTCAGGGTGACGCAGAAGGGGAGTGGGAGAAGAGGAAATGGGGGGGGGCTTAGTCTGGGAAGGTCTAAATGAGTTTTGAGGCGCTGGAGAGTAATTGTCGGGTGTTCTTCCCCCCTCCCAGCCCCACCGCACTTACGTACCGTAGTTTTATTTATCTGTAGTGGTTTCTTTCTCGTCCCTTAGACCGCCAGCTCTCTGTAGGCAGGGAGCGGGTCCATTTATGGTCGCGTCGTAGTCTCTCGAGCTCTTAGCGCTGAATGAGTGACCGGATAAGCGCTTGGATCAATTCGGCGGCGGTTCGCTAGATCGACCCCGTGGAGTCACGGATAAGGCCAGCGCTCCGGGCGTGTGGGTCGGGAAGGATGGCGGTGCCGTCTACGGTGAGGTCGGGGGGAGGACACGGCGAAGGTGTAAAGATTTCCGACGTGTCGCGTTTGAGCTGACGGCGGGCTATCCGGGCAGGACTGTCTTGAAGGGCGGAGGAGATGTGCCGCCGCAGGGCTGGAGCTGGAGGTTTCGGCGGCATCTGCCCGGAGGTGGGAGTCGCAGCCGTGGGAGAGGATGAGTTCTCCGAGGGATGGGGAACGGAAGGGGACGCGGGACCGAACCTCCAGGGACCCCCCCCCGAGATAGAGGGGATGGGAGGCAGGGGAGGAGCCCGAGGACGAGCGGCGAGAGAGAGGAGAAGCGGGAGAGGACCGTGGCGGCGGAGCCGGGGTGGGATTATATCTCCGGGAGCAGAGGGGTAGAGAGGGTCGACGGCGTGGCGGGGAAGGATGAAGACGGAGCGGCGGCCCCTGCATTGCAGGGGCTCATTGGAGAACCCGGAGAACGTTTCTCTGGAGCGAAGGGGACGGAAGCCAGATTGGAAAGGGTCAGGGAGAAGAGGAACTCGAGACGGCGGGTGTAGACGACTCGCCCGAGGAGTGCGGAGAGCGGCGGCGGGAGGGAGGGCCCGTCACACGGTAAGCGCCGGACGAAGAACACGGTTATTAAGCACTGTATTGTTTTAACGAGATGTTCGGCCATCCCCTCGATTCTATTTATTGCTGTCGTTTTTGACCGTCGGAGGGCAGGGACCGTCTCCATCGGTGACCGATTTGTCCATTCCAAGCGCTCAGTACAGTGCTCTGCACACGGTAAGCGCTCAGTAAATGCTGTCGAGTGAGTGAGTGAACTGTAATAATGATAACGTCGGTACTTGTCACGCGCCTACTATGTGCCGAGCGCTGGGGGAGATGCGGGGTCATCGGGAGCCACGTGAGGCTCCCGGCCTTCATCTCCGTTTTCCAGATGAGGAAGCTGAGGCCCAGAGAAGCGAAATGACTTGCCCACGGCTGCCAGGTGGCCGAGCCGGGATTCGAACCCACGACCGCCGCCTCCCCGGCCCGGGCTCCTTCCGCTGAGCCGCGCCGCCTCTCTGATCCAGCGGAGTTGGTAGGCGCGTGCACCACGTAAATACAACTGATCTGTTACTCGGAGCTGGAAAAGCCCTGGCCTCTTGAATCTCATTCCTCCGGCGGTGCCCCGAAAACCGAAACGTTCGATAACGATGATAACGTCGGTGTTCGTTAGGCGCTTACTACGTGCGGAGCGCCGTTCTAAGCGCTGGGGGAGATACGGGGTCATCGGGTGGTCCCACGTGGGACCCACGGTCCTCCTCCCCGTTTTCCAGATGAGGTCACCGAGGCCCAGACAAGTGAAGCGACTGGCCCACGGTCACCCGGCTGCCGCGTGGCAGAGCCGGGATCGGAACCCGCGCCCTCTGACTCCACCGAGCCACGCGCTGAAGTAGAAAGGTAACAGAGTGATGATGATAATGTTGGTATTGGTTAGGCGCGTACGGCGCACCGCTCCGAGCGCCGGGGGCGATGCAGGGTCATCGGGCCGTCCCACGTGAGGCTCGCAGTCTTCGCCCCCATTTTCCAGACGAGGTCACCGAGGCCCAGAGGAGGGAAGCGACTCGCCCACGGTCACCCGGCTGCCGAGCGGCAGAGCCGGGGATTCGAACCCACGGCCTCCGGCTCCCCAGCCCGGGCTCTTTCCCCTGAGCCGCGCGGCGTAACTCAGATTCAGGTTTCCGTCGCCGTGTACGGCGGTCTGCGTTTTAGGACCATCGGACGATCATTCTGGTCATTTGAAATAGGCCCATCGGGTGGGTCTCAAAATGCCGACCGGTCCGGCACGCGGCCGTCGCCGACTTATCGGACGGGCGCCGCCACGATCGCGTTTCCTGAGTGCCTTCCGTCAGGCGAGCAAGGGCCCGGGCTTCGGAGTCGGAGGTCACGGGTTCGACTCCCGGCTCCGCCACTCGGCAGCCGGGTGGCCGTGGGCGAGTCGCTTCGCTTCTCTGGGCCTCGGTGACCCCGTCTGGAAGACGGGGATCGACCGTGAGCCTCACGCGGGACCACCCGACGACCCCGTATCTCCCCGGGCGCTTGGAACGGTGCTCTGCACGTAGTAAGCGCTCAACAGATGCCAACGTTATCGTTATTATTATAATAGGAAAAAGCGGAGATGGCAGACGCCATCCCTGCCCCCCCCCCCCCGAGGAACTGACAAGGAGGGACGGACGTTAAAATAAACTAGAGGTGGCGGAAGAAGTGGCCGGGAGGGAGGAGAGGTCCGTAGGAAACGGGCGGGTTATCGGACTCCTCAGAGGGCGCAGATGCGGAGGCGACGTAGGAGGGAGGAGGAATAGGGAAGCATTAACGTCATTATCGTTTATCGTGACGATGCGGTTTTGGTCCGTCCGTCTCCCCCGATTAGACCGCGGGCCCGTCGTGGGATTGTGATTGGCCGGATTTCGAAGGCGGGGAGAGCTGATGGACCGGCAGAGGTCGGCGGGGACGGAGCCCCGGCCCAGGGGGCGGAGGGTCGGCGGCGACCCGGGCGGAACTGAGGTTAAATGGAGTGGGTTTGGCCTTAGAGGACTCAAATGCGGGGGTTGGTGTGGCGCAGGACGTCGGCAGGCGGACGTAGGAGCGGGAGGACCCGTCGAGGACCTTAAATCTAATGGCGAAGAGTCGGCGTTTGATGTTAGAGGAGCGGCGCGGCTCAGCGGAAAGAGCCCGGGCTCGGGAGTCGGAGGTCACGGGTTCGAATGCCGGCTCCGCCGCGTGTCAGCCGGGTGACCGTGGGCGGGTCGCTTCGCTTCCCCGGGGCTCGGTGACCTCGTCTGGAAGACGGGGATCGACCGGGAGCCTCGCGCGGGACGACCCGACGACCCCGTATCTCCCCCGGCGCTTAGAACGGTGCTCTGCCCGGCGTAAGCGCTCAACGGATGCCCACCTTATTATGGAGGTGCCGCGGAGGCGGAATCGACGGGATCCGTCCACTGACCGGCCGTGATCTTCCGCCCTCCGCCGTCGCTTCTCCCCGCCCCCGCCTTCCTCCGCTCCCGTTCGCGCCACTCCCGGACCGACTAGATGCGAATTTTCCGACGTCACGTGAGACCCTCAGCGAACCGTTGGGACCCCGGCTCCGATCTCTCGAGCGGGATACGGGGCCCGGCGGCGCGGGATCCTCCCGCCGCCGGACGTCAGAAACGGGGATCGCGTCGGGGCCTCGCCGAGGGCCCCGGTTTTCTCAGAAGAGGGAAATAGAGCAAGAGAAATAACTCTCGTTCATTTGCCTTCCGCCACAGATTTCCCGTGTCTCTACGCGGGTTTTTTCACCGGTTGAAACGCGCACCAAAATTAGCGAGAGGGATTGCGGGATGGGCTGGCGGGTGCTTTTAAAGAGTAGGTTAGGCTTCCTTCCGGGGAAATGAAGACACTTCAGCTGGCTGAGTGCTTTTCAAAGCCACGGACTCTCCCTCCTAAGAGCCGCCAGCGCGACGATCGGGCCGCGGTGGCGGTCGTTGGGTTCCCGGAGCGATCTTAGAGGACGAAGAGTGTAACGGACGCAGACGGCGACCCTGAAGGACGGTGTGAAAAGGCTGACTTCTACGGTTTCCTTTTCACGCCACGGAACCTTCTCTCGACAGAATTCCGAGGCGGCGCGAACGATTCAGTAAGAACGCGGTCGCTTAAATACGCGCAGCGGTTCGGCGACCCGAAGGGGTCTGCCGTCCTTTGCGTATCCCCGCTGTTGTCTGATTTGGAGGGAGTCTCGGATCATTTCTCACCGACCTGCGTAGGATCCAAATCCCCACTTTCCATCGCCGATCAGTCGGGTCTGCCGAAGAACTGGTGGCTCTGGGGGGTATTTTTTTTTAACCCACGCCGAGAAGCAGCGTGGCTCAGCGGAGAGAGCCTGGGCTTCGGAGTCAGAGGTCACGGGTTCGACTCCCGCCTCTGCCGCCCGTCAGCCGTGTGACCGTGGGCGAGTCGCTTCACTTCTCTGGGCCTCGGTTGCCTCATCTGGAAAACGGGGATTAACCGTGAGCCTCACGTGGGACGACCTGCTGACCCCGTGTCCCCCCCGGCGCTTGGAACGGTGCTCTGCGCATAGTAAGTGCTTAACAAATACCAATTATTATCGTACTTCTTTACGACCAGTTGAACTGGGCCATTTTAATCACAGAAGTCAAAGTCGAAGAGAGGAGCTCCTCGCGTGGCGTCGGCGCGGTCGAACGGGGCTTAGCTCTTTAGGGCGATGACCTGAAGCGGTATCCGCCAGAGTGCCTTGGCCGGGCGGCGAGGGGCTCTGGTAGTCCGCGTGGCTGGAATTCCTCCATTCCCGTCACGACGGACGAATTCCTGGAATCTCTGGGATCATCGCGGAGGTTCTTAGTGGCCGAGCGAGTCGCCGCATTGCCGAGCGGCTCTGGACGCGTTCCCCCGCCCTTTCCTTTCGGAGATTCTGAATCGCAGTCGACTCCAAATCCAGTCTCCAAATCCCGGTCTGGTCAGTCGGTCAAGGGCTGGTATTTTTTGAGCCCTCTCTGGGTGCAGATTACTGGACCCGGTGCTGGGGAGAATTCAATAAAATGGAGTTGGGGGACGTGATCCCTGCCCTCAAGAAGCCTACTGATAATAATGTTGGTATTCGTTAAGCGCCTACTCTGTGCAGAGCACTGTTCTAAGCGCTGGGGTGGATACGGGGTCATCAGGTGGTCCCGCGGGAGGCTCACGGTTAATCCCCGTTTTTACAGACGAGGTCACCGAGGCAAGGGAGAAGCGAAGCGACCCGCCCACGGTCACACAGCCGCCAAGTGGCAGAGCCTATGCAAAGTGAGCGGCTTCCGGGGACCCCCGAAAAAACCGGGCGACTGGTTTTCGGATCGTCCCTCGGCTTCAGAACGTTTGCTGGAAGCGGCCCCTTGCCGAGGCGACCTGGGCGCTATCGTCCCCCCCCGCGCGGGCCGTGGGGCGGAATCGCTCGAATGATGATGGCGGTATCTGTTAAGCGCCCACCCTGCGCGGAGCGCCGTTCCAAGCGCCGGGGGAGACACGGGCTCATGGGGTTGGCCCACGGGAGGCTCCCGGTCTTCATCCCCATTTTACAGATGAGGTCACCGAGGCGCAGAGAAGTCAAGCGACTGGCCCGAGGCCGCACAGCCGACGAGTGGGTTCGAGCCCATGACCCCTGACTCCGAAGCCCGGGCTCCTGCCACCGAGCCCCGCTGTTCTTGCAGATGAGGTGACCCGAGGCGCAGAGAAGCGAAGCGACTCGCCCACGGTCACCCAGCTGCCGAGCGGCAGAGCCGGGGGTCGAACCCGTGACCTCCGACTCCCAAGCCCCGGGCTCTTTCCGCTGAGCCACGCTGCTCCGCCCGTACTTCCCCAGAGGTTCCAGGGAAGACCCGTGCCGGGCAAAGTTCCCGGACGTTCTCTTACCGTGGCGTGAGAGAGAAGGCGGAGCGGAGAGAGGACATTCCTTGGCTGGCCGCCCCAAGAAAGTCACAGGACAGACCAAAGGAAGCCGCGTGGCCCAGTGGGTAGAGCACAGGCCCGGGAGGCCGAGGACGTGGGTTCTAATCCCGGCCCCGCCACCTGTCCGCTGCGTGACCCTGGCTAAGTCCCTCCAGTGCCCGAGGCCTCGGTTACTTCGCCTGCATATCGGGGATTAAGAAAGTACCAGCTAAACTGCGACATTTGTTAAGCGCTTACTGTGTGCAGAGCACTGTTCTGAGCGCTGGGGGATACAAGGGGATCCGGTTGTCCCCTGTGGGGCTCGCAGTCCCGATCGCCATTTGGCAGATGAGGTCACCGAGGCACGGAGAAGTGACCCGCCCAAGGTCACACAGCTGACGTGTTCATTCCAAGCGCTCAGTGCAGCGCTCTGCACATAGTAAGCGCTCAGTAGATGCTATTGAATGAATGAACGACTAGCGGCGGAGCCGGGATTAGAACCCATGACCTCCGACTCCCGAGCCGGGGCTCTTTCCACCGAGCCACGCTGCCTAAGACCCCGAGCGTGGGTCGGGGACCGTGTCCAACCCGATTATCTCCTATCTTCCCCGGCGCGTCTTACAGCGCCTGGCACGGAGTAAGCGCCTAACGAACACCGGGGGGGGGGGGGGGGGGGAAAAGAGAAAAGAATAGTAATGTCGGTATCCGTTAAGCGCTCGCTACGTGCCGAGCACCGTTCTAAGCGCCGGGGTAGACACAGGGGAATCAGGTCGTCCCACGTGGGGCTCACGGTCTTCGTCCCCGTTTTACAGACGAGGCGACTGAGGCCCAGAGAAGTGAAGCGACTCGCCCAAAGTCACACAGCTGGCGAGTGGCCGAGCCGGGATTCGAACCCATGAGCTCCGCCTCCCGAGCCCGGGCTCGTTCCACCGAGCCACGCCGAGAAAAGGCGGTGGAAGAAGACATTCAAACGGTGCCTCGAACTGAGAGTCGAAGGGAGATGGCGGGGTTCGTCTCCCCTGTGATATCTCTCAGGGTCCAGGTTCCGATTTTCCTAATCGCAGGGCTAATGATGATAATGACTCTGCTAATCGTGAAGTGCTTACTGTGTGCCGGGCACCGGACTAAGCGGCGGGGTGGGTAATAACAGTAATGACGATGTTGGTATTTGTCGAGCGCTCACCATGTGCCGAGCACCGTTGTAAGCGCCGCGGTGGATACGAGGTAATTCCGTTGTCCCATGCGAGGCTCCCAGTCTTAATCCCCATTTTACCGACGAGGGAACTGAGGCACCGAGAAGTGAAGTGAGTCGCCCAAAGTCCCGCAGCTGACAAGTGGCGGCGCCGGGATTAGAACCCGCGACCTCCGGCTCCTAAGCCCGGGCTCTTTCCACCGAGCCACGCCGGGGTTGGACGGAGTCCCCGTCCCGCCCCCGGCTCTCCGTCTCGATCGCCGTTTTACAGACGAGCCGACCGAGGCGCAGAGGGGTGAAGCGACCGGTCCGGGGGCTCACGCGGCGGGCGAGCGGCCGAGCCGGGATCGGAACCCGGGTCCGCTGAATCCCGGATCGGCGCCCCGTCCGCTCCGCCCCGCCGGGCCGCGGTGCGTTTGCCAGATTCGATCGGAGAGGGCGTTTCGATTCCAGCGTTGGCCCTCCGGTCCCTATTTCGGGCCGGGTCTCGTTTTAGGGGTCGTCGGTTCCGCCGACTCGCGAGGTGCGCGCAACATTTCATTTCCCGGATGAGGATTTTACAGAAAGCCACGCGTTTCGAGCCCTCGTCGCACCCAGGGCGATTTACGTAAGTGGCCGTGAAAGAATTCTCATTACGGCAGGGTGAATCAAGCGAAGTCCTTCGGAAGCGGAAGTTAGTCCGGTGACGAAGTCGGCGCGGTTTTAAGCGGCGTTTTGCCGAGGCGGTATCGGAGGGTCACGGTTCAGACGGGACCGGCCGGGAATTTTTTTTCGCATCCGTTCAATAGTATCTACTGAGCGCTCACTCCGTGCGGAGCACTGTCCGAAGCGCTTGGAATGAACAAGTCGGCACCAGATAGAGACGGTCCCTGCCGTTTGACGGGCTTACGGTCTAATCACAGTCAGCTTTTATGTAGTTTTTATATATAAAACCTTTTCTGTATATAAATACTTACGCAGGGTCCCGCAGCCGGTGAGCCGGGTACGTGTTTATACGTACGCCGAGCTGGGAGCTGTGCGGTCCTGTAACTGTAAATCTATAAAAGCTACATATATAGAAAAAGAGTTTTTCTATATATCGTTAGTTTTTTTCTACGGCGAGGAAGTCGAGAGACGGTGGCGGCGTTTTATGTCCCGGGCGACGAGTCCCCACCCGTTCTCTCGCCGTGGTTAAATCCGGTCGACGGCTCCGGATCCGCGACTCGAGACGGGCCGGCGGTTAAATCGAGTTACGTTCGGCCTTCCGAGAGGCCCTTCCATCCCTCCCCTCTTTGCCCGTCGGAGGGTAGTAAGCGGTCTCGGGGTCTCTGGGCAGAACGTCCGTCGGAATTCCCCCTTCGGGAATCCCGATGAGCCGGCCCCGATTCGGCCGCGGAAGCCCGAGGATCTCGCCGATCGATGGCGCCGGCTTTCCAGGCCGAGGGGTCGGTCCGTCCGTCCCGACGTAGCTGTCGAGCGCTTCCTCTGCGCGGAGCGCCGTGCCGCGCGCTTGGAACGGACAATCCGGCACCAGAGAGAGAGAGAGAGGGACCGTCGCTGCCCGTCGACGGGCTCCCGGGCTGATCGGGGGAGACGGACAAAGACGAGCCGGTTTAATCGCGGTGAACGGAATCGAGGGGAGGGACGCCTCACTGACGGAATAGAGAGGGAAATAAAAATACGGGGCGCTTCACGGATCGAGAGGGCAGCCCCCTGCACGTCCCCGGGGGGCCGGGAATCACCCGAGCCCCTCTTGACCCCGTCCGAAGCAGCGTCCGCGGCTTAGAGGCCGCACGCGGGCTCGGGAGCCAAGGGGAAGTGGGTTCGGATCCCGGCTCCGCCGCCTGTCTGCTGGGTGACCGTGGCCCGGTCGCTTGACTTCTCTGCGTTCCCTCGTGTGGAAAGTGGAGATTGAGACCTCGAGCCCCACGTGGGACAACCCGCTTAGCTCGTATTCGTTCAGTAGTAGTTACTGAGCGCTTACTAGGTGCAGAGCGCCGTACTGAGCGCTTGGAATGGACAGATCATCTACCCTGGCGCTGAGAGCGTAGGAAGCGCTCTCCGTCCCTTACTTTCCCTTCTCCCCCGATTAGACCGCGAGCCCGTCAGCGGGCGGGGACCGTCCCTCTCTGTTGCCGGACTGTCCATTCCGAGCGCTTAGTCCGGCGCTCTGCCCGTAGTAAGCGCTCAGTAAATGCCATCGGATGAACGGACGGATGGATGCCATTATTATTATCACTATTGCCTCCAGATCCAAATGCAAGGGCGAGGGAGGAGGAGTAGGGGAAAGGAGTAGCCCCCTCGGAGGAGATGCGATTTTTTTTTTTTTTGAATACCAGACAAACTGCGCCCTGATTAGATTCAAGCCGGTCGGAGCGGACGCGGTCCGTGTCCCTCGCGGGATTCCCAGTCGTTCTCCCGTTTTACGGATGAGGTAACTGGGGCGCAGAGAAGTTAAATGACTCGCCCGAGGTCACGCGGCAGCCAAGCGGCCGCGCGGAAGACGGAGCCGGAGGGAGTTGGAGGGCCCGGTTCGGCGGGGGGACGGACGCGATCGAGCGGCGGCGACCGGGTCGGCGTCGGAGAAGCGAAGTCGGCGGGCGGCGGCGTCCTGGGAAGTCAGCGAGTTCCGCCAGGAAGGGGAGAGCGGCCCGTGTCCTTCAGAGGGGTTAAGGAGATTCTTGATGGGACGATGGATGGGCAGGCGCTGGAGGTTTTAGAGGAGTGAGGAGAAATTGAACTTGGTTTTTTCTTAAAAAAGACGACGCGGGCAGCAGAACGTCATCGTCGTAGTGGTGGTGATGTTGTTCGGCGCTTACTCTGTGCAGAGCGCTGCTGTAAGCGCTGGGGTAGATACAGGGTCATCAGGTGGTCCCACGTGAGGCTCCCGGTGAATCCCCATTTTCCAGACGAGGTCACCGAGGCCCAGAGAAGTGAAGCGACTCGCCCACGGTCACGCAGCTGACGAGCGGCGGAGCCGGGATTCGAACCTATGACCCCCGACCCCCCCCCCAAGCCCGGGCCCTTTCCGCTGAGCCACGCCGCTTCGGGAGAAAGGGAGGAGGCCCGTACGGTGTTCGATCTGGGCTTGGATCGGCCGTCTGGATGGAGAGGAGAGCTTAGATGTTCAGCGCTTCGGGAGGGGCGCGCGGCGCGTAGTGACGGCTCAACCGATGCCATGAGGAACGGCCGTGCTGTGAATGGAGGAACATCGGGATTTGGTCGCGGATCAAGTGTGAGGAAAAACTTCTCACTCTAGGCCTCGAGGCTCTCCGTCCCCTCGCCCCCTCCCACCTCTCCTCCCCTCTCTCTTTCCGCCGCCCGCCCCGCACGCTCCGCTCCTCCGCCGCCCGCCAACTCGCCGTCCCCCGGTCCCGCCCGTCCCGCCGTCGATCCCCCGGGCCGCGTCCTCCCGCGGTCCCGGGCCGCCCTCCCGCCTCGCCTCCGCCAGACTGATTCCCTTCCCCTCTTCGAAACCCTACTTTAAACTCGCCTCCTCCGCGAGGCCTTCCCACGCTGAGCTCCCCTTCTCCTTCTGCTCCCTCTACCCACCCCTTCACCTCTCCTCAGCTAAGCCCTCTTTCCCCCCCCCCTTCCCTCTGCTCCTCCCCCTCCCCTCAGCGCCGTGCTCGTCCGCTCCACCGTGTATATTTTCGTTACCCTATTTATTTTGCTGATGAGATGTTCATCCCCTCGATTCTATCTATCTGCTCTTGTTTTAATGAGACGTTCATCCCCCCGATTCTGTTTATCGCCTTGGTTCTCGTCCGTCCGTCTCCCCCGGTTAGACCGTGAGCCCGTCGGAGGGCGGGGACTGTATCTGTTACCGACTGGCCCATTCCAAGCGCTTAGTACAGTGCTCTGCACGTCGTAAGCGCTCGATAAATGCTACTGAACGAATGAATGAGCCAGTGAGGATTTATTTTGTTAACGAGGGGTCCGTCCCCTCGATTCTGTTCCTCGCGGTTGTCTCGTTTCCGTCCGTCCGTCTCCCCCGATTAGACCGGGAGCCCGTCGCTGGGCGGGCCGCTCTCTGTTGCCGAACCGTCCACTCCCAGCGCTCAGTACGGTGCCCTGCGCCGAGTAAGCGCTCGAAACGTCCCGCCGAACGAATGAGAGAGGTGATTCGAGGAGCAGGCCGAGGTTAAAGGCGTGAGGGGCAGAGGATGGTGGGGCTCTCTGCGTGACGGGGAGGACGGGGTTTGAACGGAAAGACGAGGAGTTGTGTTTCGGGCGCGTTTAGTCCGCGGCGGCGGCGGGATGTCCAGGGGCGTCCTCCCGGCCGGTCTTTCCCACTCTCCGCGACTCGTCCTTGGAAGGGGGAGGAGGAGGACGAGGGTCGGAGAGGAGGCGCCGGGAAGGGTTGGGTGCGAGGCTCCGCGTCGCGTTCATCCGTAGTCGATTTTAAAGTCTCTCTCCCCCTCCGGCGCGTGAGCTCAGCCCCCTCTCCCTCTGCTCCTCCCCGTCTCCCTTCCCCTCCGCCCCGTGCTCCTTTGTAGATCGTTTTCCGACCCTATTTATTTTGTTAACGAGGCGTCCGTCCCCTCGATCCCATTTGCCGCGATTAAGCCGTCTCGGTTTTGCCCGTCCGCCTCCCCCGCTTGGACCGGGAGCCCGTCGATGGGCAGGGACGGTCTCCGTCTGTTGCCGGGTTGTCCGTTCCAAGCGCTCGGTAATAATAATGTCGGTATTTGTTAAGCGCTTACTCTGTGCAGAGCGCCGTTCTGAGCGCTGGGGGAGATACAGGGTCATCGGGTCGTCCCACGCGAGGCTCACCGTCAGTCCCCATCTTGCAGATGAGGTCACCGAGGCCCCGAGAAGTTAAGCGACTCGCCCGCCGTCACCCGGCTGACGAGCGGCAGAGCCGGGATGCGAACCCCCCGACCTCCGACTCCCAAGCCCGGGCTCTTTCCACCGAGCCACGCTGCCTCTCGCGGAGTGAGCGCTCAATAAGTAGCGTCGGATGAATGAGTAAGCTCCTTGTGGGCGGGGATCGTCTCTACCTGCTCCTTCGATTGGCTCTCTCCCAAATGCTCAGCACAGCGCCGCGCACACCGTGAGCACTCCCTGAAACCTGCCGATCGATTGATAGCGACGGCCCGAAGGCGGGGGGAGAGGCGGGACTGGAAATGGACCACGGGGAGGTGGCGGTCGGACCCGTAAACCCGTCGGTGGGCAGGGTGGCCGAATTGCCCGTTCCGAGCGCTTAGTCCAGTGCTCTGCACGTAGTCGGCGCCCGAGCAATACTGCGGAATGAACGAACGGACCTCTGGGAGCGAATGAGTCCTCCAAGGGAGGAGGCGGAGATGCCAAATAGACGGGGATCCAGAACTGAGCCCGGAGGGAGTCCCGCGGGCCGGAGGAAGAGATCCGGAAGCCGGAGCCATCGAGGAGCCAGGAGAGGACGGCGGCGGCGGGAACGGTCCGCGGTGGCCGAAGGAGCTCCGGGAGGTCGGAGAGGATCAGGACGGAATAGACGTCGTCGGTTCCGGCAGGACGGCGGTCGCCGGCGAGAGAGAGCGGCCGTTTCTGCAGAACCAAGGGGGCGGGAGCCGGATGGGAGGGGGTCAGGGAGGTAATGAAGTGGAGGCAGAAGACGGAAGCAACTCAATCCCGTTTATCGAGCGCTTACGACGCGCGGAGCACCGAATGAAGCCCCCGGGAGGGTGCGATACGACAGACTCGGCGGACACGTTCCCCGCCCCTAACGGACTTGCGATCCGGAAGGGGAGAGAGACGTCAGTGTGGCGAACTGATGCGTAATATATCACCTGCGGAAGCGCCGTGGGGTTTGGGGCGGATCGATTATCGGATGTCCCAGTTGGCGCGCAGATGCACTGCGGGAAAGAGAGCGAGCCCGGCGACGGGAGGCCTCCTCGGCTCTAGTGATTCCCTGAAGGTGGAGGATCGTGGTCTGGCACGCGTGGAAGGGAGGGAAGGGTGTCGCAGGCGAGGGAAAGGAGTCGGCGGTGAGATAGACGAGGTCGGTAAGAGCAGGCCGGCGGTAGGGGACCGGAGCGTGCGAGCTGGGAGGTCGGAGATGTCGGGGATGGGCGAGGTGAGATGGGCCGAGCCGACGGCCCGCTTTAAACTTGATCGGATCCCATCCGTTGAGCGCTCACCGCGTGAAGGGCCCCGTCCTGAGCTCTCGGGAGAATACGATGCAGCGGAGTCGGTAGCCGTGTCCCCGGCCGCTCGCTCAAGGCACCGGGAGAGGAGCGGGAGGAGGGAAATGGGGAGACGATCGGAGGGAGCCGCCGGCTCGGGGGGGGGCGTTCTTCCGGACTGGGGATGCGTGAGCGCGTTGGAGAGCAGTGGAAGGAAAAAGGGAGGAGCCCCCAGTTCTCTCCGTTTTCGAGGCCCTCCTGAAAATCCCGTCTCCCGGACGCCTTCCCCGATTGATTGCTCATCGCCCGACCTCATTTCCCCTCCGGCTGCCATCCGTGCCTCTCCGCACCGTCCGGGCACTTAAACTCCGGCCCCCGTCCACCCCCGGCACCCACATCCGTACCTTTCCACTCTATCACTCCCTCCCGTTGTACTTGATTTTACCCTCTGTCTCCCCCACTAGCTAGTAAGGGAGGAATCGGGTGAAGCCGTTCCACTTAGGCGCCCGCAGTCTGCCCCCAGACACGGCCGACCGACGGACGCCCCTGCGCCTTATCCGCCGCGATAAGGGAGCCGCTAAGCTCGGCCGGAAGAACGTGCACGTCCTCGCGTTTCGCGTGAAAAGCGTTCTCGCGGCCCGTTTTTCCACTCTCCGCGATTTCCGGAAGGCCGGCCCCTCCCGCGACCGTCACCTGAAACCGTCGCTCCCCTCGCGGCCTCGGTTCCTCCGATTCCCGAGAGGTCCATCCGAGTTTCCGTCGGACGGGCGGAGAATTCTCCAGAATTCCACCCCTCGGTCCGTTTTGCCAAAAAACTGCCCTCCTCTGTGGCCGAGAAACCAGACGGGGCGTAACGTGCAGGTCCGTCCTTCCCAGAAATCGATATCCGGTTTCTCGGTTTCTCGTCGCCGTCAACCCGGCCAACAGACCCTTCCGGGAGCCGTTAGGACCTGGCCCTCCGTCGGATGCCGCACGGTCCCGGCTCTGTGGCGGCCGCATTCGCGCCGGCGGGGCGCAGATGTAGAAACGAACGAGCCGACCTCTGTCTAAAGCTCCGTTGCCGACGCCCAGGTAAAAGACGAACAATCAGCGTTCGGCGGTGGTGAGAGTCCGAAATGAGCGGTGCGCAAAAATGGCTCCCCGAGCTCTCTTGGATGGACTTCCTTCGGCGTAGCGTGACCTCTTCCTCGCCGTACGGCGAAATCGTCCTATAATGAGAGTATTTATTCTATCGATTCGGAGCAGGATGCCCTCAGAAGGGTAGAGAGCCCGAGCGGTCCGGCGTGTTCCCCCGTGGCGGGCGGTCTGGGGCCCGGCGGCCCCCCGGCCCGGAAGGGCCGACCGCGCCGGGCGGCGGAACGGCTCGTCGGGCTGCTTTCCCGCGGCGGTGGCTCGGCAACCGGTCGGTCTCCGTCCGGGGAGTTCACGCCCACGTCCGTAGCCCCTCGGCCCCCACGCTGAAACCCTCGCTCTGAACAGTAGCGCTGGATAATTAGGGTTATTCGTTAAGCGTGAGGACGGTGGCGGATGCAGGGTAGGCGTGAATCCCCATTTTCCAGCTGAGGCCCAGAGAAGTGAGGTGACTCGGCCGAGGTCACCGAGCAGGGGAGCGGCGGAGGCGGGACCGGGACCCGCGGCCGGGCCCTTTCCACCGAGCCACGCCGCTTCTCTCTGTTGGGCGCTTACCGTGTGCGCGGCGCGAGAGGAGCGGGAGACGCACGGTAAAATCAGTTATAGGTATTTACTCAGGTGCCCGAAGGGGGAATATCAAGTGCTTCGACCGCGTAGGCGACGCACGGGGGCGGGTAGGGGAAGATGAGGCCTTCCCTGACTGAACCCTCCTTTCCCCTCCTCCCTCCTGCGTCGCCCTCCTTTACTCCCTGTACTCATCCCCCGTCCCCGCCCCGCGGCGCTTGCGTGCCCGTCCGTAATTTCAGTTTGTGTATACGGACCGATCCGTGTAATACGGTGATAATGCGTAAAATGCAATCCGACCCACCCTAGTGGAATCATCTTGGAATCTGCTGCGATAACATGGTGCGGTAGAGAAGCGGCGAGGCTCGGTGGAAAGCGCCCGGGCTTTGGAGCCGGAGGCCATGAGTTCGAATGCCAGCTCTGCCGCTTGGCAGCTGCGTGACGGTGGGCGGGTCCCTTCGCTTCTCTGGGCCTCGGTTCCCTCGGCTGGAAAACGGGGAGCCCCCCGTGGGACAACCTGATTCCCCTGTGCTCCGCACGTAGTAAGCGCTAAACGAATACCCACGTCGTTATCGTTATTACTAATAATAAGTGATGCAGCGTCTCACCGACCTTGTAATAAGGACGGGTGACCGGAGGGAATAGGGGCTAGGTCGGAGGAGACGTGATCTGACTAAGGCTTCGGCGGCGGAGGGGGTCCCGGGCCGGAGACGGTAAATCAGTCGCGTCGCTCGAGCGCGACTGTGTGCGGAGAGTTGTGCTGAGCTCTCGGGGTGGACGGCACATCAGCGCCACTTGTCAGCCGTGTGACTTTGGGCAAGTCACTTCGCTTCCCGGCGCCTCGGTTCCCTCATCTGTAAAATGGGGATGAAGACCGTGAGCCCCACGTGGGACGACCTGCTTCCCCCGCGTCCACCCCAGCGCTCAGAACGGCGCTCGGCACATAGCGAGCGCTTAACGAACACCGACTTTCCCCGCCCGCAGCCGCCTTCTAGGGGGAAGGAGGATGCGGAGAAGGGGTTGTTGCACATCGGACGCGATGGACTCGGGCTTCTCATCCCGTCTGTGCCCCCGGACCTCGGGCGCGGCGCTCAACCTCTCTGCGCCTCAGTTTCCTCGCCTGTAAAGCGGGGATCCCGACGGGGAGCTTCACGTGGGACGGGACGCGCGGAGCGGGCACTTAATAAATACCGTAAGGAAAGGAAAGGACATGACCCGCGTGGCAAATACCGTAAAAAAAAAAAAGGGGAAGGACGTAACACGCGGAGTAAGCGCTTAATAAACACCGTAAGAAAAAAAGGGGGGGGGGGGAGGCAGGAGGCCGGGAGAAGGATGGTTCAGTAGACAAGGGATAGGATAAGCGTTTGGATCAGCGGAGCAGCAATTCGGACGGGCCACTTGGATCTGCGGCCTTTATCCACCCCTCCCTCAGCCCCACAGCACTTAACGGACATATCGGTAATTCGTTTATATCAGTGTCTGCCCTCCCTGCTAGACTTGTAAGCTCGCTGTGGGCCGGTCTGCCGGTTATTATATTTTATAATATCAAATGATGACATCAGAAGGTAACGGAAAACTGTTATTATACTGCAGCCTCCCGAGCCGCTGTTACAGGGCTCCGCACGGGTCGACCCTCGGGAGACACCCTCGACGGAGGGTTAGCGGAGAGGGTGGGTTTCTAGCGACGTCGCGAATGTAGGACCGACGGGATGCGGGTCGAGGGAGAGTGATGAGCCGCGGGCGATCCCGAGATGGGGAGAACCGGGTTGGGTGGAAAGGGAAGGAAGCGGTGATTCGGACGGGTTTAGTTCGAGCGGCGATGACGAAAGGGAGTGGGAAACGGCAGAGGAGGAGAGGAGTCGGGGCCGGAGAGGGAGATTTGGGAGTCCTTCGTGTCGATGTGTTGGTCGAGGCCTGGGGGACCGAGGAGATTCTCCCGAGGGGGAAGAGAACGGGAGCGAGAACCGGTCACCACGGTGAGAGGTGCGGAGGAGGAGCCCGTGACCCGGGGCGGCCGGGGAGATTGGAGGGACACCAGAAGAGGACGGTCTCGGCGGAGCCGGAGTCCGCTAGCGTTCGGAGGAGGAGGTCGGTCCGCGGCGCCCGAGGCAGCCGAGCCGTCGAGGAGGATTGGGACGGCGTCGCGGCCGTTGGGTTTGGCGAGGAGGAGGTCGCCGGTGACTTGCGAGAGGGCGGTTTTCCCCGGAATGACGGGGATCGGAGAGGATCGGAGGAGAGGAAGCCGGGGGGCTGCGGGTGGGGAGGGTTCGCCCGGGGATTTGGAGGGCGATCGGGTGATTAAATCAGAGGGAGGTGGTCGGGGTTTGGTTTCGGGGACCGGAGATGGATGAACGTCGTAATAACGATAACGTCGGCACGTGCAGAGCCCCGTTCTAAGCGCCGGGGGAGACGCGGGGTCATCGGGTGGTCCCGGGTGAGGCTCCCGGGCTTCATCCCCATTTTCCAGACGAGGTCACCGAGGCCCAGAGAAGCGGAGCCGCCTGCCCACGGTCACCCAGCCGACACACGCCGGGATTCGAACCCGTGCCCTCGGGCTCCCCAGCCCGGGCTCTCGCCACCGAGCCGCGCCGCTCCCCGCGGCGAAAGCAGCCGTGGGAAGTGACCGGTCGAAGGGGGAGCTCGGGGAGGGAGGGGGAGGGAGGGGAGGGAGGGGGCGGATTTTGACGGGAGGCGGGTGATCTCTTGAGATTTTCCCGGGAGGGACGGAAGGGTCAGAGAAGAAGGCAGGAGAAGGGAGGGCCTGGGGAGGAGCGGGGCAGATCTCGGGGAGAATCACGTCTCGTGGTTTCAATTTTGTCGATAGAATACGTGGCGGGGTCGTTAGGGGTGAGAGACGGCGGAACAGCGCAGGCGTGTAATCCACCTCAGATATTTTCACCGCCGAGGACGAGAGTCACATCGCCTAGCATCTCTGGGGTTTTCCTCCGCGAAGACAGAGGCCATCTGGTTATCAGCGATTCAATTACCGGTATTCACGGCCCAGGTCGCTTCCCCAAAACCTCGCCCCGCGCGCATCTCCTTGCCCCTCGGAAACCCCCGACTGTGGTCCAGCCCGTCTCCGCGTCCCGTAGAGACGTCCGACCGTCGTCGCCCAGGCCCCCCGGGGGGCGTGGCCCGGCGGGGAGAGGACGGGTCCGGGAGTCGCGGGGACCCGGGTTCCGATTCCGGCCCCCCCCCCCCGGCTCGTCTCCCGTTTGACTTCGGACAGGTCGCTTGACCTCTCCGCGCCTCCGACGCGTCATCACGGGGAGCCCCGCGCGGGACGGTTGCCGCGTCCGACCCGATCAGCCTCTGTCTGCCCCACGCTCGGTCGAGTGTCCGGAACGTGGTCGGCGCCTAATGGGTGTCGTCAACGGGGGAAAAACAATCAGCTTTCTCCCTCCTACCTAACCTGGCCCATGGCCCGCTCCGCCCCAACCCGCACACTTTGCTCCTCCGACGCCGACGGCGTCGCCCGCTCTCGTCCCGTCGACCCTTCCGCCTGGAATCCTTTCCCTTTTCTTCGCCGGCGGGTCCCGACCCTCTCCTTCGAAATCCAGTCTCTTCCGCGAAGCCTCCCCCGATGGATCGCGTCCGCATCCCCGTAGCTGTCGGGTTATCGCCGGGCCTTGGCCGGCCCCCCGCCCCCCGGGCTCACGTGCTTAACCTTCCTCCCGTTGGAGCGCCTTCCCTCCTCAGACCCCACAGACGGTGACTCTCCCCGACCTCGGAGCCTTATCGAAGACACGTCTCCTCCAGGAGGCCTTCCCTGACTCAACCCCCCCTTCTCTCCTCCCACTCCCTTTCGCCTCCCCCGGATCGCCCCCTCCGTTCTCTCCCCGGCCCGGCCCCGCGGCACTCGGCTGGGCTGCGATTTCTTTTTAGTCTCTCCCCCCCGACTAGACTGCGAGCTCCCTGTGGGCCGGGAACGTCTTTATCGTTGTATCGTACTCTCCCAAGCGCTCAGTACGGGGCCCTGCGCACGGTAAGCGCTCAATAAATACATCTGAGGGAGCGAACGAGGCGCCGCTTACGTTTCGGACCGGGTCCCGGGCCCCGGGGCGGACGCAGGGTCGGGCCGGGCACGGGCACCGTCCCGCCCGGGGCGCGCGGTATAAATAAGGACGGAGCGGAGGCGCCGAATCGCCGCCGAGGAAGCCGCGGCGCAGGCGAGTTGAGTGACTCGCCCCGGGTCTCGCGGCGGCAGAGCCCGAGTCGAAACCCCGGATCCCCCCCGGGCCCGCGTTCCTTCCGCCGATCGTGTTGGTATCTGTTAAGCGCTTACTATGCGCGGAGCAGTGCGCTAAGCGCCGGGTTGATACAGGGTAATCGGGTTGGCCCACGTGGGGCTCACGGTCCTCATCCCCACTTTCCGGACGAGGGAACCGAGGCCCCGACAAGTGAAGCGACTCGCCCGCGGTCACACGGCTGACAAGCGGCAGAGCGGGGATCGCAACTCGCGACCTCCCACTCCCAAGCCCGGCCTCTTTCCGCGGCGCCGCGCCGCTTCCCCCGCAGCCCGTTCCCGAGCCGGGGGCGCCCAGGCAGCGCTCAGAAGACACGACTCCTCTATCCCTGGCGGGAAGAGCCGCCCGCCGCGTCCTGAGCCGGGCCCTCGAGGAGGGGACGGAAGAGGAGACGCGATTCCCGCCCCGGAGCGAGGAAGCTCTCTGTCGAGGAGGTCGTCTCCTCGGACGGTGGAAAGCAGGGCCGTCCGTGTGACCCACCCCCCCCCCCCCCCCCCCCCCCCGGCCAACCGTCTTCCCGGTTAAGCGTGGGCAGCCGGCACGGATTTAACTTGGAAAGGGCAGAAGCCGGAAAAATCAACGGGAAAGGCAGACACGCAGCCCCGTTCCCGCCGCTCGTGCTGCCGCAGGGAGAGGTGTCTCTCAGCACCCTCAGCCGCCTCGCCGTTCGGGGCCTCGGCTGCCTCATCCGGAAAACGGGGATCGGGGGCGTCCCTCGTGGGACGGGGGCACGGTCCCACCTGAACGGAGGAAGCGCTTCACAGATGCCGTCATCGTCATCGTCGTCAATAATGATGTTGGTATTTGTTAAGCGCTTACTACGTGCAGAGCACCGTTCCGGTCGTCCCACGCGAGGCTCCCGGCTAATCCCCATTTTCCAGGTGAAGTGACCGAGGCCCAGAGAAGTGACGGGACCCGCCCCCGGTCACACGGCTGCCAGGTGGCAGGGCCGGGATCCGAACCCGTGCCCTCTGACTCCCGAGCCCGGGCTCTTTCCGCGGAGCCACGGGACCGGTCACCGGGTCTCCCCCCGTTTTACGCGGCGCTTCGTCCCGTGCCCCGGGGAGGCCCGGTCACGTCCGACCCCCTTCTCCTCAGCGAAACTAACGCCCGGGTAACTCGTCTTTCGCTTCACCTGCGCGGCCCTCCTTTCTCCCCCCCCCCCCCCCCCCACGCGCCGTTTTGTTCCGAATTCCCCGTCGATCCTCTTCTCGCGCCCTCCGTCCCGCGCACAAAGAGAGACTGTCCCTCCGCTGATTCTAGCTCGCTCCATCGTTGGGAATTTCCAAAGCTCCCTCCTTGGGACCCCAATCCGGGGAAGTGATATTATCGTGCCTTCCGCCTATCCTCTTTTTTTTTTTTCCGGCGCCCCCCCCCCCCCGCCGATCCCGTCTGGCCTCCCCGCTTGGCGGGATCCCGTTCTTGCGCCTTTCCCTTTTACGCCCAGTCTCTTCTCCCCCCCCCCCGGTCCAAGCGCTCAGTCCGGTGCTCTGCACGCGGTAGGCGCTCAATAAGTGCTAGCGAGTGAATCGCCGCCGAGAGACGACCGCGGCGGTTCGGAAAGGACGGAGGAAGCCGGACGCGCGCAGTCGGGGACTTGCGAGCCCCCGGGGGGGTTCGGCCGTTTCGGCCGAGCGAGTCAAACGCGCAGTAGGTTTCGCCTCGGCCCGCGGGACGGCCCGGCCCGTGAATTTTAGGAGCCCGAAAGCCCGTCGGGGGGCAGGGACCGTCTCTGTCTGTCACCCGCCCGTCCGTTCCAAGCGCTTAGTACAGTGCCCCGCACACAGTAAGCGCTCAGTACACACCGTCGGACGAATGAGTCCCCGCGCGCCCGTTACCCTCGATTTAAAGCTCGCTCTTCCGCGTAAAGCTACCCGGATTTGGGTCTCCTCTGTAAGGGAAGCGGGAGATATCCTCTGCCGATAGTCTCCGTAGCCCGTCGGCTGTGATGTTCCAACTCCGAACTCTGGAAGGCTGCGACGCGTCTGAGGCCGACCTCTTCCCCCAGATCCCCGGCCCGTGTCGGCCGGGGTGACGACGACGACGTCGCCGTTGGTTAAGCGCTTGCTAAGCCCGTCAGACGGCAGGGACCGTCTCTGTCTGTTGCCGGCTTGGCCGTTCCAGGCGCTCGGTACGGTGCCCCGCCACAGAGTAGGCGCTCAGTAAATGCTCCCCAACGAATACGCGCAGAGCACTGTCCCAAGCGCCGGCGGAGGTACGGGGTCATCGGGTCGCCCCGCGTGGGGCTCGCGCTTCGAAATCCCCGTTTTCCGGGTGAGGTGACCGAGGCCCAGAGAAGCGGAGCGGCTCGCCCCCGGTCACCCGGCCGAGATTCGAACCCGGGACCCCGGACCCCCCCCCCCCCCCCAGGCCCGGGCTCTCCCCACCGAGCCCCGCCGCTCGGCCGATTCGGCTGAGAAGTGTTCCTCTCGCCACGGAGGCGCAACCGCGGCTCCTTGGGGTAGACGTTCTGGTCACAGAGAACCGCTCTTTGGACATCCCTTTCGACCCCGTGAGGCCGACGGGGAGGCTCGGCGGAAAGAGCCCGGGGCCGGGGAGTCGGAGGCCGCGGGTCCCGATCCCCGCCCCGCCGCTCGGCGGCTGGGCGACCGCGGCCGAGGCGCTTCCCTCGTCTGGGCCTCGGTTCCCTCGTCTGGAAAATGGGGCCGAAGACCGGGAGCCTCGCCTGGGACGATCGGATCGGCCCGGGTCTGCCCCGGCGCTCAGCGCACGGTGAGCGCCGAACGGACGCCAACGTTACGACATCATCATTCAGACGGCGGGTGCTCGGTAAATCCAAAGGAATGGGTTCCGGGAACCGCACCGGAGGCGGAGTCCAGAGGGAAGCAGCGAGGAGATCTGCTGGGAAACGGCCCGGCTCATCGGGCGGCCCCCCGGGAGGCTCCCGGTCTTCGGCCCCGTTCTCCGGACGAGGGAACCGAGGCCCAGAGGAGCGAAGCCGCTCGCCCGCGGTCACACGGCCGCCGAGTGGCGGGGCCGGGAGTCGAACCCGTGACCTCTGACTCCGCGGCCCGGGCCCTTTCCACTGAGCCGCGCCGAAAACCGGGAGCCCCACGCGGGCCAGCCCGATGACCCCGTATCTCCCCCCAGCGCTTAGAACGGCGCTAAATGAGCGCTTAATAAATGCCAACGTGATTATTATTATGATTATCACCCTGCGGTCGCTCGGCAGCTTGGGTCCCTGTGCGTTTTAGGGGAAAAAAAGAACGTTCCTCGGCGTCATCGCTCCGCAACCTCTCCCCGACTTCCGGTGCGGCGCCGGGCGGGACGACACCGCCCGTGCTCCCTCCCGACGGTTCGGGGGAACCCAGAGGCCGCGGCGAGGCCGAAGTCATTCGTTATTTAACGGGGTTAAATGTTGTCATTCGTAATATAATCATAATGATATCTAAATACATTTTATTGATTTATGGATAATATTTATCACTTATAATAATATTATTTAAGGACAATGTATATCATCGTATTATATATAACATAATGGTATGTAATTTATTTAAAATATTTGACATTTAGAATACTATTATAGAATGTTGGTATTTGTTAAGCGCTTACTACGCGCAGAGCGCCGTTCTCAGCGCTGGGGCGGATACGGGGTCATCGGTCTGTCCCACGTGAGGCTCCCGGATAATCCCCATTTTGCGGATGAGGTCGCCGAGGCCCGGGGAAGTGAAGTGACCCGCCCACGGTCACACGGCGGACGGGCGGCGGAGCCGGGAGTCGAACCCGCGACCTCTGATTCCGAAGCCCGGGCTCTCTTCGCTGAGCCACGTGTGACAATAATATAATGGACGATTATATTATATATGATAGTATAATAATCGCATACCATGCAGTGCAGTAACAATAACACGAGGAGCGGCGTGGCCACGAGAAGCAGCGCGGCTCAGTGGCGGGAGCCCGGGCCTGGGCGGCAGAGGTCACGGGTTCGAATCCCCGCTCCGCCGCCTTGCCAGCCGGGTGACTTCGGACGAGCCGCTTCGCTTCTCGGTGCCTCAGTTGCGTCGTCTGTAAAACGGGGATTCGAACCGGGAGCCCCCCGTGGGCCGGCCCCGATCACCTCGCAGCCCCCCAGCGCTTAGAACGGTGCTTCGCGCGTCGTCAGCGCTTCGCAGATGCCACCGTTTATTTTTTTATTCCTTGATCTTCCACCGCCGGGGAACGGGGAGCGTCGAGGCGGCGGAATCCCGCGAATGCAGCCGGATCGCGGGAATTCCTCGCCGGGCGCCGGGCCGGGGAGGTTCTCTCCTTCCGCCTCTGCTCGGTGGGAAGGGCCCGAATCCCGGCTCCGCCGCCCGGCGGCTGTGTGACCGAGGGCGAGTCGCTTCCCTTCTCTGGGCCTCAGTTCCCCTCGTCTGGAAGACGGGCGTTTTCCACCGTTTATATCACGCCGCCGCCGTGACGGGCCTCCTGCGTCCCCAGGACGAGGGCGCGGTCGGGGGGAGACCGAGGCGGGAGGCGGGGAACGGCCGACGCCGGCCCGCCCCTCCCCGTTTCTTTCCGATTCCCGGGAGGAAGGCCGGGGGGAGGGGATCACGCTGCCGTTTTGCCCCACCCGCCGGGCCCGGCCGGCGTTTCGGTGCCGGGCGCGGAGCGCGGCGTGGCGAACCGCGCTGGGCTGCGTGACCGTGGGCAAAGTCGCTTCGCCTCTCCGGGCCTCGGTTCCCTCGGCCGGAAAATGGGGGTTGAGACTGTGAGCCTCACGGGGGACAACCTCATTCCCCCGCATCTCCCCCGGCGCTCAGAACGGTGCTCTGCACGTAGTAAGCGCTTAACAGATACCAACGTTATTATCGTTGTGGGTGGGAACGCCCGAGCTCGCCTCCTCCGAGGGGCCTTCCCGGACTGAGCTTCCCCCTCTTTCCCCCTTCACCTCCCCTCAGCTGAGCCCCCTTTCCCTCTGCTCCCCCTTCCCCTCAGCCCCGTGCTCGTTCGCGTGTATCATTCATTCTTCCCCTCGGCTCCGTCTGCCGCCGCCGTTCTCGTCCGCCCGTCTCCCCCGATCGGTCGGAGGGCGGGGGCCGTCTCTGTCCGTCGCCGGATCGGCCATTCCAAGCGCTTCGTACGGCGCCCTGCACGTAGCGAGCGCTCGGTGAATCCTGCTGGATGAACGAATCGACGGCGAGCCCGTCCCCGGGCCGGGCTGCTCTCTCTCTGCCGTAATAACTGTAATAACGGCGGCGTTTGTTGAGCGCTCGCTGTGTGCCGAGCGCCGTTCTGAGCGCCGGGGGAGACGCAGGGTCATCGGGTGGCCCGAGGTGGGGCTCGCCGGTCTTCATCCCCATCTGAGGTAACCGAGGCACCGAGGAGGGACCTGCCCAGGGTCACAGAGCTGACGCGCGGCGGCGCCGGGACTAGAACCCGCGACCTCCGACTCCTAAGCCCGGGCGCCTCCCGCCGAGCCGCGCTGCCGCCGAGCACTGGGGAGGGTACGGGGCCGCGGAGTTGGTCGACCTACCTTAGCGATGATGATGATGATGATGATGATGATGTCGGTATCCGTTAAGCGCCTACTGCGTGCAGAGCACCGTTCTGAGCGCCGGGTCATCGGGGGGGCCCCACGTGGGACTCCCGGTCTTCATTCCCCTTTTCCAGATGAGGTCACTGAGGCCCAGAGAGGCGAAGTGACTCGGCCGCGGTCACGCGGCTGCCGAGCGGCGGGGCCGGGATTCGATCAGACCGCGAGCCCGTCGCTCTCCGTTGCCCGGTCGTCCGTTCCCGGCGCTCCGTAGAGTGCTCCGCACGGAGTAGGCGCTCAGTACACGCCAGCGGGGCTCGGCGGAAGGAGCCCGGGCTTGGGAGTCCGGGGTCATGGGTTCGAATGCCGGCTCCGCCGCCCGTCCGCCGCGCGACTGTGGGCGGGTCACTTGGCCCCTCCGGGCCTCGGTCCCCGCATCCGGAAAAGGGGGATTAACCGTGAGCCCCCCCCGTGGGACCTCTGTCTCCCCCGGCGCTTCGAACGGCGCTCGGCGCGTCGTAAGCGCTTCACGGATACCGGCCTCGTTATTATCGTTATCATCATCGTTCCCGTTAAACGAACACTGACGAATGAAGGAACGAACGGCGATCCGCGTGGCCGGGGGCCCACGGGCCGTACCGGCGTGTGGGTGTTCGCGGGTCCCCGGCCCGCGACTTAGATGGACGCCGGATGCCCGGAGAGCCCCCGGGAAGGCAGAGTAGACCGGTTCTACTGATCTGAGAAGATCCGAGGAGCAGCGGGGGCTCAGCGGCAGGAGCCCGGCCTGGGGGAGTCCGAGGTCGCGGGTCCGAATGCCGGCCCCGCCGCCCGTCCGCCGTGTGACCGTGAGCAGGTCACCCGGTTCCCCCGGGCCTCGGTTCCCTCAGCCGGGAGATGGGGATGAAGACCGTGAGCCCCACGCGGGCCCACCGGATGACCCCGTATCTCCCCCGGCGCTTAGAACGGCGCCCTGCGCGTAGTAAGCGCTCAACGGATAGCGACGTTATCATTATTCGCCGCCATCTTGCGTCCCCCCCCCGTCCGTCCGTCCGTCCGTCCCCCCCCCCCCCCCCGGATTTCGCGCACAGACTCGCCGCCGGGAGGGAACCTTCCACCGGGAGCGTCCGGCCGTAACCGCCCCCCGGGGGGAGCGTACCGAACGCCTCTTCTGTCGCAGAGAGCCGCGTCCCGGCCGAGGTCGTGGCCGCCGTCGACGTGAACACCGTGGCCAACGAGGTGTACCGGCACAACTTCCCCGCCACCCCGCTGTGGGCCAAGACGATCGAGGTGAGGCGCCTTTCGGACCCCGGGGGGGCGGTGGGGTTCGCGAAGCGCCGACTGCGTGCGGGGCGCCGTCCCGAGCGCCGGGGGAGATGCAGGGTCATCGGGCGGTCCCGTGTGAGGCTCCCCGTTTTCCAGATGGGGCCCAGAGAAGTGAGGCGACCTGCCCACGGTCACACGGCTGCCAGGCGGCGGAGCCGGGATTCGAACCCGCGCCCCCCGACCCCCCAAGCCCGGGCCCTTTCCACCGAGCCGCGCCGCCTCCCGTGCTGTTTGTCAGGCGCTCGCTGTGGGCAGGGCACCGCTCTAAGCGCTCGGGGAGACGGAGGGTCTTAATCCCCATTTTCCAGACGAGGTCCCTGAGGCCCAGAGAAGCGAGGCGACTGGCGGACGGGTGGCGGAGCGGGATTCGAACCCCCGCCTCCCGAGCCCGGGCTCCTTCGGCCGAGCCACGCGGCCCCTCACCTGTCCCGTGCTCGCCGCGTGCCGCTCCCGATTTAGGATCGCCCGCCCGAGAAGGAGATGGGGGATTATCGGAATAGCTTCCCCTCCGCGGCGTCGAAACCCTCCTAATAATAATAATAATAATGTGGGTGTTCGTTAAGCGCTTACTGTGTGCCGAGCGCCGTTCTAAGCGCTGGGGGAGACAGAGGGGAATCAGGTGGTCCCACGTGGGGCTCACGGTCCTAATCCCCGTTTTACAGATGAGGTGACCGAGGCACCGAGAAGTGAAGTGACTCGCCCAGAGGCACCCAGCTGACAGGTGGCCGAGCCGGGATTCGAACCCGTGACCTCCGACGCCGAAGCCCGGGCTCTTTCCACCGAGCCGCGCCGAGGCCGCCGCAGATACGGGCGGAATACTAAAAAAAAAAAAAAAATCCATCTGAAATTTCGGCCTTTCCGTATTTGCCGAGCTCGGCACGCGCTTCGGTCGCCGGACAGGGTCTCGAAGCCCGTCACCGGGCGCTCCGAGCGCTCAGGGCGGCGCGCCGCGCGTAGTAAGCGCTCACTGGATACTACTGAATGAATCAGATGCCCGACCCCTCCTCCGAACGCCGTTTTGGGCCTCGACTCGGTGTTTCAGAGGGTGCCTTTCCTCATCCCGGCACGTCTCCGACTCCCACCGCGGTTTCTGTGAATCGAACACGGGACCGAACGGCTCTTTTCCCCGCCGTTCCCGGCCGGGAGGCGCCGTGCGTCCGACCCCCTCCTCCGCCGTCCCGCCGTAACTTAACGTTTCCTTCCTTCTCCGGCGTCGCGGCCGCTCAGGGGATTTCACTGCAGGAGTTCGACAGGTTGTCCTTCGACGTGATGTTGATGAGCCCCCCGTGCCAGCCGTTCACCAGGTAGGATTTTCAACTCTCCACCCCCGAGGCAGGCGACGGGCCTCGGAATCACGTCGAGAAGAGCGGTTCCTGTCAAGTGCAGCCTCCGGCCCGTCCGGTCGTATTTACGGAGCGCTCGCCGCGTGCGGGGCTCCTTGCCGAGAACCAGATGCTAGAAGCAGATGGGTCCCCGTCCTACCGAGCGCCCACCTCCTCCAAGAGGCCTTCCCGGACCGAGCTTCCCCTTTTCCCTCTGCTCCCCGTCTCCCTTCCCCTCCGCCCCGTTTGTGGATACTTTTCCGACCCTCTCCGTCTCCGTTGACGAGCTGTCCGTCCCCTCGATGCCGTCTCTCGCGATTCAGCCGTCTCCTTTTCCGCCCGTCCGTCTCCCCCGACGGGACCGCGAGCCCGTCGACGGGCGGGGACGGTCTCTGTCGCCCGTTCCGGGCGCTTAGTACAGCGCTCGGCGCCTAGCGAGCGCCCAATAGATAGCATTGCCTGAAGGACCCGACCTGGGCCGGCCAGTCTCTCCCGCCACGTCGGGAAGCCCGGACTCCCGCGGGGAAGGGCGTCCATCCGCCCCCTCCCCGCGGAGCGAAGAGAGGCGAAAGGATCCCGTGGAATCTCGATTCCGGGGTTGAATTCGGGAATCGTTCGGATGGATTTGCGGTCTCTCACCGTGACGCTGGATCGCCGAGATCCGCCCTCTCCTCTCCCCCCGAACGGCTACCTTACCGCTACGGGCTCTCCTTATATCCCGGCCGGACTGCCGTGTCGGCCTCCTCTCCGACCTCCCTCCCTCCTCTCTCGCCCCGCTCCGGTCTATCCTTCGCTCCGCCGCCCGGCCCGTCTTCCCGCAGAAACGGTCCGGGCACGTCGCTCCCCTTCTTCAACCCCTCCAGCGGTTGCCCGTCGACCTCCGCTCCCAACAGAAACTCCTCACTCTAGGCCTCGAGGCTCTCCGTCGCCCCGCCCCCTCCCACCTCTCCTCCCCTCTCTCTTTCCGCCGCCCGCCCCGCCCGCTCCGCTCCTCCGCCGCCCGCCTCCTCGCCGTGCCCCGGTCCCGCCCGTCCCGCCGTCGACCCCCGGGGCCCCGTCGTCCCGCGGTCCCGGGACGCCCTCCCTCCTCGCCTCCGCCAATCTGATTCTCTTCCCCTCTTCGAATCCCTACTTAAAACTCGCCTCCTCCGCGAGGCCTTCCCGGACCGAGCTCCCCTTCTCCCTCTGCTCCCTCTGCCGCGCCCCCTTCGCCTCTCCGCAGCTCAACCCTCTTTTCCCCCCGTCTCCCTCCGCTCCTCCCCCTCTCCCTTCCCGTCCCCTCGGCGCCGTACTCGTCCGCTCGACCGTATATATTTTCATTACCCTATTTATCCTGTTAATGAGACGTGCGTCGCCTCGATTCTGTTTAGTCGCCACCGTTTCTACGAGACGCTCTTCCCCTCGACTCTATCTGTCGCCACGGTTCTCGTCCGCCCGTCTCCCCCGATTAGACCGTGAGCCCGTCGGAGGGCGGGGACCGTCTCTGTCTGTCGCCGACCCGTACATCCCAAGCGCTCAGTACGGTGCCCCGCACGTAGTGAGCGCTCAATAAATACTATTGAACGGATGAATGAACTGGCTCGACGCTCCGAACTTTGCGGAGTAACGCTCGGGGGGCCCGGGGCAGAATCGTCCCCGTCGTTTGCAGTTAAATCTTGGTCATTTGGAAGCGCTTGCTGGAAAATTCTTCTGGCTCTTTGGCAAGAAGCCGCTCTTCTCTACTGCCTCAATAAGGCTGCCGGGGGGGCGGGGGGGGGGGGCGGCGAAAAGCAGTTTTTCAATGATCTTTCAAATCGGGAGTTAAATTCATCGCGAGTTAACGGGGGGCGGGGGGCTGGGGGGGGAGATTCAGTTACCGGGATAAAGCGGCCGCGGTCGACTTATGTCAGGTCGGCGCCCGGGAATTTTCAGCGCGCCAGTTGACGGGAACGCGGGGCTTTATCGAAAACGGCGCCGATTAAATGGAGGAATTTACTAGTAATAACGTTAATAACGTGGGTATCCTACGTCCAAGCGCCGGGGGAGATACGGGGTCACCGGGTCGTCCCGCGCGAGGCCCCCCGGTCGATCCCCGTTTTCCAGACGAGGTCGCCGAGGCCCGGAGGAGCGAAGCGACCCGCCCACGGTCACAGAGCCGGGAGCCGACCCCGTGACCTCTAGACTCGGAAGCCCGGCCTCTTCCCACCGAGCAAGGGCAACGAGATCTCCCGCGCGGCAGCCCCGTGGACCCATCCAGGGTGCAGATCCCCCGCTCTTTTTAGAAGGCGGAAGCCTTTGAACGGCTCGCTCCGTCCGCTCCCCCGCTTTCTTTTCAGAACCGGCCTTCGGGGCGACGCGGCCGACGGGAGAACGAAGAGCTTTCTGTATCTCCTGCGGATCCTACCCAGGTACCCCCCTTTGGCGACCGCTTCGGCGACCGTTAGATCGAGGCGGGTCGGTCCCCGGAGTCCCGAAGCAGCGCGGCTCAGTGGAAGGAGCCCGGGCTCGGGAGTCGGCGGGCGTGGGTCCGAATGCCGGCTCCGCCGCTCGTGGGCGGGTCGCTTCCCTTCTCTGGGCCTCGGTGACCTCGTCTGGAAAATGGGGATTCAAACTGGGAGCCCCACGTGGGACGACCCGATAGCCTCGTATCCCCCCCCCCCCCCCCCAGCGCTTAGAACAGTGCTCGGCACATAGTGGGCGCTTAACAGATACCACCGTTATTTAAGGCCACACCGCCGAGGCGCCCGACGTGCGGGGCCGTCCCGAGGGGGTCGTTTCCACCGGGCCGCCAGCGTGGGCACGTTTCAGATCGAGTCCCCTCGCCGTCCGCCCGCCGGCTTCCAGTGGCGTGCGACGGGAGGATCCCGAAAGACGCAAACCCAGCGGAGCCGTTGGGGAGGATGAGGTTGGCGCCCGCCTGCCACGTGGTCACCTTTTCGATTCCGTGGGTTCGGAACGTCCGTTCCGGGGGCCCCCCCCCCCGAAACAGCCCCTTTCCCTAAAGGACGACGAGTCCCATCCCGGCGGGTCCCCGGGGCCGGAGCGGGAGCCGGGCGGAGGAGGCGGCAGGCGAATGGCGATGACGACGACGACGACGGTCGGTATTTGTTAAGCGCTGACCGTGTGCGGAGCGCTGTTCTGAGCGCTGGGGTGGACGCAGGGGAATCAGATCGTCCCACGTGGGGCTCCCAGTCTTAATCCCCACTTCCCAGACGAGGGAACTGAGGCGCAGAGAAGCGAAGTGACTCGCCCACGGTCACACAGCCGCCAAGGGGCCGAGCTGGGATTCGAACTCACGACCTCTGACTCCAAAGCCCGGGCCCTTTCCGCTGAGCCACGTGTGATGGACTCGATCCCACCTAAGACGGCGCGCGCCTCCCCGAGGCGACCGTACTCGCCGGGGCGGGGGACGGAATCGATCGCAGCCGCCGGGCCTTCGTTCCCGTCTGTGATCCCGTTTCCTTTCTGCTTTTCCCGCAGGCTCCGGAAACCGCCCCGGTATATTCTTTTGGAAAACGTCAAAGGATTTGAAGGCTCCGCCACCAGGTAAGGAGGACGTGGGGTCCACTCGGGCGGATCGGGGCCGGTAATCGGAGAAGCGAGAAGAGGAGGTGTCGGGGGGAGCGGGGACCCCGGCCCCCACACCCTGCGGAGGTGCTGCGGAGGGTCGGGGGCGGCGCGGCGAATGACGTCGCTATCTGTTAAGCGCTTACTACGCGCGGAGCACTCGTCCAGGCGCCGGGGTCGATCCGGGGTCATCGGGCGGTCCCGCCCGAGGCCCCCAGTCCCCGTTTTCCGCGTGAGGTCACTGAGGCCCGGAGAAGAGAAGCGACTCGCCCGCGGGGCGCGGCCGGGATTCGAACGCGTGACGTCGGACTCCCCGGCCCGGGCCCTTCCCGCTTCTCGGCTCCATCCCGGCCTCGGCGCGTCAGCCCCCGCTCCGTGGCTCTCGTCTGCCGGACGGCGTCCGGGGGGGGGAGCGTCAGCGGGACGGAGCCTCCCGACCCCTGGGGGCCCGGGGGAAAGAGCCCGGGCTCTGGGAGAGCGGGGTCCCGGGTTCCGATCCCGGCCCCGCCGCTCGTCAGCGGGGCGGCTTTGGGCGAGTCACTCCTGCGGGCCGCGGCGACCTGGTCCGGCAAAGGGGGAGGAAGTCTGGCGGCCGCACGTGGGCCAACCTGATTGGCCTGGGCTCAGAACAGCGCTTGGCACATAGTGAGCGCTTCGCAGATGCCGTCGTCATCATCATCATCATCCTCCCTCTGGCCTGGAACGCCCTCCAGACGCTCCCGACTTCGGCGCCCCGCTGAAATCCTCTTTCCCCCCCCGGACGACACACTCGTTTCCCCCACGCGTCTTCCCTTCTGTCACCTGTTACGCTCTCCAACCCGTCGAGCACCGCGACGGTCAGCGTGGCTCGGTGGAAAAGGGCCCGGGCTTCGGAGTCGGGGATCACGAGTTCGACTCGCGGCTCTGCCCCTCGTCAGCCGGGTGACCGCGGGCGAGTCGCTTCGCTTCTCTGGGCCTCAGTTCCCGCATCTGGGAAACGGGGATTAACCGTGAGCCTCACGCGGGGCCGCCTGATTACCCCGTATCTCCCCCGGCGCTTAGAACGGTGCTCGTCACCTAGCGAGCGCTCAACGGATACCGACGTTATTATCGTCGCCCTTTCCCCCCAGCGCACGGGGCCGCGTCGTTCCAGCCGGCGATTCCCCCTCTGCGCCGTAAATCCGTCTCCTCCCCAGGCTACGTGTCTCCTTTCTTTCCTCCTGGAATTGGTGAAGCGTCTAGTATGTGCGGGGCGCTGTCGTGATCACGACGGCGTTGGTATCTGTTAAGCGCTTACTACGTGCAGAGCGCCGTTCTAAGCCCTGGGGGGGGGATCCAGGGTCATCAGCTGTCCCGAGTGAGGCTCCCGGTGAACCCCCGTTTTACGGACGAGGACGCCGAGGCGCAGAGAAGCGGAGTGACTCGCCCCCCCGGTCACACAGCTGCCGAGTGGCGGGGCTGGGATTCGAACCCGTGACCGCCGACCCCCAAGCCCGGGCCCTTGCCGCTGAGCCACGCTGCTCCTCTAGACACGGGGCGGATGCGGGGAAGTCAGATGGGACACGGTCCCCGTCCCCCGCCGTCAGGGCCCGCGGTCTCGCTCCCCGTTTTACGGGTGAGGTCACCGAGGCACGGAGAGGTCAGGCGACCGGGCCCGGGCGGCGTGGGTTCGAATCGCGGCCCCTTGGCGGCCGGGAGACTGCGGGCGAGTCACTCCCCTGGGCCTCGGAAAACGGGGATGGAGACCGGGAGCTCGACCCCGGGTCTCCCCCGGCGCTCAGAACGGCGCTCTGCACGTAGCGCGCGCTTAACGGACACCGCCGTCATTATCCCGATCGAGTGGCGGAGCCGGGATTGGAACCCGGCTCCTCCGGCCCTCGGACCTGCGTAACGCTGCTTTCCACCCAATCGCGCCGTCCCGCGCGTTTAGAATAGCGCTCAGCGGACACCCCCCCCCCCCGATCGATCGACCATTTCGTTGCTCGAAGCAGGGATGGGGGGGGGGGGGGGCGCCCGGGAGGGAGACGGGGGCGACCGGGCTTCGGGAGCATCGCCGGTCCACGTCGGTCTCTCGACCCGTGGGAAAGATGATCGAGAGAGCGGCTCCGGTGGGGCGGAACCAGCCGGAATTCAGCCCGACGACGGAAAACCGCGTTCGGTTCGGCTCTTCTTCCGTGTCGGGTCGAGTCGCGGGGAATCGCTCCGCCGGGATCGGGTCTTCGGTGAACCGGGCGGCGGCGGCGGCCGTCGGAGGGCCTCGGCGGTCGCGCCGGGGCCCGGCTCTCTCCCCGTGCCCTCGAATCCCTCGGCGAGTCGATCCCGAGCGCGGAGCGGCCGGGAAAGGCCACTGGAGGCCCTTCCCCGGAATCGGGGGGACACGGGGACCGTTCCACGATGAACGAGTCTCTGACCGTTTGGGGCCGGGGAGGAGGCACGGAAGACCCGGGGGCGGGGATCGTCTCCGTCGGCTGCCGCGTTGTCCAGCGCAGGCGCTTAGTACAGTGCTCAGCACGTGGTAAGCGCTCAGTAGATACCCTTGAATCAGTGAATGAGACCTAAGGCGAGGGGGAAGAGGGTGTGTCCGGCCCGAATCTCCGTATGGGGAAAATAAAACCGTCGGTAATAATGCGGGCACCGTCTCCATCTGCTGCCGACTTGTCCGTTCCAAGCGCTTAGTGCGGTGCTCTGCACCTGGTAAGCGCTCAATAAATACTATGGAATGAATGAATGAGTCACAGTAACGTTGGTATTTGCTAAGCGCCTACTATGTGCAGAGCACCGTTCTGAGCGCCGGGGGAGATACAGGCGGTCCCACATGAGGCTCCCGGTCTTCATCCCCGTCTTCCAGAGGAGGTCACTGAGGCCCAGAGAGGCGAAGCGACTCGCCCACGGTCGCCCGGCCGGGCCGGCATTCGCACCCGTGACCTCCGACTCCCGAGCCCGGCCTCTTTCCGGGCCCCTCTGGTATTTCCTGAGCGCCTCCTATGTGCGGAGCCCTGGGATGAATGTTGGGGAGGGCCCAGTGAAGTGAGTAAACTGGCTCCTACCTTCGGGGATCGTCCAGCGGGGGAGACGGATCCCAAGATAAAGGTCGAGGAGGCGGAGGGGAGGCGAAGTTTCGGGCGCTTCCGGAGTCCATCCATTTATTGAGCGCTTACTACGCGCAGAGCACCGTCCCGAGCGCTCGGAACGGACGGATGGGTAGCCGGTAGAGACGGTCCCCGCCCTTCGACGGGCTCACGGTCTCATCGGGGGAGACGGACGGACGAGAACGACGGCGGTGGGTGGAATCGAGGGGAAGGACGTCTCGTCAGAAACAAGAAGCCGATAAATGGAATCAAGGCGACGAGAGACCCGACTGCCAAGGTTCCCCCGTTTTCCCGGCGCCAGAATTTCTCTCGCCCTGCCCGACGCTCGGGCCACGGAGACCCGAGCGGAAGAGTTCCCGCCGGGGTTCGTGGCGCGAGGCCAGGCCCCCCCTCTTGCCTGCCCCCCCTGCTTCTGTCATTCTTCCCGGCGCCCGGGCTGGCAAGACCCAAATGGGAAGCGGCGTGGCTCAGTGGAAAGGGGCCGGGCTTCGGAGTCCGAGGTCACCGGTTCGAATCCCGGCTCTGCCACCCGTCCGCCGGGGGACCGTGGGCGAGTCGCTTCGCTTCTCCGGGCCCCGGTGACCTCATCTGGAAAATGGGGATTAGCCGGGAGCCTCACGTGGGACGGCCCGACGACCCCGTATCTCCCCCAGCGCTTAGAACGGTGCTCGGCACGTAGTGAGCGCTTAACAGGTGCCGACATCGTTGAGACTCAGAGCTGGAGTTCGGGGAATGAAGCCGGGCGCCGTTTCGCCCGCGCTTCCAATTGCATTGTTTCTGCCGGTGCCTGGGCCGCGAAGACCCGAATGGGCCGACTCAAGTCTGGGGTTCGTGGCCTGAAGTTGGGGGCCAAGTGTAATAATAATAACGTTGGTGTCCGTTAAGCGCTTACTATGTGCAGAGCACTGTTCTAAGCGCTGGGGGAGATACCGGGGCATCGGGCGGTCCCAACGTGAGGCTCCCGGTCTTCGTCCCCGTTTTCCAGACGAGGGAACTGAGGCCCAGAGAGGTTAAGTGACTCGCCCACGCTCACCCAGCTGACGGGTGGAGGAGCCGGGATTCGAACCCGTGGCCTCCGACTCCCAGACCCGTGCTTCTTCCACCGGGCCCCGCGGTGAGCGAGGATGAGGCTGTGGGGTGAGTAGGGTGGGGATGCGAGGTGAGTCGGGGAATCGGGGGGTTTCAGCTGAACATTTACCGAGGGCACGGCGCGGTAGTAAGGGGTCGGGGGGAGTACGATACGAAGCGGGCAGAGGCGATCGCTGCCCGCCGACGGCACGACGGTCTGCGGTAGGAGACAGACCATAAATAAAAGCGCGTAAGGATGCGTGCTGAAGTGGCTTGGGATGGGGGGCGCGTCCCACAGCGCCGAAGGGAATCGCAAACAAGTATTTAGGCGGCCCGGAAGGGAGGGCGGGCAGGGGAAATGGGGGTTCCGGGAAGGCCCCTCGGAGATGTGGTTTCCGGAGGACTGTGCAGGCGGGCGGAGGGGCAGGAGCGCCAGGACCGGGGGAGGACGCGGGCGAGGCCGAGGGTACGGAGCGTAAGTCGGCGTCGGAGGCGTGACGCGCGCGGATGGGGTGGCCGTGGGACGTCGGCGAGGGACGGTGGGAGGGGGAGAGCTGGTTATCAGGCGGTCGGTCTCGCCCACGGAGCGCTCGCTCCGGCCCAGGTGCGTGGGAGAGTAAAGTCCGTCGGCGTAACGGACATCCTCCTTGCCTCAGAGCGGGCGGGAAAGGACTTTCTGTCGGCGGGACGGCTGTTGGAGGTTTTCGAGGACGCGGCGGAGATGCGGGCTGCGTGGCGTTTCGGGAGAAACGATCCGGGCGGGAGAGGTTTCCCGGAGGAGTTGTGATTTTAGATGAGCTTTGGCAATCGGGCGAGTGGCGGGTCGTGCCGGGGATTAAGCGGAAGGGAGGGCCGGGCGGTCGGGAGGCGAGAGGGCGACGGCGAGAGAGACGAAGGGGGGAGACCCGGTGAGTAGGTCGTGATTGGGAGTGACGCGCTTGAGCCGGTTGTAGGAGGAGAAGAGGAGTAAGGATAAGTGGGAGAGGAGTGAACCCGTCGAGTGCCTTCACGTCACCGGTCGGAGGTTTCCTCTTGATGCAGAGGAAGAGGGACGACCGTCGGAGGTCTCGGACGACCGCTGGAGGTCTCGGAAGACCGGGGAGATGGGCGCGGAACGGCGTTTTAGCGAAACGATAAAGGGAACGGACCGTAGCGTGGAGTGGGGAGGGCGGGGACGGAGGCCGGGGGAGCCTGCGAGGACGCCGATCTAGAAGCGCAGGGAGGATATCGAAAGCGCTCGAGGCCGAAACCGCGCTTGGGCGGGGAGGAGGGGGCGGGCTGCGGAAATATCGCCGAGGAAGGACTGACGGGACCCGGTGACTGACCGGAGGCAACCTGTGTTTTTATCGCCAGAGACCTCTTGGTGCAGACAATAGAGAAGTGTGGATTTCAATATCAAGAATTTTTATTGTCGCCGACCTCTGTAAGTATCCAGATTGGAAAGGCCGGGGGACGACTGGGTGGTTTTTTTTGTCTAGGAAGTGCGACGTCGTGGTCGGTTTCCAGCCGAGGGCCTCGATTCTCACACTCCCCGTCTACCAGATGCTTACCAAATTCCCGGATGTGTAAAGTAGCCCATCCTTCGGGGTGTGGACGCGAGGTTGGGCGGCATTCCTGAATATTTGGCGGGGATCTGTTATTGGCCGGGTGGTGGTCCAGCGTTCCCATAGAGGAACCTCAGGCCCAGTTGCGTATTAGCAGAATGCGCGGTGGACTGGCCGGGCTGGTGGGGTCCCCCATCCGACACCCCGGATTAATTTCCTGGAGAAGTGGCGTAGATTCTTTCCCTGTCCTCTTTGTCACCTGTAAGTCACCGGATGTACCGCTCACGGAGCTACTCCAGGATTTTAGCCCCATACGATCAGCCGACCTGGGATCGACGCTCGGCCACCGAGATCCATAAATCCGCGGAGGTCTAGTCTCAGATTGGTCGTCTTGATCTTCTCCTGGTTTCTCCTCGGCTCCCCGCCACCCTGCGCGAAGGAGCCGTTACTCCGGCTCAAGGGCCGAGGGCGGCGGAAGGAGGAGCTGGGAGAAGCCCCGCGGTGGATCGCGGAGTCGGTTCGCGTTCGATTCGGTTTTCCGGAGCCGGGGTTCGGGGGAGCCTTGGCTCTGAGAGTAGGGTACGGCGCTCGGCTCCGGCGGAACCCAGAATCCACGTGCCTCTCCGGCCGGACCAGCGGCAGGCTCCAGAGTGAGCACGGTGATGACGGGGGAAGGCGGATGGGGTGATGGAAGAGATTTCCGTCCGGATCGGTTCTCCTCCCTAAACCGGGAGGGTAATTTCCCTCAGAAGCAGTGAGTTCCGAAGGCCCTGCGCTTATCGTGCCGGGTGGGGTAATTCCCCGTGAACGCGCTGACTTACCGGGGGTGTTCTTTGCTTGCAGCTCGGCATACCGAATTCAAGACTGCGATATTTCCTGATTGCAAAGCTTCAGTCCAGCCCGTTCCCTTTCCAGGTCCGGGGACAGGTACCATCTTTCATTCATTCATCCATTCAGTAGTATTCATTGAGCGCTTACCGTGTGCGGAGCACTGTACCGAGCGCTTGGAACGGACAGTTGGGCAACGTCTCCCCCTCGGGGGCGGGGGGGGCGGGGGGTCTTCCCCCGGGGTCAGAGTAAACGCTCAGGAAGCGTCGAGGAAATGATTTCCCGGCCCGCTCTGGGCCTCAGCTTCATCCACACGCGCCCCCTCCCCGACGTCCCTTCCTCCCCTGCCTGCCGTTTCCCCCGAGAGACCCCATCTCGATCGCCGCTCCTCTCCAGTACCGAGCCAAATCTGCAGGGCCGGAGCCTGGAAGCGCCTTTCGGCTCAGACCCGGGGCAGGGCATCCCGCCCGTCGTGGCTCTCAGCGAACAGTCGGATTCTTAGAGGAGGACGCTTGGCCACGCGCAGATGATCAGACAGGGCGAAAGCCTCACCGTGGAGAGCTACACGATTCTCAGAGAAAGCCGGGGCCCGCCTCTGTGGCGCTCTATAAGGAGGATTTTATCAAACGTTCCAGCTTTTGCAGAAACAGTCGAACCGGCTGGAAGTCCAAAGGGAGCTGGGCGCGGGATGTTCTCCGACTGTGGCCGGGCCCGGTTCCCCTTTCCGCGGCCGCTCTCTCAACCGGGCTCGGATCCACGGCCTCCTTTTACGCCAAGGGGCCGGGTGGGCTTTCGGCCGAAACCGATTCCAATCAACTCTGCCGCCTCCTCTTAATAACAACGGTCGCATCTAACCATTTCCTAAGCACCGGAGGAGGTATCGGATCGTCGGGTTGAACGGTCCGATGTCCCACGCCCTTCCCCCCCGGCAGCCGGGAGGAGATCGTCCCCGTTCGGGATCGGAAGGAGTTCCGGCCCCTTCCCGGGCCATCCGGAAACATCCGAGAAAGAGAGCCTCGGTGCCGAACCTCCTTTAAAAGCTGGAAAGTGGCCGAACGGAACAACCGGCTTCTGGGTTGGGAGAGGCCGAGTAGATCGCCTCGGGCATCGCTCCTCTGGAATGTCCCGTTTCTCAAGAAGAGGTCTCTTGTTTTCGCTTTACACCAGATACTAACGGAATTCCCCGAGCCCGGATCGGGAAATTCGCCACGGCGTGAAGTCGCAGTCGCCGGGGGAAGCGAGAGGGCCGCGGAGCCCGGGAAAGAGGAGAACACGGAGCCGAGATGTCGTTCGGCCGACGGCACGCCGCGCCCGGGAAGAGAGGCCGTTCTTTTTAAACTTGAAACGGCGGAAGAAATGCAGAGAAAGCGGCAGCGGGACGGCGATCTCTCCGTCGAGATGCTGAGAGGTTTCCTGGAGGAGGACAGTGGTCCGAGCCGGTACTTCCTGCCGCCAAAACCGTTACTGCGCTACGGCCTCCTGTTGGACGTCGTCAAGCCCACCTGCCGGCGGTCTACGTGCTTCACTAAAGGGTGAGGCTCTCGGCCGGCCGCTTCCGGCCGCGGCCCGCTCCGGAAGCCGCGGCCGCCGGGGAAGCAAGCGCCGCGGCGCTCGCGGGAGACCGAGTCCCCTCCGCTGGCTCCCGGCCGAGCCGGGAGGGCGCGGGAGGGAGAATCCCATCCGGTAGGAACGTGACGGGCCCGGCGCCCGGCCCGCGAACGCCCGCCGGAAAGACGGCGCCGATCGTTCGGCGACCTCCGCGGAGGCTTTGACGGCCCGGGGCGGAAGCGCCATTTCTGCGGCCTGATCGGTTGTGAATTCTCTGGCGCTCTTCTATCGGTCGCCTGTCCAGGCGGGGAAGCTTTCTGCCGGCCTCGTTCCCGCTCCCCTAAAACCGCTATCAAATCGCCTCTACTGGGTGGGCGGTTCTGTACAGAAGATGGCCTCCCTTCCGCCATCTGAGTCCCCTCTGGAAGGGGTAAAGGGTTCGAACCCCCTCCTCCCTAGTCTTTGCATCCAGCGGAGGTTCCTAGGAGAGGGATCCGTCGGTCCCGCCGCGTGCCTTTCCCTCCGACGTCCCCGCGCTCTCCGGCGGAGCGTGGAGGGCAGGGCCAGCGGCCCTCCCGCCGTCCGTTGTCCCGGTCGCCCCGGGAGACGCCGCCCGGCCTTTGCTTTTGCAGGAGGGGTGTCCCAACGATAGCCTCGACTGGGCTTTTCCTCCGCCGCTTCCAGATGGCCGTCGGAAGGAGCCGTCCCGTCGGGAGGCGAAGGGCCGTTATAACCGGGTGATGGCCGTGAAGATGGGAAAGAGGGACAGAAGCGGCGCGGCTCGGTGGCCAGAGCCCGGGCTTGGGAGTCGGAGGTCACGGGTTCGACTCCCGGCTCCGCCGCTCGGCAGCTGTGTGACCGTGGGCGAGTCGCTTCGCTGGGCCTCGGCGACCTCGTCTGGAAAACGGGGATCGACCGGGAGCCTCACGTGGGACGACCCGATGACCCTGGATCTCCCCCGGCGCTTAGAACGGTGCCCTGCACGTCGTAAGCGCTTAACAAATACCAACATCGTTATTCCTAGGTGCCGGGGCAGATTAGAAGCGGCGTGGCTCAGTGGAAAGAGCCCGGGCTTGGGAGTCGGAGGTCGCGGGTTCGAGGCCCGGCCCTGCCGCTCGGCAGCTGTGGGACTGTGGGAAATGGGGATGAAGACTGCGAGCCTCACGTGGGACAACCTGATTACCCCGTATCTCCCCCGGCGCTTAGAACAGTGCTCTGCACATAGTAAGCGCTTAAATACCAGCGGCATCGTTGTTATTACGAGACACGAGGTGATTAGGTTGGACACGGTCCCTGTCCCACACGGGACTCGCAGTCTTTCATCCCCGTTTTTCAGATTAGGCAACCGAGGCCCAGAGAAGGGGCTTGCCCGCGCCCCCCCCGGCGTAGAAGTGGTGGAGTGAGGATTAGAACCCGGGTCGCCCGGTCTCGCCAGTCCACCAGGCCAACGCTGCTTCTCAGCTGGCGGAGAATTGGAGGAAAGGCGCATGGAAACAACTCCCTCGAGAAGTTCGGAGAGAAATGGTGATGATGTCGGTATTTGTTAAGCGCTTACTACGTGCCGAGCACCGTCCTGAGCGCCGGGGTAGATACAGGATAATCAGGTCGTCCCACGTGAGGTTCGCGGTATTAATCCCCATTTTACAGATGAGGGAACTTAGGCACTGAGAAGTGAAGTGACTCGCCCACAGTCACACAGCTGCCAAGGGGCAGATCCGGGCTTCGAACCCGTGACCTCCGACTCCCCCGCTCGGGCTCTCTCCACGGAGCCAGGCTGCCGGGGCGATAACGGGAGGGAGCCGTGGCGGGTCAAGGGAGGAGTCGCTTAACTTCTCTGCGCCTCAGTCACCTCATCTGTAAAATGGGGATTGAGACTGTGAGCCCCACGTGGGACATCCGGGTTCCCCTGCGCCTCCCCCAGCGCTTAGAACGGCGCTCGGCACATAGTGAGCGCTTAACCGATGCCAACATCATCATCATTATTATTTGTAGGGCAGGCGAGACGTAAAAACGCTCGAAAGCAGCGGGGAAGAAGAGAGGGAGAGAGAGAGAGAGAGGAGTCGAGGACAGTTCCAAGGTTAACGGGGTTGGGAGATAGGGAGGTTAGTGGTATTGTCTACAGCGATGTCCCCCTTCCCCTCCGCACCGTGCTCGTTTCTCTATATTTTAATTCCCCGATTCATTTTGTTAATGAGGTGCCCATCCCCTCGATTCGATGTACCGCGGTGGCGTCGTCTTATCTTTATCCGTCCGTCTCCCCCCGATCGGAGGGCGAGCCCGTCGTCGGGCGGGGGCGGTCTCTGTCCGTGGCCGAATGGTCCGCTCCAAGCGCTCGGTCCGGTGCTCCTCACGTAGGAAGCGCTCAGTAAATACTATCGAGCGAACGATGGCAGAGATGGGAAGGCCGGGATTTCGGCAGGAGGATGGGGCGGCCTATTTTGGACTCCCCGGGCTGCAAACCCTGAAACCCCTCTGTCAACGTGCGCGCCGTAAAAAGGAGAAGAGCCCCGGACGACTCCGGAGGATCGCGATCGAAGGGTGGGTAGGGACCTCGTCAGACGCGACAGGGAAAGGAGTAAGAGGAGAGGTTTCGTGAGGGCAGGCGGGGCGTTGGCATTAAATCCGCGACGGGGGAAACGTCCGGGGCAGGAAGGCGATGCGCTCTTCGGAGCAGGGGAGCGATCGGGATTGGAGTCGGAGATCTGGAAGCCGTCCGCCCGCGGAGTCCGGGCCCGGGGAGCTGGGTGGGCCGAAAAACCCCCCGCGGAGACGAGAGGAGAGCGGGTAGAACGGAAGACCGACTCCGAGTAGGAAGGGGAGGACAGGAAGTCACCGACGGGGCTTTCGAAATGGTATCCGTCAGGCGCTTACTGTGCGGGAAGCACCGTTCTAAGCGCTGGGGGACGCAAGGTGATCGGGTTGCCCCACGTGGGGCTCCCGGTTTTAATCCCCATTTTCCAGATGAGGGACCCGAGGCCCAGAGGAGTGAGGTGACCCGCCCGGAGTCACACAGCTGGCGAGCGGCGGAGCCGGGATTAATGTTGGTATTTGTTAAGCGCTCACTGTGTGCCGAGCACTAAGCGCCGGGGGAGACACGGGGGAATCAGGTTGTCCCACGTGAGGCTCACAGTCTTAATCCCCATTTTACAGATGAGGTGACTGAGGCCCAGAGAAGTGAAGTGACTCGCCCACAGTCCCACAGCTGCCGAGGGGCAGAGCTGGGATTCGAACTCCCGACCTCGGACTCCCGAGCCCGGGCTCTTGCCACTGAGCCGCGCTGCTTCTCCGAGAAGCGGGAGAACCGGGATAGCCCGGCGTGTTTGGAAACCCAGACCGGGGAGAGTCGGGAGGGAGGGACAGCAGTCCACGGGGTCGAACGCGGCCGTCGGGGCGAGAAGGCCCCGACGTAGTCAGTGATGAACGCGACGGTCGATCGGTGGCATTTATTTAGCGCTTAATTCGTGCCCAGGTACCGGCACGTAGAACTTGGTAGACCCGATCCCCGCCCTCAGAGAGTTTTCGATCCATCCGGGGAAACAGACGTCGAAATACGTTAGAGGTTGGAGAAGCACCGGGATAATAATACTCTCGGTATTCGTTAAGCGCTTACTACGTGCAGAGCACCGTCCTAAGCGCTGGGGGAGATCCGGGGGCATCAGGTCGTCCCACGTGAGGCTCACGGTTCGTCCCCATTTGACAGATGAGGTAACCGAGGCACAGAGAAGTGACTCGCCCACAGTCCCACGGCTGACAGGTGGCAGCGCCGGGATTCGAACTCCGGGCCTCCGACTCCCAAGCCCGGGCTCTTGCCACTGAGCCACGCCGCTTCCCGACGGCATCGGGATGTAGGGACGTGTGCGTCGTGGCGCTATTGTGAAAATCCGTACGTGCTGCAGTAGATAGCGTTTGTCAAATCAGATGGCAAATCGCGAACAGGTAATCCTCGGACGGCCCTGAAACGGCGATCTGCTGAATCCAGCCAAATAAATAATAATAATCACCATGTCGACGATGGCGTTTGTTAAGCGCTTACTGGGTGCCGAGCACCGTTGTAAGCTCTGGGGCAGATACAATAATAATAATAATAATAATAATAATGATAAAGTCGGTATTCGTTTCTTCTTGATCCCTTTCTCTTCCCAGGCCGTATTTAGAGGGGGATCCTAATAATGACGGCGGAATCTGTTAAGCGCTTACTATGCGCCGAGCACTCCTCTAAGCGCCGGGGGGGATACGGGGTCACCGGGCGGTCCCGCGTGGGGCTCGGGCTTCATCGCCGTTTTCCGGAGGAGGGAACTGAGGCCCGGAGAAGCGAAGCGACGTGCCCGAAGCCGCCCAGCTGCCCAGGGGCAGAGGAGGGAGGAAGATGCGTGGCTCAGCGGAAAGAGCCTGGGCTTCGGAGTCAGGGGTCATGGGTTCGAATGCCGGCTCTGCCACTCGGCAGCCGGGTGACCGGGGGGCGAGTCACTTCACCCCTCTGGGCCTCGGTGACCTCATGTGGAAAACGGGGATCAACTGGGAGCCTCACGGGGGACGACCCGAATACCTTGTATCTCAGTGCTCTGCCCCTAGTAAGCGCTTAACAAATACCAACGTTATTATTATTATTATTATTATTATTATTAAAGAGGCTCTGGTGTCCCTCTTCCTTTTTTGGAGTGACCCCGAAAAATGCCATGGGGCGATCCCCCTCCAATCCGGACCCCTTGGACCCCCTGAATACAAACCGGGGCTTACGCCTCTCCTTTCTAGGAGTCGAAACGGTTTGGGAAGACTGACGCCCTCTCGGTTTCGGCCCTGGTGTCGAAGACAAGGTCCGGGTCCCCCCGACCCGGGCCCCGCGGCCACAGGAACGGTGTCGGCGGAGCATCTTCCCAACTCGTGGGAGGGAAGCGTCGCCCCGAGAGCGTGAATCTAGGGATTGCGCGCGCACCTGGGCGGGAGCCAAGCCAACTGCTAATTATCCTTGTCCGTTTATTAGGTACGGAAGCTACGTAGAAGGGACGGGATCCGTGCTGCAGACCGCCGAGGAGGTGCAGGTATTTTGGGGGATGCGTTTTTGAGCGATAAGCGTTCAGAGAGCCATCTCGGTTTGGGTACTGATGTGAAAGTAACGATCGTGGGCCCTGTTAAGCGCTTACCGTGTGCCAGGCACTGTCCTAAGCGCTGCGGTAAACGGGAGAAGCGGCGTGGCTCAGTGGAAAGAGCCCGGGGCTGGGGGTCCGAGGTCAGGGGTCCGAGTCCCGGCTCCGCCACTTGGCAGCTGTGGGACCGGGGGCGAGCCGCGTCACCTCTCTGGGCCTCAGTGACCTCATCTGGAAAATGGGGGTGAAGACTGCGGGCCTCGCGTGGGACCACCTCATCTCCCCCGGCGCTTAGAACAGTGCTCGGCACATAGTAAGCGCTTAGCAGATACCGACGTTATTATTATCGTCAGCGGATCGGATTGGACGCAGTCCCTGTCCCACGTGGGGCTCCCAGTCTTAACCCCCGTTTTACAGATGAGGGAACCGGGGCACAGAGAAATGACTTGCCCAGGGTCACACGGCAATCATGGTTTAGAACTCAGGTCCTTAATGCTGGTATTTGTTAAGCGCTTACTATGTGCAGAGCACTGTTCTAAGCGCCGGGGGAGGTGCGGGGTGATCAGGTGGTCCCCCGTGGGGCTCCCAGTCTTAATCCCCGCTTTCCAGATGAGGTCACTGAGGCCCAGAGAAGCGAAGTGACTCGCCCACGGTCCCCCCAGCGGCCGAGTGGCGGAGCCGGGATTCGAACCCCTGACCTCCGACTCCCAAGCCCGGGCTCCCACGCTGTTTCTGATCCCCACGCTCCATCCACTAGGCCACGCTCCTCCTCTAGCGCCGACGCGTCGATCGGAGAGCACCGTGATCAAACTCAGCCCCGTAGGCGAGCTCCCCTCCCGCAGAACGCTGCAAGTCGCCCCTGAATTCTCGGGAAACGGTGAACAGAAGTGGAAATGCTTAGCGGGGAGGGAAGGAAGTGAAATGGTTGACCTAGAACGGCCGCTTCCTTTCCGATGCAGATGGGCCTGCTTCGCGAGGGGAGGAAGGCGTCCGGAGTTAGATGGAAGAGAAAGGAGGGAACGGGAGGACGGGAAAAGAGACTCAGATCGCGAGGGATAAAGACGCGTGTCTCAACCCGCACGTAGACACACACACAGTCTCTCCCCGCTTCAGTCCCCTCTGCCGCCCGGACGATGGTTCGACGGAAACGCCCCGGGCGCGTCACCGCCCTCCTCGACAACAATAATAATAATAATAATAATGTTGGTATTTGTTAAGCGCCTACTACGTGCCGAGCACCGTTCTAAGCGCTGGGGTAGACGCAGGGTCATCAGGTCGTCCCACGTGAGGCTCACGGTCAGTCCCCATTTTACAGATGAGGTAACTGAGGCACAGAGAAGTGAAGTGACTCGCCCACGGTCACACAGCTGACGAGTGGCAGAGTCGGGATTCGAACCCATGACCTCTGACTCCCGAGCCCGGGCTCTCTCCGCTGAGCCACGCTGCTTCTCCGAGTGCCGCACGGTACCGTACTAAACGCTGGGGTAGATACACGTTAATCAGGTTGGACGCAGCCTGCGTCCCACTTGGGGCGCGCCGTCTTAATCCCCATTTTACAGAGGAGGCAACTGAGGCCCAGAGAAATTAAGTGACTTGCCCAAGGCCACATAGCAGACAGGGAGGGGAGCTGGGATTAGAACTCGGGGCCTTCCGATTTCCGGGCCCGTGCTCCAACCGCTGCGTCACGCCGCTTCTGAATTGCAATAAATGATTAAATTTATTGCGCGTATAGTAAGAAATGATATAGTCGCTTCACTTCTCTGGGCCTCAGTTCCCTCATCTGTAAAATGGGGATTAAGACCGCGAGCCTCACGGGGGACAACCCGACGACCCTGTAGCTCCCCCAGCGCTTAGCACAGGGCTCTGCACGTAGTAAGCGCTTAACAAATACCGACATTATTACATGGTTCTTGGATGTGTCTGTGAGTGCTTCGGGGCTGAGGACGGGATGAATTTCCAGTGCTCAAAGGGTACGGATCGAAATTTCGGCGGTGACGCCGAAGGGAGAGGGAGCCAGGGAGGTCAGGGCTTAGTTGGGGAAGGCCTTCTGGAGGAGGCGCGATTGGATTTAAAGCTCTGAAAGGGAGGAGAGTCGCGGTCTGTCGTAGATGAGGAGGGGATGAGTAGATGGACGAGGGGCCAACAGCCAGATGGACAAGACGGAGGAACGGCGGAGTTGACGTTGGAGTTGGAAGAGAGAAGCGCGCGGCTTGGGTTGTAGTAGGAAGAAAGGAAAGCAGCGTGGCCCGGCGGAAGGAGCCCGGGCTTGGGGCTCCCGAGTCCCGGCTCCGCGACTGCGGGCCAAGTCCCTTCCCTTCTCTGCGCCTCAGTTGCCTCCTCTGGAAAACGGGGTTGGAGACTGGGAGCCTCACGCGGGACAACCCGATGACCCCGTATCTCCCCCAGCGCTCTGCCTACAGTAAGCACTTGACAGACCCCGGCGTTATCATTATTAAATAAACGAGGTAAGGAAGGAGAGGGTAAACGCTGACCGAACGCTGCAGAGCCGGTGGTTAAGGGCCTCCTGTTGGACGCCGCGGGGAATGGGCAACTACTGGCAAAATGAGCCGGGCGGCGGCGGGAAGGAAGGACTGGAGTGTGGGGAGGCGGGGAGGTCAGTGAGGAGGCCGTTGCAGCAGTCGAGGCGGGAAACGGTAAGCGATTGGATCGGTGTGATGGCCGTTGGGATGGAAAACCGAAGAGCCGAACGGAACCGAACAACTCGTCTTCCCTCCCAAATCCTCTCCTTCGTCATAGTCGACGACCCCGTCCTCCCCCGTCTCTCAACCCGATAACCTGGTCGATTTATCCCCCACATTCAGGTTGTCGTCGAATCCTGCCGGTTCTCCCCCCCCCCCCCCCCCCCCCCCGGCATTTCCAGAGTGGGCCCTTTCCTCTCCATCCCGATGGTCACCGGTCCGATCCAGGTGCTCGCCCTTATCCCAGCTTGATTTGTGCCTCAGCCTCCTCGTTCGCTCTTTCCCCCAATCTAGTAGTAATAGTCACGATATTAATTAAGTGCTTACTCTTCGCGGTGCTGGCAAAGAGCACCCGGATAATAATAATAATAATGTTGGTATTTGTTAAGCGCTTACTACGTGCGGAGCACCGTTCTAAGCGCCGGGGGAGATGCAGGGTCAGCAGGTCGTCCCACGTGAGGCTCACAGTTCATCGCCATTTTACAGATGAGGGAACTGAGGCCCAGAGAAGTGAAGTGACTCGCCCACCGTCACCCAGCTGACAAGCGGCAGAGCTGGGATTCGAACTCGTGACCTCTGACTCCCGAGCCCGGGCTCTTTCCACTAAGCCACGCTGCTTCCCTAACTCAGATGGGAATTAGACGTGGATCCCGTCCCTCGAGGGACTCGCAGTTGGGTGGGTGGGGCAGGGAGGACTGGAAGCAGAAACGACGACGACACCAAAACATTCAAACGAGCCTGGGGGAAGAGACAGATACACAATGCACGGAATGAAAACGAAAGTCAGTGGGGAGCTACGGCTGGAGAGCGACAGTTTCTCTTTGGAGTGCAGAGTCCGCGGCAGTGGATTCCACGGTCACCAGCTTTCCCGAGGTGGAGTGGTCTCCTTCTCAGGGAGGTGGGAAGCGGCGTGCGATGTGGATTCCTTGATGAGGCGGAGCGGAGCTGGTGTCTCCCTCTCCCAAATGCTCAGTCCCATGGGCGCGCCATAAATAGTATCGTTCGGTCGATCGACTGCGGCATCCTCCTACTGGTCCAGCAGAACTCTTAGCTCGGCCTGTGGGTTCCCTCTTTGGTTGTCGTAGGCCTCTCTTAGGTTGTGAGCTGTTTGGCAGGTAGTTTCTTAGCGAGTCATTTTCCTCAAACCACTCATTTTCACACCCGCCGTCTCTCGACGGCTGCCCGGCACTGGATTAAATACTGGAAGTGGTAAAAATACGAAAAAGTACAGAGTTTTCTTCATATATTGCAGTCTGACCGGGAAGTGTAGCATAATACTTCTTGCAGACACCGAGTATATTAGCACAACCGCTGCTTCCTTCTCAAAATCTCCACGTGTTTCCTGTCTTGACTCTTGCGTCAACCTCCTCGCCGACCTCCCCGCCTCCTGCCTCTCCTCTCTCCGGTTCAAACCTTAATAATAATAATAATAATGTTGGTATTTGTTAAGCGCTTACTATGTGCCGAGCACTGTTCTAAGCGCTGGGGTAGACACAGGGGAATCAGGTTGTCCCACGTGGGGCTCACAGTCTTAATCCCCATTTTACAGATGAGGTAACTGAGGCACCGAGAAGTTAAGTGACTTGCCCAAAGTCACACAGCTGACAAGTGGTAGAGCCGGGGTTCGAACCCATGACCTCTGACTCCAAAGCCCGTGCTCTTTCCAGTGAGCCACGCTGCTTCTCTGTAGCCACGCTGCTTCTCTGTAACCTTCTGCTCCCTCCGCTCCCTCTCTGCTCCCCCTTCCCCCCCTTTCCCTCTGCTCCTCCCCCTCTCCCTTCCCCTCCCCTCAGCTCTGTGCTCATTTGTATCTCTTTTTATTACCCTGTTTATTTTTGTTCATGAGGCGTCCATCCCCTTGATTCTCTGTATCGTGATTAAGTTGTCTTGTTTTTGTCCGCCCGTCTCCCCCGATTAGACCGTGAGCCCGTCAGTGGGCAGGGATTGTCTCTACCTGTTGCCGAATCGTACGTTCCAAGCACTCAGTACAGTGCTCCGCGCATAGTAAGCGCTCAATAAATACGATCGAATGAATGCCTTGTCTGTACATTCATTCGATCGTATTTATTGAGCGCTTACCGTGTGTAGAGCACAGTCCTGAGTGCTTGGAAAAGTACAATACAACAATAAATAGTTCCCCGCCCGCAACTAGCTTACATTTTGGGTGGGGGGAGACAGACACCAATACAAATAAATAAAATTACAGGTATGTACGGAAGTGCTTTGGGGGTCAGGAGGGAAGAACTAAGGGAGCAACTCAGGGCAACGCAAAAGGGAGTGGGAGATGAGGAAAAGTGGGGATTAGTCCGGGAAGGCCTCTTGGAGGAGACGGGCCTTCGACAAGGCTTTGAAGCGGGGGAGAGTAACCGTCGGATTTGAGGAAAGAGAGCGTTCGAGGCCGGGGTAGGACGTGGGCCGGCGGTCGGCGGCGAGACAGGAGAGACCGAGGCGCAGAAGGAAGGTTAGTACTAGAGGAGCCAAGTGTGCGGGTTGGGTTGTGGGAGAGAAGCCAGACGAGGTAGGAGGGGGCAAGGTGATGGACTGCTTTAAAGTCCACGCTGAGGAGTTTTCGTTGGATACGGAGGTGGATGGGCAACCCCGAGAGCGTTTTGAGGGGCGGGGTTGACATGTTTTTGTAGAGCAACGATCCGGGCATTGCAGTGAAATACGGACTGGGGTGGGGAGAGACAGGAGGCTGGGAGGTCAGCAGGGAGGCTGATGCAGAAATCCAGGTGGGATAGGATGAGTGATGGTATTAATGCGGTAAGCGGTTTGGATGGAGAGGAAAGGGCGATGCTGCCAAGGTGGGACTGACGGGATTTGGCGACGGATTGAATATGCGAGTTGGATGACAGAGAGGAGTCGAGGATAACACCGAGGTGACGGGGCTGTGAGATAGGAAGGGTGGTGGTGCCGTCGACGGCGATGAGAAAGGCAGGAGGAGAACGGGGTTTGCGGGGAGGGGAAGGAGTTCAGTTTCGGACGCGTTAGGCTTGAGGTGACGGCAGGACGTCGAAGTAGAGGTGTCTCGAAGGCAGGAGGAGATGGGAGACCGAAGAGAGATGAGGACGGGAGATGGAGATTTGGTAGTTGAGAGGGGGAATAGAAGGGGACCCAGAACTGAACGCTGAGAGACCCCCCCTCCCCCCCCCCCCCAGTTAGGGGGTGGGAGGCAGTGAAGGAGACTGGGAATGAACGGTCAGAGAGATAAGAGGGGACCCAAGAGAGGACCCCTGCCGCCCGTATTTCTTTTCTAAAACCTCATCCCGCTCGCGTCTCCCCGCTCCTCCGAGACCTCCAGTGGTTGCCCATTCATTTCTCCATCAGGCAGAAGCTCCTCACCCGAATTAGTTCTTTCCCCCCTGTTTATCCTCGCTCCTCTCCCACTCCAACCTAACCTGCACTCACCGTATCTCGCCCGTGACTCTCCGGCCCCCAACCCCTCGCTTTGCTCTCCCTCCTCCCTGGGACTCCCTCTCCCTTCAGAGACTTCCTAAAAATCACATCTCCTCCAAGAAATCTTCGTTAATTAATCCCCCCTCCCCGTTCGCCTCCCTAAAAGTGTCATCCTGCCCTTGAGTGCTTTCCCGCTAAGCGCTTAGGTGCTCACCCCACTCCCATCCCCACGACTAGTATGTGCCGCTTCCCTTCTCTTTGTTTTAACGTCTGTCTTCCGCACTAGATCGTCATGTCGTCGAGGGCAGGGATTATGTCTGCCCCCTCTATTATATCGTATTCTCCCAAGCACGGAGACCGTGAGCCCGAAGTGCGACGGGGTCTGTATCCAACCGCATCTGCCTCGGTACTTAGTACGGTGCTTGGCACATAGTAAGCGCTTAACGAATGCCTAAAAAAAAGCACTTCATTCAGCGCTCTCCACAAAGTAAGCGTTCAGTAAAGAGGATCGATTGTGGATCGTGTTATATCTCAATCACGTGATGAGAACGTACGCTGGAGCAGAACTGTGCCGTCGGCCATCCTGCTAGAGGTAGAAGATGATGAGAGGAAACCCGTCGGGAAAAATGTAGATTAGACCCGAGGAAAAGTTTGCCGAATGGGTCACTGAGGGAAGTGGACGCTACTTCTCTGGAAGTCTCTAATACAGGATAGCCTCGCCGCTGGTCGACTGGAGAGGCCACTGCCCTGGGAATCTCGTCCCAGTTTGCTCTCCCGTCATTCCCGACGGGGATTCCACTGTCGTGTGTTGCCTCCAACGTATCTCACTTGGGTCTCAAGGCCGTTACTCGTGTGTGGGGTCCCTAATTCCAATAGGGCCTCCCCGTTACCGTCATCGAGCCCCTCGCGGATTTCCTTCTTTCCCCGGAGCCTGCTCCTTAGTCCGTCGGATGGTTTGCGTGCCATCCCCCTTTCAGTGAATCGGTCGAGTGTGAGACAGAGCACTGCCAGCGGACCTGAATTCGGTCGAAACGCGGCGTGGATCGGACCAGGCCAGCTTATGGTGGCAGGGAGTGGAGTTGAAACGACGGTGGGTCGGGACTGCGAGCCTGTTGAGGGCAGGGATTGTCTCTCGTTATTGCTGCATCGTACTTTCTAAATGCTTGGTACAGTGCCCCGCACCCTGGAAGTGCTCCGCACCCAATAATGCGGTTGAATGAATGAAGACAGGAGAAGGGAGACCAGCGCCCTCAGCGTTTTCCTGTATTTCTTTCCCGCTCCGGCACCACGGCCATCTTTGTCTTGTCCGGAACACTGCAGCCAGAGCTGCACCCTCCCCCTCAGAGGTGTCATGCGGCTACTAGTTTGACCTGGGGCACAAAAACACCTCCCCCACCCCACCGTGTTGCTTGTTTTGGGTATTTTCCTCCAGATCGAAGATGTCTACGAGGCCCTGGAAACGCTGCCGGAAGAGGAGAAGCTGAGAAAGCTGGCAACTCTAAAACTACGATATTTCACCCCCAGGGAAATAGCCAATCTTCACGGATTCCCCCCCGAGTTCGGTAGGTGGGGTGCGGATCGGCCCTTCTCCTGCCATTCTGCCCTTGACCCAGGCTCTCGCGGGAGTTGGGAACATTCACGTGCATCCCCCTGACCCTCCAACTCCGCATACCTGTCTTCCCGGCCTGACTCCTAGTCGCTGGTCCCTCCTTCCAGCGCGGAGGGGAAGGGAGACTCTGAAGCAGAGCCACAAGGCGGGTGGTGATTTACTCTGCACCTGAGGTTTATAGGTAGTGTCTTTTCCTCACCGTGGGTCCTGCCTGCTTTAGCAGATCCCTTGTGCGTTGGGGGAAAAAAAAGCATCCTTTCATCTGCAGAGAACTGCCAGGCTAATAATATGACAAAACTGTCCTTCCCAGTCAGTTTCTGCTCTAGTGGGGCTGGGCGTCGGTGTTCCTTAGAGGTTTCTTCGGTGGTTTTGGCATCGGCCAAACCTCCTGCTGGACCCGCTTAATGTGGCCGGTTGTCCCGGGTGGGTGAAAGAGTTGTGCTCCGTTTACTGCAGCGGCTGACCTCCCTGAGCTCAGTGACCTGCAGAGCGAGGTGTTTGTTTTCTTGATCTGTGCTATCTTTTAACTAGCAGATTTATGATCAGATTCGCTTTCCCAGAGCTGGAGGGTAATTACTGGGTGGGACGGCCAACTGTATTGCATTAATAGACCCTGAAGTGTCGACGCGGCAACTTCACGGTGACCGGCCCGGACTCTCCGGAGTATTCTGCTCTCCTGAATTTCCACTTAGTTTTTTATTAACGGTGTCCGTTGAGCTCTTACCGCCCGTCAAGCACCCTTCCGAGAGCTGGGACAGATGCAAGTTAATCAGGTCGGGCACGGTCCTTATCCGACGTGGGACTGGCAGGCTGAGGGAGAGGGAATTCCCGTTGCACAGTGGAGGAGACTGAGGCACGGAGAAGGGTCACCCAGCGGGCACGTGGCAGGGCTGGAATTGGAACCCAGGCCCGTGCCCTTTCCACTAGGCCACGTTGCCTCCCTAGTTATAAGTTCCGATGTGTGTGTTTGCGTGTATTTATATAAATACTGACATTTCCTCTTCCCTATAGTCAGCAGCCCCACTCCTGTCAGCTGTCGCGGCCTGTCACCCTTCCGCCAAAGGGATGGGCTCACTGAACAGCATAAAACCTGAATTTCCTAATCTTATTGAGCATTCCTTCATTCCTCTGTTCTGGGACCCTGTGGGGGTGTTAAAGGAAAGCCAGGGTTTCTCCCCTCCACTCCCTCCCGCTGGTGGGACACCGGGGGTTAGACGGAGAGCCCGCTTCAAGGGAGGAGAAGGGGGTCCCGTAGCTTCAGTTTGGCCAGCAGATCCTATGGGAATCTGGAATTTGGGACTTCATTTGTCAGTACGTCCCAAATGTCCCGGAGAGCGAGGCTCCCCTCCCTCCTTTGGCTTGCGAGACTGGGCTCTATTGAGGGAGACTACGTTCCGGCTGAGTGGAGGAGATGGAGCCCTTTGTCCGCGTCGGAGGCTAATCTCCCAAGGGCTTGCCCTCTGCACTCTTTTGTTATAGGATTTCCTGAGCAGATATCGACGAAACAGCGATACCGCCTGCTCGGGAACAGCCTGAACGTACTGGTGGTGGCCAAACTGATCGCAATCCTTCTGGGGTCATCTGGAAATGACTCAGGGTGATGGACGGGATGACTGCCTTCTGAGTTCGGCGGAAGATTTTCGGGGGATACGGCTTTCACGGGACGGAGACGTTCCCGTTGCGACGATTTGGAATCTGTAGAGTCACCGTACATCCGACTGTGTCAGTCTCCCTCCTCTTGTCCCTCAGTGACGTTTCACCTTATCGATCGCAGACTCCGGGGCTGTCGATATTTACCGGTCAATGCGCCAGATCTCACGGAGAGCTTTTTGCCTTGATGAAATAGGTCGAAAGTGCGGAGGCTGTCACGCAGTTAGAACTGTTAATCCTTCAAAATCCCAATAGAGGCTGCCCGCCTGAATTTTCCGGCAAGGTCTCGGGAAAGAGGCTGCTTTTCTTCCACTTGTAACTTAGATGACTTTCAAAGGGCAAACGTTTTTATAAATAAAGACAGGTTATTTTTAAATACTCCTCCGTCCGTTTCTTCTCTGTCATCCGTTTTCTCTGCTAAGGAAACGTCCAGGTGTTTTGTTGTCCCAATTTATCGTTTCGTTTGTTTTTGACAGTTCACATTGCCTGGGATTTTTCAGAGAGCCCAGCGGCTTCTTTGGCCTCCTCAGACACCTCGAGAAACGGTTAGAAAGAAAGCAAGAACGGCAACCCCGATCCCCGGTGGGAAGATCACGTGATTCGATTCTCTACTGTCTGATCATTCGATCTTGGCAAACTTTCTAAAAGGCAGAGGCGGGGCCTACAGAGTCCCCTTGATGGGCTCTACCTATTTTTCATTAACTTTCGAATAGAAACTCCTTACCATCCGCTCTCAAGCGCTCAGTCACATCGCCCCCGCCTACCTCACCTCACTGATCTACTTCAGCTCAGCCCGCGCACTGCACTCCTCTCGCGGCAGTTTGCTCACGGTGCCTCTCCCTCGTCTGTCTACGTCCTCCCTCTGTCCTGGAACTCTTCCCCCCTCCATATTCCTTAGACCACCGGTCTCCCCCCCTTCAAAGCCTTATTAAAGTCACATCTCCTCCCAGTTTTCCCAGTTAAGCCATTCCTCCTATTCCCTCCCCCTGCTGCATCCTCTAGACACTTCGATCTGTACTCTTTAAGCACTTGATTTTCACCCCCGCTTCAGCCCCACAGAACTTAGAATAATAATTGTGGTATTTACGTACTTACTGTGTGCCAGGCACTGTACTAAGCACTGGGGCGGATATGAGCGAATCGAATCGGACACGGTCCGCGTCCCGCGTGGGGCTCGCCGTCTCGATATGTACGTATTCATAATTTATTTATATTAATGTCTCCCCTCCCCTCTCGACCCGGGCAGGGAACGTGTCTGCCAACTCCGTTGTATCGTACTCGCTCGGTTACTTAATACAGTACTCTACGAGCGGGAAGCGGTCGACTGCCGTCGATTGCCTTGAGACTTCCTCCAGGGAATTTGAGCGTTGAGGCTGAAATCGACATAGATGGCGGCCGCGTTGCCTTTCGACATCAGCTTTGGTTTCTAGTCGGGTTCGGGCGAGTTTGGGTCCCTCGCCCACTTCCATTTTAGCATTTGTCGGTCAGCATGGGGCGATGAATCGGCCTCACGGGTAAAGAGAAATGAGAAATGAAACCTATGACCAGAACTTCTCGTTACCTGGTCCCAATTTAATTTTGGTCAAGGAAACAATTTGCCTTTGGTATTGGTCAGGGTTCTGGGGAAGACTCCATCCCTTAGCTAAGTCGTTGGTGACCTCGTGCAGACCAAACCGTGTGAGATCTCCTGTATATGTTTGTTGAAAATTCATTTCAATCTTGCTTAGCGGGACTTGAGATCTTGCAGCAGACTTTCTCCTGTGCTCCTGCACTATCTGAAATGAATTTGACCTGAATCCCAGATGCGTGGGGTTGACTTTAATTCAGCCACAGAGAGCAATTTGGGACAACAGTTGTTTTCTATTTGCGGTGGCCTGGAGCACTGAGGAAAAACATTTGATTACAAATTGGGAGGCCAAAATTGTCATGATGGAGTTCGGATTGAGGAGGAGGCGCCGGGGGAGGAGAAAGGGGAGGAGGGGAAAGAAGATCCCGAGGCCGGATGATGACCTTCGAGCATACCTTGGAAATGAAACACAGTTCTTGTCCTTAAGGCTTCCAAGCGATAGGCTGGTGAAACGTTGACCGGGGTGGCGTTCATTAACTTCTTCCTGGAATGGCTAACTAAGAAATCTGAGCAAGACCAAGGAAAATAGGAGAATGATTAAATAAGAGGATCTTGAGCTGACGTTCCAATCTAGGAAAAGTTCTTCAGCCCCCTCCAAGCCCCACGAGTCCATACTTTCTCTTGGAGCTGCCCTAAAGGAAGTAAGAATAATGTCGGCATTGGTTAAGCGCTTATTAGGTGCCGAGCACCGTTCTAAGCGCTGGGGGAGATACAGGGTCATCGGGTTGTCCCCCGTGAGGTTCACGGTCAATCCCCATTTTACAGATGAGGTCACTGAGGCCCAGAGAAGTGAAGTGACTCGCCCACAGTCTCCCAGCTGCCGAGTGGCAGAGCCGGGATTTGAACCCATGATCTCTGACTCCGAAGCCCGGGCTCTTTCCACTGAGTCAGGCTGTGCCTGGCCCATTGTAGATGCTTAACAAATACCATCTTCATCATCATCGTCATTATTATATATGAGATAATAATAATGTTGGTATTTGTTAAGCGCTTACTATGTGCAGAGCACTGTTCTAAGCGCTGGGGGAGACACAAGGGAATCAGGTTGTCCCACGTGGGGCTCACGGTCTTAACCCCCATTTTACAGATGAGGTAACCGAGGCACAGAGAGGTTAAGTGACTTGCCACGTTGCTTCATGAGATGAGTGACTGACCGTAGACTGTGAGCTCGCCGTGGGCAGGGAACGTGTCCGCTATGTCGTACTCTCCCAAGCGTTTAGTACACCGCCCTGCATACAGTAAGCACTCGATGATATGAGTAGCCGCCATTCATTCAGTCGTATTTATTGAGCGCCTACTGGGTGCAGAGCACTTTACTAAGCGCTTGGGAAAGTACAATTCAGCAATAAGCGGTGACATTCCCTGCCCACGCAGCGATTGACTGGGAGTAACGAGAAGCTTCAACGAGAAGCTTCGAAACTAGAGAAGCAGCGTGGCTCAGTGGAAAGAGCCCGGGCTTGGGAGTCCGAGGTCATGGGTTCGAATCCCGGCTCCGCCACTTGGCAGCTGTGTGACCGTGGGCGAGTCACTTCACTTCTCTGTGCCTCAGTTCCCTCATCTGTAAAATGGGGGTGAAGACTGTGAGCCTCACGTGGGACAACCTCATTCCCCTGCACTTAGAACAGTGCTCTGCATGTAGAAAGCGCTTAACAAATACCAACATTATTATTATTATTATTACCAACCTAGGGGGATATGTCAAACCACAGAAAAATAAAAGATCTTGAAGGTGGGGAGCCCTCACAGCTCTAGGGAAACAGCTTTCTTGCCCAGTCCTGTGAACACTCCAACAGTGGTATTTATTGAGCGCTTCCTGGGTGCAGAGCACTGTACTAAATGACGGAGAGTACCATGCAATGGAGAGACACGTTCCTGAATTTATGGCCTCAGGAGGGAGGAAGGCTGCTCGAGGGCCTCCAGAGTCGTGATGCCCGTTAACCCCAGGTGGACGGCAGCTGAGGGAGGAGGAGCAGCTGAAAGGGGATGGAAGATGGGTTCCCCCGTCACCCGCTCTGGCTTTTCCGGGCTCTCCCACTCCAGAGGGTCTCCCGGGCGTTTCCCGGGCTCGGCTCCAAACTGATCCCCGGGACTCCCGGGCCGAAAGACCTGCAAAAAGACTGGAGAATCGTCCTGGCCTCTCTCCTGCCTCCCCACCTCTTCCTGAGCTGGAGGCCCCTCTTTCCCCATTCCAGGAAGCGGGAGCCCCCGGGATTTCTTGATTCGCAGACTGGAGCATCTCCCCGGGCCTCCTCTCCCTGCCGCCTCCTCTCTCTCTTCCCATCCCGTCCACCCCTCGCGCCGCCTCGGGTTCCGGAGGGATGTCCCATCAGGCGGTCGTCCGTGCTCCGTCCCCTTAGGCCGGGCGGGTCTGCCTTGACGTGCCCGCCCCCGGAACTGCTTCCGGGAAACTCAGTCGTTTAATTGTGCCTGCAAGACTGAGCCGCCGGGGCGGAGGTGGAAAGAGAGACCGTGCTTTCCTCAGGTCCTGAAAAGTCTGGAATGGCCAGACTGACACTGGGTGGGGTGGGTTTTTATCGTTGGTGTTTTTCTAATGGTATCTGTTAAGCACTTACTACATTCCCTGTGCCGGGCACTGTACCGGGCACATTCAAACTAATCGGATTGGAGTCAGTCCGTGTCCCACGTGGAGCTCACAGTCTTAATCCTCATTTTATAGATGAAATTACCGAGGCGCGGGGATATCACGTGGCTTTGCCCAAGGTCCCACAGCGGACAGATGGCAGAACCGGGATGAGAATCCAGGTTCTTCTGACTCCCAGGCCGGTGCTCAGTCCTCTAGGCCACGCCGCTTCTCTGGTCGAACAAGAGGGCTCCTGCGAGCTGGGTGTACCGACCAGGCCTGCCACGGGCGGCTGGCTTCAGTCCGGCCTCGGCTACCATTTCCCTCTCTCCCACAACCACGGGCGTCCTAGGGTGAGCCGCAGGTCCCTGTCATCCCACCGGCCGCACCCCTCGAAACTGTCGGGGGACGCCAGATGGCTCAGAATTTAGCCTGGAAGGAAAAGGGTCTCCAGGCCCCGGACCACGGGGAGGGACTCAGCTCAGCCCCGCCCGGGTCAGGGGGGCGGGACTTGCTAATTTGTTGGGGGCTTCGAGGTCGGGGAGCACCAGAATGACCCGGGCTGGGGAGTGCCACAGCTCCGTTTTATCTTTTTACAGCCTCTCCACGGGGGAAGCATGGCCTTTGCCCACGCTTGATGATCGTCCTGATAGAAAGTTAATACCCAGCCCCGATCCCCTCCACCTCCATTTCCGTCTGCAGACGCAGGCGGCCCCTTGGCGGAGCTCTGAGGAGCAGGCAGGAACAATGAGGGCCTTTGAGCAGGGAGGTGCCCGCCGGGCACGTACCACGGGACCGTAGGGATGGCGAACCGTAGTGAAAGAGCGCTCCAGGCTCCAGGGAGCAGGAAGGCCCCGAGGAATCAATCTGCCTACGCAACGTCTTCAGGCGGGGCTACTCATTCCTTCACTGTTAGGTTCCTGGCCCCTGTGGAAGGCAGAGCACTCACTGTACTAGGCATATGGGAACGCACGATAAAAGTACAATAAAAAAAGTGTTTCCTATCCTCTAGGAGCTTCCTTAGACAGCCACCGGATAATCTACAAACAACGGGAACGAGAGGAAGTGGAAAGGACCCGGGTTTGGGAGTCAGAGGTCGGGGGTTCTAATCCCGGCTCTGCCGCTCGTCAGCTGGGTGACCTTGGGCAAGTCACTTTGCTTCTCTGGGCCTCGGTGACCTCGTCTGGAAAATGGGGATGAAGACAGGGAGCCCTACGTGGGACAACCTGATGATCTTGTGTCTCCTCCAGCGCTTAGAGCAGTGCTTGGCACATAGTAAGCGCTTAACAAATACCAACCTTATTATTTTTAAATACAACCTCTAGTGGGATGAACGTGCGAGAGTGAAATCAGTGAATACATAAATGTATTTTTACACCCAAGCTCACTCACGTAGATATCGATATTGGCTTCTAGGAAGTCAACTGGGCTTTGAAGACGGGGAGAGCCGTCATCTGGTGGATTTGAATGAGTTTCTGGGCTGGGGAAGAATATCAGCAAGGACTCAGAGGCGGGAGAGATGAGAATGAGGCCCAGTGAGGTTGACAAGGTGACCTTGACGAGGTCTCCTTGACATTATCTTCGACTCACCTCACACATTCAACCCCCACTGAATCGAATCCGTCATGAAATCCTGTTGGATCTAACTTCAAAGCATCTCTAGAATCCTCCGAATCTTAATCTCATCTGTCCCACCGCCGACCCCTTCTCCGTGTCCTCCCTCAGTCCCGTTCATATCAGAGAGTCCACAACTCTCCCCACCTCTCCATTCATCCGATAGTATTTATTGAGCGCTTACTATGTGCAGAGCACTGTACTAATCGCTTGGAATGGACAATTCGGCAACAGATAGAGACAATCCCTGCCCATCGACGGGCTCACGGTCTTCCCAGCTCTGCCACTTGTCGGCTGTGTGACTGTGGGCAAGTCACTTAACTTCTCTGTGCCTCAGTTCCCTCATCTGTAAAATGGGGATTAAGACTGTGAGCCCCACGTGGGACAACCTGATTCCCCTATGTCTACCCCAGCGCTTAGAACAGTGCTCGGCACATAGTAAGCGCTTAACAAATACCAACATTATTAATCGGGGGAGGCGGACAAAAATAATAGCAATAAATAGAATCAAGGGGATGTACATCTCATTAACAAAATAAATAGGGTAATAAAAATATATACAAATGAGCAGATGAGCACCGTGCTGAGGGGAGGTCCTCACATCTCCTCCAGAAGGTCTTCCCTGACTCAGCCCTCATTCCCTTTCTGTGATGCCTCTGCATTTAGTTGGATGCCCCTTAAGCACTCTGAAACTCACCCCAGCCCCCCAGTACTTTCAAACATATCTTTATACTCCGAGCTGTAATTTATTTGAACGTCTCCCTCTGTGGACTGTAAGCTCCTTGCGGTCAGGGATCCACGTCTTCCCGCTCTGTTGCTTTGTACTCTCCTAAACACTTAGCCCAGTGCTCTGCACACCGTAAATGCTCAGTAAATATCATTCTTTGATTGAGTGAGCGATTAATTGAGCTCAGGGGTGAAGTAGGAGGAGAGAGCTGATGGTGGGCCCTGAGGTCAACGGCCATGAATTTCTCTTTAGTTCAGCTCCTGAGGGAGACACGGTACCCGGGACTCCCTTCTCATTGAGTTTCGTGGATAAGGCAGGCTCAGTGGGTCATCTGGGGGCTCTGGACCTAATGCCAGGCCAATAGTTGCCCACCACCACCAGAGAACGACCTGAACCTGGGACCCCGAGAACCGGGTGACGCGTGGTCACGGAGCTTGGGAGAGGCCCAGTACATTGCTGGGGACAACTTCTGGAGGTGGACAGTTGTGGAGGAGACAACCGGAGGGTCCAGGTGTGGGCCAGTACACATCAGCCCCGGTCATGTCAACCAGGACCGTGTCAGCAGAGGTCACGACGCCCCAGACCCTCTCTCTGATGTGGAAAGCAGCTCCGTGCCTTGGCTCCTCAGCCCAGAGACGGGGCCGGGAACTGATCTGTGGCTTCTCCTCCTCCTAGTCATCGCCGTAGTCCACTCCTTTTGTCACCTCGGGGCTGGCGGGGACCAGGGCGCTCCAGGAGGTCTGCTTCCTGATCGCGCCTCTTCCTCTTCACCACCACCTGGCTTGGCTTGGAGGGACAGAGGCTTGAGACCGGGGGAGAAGCCACAGGACGAACTTCTGTGGTAGATTTTCTGTTCTGGCTTCTTCCTGGACGGCCAAACACCCTCACTTGAGCTGAGAGAGGTAGGAACCTCCAGGATCTCTGCCCTCAGAGTCAGGCTGGGCCTGAAAACGGTGGCGCTTTGGGATTCATTCATTCAATAGTATTTATTGAGCGCTTACTACGTGCAGAGCACTGCACTAAGCGCTTGGGAGGTATAATTCGGCAACAGATAGAGACGATCCCTGCGCACCGACGGGCTTACAGTCTAATCGGGGGAGAGATGGGTCCCCACAACTCTCCCCTCCTTCGGACGGCTTGCCCAGAATGCCCCGCTTTGCTCTGGAGGACTCACCAGCACATACCTTGGGACCTGTGGGTCCCGTTGGGCTGTTCGCAGTCAAAGGTCACTTTGTCTATGTCCTCTCTGTTCCAGTTAGGCCACGATCTGAAGCGGTTCGTCACCCTCAAGGAGCAATTGACTCCTCACCTCCGCTTCTGCTAGTCTTTGGGCCCGGGCTCTCCACATGGCCGGCTGGGCTAGTGGGCCAACTAAGTGGGAAAGTGGGCCAACTCAGGTTCATCTTGCTGCCCGATAACTCTGCCCCCGACAACTGCTCCCCAACCCAGAATGGAGAAGTGGGGACTATTCTTGCCCCACTGACCACAGTTGGAGTGGTCTACTGGGGGATGTCTAATAATAGTAGCAGCGTGGCTCAGTGAGAAGCAGCGTGGCTCAGTGGAAAGAGCACGGGCTTTGGAGACAGAGGTCATGGGTTCGAATCCCGGCTCGGCCACGTGTCAGCTGTGTGACTTTGGGCAAGTCACTTCACTTCTCGGTGCCTCAGTTACCTCATCTGTAAAATGGGGATTAAGACCGTGAGCCCCGCGTGGGACAACCTGATTCCCCTGTGTCTACCCCGGCGCTTAGAACAGTGCTTGGCACGTAGTAAGCGCTTAACAAATACCAACATTATTAATAGTAATAATAATGATAATAACATCTGTTAAATGCTTACTTTGTGGCAAGCACTGTCTTAAGCGCTGGGATAGATACAAGATTATCTGACTGGACGCAGTCTCTGTCCCACAGTCTAAATATTAATGATAACAATGTTGGTATTTGTTTAGCGCTTAACTATGCGCAGAGCACTGTTCTAAGCTCTGGGGTAGATACAGGGTGATCAGGTCGTCCCACGTGAGGCTCACAGTTAATCCCCATTTTACAGATGAGGTCACTGAGGCCCAGAGAAGTGAAGTGACTCGCCCACAGTCACACAGCAGACAAGTGACAGAGGCGGGAGTCAAACCCATGACCTCAGACTCCCAAGCCCGGGCTCTTTCCACTGAGCCACGCTGCTTCTTTAATAGTCTCAATAGGAGGGAGGAAAGATACTGAATCCCCGTTATACCGACGAGAAACTGAAGCACAGTGAATTGACTTGTCCAGACCACACACAACCGACGAGCGGCAGAATTGGGAATGGAACTCAGGTCCTCTGACTCCCCGGCCCATGCTCTTTCCGCCAGCGTCTCCTCCGTCTCTACTGTGACGGTGGGAGTAGACGGGGTGGGTTTGGTTGTGGATCTTCCCGCTCTCACCCCCTCAGGGCTGCAGCGGGGGGCAGGAGGAGGTTGGTACCCGCAGAGGCCCTGGTTGATCCTCCCTGCCCAGATGCCTAGGCGGAATTCCCCCTTCAGGGCGTCAGCTCAGATCTGGACCATGGGAACATTCCCCAGAGTGGGTGGATCCAGGGCACCCTCGGGGCTTGAGCATGAGTTTGGAGACTCAGTCGTATTTATTGAGCACTTACTGTGTGCAGAACACTGTACTGAGCGCTTGGAAAGTAGAATTCAGCAATAAAGAGCGACGATCCCTGCCCCAAACGGGCTCGCAGTCTAGATGCGAGGGAGACTAGGTATTTAATCCCTGTTTTACAGGTGAGGAGACAGAGGTACAGAGAAGTGACCTGCCCAAGGGCACATGGCAAGTAAATGGCAGAACTGGGATCAGAACCCAGGTTATCTGGCTTCCAGGCCTGTGCTCCTTCCACTCGACCACGCCAAAATCCCAGACCTCGAATCACTCTCCAGGACCCCGTCGGCCCCGTTTCTCCTCCGTCCTCCGCCGGGCAGCAGACCAGCTCCCTCCACAGTCACCTGGACACAAACCCCTCAATTCCCAGTCTTGTCCAGTGCCTTGGATTGGGAGTCCACAACACTCCTTTGTCGGGAAGCCCTGCTTGGGCAGATGGTCCTCTGCCAACCCGATTTGTTTCAGAGCCAGAGAAGTGGGGCGGGAGCTTCCTTCCCGACCAGAATGAGGTAACGGCACCCTGCCGCCGAGCCTCGATGCCTCTAAGCCTCCGTGTTTCCATGCCTCCTAGCTTCTGGCTCGGGCCACGCCACCGCTGAGGAGAGTGGCTAGCCGGAGAATGAAGCGGGCCTCGTCCGTAGGCCTGCCCAGTGCCCCCAATCCCGCGAACGTCCCCAAGCTCACTCCCGCCGGTGCGAAGGTCAGACAGATAATGATTAAATCAGGCATCATTTAGAGGTAGATTTTGACCCCTCGCAGTTTGGAAAGTGTCTGCTGAGATTGGAGATCGTTTATGGCGACGAGCACGATGATGTGGGTTTCAGGGGCAAGAGGGGGGCGGGGAAGGAGGGGAAAGCTGCTGATCCGAGGGGCAAAGTACACTGCGTGCTTCCTGCTGCCCCGACGGCACCCTGAGTCCCCACCCGGGCTCCCTTGGCCCCTGGAGCTGTCCAGGGCAGCGGCAGAAAGGAGCATGGCCCGTCCAGCTCCTTCCCCTGTCCTCTGGGCTCTGCTGCTGCTGTTGCTGGTTCCGGCCCCTGCCCGCTGTGAACCGGGGCAGCCCGAGAAGACGCGGTCTACCAGGAGTCTCCAGGACCGACAGTAAGTGCCCCAGATTGCCCTTAGATGAGGGTACCGCGGGCAGAACGGCCGAGCCCCTCCAAAGTGCAGGCGCAACATCCCCGGGGGATCCACCCCCGGTGCCCAACTCCCCTGAAGGGCTTGGACGGTTGTCTCGGAATATTCTATCGTTTGCAGAGACGCCGGGGCGTCCGACGGGGGGCGGCCAGGGAGCTGCGGGGAGGGAGAGCAGGGCAGAGAGATGGCGGTGGGGAAATGAGGATCGAGGGCAAGGGGAGAACCTTGGAGAACTCAGTGCGAGGACCAGGATCTCGCAGGAAAATGTCCAGTTCAATAGCGTCATCTGTGCCGCTCCTCAGACCGCGCATAACCTCCGAGAGGGGGAGCCTGGTGTTCCGCACGGACTCCGACGGGGACATCGAGTTTCGGACTGGTTTTCAGGGGAGGATCAAAGTGAACGACCGGGACCTTGGGACATCCTTGCTCCAGGTAGTGTGTTGTCCAAACCTGGTTCCCTATCGCCCTCTCGCTTTTCCGCCGGTGGAGGGGCATCCGACCCGGGGGCGCCGGGGGAGCTGGGGGGTCGGGGGATGCCAAATTTGGGCCTCTGCCATCGTGTGCATTTGCTCCGTGTCCTTGTCCCCTCTCACCCCACCCCAGTTGTAAATGAACCATCTGCCAACCTGGCCGGGGAATGGCCGGCCAGGTTTCGAGACCAGCTGTCATGCACGGGGAGAACCCCTTTCTCTCCGCCGACGCAGCTGTTCGCAGGCCAGGCCTGCGAATCCTCAAGATGGATAAGGCTTCGGTGTCCCTTTAGTATGGATTGCCCTGGGGGCGGGGGAGACCTCTGGTCCCCAGGCATGACCTCGATTCCCTCCAGGCTCCCTGACCCTCAGAGCCGGGTGTGTGAGCTGGGTCTAAGCTGGGCCCCGTGCACGCTCCCATGTTGATTCCAGATCCAGGGGAACGCAGCCGAGATAACTGAGTTCAAGAGGGTCGGCGCCGCTTTTATGCACAACGTCTCCAGTCGGCTCAGTCAGCTCCAGTCCAGGGTGAGTACCTCCTGGGATCGTGGGCCCAGCCCTGGCCCCGACCCCGACCCTCTCAGCATTAGGTTTTCTTCTCCGTGGCCTAGTCATTCCAAGTTGCCTTGCTGGGGAATGGGCTCAGGTTGTGGTGGCCAAAACAGAGGCTCAGGGGGAACTAGAGGAGAATGATAATAATAGCAGTGATGGTATTTATTAAACGCTTACTATGTGGAACTCACAATCCTCATTTTACAGATTAGGTGAGACACAGAGGAGTTAGGTGACTCGCCCAAGGTCACACAGCAGACAAGCGGCGGTGCCGGGATTAGAAGCTATGACCTTCTCACTCCCAGGCTCGTGCTCTCTCCACTACTCGGTGCTGCTTCTCTCGGGAGAAGCCAATGAGCATGGAGAGAAGGGGAAAGCGTGATCAGAGAGGAGGCAGGTGATTGTGAGGAGAGGAAAAGCAGACAACCCCAAGCCAAGAGGATGGGAATCTGAGGGATAAGGGATCCACCTTCTGGGCCCTCTTCAAGCTCTTCCGCCGCCTTACTGGAATTGGTGATGTCAGCCCAGCAGCCGTGACAACACGGCCTTCATCCTTCCCAAAGCCGGCGACAGTGACCTGCGCTAACCTGCCCCTTCTTTGGGCAGGCTTGGTCCCAGGGTGGCCACTGATGGAACTCAAAGAGTATCAGACACCCCTCCGAAGCACCGAAAAGAAACTGAACAGGCCACCTGAAACTTGGCCCTATCCAGGCTAAAAGCAAGCGATTCGTTATCCTGGTCCCAGCTCTGATTTTCAGTCTTTACTCACATTTATTGCTCTTCTTGTCCCTCTTGGATACCGAATTCCTGCTGGAGCTCTGTGCCCTCGGGGGTGATGGGGCCCCCTGCCCCTGCTCTCTTCTTGGCCGGTCTCCCCCTCCTCATCCTTCCCAAGGACAACTGATAGGCTTGTTAAGCTTAGGAGTCCTCGATTCTTTTCCTGCTGCACTGCTGCAGTCCGGAGGCCCCCCAGATTACCTTGAGAAAGTATCTTTCCGCCATACGCCGCCACACAATTTGCTTGTTGGTGTTCGGTCCCATGCTCGCTACCCTGGGCCTCTGGACTCCAGCAGCTGCCAGATTTTCACCCACAGTCCCCCCGACAGCTTCCTAACTGGGATGTTTTCCTCATCAAGTCCCAGAGAATTCATCTCTAGTTGAACCTGGGTTTCATTTATTTCTGTACTTCCTCATTAGCTGTTTCCCAGATTCTGGGGCCAGGTTGGCCTAGTGAAAAGAACCCAGTCCTGGAAGTCAGGAGAGCTGGGCTCTTATCCCGGCTCCGCCACTCGCCAGCTGTGTGACCTTGGGAAAGTTACTTCACTTCTTTGTGCTTCCTCATCCGTAAAATGGGAATTCAATACCGGTTTCCCTTGTCCTTAAACCGTGAGGCTTTATTTGGGAGAGGGACCGCGTCTGATCTGACAATACCGTTTCCACCCCGTGCTTAGTAAAGTGCTCGGCACACGGCAAGTGCTTAACGAACACCCAAATTATTATTACCGGGCCTCATCCAAATCAGCTGGATCCAAAGCTCATTTTTTGGAGGTCTTGACAACACGTAGGCCCTCCCTTTCCTAATCCCATACCTAGTTCTGTTTCGGACCGGTAGGGTTGGCCACGGGACTTCGGCTCGTTGTGTAATGGAGCAAACCCAGGGAGAGGTTTTGAACAAGTTATTGTTTACCCAGGAGGTAAACTCCTGTTACTCCCTGGGGAGGGAGGGTCAGGAAGGGGTTAAGTTGGAATTTTCTGGCTTGGATCTGCAGGTGTTGCTGAGTCAGGAGAGGAGGACCGGGTGAGGGTGGTGTCCTCTGAGAGGCTATTGGCTGGTGGGCTGGGAGACCTACTGGGACTCTGCCGCTGGACACTGGTCGTGTCTCCGGGACAAGGGGTCTCGGGGGAGGAACTCCCTTCCCACCGCCAAGCATTAAGTACAGTGGTCCGCGCTCAATAAATGGTATCGACTGGTTGATTGATCCGGGTCACGTGGCCTCGGTGCAGGTGGGGACTCCGTGGACAAGGATCTCCTCCCCGAGTAGCGTGGAGCTGGGATCCAGTCATCTAGGAGCGGAGCTGTCTGACCCGCGTCAGCACCCACACGTGAAGTTAGGGCGGGGACAATCCCCAGTGACAGGTAGCGCCCAGGACCCCGGAAAGGTCTTCGGTCCTGGCCAGCGGAGGGGGGGTCCCGTACAGAGCCCTGCTGAAGTGTCTTCTTTCCTTTCAGCTTGGTGATCTCGAGAACCGATTTCAGAGCCTCCAACAGGTGAGCGGTGTCCGGCAGCTGCGGAGCCTGAGTCTGCTACCCCGGCAGCAGGGACAGAGCTGCTCTGGCTCTCCGGGCCAAGTCCCGGACTCTGGGGTCAGGAGTCATTAAAGGATCTGCAGGCCCCAGCTGGTAGTCATTGCTGCCTCTGACCCAAGGTGCTGTCCGGGACTCCGAGGCCCTGCTGCCTCCAAGCTCAGAGAGCCTTCAGGGCTTTGACCAGGCTGAGCATTCCCTACAAGTGTGTCCTGTGTCATTCATTCATTCATTTGCATTTAATTCAGCGCTTCCGGGGTGCAAAGCACTGACCTAAGAGCTTGGGAGAGGACGAAATAACAGCAGACAAATTCCTGCCCCCAGCGAGCTGACAGTCTAGAGGGAAAGAGAGACATTAATAGAAATAAATGAATAGATAAATTACAGCTAACAATGTTGGTATTTGTTAAGCGCTTACTATGTGCAGGGCACCGTTCTAAGCGCTGGGGCAGATACAGGGTAATCAGATTGTCCCACGTGAGGCTCACAGTTAATCCCCATTTTACAGATGAGGTAACTGAGGCACAGAGAAGTGAAGTGACTCGCCCACAGTCACACAGCTGACACGTGGCAGAGCCGGGAGTCGAACCCGTGACCCCTGACTCCGAAGCCCAGGCTCTTTCCACTGAGCCACGCTGCTTCCATACAGATACGTACAGATGTATACATATGTGCTGTGGGGATGGAAGGGAGGATGAATGGAAGAGCAAGTAAGAGCGACGCAGAAGGGAGTGGGAGAAGAAGAGAGGAGGGCTTAAGCGGGGAAGGCTTCTTGGAGGAGATGCACCTTCAAGAGGGTTTGAAGTAGGGGACAGCAATTTTCTGTCTGATATGAGGAGGGAAGGCGTTCCAGGCCAGAGGTGAGATGAGGGTGAGAGGTCGGCGGTGAGTCAGACGAGATGGAGGTACAGGGAAAAGGTTAGCGTTAGAAGAACGAAGTTTGCGGGCCGGGTTGTAGTAGGAGAGTGGCAAGGCGAGGTAGGAGGGAGCGAGGTGATTAGGTGCTTTAAAGCCAGCGGTGAGGAGCTTTTGTGTGATGCGGAGGTGGGTGGGCAACCACTGGAGTTTCTTGAGAGTGGGGAAAGATGGTCTGAACGTTTTTGAAGAAAAATGATTCGGGCAGCAGAACGGAGTACGGACTGGAGCGGGGTGAGACAGGAGCCAGGGACGGCAGCAAAGAGGCTGATACGATAATCGAAGCGGGATAGGATAAGTGCTTGCATAAATACGGTACCCTTTTGGACGCAGAGGAAGGGGTGGATGTGGGCGATGTCGTGAAGGAAGAACTGCGAGGATTTCGTGACGGCTTGAATACGCGGGTGGAACAAGAGAGAGGAGTCAAGGATAATGCCAAGGTTACGGACTTGTGAGACAGGAAGGATGGTGGTGCCGTCAAGATTGATGGGGACGTGAGTGGGGGGGCCTGGACTTCCCTCCCCCTTCAAAGTCAACAGACCCCAGCTCTGCCCCTTTTTCAAAGCCCATCTGAAATCGCGTCTCCACCAGGAGATTAATTTCTCATCCCCTCCGCTTTTATCCCCATCTTTGCCTGTTCAGCATTTCTGTGCTGCTTAAGCACTCAAGTGTGCGCCAATTCCCACAGCTCTTTTGTACGTATCCTACATACCCTATTACTTCAGTATTCGATCATGGGCGAATCCTTCTTCTTTCTATCTGAAGGTTATTTTTAGTGTCTGCCTCCCCCAGTAGATTACAAACTCCCCGAGAGAAGGGACCATGTAGCTATTGTATTAACCTACTATGCTCTCTGGAGTGCTTAGTTCAGTGTTGTGCACCCAGTGATCACTCAATAAATCCTACGGATTGGTTGACTGGGGTGGGAGGGTGGGAAGAGGTGCCCGTGAGTCACGGAAGTGTCAGGAATGAAGTTTCCCCTTCTGGTGGGTCCCAAGCCCTGCTATCCAGTGCCCACCGAGGCTCGCCTTTGCCCTGGCTTTTTCTCCGGCCCCAGAGTCGGCAGCGGCTCCCGGAGGAGTGGGGAAAGGGTCCGTGGGACCAGGGAGCCCCTTCCATCAGGCCTGGGACTGATGGAAATCCCACGAGCACCGGGGAGAAGGTGTCTGCCCAACCCCATCCTCGCCATCGGGGCCAAGGACACGTCAGGGACGGGACGAGGGTGATAATCGTTCAGTGCGTCCCCGTGTCCGCGGGCAGATGGACTTACTGACCACACGACCCCTCAGCCACACCCTATCCCTGGCCCCAGATGCTCTGTTCCCTGGGCCCCGGTCAGCGGTACTTCCCCCGGCGACGAGGCAGGGCCCGGATGCCCAGCAGGCCGGAGAGATCTCCCTGGGCGACTCGCTCTCCCCCAGGCCGCTGGGGTAATTCTGCCCAGCGGCCCCTCCCGGGGACCGTGGCCGAGGGCGTCGAGGTCACGGTTGCCGTCTCTGTGCTCAGGCGGCCCAGAGGAGAGTCTGCAGCAGCAACCCCTGCCAGAATGGAGGCACCTGCCTCAATTTGCTGGACTCCTTCTTCTGCCTCTGCCCTCCCAGTTGGAAGGTGAGTGTATCGGGTTTTTCCCTCCCTTCTCTACAGCTCCTGCCGTGGCTCGATATTCTCTCCCCGAGGGTCCCCTGGGTCCCAGCTCCGTTCCTGTCTCTCCAGCGACGCAGTCTGGCCAGGGTGGGCTGGCTGGCCATCCTGCCTCGAGGACCCCTGCCCCTTAATCCAGCTGGATGGACGGGGCAGAAGGCTCCCAGACCAAAGGGGCACCACGGGGAGGGGCGAGGGTGGGGCAGAGAAAGGTGGAAAGGTGAAGGAGAAAGGGGAGTGCGGCTAGAGGAAGAAGGAGTCGTGGGGGTGGGGGAGGGAGAGATTGCTAGCCACCACCAGAGTGGCCCCGGGGCTATTACCGGCCCCCCAATCACCACCCCTCCGGTCTCCTGGCTTTTCTGGCTCAGTCCAGCCTAGCCACACTGGACCCTCCGGGAAATGGCCGGCTGCCATTAGTCCCGCGGTGGAGGCGAGGAGAAGCGGATAGTCCAGTGCTCAGCCCACTAAGCCCTCAATAAACACCCCTGATTGTACATCTTCTCCCTCCAAGCCTCTGCTCCCCGGCTACTGCTTCCGGACTCGGTGTCCTCCGGCGCCTCCCCGGTCTCCAACTGATAGCCAACCCCAAAAGGTCGTGGTGGAGACTGTCTGAGGAACGTGCAGAACCCCAAACCCTGAACACAGACAGAAAGGGTGGCATTCTCTGTAGTCAAGGGATCAACGACGGGGGGAGGCTGGCTGGGGGCCCAAGGGGGCGCCGTAGAGAACACCGGGTAAAAACCCCTACCAGGCCATCTTGCCCCGTGCCGGCTCCGGGATTCAGGCTCTCTGCTGCTTTGCTTAGAAGGTGGTTCGCTCCACGACTCTGCCGTGGCTGCGATTTGGAGATTGAACAAGGCTGTGGTCTGTGCACTCAGGGCCCGGTCTGCTCTGCCGACGTCAACGAATGTGAGACGTTCGCGGGGAGCCCGTACAGCTGCCAAAATGGAGCCACGTGCGTCAACACAGCAGGCAGCTACAGGTGACACTTTCCTCCATCCCTCGGCCCCTCCACCCCTCTATCTCTCCCTCCTTCCATCACTTCTTCCCTCTGCCTCCCTGTCCCTCCATCCCTTCCTCCCTCCATCCTCCCAGCTCTCTCCAACCTTTAACCCTCTCCCTCTCTGCTCACCTCTGTCCCATTGTCCATTCTAAATACTGAGTGGGCAGCTTGACAATGACCAGTAGGGAATCTTGCTTTCTCTGAGTGATCCCCGAGTCCCAGAGCATTTAGGTGATCTATAATCACCGAGATGAGCTTGGAGGGAGGCTAGATGGAGCCCTGCCCTCCAGGGACTTCCCACCGAATGGAGGAATGGGGCAGACAGGCCGGGTCAGTGATTTAGAGCGGCTAGAACTGGCAGGAATCGGGCTGGGGGCTGGTGAAGGAGGGGAGAAAGGGAGGAGGTGGAAGGTTCCTGGAGAAGGTGGGCTGAGATTGCAAATCAGGGAAGGGTTTGAAGCACCTGCAACTTTCAGAGCAATGATTTCAGAGAAGTCATTTATCCTAGGCTTGCACGGTTTAAATCTAGGTTCCCACTGCCACGCGGTCGTCTCTGGACCGTGGCCCATCCAGCCCAAACAAGAAGAGAACGGCGGGTGTGGGTCAATGTGAGGCCGGCCCCTCCGGCCAGCCCAGGGCAGGGGAATTGCGGAGAGATGTACCCCGCTGTGTTTCCCCAGGCTCAGGGTGCAAAGGGCAAGGGGTCCTCAGTGGGATCTTCACCCCCACGGACACAATCTCCCCAGCAGCAGCAGCAGCACCAGCAGCATCCAACAACTGTTCCTTCCACTAGCACTGCAGACATTCCACCCTGGGCAATATCCATCCCTTCCCTTATCCTTATCTCCCTTGATCCTTGGAAAGCATTATCGCTCCTTCCACCCTTGGGAACATGCCCTGCAGATAGGGTGTCTGCCCCAGCTCCATGCTGCGTTCCCTGAGATGCCCCAGCAGGCCCTCAGCATCTCAGCCCCGGGGGCCTGGCCTCCGTGGGAATGGGCAAACCAGCTAGACAAAGGCCCAGAGGAAAGGCCTGGTCTCAGAGTAGTATTTTCCGAGAGCACGCTGTGGTTTTTAGCCACCAAATGCAAGAGGGAAATCTCTCCCGCCCCTGCAGCTATTTCCTGACCTGCCACAGGGGCCGGAGGGCTTCCTCACTATGAGAAGTATTTCGGGAATGCTCCAGTGTCCAGCGGCAGCTGATCAGGAGGACAGCCCTGTCGCCGAGGCCGAAGCCCTTTGTGCTGATGGATTGACAGGATGCTGAGGAGATACGTGGCCCCAGGTCTCTGCAGAGAGGCAGAGGGAGGCAGGAAGCTGGAAATGGAGGAGTCACTCCGTCCTCACCCCATCAGGGGCCTCCAGGGTGGTCTCAGGACTTCAAGGGTAGGATAGCCTAGGGCCATCCAGAGAGAAGGGAGGTTTGCCACCATAGGCTGGATTCTAGCCCCACGGAGCAACTTGGTGCTGCTTGCTCAGTTTGGAATTGTGAATCCTCACGGATCCAGCCCAGGTACAGCAGTCATCCTGCAACTGGAGACCAATCTGGCCCTTCTGGGGCCTGGCTCCAGTGGAGACCAGTCCGGCCCTCCCGGGGCCTGGTACAGGTAAAGGCTAGTCTGGCTCTCCTGGGCCTGGCGCCAGGCGGAGACCAGTCCGGCCCTCCTGAGGCCCGGCACGGGCGGAGGCCGGTCTGGTCCCCCCGGACCCTGGTGCAGACGGAGACCAATCCAATCCTCCTGGGGTCTGGCACAGATGGAGACGAGTCCAAAGGCGAAGCAGCGTGGCTCAGTGGAAAGAGCGAGGGGTTGGGAGTCGGAGGTCATGGGTTCGAATCCCAGCTCTGCCACTTAGCTGTGTGACCGGGGACGAGTCACTTAACTTCTCTGTGCCTCACCTCATCTGTAAAATGGGGATTAAGACTGTGAGCCCCACGTGGGACAACCTGATTCCCCTGTGTCTATCCCAGTGCTTAGAACAGTGCTCTGAACATAGTAAGCGCTTAACAAATACCAACCCTCCCAGAGCTTGGTGCAGGCTCCACCAGCCGTAGATACACCTGCTTCCCTGAAGGCTCATTCCCCAACCTTCTGAGGGAGATGGCGAAGCCACGGTGGGGCATCTCCACAGCTGAAACATTTCAGGCCTAGCTCAGTGGAAAGAGCATGGGCTTTGGAGTCAGAGGTCATGAGTTCGAATCCCAGCTCTGCCACTTGTCAGCTGTGTGACTGTGGGCAAGTCACTTCACTTCTCTGTGCCTCAGTCACCTCATCTGTAAAATGGGGATTAAGACTGTGAGCCCCACGTGGGACAACCTGATTCCCCTGTGTCTACCCCAGCGCTTAGAACAGTGCTCTGCACATAGTAAGCGCTTAACAAACAAAAATACCAACATTATTAAACCAGTCAACTACCTGCCACCCGGTCTAGCCTTGGGAAAAGGGGGAATCTCAGGCTAGGGGTAGGGAGCAGAAGGCTAGCGTGGGCCAGTAAGATTGCCTTTCCAATCAGTCAGTGTTATGCACTGAATGCTTACAGGGTGCAGAGCACTGTACTAAGTACTTGGGAGAACACAATATGATTGGTAGATGTTATCCCTGCCTAGTGTTGGGGGAGAGTTGTTGAAATAGATTACAGAGAGGGAAAGTTAGCAGAATATGAGGATATTCATTCATTCATTCATTCAGTAGTATTTATTGAGCGCTTACTATGTGCAGAGCACCGTACTAAGCACTTGGAATGTTCAAATCGGTAACAGATAGAGACAGTCCCTGCCCTTGGACGGGCTTATGGTCTAATCGGGGGAGACGGACAGACAAGAACAATAGCGATAGATAGATAAATAACTAATAGATAAATAAAAGGATATGTAGGTAGTTGATTGCCCAAGTGCTTTGGGACCGGGGTGGGGTATTAAAATGCTTAGAGGGCACAGGAAGAAGCATAGCCTAGTGGATAGAGCACAGGCCTGGGATTCAGAAGGACCTGGGTTCTAGTCCTGGCTCTGCTACTAGGTGACCTTGGGTAAATCACTTTGCTTCTCTTTGCCTCGGTTACTTCATCTGTCAAATGGGAACTGTGAGCCCCTTGGGGTCAGCGACTGTGTCCAACCGGATGTCATGGATGTAGAACCGACCGAACTGCTGGTGACTGAATATGTGGATTAAATGGGAGAGATGATTCGAGGATAACGCCAAGGTTAGGGGCTTGTGAGACGAGAAAGATGGTGGTGGTGTGACGGGGACGGAAAAATCGGGGAAAGGAGAGCATATGGTCGGGAAAATAAGCCGTTTCAATTTTGGACACGTTGAGCTTGAGCGGTCAGTGAGATGTCCAAGTAGAGATATCCTGAAGGCAGGAGAAAGTGTAAGATTGCAGAGAAGTAGAGAGATCAGGGCTGGAGAAGTGGATTTGAGAGTCATCTGCATAGGATGGTAGTTTTTAGTCGAATTTTGACTGTTGATCTCTGCTGCATTAGGGTTCTGGAAACGTTCCCACCCTTGCAGAGCAGGGGCTCAGCCTCTAAGGATTATCACTGTTACAGGAGAGACTGTGGAAGGCTGGTCAGGTGGATGTGGTCGGGGAGGTAGCCACCCCAGCCACGCTTCCTGGAAAATCAGGCAGCCTTCCGTCTTGGCCTCACTTCCGGCCACGGCCACAGGACGGGACTTTAAGAGTTGAAGCCATGTTGGCCAACGCTGCTCTGGGGGTCTTTGGGGGGGGTTGTAACCCACAGCTGCACCTGCCTCCCGGACAACTATGGGCCCCAGTGTGCCTCCACGTACAACGGCTGCCAGCTGGGATCCCTGGCCCTGTGTGGGCATGGCTTCTGTGAGGACTTGGCGCCCCAGCATGTGGGAGAGGTAAGTCGGTCCCGGGCGGACACCTGGAGGTGTCAGTGGAGGGGCGATGGAAGGCCGCAATGAGCTGCTTTTCTCATCTGGGCTCCAGGGGCGGGTGGTTCTGCCGTCTGGAAAATCAGTGGAATTTACTAAACGCCTACTGTCGGCCCAGCAGCACAAAATGGAGAGTAGAGTGAAAGCGGAAGTCCCACTCAGGGAACTATGTGGCCTAGTCGAAAGAGCACGGGTCTGGGTGTCGGGATACTTGGGTTTGAATCAATCGGTTAATCTGGGGAATTTAATGAATGCTGAATACCAGCTCTGGCACTGACCTTGGGCAAGTCACTTAACTCTTGGTCTCAGTTTCCTCGTCTGTAAAATGAAGGTAAGGCACTGCCTACCTCTTAGATTGGGAGTCAGGGACTGTGTATGATTTAATGATCTTGACCCTTACCCCATTATTTATCCCTGTGCCTTCACACTTTGTTCTTTTAAAGCCAACCTATCTCTGTACCTCAATCTTATCTATCTCGCCACCGACCCCTTGCCCACATCCTCCCCCTTCATATCTGTCAATCCAATACTCCCTCCACCTTCAAAACCCTCCTAAAAATCACATCTCCAAGAAGCCTTCCCTAAGACCTCACTTCCCCTCCCCACCCTCCCCTCTGCATCACCTATTCACTTGGCTGTGTACCCCTTTAGGCAATTTGATCGCTCAAGCCCTATAGAACCTACCGATCAATCAATCTTGAGCGCTTACTATGTGCAGAGCCCTGTGCTAAGTACTTGGGATAGAACAGTAAAGCAGAGTTGGGAGGCACGTTCCCTGCCCACAAGTAGCTTACAGTCTAGAGGGGGAGACAGACATTAAATAAGTTACAGATACGTACGTTAGTGCTGGGGGGCTGAGGGTGGAGTCAATATCAAAAATAAAAAGATCCAAGTTACGGAGAAGGGAGAAGGAGTAAGGGAGAAGAGGGCTGATTCGAGAGAGCCCTCTTAATAAGGCTTTGAGGGCAGGAAGAGTGGCGATCTGTCAGATATAGAAGGGGAGGGAGCTCCAGGACAGAGGGAGGATGTGGAAACGTCCTTGGTGGGAAGATAGATGAGATTGAAGTACAATAAGTAAGTTAGTATTGAAGGAATAAAGCGGGCAGCCTGGTTTGTTGTAGGAAATCAGCGAGGTAGTTATAATAATCATAACTATAATTTTCATTAAGTGCATACTATGTGGCAAGCATTGTACTAAGCACTGGGGTAAATACAAGATAATTAGGTCCCTTAGTAGGCCTAAATAGGAGGGAGAATTGCTTTGAATCCCCATTTTGCAGATGAAGCAACTGAGGCATGGAGAAGATGAGTTACTTGTCCAAGGCCACACTGCAGGCAGATGGCAGATCTGGATTAGAAGCCAGGTCCTCTGACTCCCAGGCCCCAGGGCTTTCCGTTAGGCCATTATGCTTCTCTAAGGTAGGCAAGGTAGGAAGGAATAAGCTGATTGAATCCTTTCAAGCCAACAATAAGGAGTTTCTGTTCGATAAAGAGGTGGAGGGGCAATCGCTGACCTTCTGTGAGGAATGGGAAGTTGTGGACCGAATGTTTATCTAGAGAAATTATCTGGGCAGCACAGGGAAGTATGGCCTGGCGTGTTTCTCCCCAAACAGGAAGCAGGGAAGGAAGTCAGAAAGGAGGCTCAAGCAGCAATCAAGGCAGGATGTGATCAGAACTAGGATCAGCAGAGTAGCAGTTCGGATGGAGAGGGAAGGGCAGATTTTAACAATGTTGTAAAGATTGAAACAGCAGGATTTAGTGACAGAAAGAATACGTGAGGAGATATATGTAAGTATTCACGCATACGTATATGGATATATATATATATATGTGCATACATATGTGAGTTGAGGATAACACTAAGGTGACAGGCTTGTGAGACAGGGAATATGCTGGTGTTCTCTACAGTAATGGGAAAGTTATGGGGAGATCAGTGTTTTGGTGGGAAGATTAGGAGTTGTGTTTTGGACATATTAAGTTGAAGGTGTCGGTGTAGGACAACCAAATAAACATGCCCTGAAGGCAGGAGGAACCGTGAGACTCGGAGAAGGAGAGAGGTCACGGCTGGAGAGGAAATTTGGGAATCAGCCATGTCCAGATGGTAGATGAAGCTTTGGGAGTGAATAAGTTCTCCAAGGGAGAACTACATCCCTCTTAACTGTAAGTTCGTTGTGGGCAGGGAGCCAGCCTGCTAATTATGTTGTCTTTTACTCTCCTGAGTGCTGAGTACAGTGCTTTGGATATAGTAACCGCTCAATCAATACCACTGATTGATTGACTGAAGGGAGTGAGTGTAGATGGAGAATAGAAGGGGACCCAGAACTGAGCCCAGAGAGACTCCCCAAGTTAGAGATGGAGGAGAATCCCGTGAAAGAGGCTGAGAAGGAGCAGAGAACCAGAAGAGAACAGTGGTCGTGAAGACGAGGTTGGATTTTTCCAGGAGGAGGAGATGGTCCACAGTGCGGAAGACAGCTAAGCGTTCGGGGAGGATTAGGATGGAATAGAGGCCGTCAGATTTGGCGAGACGAAAGTCATTGGTAACTTTAGAGAGAAGGGTTTCCGTGAAGTGGAGGGGGAAACCAAATTGGAGGGGGGTCAAGGAGAGAATCAGAGGAGCGGAAGCGGAGGTAGAGGATGTAGAAAACTTGCTCAAGGGGTTTGGAGAGGAATATCTATATTTGTTAAGGGCTTATTATGTGTCAGGTACTGTTCTAAGCACTGGGGTAGATACACATTAATCAGGTTGGACACAGTCCCCGTCCCACATATAATAATAATAGTGATCACAGTCTTTGTTAAGCACGTACTATGTGCCTGGTACTACATTAAGCACCTGAGTGAATACAAGCAAATTGGGTTGAATCCAGTCCCTGTCCCACGTGGGGGCTCCCAGCCTCAATCCCTACTTTACAGGTGAGGTAACTGAGGTGCAGAAAGGTGAAGTGATTTGCCAAAGGCCACAGAGCAGACAAGTGGCGGAGCCGGGATTAAAACCCATGACCTTGTGACTCCCAGGCCTGTGCTCTACCCACTACGCCATGCTGCTTCCCACATGATCCTTCCCATATGAGGCTCACAGTATAAGTAGGAGGGAGGACAGGTATTGAATCCCCATTTTCCAAGTGAGGAAACTGGGGTGACTTGGCCAGGGTCACACAGGAGGCAAGTGGAGGAGCCGAGATTGGAACCCAGGTCCTCTGGCTCCTGCACCCGTGGTCTTTCCTCTAGGCCATACTGGGTGTGGTGCCATCAGCCAGGAAGACTGAGCCCTCCGCCTGATCACCACTCTGAGATCACCCTCAGAATGGTAAGAGGGAAATGGGACAACAACTAGAGGGATCCATAGGGTGAAGCGAGGGTTTCGAATATTCACACGCATCCTTATATTCTACTATTTCCCCTATCTAATTTATTTTGATGTCTTTCTCCCCCTGTAAACCTGTCAACTCAGGTTTCTATCAATTCCACTGCCTTGTACTTTCCCAAGCACTTAGTGTAGCGTTCTGCATTCATTGAGCACTCAGTAAGTTCCGATGATGGATTGATTGCCCTAATTTCATAACTGATTTGCAATCTAACGGGGCAGGTAGGCAGAAAATATAGCGCGTAGTAGGACAGGTTTGTCAGAACGGAATGATGGAATAAATAATTGCACGCGCAATTGATTGATTCCTCAGTTAAGTGCTGAGGAAAGGTGTGAATCCGTAAGCTCTATTGGCAGCTTTCGGGTTGACGCCACTTGCGGTACTGGATTGGCTGTGTGAAGGGGGTGACTTTTCAAGAGGCACTGAAGGCGGGGAGACCTGTGATCTAGCAGATTTGAGAGGGAAGGGAGTTCCAGGCAGGGCGACGGCCACGGGCAAGGGATTCGACATGGATGAGCCAAGAGAGACGTTGAGCTTGAGATGGGCCACTCGGGACACGGGACTGGAATTTGCGGTCACTCACTTCTCCATGACCTCCTCAATCCCCGCCTTTGCTCACCGTATCCTCGGTCTCTCCTCTCGCTGAGGCTCCAAACCCCCCACCCCAGCAGTCCATCCCAACGGGTCACTCCCATCCAACCCAATCCCACTCCTTGCCCCAGCCCCCACCCCTCGCCCTCAAATACGACTGACTTAATTGAAACCGGGGCCCTGGGTTGGACCATTTAAAGGAGCCCCTCGAGTAATCCACATCGCCGATGGAATAGTTCTGTGTGACGTCAACATTAGAATGGCACCAACCTGAGTGGCAGGAGGGACAGAAGGGAGCTATGGGTGGCCTTGTTTTGGCTGTGTCCGGGCAGCCTTTAAACTATGCGGAGCGATGGTAATCTGTGGAAGCAGGACTCGGGACCCCCACCGTGACCAAGTGGTTTTTCGAGGCATACCTCGCTTCCCCCTCCCTCTTCACACTTGGCCCAGTGTTTTGCTCCCCAGAAAGCATCCACCTGATGGGGTGGAGGGGGCAAGGGAGGAGAAGAGGGCTGGTAGGGGGGGCTCCCTCTCTCCACAAGCATAACAACGTCCTGTAGTGCAGTGGAACAGAACCCCGGTGGGAAAAACTCGCGCCCACACACCTGTATCAAATTCACTCTTGTTGAGATTTCCATCTCACCTAATCCCCAGATCCTCTTAAAACCAAACTCACTTTTCCCCTCTCCATTCGCCACCCGTATAATCACCGCCTCTGATCAAGGAATCAAGGACATTCCTTCCTAAGTACTAAGATGAATAGCGGGTGGTCTGGGCTGGTGATTAGCATCTATTTGAATTAATTACCACCCCCACCTTTCCCTCTTTCCTCCTCACTACCTCCCTAAGTGGGAAGAAGAGGGTGGTGGAGGCAGGGAGGATATTAAAGTAACAACACACTTCTTCCAACCTTCCAAGGGTGAACTTTGGGACACACAGGCTCCTCTGTCTTACTGCTGAGTCTCCATCTGAAGCAGTATGGCACAGTGGCTAGATCACGGGCCTGGGAGTCAGGGAGTCGTGGGTTCTAATCCCAGCTCTGCCCCTTGTCTGCTCTGTGACCTAGGTCGAGTTACTTTACTTCTCTGGGCCTCAGTTATCACATCTGTAGAATGGGGATCGAGACGGTGAGCCCCGCCCGGGACAGGGACTGTGTCCAACCCAATTTGCTTGTATCCACTCCAGCTTATAGTGCGGTGTCTGGCACATATAAGTGCTTAATAAATACCATAATTATTATAATTGTATTTATTATTATTATATTATTAGGAGAAGCAGTGTGGCTTAGTGGAAAGAGCACGGGCTTCGGAGTCAGAGGTCGTGGGTCCTGGTTCCACCACTTACTTGTCAGCTGGGTGACTTTGGGCAAGTCACTTATCTTCTCTGTGCCTCAGTTACCTCATCTGTGAAAATGAGGATTAAGACTTTGAGCCTCACGTGGGACAGCCTGATAACCTTGTATTTACCCCAGTGCTTAGAAGAGTGCTTGGCACATAGTAAGCGCTTAACAAATGCCATCATAATTATTATTATTGTTGTTATGTTGATAGGGTCAGGAAGGAGGTTGTGATTGGGGGAGTTGGAGGAGACAACCCCTTAATCCAGAGGATCGTGGACTGCAGTCCTGCTGACCCCAGTGTTCATCTGGACCTGTTTTCTAGCCCCCAACCTCATATCCCCCCATGGAGCCCTCCACTCCATTGTGGGCAAACTGCCCCACCTAATCCAGTTGCCCCTCCTCTCCTTCACCATCACAGAGACCTTGCTGTCTCCCATGGTAGGGTCATGTCCTCCCAAACTCCCAGAGCCATAACAAAATGGGCAGTGGTAGACCTGTTCCTAACCCCCAATCCTGCTTTCCACCATTCACTCCCCTCCGTCTCTCACTTTCTCTTCCTTTGAAGCGTAGCCCATCTGCCTGCACCCCCAACTACAATTATTCGTTGCAGGCATCCACCAACCCCTCCCCTTTCCCCCCCACCTCCAATTTTCAGCAGAATTTTGACCCCTTTCTCTTCTTCTCAACGTCCTTCCTTTACCCTTGGGGTCTTCATTATAATAAGCCTGCATGTTTTCCTGCTATTAAGCACTTATAATGTGCCAGGCACTGTATTAAGCGCTGGACTCATTGTTCCATTTTAACCTCAACAACTTTCAAATTCCCCTCTCTCTCTACAGGCTCCTCACCTATCTTCTCTCCCAAGCATCCCTTCCCCACAAAATCATTCTCTAACCCCACAGAGACCTCTGACCTCTAACCCCCATACTTTTATTCCAGGCCAACGTGCCCATTTGGACTCCCTCCCCAACCTTCTCTCGCCTGCTGCACAAATCCTCATCCTCGCCTCCACCCTCTCCGCCAAACTCAACTCCTTCTCCTCCTCCCTCTCCCCACTCTTAATCATCTCACATCGATACATTCATTCAATCGCATTTACTGAGCACCTACGGTATGCAGAGCGCTTATGTCAGTCACTCAGTGAGTATAATAAAATAGACGTGGACCCTGCTCTCTAGGATCTTGCAATCTTTATTTAAGAGTCTGTTTCTCTCATTAGATTGTAAGCTCCTTAAAGCCAGGGCTAATAAATACTAACTCTGTTCTGCTCTTCTCGGCTCATAGTGCAGGTGCTTAGAAGAAGGTGGGAGAAGAAAACCAATCCGTAAGGTAGAGGAAGTGGGTGGAGGGCTTTGCGGTAGAACAGGACCCAGATCTTGGCCAGGCACTTGAGTGACCAAGTCCAATTCCTCAAATTTGGGAAACCTGGAGGGGCAGCAGGGGGTCACCGGCTCGTCCAAGTCTGAAGGGACTAGTAGCTCCTCTCAGGGCCCGGGAAGAATTCCACCCGGAAGGGATGCGTAGGAAATTGGAGTCCCTTCCAGAAAAGAGCATGGAATTGGCATGGCTCTGGGTGGAAATACTGACTCTTCTAGTTGGTAAGCTCCTTGAGGGGAGGGATCATCTCTACCAACTCCGTTGTAGAGTTCCAAGGGCTTAGTACAGAGCTCTGCACACAGTAAGCACTCAATAAATAGTAGTGCTTATAGCATTTACTACAGACTTACTGTATGCAGAACACTGTACTAGACACTGGAGAGAATATGCAGGTGGGAATTAGATTTAGTCCCTGTCCCCTGGGGGCCTCACAGTCTAAAGATACCACTGACTGATTGATGATTCTCCCTGTATCACTGGAGTGGATAACCGAGACCCCCTAATTCCTATTCAGTTTTTAGACCCAAATTGGACTACCAGGGGTCAGTTCCTCCATCTGCACCTCTGCAGCCAACATCCCCCGAAATAAAGTTAGTTTGGGGCCCAGGAAATGGTCCCCTGGCCCGAGCTTGGCCTTTGCCCTCAATGTTGCTGCTGCTCTCTTCTAGTGTCCAGGGAAACCAGGCTGTGGGATCACAAACTTCTTCACTGGGTCTTTTTGCAAATGTAAGCAAAGCAACATGGGAAGGGGCCTCTGGGTTTTCTGGAAAAAAAAGTCTCCTTCAACCTAGAGCTGAAGGCAGCGGGGGCGCATTAAACAATTCCTGGGCCCGGAAATGTTTCCCCTTCTGCTTTCTATGCTGCACTCATCACCAAGGAGCAGGAGGTGACCTGGCCCAGCTTCCCTGGCTCAGCAGCACCAGGCCAAAACCGGTTGCCAGAGGAGGTTACGTTGGCTCTGGAGGGTGTTCCCGCTAAGTGGACCTCAGGCAGAGTTGATTAGCTTTAATTACATTGACTCAGAGTTCCTGATGGTTGGACTCTTTTCCCAGAATTTCTTGAGCAAATAATAGGCTCCCGGTCCTCCAGAAACCCAGATGTTTCTTCTCTGTGGGGTCGCAGAGTATGTTGTGTATGACACTTAACCATATGGGACACAGAGAACCAAGGAGGGGCTCAGTGAGCTCACGGAAGAGACCCCCGAACCCAGCAGTCTCGAAAGCTGATCCTGGGATTTCGGGACCCCTGACTGTCGACCCCATTGGTCTAACTCGGCCCGTTCTCCCCCTGCAGCCAAAATACCGTTGTGTTTGTGCCCCCGGGTGGGCCGTGCCCCCCGGCAGCTCCGCCTGCACAGCTGACGTCGACGAGTGCAGCCTGCCGAGTCCTCCCTGCTCCCAGAACCCTCCAGTTCAGTGTCACAACACCTTTGGGTCGTTCTACTGCGGACCCTGCCCGGCAGGTAGGGCTCACCCCACCTCCCCTCTGTGCAGACGCAAGCGTCACCAAGCTGACTGGCACCCTTCCCCCCGAGGACATGCGGCCCAGCAGGGTCTTGGATTGGGACAGTCTTTCATCCCGACATCTGCATTTTTCAATCATCTGCAAACACTAGGCACCTCGGAGAAGTTGGATTACTCCCGGCTGGCTCTCCACCGGGCGTCAGACTGGGATGCGTGAGGCTGGGGCCGTCTCCAATCTGGCCGGCACATGCCCCGTGGAGGTTCAGGGGGTGGGGGGTGTGAGCGTTTCTGGGAGATGTGTGGGAAGAATAAATGTAACCCAGTCAAACTGATGCTCAAAGGCAATTTTGCACTTCAGGCCCCAAGTCCCAGGTACACTTGAAGGGCAACAAGATGAATTCTGAGTATTACTCAGAGAATGTTTGCAGTCCAATTGAAAATGACATCTCCCAGAAATATTTGCCCAGAGAGGAGGTCACAGGTGGGGCTGGCCCAAGGACTGAAATACTTGGTGTCCGATGATATGTTCCACCCTAGATTGCATGCCCAGAAAACCTGACTTTTTGAGATTGTCCCGCCCAAACTGACCTGTAGGATCACTCCCTTACTCTGCCCCCTAACATCTTGGAAATGCTTCTTTTGCCTATCAAAGTCAAAGGGCCTGAGGTAAATCCTCCCAAAACTCAAGGGGTTGCCCATCCACCTCTGCAGCAAACCAAAACCCCCTCACCGTTGGCTTTAAAGCACTTCATCGCCTTGCCCCCTCCTACCTCCCCTCTCTACTCTCTTACTGTAACCCAGCCCACGCACTTCGCTCCGCTAACGCTAACCTTCTCAGGGTACCTCCATCTCATCCATCTCACCGTCGACCCCTCACCCACGTCCTGCCTCTGGCCTAGAATGCTTTCCCTCCTCAAATCCGACAAACAATTACTCTCCCTCCCTTCAAAGGCTTATTGAAGGCACGTCTCCTCCAAGAGGCTTTCCCTGCCTAATCCCCTCTTTCCTCTCCTCCCATTCCCTTCTGCATCGCCCTGACTTGCTTCCTTTTTCTTCCCCCATCCCAGTCCCACAGCACTATGTACATGCCTATAATTTCTTTATTTGTATTAACATATTTCTCCGCCCCGCCCCCCCAGGTTGTAAGCTCGGTATGAGCAGGGAATGCATCTGTATTGTTGTGCTGTACTCTCCCTAACGCTTAGTACAGTGCTCTGCACACAGTAAGTGCTCGATAAATACAATTGAATGAGTGAATGAATGGATAATTCAACTCTCCCCAAGGCGGTGCCTGTCTGACCTGCCTTTTTCTCATGCACCAAAGGGGTGCATTTTTAAATCTCCCAGCACACCCCTGCCCCTTCCTCACAGCTAGGTGGGAAAGGCAGGCACCCGTCGGCCAGGGCCCTGGAAAAGCTTTGTACTTGTTATTACAGGCTGGCAAGGGAACGGTCACGTCTGCCATGATGTGAACGAATGTGAGATAGCGAATGGCGGCTGCTCCACGGCCCCCAAGGTCCAGTGCACCAACACAGCCGGATCTTACCTCTGCGGCCCTTGTCCCCCAGGTGAGTCTCCTCCCGCACCCTACCTGCCCAGGTCTGCGTGCTGACAAGGGAGATCCGATCCGGCAAAGCGCCGTGGGGCTGAGGTTCGACGACGATGACGATTCGTGCGCTTCTCTAGCCCTCAGTTTAGACGCTTCCTCCGTGATCCCCGAAGCCCATCTTTGCCTTAGACTCAGGTGCTGCCCTTCCCTAAAACCCTGGGCCCAATTTTTCTTTAAGTGGCAAGTTTTCTCTGCTTATAGCTCCCTGTGGCCGAGAGCGAGTTCAGAGAGCAAAGGGTAAAATACAAGTGAACCCGGCAGCCTGACAGATTGTTTCGCTATTTGTCAAGCACTTATATTGGGCTACTCAATCTGCTAAGTGCTGCAAGTCCGATGAGACAGGACCCTGCCCCACAAGAGCTAGCAGGAAGCCATAGTCTGCAGGACGCTCCGGGAACTATAGACCTGAGAGTCTTAAGGGACTAAGCTATTGTTAAAGGTTTCCTTGTTCGCTAAAGTAAAGAAGGCCACTGTTTAGACAAGACCTGTCATTAACAGGCCAGGCACCGGTGCAGGGCGGGGAGGGGAAGGGAAGACTGCTTTTCCTGGTCTACAGAGCTATAAATGGGAATCGGCTCTGCCGGCCCTGAACGTCTGGCATTTTCGCTGTGAATGTTCTTCTCTCACTCCTGACCTTATTTTGCCATAAATGACCAGGTTACCAGGGCGATGGGAAGGAATGCACCCCAGAGATTATCTGCTCGGAGCAGAACGGAGGCTGCCATCCAGATGCTTTGTGTTTCCCCAGTCCAGGTAATTCAGGATCACGTTTCACCTCTGGAATGGTGTGGCTTTTAATCAGAGCCTCGAAGACCGATTTACGCTCTCAGGCTGTGCCTTCTGATGACAGTCATCAGAAGGCACAGCCATCGGAAGGCACAGCCTTCGGAGGTCAAGTTTGAGGTGTCGGCGGAACATCGAATGAAGGTGTCTTGAAGACCGGAAGAAATGGGAGACTGCAGAGGAGAGGGATCAGGATTGGAGATGTAGATCTGGGAATCATCCACAGAGATGGTAGTTGAAGCCTTGCGAGAGAATAAGTACTCCAAGGCAGCGGGTACAGATGAAGACTAGAAGGGGACCCAGAACTGGATCTTAAGAGACTCCCACATTTACGGGGTGGGAGGCAGAGGAGGAGCCCACGAAAGAGCCTGAGAATGAGCCGCCAGAGATAGGAGAACCAGGAGAGGACGGTGTCAGTGAAACCAAGGTTGGATAACGTTTCCAGGAGACGGGGGTGGTCGACAGTATCGAAGACCGCCGGGAGGTCGAGGAGGCTCTTGGATTTGGCAAGGAAGGGATCACTGATGATCTTTATGAGGGCAATTTCTGGGTAGTGAAGGGAGTGGAAACCGGAGTGGAGGAGGTTAAGGAGAGAATTGGAGGAGAGGAAATGGAGACAGCGGTGTGGTATTCATGGTATTTGTAAGTGTTAAGTGCTTTTTGCAAAGCATGCTTCAGCCTTCTGCACCCCCATTTCTCTATGAATGCATCTGGGGGAATTGCATCTTCGAAGAATCCTGCATTACAAAAAATCAACCTTGTAGCACTCATCCCAAACCTGATGTTCCACCCACACATTTTTTCTTTATCACTTCATCGTGCTGCATCCAAACAGGCAAGTGTCCCTAGAAGAACATTCCCTAATTTTGCTATTGTGTTCTGGCCAATGTACATACTGTAAAAACACTTTCTGGCAGAACTCAGTTTACTTGGGTTAGATTCTGAATTGATAAGGCCTCGGCACAACCCCAGGGCAGCAGAAACCAACATTTGAAAGCAAAGGCAGGGACAGAGAGGATAAAATTACGAAACTGAAGTCCTCTGTACTAGTCAATTCCTGTCAAAGGGCCTCTTGAAGTCTGCATTCATTCATTCACTCATTCGATAATACATATTTTCTCTGAATGCAGAGCTCTGAACTGAGTGCTTAGTAGGTTCAGAGTGCTGTGTTCGGTGGTTGGGCAACTACAAAAATAATAATACCAGTAGGTGTAAAGCACTGTGCTAGGCACTGGAGTAGATACAATATAAGCAGATCAGATATAGTCCTTGTCCCATATGAGGCTCACAGTCTAAGAGGAAGGGAGAACGTATATCTTACCCTCATTTTACAGATGATTCTCCCTCCTATTTAGACCGTGAGCCCCATATGGGACAGGGATGATGTCCAATCTGATTACCAGGCATCTGCCTCAGCACATAGTACGTTGCTTAGCACAAAGTAAGTGCTTAACAAATAACACAGTTATCATTATTATTAGATAAGGAAACTGAGGTACACAGCTGACAAGTGGCAGAGGTGGAATTCAGGGTTAAGTCGCATGATTTACAGGCTTGGGCCTCTTCCACTAGATTCTGAAAAAGACAGTTTAAAGTAGTAAAGTCCCTTTCTCTGGCTCTTCTGACGGTGCTTGGCATAATGTTTTTAACACCTACAGTGAATGTTATTATTAATAATAATGATAAAAATATGAATAGTTTTTACCTCTAAACCGACCTCAGAACTCGGTATCAGTGTCAAAATACGCTACCTTACTGAGTTGCTGAAACATTCTTTGATAGAATTCCTTAAAGCCCATGATAAACTTGTTTCATTCTATCATCAATCAATCATGAAAAACTGGCAAGGTACATTTGATCCTGTAATCCATCACTTGGATTTTTAGTTCCCTTTGCTCCACTGCAGAGTGAGAGTAAGAAATCAGTAAACTTTTTAGTCAGACCTCATTAATTGAAACTGTCTTATACTGTACTATCCCATTCATCCATAATTTCTGATAATTTTAGTCCCATTTTCTCCTTTAGCTTTCTCCAATTCTACCAAGGAAAAAGAGGCCATGATTTAATGAAAGTATTGTTTGATCAGCACCGTAGTTTACAAAACCATAGACGGGTACAAATTGCATGAAATATTCAGTTAAGAGCTATACTGAAGACCCTTACTGAACCTCCAGCTGGCACAGATTCAATTAAAGAGACAAACAGGGAGAGAAACAGGCCGATTCAGACACCAGCTAAACTTTAGCTTTTAGAAGTAGTAATATTATTTATTAAGCACCGACTATGTGCAAAGCATAGTATTCGTCACTGGGAAAGCACATGGATGAAAATTAGACAGGTTTCCAGGCTCTTAGGGGCCCAAACATTCACACACCTAGACAGACAAAATATAATGAGATAACAGGTAGCCACTAACCCACAATCCTGTAATAAAAGTGAATTTTAAAGATGAATTTTTTTCAATTCAGTTTTTTCTCCAATCCAGATTTGAATTCCCACAACTTTAAGAGGAATCATTCTTGCTTATGATCTATGAAAAAAAGACTTTCAGAGGAGAGCACAGCGCAAAGCCAAAGTATTAGCATAACTAAATGACCCTATCAGATACCAGCAGTGAGTATATTCACTAATTTTTCCTTCCTATGGAACCAACAGGTGTCAGGCCTATTTGTGTCTGCCGACCGGGATATACAGGAGATGGATATGGAGCAAACGGTTGTGTCCCTCTCAGCACCATTTGTGAAAGCCACCCTTGTGTCCATGGGCAGTGTACTGTAAGTACCCTGCTCTTCTGGGTTCACAAAAAGGTGACCGGGGATTTTGTTTCCAGGTAACAGTGCGGCGTGGATGCAATTTCAGGATTCTAAGCTCATTAATAACAGGGCTTACCCGAGTGTCGGAGCTAAAGCAGCCTGGTCAGGGCGGGCTAAAGGGATCCTCAGGGGATTCAATTGCCTCGGTTGGGCCGAAAGGGGCGGCTGGCTTAACTAGGGAAAGGCCTAGTTGGGGAATCATCCCGCAAGCCTGTACACAACTGGGCCCCTGACGTCTGTCCTGTCTGGCTGAATGGCGTCCGGGTGCTTGTCTTTGGCCATTTCCATCCCAGGTCAGTCATTCCAGTCGACTCCGCTGAAACCCACTGCCCGCCACTGTGGCTGGTGGGGCCTTTGGTTGTCAGACTTCTGTTTGGTTTGTACCCTTTAGGCAACAGCATCTGGCTACCAGTGTACGTGCAACTCGGGCTGGGGCGGCCCCAACTGCACAGAAAACATCAACGAGTGTCTGAGCAGCCCCTGTCTGCATGGGGGAAGTTGTACCGATGGGATTGGTGGATACACCTGTGAATGTACCAACTCTTGGACTGGACCTCGATGTGAGACTCCTCAGCAAGGTACCACTGTGCCGCCCACCCCAGGTGGATCAGCCTCTTCAGAGAGCTTTCTGGGAGCTCTTCAGACTGGAATGAAGTGGTCTGAAGGCGTGGTTGGTGTCCCAACTGTTCCAGCCTCCTGCAACGACACAGGGCTTAGCGGTGGAGGCCGTCTGTAATCAGGAGCGCCGTCCTAGGCAGGCCTTGACTAGATGCTTGAAACTCCAGCACTCTAAAGGAGTGCCCACCGGACCATCTGTCCCGTTTGGGGGTTCCCCCATTGCAAGAATGACCTACAATTCAGATGGAATGAGGACAGATGAAAGCCCCTTTCCTGTGGAGCTAGGCTAGCCTCTCTGCTTCGCACCATCCTGCCGTTTCTATAGCCTGATCACCCTCAACAGGGAAGTTCTGCCTTTAGAGGACTAGGTGTCAGGGGGCAAGGGGAAGCTAGGTGGAGGGCCTTAGTTTGGCATTAGAGACAGAAATTTGTGATTGTCACGGCCATCAGCTCTTTCTTTCCTAAGGAAACCCGAGTTCAATTTAGCTCCTCCTCCTCCTTCTCTTCTTCTGCCGTGACTTCCCTGCCTCCTATCCCTCCCCTCCATACTTCTTCATAATTCTCTTGGCGGCCCAGATCATTTTTCTGAAAGATCGTTAAGTCTAAATCTTGTCACTACTCAAAACCTCCAATGGTTACCCCTCCACCCCCACATCAAACAGAAACTGCTTACCATCAGCTTTAAAACACTCAATCAGCTCCTTCCCCCCGCACTTAACTGATCTTCTACAACCCAAGCCTCACACTACACTTCTCTAAAACCAACCTCCTCCTTCTTCTCCTTTGAATCCCAGCTCTGCCACTTATCAGCTGGGTGACTGTGGCAAGTCACTTAACTTCTCTGTGCCTCAGTTACCTCATCTGTAAAATGGGGATTAAGACTGTGAGCCCCACGTGGGACATCCTGATTCCCCTGTGTCTACCCCAGCGCTTAGAACAGTGCTCGGCACATAATAAGCGCTTAACAAATACCAACATTATTATTATTATTATTCCTCCTTCTCCTCCTCCTCATTCTCCTTTTCCTCCTCCTCTTTCTCTCCCTCCTGCTCCTCATCCTTTCACCTCCTTTTCTTCCTCAATCGACCAGCGGTATTTATTGAGCACTCACTATTTGCAGAGTGCACGAGAGAGTATAATCTAACAGAGTTGTTAGTTACGCTCCATCCTCTTCTCCTACTTCCTCCTCCTTCTCCTCCTCAACCAGCATGGTTTTAGCAACGTAGAGCTGATGTGAACGCTCCCATTTTTTGAGTAATGTGGGGACTCCTTTAACAAAGCCATTTCTCTTTTTCCCTTCCCCTCCTTAAGAAAGTAGGCTTCAATCTCCAGGAGGAAGTCTTTACACTGGGCTAAACAAAAGCTTCCTTCAATTTTGAGATATGCCTGCTGTGCAGAGAAGCAGGGAATGCAGTGGGAGGGAGGGAAACAAGCATGTCTGGTTTCTCACCCAGACTTCAAGAGAAAGCCGGAGAAAGAGACAGGCCATAGACAGCAGGATAGAATGACTTAAATTAATCAAACGCACAATGGAGTTATACACACACACATTCACCCACACAGTCACACAAGGGAAACCTACACAAAGGAATGCTCAGTTAGAGCATAGGGCAAAATGGAGTGTGGAGCATCTGGGGGTGGGGCAGTGGGGGTGGGGCTTTGAGGGGACAAGAATAAAGAAATGAGAAAGAAAAAAAAGGAGAAGGGGAGAGAGGAGAAAGAGGAAAGAGTAAAAGAAGGAGGAAAGAAGTGGAGAGGAAAATCATAATAATGGAATATATATATTTATACAGAGAGAATTAGACATATAATATTATCCATTTTAAATATGTACTGTTCTTAAATGATTAAGATTGTATTTATGAAGTACTTTGTGCTAAACACTATATTATGTCTTAAATAATTATGAAATGCTTGATACCCCCTGAAATCTTTGCCCCTAATTTCCATAGTCTCAGTAACTCACATAACGTGACTTTACATTATCTGGTGATTTCTCTACCTCCCTCTCTGACTCAGATAACCTCACCAACTACTTTGGTAACAAATCGTACGCTCTTCCGTTACGTAGTACAGTGGTCTGCCTATCCTAAGCATTTAAATCTTATTACTGCTGCTGTTTCTGCTATTACTACTAGTAAATTTGAAGCCATAAGGTACCAGCTTCCCCACATCTCCCTATCAACCCCTCAGTGCTCTATTCCTGCTTCTCATCCTTCTCCCGATTTCCAGCTCTCTTCCAAGAGTACAGCTCCTACCTCTTCTCCAAATTCACCCTTGCTACCTGACCCTATCCCCTCTCCAGTTCCTAAAATAACTTGCTCCTAATCTTTTCCTTCCCCTCACTGCCACTTTCAACCTCTCTCTCGCTCTCCAGCGGTTTCTTCTCTGTCTTCAAACACAGGCAAATTGACCCTACTTTAAAAAATCCCTTTGGCCACCCCAGGGCCCCTCCCTACTGTTGCTCCATCTCCCTGCTCCCATGCTTCACCAAACTCCCAGAAAATCTCCTTTACACCCCCTGCCTTAAATTTATCTCCTCCAATTCTCTTCTTGACCCTTTGCTGTCTGACTTCTGACCCCTTCGCTCCACTGGAACTGCTCTCTCCAAGGTCACCAATGACCTCTTTTAGAATGCTCTAAGGGCTATAATCCAACTGATCTCTCGGTGCTTTTGACACCGTGGAAACGCTATCAGTTCTCGGTTTTGCTGACGCAGCGGTAAACTGATTCTCCTCCTACCTCTCTTTCTGCTACTTCTCAGTTTCCTTCTCAGGCTCCTCCTCTGCATTTCTTCTCTGTACCGTGGGCATCCTCCCAAGGCTCTGTTCTGGGCCCCGGACTCTTCTCGCTTTACGCTCACCCTTTTGGGGAGCTCATCTATTCATGTGGCTTCAACTACCAATCAACTCAATGGGGGTGACTCCTACATCTATCTCTCTAACCCCGACCTCTCTTCTGACCTTCAAACCTGCATCTCCTCTTACCTCCTAGACATCTCTACTTGAATGACCAGTGAGCCTCTCTTACTCAACATGTCTAAAACAGAACTCTTCATCCTCCCCCCGTACTCCCTCCTTCCCCTAACTTTCCTATCTCAAATGACGACGTCGTCATCCTCCCTCTCCCTGAAGCCCGCCAACTTCAGGGTCAGCCTTAATTCTTCACTATCGTTCAACTCTCACGTTCAATATACTCCCAAATCCCTCTGGTCTTCCTACACAACCACTGCCAGATCCTCCCTGTTCTCTCCAACTAGTCAGCATTCAGCGTGGCTCAGTGGAAAGAGCCCGGGCTTGGGAGTCAGAGGTCATGAGTTCGAATCCCAGCTCTGCCACTTGTCAGCTGTGTGACTGTGGACAAGTCACTTCACTTCTCTGGGCCTCAGTCCCCTCTTCTGTAAAATGGGGACAAAGACTGTGAGCTCCATATGGGACAACCTGATTACCCGGTATCTATCCCAGCGCTTAGAACAGTGCTCTGCACATAGTAAGCGCTTAACAAATACCAACATTATTATTATTACTATTACCTCTGGGGGAAGTCAAAACGAGTCAAGCCAGGCAATAATTTTCCATCCAAGTAGGTCACTCTGGCTGGCCAGGCCTACGTTGGCAACCAGAGCTTTGGTGGATATTGGTATCTTGGAGGAACGTCCGTTGGTGTTCTTCCTGGGGCTGGGCTGAGGGCTGAGAACAATCCGTTCTGCGCTTCAGACCAATTCTGTTCAGACTCTGGGTCAGAGGCGGCTTGGAGACGCTCCACTGGGAAGATCTGGAAAATGACCGACATTATGTTTCCCTCTGACAGCTTGTGGGGGGTCGCTGTCTGGGATGAACGGGACTTTCAGCTACCCAAACAACCCTGGGGCTGAGGAGTATGACCATAACATCACCTGTTCCTGGGTTCTGCGAACCGAAGTGGACAAGGTGAGTGTAGGCGCTGGGCTTTGAGATCCAGGGGAACCAGGGACATGCAGCCGCCCCTCTCTGTCCCGGATCAGTCTACTGATCAGAGTGTCACCCTTGAGCATGGAAGTGAGCCTTTAATTTTTCTCTTGGGAGCCCCTGGTCTGATGGGTCCCAGGTGGGAGGGGAAAGATGGGCTGCCATTAACCATTAGCCAAGTGCAAGGCTCTCATTTCATCAGCGAAGCAGCGTGGCTCAGTGGAAAGAGCATGGGCTTGGGAGTGAGAGGTCATGGGTTCTAAGCCCGGCTCCGCCACTTGTCGGCTGTGTGACTTGGGGCAAGTCACTTCACTTCTCTGTGCCTCATCTGGAAAATGGGGATGAAGACTTTGAGCCCCACGTCGGACAACCTGATGACCTTGTATCTACACCAGCACTTAGAACAGTGCTTGGCACATAGTAAGCACTTAACAAATACCATAATTACTATTATATTATCAACCGAGAGCTGTGTTTCAAACAGCCTTGGGGCTTCCCCCTTTCCTCCTGTTTTGTCACCCTTCAGCTTGTCCCACATGAGGCTCAGTGGAAGGAGCACCAGCTTGGGAGTCAGAGATCATGGATTCAAATCCCAGCTCTGCCACTTGTCAACTGTGTGACTGTGGGCAAGTCACTTAACTTCTCTGTGCCTCAGTTACCTCATCTGTAAAATGGGGATTAACTGTGAGCCTCAGGTGGGACAACCTGATTACCCTGTATCTCCCCCAGCGCTTAGAACAGTGCTCTGCACATAGTAAGCCCTTAACAAATACAAACGTTATTATTCAGGGCTCAAAACAAAAGATATCTGCTTCCAAATTACTAGATCTATTTTTAAATCCCAATTCCAGCCACCACCTCCACGGTAAAAATTGATCATCCGCTTCAAAGCTCTCCACCAACTGACTCCCTATTCCACCAACTGACTCCTTATCTATTTTGTGGCTTAGGGCCAGGTGGGAGAGTTGAGTGAAGCTGACTTTATGGACCCAGAAGGAGTGGACTTGCTATTTGTCTCTGGGGACACTTGGGGTTTGAGATGTTGGTGTTACAGATATGGGAATATGAACCTTTACGACTGGTCCGCCCCCATCTCTGACACCCACTGATAAGCCAAGTGGACAAACCATCCAGAGGGAAAGGCCAAACATTCCAGGATGGTTGGAAGTGGTTACAGACCACTGTGATTGGTAGGTCGTGAGAGACTGTACATCCAGACTTCCTAGAATGGATCAAGATGTCACGGTAAAGCCACTCGGCCCGTGATTTGCGCCTCCCTGTTGCTTGTTTCTGCTCCACTGTCTTCACTCACTCCACCACTTTCGATATTTTTCTGCTTCCACCCCATCCTTAGGGGACAGTTTTCCCCTTTTGCGGAGCCAGCAGGGTTGCCTTGTACCCATGGGGGTCACAGACATACTCCTGACCCAATATGAACACAGCTCCTGGCTAGAATGAGGTCGCTGAAAGATTTCAGCATGGATCTGAAATGTCCCTCTAGACTGGAACCTCGTTGTTGGCAGGGAATGTGTGTACCACTCTATTATATCGTACTCTCCCAGCTGCTTAGTACAGTGCTCTGAACACAGTAAGTGCTCAATAAATATGATCGACTGATTGACTTCTTGCTCGTTTCTGCTTTTATTCCCCTAGGTTCTGCGGATCACTTTCCCATTTTTCCAGCTAGAGGCGAGTAGACACTGTCAATATGACTATCTCCAAATTCATGATGGCGATTCCTCTTCAGCGTATCCACTGGGGAAGTTCTGTGGCTCCAATCCTCCAGCGGAGCTGTTCAGTAGCCACAGCACCCTGTATTTCCTGTTCCACTCGGACCATTCCGTGTCAGCAGGAGGGTTTACTGTGAGATGGGAAAGTCGGCGTCCAGGTGAGTGTAACAGAAAGTGGAATTAGCCTAAGAGCAGAACGGATAGTTTCTTTCAGATTAGATGGGCTGGGAGAGTCCTGTTCTTACACCAGTTAAGTGTTGGAAAAGGACATATGGAGCTTTTAAGGGACCAAGGAACTGGGGCCTTAAAGGACTCCTGGGAGAGATGGACTGTGGACCCTTGGGTGCTTGTGAATGTTTGAAAAGCTCCTGTGTGACGATTACATAGGATAGAGTGGAGCCACTTGGATTTGGCAAGAAGGAGATCTTTGGTGACCTTCGAGAGGGCTGTTTCGGTGGAGTGAAAGGAGCAAAGGAGAGAATTGGATGAGACGAGGTGGAGGCAGAAGGTGTAGATAACTCCCTCAAGGAGTTTGGAGAGGAATGGTAGAAGGGAGATGGGGTGATAACTGGAGGGATTCATGGAGTCAAGGGAGAGTAAGTTTTAGGATGGGGATACATGAGCACGTTCGAATAGAGTGGGGAAGAACTGGTTATGGGCAGGAAACATATCTGCTATTCTGTTGTATAACACTCTCCCAAGCCATTAGTAAGCACTCAACAAACGCCACTGATTGACTGATTGGAGAGTGAGCAGTTTAAGATGATGGTCAGGGAGAGATGAAGAGCGGAAGCAAGGGTTTCGATAAGACGTGAAGGGATGGGGCTGGAGGGAGTGGAATTTGAGAAGAGGCAGGAGATCGCCCCTTGAGATATTGCTAGGGAAGATTGGAGAGTTGAAGAAGGGGCAGGAGGAAGGAGAGGCTGGAGAGGGGCAGGGGAGATGCAGGAGGAAGGAGGGACTGGTGAGGAGCAGGGGAGATTTTTAGGTTGATGGTTGATGGAAAATTGATGGTTTCAATTTTCTCAAGAAAGTACATGGCCAAGTTATTAGGGGCAAAATTTAGGGGGACAAGGAGACTGGGAGTTTTGAGGACAATTAAATATCTGAAACAACCGGTGAGGGTAACGGACATGAGAGTCAATAAGGACTGAGAAATAACGTTGCCGGGGGGAGGAGAGGGAAGAATTAAAGCAGGCAAGGATGACTTTGTGTTGGACAAGGTCAGCCTGATAGCTGGATTTCTGCCAGCAGTGCTCTGTGGCTCATGCACAGGAGTGAAGGAAGTGAACTGCGGAGGCGATCCAGGCCGTGGGTTAGCGGTATGAGATCGGAGAAAGAATAGGGGACTGAGTAAGTTGAATTTAGTAGAGAGGGTGGTATTGAGGGCATCGATTTTGTTCAGGGATGGGATGCCCATTAAGGGGCAAATTATTGGAGATCTCTGTGGGGGTACAAGACAGTTTGCAGGAAGGAGTGAGTGGGAGACAAGACAGGTGAGGAGGTTACGATGAGACAGAGGACAGAGAAACAGCGTGGCTCAGTGGAAAGAGCCCAGGCTTGGGAGTCAGAGGTCATGGCTTCGAATCCTGGCTCTGCCACTTGGCAGTCGTGTGACCTTGGGCAAGTCACTTAACTTCTCTGGGCCTCAGTGACCTCATCTGTAAATTGGGCATTAACTTCTGTAAATTGGGCATTAACTGTGAGCCTCACTTGGGACAACCTGATGACTCTGTATCTACCCCAGCGCATAGAACAGTGCTCTGCACATAGTAAGCACTTAACAAATACCAACATTATTATTATTATTATCATTATTATTATTTCAGTGTTGGTGAGGGTAGAGATGAGATCAGGTGATTATCCTAATTGGTCAGTGGGTGAATTGGAGTGGGGCAGGAGGTTAGTGGAATTGAGAAGTGATAGGAAGCAGGTAATGGAAGAGTCATCAGGGACATCCCCATGGATACTGAAGTCCTCCAGAATCAGTGTAGGGGTGGAGAAAGAGAGAAAGAATGTGAGAAAGGGATGGAAATGGTTCCCAAAGTTGGAGAAGGAACCTGGGAGTGGTAGATGACTGTGGCTAGTAACTGGAGTAGGTGGTAAAGGTCGATGATATGGATTTTGAAGGAAGAGAGAGAGATGGGGGAATGGAATGTGGCAAAAGCAGCACTGGGGAGTGAGAAGGAAGCCCACTCCTTCCCCTTTCCCAGTGAGTCTGGGAGAGTGGGATGGGGAAGTGGTGGGAGGGGACGACTGGGATGGGCTGACTGGAGTGGGGGGATTGAAGGGTCATGGGGGGGGGCAGTGACGTTTGACCATTGTCGGCGAGGTAAAAGACAGGAGGAAACTAAAGCCCAGATGAGTTCACTGACTTACCCCAGGTTACACAGCAGGCAAGTGGTGGAGCTGAGATTTGAACCCAGGTCCTCCGGCTCCTAGGACTGTGCTCTTTCCTCTAGGTAACTCTGTTTCCTTAATCGTAGATGATGGGAAAGAGAAGTTGTAATGGGTCATAGAGGTGAATGGCATAGGGTTCAGAAAAGAGGTAAACTGATGCAAAAGTGGACTGGGGAGACGAGGAAGAGGATGACTCTTCTTCATGAGTGAGACAAAGTCAGGACACCTTGGAAGAAAGGAAGAGCCAGGAGTGGGAAGGGAAAAGGTCTAGGATGAAGAAAAGGTTTCTCCCAGTGGAACAGGTTTTCCAGAGGCCACTTCCTTGGTCAAGACCGACTGTTGTGCAAAGTAGAATTTGACAGCCACTAGTCTAAGAGACTCCTGGAAGCCTGGTCTAGGGATGCCAAAATGCTGTTCAGAGTGATAAATGGTAGCTATCCCTCCCAGAACTCCAAAAACAGGAACCTTCCTTCAGCCAGCTGGCTGCGTGAACCTCTGCAAACTCCCACGTGATAAAGAGGTACCGCGATTTTGGTTTTTTGTCTTCCAGAATGTGGTGGAATGCTGTCAGGCTCCTATGGATCAATCAGCTCCCCAGGATACCCGAACACTTACCCTTCAAACAGGGACTGTATCTGGGTTGTGATAGCCAAGCCTGGTCTCCTGATTACTTTTGCATTTGGGATCCTCAGCTTGGAGCACCACCGGAACTGCAGCTTTGACTACCTCCAGGTAGGTCTTCCCTTAGGATTGGGCCTTCTCGCCGGAATAACAGTGTTCCGGTAAGCCCTGGCAGGTACTGGAGAGGGGGCAGATCCTGGATGAGGCACGGTAGCCCACCCCGAGAAACCCAGGCTTGTTGGGTGAGGAGGATGAGCTGGTGGAAAGGGGAATAGAGGGGAAAAGAAGCACCCAGGTCCTCTCGGGTTAGAGGGAGAGGATGTGTATTTTGGGAAATATAAAGGAGCTAGCCGGCTCAATCTGACGAGTATGTGGCAGAGGGGAAGGCTAGGGGTCTGGCTGGTGACAGTCTCGCCTGGGGTTCACAGGACCAGGTACTTGGGGGAGGACAGAAAAACCTGTGTGCTAGGAAAGTTGGAGAAAGGGGAAGTGCCTGTGCAGAGGAAGTGGAGGAGAAAGGCAGCTGAAATCCTGGGGAAGGGGAGGTGGTGGCGGGGTGGGGAGAATCCAGAGTGTGTGGGAGCAAAGGAGTGGAAGCAGGTGAGATGCTGAGGAACAGGCCAAATGTGATCCTGAGGGTATGGGCTTCCTATTGGACTATCACCACGAAGAGGGAAAAGAAGAAAGCTGGGCCATAGACTGGGCCAGAGAAGGCTCCTCTGGCTAGCGAAGACATCCAGGCAGGTGATTTCTAGAAATGCAGAAAGTTCATTTTACTGGCTCCCTGCTGCAAAGGGCCAATTCGGGGACAAGTCTCAGTTTCCCCGTCTCTGTGCGTTCAGCAGAGAGCAGGGACCTGGTTACCGCATAGGGGATTGACCCTCTGTGAACCAATACTCTGAGAATGCCTAGGGAAAGCCAGAGTAACAAATGGGGAAGAGAGAGGAGCCAGGATGCGACAGTACCGTTGATTAATTGTGGCTGTGACTGTAACTACAGCCGGCTGCGGTTGTGGCTGAACCCGTGACTAACTGTTACTGCAGCTGTCGCTGTGATTGTTATTTTACCAAGAAGTGACATGGTTTGCTATGACTTGGGATGTGGATAATCAGTCAGGGATGAGGGATTTTAGGAGGGCTTTGGAGGAGAAGAGAGCTGAGGTCTCTTGAATTAGGGATGGAAAATAGTTAATGATAATAATAAAAATAATGGTATTTGATTAGTGCTTACTATGTGTCAGGTACTGTATTAAGCGCTGGGGTAGATTCAAGGTAATCGGGTTAGACACAGTTCCGGTCCCATTTTTCACAGTCTTAACCCCCATTTTTCAGATGAGGTAACTGAGGCAAAGAGAAGTGAAATGACTTCCTCAAGGTCCCCCAGCAGGCAAATGGTGGAGCCGGGAATAGAACTCAGGTCCTTCCGACTCCCGGGCCCGGACTCTGTCTACAAGACCACGCTGCTTCCCTGCTTCCACAGTCGCAAGCCGTGGGGAGAGCATGCGCAAGGCGTTGGAGGCAGGAGGAGGATAATCAGGGAGGGCAATGTCAGAGAAACCAAAGTTTAATCCTGTTTCCAGGAGAAGGGAGTGGTCCAGAGTAGAAAAGGAATTCGAGAGGTCTAGGAGAATTATGAAGGAGTAGAGTCCTTTAGATTTCTAGGAGAATTATGAAGGAGTAGAGTCGTTTAGATTTGGCAAGAAGGCTGTTACTGTTGTAGTTTTAGTGGAGAGGAGCGGGTAGAAGCCAGATTGCAGGGTGGCCAAGAGGGAGTAGGCGGAGAGAAAGTGGAGACAGTGAGTATAAACAAGTTGTTTAAGATGTTTGGACAAGAATGGTAGGAGCATGATGGGGAGATAACTGAAGGGTCCAAGGGGGTCAAGGGAGGGATTTTTAGGATAGAATATCGGTGGGTGTGTTTGAAAGTAGGGGGGAAGGAATCACTGGAGAGGGAACACTTAAAAATGGTGGTCAAGGAGGGAGGCCGTTAAAGATGGCAGCCATGGAACAAGTGTTTGAATAAGGTGCAAAGGGATGGGGGTGAGAGGTCCAGGTAGAGGGGCTAGATTTTGGACCTGGGGTCTAATCCTGATTCTGCCACATGTCTGCTGGGTGACCCTGGGCAAGTCATTTAACTTCTCCAGGCCTCAGTTACCCCACCTATAAAATAGGGGTTAAGACTCTAAGCCCTGTGTGGTTCAACCCCAGTGCTGAGAAGAGTCCTTGGCACATAGTAACTGCTTAAGGAGTAATAATAATGTTGGTATTTGTTAAGCGCTTACTATGTGCAGAGACTGTTCTAAGCACTGGGGTAGATACAGGGTAATCAGGTTGTCCCACGTGAGGCTCACAGTCTTAATCCCCAATTTACAGATGAGGTAACCGAGGCACAGAGAAGTGAAGTGACTTGCCCACGGTCTCACCGCTGCCAAGTGGCGGAGCCGGGATTTGAACCCATGACCTCTGACTCCCAAGCTTTTTCCACTGAGCCACGCTGCTTCCATAATGACTTTGAAGAGAGGTGGGAAAGCTCTTGAGAGAAAGCTGGGAAGGATGATTAATCAATCAAGCAATCATATTTATTCATTCATTCATTCAATCAATAGTATTTATTGAGCGCTTACTATGTGCAGAGCACTGTACTAAGCGCTTGGAATGAACAAGTCGGCAACAGATAGAGACAGTCCCTGCCATTTGACGGGCTTACAGTCTAATGGGGGGAGACAGCCAGACAAGAACAATGGCAAATTTATTGAGCGCTTACTCCGTGCAGAACACCAAACTAAGCACGTGGGGGAGTACAACGTAACAGAGTGGGCAAGCGTCCCGCCCACAACGAGCGAACAATCTAGACGGGGAGACAGGCGTTAATATAAATACACAGATTACGGAGATGTATGTAAGTGTTGGGGGGCTGAGGGAGGTGGTGAATACAGAGAGGAAATCCAAGCGCAAGGGCGGCACAGGAGGGATTAGGAGAAGAGGAAATGAGAGCTAAGTCAGGGAAGGCCTCTTGGAGCTCTTCCCACCGAGCCACAGTGCTTCTAAGGGGATAGGATAAATGCTTGGATGAACATGGTAACTGTTTGGATGGAGGGGAAAGGGCAAATGTTAGTGATGCTGTGAAAGTGGAACCAACAGGATTTGGTGACAGATTGAATATGAGGGTAGAATGAGTGAGAGGATAATGCCGAGGTTATGAGCTTGTGAGTAAGAGAGGATGGTGGAGCTATCAAAAGTCACAAATGAGCTCCTTCTACTCCAACCTAACCCTCCCTCGCTGCTCAGCTGCCTTTGACGCTGTCGGCCACCCTCTTCTCCTAGATAAATTATCCAACCTGACTTGACCGGCACTTTCCCTTCCTCATGGTATAGTGGACGGAGCATGGGCCTGAAAGTCAGAAGGTCATGCTCTGCTACTTGTCTGCTGTGTGATGTGACCTTGGGCCAGTCACTGTGCTTCTTTGTGCCTCAGTTACCTCATCTGTAAAATGGGTATTGAGACTGTGAGGCCCACATGGGAACGGGACTGTGTGTCTGACCCAGCGCTTAGGTCGGTGCCTGGCACATAGTAAGCGCTTAACAAATACCACGACGATGATTATTGTTATTACCTCTCTGGCCGCTCAATCTCAGTGGTGGGTGAGGGGGAAATCGGTGGGAGTACGGGGTTTGGGGAAGAATAGTAATTTAATAATTTTGGCATTTGTTAAACGCTCACTATATGCCAGTTACTCTACAGAGCACTGGGATGGATACAAGCAAATTGGGTTGGGCACGGTCCCTGTCCCACATGGGGCTCACAGTCTCAATCCGCATTTTACAGATGAGGTAACTGAGTCCCAGAGAAGTAAAGTGACTTGACTAAGGTCACACAACAGACAAGTGGCGGAGCCGGGATTAGAACCTATGACCTTCTGACTCCCAGGCCCGTGCTGTATCCGGAGATGATGAGTTCTGTCTGGGGTTACTTAAGTTTGAAGTAATGGAAGGACAACTAAGTAGAGATTTAGAGATGTAGATGTAGAGTAGAGAAGGCAGGAAGAAATAAGGGACTGCGGAGAGGGAAAAACATCAGGGCTGGAGATGTAGATTTGGGAATCAGCTACATCGAGTGGTAGTGGAAGCCAAGGGAACAAATGAGTTCTTCAAGGGTGTGGGTGTAAATGGAGAAGAGAAGGGGACCCAGAACGGAACCTTGAGGGGACCCTCACCATTAGCCGGGGGGAAGGAAGAGGAGGAGGCTGAGAATGAGTGGCCAGAGAGATAGGAGAAAACCCGAAAGAGGATAGTGCTGGGAAAGTAAGATTGGATAATGTATCCAGGAGAAGGGGGTGGTCGACAGTTGTCGAAGACAGCTGCGTGGTGGGGAGGATTAGGTAGGAGTAGAAGGAGATTCTTCTTCTGTGACTTTTGAGAGGGCCATTTCTGTGAAGTGAGGGGGATGGGAGCCAGAATGGAGTGGGACAAGGAGAGAATTAGAGTGGAGAAACTTGAGGCAGCAGGCGTAGACTGCTCGCTCAAGGAGTTTGAAGAAGAATGGTAGGAAGGAGATTGACAATAACCGGTCAAGGAAGGAGTTTTTTCAAGGATAGGAGAGACATGAGCGTGTTTGAAAGTAGTGGGGAAAACATCACTGGAGGGTGAACAATTTAAGATGGCAGTCAGGGAGGGAAGGAGAGGGGGTGGGGGGCAAGGGCTTGGAAAATGTGTAAAGGGATGGGGACAAATGCCACGTAGAGGAGGTAGATTTGGAGAGAAGGCAGGAGATCTCCTCTTGAGATAGTGCTGGAAAAGATGGGAAAGTTGAAGAAGATGGAGGAGGAGGGAGAGGCTGGAGAAGAGCAGGGGAGATTTTAGGGAGATCACATCTGATGGCTTTAGTTCTCAATAAAGTATGTGGCCAGGTCACCGGGGCAAGAAATGGGGGAGGTTGGGGGACAGGTAGTTGGAGGAGGGAATTAAATGTCTGGAACAACTGGCCAGGGCAGTGGACGTGGGAGTCAACTAAGGATGGAGAAATAATGTTGCCGGGCAGAGGAGTGGGTAGAGTTAACGAGCGCAAAGATGAACTTCAGGTGGATGAGTTTGGCCTGATATCTAAATTTTCGCCAGCAGCTCTCTGTGGCTTGTGCCTAGGAGTGGAAGAAGCGGATTTGGAGGCGATCCAGGCCATCCTCAACCTGTTCTGGTTTAGCTCCCTAGGTTGCCTGACTTGTAACTATGGGCTGGGGTTGCTGAACCCCTTGGGGTACTGAGCCACTAAAGCCCAGCCCAAGCAATAAATGGTCCTCCCGGCCGTACAGACCAGAGAAGCGGGAAAGGGGATGCTGGGAGGACCCTGGGAGGTCTCCGGCTGAGGCCTGGCCTCCCCGAAGACTGACGGTGGGTGAAGGAAGTCACAGATTCCTTTTCTGGTAGAGAAATCACAGCTCGATGTCGCAGGATTCCCCCAGTTCACGGCTAATGGTTCATTTGGCCTCTGTTTCAGGGGTGTTTTTACAAACCACTCATGGACATGCGTGGCTCTGGAGGACGGTCCCAAGTAGAGTAAACAATGCTGAACTTTAGTAGTTGAAGCGTGAGGTGATTTCACTGTAAACTCAGAAAGAAATCACAGGTTTTGTCCTGCCAGAAAGGTTGCGTCATCCATTTAATTTCAGGATAAAGCCTCGCTTTCCCTAATTATTTGGTTATTTCTAGCAAAGGCCTTAATTAGGCAAATAACGGTCCTGGTCCTCAGTTTCACGGAGGGCACAAAAACAGCTGGGTACACTGGGTGTGCAGGAAAGAGGGGCTGTGGTGGCCATGTGGTGTGCTGGGCTTGGCTGTGATGGACATGAAGATAAAACAGCTGTGACTGTGTGATTATTCTTTATCCTCCATAGGCCGGGTCACCCACTCGCTGCCCAGGATGCTGGTAGACCTGAGCATTACCTGCCTCTTTAGCAGGACAGGGGCAGTGAGGTGGGATCGGGGCTTGGGATTGAGGTGGAATTTCCACTGGCCAAGGAATATCCCATATTCCAGACATCAGAGCTCATGAGGTGGCATTTCTGGGGACAGTAGATATATCTATTTGTCATCAATCAATTAGTCAATCAGTGATATTTATGGAGTGCTTACTCTGTTCAGAGCACTGACTATGCACTTGGGAGAGTATAATACGGCAGAACATCCCTACCTCAGGGAGCTTATAGTTTGGAGGAGGAGGCAGACAAAATAAAATGCAGACAGGGAAGCAGCAGAGGAATAAACACGTATTATGGATTTCTACCAACCAATCTATCATTGGTATTTGCTGAGCACTTTGCAGAGAGTAAAGTGCTCAATATTGTTATATTATACTCTCGCAAGTGCTTAGTACAGTACTCTGCACATAGTAAGCGCTCAATAAATTCGATCGAATGACTGAGCACTCTACTAAGTGTTTGGGATGATGATAATGGTACTTGTTAAGCGCTTACTATGCGCCAAGCACTGTTCTGAGCGCTAGAGTAGATACAAGGTAATCAGGTTGTCCCTCGTGGGGCTCACGGTCTCAATCCCCATTTTACAGATGAGCTAACTGAGTCACAGAGAAGCCAAGTGACCCGCCCAAAGTCACACAGCTGACAAGTGGCGGAGCCGGGATCAGAACCCACGACCTCTGGCTCCCAAACCTGTGCTCTTCCCACTAAGCCACCCTGCTTTTCATACAACATACCAGTTGGTAGACCCATTCTCTGCACACGAGAAGCTTGCAGCCAAGAGGTATTTGTTAAGCGCTTACTATGTGCAGAGCACTGTTCTAAACACTGGGGTAGATACAGGGTAATCAGGTTGTCCCACGTGAGGCTCACAGTCTTAATCCCCATTTTACAGATGAGGGAACTGAGGCCCAGAGTAGTGAAGTGACTTGCCCCTGTGTCACACAGCTGACAAGTGGCAGAGCCGGGAGTCGAACTCATGACCTCTGACTCCGAAGCCCAGGCTCTTTCCACTGAGCCACGCAGCTTCCCTAAGGGAGAGATAGACGTTAATATAAGCAAACGTTACGGATATGTGAATAAGTACTGTGGGGATGAGGGAGGGGCCGTGGTTCTTCTCCACCTTGAAGGGCCTGCAATAGATGCTTCTCCTTCAGATGCCCCTCTAATTGGGGGTGGGGGGCAAACTGAGACTCAGGCCAGCAAGGAAGAGGGGGCTCAGGGGAGCGGGGTCGGGGTCCACTCCTGCCCGGGCTGGGTGACAGCGAGTCACCTCAGTCAACTCCTTGCCTCGCTCACTACTCCCGTGTGGCTCCCAGGCCATTAGAGGAGATTCAGAATTGTTTCTGGGGGGAGGGGTGGCCGCTGGCCTACTTCCAGGCCCCGCATTATCGATTAGGAGGAGGTGGGAGGAATTCTAAAGGACTCAAATCCCCTGAGACCATGAGCCAATTCCTTTTCTGGGGAACTCTTCTATCCTGGCCTAAGTGGAAGGAGCTCGGGCCTGCTAACAAAGCGATTTCCATTAGCCGCCGCTGAGCACTCTGTAAAATTCCTGGAAATGTGGAAATGATTAAGGGCCGGTGAGATCCCCGGCCCTAGCCAATAGCGGGGAAGAATGAGAGACATGTGTCCCGGCCATTTCCCGGCCGATCTTAAGACTGAAACCAATCAGGAATGGATGTCGGTCTCCGGGGCCGGGGGTGGGGGGCAAGTGGGAATGCAGAGATGCAAAATGGTATGGACTCCAGACCCCGAAACGGTTCGGCTGACAGGGGTGAGGTTGAGGCAGGGGGAAGGGAGAGAACTGTTGCCAGGGGGCTGTTGGGGTGGGGCATGTTCCAGTCAGGGGGAGTACGCTAAGCAGGACAGGCCAAACCCAATCCCACCAACCACTACCAAGGCGAAATCCGACCCTTTCGTGAGCCGCCTGACGCCGTGACATCGTGTTCACGTAAAAGAGCATAGTGTTGTCATACGCAAGTGTCCGCAGATCAGTTTTCCTCTGCCACATCACCACCAGTTCGAGGGAGCTGGAGAGAAAGAAGAAGGGGGCGGGGAGAGATCGAGAGAAGCATACTCATTCTTTCATTCATGCGATGGTATTTATTAATAATATTGGTATTTGTTAAGCGCTTACTATGTGCCGAGCACTGTTCTAAGCGCTGGGGTAGACACAGGGGAATCAGGTTGTCCCACGTGGGGCTCACAGTCTTAATCCCCATTTTACAGATGAGGGAACTGAGGCACCGAGAAGTTAAGTGACTTGCCCAAAGTCACACAGCTGGCAAGTGGCAGAGCTGGGGTTCGAACCCATGACCTCTGACTCCAAAGCCCGTGCTCTTTCCAGTGAGCCACGCTGCTTCTTTATTGAGCGCGTACTGTGTGCAAAGCACTGTACGAAGCACTTGGGACAGTACAGTATAACATCAAACACGTTCCCTGCCCACAGTGAGCTCACAGTCTAGAGGGCGAGGCGGGCATTAATATATATATATATATATATATATATATATAAATCACAGATATATACATGTGTGCCGTGGGGAAGGGAGAGAGGATGAATGATGGAGCAAGTATGAGCGGAGTAGAAGGGAGTGGGAGAAAAGGAAAGGAGAGCTCAGTCAGGGAAGGCTTCCTGGAGGAGATGTGCCTTCAATAGGGCTTTGAAGTGGGGGAGAGAAATTATCTGTCTGATATGAGGAGGAAAGACGTTCCAGGCCAGAGGTAGGATGTGGGTGAGAAGTCGTCGGCAAGGTAGACGAGATGGAGGTTAGCATCAGAGGTGAGAGGGTTAGCATCAGAGGAACGAAGTGTGCGGGCTGGGTTGTAGTAGGAGAGTAGCGAGGTGAGGTGGGAGGGGACAAGGTGGTTACGTGTTTGAAAGCTTATGGTGAGGAGTTTCTGACTGATACGGAGGTGGATGGGCAACCGCTGGAGGTTCTTGGGAAGTGGGGCAATATGGTCTGAACATTTTTGAAGAAAAATGATTCAGGCAGCAGAATGGAGTGGAAAGAGACAGGAAGCAGGAAGGTCAGCAAGGAGGCCGATAAAATAATCAGGGCGGGATAGGATAAGTGCTTGCATTAATGTGATAGTTTGGAGAGAGAGGAAGGGGTGGATTTTGGAGATATTGTGACGGTAGAACTGACGGGATTTAGTGAAGGCTTGAATACGTGGGTGCAACCAGAAAGAGGAGTCAAGGGTAACGCCAAGGTTACGGGATTGTGAGACAGGAAGGTCGGTGGTGCCGTCAACAATGATGGGAAAGCGAGCAGGAGGACGGGGTTTGGGTGGGAAGATAAGAAATTCGGGTTTAGCCATATTAACTTTGAGGTGTCGGGAGGACATCCCAGGAGAGATGTCTTAAAGGCAGGAGGAAATGTGAGACTGCAGAGAGGGAGAGAGCTCGGGGCTGGAGACGGAGCTTTGGTCAATCACTCAATTGGTCAATGGTTTCTATTAAGTACTTACTATGTGGGTGGCGAGCTTGTCCTCTAGACTGTAAACTCGTTAGGAGCGGGGAACTAGGGAACGTGTCTACCAACTCTGTTGTATTGTCCTCTCCCAAGTGCTTAGTAATAATAACGTGGATGTTTGTTAAGCGCTTACTATGTGCAGAGCACTGTTCTAAGCGCTGGGATAGATTTACAGGGTAATCAGGTTGTCCCACGTGAGGCTCACAGTCTTCATCCCCGTTTTCCAGATGAGGTAACTGAGGCACAGAGAAGTAAATCCCAGCTCAGCCGCTTGTCAGCTGTGTGACTTTGGGCAAGTCAACTTCACTTCTCTGTGCCTCGGTTACCACATCTGTAAAACGGGGATTAAGACTGTGAGCCTTAGGTGGGACAACCTGATTACCCTGTGACTTGCCCAGAGTCACACAGCTGACAAGTAGAGAAGCAGTGTGGCTCAGTGGAAAGAGCATGGGGTGGGGAGTCAGAGGTCATGGGTTCAAATCCCAGCTCAGCCGCTTGTCAGCTGCGTGACTGTGGGCAAGTCAACTTCACTTCTCTGTGCCTCGGTTACCACATCTGTAAAACGGGGATTAAGACTGTGAGCCTCAGGTGGGACAACCTGATTACCCTGTATCTACCCCAGCGCTTAGAACAGTGCTCTGCACATAGTAAGCACTTAACAAATACCAACATGATTACATTATTAAGAGGCAGAGCTGGAATTCGAGCTCATGCCCTCTGACTCCCAACCCCGTGCTCTTTCCACTGAGCAGTACTCAGAGCAGTACTCCGCTCTGCCCGCAGTAGTGCTCAATAAATGCCATTGATTGTACAGAGCACTGTTCTAAGTGCTTGAGAGAATAGAAGATCCCTGCCCACAAGGAGTTTACGGTCTTGAGGGGGAGTCAAGCATTAAATAAGTTACAGATGGGGGAAAAGGCAGAATAGAGAATATGTAGATAAGTGGCATGACCCGGGGGTGGGATGAATATCAAGTTTCAGAGGTATCGACCCAGGAGCACCACTGATGGTGAGGGGAAGGTGAATAGAGTAAATGAGGGCTTAGTCAGGGAAGGCCTCCTGGAGGATGTGTGATTTTAGGAGCACTTTTTAGCTTAGTGGGTAGAGCACAGGACGGGAATCAGAAGGACCTGGGTTCTCATCCTCTAATCTAACCCTTGAGCAAGTCACTTAATTTCTCTGGGCCTCAGTTACCTCATCTGTAAAATGGGGATTAAGAGCGTGAGCCCCATGTGGGACAGAGACTGTTTCCAACCTGATTAACTTGTACCTACCCCAGTGCTTAGAACGGTGCTTGGCGTATAATAAGTGCTTTAATGCCATAATTATTTGGCATTTTTGAGAGTGGAGAGAGGGGTGAACTGTCAAATATGAAGGGGGAGGGAGTATCAGGCCAGAGGGAAGAGTAGAAAAGGCATGGGCCTGGGCCAGAGGTTCTAATCCACTTCTCTGCCCTGCTTCTTTTCTTGGGCAAGTCACTTCACTTCCCTGTGCCTCAGTTACCTCATCTGTAAAATGGGGATTCAATATTACTCCCTCCCACTTAGACTGTGAGCCCACGTGGGACAGGGACTGTGTCCAACCTGATTATCTTGTATATACCCCAACGCTTAGTACCGTGTTTGTACCAACTACCGCTAAAAAAAAAAAAAAGAGGAAGGATTTGGGCAAGATGGCGATGGCGAGACAGACAAGATTGAGGTATTGAGAGCTGGTTGGCATTTGAAGAACAGAGTCAGCTGGGTCACCGAAAGGAGATCAGCAAGTTAAGATAGGAGGTCAGCTGGGTCATTGAAAGGAGATCAGCAAGTTAAGATAGGAGTGGGTGAGGCACTTTAATGCCTTCAAGTTGAGTTTTTGTTTAATGCAGAAGTGGATGGGTAGAGGTTTCTGAGGGGAGACGTGGACTGAGTTTTAGAAAAACGATATGGAAAGCCGAATGAAGTGTGGAATAATAATAATAATAATAGTGATGGTATTTGTTAAGTGCTTACTATGTGCAAAGCACTGTTCTAAGCACTGGGGGATACAAGGGGATCAGGTTGTCCCATGTGGGGCTCACAGTTTTAACCCCCATTTCCTAGATGAGTGAACTGAGGCCCAGAGAAGTGAAGTGACTTGCCCAAAGTCACAGAACTGGCAAGTGGCAGAGCTGGGATTAGAACCCATGACCTCTGACTCCCAAGCCCGGGCTCTTTCCACTGAGCCACGCTGCTTCTTAAGGAAGGAAAAGGCAGGAGCCAGGGAGGTCAGTGCAGAGGCTCTGCACTGGTCAAGACGGGATATATTCAGATCTTGGATCAGCAAGGCAGCAGCTGGGATGGAGATAGGATTGAGTGTGAGCAGCTCACCTCACTAGGGAGAGCCCACACCCCAGCTTGCCTCCCTCCTGCCCTCTCCCACATCCCGATTCCCGGGAGGGCAGCAGGGTCCCGGCTCGGCCTCAGCCGATAAGATGCAGACACGGCCTGGTTCCGTCCGTGTAGCCAGGGACTGGGTGTGAAGTCACCCTGTTTCTCAACCCCGTGGGACACAGGGGGTCAGAACCTCCTGCATCATCTCACCGGCAGTGGCCGAGTGGGCCCGAGGCACTTCCCTGGGGTTCTGGGGCGGTGGCCGGCTGGTTACACCGTGCTCCCTTTGGGATGGAGGCAAGAGGAACTCCACTGCCAGGTGGGAACCAGAAACCCTTTGCAACATCCTCACCAGCTTCCTCCTCCTGCCCACAATTTTTTTTGTAAATGGTATTTGTTAGATGCTTACTAAGTGCCAAGCACTGAATTAAGCACTGGAGTAGATATAACATAATCAGGTTGGACACAGTCCGTGTCCCTCGTGAGGATGACAGTCTTAATCCCCATTTTACAGTAAGTACAGTCACTTACTATGGGCCGGGCATCGTGTTAAGCTCCGGGATTGATCTAAGCTAATTGGGCTGGACACGGTTCATGTCCCGCATGAGGCTCACAGTCTTAATCCCCCTTTTGCAGTTGAGGTAGCTGATGCACAGAGAAGTTAAACGACTTGCCCAAGGTCACGCAAGCTGACAGATGGCGGAGCTGGGTTTAGAACCCAGGTCCTCCGATTCCCAGCCCCATGCATTTCCACTCAGCCATCCTGCTTCCCACTTAGATCCTAACCTTTTAAAGCACCTGATATTCACCCCACCCTCAGCCCCACGACACGTATGTACATATCCTTATACTCTTTCATTTCCCCTCTCTTTTTTTATTTTAATGTCTCTCTCCCCCTCTAGAATATACACTCCTTGTTTGCAGGGAACATATCAGCCAACTCTGCTGCACTGCTCTCTTCCAAGGGTTCAGGACCGCATACAATAAGCTCCCCCCCAAATATCATTTGATTGATTATGAATATCTTGAATTATGAGGAGACATTTCCTACTGTGAATCAGTAGAAGTCGGAGCAATCAAAAGATGATATGGATAGGGCAGACTGTGTAGTCAATGGAAAATTCATCCAACGTTCCACCAGGCCCTGGGAAAGCATATTGAGTGAAAATAAGACGGCAAAGATGGGACAGGTCCTTGGGGGCTTTGAATGTTAAATGCAAGAAGAGGTTAGGGATAATGGGTGGAAAGATTGCCAGCTGAATCAATGTGTTATTTTGGATGTAAAAGGAGAAGCCCAAAGGGACATGTCTTTTGCATTTATTCTGAAGAGATAAATTTTCAGTAAAGGATGAATCAATTTAAATTTAAATGGACTATACAAAGAACAATACTGTTTAGAGAAAGAACAAACCAAAAAAAAAAAAACAAACCCACACTCAACTTCACTTCAAGAGGAGCCCAAAGACTTTTAAGCATCCTTTCCTACTACGGATATTAAAATGATCCTTTAAGGACTCGTTTAAGAATCCTGCAAATTGAAAAAATGTGGGAAATGAGGGTTTGAGCCACGACTTGATGCCAGAGACGATGACTAAATGTTTAGGCAACAAATGAAACCCTTCAGTGGTCTGTACAACCACTAATCAGTCTTTTTCTGATGAGATTCATTCCAACTCTCCCTTTGGGGAAGAAGGCCAGGGTGTTGTAAATTCACGGAAGGCTGCTCTCTCCAGTTGACGGAGGGAGGGAAGCTGCATCTCCCATATGCTGTAATGCTCTGCCTGTTCCGTGTGCAACACCTGTTACTATTATTTTGGTTGATTGTGTTAATATATCACACGTTATTTGCAGGGCATTGTATTTTTGCCGCCCAGAAGCATTGACAAGTAATATTAACGTCGGGAGAGTGTCACAGAACGGGACACCCCCAGCAGTCACGTCAATCAGGGGGACGCACCTGGCAAACTGCTTCTAGCCCCACCTCCAGCAGTTAATATCGATGGTATCTGTTAGGTATTTCCTATGCGCCAAGCACTGTACTAAGCCTTGGGGTGGATACAAGCAAATCGAGTCCCTGTCCCCCGTGGGGCTCACAGTATCAATCTCTATTTTCCGGATGAGGTAACTGAGGCCCAGAGATGTGAAGTGACTTGCCCAAGGTCACCCAGCAGACGGGGGCGGAGTCAGGATTAGAACCCATGATCTTCTGACTCCCAGGGTCTGTCCACTAAGGCTCAGTCATCAGCCTGGCAACCCTGAGTGCATTCCCTCAACGGCCTCTGATTACTACAGCGTGAGAGAATCAAGTGATTGGAGCAAGAGGTTGACTTGCCTTGGTGTTCACCCTGCTCTTTACAGTAATAATAATAATGTTGGTATTTGTTAAGTGCTTACTACGTGCAGAGCGCTGTCCTAAGCGCTGGGGGAGATAGAGGGTCATCAGGTTGTCCCACGTGAGGCTCACAGTCTTAATCCCCGTTTTACAGATGTGGTAACCGAGACACAGAGAAGTGAAGTTGACTTGCCCACAGTCACGCAGCTGACAAGTGGCAGAGTCGGGATTTGAACCCATGACTTCCCAATCCTGGGCTTTTTCCACTGAGCCACGCTGCTTCTCTAGTAGTGACCCACACTGCCAGTAGGACCCCTCCTCTGGGCATTTGTAAGCTCCTCCTCTAGAGTGTAAGCCCCTTGTGGGCAGGTATCATTTCTATCAACTCTACTGTCTTATACTCCTCCAAACACATAGCTCGGTGTTTTGCCCACTGTTAGTGCTCATTAAATACCACCGATTGAATGATTTGTACCAGACCCTATGCTATGAAAGACCCGTGTCTCCATGTCTCTCTCCGTCCATCTCTGTCCCTGTGTCTCTGCCCTCCTTGCCTGAGGTGAAAAGTGAGGAGCAGAGAACTAGTTTTTTATGGTATTAAGCGCTTACTATGTGCCAGGCACTTTTCTAAACGCTGGGCTAGATACAAGTTAATCATATTGGACACAGTCCGGGTCCCACCTGGGGATCACAGCCGTAATCTCCATTTTGCAGATGAGGTAACTGAGGCACAGAGAAGTGAAGGCCACGCAGCAAACAAGCGATGGAGCCGGGACTAGAACCCAGGTCCTTGTGACTCCCATGTCCGTGATCTACCCACTAGGCCATGCTGCTTTTGGGTCCCAACGTCCTCAGTTTCTCCCAGTTCCTCGGACACTGTGGCAGGAACTCTAAACCCCAGGAAGGCAGGAGCAGAGGAAGTCATTCCCAATCAGTCGACTAATCAGTGGTATTTTTTGAGTCCTTACTGCGTGAAGTGCACAACTGAGCATTTGGAAGAGTATAATGAGAATTGGTAGACACGTTCCCTGCCCACCACGAGCTTTACGGTCTAGAGTTTCCAACAGAAACTCCTTACCATCGGCTTTAAAGCACTCAATCACTTGCCCCCTCCTACCTCACTTCACAGATCTGGTATTACAGCCCAGATACCCCACCCTCTCTACCGGCAGCTTATTCATTGTGCCCGGAGCTCGTCTATCTCGCCGCTGACCCCTATCCCACATCATCTCCCTAGCCTGGAACTCACTCTCCCTCCATATATACCAGACCACCACTCTCTCCACCTTCTCCCTCTAAGAGGTCTTCTCCAATTAAGCCCTGATTTTACTGGCTTGTTCTCCCTCCCGCGCACTTGGATCTGTGACCTTCAGACAGTTGACATATGCCCCATCCCCAACCCCGTAGCACTTACATCAATATTTTTAAATTATATATTATAAATTATTTATAATTTACATTTGTCTCCCCCTCTAGACTGAAAGCTCCTTATGGGCAGGGATCGTGTCCACTAATTCTGTTGTGTTGTGCTCTCTCAAGCTCTTAGTATAGTGAACCTCACATAGTAAGCAGTCAATAAATACCACTGATTGATTGATGAGTGTTTGACACATAGTAAGTGTTTAACAAATGAAATAACAAAGGGTTGACAGTAATATAAATAAATTATAAATATGTGCATAAGTCCTTTGGGTTTAAGGGTGGTGTGAATAGCAAGTGCACAAAGGGTACAGTCTAAATGCATAGATGATGCAGAAAGGAGAGAAAAAGTTGTGAACAGGAGGGTTTAATCAGGGAAGTCTTGGAGGAGATGCGACATTCTCAAAAAACACCAGTGGTTGACCATCCACCTCGGCATCATCCAAAAACTCCTCACCAGTGGCTTTAAAGCACTCAATCACCTGGACCCCTCTTACCTCACCTTGCTGCTCTCTTACTACAACCCAGATGCAACACTTCGGTCCTCTAGTCCTAACGTTCTCACTGTACATCGCTCTCGTCTATCTCGTCACCGACCTCTCTCCCGCGTCCTGCCTCTGGCCTGGAATGCCCTCCCTCCTCGTGTCTGATAGACAATTACTCTCCCCACCTTCAAAGACTTATTGACAGTTCATCACCTCCAAGAGGCCTTCCCTAAGCCCTTCTTTCCTCTTCTCCCACTCTCTTCTCCCTCCCCTCAGCCCTGTGCTCGTCTGCTTTTTTATTTTGTTAATGAGATGTACATCCCCTTGATTCTATTTATTGCTGTTGTTTTTGTCTGTCTTCTCCGATTAGACTGTAAGCCCGTGAATGGGCAGGGATTGTCTCTATCTGCTGCCGAATTGTACATTCCTCCCTCTTTTTATTCATCCCCGCTCTCAGCCCCATGACACTTATGTACATATCTGACATTTATTTAAATATCTGTAATTTATGTCTGTCTCTCCCTCTAGACTGTAAGCTCACTGTGGGCAGGGAATGTGTCTGTTTTTTGTTATATTGTACAGCACGTAATACAGTGTTTTGCACACAGTAAGCACTCACTAAGTACAGTCGAATTAGTGAATCAGGCTTTGAAGACGGGGATACTGGTGGTCTGCCACAAAGGGAGGGGGAGGGAGCTACAGACTGGAGGAGAAATGTGGGAAAGCGGTGGTGAAATAGATGAGATTGGGGCACACTGAGCAAGCTGGTGTTTAGAGGAGTGAAATGTGTGGGCTGGGTTGTAGTAGGAGATCAGTGAGGTAAGGTAGGAGGGGACGAGCTGATGGAGTGCTTTATAGCCAATGGTAAGAAGTTTCTGTTTGTTGTGGAGGTGGATAGGCAACCACTGGAGATTCTTCAGGAATGGGGAGATGTGGATTGGGTGCTTTTTCAGAAAAATGGTCCAGACAGCTGAGTGCACTCTGGACTAGAGTGGCGAAAGAGTCAGGAGGCAGGGAAGTCAGGCAGGAGGCACATAGCCTAGTGGAAAGAGGGTGCACCTGCGAGTCGGTGAGCCTGGTTTCTAATCCTAGCTCCAGCATGTATACTTGCCATGTGACCTTGGGCAAGTCATTTCACTACTCTGTACCTAGTTTCCTCATCGGCAAAATTGGATTCAATACCTATTTTCCTTCTTAGTGCGACTGTGATTATTTCATATTTACCCAAGCGCTTAGTACAGTATTTGCCACATGATAAGAGCTTAACAAATGACACACTAATTATTACTATCATTATTATTATTGCCATTATTATTATGCTGTAGTCAACGTGGGATAGGATAAATATTTGGCTCAGCGTAACAACAGTTTGGATGGCAAGAAAAGGGTGGATTTTAGCGGTGTTGTGAAGATAGATAGAACTAACATTATTTCAAGACAGGGTAAATATGTGGGTTCAGTGAGAGAGAGGAGTCAAGGTTAATGCCAAAGATTGTGAGACAGGGAGCATGATGGTGCTGTTTACAGCCATGGGAAAGTCAGGGGGGAGAGAGGGTTTGGGTGGGAAGGTGAGGAATTCTGTTTAAGTTCGAGCTGTTGGCAAGAGATTCAAGTTCAATCAATTTTCCCTTCCGGAAACACTAACCCCACGTCCCCTTGGGCAGCACAGCACTGTTAGTCAAGTTGGTAGTGCCCGGGACAGTGCCTGTGCGGGAGCGCTGGCTTCCCCAGGATTATCACTGCACTGGCCTCAATCAAGCTGGCCCAGAACCCTTGCCAACAACCTATCTTCAGAGGCAAAGTAGGCAAATACAAGCAAACCGTCCTGAGGAAGGCGGCCGACCCGGGATCCGGGGTGACGTCAACTCTCCTGATTGCATAGTTAAAGCCAAACCTGACATGTCACGAGTGAGCCCCCCATGGCCTACCCAGCATCAAGGGCCAGGGAAGTACCCCAGCTCATTCTGCAAGTGGTATTGGATGTGACCCTCCAGGGGCTGAAAGGGCTGGGGCTCTGCCGAAATCTGGTCTCTGCATTCCTGAGTTGTTCCTTCCCCTTAGATTCAAGATGGCCCCTTGCCCCAAGATCCTATTCTCGGAAAGTACTGTAGTTCCAGCTTGCCGCCTCCGCTTCAAACCACTGGTCCTATGGCGAGGGTCCGCTTCCACTCAGACGCTTCCATCGGGGATCGTGGCTTCCACATCACCTACGTGACTTCCCCTGGTGAGTGCCGGAAGCTGCGAACAGTGTGGGGTTTGGCCGGGGTGGGGTGTGATTGCGGATGGGGTGTGGGACCCCGGGTGATTGGGACATCGGGCGCCAGAGGGCCGTGGCTCAGAGGGCTGATCGGGAGAGAAGGATTGGCGTTGGAAGATATGTGATGATTTCAGAGTCCTCAACCACCTTTATATCATTCTTTACAGCGCTCAATTAGCATAACATGTGTTCACTCTGCCAATTCGTCAGCCCCTACTTTGTGCTGAGCGTGGTGCTAAGTGCTTGGGAGGCTGAATCAGAAGCAGAAGACCTAATCCCTACCCTCGGAGAGACAAGCAGATAGAAATATTTACAAGGAGTGGAAACATGAGGAAGGTTATATACAGATAGCAGCATGAATATGTCACCAGGACATAGTTGAATGAAAGGTTATTTATGTATATATGCATTCAATTATATATTGGCATACATATATAAGGATAAACTAACTAAATTAACCAAACTAACTCTCTTCCCCTCTTCAAAGCCCTACCTCACCTCCTCCAAGAGGCCTTCCCAGACTGAGCTTCCCCTTTTCCCTCTGCTCCCTCTGCTGCCTCTCTGTTCCCCCCTTCACCTCCCCTCAGCTAAGCCTCCTTTTCCCCCCTTTCCCTCTGCTCCTCCCCCTCTCCCTTCCCCTCTCCTCAGCACTGTGCTCGTCTGCTCATTTGTATATATTTTTTAATTACCCTATTTATTTCGTTACTGAGATGTACATCCCCTTGATTCTATTTATTGCTATTGTTTTTGTCTGTCTCCCCCAATTAGACCGTAAACCCGTCAATGGGCAGGGATTGTCTCTATCTGTTGCCCAATTGTACATTCCAAGCGCTTAATACAGTGCTCTGCACATAGTAAGCGCTCAATAAATATTATTGAATGAATGAATGAATACAAGTAAGTAAATCCCAAGGATACGTAAAAAATGCGTATTTACTAAGGGTGCCTTTTGGATTGCTGTGATTTAGGATGCTGGGAATTAATCCCCCATGTCATTTCCAGGATTTACCTCTTCCTCTCCATCCAAATGGCCACCACGTCAGTCCAGATCCCAGCTTGTCATATCCCAGCTTGTCATAACCCAGCTTGACTATTGCATCAGCCTTCTTTCTGGTCTCCCTTCCTCCAGTTTCTTCCCATTCCGGTCCATACTACTTTCTGCTGCCTGGGACATTTCTCTAAAACGTGGTTCCGTACACATCTCCCCACTACTCAGAGACTTCAAATCGTTGTCCATTTGTCTCTACATCAAGAAGAAATTCCTGACCATTGGCTTTAAAGCCCTCAGTAGTGTCTCTCCCTTCTACTTAATTACTGTACTCCAACTCCATCCCTGTTCTCTCAATCAGCTCTCTCTCTTGTACCTATCTAGTCTCTTCACCTTCCCCACTGCTTTCAAGCATTTCCGTGTATATCCTATTGTGAGAATACCCTCCCTTGTTTCCACAGCACCTTCCAGTTACCACCCCAACTCCCTCCTACGAGTTCCTCTCCAAATTCCAAGTCGTCTACCCTTGCTGCCTGCACTTTCTCTCCTCCAACTCTCTCCTTGACCCCCCTCCAGTCTGGTTTCCTCCTCCTTCCCTCCATGGAAACTGCCCTCTCTAAGGTCACCACTGACCTTCTTCTTGCCAAATCCAACAGTTTCTACTTCATCCTAATCCTCCTTGACCACTCAGCTGCCTTCCACAATGTGGACCACCCCTTATTCTGAACATATTACCCAACTGTGGATTCGCTGATACAGTCCTCTCCTGATTCTCCTCTGCCTCCTGCCCCTTAACTCTGGGAGTTCCTCCAGGCTCAGTTCTGGATGCCCTTCTATTCTCCATCTACACCCACTCCCACAGCTTCAACTACCATCTCTATGTGGATGATTCCCAACTCTACCTCTCCAGTCCCGACCCCTCTGCTTCTCAGTGGTCTTGCATTTCTTTTTGCCATCTTCACCTGCATGTCCCAACAACACATCAAGCTAAATGTATCCAAAACACTACTCCTACTCTAACCCTTTCCTCCCCCATCCTCTCCGTTCCAAGAGTCCCTAGCCTTGGCGTTATCCTCCACTCATCTCTGCCATTCAATCCACATAGTCTATCTTTCACCAAATCCTGGCAGTTCTACCTTCACGACATCACCAAAATCTGCCCTTTCCTCTCTATCCAAACTGCAACTAAGTTGATCCAAGGACTTATCCTATCTCACCTTGACTACCTTATATGCCTCCTTGCTGATCTCCCTGCCTCCTGTCTCTCTCCATGCCAGTCCATACTTCACTCTGCTGCCCCGCTCATTTTTCTATATAAATATGTCCAGTGTATGTCTACTCCCTCCCCAGGAACCTCCAGTGATTGCTCATTCATCCGGCATCAAACAGAAACACCTTGCCATCATCCGTGAATCACTCAATCAACTCACTCCCTTCTATCTTACCTCACTGAGTACCGACTACGGCCCACATTTCACTCCTCTAGCACGAACTTTCTCACCGTGCCTCAATCTCGTCTATCCCGCCATCCATCCCCTTTCCTATATCCCCCTTCTGACCTGAAACTCCCTCCCATGCCAGTGCACCAGACCGCCACTCTCCCCACACTCAAAGCATTATTACAGTCACATCTATTCCAAGATGCCTTCCCCATTTAAGCCTTCTTTTCCCCAACTCCTTGTCCTTTCTTCATCACCGGGGTATGTAGATGTTTACCCTTTAAGCACTTGGGATTCATGCCACCCTCAGCCCCGCAGCACTAATGGACAGATCTGTAATTTATTTATATTAATGTCTGTCAGTCAATCACTTGAATTTATGAGCACTTACCGTAAGCAGAGCTCTGTGCTGTGCTTGTGAAAGCACAGTATGTAAATATAACTGAATTAGTAGACACAATGCCTGATCACAGTGAGCTTACAGTCTAGAGAGGCAGACAATCATATAAAGAAATTACAAATATGTATCAAAGTGCTGTCGGCCTAAGGTAGAGGTGAATAAAGGGAGCAAATCAGGGTAGCGCAGAAGGGAGCGGGCAATGTTTTCCCCCTCTAGACTGTAAGCTTCTTTCAGACGGGAATTGTGCTTATCAACCAGTTGTACCGTACTCTCTCAAGTGCTTAGTAGAGTGCTCTGTACACAGTTAATGCTCAATAAATACCACTGATTGATTAAATGATTGATTGAGTTAAAAGTCCCAAACAGCTGTCACAGATAATGAACATGAAAGGCAATAAGGATGGTGAAGTATTGTTACCATGCAGGTGAAAGGGAAAAATTAAAGTCGGAGTGTACACATTTAACATGGACTCGGTCAGCTTGGTGTCGGCTTGCTTTCTCCCAGTAGTGCTGTGCAGTAGCTATGTGTGAGGGGAGGAAGCCTAATATGGAGATGATCCATGGCTAAAGGTTGGTGGTTAGAAACCTGTGGAGGGACAGTGGAGGAAGTTGAGTTCACGTGAGAAGGTGGTGTTGAGGGTCTGGATTTCTTTGTCAAGAGAGTGTATTTGGGTTTGGAGATCTGATGGGATAGAACGACTTTAGAAAATTAGAGAAGTTTGAAATATTGTGGGACTCAGTGGTGAAACGGGACAGATTTATGGGGGAGGGGATTATGGGAAAGAACAGAGTCAGGAGGTTGTGGTCAGAAGTGGGATTTCAGAGTTAGTAAGGTTAGAGACTATATAAAGAGAAAAGATGATGAGATTGAGTTTATGGTTAAGTGAGTGATCTGGGGTGGAGCAGGAGGTCTATGGAGTCGAGGAGTGAATGGAAGCGGGCGATGGGAATATTCATGTGGATGGTGACGTCCCAGAGGATCATTGTAGGGATGGAAAAAGAAGAAAAGTGAGAAAGGAGTTGAAATAATTCAGAAAGCTAGATGTGGGGCTTGAGGGAGAGGGGTAGTAAATAACAGCAATAAATAATTGAAGTGTGTGGGAGTGTGTGGTAGGAGGTTTGGGATTCAAAGAAAGGGAAAGAGAGGGGTTGGGGGGTGGGATTGTAAGAAAATGGCATTTGGGGGCAAGAAAGGGACCAAATCCTTTCCCAGGGAGTCTTGAGCAGTGGGAAAAGATGAGATCCCTTTGGGAGAGAGCAGCAGGGGAAACAATGTCATCATGGGGAGAGCCAGATTTCGGTAATGGCAAGGAGGAGCAAGGTGGTGGTTGGTTGAGTGGAGAGTAGAAAGTGAATCCTCAAAATGATCTGGAAGACGAATCAGCAGGATGTGGTAATTGATTGGATGTATGTACTGAATGACAGGGACAAGTCAAGGAAGACCCCAAACCTGCAGGCTTCAGTTACGGGGAGCAGGATGGGGTTGGCAACGGAGTTGGGAGTGTTGGCAGGAGGAGTGGGGTTAGGAGAGAAGCTGAAAAGTTTAAGTAGACAGGGAGAGAGCTGGCCTTTGAAAGAACCCAGGAGTTTAGAGGTTACCTGTGTGATGCAGTGGACTCCTTGATACTCTTCAGGGCCCCGAGGTTATAGCAGAAAAACTTGATACGGGCAGAGACAGGAATTTGGCTTCAGCTTCTGCCATGGAGAAGCCCCCAAGTCCTCCAAGGCTTCATATATCAACAAGTCCCTTTCTGCTGGCTTTTACGGTTACTACACTTGGTGGCTTAGGTGATCTTTGGGCCACTTCAAATTTATCCTTGCTTGCTTTAACTCTGCCCTCTTCTCTGCCCAGCAAAATGATTTGTCCAGACTTGACACCCAAGCCCCTCACTGGTTGTTCCAGACATTTAACTCCCTCCTCAAACTCCCTGTCCCCCTGCCTCCCCCATCCCTTGCCCCCAATGACTTAGCCACCTACTTTATTGAGAAAATTGACAATAACAGCCATGATCTCCCTAAAATCTCCCCTGCCCCTTCCCAGTCCCTCCCCTATCCTGCTCCTTCTTCAACTTTCTCAACTTTTCCAGCAGTATCTAAAGAGGACATCTCCTGCCTTCTCTCAAATCCACCCCCTCTCCCTGCGCATCCAAAACCATTTCTTCGCACCTTATCAAAACACTTTCCCCTTCTCCTCTTCCCTCCCTAACAGCCATCTTCAACTGTTTGCTCTCCGGTGGCTTCTTCTCCACTACTTTTAATAATAATAATAATAATGATTATAATGTTGGTATTTGTTAAGCGCTTACTATGTGCAGAGCACTGTTCTAAGCGCTGGAGTAGATACAGGGTAATCAGTTTGTCTCACGTGAGGCTCACAATTAATCCCCATTTGACAGATGAGGTAATTGAGGCACAGAGAAGTTAAGTGACTTGCCAACAGTCACACAGCTGAGAAGTGGCAGAGCCGAGATTCAAACCCATGACAGCTGACTCCCAAGCCTGGGCTCTTTCCACTGAGCCACGCTGCTTCTCTAAGCATGCCCATGTCTTCCCTAACCTAAAAAGCCCCAGCCTTGACCCCAGCTCCCTCCAGTTATTGCCCCATCTCCCTCTTACCATTCCTCTTCAAACTCCTTGAGTTGTCTAAACCTCCTGTCTCAAATTCCTCCCCTCCAATTCTCTCTCCAATGTGGGTTCCATCCCCTTCACTCCACAGAATCAGCCCTCTCAAAGGTCACCAATGATTTCCTTCTTGCCAACAGCCTCTACGCCAACCTCCGGTGGTTGCCCATCCACCTCCACGTCAAACAAAAACTCCTCACCATTGGCTTTAAAGTACTCAATCACCTAGCACCCACCCGAACCTCGCCTCACTACTCTCCTACTACAGTCCAGTCCACATACTGCGCTACTCCAATCCCAACCTTCTCACTCTACCTCCATCTTGTCTCTCTCACCGCCAAACCCCCACCCACATCCTGCCTCTGGCCTGGAATGCCCTCTCTGCTCAAATCTGACAGATAATTACTCTCCACCCCTTCAAAGTCTAATCAGAGCCACCTCTCCTCCAAGAGGCCTTCCCTTCCTCAGACCCCTTTCCTTTTCTCCCACTCCCTTCTGCATTACCCTGACTTGCTCCCTTTATTCATCTCCCCTCCCAGACCCACAGCACTTACGGCCATATCTGTAATTTATTTATTTCCATTAATGACCCTTTCCCCCTCTAGATCGTAAGCTTGTTGTGGGCTGGAAATGTGTCTGTTTATTGTTATATCATACTTTCCCAAGCTATTAGTACAGTGCTCTGCACACAGTATATGCCAGTGAGAGAATAAATGAATGAATGCCAGTCTTTCACTTGGCAGTACCCCGTCTTAGGTGGCTGCTGGAGTGGATATCTGTGATGCTGTGGTGGCACTTAGTCCACAGACCTTCAAGCTCTCTAGCTAAAATAGTTTGGAGTCGTGTTCTTGCTTCTGTCATTAACGTTCTATCCTTAAAAAACCATTCCACCCTTGGGTGAAACGGGGTCTCTGGGGTTTCCCGGATTGCCAGCTTCTGTGCCCCTAGTGGGGCAGGAGTTTAGGAGGCGTAGGGTGAGTGCCTGAAGATCTGCTGGTTGAGAGCAGCTGGGGAGAGATTTTTTGGCCTGCTTCTTCCTCCTCCCCTGCCTCTCTGGGATCATTCTGGTCACCATAGCAAGGGAGGCCAGAAAATGTCAGAAATGGGCAATAAGGGGTTTCCACTTAGAGAGCCAGGCGTGGGGTTGGTAGACTTTTGTGCCTGGAACCCTGGAGCCCAAGCCGACATATTGCACCGAGACACCTCATTTTTCCTTTCTGTTTCAGCGGACCCTGGCTGCGGAGGCAACTACACAGATGGGGCGGGGGTCATTACCTCTCCGGACTGGCCCAACTCCTACATTAGCAACCGGCAATGCGTCTACGTCATCAGGCAGCCACCAGGAGAGCTCGTCCACCTCAATGTCACCCACGTGGAGCTAGAAGGCCGGGAAGGCTGTTCCCACAGTTATATTGAGGTGACCGCTGCCAGTCTGTGCCGGGCTGGGGGAGCGGGGGAGGAGGGAGGGGGATGCCTGTCCTGGGAGCCAGAATTCCAAAGCCAGGGGTGGGATGAAATCTCCCAGGGATGGGAGGAAGCAGCCTTGATGATCAAAATCCAAAACCCAAGAGGGGAAGGCAAGAGAATGACAAACTGAAGGTGGGAATATGGGCCCAGGTAGTGGAGTTTCGAGCTTGGAGCTGAGCCCCGGGTGGGAGGGGGAAATTGGTGCTGACCCCTCTACTGGCCTCGGTGGTCTCCCTGGGCTAGAGGGCCTAGCTCCCCACTGCACCCTAGGCTCTGCGGTGGCTTCAGTGGGCCAGAAAGGCCCCGTCCCCTAGCCTGGCTTGGAATGTGTTCATGTAGACACAAGATCTTCTGGGAGAACAGGCAGGCTTTGTTGACCCAGCCCTGCGTGTCGGCTCCTAATTGCCGGCAGAGCCAAAGTCTGATCTGCTGCAGTGGCAGAAACAGAGCCATGCAGTGTGTTGGCCTGCTTAGTTCTCATGAATCTAGGAGGGAAGGCGCCCATCTGGTTCCCGGGCCAGCCTTACTCACTCAGATTTTCCAAGACACTCCGGTCTCCCCGCCCCCACCCCCTTTTCTACGCTGGGGGACAGGAGGAGCAACGAGGGGATGGCGGGAGCTGTGACCACTTTGACCAGGAGGGACGAAGCCGTCCTCTGTCAGGGCAGCAGTGATCGCAGAATTGCTCTGCGGTTGCCTCCTCAGACCCTGGAAACATTCTTCTCTTTGACTTGGTTAAGTAGAACTTGATTTCTGACATCTGTTTCTTGCTAAAACGTGTCAGAGCGTCCTTGAGGCCTGTTCCCAGGAGAAAGCGAGAAGTTGGTATGATTGCTTTGATGAAACAGAACCAACTCCCAGCCGGTAGAAATGTTTTCTGACCTGTCCAGGGCAGATGGGCCCACGGACCGGCACCCCGGGAGCACCATCTTTGTTTATTAGGAGGTGGGGTGAATCCAAATACCCACTGCCATGACCCCTGTCTTCTCCCCTCCTATCGGAGGTGGACGGTCAGCCCCTTGAAGCAGCCTTGGGGCCCCTTCGAGCATTCGAAACATTTCCTGGGACTTGTATGTCTTTGTTATATCTGGCTGCCTTGGCAAATTCTAATTCTACAAGTTTCCACTCCCAAACCCCCATCTCCAGCCTGCCAGTCCCCAGGGTTTCCGCAGCGTGGCTTGCGATGAGATGCTTGACCAGCCTGCTCCGTGGCCTTTATTCAGCTGGGCCAGACTGTCAAGGGCCCATCATGAGCTGGGCTGGATGTTGGGGGTGGAGGCTTCTGGACCCTGGCAGGGTGACAATAGGACTGTTTCTTGGAGGGGGCCAAGCCTGCCCCTGATGGAAGGGTGAAAGTTTCCACCTAGCCCCCAGATCAAGGGCATCTCTCACCTGGCCTCCCGTCCAGAAACTTCTAAGAATTACCACAGGTGGCCAGGATCGATTATAGCGGGAAAGGTGCCGGGGTTTGGGAGTGATGTTTGTGTGTTTGTAGTGCCTAACAGAGAAGCCGAACCCGCTGAGCCTGGATTCATTTCTGTTCCCCTATCACTTACTGGCTCAAATAACCTCAGTTGTCCTGGAGCATGTAGGGGTTGTTTTCTGGTTGCTCTTTTTGCCTCATGCCAAGGAAACTCATGTTGGGAAATTCACTCTTTGCCCGGCTGACACACATGAGCACAACCATGTCTTCCAACAGTGGTGTGCTATATTCCGGTAGCTTCTAGACTGTAAGCTCTTTGTGGGCACGGACCATGTCTGCTAACTTTGTTATACTATATTCTCCAAAGAGCTAAATACAATAAACTGTATCCCTAGTAAGCCCTCAGTGAATACCACTGGTGATTGATTATGATTTGTCTTGTCTTGTGCCGTTGAGTTGTCTCTGATCCATAGGAGGATATTCTTTCACTGTGTCAACACATTCTAACAAATCTGGGTAATAATAATAATAATAATGAGGACATTTGTTAAGTACTTACTATGTGCAAAGCGCTGTTCTAAGCACCGGAGAGGATCCAAGGTGATCAGGTTGTTCCACGTGGGGCTCACAGTCTTCATCCCCATTTTCCAGATGAGGTACCCGAGGCCCAGAGAAGTTAAGTGACTTACCCCAAGTCACACAGCCTACAAGCGGCTGAGCCGGGATTTGAACCCATGCCTTCTGACTCCCAGGCCCGGGCTCTTTCCTCTGCGTCAAGCTGCTTCTCATGAAAACACAGTCTGGAGAATGCCAGAACTAATGCAGATCAGGCTGAAACGCCCCCGTGAATCTCCCCCCATGCTAACTGCGTTGACTCCCCAAGGTGGTCCACTGGAATGGAGGGTGGGTCCCTCACCTGTTGTCGACTCTCTCACTCATTCGCCTGCTGACTCTCACCACTCCATCACTTCCCTAACCCTCCCTTCCTCCTTCCCAAGCAGCTTCCACCATATCCCATGTCTCCCGCATCTCTTCAGTCTAAATTGCACCCTGTTGTATGCATCACCATCCCGAAGCACGCCTCAACCCACAAACAATCAATCCATCACGCAGTCAGGCGAATCAGTGGGATTTATTGAGTGCCTGCTGGTTGTACGGCCCCGTGCTAAGCGCTTGGGGGAGTATAATAGCTACCGTAGCTCTGATCCCTGCCCTCAAGAAGCTTACAGTCTAACTGGGGAGACAGACATCTAAATACACTGTAGGCAGGAGGAAGTAATAAAGGAAAAAAAGCATGAAAAGAAGTTCTAAGGGAGTTGTGAGTACTTAAGTGATTAAGTGCCACGGAAGTGCTGAACCGGGACTGGACGGAAACTGGGGCGAGGACTGCGTCCAATCTGCTTATACTGTATCTCTCCTAGTGCTTAGTACTGTACTTGACACGTAGTAAGTACTTAACCGATACCCCATTTCTCATTATTATTATTGTTCTTATTAAGCTAGTGGTCAGGAGTTTCTGTTTGATGAGCTGAGTCCCTGTGGTCTTCCCTCATCCTGTCTGAACTGGCCAATTTTATGGGGCTTTTTCGGCTTTGACGTCGAGCCTCCCACCTCCATGGCTCCTGGTGTCAAGTTCCATGGCTTGGATAGTGTCCAGATTTCGCACTGACCTGGGAGGGGAGCAAAAAGGCTCTGAAGAAACACTCTACAATTGTGTGAAATTGCATACTTGCAGAAAACGGCACCAGAGACGCATGCGGATTATTCCGTGTGCTATCTCTTGCCTGTCCTTTTCATCCTTTCCCCAATAGGGACGCCCAAGGCACACTGTACACAGCATGTGGAGCTCACCTCCAGGAGGCCTTCCCAGACTACGCTTCCCCTTTTCCCTCTGCTCCCTCTGCTCCCTCCCCGCCCTCCCTTCACCTCCCCTCAGCTAAGCCCCCTTTCCCCCCTTTCCCTCCGCTCCTCCCCATCTCCCTTCCCCTCCCTTCAGCACTGTGCTCATTTGTATATATTTTAATTACCCTATTTATTTATTATTTATTAAGTTTCTCGTTTTTGTCCGTCCGTCTCCCCCGATTAGACTGCGAGCCCGTCGTTGGGCAGAGATTGTCTATCTGTTGCCGAATTGTCCATTCCAACCACTTAGTACAGTGCCCTTCACATAGTAAGTGCTCAGTAAATACTATTGAATGAATGAATGTGGAGAGCTCGGCCTGCTCTGCAGGGGAAATTCCAGGGCAGTTTGCTCATGGTGACCCACTGACTTTGGGGATGAACCAGTGAGGTTGTAGGGGTGAACACTCTGCCCCCTTCCTGAGTCCTTCTAAGCCCCAGGTAGCATCATGAGCTTCGGTTCCTGGAAACCAAGTCCTGAGGGTGGAATCCTGCGGGGGAGAGAGACCACATGGGGAACAGAGCGGCCCAGTGCCCTAGGATTCATTCATTCAGCCGTATTTATTGAGAAGCAGAGAAGCAGCGGGGTTCAGTGGAAAGAGCACGGGCTTGGGAGTCAGAGGTCACGGGTTCTAATCCCAGCTCCGCCACTCGTCGGCTGAGTGACTTTGGGGAAATCACTTCACTTGTCTCTGCCTCGGTTACCTCATCCGTAAAAATGGGGATTAAAAAAAAATGTGAGTCCCACGTGGGACAACCTGATTACCTTGTATCTACCCCAGCGCTTAGAACAGTGCTCTGCACATAGTAAGCGCTTAACGAATACCATAATTATTATGATGTGGAACATCCTGATTACACTGTATCTCCCCTAGCACTTAGGACAGTGCTTGGCATGTAGTCAGCATTTAACAAATACCATAATTATTATTATTATTAGAGGAGCAGCGTGGCTCAGTTGAAAGAGCCCAGGCTGGGGAGTCAGAGGCCGTGGGTTCTAATCCCGGCCCCGCCACTTGTCAGCTGTGTGACTTTGGGCAAGTCACTTAACTTCTCTGTGCCCTCAATTACCTCATCTGTAAAATGCGGATTAAGACTGTGAGCCCCACGTGGGACGACCTAATAACCTTGTATCTATACCAGCGCTTAGAACAGTGCTTAGCACATAGTAAGCATTTAACAAATACCTTAGTTATTGTTATTTACTGAGCACTTACTGTGTGCAGAACACTGAAATAAGCTCTTGGGAGAGTACAGTGTAACAATGAACGGACACATTCCCTGCCCACAACAAGCTTGCCGTCGAGAGGGGGAGAGGGTGGGGAAACTGTGTCACCCCCTTCCCAGAATGCCTTCGCCTGACCCTGCCCACTGGCCCTAGAGGCACACCCCTTGATCTCTGGAACACGTCTTCCCTCTCCTCAGGGCGCTCTCCAGGGGCCCAGCGTACAGTGTCATTATTTCTGCTTCTCCTTAGGTCCGTGATGCTGAGACGTTACTGAGAAAGATCTGCGGAAACGTGATTCTGTCCCCGGTCGTCTCCATTTCCAACAGCATCTGGGTCAGGTTTAAGTCGGACCCCTCTGCGCAGAAGGCCAGCTTCAGAGCCACCTACCAAGTTGGTAAGGAGCCGGCATCTTGGACTCCAGCCTCTGGCAGGGAGATGAGGGCAAGCTCCGTGGTTCCGGAGGCTGTTCCGTTAGATTTCGGATGAGCGTTGGCTGGATAAGGCTGGGTGATGTGCCGATCGGTACTGCGTTTGCTTTACAGATTTGATAGCACATCCCAGTAGCATCTCTCTGCCTGCCAAAGTTTGATGTGTCATCGCCTCCGAGGGTTGTTTTATATCTTCTGTCATATGTAGAAAGAGATACAAAAGAAAGAGAGAGACGGGCATAAATGTCATAGGGAGACGCGAATAGAGACATAAAAAGGCAGACAGAGCGAGACATAGGAAGAAAGAGCGAGAAAGAGACAGGAAAGAAGAATGGTGGGGAGGCAGAGCTACGCCAAGAAATCAATCCGTGGTATTTATTGAGTGCTTACTCTGTGCAGAATATTGCACTAAGAGCTGGGAAACTGCAGTGTAATAGAGTTGGTAGATGTGATCCCTGCCCACAGATTAAAACCTATAAGAAAGCGAGATAAATACGGGGAGAGAGAAAAAAAGACAGGCTAAATAACTGCGATGCAGAGACAGAGTGATAGGGAGATAGAGCGATGGAGAGAGATAAAGGAAGAGAGACAGAGCCAGAGAGACAGAGAGAGAGATAAAGAGAAAGAGAGGGAGGGAAAGACGAGAAGCAGTGTGGTCTGAGAGTCAGAGGACCTGAGTTCTAATCCCGGCTTCACCACTTGTCTGCTGTACGACCTAGGGCAAGTTCCTTAACTTCTCTGTTCCCTCGGTTACCTCATCTGTAAAATGGGATTAAGGCCATGAGCCCCCTATGTCCAACCTGATTAGCTTGTATCTGTCCCAGGGCTTACCTAATACAGTGCCTGGCGCATAAGTAAGTACATAACCAACACCATTAAAAAGAGAAAGAGTGGGAAAGAGACTGAGAGAGGGAGGGAGAGAGAACCAGAGCCGTAGAATCAGAGAAAAAAGAAGTAAATGCTAATTTAAAGCCAGTTTTCTGTTGCAGCCTGTGGAGGAGAGCTGAGCGGGACTGGGACCCTGCAGTCCCCTTATTACCCCCGGGCCTACCCACATCCCACGACCTGTGAGTGGATCATCCGCCAGCCGCTGGGCCAGGAGATCTTGCTCAACTTCCTCGCCTTCCGGATTGCCGAGTCTCCGGGCTGTGGTTCGGATTATGTTGAGGTAACCATCGATGGGCCCTTCTGCCTCCTCTACCTTCCGCTCCCTAAGTTTGGGCTCAGTTCTGGGTCCCCTTCTATTCTCCATCTCACCCACTCCCTTGGAGAACTCATTTATTCACCTGGTTTCAACCACCTCCTCTATACGGATTATACCCAGATCTACATCTCCGGCCCTGATCTCTCGACCTCTCTGCAGTTTCACATCTCCTCCTGCCTTCAAGTCTTCTCTCCCTTGGATGTCCTCCCGTCACCTCAAACTTAACATGTCTAAAAGAGAACTGCATTCTGTTCCCATCTAAACCCTGTCCTCCCCGTGACTTTCCCATCGCTGTAGACGGCACCACCATCCACTTCCCGGCTCTGCCACTTGTCAGCTGTGTGACTGTGGGCAAGTCACTTAACTTGTCTGTGCCTCATCTACCTCATCTGTAAAATGGGGAATTAAGACTGTGAGCCCCACGTGGGACAACCTGATTCCCCTGTGTCTACCCCAGCGCTTAAAACAGTGCTCTGCACATAGTAAGCGCTTAACAAATACCAACATTATTATTATCCTTCCTATTTCACAAGCCCACACCTTGGTTTTATCCTTGACTACGCTCTCACTCAAGCCATATATTCAATCCACACTGATTCCTGTAGTTTGACCTTCACAGCATCGCTAAAATCCACCCTTTCCTCTCCATCCAAACTGCTACCGTGTTAAGCATGACGTAGTGGATAGAGCACGGGCCTGGGAGTCAGGAGATCATGGGTTCAAATTCTGGCTCGGCCTTGGGCAGGTCGCTTCACTTTTCCGTGCCTCAGTTACCTCATCTGTAAAATGGGGATTGAGACCACGTGTAACAGGGACGGCGCCCAAATCGATTTGCTGGTATCCACCCCAGCGCTTAGTACCGAACCTGGCACATAGAAAGCACTTAATAAATCCCATATTACTATTATCCTATCCCACCTTGGTTACTGTATCAGCCTCCTTGCTGACCTCCCAGCCTCCTGTCTCTCCCCACTCCAATCCATACTTCACTCTGCTGCTTGGATTATCTTTCTACAGAAACGTTCAGGCCGTCTTTCCCCACTCCTCAATAATAATTGCGGTATTTGTTAAGCGTTTACTATGTGCAAAGCACTGTTCTAAGCGCTGGGGGATACCAGGTGATCAGGTTGTCCCACGTGGGGCTCACAGTTTTTTTAATCCCCGTTTGACAGATGGGGTAACTGAGGCAGAGAGAAGTTAAGTGACTTGCCCAAGGTCCCACAGCTGACTAGCGGCAGAGTGGGGATTCGACGGTTGCCCATCCGGCTCCGCTTCAAACAAAAACTCCTCACCATTGGCTTTAAAGCATTCTATCATCTTGCCCCCTCCTACCTCACCTTGCTACTCTCTTACTACAACCCAGCCCACGCACTTTGCTCCTCTAATGCTAACCTTCTCACTGTATCTCAATCTTATCTATCTCACCGCTGACCTCTCACCCATGTTCTGCGTCTGGTCTGGAATGTCCTCCCTCCTCATATCTGACAGACAATTACTCTCTCCCTCTTCAAAGGCACATCTCTTCCAAGAAGCCTTCCCTGACTAAACCCTCTTTTCCTTTTCTTCAACTCCCTTCTGTGTTGCCCTGACTGAACCTGAACACCCACTGAGTTTCTCCTGTGACACTCCATCCCAACCCACACTGTCCTACCTAGCAGTGCCTGCTAAAGACCTTCTCACCAAGCGCCCTGCTCTACTCTATTGGCAAGGGGTCGTCCCGGTATTGAAGAAGGAGAGACTCCTACATTGCCCAAACAGAGAAATCCTGCTGCGCAGATCCCGTTCTTCATAAAGCCACAGGCTCTTAACTGTCCCCTGCAGCTTCTAGTCCCATGTCACAACCCTTGGCCACATTGAACAGTCACCCAGTGATGGACACTGTGGGTCACAGAGACAGTTTTCAGGCGGCTTGCTCTCGCTGCTGCAGTTGTTGTTAAACTGAACTCCAGGAGACTATGTGGGCAACCATTCCGGAAATGGACATTCACCTGAACGACGACACATGACAGCCTGGGATACTTGGTCGTGGACACGAGGAATTCCCAAGGTCACCCCTGGCTTTGTTGTTTTGCAGATTGGCAACGGGTCCAGTGTGGACAACCTGCAAGGCCGAAAATACTGTGGCACAGACATCCCTGCTTTAATAAAGTCCACATCTAATTTTCTCCGTGTCACCTTCAGGACGAGCTCCTCCCTGGCAAATCTCGGCTTCAAGGCTGAGTTCTGGGGTGCTGATTTGGGTATGTCAGGGGCTTGTTGTTTCTTCTCTTGACTTCATCACCCTAGACCATGTTTATTGAGCCCGCCCTCAGTGCAAAACCCCATATTAAGCCTTGGGAAAGTACCGAGAAAGGGAGGGATGTGGTCTCTGCCCTTGAGAAACTTGTAGTTGTAGTTGTAGCTTCTGAGATTTCCTCTCCTTATGATGATGCTGTTGGGATCCAGGGCAAAGAGACAAGTCTTCCTCCTTGACCCGGGATCTTTCCACCATGCTGAACTGGGACAGGGTTGAACTCCGATGGCCCCTGCTGAAGCAAATCAGGCCTTTCCTTTGTCCCCCTGCTCACGGGGGTTGGACTCAGACTGAAGTTTGCTTTGATACAGCTGCCGTTCTCCGTATCCTCCTCAGTTTGCGGGGAGATCCTGACAGCGGCAACGGGAACGATTCAGAGCCCCGGCCATCCGAACCCCTACCCGCATGGCGTCAACTGCACGTGGTTCATCTCGGTGACGCCGGGCCTCCGGATCCGACTGAGCTTCTCCGCCTTCCACCTGGATTTTCACTACAACTGCACCACTGACTACTTGCTGGTCTATGACAACGGCACTGGGACAACGATCGGCAGGTACCTTATCCTCTTTTGCGCTGCCTGGGGCCTAGAGAGCCGCAAGCTGACTGGCGCCTCGTGAAATGGAGGGCTGGAACACGAGGGCTGGTGAATTTCAATCCTTCAACCCCTAGAGCACCTCAAGTCCAGGGAACATCCAGGTCCCCTGTATCCTCAGGCTAGAGAAATTGGCTCAAGGAAGGAGCACGACCTAGTGGGTAGAGTACAGAACCGGGAGTCGGGACTCCTCACCTGCCGTGTGAACTTCTCTGCACCTCCATTTCTTCATCTGTAAAGTGGGGATCAAATACCTGTTCTCCTTCCCCTTTGACTCCGGTGCCTGTGTGGGACAGGAACTGTGTTTGAACTGATTGTGCTGTACCTACCCCAGTGCTCAGCCCAGTGCTTGGTACAGAGTAAATGCTTAACAAATACTGCTATTAAATTTGATTAATTTAAGGCCAGAGTCAGCGTAAGTCTCTGCGAGCCCTGCCCAGCTAGACCGGAGAGAGTTCTACCTGCCCGTGTGCTGGTCTAGGAGAATAGTTCTAAGGATTTCCCTTTTGTTTCTGAAGTTGCCCCAAATGGCCATATTTCTCCAGGTTTTGCTTTCTTCTGCTCTCTGGCCTCTTGCTACAGTTCCTCTCCATCTCCCTCCCTCTTCTCTCCCTTGATAGCCCCATTCTGAAACCCCTTTTCTCTCTGCTTCCCTGATTTTTCCTCCCTTCGGCCTTCGTCGAAAGCCACGATTCAGGCCGAGCATTTCTGCTCTTCGGCTAGCTTGGCCCTGGGACCCCGGCTCAAATAGGCCCTGGGTGCTGAGGCCCCCATTGTGGGACCTCCTAAGGGCGGGTCGCTCCTACAGACTTGGGCATCTGCGGACTTGTGCTCCGGTTGTAGTTGCCAAGTTGGGTCAAGACGATGAGGAGGTATGTGCTAAGTACTGTTTACAAATACTGTGACATGTTTTCTTGCCGGGCACAGGTTTTGTGGAAAGTCGGTCCCTCCCTCCCTAACCAGTAGTGACAACATGCTGACTCTGTTCTTGGTGACGGACTCCGATTTGGCGTTCGAGGGCTTTGCGGCCAGCTATGTCACCATCAATGCTTCTACTGGTAAGAGAGAGTATCCGCCTCCATCTCCCATCCATGGGCTGCTAGGGAGCCAGAGTCATTCCATGTGGGCCAGTGGGAGACTTCACTACCACGTGTGCTAGCCCGGGACTGTCCCGGAGAATCAGCGAGTTCTTCCCCTCAGCGATGCCTCTACTCCAGGCAGGATAGATGTTGCCCAGGGACTAGCTGCGCTGGGCCAACTTTAACTCTGAGGGGGCAAGTGGAATTTCCAAGGTGTGTCTGAGCCTATATCTGAGCGTTGTCAATCCTCTCCCAATTTCTTTCTTGTGACTGCTCCTGGGGAAGACCCATTCTGTTGACCTTAAAGCACTGAAGCGGTTCAGAATATCTCCGTCCAGAGGGAGGGAGTAGGGCTTTGTGTGGGAGATGGGAGAGGGGCGGATAATAATAATACTTGTGGTATTTGTTGAGTGCTTACTATGTGCCAAGCGCTTTCCTACATGGTGGGATAGATACAAGGTAATTGAGTTGGACACAGTCCCTGTCCCACGTGGGGCTCTCAGTCAGCTGTGACTGTGGGCAAGTCACTTAACTTCTCTGTGCCACAGTTCCCTGGTCTGTAAAATGGGGATTAAGACGGTGAGCCTCACGTGGGACAACCTGATTACCCTGTACCTACCCCAGCACTTACAACGGTGCTCTGCACATAGTAAGCACTTTACAAATACCAACATTATAAGATGGGGTGAGTGGTGGTCCGCTGGATATGAAGGGAGAGACAGTTCTAGACCGGGGGAGGATGGGGGCTCGTGGCAAGTCAGTGAGAAGAAAGACGAGATCCAGATAGAGTCAGGAGATTGGTGTGAGAGGCGTGAAATGGGTGTGCTGGGTTGTAACAGGAAATCGGGGAGATAAGGGAGGACGGGGGAGCTGGTTGAGTGCTTTAAAACTGATGGTAAGGAGTTTCTATCTGATGTGGAGAAGATTGGGCAAGCACTGAGTAACAGCTTGGCCTAGTGGAAAAAGCACGGGCCTGGGACTCAGAGGACCTGGGTTCTAATCCCAGCTCTGCCAAATGCTCGCCTCGTGAACTTGGACAAGTCACTTAACTTCTCTGTGCCTCATCTGTAAAATGGGGATTAAATCCTCCTCCCTCCAATTTAGACTGTGAGTCCCATGTGGGACAGGGACTGTGTCCATCCTGATAAACTTCTATCTATCCCCAATGCTTAGAGCAGGGCTTGGCACATAGTAAGCACCCAACAAATGCCATTTTAAAAAATTGGAGGTTTTTGAGGAAAGGGGATCCGTGCTTTCTTTATTTGTAAGTTCCTTGTGGGCAGGGAATGTGTCTATCCAGCTCTTTTATGCTGCACTTTCCCAAGTGCTTAGTGCAGTTCTCTGCACACAGTAAGCACTCAATAAATGTCATTGATTGACTGATTGATTTACTGAGTGTTTGGGGGTTTTTTGGGGGTTTTTTTAGAAAAATGATCCAGGCAACAGAATGGGTTGGAGTGGGGAGAGACAGGAGGCTGGTAGGACAGTGAGGAGGCTGATGCAACAGTCAGAGCAAGACAGGATATGATAAATGCTTGGATCGGCATGGGGGAAGTATGGGTCGAGAGAAAGAGGGGGGATTCTAGAGACGTCATGAAGGTAGAACCACCAGGATTTGGTGAGGAAGGTTCCCTACACTCAATAGAGTCTCCCTGGGTAGGGCCCCGGCAAGAGATGCCACTCTTCTCAGGGCAAGCTCCACCCAGGTCATTGTTTTTTTCTTTTTTCTTGATATTTGTCCGGTCAGCTAGGGTAGATACAAGCTAATCAGGTTGGACAAAGTCCACGACCCATGAGGGGCTCACAGTCTGAATTTCAGTTTACAGATGAGGGAACTGAGGTACAGAAAAGTTTAACGACTTGCCCAGTGTCACACAGCAGATATGTGGCAGACCCTGCCTTCCTGCTGCCTAGGCCTGGAGGGGGTCCTACTCTCTGGACCTTTTCTCTTCCCCCAAGCCCCCGCTGTCTGCTCTGGTGGAGAGGCAGAGAGCTGCCCTCAGGTGTCCTGGGTGTGTGCACTTGGGGCTGGGAGTCCCAGCCTCAGGTCTTGGCACATGTGGGCACCCGACAGTGATGATGTGAGGGGGTGCCCCCGCAGGAATGACAGACAAGCCTCAGTCCTGAGACCTCAGGACCAAGAACATGCTTGGAGGTATTGGTTATAGTGATAGTGATTTCCACTGTGCCACTCACACTCTCTTAATCTTACCGGTCAAGGTCCCACACCCCTCTCGGGGTCGCACCTGGAGAGTTTCCAGTACTCTACCAGTCACGACTAAAGGAGGGAGAGTCAAGCAGAGGCATACCCCTTCCATTCCTAGCTTGGGCAGTGGCTAGTGAGTGAAAGACCACCTGCTACGAGTCAAAACTCTGCTGGGCAGCAGTGGCATGGGAGAGAGTCGAGGGCAGAGACTCGTTACTGCACGGAAGGAGGCCACTTCCGTATTTTTATCAAGAAAACTCTACGGATACGCTACCAAAGCCATTGCAGATGGAAGTGGGGCATGCTGGGTGTGTCCACGACGTCGCTATGGGTCGGACGCAACTTGAGAGCATAAGACAACATAGGGATCCAGAGTGCAGTGAGAGCTTACATGGTCAGGAACAAAATTCACGGGCTCAGCTCTGTCCCTGTGTAGACTCCGGCTCACTGGGATCTCAACCATGAAGTCGCAGGATGGATTGGAAGAGCGAGGGTTGGGATGAAGACAGGCAGCTAGAATCTTCAGGATGAGAGGGGATAAGATTGAAGCTTGCGAATCATGAGGAATGTGGATAGAGCACTCATGGAATTGATTACGCTGTGATTTTGAGCAGAAAATTCAGGGATGGAGAGGGGAGAAATATTGCGTGGGAGAGAGTCCATCTCTAACCTAGAAGATAGGATCAGGAGAGCATTCATCACCAAGCTCCTCCAAGTATTCTTGGACCTCTGACAGAGACTGACTCCTGCGTGGACCATTGTGTGTGTCTGGTGATTTACTAGATGACTCTTTCAGGTGAGAGTTCTAGGTTAGGAAATTGTCAGAGAAAATGATCCCCTCGGGCTTCCACAGCGACCGTGAGCTGGTGGAGAGTTCGTGCAAACCTGGGACCAATTTCTGTGGCTGTTGGGATTTTTTGGTGAAGGTCTTTCTGTTTCCTCCAAGTCCGGTGACACCTTCAATTTCCTCTTTTCTATTAGCCTGCATAGAAAACCACGAGGAAGACATGGGAGTGCTGACTTCTCCACTCTACCCCAACCATTATCCCAACAACTGGGAATGCATCTACACCATCACCGTGGGCACTGCCCAACAGATTGCACTGGTCTTCACCAATTTCTCCCTGGAGCCCAGCGTGGGCCAGCACTGTGTCGGAGACTTCGTGGAAATCAGGCGAGCACCTTGGGGATATGGCTTCTCCCTTCTCCTAGGCCATGGCGTCTCCCCAGGAGCGGCTAGCTGAGACTGCCGGGGGTAGGGTAGGGAGAAGCGAAGCTGAGCTGCCCGAAGACAGTGGCAGTCGATCAGCCAATGGCATTTATCCAGTGATTATTTTGTGCAGAGCACTTTACTACGCTCCTACTTAGCTCAGGATCCTGTGTTCCATGCTGACTCTGGGCAGAGTCCTACACTCTGAAAAGAAGCATGGCCTAGTGGATAAAACGCAGGCCTGGGAGTCAGAAGGATCTGGGTTCTAGCTCCACCACTTGTCTGTTGTGTGACCTTGGGCACGTTACATAACTTCTCTGCGCTTCGTTCCTTCATCTGTATAATGGAGATTAAGGCTGTGAGCCCCATGTGGACGGGGACTGTGTCCTGCCTGAATGCCTTGTATCTACCCTTCATTCATTCATTCGATCATATTTATTGAGCGCTTACTGTGTGCAGAGCACTACTGGATGCTTGGAAAGTACAATTCAGCCCCAGAGCCTTAGCACAATGCCCGGCACATAGCAAGGGCTTAGCAAATGCCATACAACATCACTAATCCCTTGAAAGAATACAACAGAATTAACAGGCCCATTCCCTGAACTCAAAAACTTCCAGTGTAAATGGAAGGTGGGGATGATTCCTTCAGAGAGATCTACTTGCCCAGGGTTCAGTTTGGCAGGCAGAGTGAGGGAAAGGCTGAGCCTATCCTAAGAGATCATTCAAGTGATTCGGCTGAGGGGCCCAAATGTCTGTATAATTGTACTTTAAGCCTGAAGTATCCAGAAAAGTGACTTGCTTAGACTCCACCTCCATTCCCGACTTCCTCCGGTTAGAGTTGGGAGGAACATCGTTTGCCGGCTATAAACTTCACTCCTTCCCCACCCTGATGTCTTTGCCAGAAGCCGGTGGATCGGGTTTGGTATGAGAGGAGGCTGATTCTGTGGGCTCAGGATACTTGATGACGGCACGAATCTAAGTGCGATGGTTTTCCGGTTTCCCTTGCAGGGATGGAGGCTACGAGACCTCCCCGCTGCTGGGGAAGTACTGTGGTACCCAAAAGCCGCCCCCAATTATTTCCCACAGTAACAGGCTATGGATCAAGTTCAAGAGTGATGTTGTTATCTCTGGGCCTGGATTCTCAGCTCACTGGGACGGCTCATTGACAGGTAAGGACTCCAGGGCCCAAAAAAGCCTTTCTTTAAAAATTCAATCAGTTGTCACCCTTCCCCGTCCCCCCTCCCTTCCAGGAAAGTGACTTTGGATGGGCAGGGCCTTTCCTGGGGACAAAGTGGATGGAGGATGGGGAGTAGAGCCAGGCTGTGCCCCCCGCCCAGCCAACCTTTGGAACACAGGAAGGAAGGGACAGGATTCCCCAGGGGGCATTATGGAGGGAGGGGTGACGAGTGTTTTCTGGACGAGTCTGAACGTGAGCCGGTCTTCCGGATCTGCCCCTCCGACCGGAAGCGGCTACGGAGAAGAGTCCAGCCCGGGGAAAGCCCAGGTTTCTCTGGGCAGGGTGGCAAAGGTGTCTTGCCCTGTCTCAGCGGTGCATCTCTTTCCCTCTCCAGGTTGTGGGGGAAACCTCACCACATCACAGGGTTCCTTCACCTCCCCAAACTACCCCATGCCCTATTACCACCAGTCGGAATGCTCCTGGAAGCTGCAGGCAAGCCGGGGAAGTCCATTTGAACTCCAATTTGTGGATTTCCACCTGCAGGAACATCCTAACTGCAGTTCGGATTATTTGGCCGTAAGTATCGATTGATTGGCATTTGTTCAGCGCTTAGTATGCGCCAGTAACTGTACTAAGCACTGGGGTAAATACAAGATAATCAGGTCAGACACAGTCCGTGTCCCACGTAGGACTCACCGTCTTCATCCTCATTTTACAGATGAGGTAGCAGAAGAGGGAAGTATCAGGTTTCAGCCCCCTCCCTGATAATAACAATAAAATAATGATATCAGTGGTATTGGTTAAGCATTTATGATGGGCCAAGCACTATGCTGAACACTGGGATAGAGACACAATAATCCCACATGGGGGTCACAGTCCCAGGGGAGAGAAAACAGCTATTTTTCTCCATTTTTGAGATGAGGAAACTCAGGCACTAAGAAGTTAAGTGAGGTGCCCAAGATTGCACAGCAGGCAATTTAGCAGAGACGGGTTGAAAACCTAGGATTCCTGATTCCCAGTCCTGGCTCTTTCCGTTAAGCCAAACTGCTTCCCAATATTCCTGATTTTCAAAGAAGATTTATTTCTGGGTGTGCGTTTGAGGTGGCTGAACTGGACTCCTTCCCATTACACCTTCCTGGTATCTTCACATGAAAAAAATCAAAGTATAAAGAACTGTGTTGGAGAATAATAATAATTACTATGTGCCAAACACTATTCTCAGCTGGAGCAGATACAAGATAATTAGGCCAAACGTGGTCCCTATTCCACTTGGGGTTCGCAGTCTAAAGGGAAGAGCAGATATTTAATCTCCATTTTAAAGATGAGGAAATTGAGGCACAGGAAGTTAAGCGACTTGCCTAAGGTCACGAAGCAAGCAAGTGGAAAATGAGGGGGCCTCTGAAAGGCACTAGATCATTTCTGGATGTTATCCAACTCTCCGAACACCCAAGTTAGCTACGGCTTGGGGAAGTGGGAGAGAGAACACAGAGAAATGAAAATCTATACAAGCGTGTTGTAAAGTTGAGGATAGAATGGTGACAGTTTACCAGAGTGCAGCTCTGGATGATTTTATGCTTTCACTGGAGAAAAAAATCACCGACTGCATATCGGTTTGGGCAACCAAGAAGGGAGGCTGGTAACCCAGCCCATGTTTTTATTCTACCCACAAAAGCCTCATTGTCTATCTCAAATGCCAAATGAAAGTTTCATAATGTTCTGGATCACTTCTCTTATTGTAATTAAATTCTTTAAATTAATAGCGCGAGTCACTAGCTCTCTGCTGTTCCTCTCCAGGGTCCCAAGCCCAACACCCGGGTAATTTAGAACTTGGAAAGGACCCAAGATGGATGTGGCTTTCTGGAGCCATGTGGGGCAACCGGCTCGGGGCCGGGCACCATCCCTCGGTGGGCCAGGCTGGGCTGGGTTGTGCTGGGGGTGTTTCCTCCTGGTTACAGCCCCTCTCGTGGGGCTCTCCCTCCAGGATCAGGGCAGACCTGACCCGTCTGCCCCCAACGTCTTACCTGTTTGCTTTCATTTAAGGTCTACGATGGCCCAACCACCAGGGCCCGGCTCCTGGCCAAGCTCTGTGGCGATCAGATTCCAAGCCCAATCCGGTCCAGTGGGGACAGTTTGTCTTTAAAACTGAGAACAGATGAAGATCAGCAAGGGGCCGGCTTCCTGGCTACATACAGGCAAGGTAAGTCAGTCATTCAGTCAGTTGCATTTATTGAGTGCTTACTGTACTAAACGCTTGGGAGAGTACAATACAACAATATAAAAGACACAGTCCCCGCCAAGAATGAGCTTAAAGTCTAGAGGGGGCTACAGACATAAAGATAAATAAATTCCAGATAGGTACACAAGGCCTAGGAGGTGGGATGAAAAAAGGGAGCACGGGCTTAGTCAGGAAAGGCGTCTTGGAGGAAATATGCCTTCATTTAGGCTTTGAAGAGGGAAGAGTCGAAAGTCGAGGTCGCTAAGGGCCTCCCGTAGCTCCCGAGGAGTCCACTCCAGGCTGGAAGCCACCCACAACTATCGAAGGAGGCAGATCTCCAGCTTTGGGCAAGGCAGAGCCTTGTCAGGGGAACTGGCCACCGGCCCAGGCAACCATGGTGACCCCTACTACCCACCCTCTGTGGGTACAGGATGAAACTGGCTGCGTGTGAGAGAACTCAGTTTGCTGCATAGGAGAAAACTCAGATTTGTGGGCTATCAAGCAATACTTCAAGGGTCTCTGTCTCTGGGTCACACGGCTTCTATTCTCACTCCCACCGGCTTCCTCAGCTCCTTAGGCCGGATCTCCCCTAGCAAACCATCCAAGTAACTCGGGGTGTCCTTCTGCCACGGTCTCCGTGCCGGTTCTCTCTGGCCACCTCACCGGCTGCCACTGTCCCTGCCCCTGCCCAGCTGAGACTGTCTCGGCCATCACCTCTTCCACCCTCTGGGTGAGGGCTGAAAGTCCAGCTCTATTTAAAACTCTCAAGTCCTTCCATTTCGAGGGGGGCACAGGTGATCCCTATCACAGCCGGCAGGCCACCCGCACTCCCCTGGGGATAATGGGTGGAAGGCCATCCATGAGCTCGAGGGCCATTTTTCCTCAGGAGTTCTGGATTCATCCTTTCTTCCCTTTCATCATTTCTTTCCTCCCTGTGTGCTAGCGGCGGGCAGAATGGAGTGGGAGAAGACCACCTTCCCCATATCGCCTAGTCTGGTGAATAGATCCAGATAGGGATGGGGCCGGATGATGACTATGCTGCTTCCCTGAGATCAGCAGCGGTCTACTTGAGCCACGAGTAGGGTTCAGCGTTCCTGACACAGACCACGGGGTCTCATTCCAGGTGCCTATTCCGTGGCTACACAGCGCCTTCAGTGGGCCTGTCCAGAGACCACTGAATTAGGTGCGGTCTTGGCGCAAAAATCACTTGTATTTGGGAGGAGTTCGTCAAGAAATAAACACAGTTTTATTCAACTTATGGTGTCATTCTCATCCTTCGTATTTTTCAGTTTGCCAAGGTGTGGTGATTGCCAACCAGAGCCGAGGCACCTTGGAAAGTATCCATTTTCCACTTCCTTACCCCCAAAATGAGCGGTGCAACTGGTCGATCCAAGCACCAGCGGGCAACGCTGTGAACTATACCTTTTCGACATTTGACCTGGAAGACTCTGACAACTGTTTGATAGACTATGTAGAGGTAGGTAAACAGAAAGCCGGGGAATTGAAGGGTCTCGGGAAGAAGTGGATACCTGTGTGCATTGGAAGTTCGAGAATTCAATTTCGTTTGAACAAAAAATCAGGTCAATTCCGTAGCTTTTCTCTTTGCCCGACCTCCGGAATGCGGTTTTAGATGCAAAAATGTTCATTCTTCTTTGGACAGGGAGCCTGACCTCAGGGGGATGAGACTCTGGCGTGTTAGCCGAGGCTCCTAGGGCAGAATGTGCTCTTCTCAGCAATTAATATTGATGAGGACAGCTGAGCCCTTCCCTCCCTGTGGTCCTGGGGAAAGCAGGCCCCCATAAGAATCACCCTTTTCCCCACCTTTTCTTCCAGCCCAGGCAGTGGGGGACTTCGGCTCACAGTCTGTGGAATTTAACATTTTAACGGATCTGGGTCCTGGCTAGCCAGAACCCTGTCAATTCCATGTTAATAGTAATCATGCCGGGTTAGAGTGAATCCAGTTGACGTGTCGTTGGGACCTGCCCAGGCTTTTGGGCAGGAGTTTGTCACATTAGCCAGATGCTGATCACTGTGGCCGAGCCAGGAGAGGACCAGGGCTACAAGCTTGAGACAGAGAGCCAGTCCTCCTGAGCAGGGAAACGATGGAGCTGGTGATTTCAGATTTCAAGATTAGAGAATGAAATTCCCTATTATTCCAGCTGGATGTTTTCCTCCTGACTCTGCACCCTGTGGAGGGGGTGGGCTCGCACAAACTCATGCTCCCAAAGGTGCCCGGGTGTGTAGAGAGCAACCCACGAGCAGGCTGGGAATTAGTGTCAGGGTCGGACGCCCCCGTCATTCTGAAAAGGCAGTTCTCGGTGCCACGGTTGAAGAGGACGTGGGTGGGGAGAGGGATGTGGGATGCAGGAACCCCTTTTGGGGACAGGTTGAGGGCAGAGAGTCAGGGATGGTTGGGGGTGCGGCCGTATCTACAGATCCTCCTTTGCCTCTCCCCTCTCTGTTTCGTTCACACGCTGCCGAGATAGGAGTGTTGGAACTGATGATAAAAAAGCAGCCGGCCCTGCAGTGAGGCGGGCCCGTCTGCCGGAGAGTCCGTCCAAGTCTTGGAGAGTCTCCGAAGAGTGGGCAGGGTCAGACTCTGCTCCGGTCGAGGTAGAGGAAGTTTTGGGTAATACCGTTTCAGTGGGGTACACCTAGAACAGTGATTTCCAGATGGAATGGGGTCCCTGTCAATGCATACTGCAGTCTCAGAGAGGATACCCGGAGCCTAGGCTGCCCAGAATCTCTAGGAGACCTGGAAAGAACCATTCTTCCAGGTGATTGTCCTAGGTGATCTACTCCAGTGCTTAGAAAGTGCCTGGGACAGAATAGGCACTTAATAAATACCATTATCATTAATAATAAGAACGCTAAATGCTGTCAAGATTATTGACTAATAGCTCTCTGGACTCCAAATTCATTCTTATTCGCTCTCTTATAGTAAGATCTGGACACTGGGGCGGTGAAGTCACTCCCAAGCTGCTAATCCTCACTCTGCTGGGCAGATGGTTTTTCTAAATTATCATTCCGTGCATTGCTCCCATTCCTCAAAAACCTCCAATGGCTTGCCCAGTCTTCTGCTCATCAAGCCCTCTCCCGTCACCCAACTTTCCCATTAGTCTTGACAACGTCACCATTCACCATCTCTCAAGCCTGCATCTTTTACTCCTCACTCTCTTTCAGTCCAAATATTCATCTTCTATCTTCACAGCATCTCTAGAATTCACCGCTCCCCTCCCTCCAAACTTCCCTTATCCTATTCCAGGCACTAAACTACTGTTGAGGCCCTTCAGTGACCTCTCTGCCTCCAGCCTCTCCCCTCTCCCAGTCTGTACTTCACTCTGCTGGGCAGATCGTTCTTCTAAAACATCATTCTGTGCATTTCACCCATTCCTCAAAAACCTCCAAAAGTTTGCCCAGTCCTGCTCATCAATCAGAAACTCTGGACCACCAGCCTTAAACCACTCAATCAACTTTTTCCCTGCTACTTATCCTCTCTCTTCTCCCACCACTTCCTAGCTCGCAATCTCCATTCTTCTCAGGCCAACTTATTCACTTATTCTTTCTCATCTCTCTCCCAGCTGGCCTTTTGTTCACTCCCTCTTTTCTGCCGAGAACTCCCTCACCTTTCTCTTCCAGCAGACCACGATTCTCCCTATCTTCAAGGCCCTTCCGAATTCACACCTCCCTCCAGAGGCCTTCCCCGATTAATCTCTCATTCTTCCATCCCATTCGCCCCTCCATTTCCAATTCAGCACTTCTGCATCACCTAAGTACTTGGGTACTCACAAACCCCGCGAGCACTTATGTACAGCTCTAAGTACTCTGTTCCTTTCTCTTACCTGCAATTTATTGGGGTGTATGTCTCCCTCATGAGACTGTAAACTCGGTGAGGACAGGGAACATGTCTTCTAACTTCACTGTACTCTCCCAAGTGCCTAGTACAGGTCTTTCCACGGAATACACGTTCAATACATGCTATCAGTGGATTGGCTGGTCCTTGCTTGGGGTAATAGAAGTTGGAGGATTTGTTTCCCAATCTAAGAAACGGTGCTACAGCCTCTTTACCCATTTGAAAAGGACCGCAAAGCAGAGGGAATGTCTTCCTGCACTGAAAATAGAATGGAGTGAATGTTGAGCCCTTTCCAAAGGGCTTCCAAGCAACCCTGAAGCCGGGGCGCCAGGAGCAGAGTGGGAAGGTTCCTGGATCTGGGTAGAACAGGGAACTTGGCTGAGTGACTCCTGGCTTCTGGGCTACTTCTGGGATCCTGACCAAACCATGTCATTTAAGCTGGAACAGGGTTAAGGGCAACTCAGGAGCCCAGTTGAGTGAAGCGGACAAGTATGGAAGTCCTAAATAAATGTAGTTTTCATTCCTTCAGGTCTGAGGCTTGAGGGTGGAGAGCCCGTTAGAGTCCGTGGCTCGCCCAGAGCCACTCATGCGCTCTCGCCACTGACAATCACGTTCCTGTTGGGGCACAGAATGTGACCTGTGAGTAGGTTAACAAGACACTGCAGAGTGCTTGTGTGCAGTCTTCGTCTGAGACGACCAGCTACTCAGTCAGTCAAACATTCATATCTATTGAGCGCTTATTGTTTGCAGAACACTGTACTAAGTGCTTGGAAGAGTAGAGCACAACAGAGTTGATAGACTCCCTGCCCACAGAGAGCTTACGATCTAGAGGGGGAGACAGACTTTAACAGAATTACGGGAATGTATGTAAGAGCTGGGGCAATGAGGATGGGATGAATAAAGGGTGGAAATCTAAGTGCAAGGGTTAGGGAAAGCAGTGGAAGATGAGGAGATACGGGCTTTAGTTGGGGAAGGTCTCTTGGAGGAGATGTGTTTCCATAAAGCTTTAAAGGTGGGGAGAGTAATCATCTGTGATAAAAAGGGGAAGGAATTCCAGGCCAGGGGCAGGATGCGGGCGAAGGATCGGCAGGTTGAATATGTGGGTTGAATGAAATAGATGAATGGAAGATAATGCCGAGATAATGGGCTTGAGAGACAGGAAGAATGGTGTTGCCGTCTACAGTGATGGGAAAATCACGGGGAGGATAGAGTTTGGATAGGAAGATGAGGAATTCCGGGACTAGAATCTAAGTCTTTTGGGTTCCAGAGCAGTGCTCTTTCCACTAGAGTACGAGTAAGGCTTCTAAATACCTAATATAACTGAATCTGTAAAGTGTTTTTATATATCCAAGTACTTCCAGATCGATCCTATTATTTGTCCTTCTAACATCCCTGTAAAGTGGGGAGAGGCAGGGATTGTTATTCCCATTTTACAGGTGAAGCAACTGAGTCCCAGAGAGGTTCACTGACTTGCCCAACATCACACAGCAGGACACTGACAGGAGTAGGATTAGAGCTCAGGTCTAGTGGCTTTCAGCCTCTCTCTGCCAGAGCACACCGCCTACGCAGCGTTGCTGCCTATTCAGCCACAAAGCCACCTAACAGAGGAATTTTGTTCTCCCACCGTCAGTGGGGTGGGAGCAGGGGTAAGGATGCAGAGCGAGGCTCAATAAGCACCGAAGCTGCTCAGTCCAGCTCCCTTGGAGACCACCCCCATCCACATGTACAGAGAGAACCAAACTCAAAGGAGATACCAAAGGAATGTCTTTCAGTGGCCAGCCTGTTTTTCGATAGGACAGTCTGGGCTTTGTTTTGGTCCTGATGATTCCAGTGCAGCTCACCACACGGCGTTAAACATCAGTGAGGCCGTGGAGCAGAGATGAGGTCATTTCATTCTTTTCCCCCTTCAGCCTAAAGGGACAGATTTCTAGTTGCGGTCCAACTCACTGATGCAGGATCCATTCTCTTACTACCCCATCTCCCGCCCTGCCCCGGGAACTGGCCATCTTTCTCCCACCTAGGACAGACAGGAAAAGACAAAGACCCCCTTTAATGGGCCTCCCCTCACAGTGACTCACCCGCTCGCCAGCTCTAACGGATGCCAGCGGTGCTGACTGGAAATAATTTGTGGTTTCTGTTGCCTTAACAGAGAGTCCCAAGTGATCAGGACAGGCCCCGGCTCCCTGAGGGGGAGGGGGAGAGGGGGACCGTGTGTCTGTGTTTGTGTGTGTATCTGTGTGGTTGTATAGATACGTCTACATCTGTGGGTGGGTGCGTCTCAGTGTGCGTCTCTGTGTGTATATGTATTTGCAGACCTCAAATTATAGCCTTCAAGATGTTCGGCGAAACTTTCAGTTACTATGTTAGTGTTTAGGGGCAGGATGCAGAGATCTGTAACTCTAGAAGTTACAGCTAGAACTCCAGCTCTGCATCTGTCCTTACTGAAAGGGAAAGAGGGCCTCAGCTGAATTCCCCTTCTCCCCGTCTCCTCGGAGACTGGGTCGGGGGGGCCGCAGGAGAGGTGACCCGCACTGGCGGCTGAGTTCCAGCATAGGCTGTGGCCTGGAGGCAGGGGCAGGGACAAGACGGAGCCGGGAAGCGGAGAGGGGCAGGGGTAGGTAGGCCTGCGGGGGAAGCAGGCTCTCCGGAAGAGGAAGCTATGAGAGCCACTCAACCGGAAGTGGCTGCCCGACCCTGGGAATCAACCCTCGTCCCCCCTCCAGACCCCGGACCCCAGACCCCACTGAGCCAGATCTAACAATCAATCGTTTAGATACCTTGGGGATGGCAAACGGCTCAAAGAAATCAGCACTTCTGTGGTAGGGAAACTTTCTGTAATCCAGCGCTCTCGTGGTTATGAACCAGGCCCTCCAATTTGGTTTGAAATATTTGGGACAACCGTTTCTCCCGGCTGCATCTGTGGAGTTGTGGCCACTCTTTGGTACCAGGGTGACCTTTCCCAGCAGAGGCACACAACCAGGAATTATAGCATTAATCATCTGCACATCTATTACGCAGTCACTAGGCACCAACCACTGTGCTAAACACCGACGTTGACACAAGGTAATCAGTTCAGATATGTCCCTCCTGCAAAAGGGGCCTAGGAGTGTAAGAGGGAAGAAAATCAGGTAGGTTAACCCCATTTAACAGCTGAGGAAACCGAGGCACTGAGAAGTAAAATGACTTGCATGTGGTCTCACACCAGGACTAGAACCCAGGTCTCTTGGATCCTAGTCTTACGCCCTTTCCCACTAAGTCATACTGCTTCCCTCCAAGCAAGGGCCTCTGGAGAAGGGTTGGTGATGAGTAGGATTGGCCTGGCCTTGGACAAGGCAGGGTGGGTGATTCCCATTAGCTCGTTGGGGGACGCTAGTCCACGAAAGAGAGGAAGACCATAGGCTGGGATCGGCTTTCCCAAGCGTTCAGTGGTGAACTGAGGCTGGCTTCCCTGGGTCCGGTTGCTGTTTCTGTTATCCTGTGACCGAGTTCATCCCGACCCCCGACGCTCACAGCGATCCAAGAAGGAGCGGCTCTTTTCTAGCAATGCTCTGAGGAAACAGTGGGACAGAGACACAAGTGAAAACAGTGCTTGGAGCTGCAAAGAAGGGACACAGCGGCCTGACAAAGACAGTCTGTATGTGTGCCTGGTGGCGGGGCCGGGACTGGGGATCCCGTATTGGCCTTTTTCAACCGCATTTGCATCTGAAGGTGAGCCTCACCATCAGAGAACCTGCCTTTGACTGCTAGTTAGAGCATCTGACTCCCAAATTATTAGCATTATTATTATTAATCCTATCTACTGAGCGCTTACTGCATCCAAAACACTGTACTCCGCGCTTGGGAGAGTACATTATAACATCAAACGCATTCCCTGCCCACAGTGAGCTCACAGACTAGAGGGGGAGGCAGACAGTAACATAAATAAATGGATAAAGAAATAAACTACAGATATGTGCTGATACACATATACGTGTGCCATGGGGAAGGGAGAGAGGATGAATGAAGGAGCAAGCATGAGCGGCTCAGAAGGGAGGGGGAGAAGAGGAGAGGAGGGCTAAGTCAGGGAAGGCTTCCTGGAGGAGGTGGACCTTCGATAAGGATGGGCCTTCAAACCTGCTTGAAAAGAACATCAGACCCCACACATCACCACCCAGGGGGTACCGAGGCACTTGTAGAAACTTGCTGGACATCCATGTGAATAGGGTGAGAACTCTCCAAAGCTCTTGTCTTTGATTCTGAAGTGGCCCTCGGTGTTTAACAGCGTAGTTTAGTGGAAAGAGCATGGGCTTGGGCGTCAGAGGACGAGGGTTCTAATCCCCGCTCCGCCCCTTGTCTCCTGTGGGACCTTGGGTGAGTCACTTACCTTCCCTGGGCCTCCTTTACCTCATCTGCAAAAATGGGAGTGAAGACTGTGAGCCCCACGTGGGACAATGTGATTACGTTGTAATAATAATAATAATAATGTTGGTATTTGTTAAGCGCTTACTATGTGCCGAGCACTGTTCTAAGCGCTGGGGTAGACACAGGGGAATCAGGTTGTCCCATGTGGGGCTCACAGTCTTAATCCCCATTTTACAGATGAGGGAACTGAGGCACAGAGAAGTTAAGTGACTTGCCCAAAGTCACACAGCTGACAAGTGGTAGAGCTGGGGTTCGAACCCATGACCTCTGACTCCAAAGCCCGTGCTCTTTCCAGTGAGCCACGGGATCTACCCCAGCCCTTAGAACGGTGCTTGGCACGAAGTAACGCTTAACAAATACTATCATTGTAGTGAAACTAAGGACTATAAAGGTTTTGAATTAATTGAAGCCATTTGCCAGGTCTGGGCAAGGAACATAAACTGGATTCTTGCCGGACACGGCCCATCGGGCAGCAGTGGGACCCCTCTCCTGGCCCTCACCCATACTGTCAGAGAAGTGGGATGGTCTAGTGGAAAGAGAGCGGGCCTGGAAGTCAGAGCATCTGGGTTCTAATCCCAGCTCCACCATTTGTCTGCTTTGTGACCTTGGGCAAATCACTTTGCCTCAGTTACCTCATCTGTAAAATGAGGATTAAGGACTGTGAGCCCCGTGTGGACCATGGACTGTGTCCAATCCGACTGTGTCGTGTCTACTCCAGTGCTTAGCACAGTGTCCGGAACATAAGTGCCTAACAAATATCATTAAAAAAAAAAATGAGACCACCACAGTTCTTCTCTAGGAGGAGTCTGGAAGGATAGAATCCCCCATTTGTTTCTGCACAGAGGGTACATCATGTCAGAGAGCCTAGAAAAGGCAATTCTACCCAGGAACAGAGGCCACAACAAAGGCTTTTTCAGTCCACTGACGTTTGGGCCTCCCTGCTACGCTTAACCACGGAGAAGATGTAGAGCTGCCCTGTGGTTCAAAAATGATGCATATAATCCCAAGACAGCAGAGATATTTCAAGTTTAATGTACAGTACGTGAGCACTTCCAAAAACGGCTGCTGGCTGAACATGTGCTCCTTAGGGTTTAATTCATCCCAAATGTACGAAACAGTTTTCAATTAGAACGAGCCTGGAAAAGACCAAGTAAAGAGAGTGAAGGGGGGCGGATGTTCTCCAGATTAATTCGAAAGCAGCTGAAGTCGTGAGCCCTGGTCGAGGAAAATCCAAGGGCCTGGTTTTCCCCAGATATTCTGAGATCCCAGGGGAAGGAGGAAATGAAAGACGGGAAAATGAACCGAGTCTGGCAGCTTGGGCTAGCTCCCCTTTCACGCTCAAATAGCGTGTGACTGGGAGGGTTGAGGGGAGAACTGTCTGCCCCTTCTGCGTGGCAGGAGCCAACTGAAGCCATTGATATCGTCCCCCAGGCCGTTGAACGTGACCCCCTGGGGCCAAGCTCCCACCCACCAGGCCGCGTGTGTCCGAAAAGAGGCTCTAGAAGGAAAGCAACTGGGCAAAAAGAGTTGAGGGTCCTTAAGGAGACGGGGCGGTTTTAGCGTGAGGCACGGCTCATCTCTGAGCAACCCAAAATAACTCGTCCAGCTGCTTAGGGAGGACTCGCCACAGCCATGGCGTTCCCAGACCGGGCTGGGAAGGGAGTGTCAGGGCTCTGCCTTTCTGCCGCCGCGACCCCACCCTGCCCACCTCAGTGCAGTGGGACCGTCCTTTTGCCACTGGGGATCTCGCTTCTCCACCCCATAGAACCACCGGAAGTGGTTCCTCGTTCAGCGAAAGACGGTCCGCCATGCGGTGAGGGGGGGTCTAATGTGGAGTTCCTCTGCTCCCCATTATTACCTATCCTGACCCCACTTTTTCTGGTGACCGTTGCCCAAATGGGAATTTGCTACCAAGATTCTCCCTGTTCCCCCATTGCCGGCCTGGGTCTTTCCCAGATCTCACAGTGGCTGCATGGAGCTGTCAGCGGCTGTCAATTCCAGGAAGGCATCAGGCAGCACCGGGCGGGAAGTACCCAGGATCCAAGGGGACTGTGTGTGCGTGTGTGTGTCGGAGGGGAATAAGAGGGTGTTTGTAGTCAACTTGGGGCTGGAACCCCATGCAGATACAAGGCTGAGGCAGGCTCAGTCTCAACTCGGTTGGCAGCAGCATGTTTGGGGCCATGGTGAGGGGCAACAGCGTGGCCGGGTGGTGAGGGGGATCCTCTGCCCCAGCCAACGGGACCAGTGCCTCTCGCTTAAGCTGCGGAGCGTAACAAGGTCTCCTGTCCTGGCCTTCCCCTGGGCGGGGCTGGAGAATGCAGAGAAGAGGTGGGATCTCGCAATGGAACCCGATTTTCCAAATTCTCCCCCTCTCCGAGAGCCTGAGGCCGATGCGGGGAAGAGAGAGGGGCGCTACCGAGAGTTGTACTTTCCAAGAGGTGGACTTTCCACGAGGTGGGGATCCCACGGAGTGGGAATCCCAGCAGGGAGGGTGATTCCCAAAAGACAGGATTAATATGGGTATTCATGGGCATCTGGTCTGTTTATTGTCGTACTGGACTCTTCCCAAGTGCTTAGTACAGTTCTCTGCAACCGGTGAGCACTCAATAAATACGACCGAATGAATGGAAGAATGAATGAATGAATACTGCCTCCTGGAAAGGGGATACTTCTTTCACTGTTTTTCTGTTCCATAGCAAAGGCGTGAATTTAGAACGCACGGTGAATTATTAATGGTTCCAGGCTACGTCGGTGGTGTGTGGACACAAATCTGATTCTGCTTTATAATGGTGATTTTCAACCACCGTTAAAGCTGAACGTGGCTATGTAACGGTGAACGTGACATAGTCTTGGCTCTCTGAAACAGATTCTTCATGTTGCATGGTAGCGAATTCAACCCCCTGGGGTGGGACTTGAATTATGTGTGGGGTTTGGGTGTTCCCCTTTGAAACCTGGGTAGTTAGGTCCGGCAGAGGCTGATTCCTTTCATTCAGTTCGTCCAACCTACCCACTGTGTCTCGCTCTCATCTCTCTCAGCGCCGGCCCTTGCTCACTTCCTCCTCCCGGCCTGGAACTCCCTTCCATTTCACAGCTGACGGACCACCACCCTCTCCATCTTCAAACTAAAACTGCATCTCCTCCAGGAAGCCTTCCCTGACTAATCTCTCATCCTATTTTCTCTCCCTATTGCATCACCAAGTTCTTACCCCTTAAGCATTCAGGCATTCACCCAATCTCCAACCCCTACAGTAGTTATCTACATATTGTTATAATCAGTTCATTTATTTTAATGTCCCTTACTGAACTGTAAACTCCTCATCAGAAGGTCGTGGGTTCTAATCCCCGCTCTGCCACTTGTCTGCTGTGTGACCTTACACGAGTCACTTCACTTTTCTGTGCCTCAGTCACCTCATCTGTAAAATAGGGATTGAGACTATGAGCCCCATGTGGAACGGGGGCGCTGGATCCAAACCCATTTGCTTGTATCCACCCTAGAGCTTGGAACTGCATCTGGCACATAGGAAATGCTTAACAATTACTATAATTTTTTATGATTATTTGTTCTATTATACACTTCCATGAGCTCAGTCAAGTGGTCTGCACACAGTGAGCGCTCAATAAATACCACTTGGGAGAATACAACCAGGTTGGTAGCCGCAGGGCCTGACCACGAAGAGTTTACAGTCTACAGGAGGAGACAAACATTAAAATAAATTACAGATGGGGAAAATAGGAAAGTATAAGGGACAGTGCTTAAAGGGAACACAGCCAAATGCACACTCAACACAGAGGACAGGGTTGATAAGGGAAATGAGGACTTAGTCCAGAAAGGCCTCTTGGTTTGGATTTTAGGAGGGTTTTGAAGGTGGAAGGGAGTTCCAGGATAGAGGGAGAGCGTGGACATGGGATCGGTGATGGGATAGATGAGATCGAGGCACGGCGAGTGAGTGGGTTTTAGAGGAGCGGACTGTGCAGATTGGGTTGTCTTAGATCAGCAAGGTGAGGTAGGAGGGAGAGAGCTGACTGAGTGCCTTCTGTTTGAGCCAGAGGTGGGTAGAGGGTTTTTGAGGAATAGGGAGACACGGACTGAAGTTTTTCTGAAGAATGGTTTGAGCAGCAGCGTGCAGTATGGAAGGTGATGGAGGTTCTCCCCGGTGGTTGCTTGGAGTTCAGGTGGGGTGGTCCCTGGAGTCTCGTGACCTTAAGTGCTGGCAGTTGGGGTCAAGGGTGAATTTATGACAGCATCAGGATGTGTGGGGTGGCTGCCAAGGTGATGTGTGTTCCTCAGGTCATTCACTAATGTCCTGGGGCTGCAGCCTGACCTCCTTGGCCCCTGACCTCCCCACCGGGCTGATAATCCTCCACCTGTCCAGGTTGCAGAGGGGAAGGGGCAGCACCTGGTTCAGTTGGGGAAGAGTGGGCATGGACAGAAGAGGAGAAAGACCTCCCACCAGCCTCGGTCCCCCCGCTCCGTCCCCAGCGAAGAACATGCCGGTCATTCTTTGGTCACCCCCCCGGCCCTCCTACCCTTGAGTTTCCTCCTCTCTCTTTGCTTTCCTTGGCTTTCTCTGCTCTTCCCACATTTCTACAACTTTCTTTGCTCTCCTCCACTTTCCCAAAGCGACACAGGCTTCTCCCCAGGAAACCCCCAGAGGAAATAGAGTTCGACTTGCAGGGGTGGACTCTCTCCCTGCGGTGGCTTTCCGTCCACCCCCAAGGTTGGCATCCTTTCTCAGCCGGGGCTGGTAGGCCTCAGGCTGGCCCGTACCATTCCACCTCTGCTTCTGTCAGAGTGCGGGGAGGAGAAAAACGCCAGTGTCTCCCTTTGTTTTTCCACCGGAATCTGAAAAACCCCCAAGACAGGCCCCGTGTGAAGCGAGGCCGGAATGATAAAAATCCGACGTTCAGGAAGCTGAGAGGTTTGTGGGTGGGGATGGCGGCTACGTGGCCTGGACTCCTGGGGGCTTTTGGTCTGTTCCTCGTTCATTGGTTCATTCAGTTCATTCAATCGTATTTATTGAGCGCTCACGGTGTGCAGAGCACTGTACTAAGCGATTGGAAAGTACAGTTCGGCAACAGAGAGAGACAATCCTTACCCAACAAGGGACTCACAGTCTAGAAGGGGAGAGACCGACACCAAAAGAAAAGAAGTAGGGTTATTAACCCCCTGGGGGCAGGGTTGTGGGCCAGGCTTCGGTCCCCATTACTAGCTGGAGGGGGAGACCCTCCAACCCCTCTCACCTCCGCACCCCCAACCCCTTGCTGGGCGGTGGGTCATGTGGCTCCAGATCCTCAAACTCCCGGAAAGCAGCAGGTTGGGAAAGAAAATGGCAGAATTAGAAACATACCAGTTCTAGGGGACCGTGGCTCCCTAAGAAAGCTGGTTTATCCCCCAGGAGGAGGTAGGTGAAAGCCCGGAGCCAGACGAGAAGCAGTATGGCTCAGTGGAAAGAGCCCGGGCCTGGGAGTCAGAGGTCGTGGGTTCAAATCCCGGCTCTGCCGCTTGTCAGCTGTGTGACTTTGGGCGAGTCGCTTCACTTCCCTGTGCCTCAGTTACCTCATCTGTAAAATGGGGATGAAGACTCTGAGCTCCATGTGGGACAACCTTACTTTGTATCTACCCCAGCGCTTAGAACAGTGCTTAACAAATACCATCATCACTGTTATTGTTATTATTATTATTTCCATCAGGATCCCAGAATGCCGAGTTCCCTGATAAAGCCGGGAGCTCCTTGGGGACAGGGATCCTGTCTACTAACTCCCAACACTTAGTACAGTGCTCAATAAACCAGGGTAAAGCAATCAGTAACTATTTTTCATTGATTTTTGGAGGAAGAGAGGTGTATTGGGACGGTCCTTTCGCTAGGACAATTCCGATGGTTCATTCAACCAGGGCACAGGGAGGGGTTGGGGACCGGGGAAGCAAGGCCTCAGTTTCCCGGCCCCACATCTCCACTGCTACACCAAGTATTTCTGGACTAGGAGCCCCCAAATCAATCAATCAATGATATTTAATAATAATGTTGGTATTTGTTAAGCACTTACTATGTGCAGAGCACTGTTCTAAGCGCTGGGGGCGATACAGGGTAATCAGGTCATCCCACGTGAGGCTCACAGTTAATGCCCATTTTCCAGATGAGGGAACTGAGGCACGGGGAAGTGAAGTGACTCGCCCACGGTCACACAGCTGACAAGTGGCAGAGCCGGGAGTCGAACTCATGACCTCTGACTCCGAAGCCCAGGCTCTTTCCACTGAGCCACGCTGCTGCTTCCTTCAATATTTATTGAGTACCTACCAAGTGTCAACTACTCAAAGACAGAGGAGGTAAACGGCATGATCAGACTGTAAGCCTGTCAACGGGCAGGGATTGTCTCCATCTGTTTCCCAATTGTACATTCCAAGCGCTTAGTACAGTGCTCGGCACATAGTAAGCGCTCAATAAATACTATTGAATGATCACTGCCCAGAGGAGCTTTCAATCCAACAAGGGACATAGAGTCAATACTTTACGGGGAGGAGGAAGAGAATGGTGAGATGGATGTTTGGGTGAATAGAGTATGTAAATTCATACGTTAGAGAAGCAGCGTGGCTTAGTGGAAAGAGCATGGATTTGGGAGTCAGAGGTCGTGGGTTCTAATCCCTGCTCTGCCACTTGTCTGCTGTGGGCAAGCTACTTAACTTCTCTGTGCCTCGGTTATCTCATCTGTAAAAAAGGGGATTAAAAAATGTGAGCCCCTTGTGGGACAATCTGATTACCCTGTATCTACCCAAGCACTTAGAACAGCGCTCAGCACATAGTAAGCGCTTAACAAATACCGTAATAATCCTAATAATATGTACAGAAATGCTCTACGTGGTTGTAAAAATGTAAAAGTGGGGCTACGACGTGGAGAGAAGACGGTTTCATCCAGGAAAGCCTCCTGGAGGCGGTCAGATTTCAGAAAGGTTTTGAAAAAGGAGAAAGCTGTAGTTTAACAGAGAAGCAGTGTAGCCTCGTGGAGAGAAGCTGTGTGACCTTGGGCAAGTCATTTGACTTCTCTGGGCCTCAGTTACCTCATCTGTAAAATGGGGATTAAGACTGTGAGCCCCACGTGGCACAGGGACTGTGTCCAACCTGATTAATTTGTATCTACTCCAGAGCTTAGTAGAGTGCTTGCCACATAGTAAGTGCCTAACACACACCAATTAAAAAGAAAAAAAGACAGGAAGGGGAAAAGAATGGCAGGCAGGAGGAGGGCTGTGAGCCAAGGGTAGGAAGCAAGAGAGTCAAGAATGAGAATCACTGAGAAGGAAAGCTTAAGAGGAATGTAGAGTGTGAGCTGGAGTGTACTGAGAGAAGAGAGTGGATAGGAAAGAGGGAGGGAGAACCCATTGGTCAGGAGTTTCTGTCTGATGTGGAGTGGAATGGGCAGGCATTAAAGATTTCTGAGGAGCGGGGAGGCCTGTGCAGATCAAATTTTAGAAAAATGAAGCAGGGACAGAAGTGGAGAGAGATCGGAAGTAGGGAGACCAGTGAGGAGGCCGATACGGTAGCTAGTTGGGACCCGATGAGCACCTTACAGGCCCTTTGGAGGGAGAGGTAGGAACAGATACGGGAAACGTCGTGGAAGGAAAATCAGTGAGTTGATTGATAGTGAGAGTTGAAAAAGAACAAAACCCGCTGGATTCTACCAAAGCTTTAGGCTCCGGAATCAGGGAGGATCGTGTTGTCAACGGTGATGGAAAAGGTTGGGTAGGAGAGTGGATAGAGAAGCGGCGGGGCTCAATGGAAAGACCCCGGGCTTGGGAGTCAGAGGTCAAGGGTTCAAATCCCGACTCAGCCGCTTGTCAGCTGTGGGACTTTGGGCAAGTCACTTCACTTCTCTGTGCCTTAGTTACCTCCTCTGTAAAATGGGGTTGAAGACTGTGAGCCCCACGTGGGACGACCTGATCACCTCGTCTCCTCTCCAGCGCTTAGAACAGTGCTTTGCACTTAGTAAGCGCTCAACAAAGGCCATCATCCTCATCATTTGAGCTGGAAGATGAGGAGTTCAGTTTTAGGCATATCCAGCTTAAGGTTCAAGCACGGCATCCATATGGAGATGTCCTAGAGGCAAGAGGAAATGTGAGATTGCGGAGGAGGTGAAAAGATGGGGGTTGGTGAGAGAAAATTGGGGCTCAGCCTTAACCACATAGAGTAGCTGAATCCATAAGAGCAAATGTAATGTGAATTTAGATGAGGAGGCGGTGCCGAACAACCTTGATTCTTTTTATTTGCTATTGTTTTAATGAGATGTTCATCCCCTTGATTCTATTCATTGCTATTGTTCTTGTCTGTCCGTCTCCCCCGATTAGACCGTAAGCCCGTCAAAGGGCGGGGACCGTCTCTATCTGTTGCCGATTTGTACATTCCAAGCGCTTAGTACAGTGCTCTGCACATAGTAAGGGCTCAATCAATACTATTGAGTGAATGAATGAACCTTGAGGGACCCCTCCCCCCCCCCCAGTTTAGGGCTGACAGAAGAGGGGCCAGTGAAAGAGAAGATTAAGAACGTCCCAGGGAGGTAGGAGGAGAACCGTAAGAAAAATGTGTTGGTAAAACTAAGGATAAGTAGCGTTTCCTGGAGAGAGAAGTGTTTCCACGGTGGGTGATAAGTCAGGAGAATGAGGGTAGAGTCCATCCGATTTGGCGGGGACATCACCGGTGCCGTTAGAGAATACAGTCTCAGTGGATTCATAATAATAATTTTAATGTAGCAAAGCTATCTTATCTAGTTACTGTTATATAACTATAACCATAGTGCTATTTTTAAAGCATTTACTATGTGGCAAGCACTGGTCGCTGAGAATCGGATCAGACCCCATCTCTCACCCACCCGGGGCTCACGGTCTAAGGGGGAGGGAGAAAGGACGGGAGCGGAAATGAGGATTAGAGGTAATAATAATAATGTTGGTATTTGTTAAGCACGTACTATGTGCAGAGGACGGTTGTAAGCGCTGGGGGAGATACGGGGTAATCAGGTGGTTCACGTGAGGCTCACAGTTAATCCCCATTTTACGGATGAGAGAACTGAGGCACAGAGAAGTTAAGTGACTCGCCCACAGTCACGCAGCTGACAAGCGGCAGAGCCGAGAGTCGAACCCACGACCTCTGACTCTGAAGCCCAGGCTCTTTCCACTGAGCCACGCTGCTTCCTCATCTCCTGAATAAGGCGTCTCTCCTGCAGGCCTTGGGCCTGCCTGGAAGCAGCTCCTGGCCCTAATAATAACGCTGGTATTTGTTAAGCGCTTAGAGCACCGTTCAAACCGCTGGGGTAGATACAGGATCATCAGGTGGCCCCACGCGAGGCTTCCCAGTTAATCCCCATTTTACAGATGAGGGAACTGAGGCCCAGAGAAGTGAAGCGACCTGCCCTCGGTTCCAACATGAGAATCCCCCCAGTTCCGGCGGGACAGGGTGGCGAGTCAGCCGGAGAACGCCTCCGCCTTCCCGGCGCATTCAACTTATGTATGGGAAATGACAGCACGGGAGTCCCCGGGGCTACTGTGCTTTCCGGAGTCCAGTCCCGCAGCCCTTCGGCGGCCATTCCCATCTAGCCTGACCCGGACGGATGAGCTCGTTTCTTCCTGTCAGCAAGGCCGGGGAACAGAGCCCTGGAAGAGTTAGAGCCAGCGTGCTGGGCCCCTCTAAGAGATATCCTGTGGTTTGGATTGTGAGAGGGCCGAGGCGTTGCCGTGGTTACCAGTGTTTTGTGTGCGCCGGGAAGGGACTGATCTCTTTGTGAGAAAGTTTGCTCGGGAATGCCCAGTGGAAAACACTCGGCCTCTGTGGATGGAAGCGGGCCAGGAAAGACCCGTCGTCACTGCCTGGAGGTTTCTGGAAGGATCGGTCCCGCCGCAGCCCCCCACTCCCTCCCGCACGCCCCTCCGGTATTCTAATCGGCCTGAAGAGTCGGTGTGGTCATTTGGAAATGTACCTTCTGGGCTCCTCGTCCCCCTAAGAGGCCCCCGAGCACTGCCGGTCAATTCCCACTCCCTTTCCCACATTCCCGATGGGAGTTTGAGGGGGCAGAGTGTCTCGGCCCTATCCGCGGCACCATCCCGGGGGCAGAAACGACCAGCGCCGCCCCTAGAGCTTGGAATCCCCCTTTCTGCCCCTCGCGGCTGCCCCGCTCGACTTAGGGAGTCAGAAGACCTGGGTTCTAAGCTCGACTCCGCTATTCGTCTCCTGGGTGACCACGGGCAAGTCGCTTAACTTCTCTGTGCCTCAGTTTCCTCCTCTGTAAAGTGGACATTCAATGCCTAGTCTCCCTCCTACTTAGACTGTGAGCTCTTGTGGGACAGGCGCTGCCTCTGACTACCGTGGTGCTTAGCACATAGTAGGAACTTAATAGATGTTATTGTTACTATTATAAAACCGTTCTTATCGGTTGGATTCCAAGCTAAAATGTGGGTTCCTTCCAACAGCCCCCACCGGGTACCCCTTGATGAGATCCGCACCAGGAGTTAGGAAAAGGATTTTTATGGGCACAGAGTTGGCCCAGCCTGGGAAAATGGGGAATTTATTTTTATACCAGCTATTTCTGAGTTTACAAAAAAGAAACCCTTCAGGGATCTCTGGGACCCAGCCTGGGATGAATTAAAGGGCCGGGGTGGGTGGGGTCGGGGGAAAGGGACATTCTTCAACTTGGGCAAAGCTCACCTCGAAGCAGCGTGGTTTAGCCGAAAGGGCCCCGGGCTTGGGAGTCAGAGGTCGTGGGTTCTAATCCCCGCTCCGCCACTTATCAGCTGGGTGACTTTGGGCAAGTCAGCTTCTCTGTGCCTCAGTTACCTCATCTGTAAAAAGGGGATCAAGACTGTGAGCCCCACGTGGGACAACCTGATTACCGTGTGTCTACCCCGGCGCTTAGAACAGTGCTTGGCACAGAGGAAGCACCTAAAAACCGCCATCATTATTATAGTAGAAATAACCCAGGCCTGGGTTCTAATCCCAGCTCTGCTACCTGTCTGCTGTGTCACCTTGGGCGAGTCACTTACTTCCTCAGTGCCTCAGTTTCCTCATCTGTAAAATGAGGATTAAGGCTGTGAGACCCGAGTAGGACAGGGCCTGAGTCCAACCCGATTATCTTGTATCTACTCCTGTACTTAATACATAGCAATCACTTCATTTTATTATTATTATCATTACACACTTTGTTGCTCCGTAGCGAAGCTATACTCCCTGTGCCCTGCTTTTATCTTTCCCCTTCTTGGGCAGGGAACCTGTCTACCAGCTGTGCTCTCCCAAGTGCTTAGTACAACGCTCTGCACATAGTAAGTGCTAAATGAATACCATTAAATGAAAGATTGATTGCTTGATTGATCGTCGAGCTCTTGCCAACACCCTCCCCCAGCCCATTGCTCCTCCCATCTTCAAAGCCCTTTTGAAATTACACCTCCTCTGGGAGGTCTTCCCCAACTGATTTCTAACCTCCCCTCCTGATTTTCCCCAGCTGCCCTTTCAGCATGAGAAGCAGCGTGGCTCAGCGGAAAGAGCCCGGGCTTGGGAGTCAGAGGTCATGGGTTCGAATCCCGGCTCCGCCCCCGGTCAGCTGGGTGACTTTGGGCAAGTCACTTGATTTCTCGGTGCCTCAGTGCCCTCATCTGTAAAATGGGGATGAAGACTGTGAGCCCCAAGAGGGACACCTGATGACCCTGTATCTACCCCAGCGCTTAGAACGGTGCTCGGCACATAGTAGGCGCTTAACGAATACCAACTCTATTATTGTTATATCCACAACTCTCCCAGAGCACGACGTTATATTATTCCTACTTGTAATTAATTCACTCTTTGCCTCACCCACTAGTTGTACTGGGGGCATTTCATTACCTCTCTCCCTGCGTTATTTATCCTCACTCCTCTCCCAGTCCGCCTCAGCTCACCCACTTCACTCCTCGCAAACCAAGCTATTCTCTGTACCTTTTTTGTTCTCAATTCTCTCACTGCCTACAGCTCTTGTTCCTGGCCTCCCTTCTGCCCGAAACTCCCCCATAAAATCCAGCAGACCCGTGCTCTCCCCATTTTCAAAGCCTTCCTGAAATCAGACCTCCGCTAGTGGGCCTTCCCGGATAAATTTCTCATCTCCCCACCCTATTTCCCCCTCTACTGCCATTTCAGCACTTCTGCAACCCCAGGGCTTAGTACTGCGGTTGGCACCCAGTAAATGCATAGTAAATACCATCATTATTTGAGATTTATACTTAATATAATGGTGGTGACTGGGCTGCGCAGACTAGTGCATTTCTTTCGGCGGTTATCTACCGGACTGTCTTGACCAAGGGCCTTTTCCACCAATATCGGTCGTGAGCTGGAGGAGCTAGAAGACAGATGTTGATGGCAGCTCCAGTCAGAACTTCCAAAAACCGGTGGGGCTGGAGAGGAGAAATCAGGGGTCTGGAGGGTCCAACCCTAACCGTGTAGATGGTTGTCTCGAAATGGGCTCCAGGACTCATGGAAACAGATGAGTGAGATGGACTCTGGGTTGATCTAGGGGGCCACTGACCAAGGTCTCATGAGGAGGAGGAGCCATTCCAAGGCAGCGTTTCCATTTTCAACTCCCCCCGTTAGAGCAGACTATCCTCCTAGCAGGGACACTGACGCCTCCTCGGTTCCCCTCTCGATCGCTCTCGATTTAGCCCATCCCTTTTGTGATTGCAGCTGTATGACGGGCCTAACCGAATAGGCCGGTTCTGTGGCCGGAACGCCCCTCCGCCAGGGGGAACGACCCAAGCCCGCCTTCACGTGCTCCTCCATACTGATGGCGTCCCTTCGCCCAATAGAGGATTTCAGATGCAATGGTCCGTCCACGGTAAGCCACTCCAGTTTTCCCTCCGGGTGATTATCCCAGCTCGCTGCATCGGGTTTGATAACCCGGATGGCCCCAACCTCGTGCCCAGTGAAGAGGTTCAGCTCCCACGCTGGTTCCCTCACCAGCTCCCTGAGCTGACCCTATGTGATCTCACGCGATCCACGCGTGGCTGCTGGCGGGGGGATGAGGTGAACCCAGCCTTGGCCACCCAGCCTCTCTTCTGCAGAGACTTCAGGGAGAAGGAGGAGGGATGTGAGAGGGCGAAGGAGTGGATGCCTCCATCCCAAGGCTGGGCCCTTTGTCTTGTCTTTCCCACCCTCAAAACGGGCGTCCCGGAACCCTGCAAACACCATGTGGGGAAGGGGGCTGGTTCCTGGTTCCTGGCTCAGACTAATATCACCCCTGATGGTGATGCTGCCCGGATATCCCTCCTGGGGTTCTTCCGCAAGGAGGTGACTCCGCTCCGCGGTTCTCGGCCAACGCTGCTGCAGAAGAGAGTTCTGGATTCAGAATTGGAGGAAAAGGTAGATTGTGGGTTTGGTGAATGATGGGAGAGCGACAGCTCCAGGCTCTTCCAAACTCTCAGATCCTCCTGCAAGTAGGAAGGCTACCAGTGCCGAAGCAGGGTCACAGCCGGCTGTGGGTACAAAGAAGCCAGTGGGCCGCCGAAGAGGACACATCCTCGCTGCGGTCCCCGAAATCTAGACTCTCAGGCTGGGGGACTTGGTGCTGGCTCTGGGGTGCCGTTGGCCAGAGGTCCCAGACCCGCCGGGTCGGCCACTTACCTGCTGCGTGACCTTGGGCAAGTCACTTACCGCCTCCGTGACTCAGTTCCCTTATCTACAGTCCCCTTCTAGAGTGGGAGCCCGTCGTTGGGTAGGGATTGTCTCTATCTGTTGCCGAATAGCACTTTCCAAGCGCTTAGAACCGTGCTCTACACACAGTAAGTGCTCGATAAATACGATTGAATGAATGATTACAAAATGGTGATTCAATATCTGTTCTCCCTCCTACTTAGAACGTGAGCCACCAAAGGGGTCCAATTATCTTGAATCTAGCCCAGTGCTTAGTTCAGTGCTTAACAATACCATAATTATTATTATTATTTCTGGAAACAGCATCAAACGTGGTTGTCTCTGACACTGTTCTCAATTAATTGATCCATCAGTGGCATTTATTGAGCCTCTCCTGGTTCTCCTGCCTCTATGCTCCCACCTTCTCAATCTTTTCTGCCAACTCCTCTTCTGCCTCTCGCCCATTAACTCCTACTCCCAGAGCTCAGTTCTGAGTCCCTTTCTCTTTTCCATCTACACCGAATGCCTGGGGGAGCTCATCCACTCCCACGACGTCAACTGCCATCTCTCATGGATGATTCCCCAATCTATATCTCCAGCCCTGCTCTCTCCCCATCTTTGAAATCTCACGTATCTGCCTGCTTCCGGGACATCTCTGCACGGATGTCCCTCTAGCATCTCGCGGCTCAACATGTCCGGAACTGAACTCTTCAGTTTACCGACCTAAACCCTCTCCCACCTTCGACTTTTCCAACACCGTCGACTACGTCTCCGTCATCACAGGCTCAAGGGCCCGCAACCTTGGCGTTGTCCTCGACTCAACCCTCTTCTTCAAATACATATATTCAACCAGTGGCCAAATCTTGTCTCGTCCCTTCCTCTCCATCCCCGGGCCAGCCCTCTGGCGGGAGAGAGCCAACCTCTTACAATTCTGCACCCATCCAGGGGAATCCCGCCCTGAGAGGAGAATCTGTTTGCAGGGACAGATTAATAGAGGAACTTTAGGAGCTTCAGCACATGACCTCAGGCTAAGGAGAGGGCCCCAGCGACCACGGCCTCTGCCATCCGGACCCCTGATGAAAGCTGCCCGCCGGCACAGCCAGACCAAGCATCCTCTCGCCCGGCCGCTGCCAAACACATCAATGCCAGTCCTCTGTTGCAGTGATTGTGTCTTGCCTGGCGGTGCCCTCCGGTTCCCTTCGGCATCCTCATCTCTCTTTTCCAGCCCCAGCTGTGGGAATGAAGCCTGGGACCAGCCAGGCCGGATGGGAGCAACTTTGGGTATGACTGCTGCCAGTTCCATCACACCACGGTGTCTGGCCCTCTTCTCCCTCCCTTTTCCTTCCCTTCCCCTTTCCCTTCCTGGGACCAGAGAGTAAGGGGACTGAAGGCCTTCACCTCTCTCTCATTCTCCCTCAACCCCTCGCTCTCTCTTCCCCGCACTTTTACCAGCTCCCTCCATGACAGTGCCTCTCTAAGTCCTCTGAGGAAACGCAACTCCGTGGGCGTGGAGATGGGGAGTGGGGCGAGGCCGCTCGGCAAATCTGCACACACGAGTCGACACCAGCGAGACGTCCGGAGAAGGAACAGAGAAGCGTCCGGGACAGGAAGGGGCAGGCTGGCAACTTCCCATCTGGGGAAGATTGCTTGTTTCAATCCCTGAGTCCTGGGATTGAAGAACTGGACTCCTCTTCCCACACTGCTCTCCGGGCTACCAGTTTGCCCCCCGATCTCCCAGCACTTGCCCTTTTAGACTGACAACCACTTAATTAGGTCTTTGTTGAGGGACCCGAACGACACTCAGCGAGAAGCAGCGTGGCCTAGTGGAGAGAGTACTGACCTGAGAGTCAAAGGACCTGGGTTCTAATCCCAGCTCTGCCAGTTGCTCACTGTGTGACCCTGGACAACTCACTTCATTTCCCTGTGCCTCACTTACCTCATCTGTAAAAGGGGGATTAAATCCTCCTTGCACCGTGAGCCCCACTGGGACAGACACTGTGTCCAACTTATATCTTCTCCAGCATTTGGAACAGAGCTGGCTACGTAGTAAGCGCTTAAAAAGAAAACCCCCCCAAAACCACTTGTCTAATTGATCTCTCATAGCTTTCAGTGAACTCTTAAGTGTGTTATTCACCTTACAAGCCGTCGATCTCTTTGAAAGCCACCACAGACCTCAGATTCAGCGTGGTGCCTCGGGGACACCCCCATGGAAAGGCCCAAGCCTCTTCCTTTACCTTGTGGGATGATGGTATTCTCCCAGCTCTTACGATGACATCATCACATGATGTCATAACGCCACAAAATCCAAATCTCCACATCTCTCCCTGCCGAGGGTTCTTCCAGACCTGTCTTTTCACTTTCGACAGTAAATGGATCAATCTATCCACGGTATTTATTGAGGGCTTACTCCGTGCAAACCACCGTACTAAGGACTTGGAAGAGTACAATAGAGTAAGCGGACGCCATCCCCGTCTGGACTGTAAACTCTCCGTGGACAGGGAACACGTCTGTCAACTCTGTGTACTCTCCCAAAAGCTAAGTACAGGTCTCTGCGCACGATAGGTGTGCAATAAATTCACAATCTCGACTGATCGTCCCACCGTTTCCTCTCCCCGTGATGAGTCCACATTTTGGAGGGGAAACTGCTTCTTTCGTTCGTCGCGTTTGCAAAACCCAAATGGTGGCCGTTTCTATGGTTATCATTCTTCTTCTGGGTGGCCTCCTAGCTGGAGCCGGAGGGGGGATTGCGGCTTTCAGCTCTGAACCAAAGGTGCCTCCACTTGCAATTGCTGGCCGCCCCCCCCGACAGAGGGTTTCTTCATCCGCGTCCTCTCGGGAACGCAGGCTAATGCCGGTAGGGAAAGAAGCCGCCGAAGCGGCCGACCCGTTTTCAGGAATGTGGACTTGGCTCCGCTGCAGAAATGGGAACACGATTTACACCCAGGTTGGTTTCTAACGGTGAAATGTTAATTTTCCCTCCCCAAATCTGGTATTTTCCAGCTTGTCAATATGAAAGAAAATCCGAGCCCAGTCTCTTTCCTGACTAGCTATTCACTGTAATTCACTTGGTGTTGAAAGCCCCCATATTTTAGAGTGTGGTAAATTCTTTACAGTGACTCAATCTGCATCTCAAACCGGGCTTTTAGAAGTTACTAGTACCCATTTCATGTGAAACTTCTATTCACAGAGATCGAATTCTGTTTCCATTAATGCCTCCCACAGGCTGAGTGGAGAACAATGAGCGAACTCCCTAAAATGTCACATCTTACTCAGTTGCTAGCCGTCGCTGAGATTTCAGCCAAAGGAAAGAGGTCACTCGGCAACATTTCTTGAACTTTCTATTTATTTTCTGGTCTCCTTAGCAACGGTATCTGCGAGAGACATTGCACATATTTTACAGGGGGATTCCAGGCTTTTCTAGTGCAGTGAGAAAAAACAAGAAAGAAGAAACCGCACGTCTTTCGTGGTTACAGATTTAGAGTAAAACTTCGCAGTAGTAGATTTATAGTAAAACTCAAAACAGCACCCAGAGCCAACCCAGAGAACGCGGTATGGAATTCAGCTTCGGTCCCTTTTCAGAGTTCCACCGGTGGATTATTCCCCTAGATCTCGCAGATTCACGGCTTGTCGCCGAAGCCTGTGAATGAGTTTCTTAATATGAATCGTGAATGCCCACCGCACATCGGGAAGGCTTTTGCAAAGCGCTAAGTCTATAGAATCAGGCAGACTGCCCGGGCTTTTATTGTCTCACAAAGCAGGCAGGCCGCCTTGCTCCGGCTCATTCATCACCTCCCAGATCAAGAGGCCCTGCCTCTCATTCCCACCGGGGAAGAACCACTTAGACATTTTATCCCAGAAGGGGTCTTTGCTGGGAGAATGCCAAATACACGCCCTTCGAGTCTAAGTGCTTTCTGACACCTCCATTGATCATTTTTAAAATGACCCTAAACAGATCCGATTAAATATGCCGAAAGGGTTGGCAGCAGGGATCGATATCTAATTCAATTAAAAGGTAAGTGCCCGGATCCATTTAACGTCTCCTGAGGGAAGCGGCTTTTCCGTCATTTTTCTTTCCACAAAAGGTCCAGCTGGGCAGAAAGAGCCGGGGCCATCCCGGGGGAGCTGGTCCCCGTTCCTATGGAACAGAAAACAATGATATATTAATAGAATAGCTGGAGAGCTTGCCCCAAGCCCCACGACATCGCCGCCTCTCATGGCGTGTCGGTGTCTCTGCTCGCCTGATTCGTTTTTGGTTTTCGATTCAGCTCGGGGCGTGTTTGTAGTGGACCTCAACCCATCAATCAGTCGTATTTATTGAGCGCCTTCCGTGTACACAGCATCCGGCAGAGTGCGGCGTGAAAGAGTTGGTAGACGCATCGCCGGCCCATAACGAGCAGCGTGGCCTAGGGGCAAGACCGCGGGCTTGGGAGTGGGAGGTCGTGGGTTCTAATGCCGCCTCCGCCGCTTAGCAGCTGGGTGACGCTGGGCAAGTCACTTCACGTCTCTGGGCCTCGGTTCCCCATCTGTAAAATGGAGATTAAGACCGTGAGCCCCACGTGGGACAAGCTGATTACCTAGTATCTACCCCAGCGCTGAGAACAGTGCTTGGCACGTAGTAAGTGTTCAACAGATACCATTATTATTATTACTATTACACTGTAAAGCAGATATGGACACTCACTGGGGGCTACGATTTGGGGCGGGCTCACAGTAACTTAGAGGTAGGACACTGGATGTTTGTTATTTACCTTCAGTCGCCATATTTGAGGCCTGCAAAATACAAATGTGTAGTGATCATTTCTTCTGAGGAGTATTGGCCACGAAAGCCATGAACTAATCCAGGTCCGTTAATGGGAGGGAGGACTTCCTCTGCAGACTTTGGGTTGCGGATCAACTGTCAATCAATCCGTCGTCGTTATCGAGTGCTCACTGTGTGCAGAGCGTGTGCTCCGGCAGGGAGAGTGATAACGTTCCTGGCCTGAGACAGTTGTGCTAGGGTGAATAATCGAATGATAGACTTCCCCGGACCGCTAATGAGCTTCTTTGTCTGACGCTCCTGCCAGTGACTTCCAGGCCGAGCCCGCTCCCTGATCGGGCTGCACACGCATCCCGGGAGAAATCTGTCCAACCATTTTCTCGGCGGGTGGAAAGCCCTGATGAGTTTCAGGCAGAGCTCCCGCCGCCCGGTCACTTCCGTTCAGGCCATCCCAGCCTTTGGGAGAGAGTGGGTGGAGAGGAAGCCGAGGGAGGGGCAGGTCTTGGAGAAACGGGTGATCTCTTTCCCAGGGAACGGAAGAGGGAATGTTTCAAAAAAGCAAGAAACAGTTATGTTAAATGAGGGAAATCCAAGTCTTTGGCTACGAGTATTGCATCTGTCTGCGAGGTGGGGGTCTGCCTCTGTTTACCCAGCGAGAGAAGGCTCTCCAGAGCCGATGCAAGGGCGGGGAAGGGGGGGACGGAGGAACCCTCGTATCTCCGTCGGTCACACCCGTTGCCGGCCCGACTGGGTGCGGTAAATCAGGGATGCATTTGCCCTGGCTGTGGGGAGTTTAGCGAGGAGATCGGCTCCACCGTTTCTGGATGGGATTCCATCTTTCGCCCTCATTCACCAAGAGGAGAACAGGGTGGTCTGCTAATTGTGGTGTTTGTTAAGCACTTATTCTGTGCCAAACACTATACTAAGCACTTATAGAAAATAAGCAGAACAGACACGGGCTCCATCCCGCACGGAGTTCATAGTCTAAGGGGAAGGGAGAACAGATATTGGATCCCACTTCACAGATGAGGAAACTGAAGTCCAGAGAAGTTAAATGACTCGCCCTAGGTCATACAGCAGGCAAGGGGCAGAGTCGGGATTAGAACCCAGATCCTCTGACTCTCAGGCCTGGGCTCTTTCCATTAGGGACCTTGGCCGCCCACTCTCCCTCCCCAGTATGAACACATATATAATGCTGGCATTTGTTAAGTGCTTACCATGTGCAAAGCACTGTTCTGAAGTGCTGGGGAGGATACAAGGTGATGAGGTTGTCCCCCGTGGGGCTCACAGTCTTCATCTCCATTTTCCAGATAGGGTAACTGAGGCACAGAGAAGTTAAGTGACTTGCCCAGCATCACACAGCTGACAAGCGGCTGAGCGGGGATTGAACCCATGACCTCTGACTCCCAAGCCCGGGCTCTTTCCGCTGAGCCACGCTGCTTCTCTAAAGTGCACACACGTGAACATGTTCAACATGCGTGCACACAGGTGTATGCACGTATATAGACATACACACAGGGCGTGTCAGCATGATGCAGATCCACTGGAAGTTAACGATGCGAAGACGGATCGTCCCCAGGACAGGTTGGGGGGTAGGACCCATGGTTTGAGGTTCCACAGCCATGAATCCTGCCAACCTGGTGCAATCCCTTAACGTTCAGGCTTCTCCGGGAAGATCTGAGCCCGAACACGGAATTTTCTCTTGGAAAATTGTTTTCGCGAACTCGGCTGGCGTCAGGCAGGTTACCTCATGCCCACGCTGCCCTCCTCTGGGGCAGTTGCCCCAGCAGACTCGCGAAAGGCCGGATCTGGCCGCGTCCTTGGGTTTACTAGAGGTCAGAAAAGAGAGATATTTGGGAGGGGATTGCACGCTGAGTTTCCAGAAACACAGAATGTGCTTTGGAACCTGAGGAAAATAGAGAAATATTTATTTTAAGATTCTTTGGCTGGAGGAAACTCAAACTTCTCCAAGCTCTGTCTGTGTCAGTCACTCGGCACTGCCTTCTGGTGACTAAGAGGCAGGAGAGGGTGGCTGGGGAATGACGGAGCAGGAAATACATGAACGCTGACGGAGCGCAGTGTTGGGAGAGGTCGGCCTGGGCTTCGATCCTGCGGTCAAGCCAAACCGGCGGCCGTCGCCCCCCCCCCGCAGGACCTCAGCTCTCTCTTTTTCCTCCCCAGGGCCGCCCCTCACGGGGACTAGAAAGGCAGGAGGGCCCCTGCGTTGCTTCCCCACGGGTGTCACACCCAGGCTCAGACCCCGACATCACCGATCCCCGGCTTGCAGGCGAGAGGGATTGAGGGCAGGGGGCATGAGGAGGAGGAGACGAGATGAGCTGAGCGGAGACTGGGTGCCAGGTGGAATCCTGGACTCGAAATTGTTATTAAAAAATCAATCCGTCTTAAGGAGAAGCACGATTACTAACCACAACCATACTCTTCCCTGGTCACTGCGCCGAAGGGCAGTGGAATGCGTGTTCGCAAAGGTTTATATAAACCCAAAAAGGGAGCCGCCCCAAGTTGCATCTCTGAATTTTTCTAAGCGCTGTTGAGTTTCTAGTTTAGTCCGCTCTTAGTGAAGCCATTTCCTTGGACCGGAAATTCATACAGAAATCAACTAGCGCATTTGGGCAGGAGGCAATCCTTTCTTCGGCCCTGGAGTTTTCTGACTCATGATTTGGATCATCCGGCCCTTTCGGGAGGAGAAAATATCTCCTTGAGCAGTTTGCTCTGGTGGAAACCGTTCTCCCAGAAAGCGAGCTCAGAAACAGCTTTTAATCTTTGAGACCGGCCTGTTTCCGTCAGATAAGGAGCTTCCTTTCATCTGGGGGAATCCTGCTCTGTGCCAGCTGACTGGAAACAGCTGCTGTTAAAAAGCTTGTTTGCTAATGAATCCCGGATTAGTCAGAGGGCAGAGCTGCCGCTCGCTGAGTCTGGCACCGCGCTGGGCTCCGTCACTCGTCCACCCTGTCAGCTGCCTGGCATTTCTCTTGACCATTTCACTGGCCTCCTTGCCCCATGCCCGCTTCTGACTACCGAGGCCTCACTCCTACTAAACGGGCTCCCTTTCCCCGTTTCCCCAGCCGCGGCCTCCCTCTCCATCCAGTACTCCTGTCGGCCCTCGGTCTCAGCAGCGGGGAGATCCAGAGGCTCCGAGGCCAGCGGTATTTCTCCGGGGTGGAACCCGAGGCCGACAGTTCCATTCCTTTAGGGTGGAACCCAACGCCGAACCCGTCCCTGGGACGGAAGCTCCCACACTGATTTGGGGAGCAGCCCGGACACGCGCACCCCACGACGGAGGGAACGGGAGAGGAAATGGTCCCGGCTGCAGGTGCAACTGGAAAACCAAAATAAAACAAAGAGAGGATGTCCTCTGATTAGATCACCCGGGTCCGCAGAGCCCACCGAGACCGGAGCAAGATGGAGGATGACGATCCGACATCCTGACACTGAAGGAAGCCTCCATCCCGCTGCTCCCCGGTTGGCTGGATCCCCGCTGGCCTCCAAGTAGAGCGGGTCATCTAGGTGGACGTCCAGCGGGTAAACGGCACTGCCGTCCAAACCCGGAGTTGCGCTTCAGTGGCGTAGCGAGAGGGAGAGAGTCGAGTGGGTTCGTGAGGTGCGGGAAACCAACCCCGCTGGATCTGGTAGGGAAACTGAGATAAGTCACAGGGGCGTTAGTAACTTCAATGTGATAAAGTTTCACCCTCGCAAGATGGCACCTGGAGAGCTTCTAGTCCTCCACCAGCCTCAGCCACGGGAGGAAGAGTCAGGCAGAGGCCGACCCATTCCATTCCTAGCTTGGGCAGTGGCTAGCGAGTGGAAGGCCATCTGCTATAAGCCAGAACTCACCTGTGCTGGGCACGGAAGTCGAAGGCGGAGACTCATATGTACTGCGCGGAAGAAGGCAGGGGTAACCCACTTCCAGATCTTTACCACAGAAAATCTACGGATACACTGCCGGAATGATGGCAGATGGAGGCGGGGCGTTCAGGGAGAGTTGCGTCCGTGGAGTCGCTATGGGTTGGAGATGACTCGGCGAGCATAAGGCAAGACAATTTCATCCCCTTAAGGTGATTCTGACAGAGTGGGTTGAGATTGATTGATTGATTGGGAGGAGGAGTCAGTAGCATGGCCTAGTAGGGAGAGCAAAGGCCTGGAAGTCAGGAGGTGATGGGTTCTAATCCTGACTCCGTCACTTGTCTGCCGTGTGACCTCGGGCGAGTCACTTAACTTCTCTGGGCCTCATTTACCTCATCTATAAAATGGGGATTAAGGCTGTGAGTCCCAAGTGGGACAGGGACGGTGTCCAACCCAACTATCTTGTCTCTACCCCAGCGTTTAGAATAGTGCTTGGCACAACAGGCGCTTAACAAATGCCATAATGATTATTATCATCATTATTATCAGAAACAGCGTGGCTTAGCGGAAAGAGCCCGGGCTTAGGAGTCAGGGGTCGTGGGTTCGAATCCCGGCTCCGCCACTTGTCAGCTGCGTGACTTTGGGGAAGTCACTTCACTTCTCTGTGCTTCAGTGACCTCATCTGTAAAATGGGGATAAAGACTGTGAGCCCCATGTGGGACAAGCTAATTACCTTGTATCTATCCCAGCGCTTAGAACAGCACTGGGCACATAGCAAGCGCTTAACAAATACCAGCATTGTTATTATTAGCCCAGGATAAGTAAGTGAAAATCAAAATGCATCTCCAAATGTTAACCAATTTGGGATTTGCTGGATTACAGTCCCCCCAGAATTAAGAACGTGAAGGCATCAATCAACACTCAGTGGTATTTATTGAGCACCTGCTGTGTGCAGTACACTGTACTAAGGGCTTGGGAGAGCACATGAGGTTGAAATGTCAGCCAAAAAAGCCAGGGAGGATTTTCTGTTAGAAGCCATCGTGAGAAAAGGCTCATGAGTTAGTTGAGGGTCGTCCTACCATCCCATTCCCGGGTCGCCAAATCAGGACAACTTATTAATAAATAGTTCTCTGGGTACTCAACTCTTGGAGACAGGAAATCTGGGTCAGAAAGAGCAAAGCTCAAGCAAAAATATCAATAACCATTACTTCTAATCCCTGAAGGAGTGTAATGTAGAAAATACCCAGATGGCCGTTCATTCCAGCCCAAGGGACTTTATTCCCACTTCCTCCCAAGAGGTCCCCACACAAATCGGGCAGGGATCGTCTCTATCTGTTGCCGAATCGTCCGTTCCAAGCGCTTAGTACAGTGCTCTGCACATAGTAAGCGCTCGGTAGATACTATCGAATGAATGAAATCTACAGGTCCAGGTAGTGAGCACCGGTTGATTGCAAATCTGGCTTTTTAGCGCTTTGGCTATTTATATAATCTATTCCCCATAGAGTCACGCCCTGCAACTCGTCCAAGGTCCTGCATTGTTTTCTGGGCCATCAATCCAGTCCCGCAGCCAATCTGTTGGCATCGCCACCTGAGTTGCTTTTCATGGCGGCCCATCCTGGGTCCCGGGATCTGGGACCTGAATGCCGGGTGGAGGTGAGGTGTCGTGAGCACACCTTGCGCAGGGCTGGCAAGAAGGGAAGGGGTCACCTGCTTGATTCCAGAAGACACGGGGATGGGAGAGGGGGAGGAGGGGTGAAGGGGAGCTGGAACCCGGGCTCTGACCTCCGAGGAGAGGAGGTGGGTGATGTCTCCTGCAAGGCAGCGACAGCTCAACTTATCCGTGTGGAGAATGTGCCCATCCTTGCTCTCGCACACGACCCAGCCCCAGCTCTGTCCTCCCCCTCCCCTGCCGCAAGCGCTTCCGGCCCGCATCCCCGACCTTCCGGGGACCAGGCCGCCCACCCGTATCCCAGGAAAGCTGAAATTTCTCACTTCTTCCCCGTCTCCCAGTGGTGGCAAATACGCTCCCCTGCCCAGGCGTCCCAGGGCAACCAACACAGCCTAGGTGGATGGCGGCCACCACCCTCAACATCGGGCAGGGCCTCACCCTGCCTGGGTTTATGGGCATCTCCCTGGGAAACAATTATTGTTTTCCCTACTTGTATTAATTACATCTCTCTCCCTAAAATAGTACCGTTTCCCTAGCACGGGATGTAGAATTTACTGTTGATCTTGGCTTCATAGGTGTTTTCCCTGTGTTCTTATTATTATAAAGGGCTGGACGTTTTGTAATCTTTTTGCAGCACTTTGGGATTTTTAATACTCATATGTCATAAACTATTTCTGCAAATCTAGTTTAAAAACAAACATTTCCATACCACTAGAGTGCTTTTATTTTCATTTTACCTCTGTTGCGTTTCCAGAGTAATTCAGGTGTTTTACAGAGCAAGAAGACATGAGTTTTATCCGATACGGACGACAGATAAAAAGTGGAAGGCAGTAAGTAGCCTAGAAAGAAAAGGAGCAGGAAGTGCTTGTTCAAATTTCCTTTTTGGACTCCCCCTGTGATTCCTCCTCAGCCAGAATGAGATGCCTTCGTCACATGAGTAGATCAGGACAAGCTTCATGGAAGTTGGTTTCTAGAAGGAGTCCGGACGGTGCTTGAAAAACTATTGTGGTTCAGCCCGAGGATGGGGGCCATGATCTCAACTGAGCCGGGGAAGAGGTTCCTGGAAATTCTTCCTACAAGGCCCAGGGAAGGGAAAGAGCTATCACCCTGTCTAATTCTCCTCTGTCCTTGTTACGCGAAACTTTACCTTCACCACCTGCCTTTAGAGGATATGCATTTGCCAGGTCACGATTTCTAGACCGCGAGCGTCTCGTGAGCAGGGGACGTGACTACGTTTTACCGACTCTGTTGTGTTGTACTCTCCCCGAGCGCTTAGGACAGTGCTCCGCACTCAGAAAGTGCTTAAAAGATACCATCGATTGATTGATAAATACCAAACTCCAAGAAATAATAGTTTCCCACCAGAAAGCATACTCTGAATCACCAAATGTTAACTCAACGCAGATAACGTGGGGAAAGGCCCAGGAGAGGGAAATTACAAAACCAACCTCCTTTTCAGCAAGAGCTGTAGATGAGAGACTTGCTAAAAAAATCAGGTTATCTCTGGCTGTGTAATGAGAGGACAGGGATTTCAGAAAAAGTGGAGGGAAGTCAATTAAGAGAAAAAGCCACTAAGAGGAATTAGCAAACTAATTAGCCGGTGGCTTGTCTGCAGACCCGTTGGAGCCCCGAGACAATTCCTTCGATCAATTAATCAATCAATCAATAGGATTTTCTCTGTGCGGAGCACTGTTCTAAACCCTTAAGAGAGCACAGTAGATTTGGTAGACATGGTCCCCGCTGACAAGGGGTTTATAATCACATGGGGTGAGACAGGCACTAAAAAAAAATACAGGAAGGGTCAACGACAGATTTAAAGATATGCACACAAGTGCTTATAGCGTCAGAACTTCAGTGTCTTAGTAAGGGGGAAAAGAGAGTGGGGAGATAAAAGATTAGTTCTGGAAGCCTTGCTGGAAAAGATGTGATTTTTAGCAGGGCTTTGAAGATGGGCTAGCGGAAGCCTGCCAGATGTGTGGGGGAGGAAAATTGCAGGCAGGAGGGAAGGCGTGAGCAAGAGGTCAGGGGTGAGAGATGAGAGCGAGGAATGTATTAGAGGAGCAAAGTGAATGGTTTGGGTTGTAATAGGAGAGGCATGAAGATTAATAGGGGGAGGAAAGCGACTCTGTACCTCAACAGTGATGGTCAGGTTGTTTCGGGAAGCTGGGAAGTGTCTTAGAACCCTGGAAGACAGAGCTTTGTACATTTCTTAGCTCAGTAATATTCATTCAATAGTATTTATTGAACGCTTACTATGTGCAGAGCACTGTACTAAGCGCTTGGAATGTACAAGTCGCCGACAGACAGAGACGGTCCCTGCCCTTCGACGGGCTTACGGTCTAATGGGGGGAGACGGGCGGACGAGAACAATGGCGATAAATAGAGTCGAGGGGAAGAACATCTCATTAAAACAATGGCAACTAAATAGAATCAGGGTGATGTACATCTCATTAAACAAAATAAACAAAATAAATAGGGGGACGAAGATGTATACGGTCGAGCGGACGAGTACGGCGCCGAGGGGGTGGGACGGGAGAGGGGGAGGAGGAGAGGGAAAGGGGGGAGAAGAGGGTTTAGCTGTGGAGAGGTGAAGGGGGGCGTAGAAGAGCAGAGGGAAAAAGGGGGGAGCTCAGTGTGGGAAGGCCTCTTGGAGGAGGTGAGCTTTAAGTAGGGATTTGAAGAGGGGAAGAGAATTAGATTGACGGAGGTGATAATAATAATAGTATTTGTTAATTGCTTACTATGAGATGTTCATCCCCTCGATTCTATTTATTGCCATCGTTCTCGTCTGTCCGTCTCCCCCGATTAGACCGTAAGCCCGTCAAAGGGCAGGGATTGTCTCTATCTGTTACCGATTTGTCCATTCCAGGCGCTTAGTACAGTGCTCTGCACATAGTAAGCGCTCAATAAAGACTACTGAATGAATGAACTATGTGCCAAGCACTGTCCTAAGCTCTGGGGGAGATACAAGGTCATGAGGTTGGCCCACGTGGGGCTCGCCGTATGAATCCCCATTTTACAGAAGAGGCAACTGAGGCACGGGAAAGCTAAGCGACTTGTCCAAAGTCACCCCTCTGACTGGCGGGAGTCGAACCCACAGTCTCCGACCCCCCCAAGCCCGCGCTCTTCCCACTGAGCCGCGCCGCTTCTCCGACCACCTCAGTATTCCCACCGCCTCAGCAGCAGCCACGGCCTCGTCCTTTTTCCAGGGGAACCGGCAGGAGTGAGAGGGAATTGGGAAGGAGACACATGGAATCCTGTGGGAGTGGGGAACGACAATAGGGGAGAGTCTGGGGAAGAGAATTCAGTGCATTCCTTCTACCTCGCCTCTCCATCCCACATCTTAAAGTTCTGGAATGAAACATCTGTTAAAAATGATTTATTCCAAAGGAGACCTCAGAGCTCCCCGGCTAGATTGTAAATTCCTCCACTAGGCCGTAAACTCTTGAGGGCAGAGATTGCGTCTGTCATCACTACTGAATCGTGCTCTCCTAAGTACTAAGAACAGTGCTCTGCACACGGTAAGCGCTCAATAAATACCACTGAATAACTGATTTAGTCATTCAGAGGGAGTGATTTCTAAGTGCGGTCGTCTACCTCATGGACCTCACCGTGCCCGTTGCTCTAACCCCCTCCCCTCCACACTGCACTTGTGTACATACATATATATAATTCTATTTATTTATATGAGTTGCCTGTTATACTTGTTTTGATGTGTTTATATCTATAATTCTATTTATATTAATGATGTTGGTATTTGTTAAGCGCTTACTATATGCAGAGCACTGTTCTAAGCGCTGGGGTAGACACAGGGGAATCAGGTTGTCCCACATGGGGCTCGCAGGCTTACTCCCCATTTTACAGATGAGGTAACTGAGGCACAGAGAAGTGAAGTGACTTGCCCATAGTCACACAGTTGACAAGTGGCAGAGCTGGTATTATATATTTATATTAGAGAAATATTAGCGAAGCAGGGTGGCTCAGTGGAAAGAGTCCGGGCTTGGGAGTCAGAGGTAATGGGTTCGAATGCCGGCTCTGCCACTTGGCAGCTGTGTGACTGTGGGCAAGTCACTTAACCTCTCTTTGTTAAGCCAGGGAAAAGGTTCCTGGAAATTCTTCCTACAAGGCCCAGGGAAGGGAAAGAGCTCAGTTCCCTCATCTGTAAAATGGGGATTAACTGTGAGCCTCACGTGGGACAAGTTGATTACCCTGTATCTACCCCAGCGCTGAGAACAGCGCTCTGCACATAGTAAGCGCTTAACAAATACCAACATTATTATTCTTCTTGATGCCGATGATGCCTGTTTACTTGTTTTGATGTCTGTCTCCCCCCTTCTAGACTCTAAACCCGCTGTGGGCAGGGACTGTAGCTCTCTCTTGCTGAACTGTACTTTCAAAGTGCTTAGTACAGTGCTCTGCACACAGTAAGCGCTCAATAAATACAGTTGATCGAATGAGCGAATGAATAGAACGGAGCTCTCCCCATTTTCAAAGCCCTCCCTCATCCCACCTCTTCCAGGAGGAATTTCCAGATGAATTTTCAGCTCCCAAGGCCCTATCCTCTCACCTCAAAGTCACCTCAAGCAGTTTTGTACGCGCATATTCGCCTACTCTACTACTTCAGCACTTATTTATGAATCTGGCCATTTTGACCGTCCCTTTTTTCTCCTTTCTGTAAATTATTCCGCGGCTGGCTGTCTCTCCTTTAGATTATATGTTCTGTTAAGAGCAGGGATGATGTCCTTTCGCCCCACTGTACTCTCCTAAGTTTTTAGTATGGTGCTCTGAACCTGTCAGGTGCTCAAGAAATACAACTGAATGGTCGATTGATTCGAGGCGTTGCCACATTGTTTTTAGGCTCTGTTGATGGTGATAAAGATGATGATGATGAAAGTAAGCCACTCAGGGCAGGGACAAGTATGGGAAAATACCTTTCTGACCTGTCCCAGGACCCCGTCTGCCCCGGGCCCTGAGATCTGGTGATCTCCAAGACCAATATTATCAAGAATTCTTCCCTCCAACCTCGTTCTCTCCCTCCTGCCCCCTGAGATTCCAGTCAGGCAAAGAGACAGGGAGATCTGATGATGCCTAGAATAATAATAATATTCTTTATGGTATTTGTTAAGCGCTTACTATGTGCAGAGCACTGTTCTAAGCGCTGGGGGAGATACAGGGTAATCAGGTGGTCCCACGTGAGGCTCCCAGTCTTCATCCCCTTTTTCCAGATGAGGGAACTGAGGCACCGAGAAGTTAAGTGACTTGCCCACAGTCACACACTTCTCTAAGCAGCTTGGTCTAGAGGATAAGCACAGGCCTGGGAATCAGAGGGACCTGGGCTCTAATTCTGGCTCTGCCTCTTGTCTGCTGTGTGATCTTGGACAAGTCACTTCATTTCTCTGTGCCTGTCATCTGTAAAATGGGGATTTTCCCTCTCCCACATGGGACTCGCAGTCTTAATCCCCATGGGGGGCAGGGACTGTGTCCAACCTGATTATTTTGTATCTACCCCGGTGCTTAGAACAGTGCCTGGCACATAGTAAGCTCTTAACAAATACCATAAAGAAAAAAAAAGGAAACTTCTAAGATTCGGGCTCCGTAGTGTACAACTAGGAGTTTTGTTGTTTACTCCACTATAAATGTTCAATTTCCCCCCAGATTAAGATCAGTGAATATGGCTGACCATATGTATCCAAGTGGATCAAACAATCAGTGGCATTTATGATTACTGTTAGTATTAATAGCAAGGCTACTATTACTAATAATGGTGCTTGTTAAGCGCTTACTACGTGCCGAACACCGTTCCAAGTGCTGGAGTAGATACAAGTTAATCAGATTGGACACGAAAATTCCTGTCCCACATGGGGCTCCCACGCTTAATCCCCATTTTACAGATGAAGGAACTGAGGTACAGAGAAGTGAAGTGACTTGCCAGGGTCACACAGCAGGCATGTGGTGGAGCCGGGATTGGAACCCAGGTCCTTCTGACGCCCAGGCCTGTGCTCTATCCACTAAGCCATGCGTCTTATTAAGTCAGAAGCCCTGCAGAGAAGCGAGCCACATCTTCCCTACCTTCAAACTAGTGTGCAGAGTGAGCATTTGTATGTGGTTTCAATCAATCCATCGATCAATAGTTTATTTACTGAGCATTTACTATGTGCAGAGCACTTTCCTAACGGCTTGGGAGCTGCTTAGAGAAGCAGCGTGGCTCAGTGGAAAGAGCACGGGCTTGGGAGTCAGAGGTCATGAGCTCGAATACGGCTCTGCCACGTGGCAGCTGTGTGACTGTGGGCAAGTCACTTCACTTCTCTGTGCCTCAGTTACCTCATCTGTAAAATGGGGATTAACTGTGAGCCTCACGTGGGACGACCTGATTACCCTGCATCTCCCCCAGCGCTTAGAACAGTGCTCTGCACGTAGTAAGCGCTTAACAAATACCAACATCATTATTATCATTATTATTACAATCCAACAGAATGAATACATTCCCTGCCCATGATGAGCTTACAGTCTAGAGGGGGAGACAGACATTGATATAAATAAATACTTTATAATATATAATTTAAAGCTATATACATAAATAGTTGAAGCGGACCAGGGTGAACAAGTATACGAAGAAGTTCAAGAAATGAAAATCCAAATAGAAATGCAAACGTAAACCTAAGTACTAAGGACGGGAAATAAAGTACATAAATGTACATGGTGGCTGTCGGGTCGACGGGACTAGAGCGACGGGAATTATTTGAGGAAGGCTCCGTGGACGAGAGAGGATTTTGGGAGGCCTTTAAAGCTGTGGTCCGGCAACCCCGAGAAGGGAGGGAGTTTTAGGTCGGGGAAACAGGTCGAGCAAATGGCAGGGGAACTGAGAGGGAAGGGGTTAGAAAGTTGGTTGAGAGAACTGAAGAGTACGAGCGAACGGACGGTGGGGAGAATTGAAGCAGAATCTTGGAGTCCATTGTGAGCAGTTTTGGCTTGATTACGTAGTGAAATGATTAACCGGCGGAGGTTTGGCAGGAGTACAAAGTCATTTCTCACGGTTTCTCGTTCTTGTCTCTTTCATCACCCACCTCTTGCTCATACCCTTCCTTCTTCGGGGAATTCTCTCTCCCACCGTAAAATAGCAGACCATTACTCTCTCCATTTTCAAAGCCCTTCAGAAATGATACCGCTTTTAGGAGGCCTTCTCTGATAATCTCTCATCTCCCCACCTTATTTCCCCTGCCTAATTAATAATGTTGGTATTTGTTAAGTGCTTATTATGTGCAGAGCACTGTTCTAAGCGCTGGGGTAGATGCAGGGTAATCAGGTTGTCCCACGTGAGGCTCACAGTTAATCCCCATTTTACAGATGAGGTAACTGAGGAACAGAGAAGTTAAGTGACTTGCCCACAGTCACACAGCTGCCAAGTGGCAGAGCCGGGATTCGAACCCATGTCCTCTGACTCCCAATCCACTGAGCCACGCTGCTTCTCTACATCACTTTGAGCACTTGGGAGGCTCACATTCCCCCCATCCTCCCCGAAGCACTTCTGTACACCTCTTTAAACCCTGCTGCTTCACCCTACCGTTCGTTTATTTTAGGAGCGTTCCTTAGTGGATCGAGCACGGGCCTGAGAGTCAGAAGGACCCGGGTTCTAATTCCGGCTCCGCCACTTCTCTGCTGTGAGACCTTGGGCCAGTCGCTTCACTTCTCTGTGCCTCAGTTACCTCATTTACAGAATAGAGATGGAGACTACGAACCCCACCTGGTACAGAGACCGCATCCGACCCAATTTTCCTGTATCCACCGCAGTGTTTAGTATATAGTAAGCACTTAAATACCGCAATTATTATTATTATCTTTATTTAGGCCTGTCTTGCCTTACTATTATTACTAATATTATTTAGGCCCGTCATGCCTTAATAGATTTCTATGCTCCTTGAGGACAAGAATCTTTTGTACTTCCCCAAGTGTTCAGTACAATGTTCAGTTTTAGCACCCTATTTATTTTGTTCATGAGGCGTCCATCCCCTCGATTCTATTTATCGTGATGGTGTTGTCTTGTTATTGTCCGTCTGTCTCCCCCAATTAGACTGTGAGCCCGTCACTGGGCAGGGATTGTCTCTCTCTGCTGCTGAATTGTACATTCCAAGTGCTTAATACAGTGCTCTGCACATAGTAAGCGCTCAATAAATTCTACTGAATGAATGAATATCACTCCCGGAGAGGTGTACCATAAAAACTGGCTCCAGTCAATCAATTGATGGTATTTATTGAGTACTAACTGTGTGCATAACACCATCCCAAGTCCTTGGAAGAGTAAAAGTACAGCAGAGAGGGTAGATATGTTTCCTGCCCTCCAAGATCCCACAGTCTAGAGAGAGCTGCCAGTAACAAGTCAAGCATCTTTAATCTCCCTTCTTCCCAGGAGGTCTCAGCACAGCGTGGGTCTCAGCACAGCGCGGCTAGAGAAGCAGCGTGGCTCAGTGGAAAGAGCCAGGGCTTGAGAGTCGGAGGTCATGGGTACGAATCCCGGCTCTGCCACTTGGCAGCTGGGTGACTATGGGCGAGTCATTTCACTTCTCTGTGCCTCAGTGACCTCATCTGGAAAATGGGGATTAACTGGGAGCCTCACGTGGGACAACCTGATGACTCTGTATCTACCCCAGCGCTTACAACAGTGCTCTGCACATAGTAAGCGCTTAACAAATACCGACATTATTATTATTACTGCTAATCTAGGTGCTTACCTGGGTGGGGTTTTAACATAAAACATAACATTAGCATAAACCCACCCTCAGCAGACAGAGTCGGCTCCCCCTGATCTTCTAGGAAATGATCTCCCCAGAGCGAACCATCATTAGTCCCGATGATGTTGGTCGTATTTAGCGGCTTCTCCCTGGCGGTTGAGCGGGAATTTGGCATCCTTCGGTTTTCAGTGATACCCATCCATTGGTCTTGCTCCCTCCTCAATGGTCCCGTTGATCTCCACCTCATGGCCCAGTCCACCATCCTGGAGCCGTGTGACGAGGAGGGGCGGCGTACTGGGCATGTGGAATATGGCAATCCCCAAATACCAAGGCATTTGGAGAAACACGGCTCTAAGATTCAATCCCAAACTGCGACGGGATGTGGGTTGGACGTGTGATTGTGGTGGGAGTAACTCAGCGTGCGTGGGAAAGGGATGGCGGTCCTGGGTCGCTGGAGCTGGTCCAACAGCGGAGCCAGGCCCCGGGGGGATGCTGCTCATGGGCACGGAGGCCCCGCCGTGGCGATCCAGATTGGCGGTGGTTCAGATCCTCAGGGAGGGCTGAAGGTGAAAGAGGACAGAGAAGAGGGTGGTAGGGTCACCCCGTGGGCCCAGAGGACCCGGTGCCCCAGGGAGGAGGTGCAGAGAAGCGGTGGTTCGGGCCCTCAGGGTGGGCCTTAGGAGAGAGGGGCCGGGGGGAGGGGCGGGGGATGCAGCACGCGGGCATGGAGGCTTTGGTGCCCAGTGGAGGGGTGAGGCACTTTGGCTCCTCGGTGGTGGCCATCGGTGGTGGCCACTTGGAGTCCCCTCTTGGCACTGTGGGGCTCACCCTAGGCCGCGGGGATGACACCGTGGCTCGGATCCTCTGTGCTGTACTGCGGAGCGGGCCGGGGGGCTCCCACTTCGAGGTCTGGGGCTCACCTCTCCGCAACGGAGCCTGAGAAAAGCAGAGATAACCACTGTCACTGAGATGAAGAAATATGAAATATTTCCCCCTGAAGCAGGGAGAGTCTGGAGTTGAAGAGACCAGCAAAGAAGCTGATGTAATTGTCTGATTGCGATCCGACAAGAACGAAAACCAGATTGATAGCTGCTTGGGTCGAGGGGAAGCTAACCAAGCCAGGAAATGTGGTGGAGGAAAAACCATTAGGACTTAGCAGTAGATTGGATGTGAGATCCGAAAGACAGTGAGGAATTGAAGATAATATCTAAATGGCAGACTCTGGGCATAGGGAAGATGGTTTAATGTGTTGCAGCAATGGGAAAGTTAGGAGAAAGGGTGGGTTTCGGAGGGAAGATGGAAAGATTCATGGTAGACCCGTTGAGTTGGAGGCGCTGATGGGGCAGTCAAGTGGAATTGTTCTGGAGGCGAAAAGGAAGTGTGGGATTGTAGATTAGGTGCGCAGTCAGGAGCGGAGAGGCAGATTTGGGAGTCATATACATAGATGTGTTGCTGTGAGCCGATGAGCTCCCCAAGAGAGTGGAAGAGGAGGAGGATAGAAGCGAGAGCCTTGGGGGACACCCGCAGGTAGGCGAAGAGAAGTAGAAGAGGAGCCAGGATAGCAAATAGGAGGGCAAAAAAGCGGGAGATGACGGGGGATGCCGTGTCGGTAAAACCAAAGTCTGATGATTTGTCAAGACGGCCGCTGAGGTTTCAAGGAGGATGAAGACTATTAGAGTAGGCTCTAAGGAGGCCTTGGAGAGATGCCTCGGTGATTTTGGAGAGTGCCGTCTCGCCTCGAGAGTCGGTGGAAAGAAAGCGAAAGCGGCAGATACATGGACCCAGTTCACGGATTTTGTCCAGGAATGGGACCGGGGAGATGGGGTGATGGCTGGAGGGAACTGTGGGATGAAGAGAAGCTCTTTAAAATGCGGAAGAGCTGAAGATAGAGGGGAACGGGGAGTATGACGGTGAATATAGTGGTAAAGAATGGGACAGGAGTGGAGACAAGTCATCCAAGATGTGGGAGGAGATGGGGTTAAAGGCAGAGATAGAAGGGAGGGGTTTGGAGAGCAGGTAGGAGACCTCTAGAAACAGGTAGGAAGGAGAGGAAAGGGGTGATAGAGAAGCGAGGAAGTAACGGAGAGGCTTTGAGAAGCCTGACGGTTCGATTTTTACCGACAGAGTAGTTGGTCAGATCATCAAGGTCTTATCTGGGGGCCACTGGAGGACTTCAAGTTTAGAAAAAGTTGGTGGGGATTGTGGTTTGGGGAGAAGGGATCAATGAGGAGGGAGCAGGGTTGTCGAGCGGGGAGGGAGCGAGATGGCGGTGAGGACGTGAATTTGAACTGGCAGAAATTGGCTGGGTTGCCTGGATTTTTGCCAGCTGTGTTTGCTACGGGTGCCAGAGCAGAGGAAGCGGTCTGAAATGTGCCCCGCAGCACGTTTCGGACAATGCGTTTTTCTGGGCGGGGTGCCCGGGTCCACATCTAACTGATCGGTCTGTTTTTACCATCTCCCCAGGGTGCGGGGGCGAGCTCTCCGGTGCGAGGGGCTCTCTGGAAAGTCCCGGCTACCCTGACCAGTACCCAGCCAGTACAGAGTGTATCTGGCACATCACCACCACCCCCGGGAGCAGCATCCTCCTCACCCTGCAGGACTTCAACGTGGAGTACCACCCCAACTGTAATTTTGACGTTCTGGAGGTAAGAAGCAGCTTGTCGGGGTCAAGAATCGGGAATCGTGCCCAGAGACTGGCTCCCTCCCAGCAAGGCTCGTTAATCAGTGGTGTTCGCTGAGGGCTCACTGTGCGCGGAACACTACGTCGAGCATGGAGGAGCCATCAGTTGGTAGGTACGATCTCTGCTTCACGAGGAGCTTACCACCGTGCTCCAGAAAATTCCGTGAGTCCTCCAGGGTCGTCCCCAGGGATGAGCCGGGTGTTTTCTCTCTGCGGGTGGCCGGGATCAGCTCAGGAGGAGGAAGAAGAGGGACCCTGGGCCTCACAACGGGACCCTCTCTCCGGTCAGCCGCAGATGGGGAAATCCATGGGTACGGAGAGCCTCAGCAGCTCTCACAATTGCAGATCCTATAATAATGATGATATCTGTTAAGCGCTTACTACGTGCCAGGCACTGCGCTAATAGGTTGGACACAGTCCGTAGTCCTTGTAGTCTCAATCGCCATTTTACAGCTGAGGCAACTGAGGCCCAGAGAAGTGAAGTGACTTGCCAAGGATCACGCAACGGACGGAGCCCGGATGGCCTTCTGTCTCTCAGGCCCGTATTTATTGAGCGCTTGGAAAGTACAATTCAGCAGCAAATAGAGACAATCCCCGCCCACGACGGGCTCACAGCCTGGAAGGGGGGAACCCGCACAACCACACGTGTGCCCCATTGCACACGTGCTCCCCTTCTGGTACACACGCACACCCACACACACAAAACCAAACACACACAGACATTAGCCGTGATGGATTTTGAATTTTGAAACCCTGACTGCCAAAGTTCAGTCCCGCGGACTGGGAAGAAAGCAGCTTGGACGCTCCATTAACCCCGGACTGGGACGTATCGAGGCAGCCTGCTTTAACCCAGGAGATCTGTGGGAAATTCAGCTCACTTCAGTCTAATAGTAATGTTGGTATTTGTTAAGCGCTTACTAGGTGCAGAGCACCGTTCTAAGCGCTGGGGTAGATACAGGGTCATCGGGTCGTCCCACGTGAGGCTCCCGGTTAATCCCCATTTTCCAGATGAGGGCACTGAGGCCCAGAGAAGTGAAGTGACTCGCCCAGAGTCACACAGCTGCCAAGTGGCAGAGCCGGGATTCAAACCCGTGACCTCCGACTCCCAAGCCCGGGCTCTTTCCACTTCTCTGAACGGTGCCTGCATGAATGGGCCGTGGAGAACAAGAGGAGTCTGGGCTTCGGATCTTTTCCGGAGGGGCCGTGTTGCCGCGGAAACTCCAGAAAACAGAATTATGCCCCGGCCCTCCTACGTCCCGTAGATGGGAATCCCCATTCCAGCAGGTTGAAGTAGGTAGCTCCCTTTCAGAAGAAACACAGTTCGGAGACTTGAAAGGAGGAGACGGCAGAGGACAGACACGGTACCCGTGGCTGTAAGACAAGCTTCCCGAAGTCTAGTCAGTGGAAAGAGCCCGGGCTTCGGAGTCAGAGGTCATGGGTTCGACTCCCGACTCTGCCACTTGTCAGCTGTGTGACTGTGGGCGAGTCACTTCACTTCTCTGTGCCTCAGTGACCTCATTTGTAAAATGGGGATTAACCGGGAGCCTCACGAGGGACGACCTGATTACCCTGTATCTCCCCCAGCGCTTAGAACAGTGCTCTGCACCTAGTAAGCGCTTAACAGATACCAACATTATTAACTCGGGGTGATCTAGGATCACTCGGAACCCTTCCTTGTTTCTTTCAAGTGGCAGGGATCTCCGTTTCATTCCCGGGTCCCCCCCCCCCAAACCGCTTTCAGGTCTGCTGCTGGGAACAGCCAGGCCCGGGACCCCGAGAACCTCCCATCCAAGTCCAGCCTCCTGCCCGCCCTCCGTCTCAGCTCCCTGGGGGACCCCCTTTCAGCCTCCCTGCCTGTGAACTCCATGGGCTGGTTAGGAACCAGAGAGGAAGGGAGAAAGGGCCTTTCCCAGGGAAGGGAATTTCCGCAAAGCTGTCTGTCATCCGGGTCTCTAGTTCTGAGTTTGGGAGATAATAATAATGTTGGTATTTAAGCGTTTACTATGTGCAGAAGAAGAAGAATGAGTGCTACTATAATAAAGATGGATAATAGTATACCTTCAAGACATAGTAGAGTTGGTATCAAGTGTTCTCGGTAGATGAAAACTCCTAATAGGGCTACTATAAAGGCTAATAGAAGATTAAGGAATATAGTTATTAGGTGATCGTGGATTAATACCAGGGTTAATTGAGCCGAAATCAATAGCGTTCTAAGCGCTGGGGGAGACAGAGGGGAATCAAGTGGTCCCACGTGAGGCTCACAGTTAATCCCCGTTTTCCAGATGAGGGAACCGAGGCCCAGAGAAGTGAAGTGACTCGCCCACAGTCACACAGCTGCCAAGCGGCAGATTCCGGATTCGAACCCATGACCTCTGACTCCCAAGCCCTGGCTCCTTCCACTGAGCCACGCTGCTTCTCTGCAGATACTTGGTGCTTCTGCCTCTCTACCTCTTCTTTACAGATGAGGTAACTGAGGCACAGAGAAGCGAAGTGGCTTGCCAGAGATCACGCAACCGAAAGGTGACGGAGCCCGGATTGGAACTCATGACCTTCCGTCTCTCAGGCCCGTATTTATTGAGTGCTTAGCGTTCAGTTCAGCAGCAAATAGAGCCAATCCCTTCCCCCGACGGGCTCACAGCCTAGAAGGGGGGAAGGGAGATAGTTGGGGCTCAGGAAAGAGGTTGAGAGGGAAGGGTTAAAATGACTTTGAATTTAAGGAAGAGGAAAACGGGAAGAGGGTTTCATGAGAATAGGTATCGAGCCCAGTGACGTGACGCAGATCAAACCCACGGATTCAGTTTTATCTGCAGGAAATACGCGGCTGAGATTCGGCCTTCAGACCTCAGTTTTATTCCCAGCTCTGCCTCTGGCTTGTGTGGGACCTTGGCATGGCTCTCGGGCCTCAGTTTATCCATCTTGAAAATGGGATGACGGTGCCTCCTCCGCTTATCTGGCGGGGATGCACTGGGAAAGCAAATAAGGTCTTTTAGGCCAAACGACTGGAGCTCCTGGGATGGGGAAAACTCATTTTTTTTTCCACGAGTTTGAGAGTGCCCTACATTTCAGAGAATCTGAATCCAATTGGCAGGGGGAAGGGAAGAACACATTGATTTCCCATCACCTACTGCCCTTAGAGTCCTAGTCAGGCTTGGGTGGATCCCCGAAATTCAGAGCAGGCTCCTCAACTGGTGAAATTTGGAAACTGAGGCTGGCTCCCGTTTCCTCCCTAAAGTAGCAGAACCCTCTCTGAGCAAGAATTATCGGGAGCAGAGGGAGGATCTGTGACTTTGGGGCATTTGATTTTTACCCCTCCCTTATCCCCACAGCACTTAGGTGCGTATCTATGAATTACAAGTGATTTATTTGTGTTAGTGTTGTGGCTAGGGGACGTGTCTCCCGACTGTGTTGCATTCTCTCAAATGCTTAATAATGTTGGTATCTGTTAAGCGCTTACTATGTGCAGAGCACTGTTCTCAGCGCTGGGGTAGACACGGGGGAATCAGGTTGTCCCAGGTGGGGCTCACGGTCTTTAATCCCCATTTTCCAGAGGAGGTAACTGAGGCCCAGAGAAGTGAAGTGACTTGCCCACGGTCACCCAGTGCGCTCTGCACACAGAGAGCACTCAGGAAATTCTATCGACGATGGTGGCAGGGGTTAGTGTTCTTTTACAAATCCGTGAGGGGATGGATGACACAGAATGGATATGAACCCCAGAAATTGCAGAGCTCTGAACGCGGATCAACCCGTTCCGGCCGTCACGCTGGTGGACAAACATACCGAAGCCGTGACGTCATGGCTTCTCTGGTCCCCCTAAGCGCAAAGAGACACATCTCACAGTCCAAGCGGGAGGTGATCCTCCTTTTCAAAGATGAGGAAACTCAGGCCCCAGAAAGTCAAGCGACTTGCCTGTAAGGTCAAAGAGCAGGCCAACAGCAGTGCTGGGCTTAGAATTCTGATCCCCTGGCTACTTTTTCCACTAAGCCGCGTTGTGTCCGGCTCCAATCCGGAGCCCGGAACTAGTGAGGCCTAACCAGATTTTTATCTCAGGGACCCAGCTCGGGCGTGCTCGGATGTGGTTAGGACGGGGAAGGAAAGGTGACTCCGGGCAACGGGGAGTGGAAAGAGCCCGGGCCTGGCTTCTAATCCCGGCTCTGTCGCTTGGCTACTGTGTGACCGTGGGCGGGGTCACTTCATTTCGCTGTGCCTCAGTTACCTCATCTGTAAAATGGGGATTAAGACTGGGAGCCCCATCGTGGGTTCGAATCCCGGCTCTGCCACTTGTCAACTGTGTGGCTGTGGGCAAGTCACTTAACTTCTCTGGGCCTCAGTTCCCTCATCTGGAAAATGGGGATTAACCGTGAGCCTCACGTGGGACGACCCGATTACCCTGTATCTACCCTAGCGCTTAGAACAGTGCTCTGCACCTAGTAAGCGCTTAACAGATACCAACATCATTATTATGTGCGACAGGGACTATCTCGTATCAGCCGCGGTGCTTAGTATAGAGCCTGGCCTATAGTAAGCACTTAAAAAATGCCATCGGAAAAAATGAATGGCTTCTGGGGGCTTCTGGCCTCTCCTCTCCGGCTGCGGGCGCAGATTCCTCCCCCCTTCCTCCCGACTGGGCTCCAGTTTCGCCGGGCCCCCCCAAGTTCCAACCTCCGCCCGGGGCCTCTCGTTCGCGTCAACCTTCACGCGAGACCAGTCTCATTCTCGGAAATCAGTGTCCCGAAAACAGCCGGCTGTTGAATAACAGCCGGGGCTGCTCATAGCCCTGGAATGCTGACCTGATCGGGACGACAAATGGAGCTAACGGAGCAGAAACAAACGGGCGAAACAGACTAAAACTGAGGGCTTTATCGAGTCGCCCACCCCTTGAGCGTTCAGTAAAAACATGTTTTCATCGGGGGGGATCGGGGTTCCTGTCAGAGAAACTTTCCCTGCGGCTTAGTCATGCCGCAGGGCCGCGTGAACCCCACCCTGACATTCTTTCCGTCTTTTCCCCTTTTTCACCAGTCATGTGGTAATGATCGGCTGGATTCATTGCGGCCAAGAGTAACATTTTATTGTTTTGCCATGGAAACCCCACGGCTCGTTCCCCCAGCCTCTGTAAGAGCACCGGGCAGGGCAGGGCGAGCCAGCCTGGCCCAAGAGAGGAAATCCATTCCCCGGGCAAGAAAGCCAGACAATGGCCAGGCTCGGCCAGGCCTTTCCCCTGGGACCCGAGGGTGTTTGCGGAACGGGCAGCTCACGTGGTCGGGGGTGCAGATCCACATGCTGGGCGGAGGGACCGGAACCCCCTGACATCTGGTGGCCACCTGGCTTTGATCCGATGGCTCTGGGCGGGGGAGGGGATTCAGGGGCCCCGCATGGAGGCGGGATCCGTCCCACCAAACCCTCAAGCTGGGGCTGTTTCCTTGTATGTGCAGGGCTCTGGGGTCAGATGGCGAGGCACACATTCTCCCTTCCAGGCTTCACGCTGACCACCCCCAAGATAAATATTTCAGGGAGTGGGAGGCCAGGACAGACCACCTCGGATCTGTGCCTGATGGGGGCCGGTCGCCTACCCCTTGCCCCCCGGGGTGGAGCCTGGGGGAGGACAGCCCACGTGAGCAGGCTGCCTCCTGCATCCGGCCACCGTTACTGCCCGGTCCCCACGGGGCGGAAGCCAGGGCACCGCCATTTCACCCGCGCAGCTGTTACCAGGGCAGCTCGAGGGAGTCAGCGTAGGAGCCGTTAAAGATTCGAGTCCCACGCCCCTCCAAAGGGCAGTCTGCTCCGACCCAGTTCTTACAAACGGCCCTCTGGGAGTCAGCCGGGGCCTTCCGTCGCCGGACCTTCTGCACAGTGCTCCCGGCCGAGTCCCCGTGACTTGGGGTACACCGGCCTTTAAAGCTTTAGGGACTGTACGGGGGGCCGCCGGAGGAGCCCAACTGGAAGAGCCCAGCTGAGAGGGCTGCCTCACTCTCTCCGGCCCCTCCTAGATGGAAATTTCTCCTGGGAGAATTGCCAGGCCGTGCAGGAAAGCAAATGTAGACCCCCAAACCAGCTGAGCGCAACCCAGCTGTTCAGCCAGTCAGTCAGTGGTATTTATTGAGCACTTACTGTGCGCAGTGCCCAGTACTAAGTGCTTGCGAGAGTGTGACGTAACAATAAAAGGACATATTCCCTGCCCACAATGAGTTTACAGTCTAGATCGGCGGGGGGGGGAGACAGACATCGATAGAAATTAATTGCAGATATGTACGTAAGTGCTGTGGGGATGAATAAGAGAACACAGAAGGGAGTGGGAGGAGAGGAAAGGCGGACTTAGTCAGGGAAAGCCTTCGGAGATGTGCCCTCAGTAAGGATTAGAAGGTGGGGAAAGTAATTTTCTGTCAGATATGAAGAGGGAGGAGGTGGGTGAGAGGTCAGGGGGTGAGATGGGTGATGCGGAGGTACAGTGAGAAGGTTAGCACTGGAGAAACTGGAGGTGTGTGGCTAGCTGCTGGGCTGGCTGGGAGGGAGCCATTTCCCGACACTCCAGAGGTCCGAGTCACATTGGTCCTCATCCAGGCTGATCCTTCGAGAAAGCTCCCGACTTCTCTAGGGGTCAGAGAGGGAACGGAAAGCCTCCTTGGGCTGCTCTGGTCCGGCGCCGCCGATTCGGCCGGAGGTCCAACCACGACAGAGTCCTGGCCTGGTTTTGCCCCGGAGAGAACTGAGTGATTCTTCAGGGCCCAGGGGCCCTGGAGACCGGGGACTAGTCCGGACCCATGTGGATGCCCAGAAGTCTTCCCTGTGGGACAGGAAGATATATCTGGGCAGAGGATGGTCGGAAAACCGGGAGTTCAGAGAGCTAAGCGGGGGGACGCTTAGCTCCATTTTGGGCATTTCCCTCCCAGAGCATCCCTGAGGCCCTTTTCCCGTAGCCATCGGGGCACCGGGCAGGCGGGTGACCGCGCAGTGCTGTGACTCAGTCAGCACAGAGACCGTGGGGCTGCTGAGTGACGGGGGGTGAGCGCAGGAATAGCCCGTGACTGGGGTTTTATGCCATGGCTTTTAGGGGAACAGCCCAGCGCAGCCCTGGGAATCTCACAGGATCCCGCCTGCACATATTCCAGATTCCTTAGATACTCGGCCCGGAGAAGGAAAGAGAATTGGGATCCCATTACTGCAAGCAGGGCTCCAGGAGACACCCCGGATGACTGAGGCCTGGGGCAACCACTCAATCTATCAATCAACCAGTGGTGTTGATTGAATGCTCTCTGTGTGCAGAGCTCTGTGATAAGCGCTTGGGAGAGTATAACAGACCCTCCCTCTGCACGGTCCGCGCGAGTCAGTCATCAGCCCTTTCTCCCGAGGATCCCACTCTGCTCCCGGAAGGGCAGTCCGGCCTCGGAGGGGTGGAGCAGGGTCCGCTTGTCTGCTCTGTGACCTTGGGCGAGTCACTGACTACTCTGTGCCTCGGTTCCCTCATCTGTAAAATGGAGATTGGGAGTGCGGGCCCCACGTGGGACGGGGACCGCGTCCGACCCGATTTTCTCGTATCCCCCCCGGTGCTTAGTATTGTGCTTGGCACATAGTAATCGCTTAACAAATACCGTACTAATATTATTATTATGCTATAATAATATTAATAATGATAATAAGAGGGATATTTGGTAAATCCTTACTATGCACCAGACACTGTTCTAAGGGCCGGGGTAGATACAGGGTCATCGGGTTGTCCCACGTGGGGCTCACACTTTTAATCCCAATTTTCCAGATGAGGGAACCGAGGCACAGACAAGTTTAGCGGCTTGCCCAGGGTCACACAGCAGCCCAGTGGCGGAGCCGGAATTAGAACCCACGTCCTCTGACTCCCAAGCCCGGGCTCTTTCCGCTAAGCCCCGCTGCTTCCTCCACTAGATTGCAAGCTCCTTGTCGCCAGGGATGGGGCCGGCCAACTCTACCGTCCTCTCCGAAGCATTTAGTGCAGGGCTTCGCACGGTACAGGGCTTAGTTAATACCACTGACTGATGACCCTGCAGCTTCTCTGAAGAACGGATCCAACGAGTAGCTTAGACAAAACGTCTCTAGGCTGTTCTGTATTCCCGCAGCGTTAATAATGTTGGTATTTGTTAAGCGCTTACTATGTGCCACGCACCGTTCTAAGCGCTGGGGTAGACACAGGGGAATCAGGTTGGCCCACGTGGGGCTCACAGTCTTAATCCCCATTTTACAGATGAGGTAACTGAGGCGCAGAGAAGTGAAGTGACTTGCCCACGGTCACGCAGCTGACAAGTGGCCGAACTGGGATTCGAACCCATGACCTCTGACTCCAAAGCCCGTGCTCTTTCCACTGAGCCACGAGCGTTGGGTTCGTTCATTCGATAGCATTTATTGCGCGCTGACTATGTGCAGAGCACCGGGCTGATCCAGCGGCGCTTCCGAGGGAGAAGCAGCGTGGCTCAGCGGCAAGAGCCCCGGCTTGGGAGTCAGAGGACACGGGTTCTAATCCCGGCTCTGCCACTTGTCTGCTGCGTGATCTCGGGCAAGCCGCTTGACTTCTCTGGGCCTCGGGGACCTCGTCTAACGGGGATTAGACGCACGTGGGACAACCTGACGACCTTGCATCCACCCCAGCGCTTAGAACAGCGCTCGGCACATAGTGGGCGCTTAACAAATACCAACATTATCATTATTATTCCAGCGGAAGGGGCCAAACCGACGGAAACCTCTGCCGCCTCCCCTTAGAGCCTCCTTGGGGGAGACTCGCCGGGGGGAGCTCCGCTGGGCGATCGGGGAGGAGCTCACGGCGGCGGGGGGCAGGACGGAGAGGGGACGGGGCCGGCGAAGTCCGTCCCGTAAATAAGGGTCTCCTCTCTGGTCTGCCCAGGTCTACGGCGGCCCCGATTTCCGCTCTCCCCGGCTGGCCCAGCTGTGCTTCCCTAGGGCCCGGGAGAACCCGCTGCGGGTCTCAAGCACGGGAAACGCCCTCACCGTTCGGTTCAAGACAGACCGCTCTGTCAGTGGCAGAGGCTTCGCGGCCACCTGGCAGGAGGTTCCGGGAGGTAAGGGGCTGGAGGAGGTGCGAGGGGGGGGACACGGATCACGCAGAATCACCGGGGAGGACGCGAGGGTAAAGCCTACCCTTCGATACCACGGTCCCCATCGTCGTACTCTCCCGAGCACTTAGAACAGTGCTCTGCACACAGCAAGCGCTCAATAAATGCCACTGGTCGATTGATTGACCACCATCTCTATCACCTGGATTGCAATCCAAATGGTCACCCCCATCACCTGGATTTCAACCGTGCTTGTGCCGCCGCGTCAATCGTCTGAACTTCCCGGCTTCCGCTGGGAAGGGAGCGCGGGCCCGGGAGTCAGAAGGTCGCGGGTTCTAGTCCCGGCTCCGTCACGTCTCTGCTGGGTGACCTTGGGCAAGTCACTTCACTCCTCTGGGCCTCAGTTCCCTCCTCTGTAAAATGGGGAATGAGACCGTGAGCCCCATGTGGGACAGGGACTCTGTCCAACCGGATTTGCTTGTATCCGTATAAGCAAATAATATGCACATTATGGCACAAAATAAGCAAATAATAAGCAAATTATGGCACATAATAAGCACTTACCAAATGCCATAATTATGCATTATTATAATCCAGATCACTCATGCCGTAATCCACATCTTCTGAGGCACCGTCCCGTCCACTTGTACCAAATCGTAATTCCAGTCACCTGTATTCCAGTCCCAATCTATCCCAGTCCCAGTCACCTTCTCAGGTGGATTTGCCCTCATCCTCCCGGGTAGTGACGGACCGAGGAGCTTCTAAAATCCTTGGTGACGCTCGAATCTGCACACTTGAAGGGCTTCAGGTGTGGTTTGGGTGAAGCGGTTTGCGGAGAAGGGTATCCTCCATCAGGGGCCGAAACCAGGCCAAGCCTGAATCTGCGGGCGGGGGTTTGCAGTCCAAGTGCGGAGAGGATCAAGATATAAAAGCCTGGGGTACGCTGGAAAAGGCAGGATTTCATGTCGTAGGCCGGTGGGGTCGGGGAGGCCGGGGAAGCTCTTTCACAGATTCTCGGTAGTTCGCCTTTTCCCATCCCGTCGAGGTGCTCTGTTAGAGGGCAAATCCCACGACCGCATCCCAGAAATGGGCGGAATGGAGCCTGGGCTAAGGGGGAAAGGTGAATGACGGGCCATCAAGCCCCTCCCCTGCTTCTGACGATGAATGATTCCAATCCGTCCAGGTTGCGGAGGAAACTTCCAGGTTCCACGCGGAGAAATCCATTCTCCCAACTACCCTCATCCTTATGGCAGGAACAGCGATTGCTCCTGGATCATCCAGGTCGACGGCGGACACCACGTGCTCCTGAACTTCACTGACTTTGACCTGGATCCCCAAGACTCGTGCGTTGAAGTAAGTGTCTACCCTGAGTTTTCCCATTAGATAATGGCGGGAGACGCTTATTGGAGACAGTGAGACCAGCGTGGCCTAGTGGAGAGAGCCTGGGGCTGGGAGTCAGATGGACCTGGGTTCTAATCATCTGTTTGGTGACCTTGGGCAAGTCACTTAACCTCTCTGTGTCTCAGCCACCTTATCTGCAAAATGGGGATTAAGACTAGGAGCCCCACGTGAGATATGGACTTGGTCCGACCTGACCTGCTCGTATCTGCCCCGGCGTTTAGTACGGTGCCTGGCCCGTAGTAAGAGCCTAACGGCCTGGCTCAGTGGAACGAGCCCCGGGCTTGGGAGTCAGAGGACGGAGGTTCGAATCCCGGCTCTGCCCCTTGTCAGCTGGGTGACTGTGGGCGAGTCACTTCACTTCTCTGTGCCTCAGTTCCCTCATCTGTAAAATGGGGATTAAGACTGCGAGCCTTACGTGGGACAACCTGATGACCAAAGCGCCTAGAACAGTGCTCTGCACATAGTAAGCGCTTAACAAATACCAACGTTATTATTATTAACAAATACGAGGAAAAAAATGACTGATTTTTCCGTTAAACATTTTCCAATCAACTCCCACTTAGCTGCAGGACTGAGCAGGGGAAACCTGACCCTCTGCACCTCTCGACAAAGGTTTTGTCTTTGGAGTCCTGAGCCCGTGTCGGGAACATAACAACATACAAGGTTTATCCCAAGTAAGCCCCTCCCTGCCCCACAGCCCTAAACCTGCTGCTGACCTCCAAAACCCTGAGCAAACCAAGATTCCATCAAACTGATATTGCTACCTACAGGGAAAAAGCAGCGTAAGTGAAGAATCGCGTGTATATGTTCGTATTATCCCGAGCCCCTACTTGTTTCCACACTGGGGAACTTCTGGGGGGCTGCATAAGGAGAAAATGTGTGTCCTAGCAGGGAAACCCTCCTGGCATCCTCGACTTGAGAGTCCACAATCTTTTGTGAAGAGGAGCCCAACCAGGGAAACTTTTGAGCAGTGGTATCCAAGGAATCACTCATACAGTTGAAGCACACAGAGAAGTGTGCTTCACGGAGATGTAATTATGTAATAATAATAATAACATGAAGTTGGTATTGTACTGAAATTGTCCTTTTCCCAATGGGACTTTTCTTAATAGGGTTTGTAAGTGCTTTCTATGTGCCAGGCACTGTATTAAGCGCTGAGGTAGGTACAAGATAATCAGGTTGGACCCAGTTGATGTCCCACAAGGGGCTCACGGTCTTAATCCCCATTTTACAGATGAGGTAACTGAGGCACCGAGATGTGAAATGACTGACCCAAGGTCACACAGCTAACAAGTGGCAGACCCGGGATTAGAACCGAGGTCCTTCTGCCTCCCAGGCCCAGGTTCTACCCACTGGACTCTGCTGCTTCTTTTCGCCGAGCTCGGCGTGACTCCACCCCGGCAAGGGGGGCCCAGGGACCGCTTTGGGGCAGGGAGGGAGCGGGAAGTTGCGGCTCCTTCGGCTGAGAAGGCACGGTCCCTGGCCCAGTAGGTCCGTCCTCACTGGGCCGCGGAGCACGCCTGAGTAGCTCCTGTCCTGCAGGTTAATTCCCGCGGGAAGCAGCATGGCGGAACAGGGCTCAGACCTGGGAGTCAGAAAGTCATGAGTTCTAATCCCGCCTCCGCTACGTGACCTTGGGCAAATCACTTCACTTCTCCGAGCCTCGGTTACCTCATCTGGAAAATGGGGATTGAGAACGCGAGCCCCACGTGGGGCAGGGACTGCGTCCAACCCCATTTGCGTGTATCCGCCCCAGGGCTCAGTACAGTGCCTGGCACATAGTAAGCGCTTAGCGAGTGCTATGTTTATCATGATTATTAACTGCTTGATTACGGCACCGCTCCTGAGCCCCGGATCGGTGGCTCTCAGCAGTCCCTTCGAAATGAAGGCGGTGGATGAGGGGCAGAAGGGACGGGAGGCTCCAGCTACATGAGGTTTGGGAGTCAGACAGCCTGCAGGAAGTGGGTTAAATGCCCTGAATGCCTGGAAAATCCACCCCAGCCGGGGCCTCAACCTCAGCTGCCTTCCCGGCCCCGGCCCCGGCCTCCAGGGAAAAGCCATTCAGAGGCAATAGAGACTGACAGGGATCCAGAATCAGGCAAAGAAAGGTCGGAATCCCAGAGCTAAAATCGGAGGTTTCCTGGGAGCCGCCCTGGGAGAGAAGCAAACGCTCGCCGTGGGCTCCGGCGAGGCTGTGCTGTCCACGGAGATGCCGAGCCCAGCAGGAGCGAGGCCTGGCTCCGAGCACCAGGCTTCTATTTTGGTCTACCGCCCGTGGTGGGGGTTTCTGACTTTGGCAGGATCTGGGGACCTACGGTCCAAAGAAGCAGGGCTGGGGAAACACCCCCCGCTCCCTAGGGGTATCGCCGTACAGGGCCTCGCCCTTCGCTTTCCCCCCAGCCCACAGGGTGTGGGTTTGTATCCCTCATCTTTACGCACAAAAGAACTCGCTCCAAGCCAGGCTGAGCCCCAGCTGGGCCCGAACCGTCGATCGTAACTCAATCCCCATTCCCCTGAGGGGGCTGGTTTCCCTACAAGCCCACGGGGCCGGCTAGCGTGGCATTAATCCCAATCCTAAACGGGAGACACTGGAGCTGGCTTCCTTCTGCCGAGGTTTGTATGGGGGTGACGCAGGTAAGGAAGGGGGGATAGCTGGCCCGAGGGTTATAGCTGGCACCTGGTGTAAGTGGAAATTACATCCCAGGGTACTGAGCAGAGTCATTTGGCTGAGGAGAGGGTGCTGAAAGGAGCGCAGGACTCGGACTTGCCTTCTTACTCATCTCTGTCGCTTTAAAAGGCAGAAGAAGAATGAGGAGCAGCATGGCCTAGAGGATAGAACCTGGGCCTGGGAGTCAGAAGGACCTGGGCTGTGTAACTGTGGGCCGGTCATTTAACCTCTCTGTGCCTCAGTTCCTTCATCTGGAAAATGGGGGTTAAGATCGTGAGCCCCATGTGGGACATAGCCTGTGTTCCACCTGATTAGCTTGTGTCTACCCCAGTGCTTAGAAGAGTGCCTCGCACACAGTAAGTACTTAGCAAATACCATTTTTTTAAAAAAAAGTTCCTGAGGAACTCCTTAACCCCGTCAGCCCCTGGGACATGCACTATTTCCTCTTCCCTTCCTATCTTTCCTTCCGCACAGGAGGTTTTCTAGTATCTGGGCTGCAGGAGCAAGGCAGAGGGAAGAATCCTTTTTTGGCAGAGCCAGGACCTCCATTCTCACCAAAGGCCTCGTTCCCCCATCCCTCCCTCCCACCCCGTGTAGCCATGTGCAAAATTACAGCCCTGGACATTGCCGGAGGAAGGCTGCCCCCTTCTCTCACTCCCACTTTCCCTCCCTCCCTCTCTCCACCTCAAATACCAATTCACAGTCAGCGTCCAGGCTCTTCCTCAATCCTCCCCATCTTACATTTCTTCACCCCACTACTCCCCACCTCCCTCTCTTCGTTCCTTCCAAGGCAACCTTCTAACCATCCCTCACTCTCTATTCCCTCACTCCCATCCCTTTCTTCACGTTGCTTCCCAGGCCAGGACCTCCCTCTTCCCTCCAATCCGACAGACCACGGCACTTCTCCTGTTTAAAGCCCATCGAAATCTCAACTTTCACCCTGAATTCTTTCCAACGAGCCTTCCTCAGTTGATTCCCCGCACCTTAAATTGGACCAACTCAACAGCCACGTCTAGTCCAATCCAACCGACGGCTTAGATGTCACGGCGTTTGAGGCTGAGCTTTTCTGTGATATTAAATAACTTATGGTATCCGTTAAGCACTTCCTGACTGCAATATACTGAACTAAACACTTGGGAACGTAACTTGTATCTGCCCCAGCACTTAGTACAGTGTTTGGTACATATTATTATTAGTGTCTTCATCACATCAAAAGCCACAAGAATCTCATCTTCCGACTGCCGGCGGTCAAATTTAAGGATGATGTCGCGTGTTGCCATTGAGGGTTTCCTGGCTCTGGCTAAATGTGTGATTCCAGTTTTCTTCAAGCTTATTCTCAGTCACGAGCAAACCAACTCTGAGAAGTGATTCATAATCATTTCCAAATCTTGTGTCTCTGTCTCCAGAGCCCATGTGTCAGCGCAACAGCAGTTTCTAGGCTCAGGGTCTCAAAGAGAAGCAGCGTGGCCTAGTGGAAAGGCCGCGGGCCTAGAAATCAGAGGACCTGGTTCCCATCCCGGCTCTGCGGCTCGTCCGCTGTGTCATCTTGGGCAAGACACGTCGCTGCTTTGTGTCTCAGTTATTTCAGCTGTAAAATGGGGTTAAGACGGTGAGCCCCACGTGGGATATGGACCGTGTCCAACCTGATTAGCTCGTCCCTACCCCGGCGGTTAGTACCGTGTTGAGTACAGAGTAAGTGCTTAACAAATATCGTTCCAAAAAAAAAAAAGAGAGACATGGAGTTGAAGAGTTTCCCGGTGGATAGGAAACAAATTTGCTGTGTCCTCACGCCTGGCAGCCTAGAATAGATGGAATAGAATCAGACATATCAGCGAGCTCTATTTCACTCAGATGGTGATGGGACACGGTCAGTTCAGGACACCTTCAAAGTTGGCTTCCCCAGACATACCCCCATCAGTCAATCAATCAGTGGTATTTATTGAGCGCTTACTATGTACAGAGCACTATACTAAAGTCTTGGGAGAGTAGGATGCAACATTCCCTGCCCATAATGAGCTTACAGTCTAGAGGGAGAGACAGATATTAATATGAATCAGTGATTAATGTACACCATATAATTTAATGGAGTCGGTGAACCGCTCGAGGCGGTCAAATTAGCTTAGCAGATGCTCTAGCCGTGAACTGTTGATAGAGTCAGATGCCTTGAAATGCAGGGAATGCGGTGGAGAGACCGTGGCGTTCCCTGTCCTTTCTCCATATCTGTTACAAGGATCCCACCGGCTGTGCCGTGTACCGGTCCGAAGCCGCAGGGAATGCAGATAAGTGCACCGTTGACTGGGTTCGTCAGTAGCCAGTGAGCAGAGAATGGGCTGGAGTTGAACTCTGGGAGTGAAGGAGGGGTTTTGGCTACGGGGCAGCCAACTTTGGGGGAATTGACAGACACCGGTGGGATGTGGGAACAGAGTAGGGCTCGTGACGGGACTGAAGCTAGGAATTTGGACAGACTGGAACCAGACTGGGAGAGTAGCCAATGCAGGTTCTGGGGAGGCCGCGTAAGGCGGAGCTCACAGGTCCAGAATTGAATGGTTTGGAGGTGGAGATGCCAGTCGGGAGCCTCCCTCGCTGTCCCACCACAAATCTCAGCTGCTGTGGGACCCTGCAACCTGGCAGATCCCAGAAGGTACACTTGGCTACAGCTGAGACAATGGCTTTGCGATAACGCCTCCGGGACAGAGTTCTTATCGGAGAGTTAGCCGGGCTGGATGCATCCTCATAACACCCTCATCTCAGTTCGGGTGGTCCCAGTGACCACTGAGGCTCGCCAGGGCCTCGGCTCTTCCCAGAAGGGGTGCGACCGCGGGCTCTGGAAGGGGAAGCCAACGCCCCTGGTGACGCCAGCCAGAGGACGATGCCTGTCGAGGCCTGGCAGAGAGGCGCGAGGTATCCCAAGGTTGTCATATCGACTCAGTCCTGTTGCTGGGTGATTTGTGACCCTGTTTCCCTGTCCCAGGAGGACTTCTCCGGGCAGAAGAGCCAGGGGTCTCAGCAAGAGGCGGTAGAAGAGACCCCACTGGGGCTCAGGAGTGGAGGTCTTGCCATCTCAAGCTGTCATCTCATATCCCCATTATTTGGAGAAATCCTGGGGGAGGGCGGAGCTCTGAAGTTGGGCGGAGGCCTAAAACTACAGATTTTTCCCTGTGCGAGGGAAGCGGGCGCCGGAGGTGGAGTAATCCTGGGTGCATAGTGCCGCTCTGGGACGGAGAGTGGGTCGCGGCTGAGTCACGGGGTCGAGGCCCGCTCACGCTGGGCCTTGAGAAGGTGAGAGTTATCCATCCTGCCTTGCTCCCGCCCGCAGGGTGGGTGGGCGAGGCGGGAATAATAATGATGGCCCTTGTTAAGCACCTACTATGTGCCAAGCACCGGAGTAGACCCGAGTTAACTCAGTTGTCCCACGTGGGGCTCGCGGTCTTAATCCCCATTCTTTCAGATGAGGTAACTGAGGCACAGGGAAGTGAAGTGACTTGCCCAAAGCCCCACAGCCGGCCAGAATCCTTCTTAGGGGGAGAGCCTGGATCAGCGAGCCGGAGGATGTGCTGGGGACTGCACCAAGGGGACCGGATGGGCTGAAAGGCGTTCGGGCGACCGCAGGGCCGACGTGGTGAAGGTCCCAGCTTTACCTCAGGTCCCTCGCATTCCCTCCAGAGCTGCTCTGGCCGGGGCCGTGAGTCTTCCTGGCGTTTGGCCCCGGCGGGGTCCTGATGGTAACCAAGTTTACGCTTTCAGGGCAACACACACCCTCCCTCCCCCGCGGTTTTGCCGAAGAGGCCAAGTAAGGCGCGGCGTGCCTTTGACACAATTAAATGGGCTGAGCACCAGGGAGCTGGCTCTAAGGGCAGAGATGAAGAGAGGCCTCCTGAAAGGGGAGATTGTACAGCTGGACAGAGGGAGCGGGGGCCCGCACCGTTGGGGGAGGGCCGCAGGGAGGGGGCTGCACTCCAGCATTCCCGCTGAAATGCCTCGCTCCCGACCCTCAGCTCTCAGGCTGTAACCCCCAGCTCCCAGGGAGAGACGCCTCCCATCCTGCGCCTCCCCGAGCGACGGGGAAACAGGGAAAGGGTTTGGCCGAGGGCAGGATGCCCTCTGCAGTAGCGCTGCGCGGCTGCACGTTCGGAGCTGACGACGACAGCGGGATGAGTGGATCATCCAACCTGACAGGTCAATCCATCGGGGGTGTTTATTGAGCCCTTCCTACGTACTAAGCCGCTTGGGAGAGCTAACAGACACATTCCCCGCCCCCAGCGAGCTACCAATCTAGGTGAAGACGATCAAAGAGAAGAGAGTGGACTCCGCTGGCAGTCAGGGCCACCTGGGTCCATAGAGATAGAAGTTCATATTTTGCTGTACGTGTAGGCAGTCGATCATATTTATTGAGCGCTTACTGTGTGCAGAGCACTTTACTAAGCTCTTGGGAGAGTACGCTACAACAGCGGACCCATTCCCTGCCCACAGAGAGTCTAGAGGGGGTCACGGGCATTATTATAAATTATATTTATCTGTAATTATATTTATATATGTATATATATATGTAATTATATGTATCTGCAATTATAAATAATTACAGATACGAGCGAAAGTGCTGTGAGGCTGGGAGGGGTGACGGATACGGGGAGCGAGTCAGGGTGGTGCAGAAGGGGGAGAAGAGGAAAGGGAGAAGAGGAAATGCGCCTTCAATAAGGTTCCGAAGAGGGGGAGAGTCACTGTCTGTCGAATTTGAGGAGGGAGGGCCTTCCAGGACAGAAGCAGGACGTAGGCGAGACGGCGGCGGCAAGATAGTCGAGACCGAGGTAGAATTAGAGTGAAGGGTCCTGTCTGGGTTGTAGTAGGAGAGTGGTGAGGAGAAGGGGTAAGCTTCTGTTTGATGTGGAGGTGGATGGGTGACCACTGGAGTCTCTTGAGGAGTGGGGAAACATGGCCTGAACGTTTTGTAAAAAAAATAAAAAATGATCCGGGCAGCAGAGCGAAGTATGGACTGGAGTGGGGAGAGGCGGGAGGCAGGGAGGTCAAGCCAGGAGGCTGATACGGTGCTCGAGGTGGGATAAGAAAAAATACGGTCGCAAATACATATTCGGTTGAAGGCCAATTTAATTATGGACAAGATAATTGGGGAAAATCACCAATCCAGAAACCAGGAAGCTCCATCCTGAGCCTTTATCAGTGTAATCCTCCATTTTAAAATTCACCTTTTCATACTCTTGCTGGTCCCAGGTTTATGTTTTCCTTCCCGCTCTCGCCGTATCTGTGTCCGCTTGTTTTTCCATGAGATGGTAAATGTTCTGAGGGCAGGGACCGTGCCATCTACTGTTACGGTACTGAAAAACCCCGCTCTTAACTGGTTCCCTAAAAACGCTGTTAAAAGTGCACAGACCAAAGTTTAGAGGAAATCATGTGAAGTCCACTGATGCGTTCCATATTGACCAAAACAATATGAATATGTTTTCCAAAAGTGATACGATCATTAATGCTATTCATTAACTTTCACGATAGATGAATTTAAACAATGAAGTTACGATTTGGTGACGTTTTCTTTAATTGCATTAATGATAATACAGTCGTTAATGCTATTCAACTTTCACGATAGATGAATTTAAACAATTCAGTTTTACGATTTGGTGATGTTTTCTTTAATTGTATTAGTGATGATACAATCGTTAATGCTATTCATTAACTTTCACGATAGACGAATTTAAACAATTAAGTTTTACGATTTGGTGACGGTTTCTTTAGTTACCCTCACCCACGTTTTGCGTGCTCAGCTGCGTCCGGAGGCTTCAGAATGGCCACTCGAACTGCCAGATTTATGCTCTCCTGATGTTCATCACTTCCGGCGCCTGGCTGCTCAAAGACGACAGGAGGCAGGTGGCCCAGTGGAAAGGGCAGGGAGGGCCGGAAGTCAGGAGACCTGGGTTCTAGGCCCAGTATCACCAGTAGCCTGCTGGGTGACCTTGAACAAGTCACTTACCTTCTCTATGTCGCAGTCTCCTGAACTGAAAAATGGGCATGGCGCAACTGTTCTCCCTCTTCAATAATAATGTTGGTATTTGTTAAGCGCTTACTATGTGCCAAGCACTGTTCTAAGCGCTGGGGGAGATACAGGGTAATCAGGTTATCCCATGTGAGGTTCACATTTAATCCCCATTTTACAGATGAGGTAACTGAGGCACCGAGAAGCTAAGTGACTTGCCCACAGTCCCACGGCTGACAAGTGGCAGAGCCGGGGTTCGAACCCATGACCTCTGCCTCCCAAGCCCGGGCTCTTGCCACTGAGCCATGCTGCTCTTCAACCAGGTGCTCCGTAGGGGACAGTATCCTTGTCCAGTCGGATTATTCATTAGTATTTATTGAGCGCTTACTATGTGCCCAGCACTGTACTAAGCGCTTGGAATGGACAATTTGACAACAGATAGAGACAATCCCTGCCCACTGACGGGCTTACAGTCTAAGCGGGGGAGACGGACGGACAAAAACAGTAGCAGTAAATAGAATCGAGGGAATGTACACCTCATTAACAAAATAAATAGGGATTATCTTCCCTCCGGCACATAGTAAGTGCGTAGTAAATATCACCATTATTATTATTATCCGATGGCTGCTCTCCTGGCCATCCGTACCTGTTGTTACCCATTGTTATTTGAGGTCTTGTGTTGGGCTGAATATATCTTTGATCTTGTTGGGGCTGTAAGGTGGCGTGGATGTGCCCAGGAGGTGGAGAGCAGGCCCAGGGCTAGGAGCCTGTGCCCAGACGCATGCTTGGAGCACTATCCCAGAGGGTCAGAGAGCTTCTTAAATTAAAAAAAATCAGTGATGGTATTTGTTAAGCGCTTACTAGGCTCAGAGCACTGTTCTAAGTGCTGAGCGATACAAGATGATCAGGTTGTCCCACGTGAGGCTCACAGTTTTCATCCCCATTTTACAGATGAGGGAACTGAGGCCCAGAGAAGGCAAGTGAAGTCACACAGCTGGTAAGCGGCGGGGCCGGGATTCGAACCCACGACCTCTGACTCCCAAGCCCCGGCTCTTTCCTCTGAGCCGCGCTGCTTCTCTATCTTACGGGATAGCACTAAGAGAAGAGGGTATAATGGGGCACCGTCGTGCTTTCCTAAATGTCTGTCGGTGTTCTGCAAAACAGCCACAGCACAGAAGCCGCGTGGCTCAGTGGAAAGAGCCCGGGCTTGGGAGTCGCATCCCGGCTCTGCCACCTGTCAGCTGTGTGACTGTGGGCCAGTCACTTCACTTCTCTGTGCCTCACTTACCTCATCTGTAAAATGGGGATTGACCGGGAGCCTCGCGTGGAACGACCTGATTACCCTGTATCTACTCCAGCGCTTAGAACAGTGCTCTGCACATAGTAAGCGCTTAACAAATGCCAACGTTATTACATTATTGCTCAGTAAATACAAATGAATGGATTCTGGGAACCACACTATAGGGCAGGAATCCAGAGAGAGCAGCGAGAATCTCCTGGGAAGCGGCGGCACAGAAGATCACGTGCTTTTTCTACTTGTCCCACCGTAAATCCGGGTGAAGTAATTTGTGAGGATGATGGTGAGGCGGCGGGTGCCGATGAGACTGTGTCAGCAGCCCCAGGTCTTTGCTGTTCCACATCGGGGAAGGCAACGGAACAGCCCAGAACTGCCGTCTCTCTCTTCGGACAGAGTTGTTCCCGGTGATGCGACCGGTCGACTCCGCTCCCCGCACGTCCGGCCAGCCGGGCGGAGGAGGGAGCAGGGAGCAGGAGAATCCAGGCCACGTGGGGAGCCGGCACATTCCTGCTGCCCCGGGATGCAGCCATTTCTCCCCTCTGAGGCTACCCAGTAGTTGGGAACGGCTTTCGCCAGCCGCAGTGGGCAACTCCGGGGCCGCTGGCAAGTGGCTCTGGTTGTCCCCGATGTGTGACTCCCCTCCGACGCCTGTTTTTTTCCCGCACAGGTATATGATGGTCCACACGCGACGTCTGAGCTCCTTCTCCACAGGTGTGGCCAGCAGCTTCCTGACTCCATCACCTCCTCCGGCAACACGGTGGTGGTGCGATTTCAGTCCGGCCAGGCCACGCAGCACCGGGGTTTCTGGGCACGCTTCACCGAAGGCAAGTTTGGCACAAAGGCCCTTGACGCCCTTCCAGCGGGGGGCCTAAAGCTCCTTTCTTCCCCCTGGGGAGTGGGAGCATTTGATCTGCAGTGGGAATCTGGGCCAACCCGGGCCTCCAAGGTCACCTAAGAGGTCACCACCCTCTGTGTCCCACCATATTCCCCCCACAGTGTCCCTGTGCTGGGTATTCAGGCAGTGCCCTAGGCCCCACCAGTGCCAGGGGAATGGGGCTAGCGGGAGCTCTAGACTCTAAATCATATTCCCGACGCTCTTGAGAGACTTCCCATTGGGCTTCGAGCCCTGTAAGCCCTCAACTGCCTTGCCGTTTAATAATGGTAATAATAATAATAATGTTGGTATTTCTAGAGCACTGTTCTAAGCGCTGGGGGAGATACAGGGTGATCAGGTTGCCCCACGTGAGGCTCACAGTCTTAATCCCCATTTTACAGATGAGGCCCAGAGAGGTGAAGTGACTCGCCCACGGTCACACAGCTGCCAAGTGGCAGAGCGGGGATTCGAACCCATGGCCTCTGACTCCCAAGCCCGGGCTCTTTCCACTGAGCCGCGCTGCTTCTCTACGTTCTCTACGTTTAGCGGAGGTGGCTCCTAGGACAGACGGGAAGGGCCTCGGGGTTGCATCTGGGTCTCACTGTCTCGCAAGGGCGAACAAATTCTGCCCAGAGGTAGAACGTTCAGCGAGCCGTTGACCTGGGTGCAGGAGCCCAGGAGGGTAGGGAAATGGCTAAATTACGATCGTTTACAACGACGAGTCTCTCTCCCTGGCAGCTGAGCCTCTGTGAGCGGGAGGGAAAGCTCCGGGTCCAGAGGCGCCCGAAGAAACAGCCCCAAGTGGGACGTGACTGATTCTAGGGAGCTTTCGTGTGCAGATTGTAATAATTCCCCATCTCTCCAGGGAGAAAGAGTTCTCTTCCCCTTGCCCCGAGTCCTCAGGGGAATCAGAGGGAACACTGGGGCCAAAACACCCGGACTCTACCGGTTATCTGTAACCGGTGGAAAAGTGGAAAGCTGTCTTGGCACCCCCAAATCCAGACCGTAGGATATGAAGAGAGGGGCCGCGCTCTGATGGAGCGCCAGCTCCTCAGGGACCGGTCGCCGTGGTTAGAGAAATCGAGCTGGGCCACCCCATCCAAACCAGAATCCTCAGGGCCACCGATCTCGTCCTACCGTAGCCCCCTCTCTCTTCTCCTGCTGGTTTTTTCCTGTCACGTTTCCCGTTAGGTCTTTCATTCAATGACAGATGAGTTGTCTGCGGGATTCAATTCTTCGCTGAGAAAGGCCAATCTCGTATGTGCCAGTTGTACATAATTGATCCATCAGCTGATAGTCCAGGGCAGCTGTCGAGATGGTATTTACTACTAATAATAATGATGTTGGTATTTGTTAAGCGCTTACTATGTGCAGAGCACTGTTCTAAGCACTTGGGGGAGATACAGGGTCATCACGTGAGGCTCGCAGTCTTCAACCCCATTTCACCGAGGCGGGAACTGAGGCCCAGAGAAGTGAAGTGACTTGCTCACAGTCGCGCAGCTGACGAGTGGCGCATCCGGGATACGAACCCAAGACCTCTGACTCCCAAGCCCGGGTTCCTTCCACTGAGCCACGCTATTTCTCTGTGTGCAGATCACTCTACTACTAATAATAATGATCAATTATGGTATCTGTTTAGCGCTTACTATGTGCCAGGCACAGTGGACACAGTCCCTGTCCCACATGGGGCTCACAGTCTCCATCCCCATTTTACAGACGAGGTAACTGAGGCCCAGAGAAGTGAAGCGACTTGCCCAAGGTCACAGAGCAGAGAAGCGGCGGAGCTGGGATTAGAACCCACGACCTTCTGACTCCCAGCCCCCCGCTCAAGTACTTGGGAGAGTAAAATGTCACACATTTCGTAGATACGTGCCCTGCCCATAAGGAACTTGGAATCTAGAAGGGGAGACAGACGTAAAATAAATCGCAGGTGTCGGGGGACTGAGGGTGGGGGAAATAACGGGTGAGAGTGCAAGGGTGAAACAGAAGGAAGTGGGAGTAAGGGAAAGCCAAAGAGAGCAAGTGTGTCCAGTGGGGTGGGTGAAGTCAGTCAATCGCTCGTACTTACTGAACACTTGCTCGTGTGCAGAACACTGTCCTAAGTGCTTGGGAGAGAACGATGCAACAGATAAGTTCCCTTCCCACGACACGGTCTACGGGAGGAGACAGCCATTCATATGAGTAAAATTACAGATATGCACATAAGCGCCGTGGGGCTGGGAGGATGAAGCAAGTCAAGGTGATGCAGAGGACGTGGGAGAGGAGGAAAGGAGGGCTTAGGGAAGACATCTTGGAGGAGATGCGGCTTCAGTAAGGCTTTGAAGGAAGAGAGATTAGAAGCGGGAGAGCATTTCAGGCCGGAGGCGGGGTGTGGGTGAGAGGTCAGCGGCGAGACAGACGGGATGGAGATACACCGGGTAAGTTGGCATTAGAGGAGCCAAGTATGTGGCTGGGTTGTAGTAGGAGGGGACAAAGTGATGGAAAGGCTCTGGCTGCAGCGTGGAGAGGGAGGGTGGGCATAGAGAAAACAGCGTGATATAATTACATCCTGATTCGACTGTAAGCCCGTCGTCGGGCAGGGATTGTCTCTACCTGTTGCCGAATTGTATATTCCAAACGCTTAGTTCAGTGCTCTGCACATAGCGCTCAATAAATACTATTGGATGACTGAATGACTATAATAACAATGTTGGTATTTGTTAAGCGCTTACTATGTGCCGAGCACTGTTCTAAGCGCTGGGGGAGATACAGGGTCATCAGGTCGTCCTAGGCGAGGCTCACAGTTAATCCCCATTTTACAGTTGAGGTCACTGAGGCACAGAGAAGTGACGTGACTCGCCCACGGTCACACAGCTGACAAGCGGCAGAGCCGGGAGTCGAACCCGTGACCTCTGACTCCGAAGCCCGGGCTCTTTCCGCTGGGTCTCATGTAACATGGGAGCCCCCTCCCTCCCGAAGCCAAATAGACCCAGGGAACACGGGGGCCTCGATCCGACTCTGCAGACGGGTTACGGCCAATCTGTGTTTGCTCCCCAGCCTGCGGCAGCACCATAATCACGGCCTCCAGCGGGGCGATCTCCTCTCCGACGTTTCCGGCCAGGCATCCGAGCCATCAGAACTGCAGCTGGGTGGTTCGAGCCCGACACCCCTGTAAGTAGAGATATCTCTGGGAGACCTCCGGGGGATGTGGTGGAACGAGAAGACCTTCCTCCTTTAGGTCCTCTGAAAGCCCCGCCTGCTCCCGGGCCCAAAGGGAACGGGAATATCCTGGTCAGCCAGAGCCGGCTTCATCCATCTGATTAAATTGACAGACTGAGGGGAAGGTGTCCAGCCGAGCCCGCTGCCAGGCCCGGGGCTGGGGTCAAGCCCACCGTGATGGAGCTGGGCTGGGCGAGGCCGACGTGCTGAATGGGGGCAGGTGAGAAGAGCCGGGGGCATCAAAGCCCATTTCACTGAAAGCATTCATTCATTCAGTAGTATTTATTGAGCGCTTACTATGTGCAGAGCACTGTACTGAGCGCTTGGAATGGACAAATGGGCAACAGATAGAGACGGCCCCCGCCCTTTGACGGGCTTACGGTCTAATCGGGGGAGACGGGCGGACGAGAACGACGGCGATAAATCGAGTGGAGGGGAAGAACATCTCATTAAAACAATGGCAAATCAATAGAATCAGGGTACATCTCATTAAAACAAATAGGGTGATGAAGATATATACGGTCGAGCGGACGAGTACGGTGCCGAGGGGGTGGGACGGGAGACGGGGAGGAGGAGAGGGAAATGGGGGAGAAGAGGGTTTAGCTGCGGAGAGGTGAACGGGGGCGTAGAGCGAGCAGAGGGAAAGCGGGGGAGGGCCAGGCGCCGGAGAAAGGCCGCCCCGAGTTTCTGATCCATCCGTGAATCAGTCAGTCAACAGAGTTTATTGAGCACTGAGCTAAGCACATGGGAGAATTAGCAGACGCGATCCACGTCCCCAAGAGCTTCCGCTCTGCTGGGGGAGACAGATGCTAAAAAAAAACCCCACGGGTAGAGGGAGGGATAGAATATAATAATGGTGGTATTTGTTAAGCGCTTACTAGGTGCAAATCACCGTTCTGAGCGCTCGCTGGGGGGATATAAGGTAATCAGCTTGTCCCAGTTTTAATCCCCATTTTACCGACGAGGTAACTGAGGCACAGAGAAGTTAAATGACTTGCCCAAAGTCACACAGCTGGCAAGCGGCAGGATTCAAACCCAAGACCTCTGACTCCCGAGCCCGGGCTCTTGACGCCGAGCCGCGCTGCTTCTCTCTAATATGAGAAATGTACATAAGTTAAGGGGGGTGGGTCAGGTGACCCCCACAATCAGCGATGACAACACAGCCACCTACCCTGTCTCACAAGCCTGCAACCTGGGTTCGAATCCCAGCGGTGCCTCAGGGTTGAGAAGCAGCGTGGCTCAGTGGAAAGAGCCCGGGCTTGGGAGTCAGAGGTCGTGGGTTCTGATCCCGGCACCTCCGCTTGTCAGCTGGGTGACTTGGGGCAAGTCGCTGAACTTCTCTGAGCCTCGTTTACCTCATCTGTAAAATGGGGATCGAGACGGTGAGCCCCACGTGGGACAACGCGATCACCTTGGAACCCCAGCGCTTAGAACAGTCCTTTGCCCATAGTAAGCGCTTAACGAAAGCATTATCGTCATCATTTGGGACAAGTGGTACCTAAATGTTTAGGAAACATGGGCCTACGCCCATGGGTGACAGAGGAGGGTGGGAAAATAGGACGGGGAGAGGGGAGAACGGTCAAGGAAGTCATTTTAATAGGACTTTGAAGATGGGGAGGTGGTGAGGGGGGAAGCAGGCCAGAGAGAAGGTGTGAGCGAGGGGTCGGCGGTGAGAGAGGCGAGAACGAGATCGTTAAATAGGTTGTTACCTTCATCCCCATGTTCCAGATGAGGTAACGGAGGCAACAGAGAAGTGACTGGCCCCAAGTCACCCGGCTGACAAGCGGCGGAGGCGGAATTAGAACCCGTGCCCTCTGACTCCCGAGCCCGGGCTCTTTCCACTGAGCCACGCTCCTTCCCCTCTGTCCTCTATTGTTTCATCCTACCAGTCGTTCAGTTCAGTAACCATCTCCCCCACTAGATTGTAAGCTCCTTGAGGGCGGGAATGGTGTCTGCTTACTCCCTTATACTCCCAAGTGCAGAGCGCACTGCTCTGCACGCTGTAAATGCTCAATAAATATCACCGATTGATAGGATACAGAAATTTTCTATTTCCCCCAAGCCCCGCGCTCCCCTCTGTAGGAGTGAGCGTGTCTGTGTGTGAGCGGCCTGTGGCTGACGGATGCCTCAAGTCACCCTTCTCTGCCTCTCAGCGTTCCTGGGCGACCCCGTGTCTGATTCGAACCCACCCCAGGGTTATGGGCTAAGCGACTCGGCTGGGAAGGGGAATTCAATTGCAGGTGATCCCTAGCCCGCCGTTGCTCCGCACGCCCACCCCCTCTCTGTTCTAGTCAATCACATCTCCCTGTCGTTTACCGCCTTTGACCTGGAGGGAAGCGTCAACTGTTCCCGGGATTCTGTAGAAGTTTTGGATGGAGCCAGTGACGACGCTCCCGTTCAAGGTACTCTGCTCTTCGATGGTTTCCTCGGGTGGGTTGGCTCAGAGGTGCCGGGCTTCTCATCTTCCAGTCGCCGAACCACGGCTCCTCGCGGTGAAGCTGAGAAAGATTAGCATTTGGGATGGAATGCTCCCCTAACCGCCGACGGGCCGGCCGTGACTGGAAAATGCCCTTCCGGGGGACACGGGGTTTAGGGGGGTACTTTGGCCTGTGGGAGACGAGCTCAGGGCCGGGGAACCACGCCGACTCCAAATGTGTGAACTACCGGATGACTTCCGGGCAGACCCTGAGGGCCGGTCGCGTTGTGACCCCGCTGGCCACAGCGGATGAGTCCAGCACCGGTTTTCGTTGGCCCCCGTGAGCCTTGACTGGGAGGGTGAGGTCCTGCCTTGTGTCCCTGGCCACGATACCTACTTTCCTTGTCTTTCTGTTGGGGCTTAGGACGTTACTGTGGCTCCACTTTACCGGCCCCGGTCACTTCTTTCAGCAACTCACTGATCATCAGGTTCGTCTCCTATTCCATCTTGGCGTCGAAGGGCTTCCGCGCGGTTTACGAGGCTTCGTCTTCAGGTGAGACTTCCGGTCTGTGAGGCTGCCGGGCAGAGAAGCCGTAGGGGTCCTCGAGAATCCTGGCCGTTTTACTTCGGAGGGGCGGGGCTTGATGGTGTCCCCTCCCTGGTGACCCTGTTTTCCCGGCCAGCCACGGTGCAGAGGTGGTATCTTTGGGCGTAGGGAGCTAATCTCAGACCGAGGGACCGCAGGCTAATATGGCAGTGAGATGAGCGGAGAGCACGCCCGACTGCGACTTGGGGAATTTGCCTCCCAGCTCATCTCCACGGCTCCAACTGGGAGTCTCGGACGAGTCCCCAGGGCCCCTCGGTTTCTCCGTCTGTGAAAGGGTTTCAAGCGTCACCTACCTCGGTGGGCTAGGATGGGCCGGCTTGGGAACATCTGAATCTCACTGGAACGATGGCCGGCGGTATTATTCGCTTGCAGCTTTCCAGAGCCCTCCCAGGCAACTGATTCAATTGTAGTATTCCCACGGCACGGGCTGCGCTCTGGCAGGTCTCCCCAGTCGCCTTTCCAGTAAGGGCACTGGGAGATTTTGGCATTCAGCAGGACAGTGGGTGAACGCGGTCTGGTCCAGTCCAAGTTCCCTGTCTGGGGAGCTGTGGGAGGGAAAGGAGAGGTAAGGAGGATTCCCAGCACGGGGGCTGGGCCTGGGGCCGGCCTGGCCTCTCTCCGGGTCTGGGCCCAGATTTATTTCATTCATTCATTCATTCTATAGTATTGATTGAGCGCTTACTATGTGCAGAGCACTGTACTAAGCGCTTGGAATGTACAAATCGGTAACAGATAGAGACGGTCCCTGCCCTCTGACGGGTTTACGGTCTAATCGGGGGAGACGGACAGACGAGAACAATAGCAATAGATAGAATCAAGATTTACTGGTAGCCTGAAGGGCCCAGTGACAGCCTGGACTAAACTGGCAGGGAGAGCCAGGGTGCCCAACCTAAGGTCTCAGCACCAACAGCACATGGTAATGATGATGATGATGATGATTGTGGTATTTGTTAAGCGCTTACTATGCGCCAAGAACTGTTCTAAGCGCTGGGGGGATACAAGGTCATCAGGTTGTCTCACACGGGGCTGACGGTCTTCACCCCCATTTTACAGATGAGGTAACTGAGGCCCAGGAAAATGAAGCGACCTGCCCCAGATCACCATCACCACTCTTTCTCAGGTCTCCCTCATGGGTTTACACTCCACCCCTTGGGTACAGCCAGGCTCAGCGGAAATTTGGAGTCCGGCCGGCCAACTGCAGGCTGGGGACTGGAGGCGGCTTCCCTAAGACTTGGCGCTCCGCCTCTCTGCCGATCCCACGGACGGCGAGGCCGGTACCAGACCAGAGATTTTCCAGATTACCGTTTGGAGCAAGGAGGCTCTAATCTCAAGGACATGCCTAGTGGGTGTCAGTTAGTCGATCGTATTTACTGAGCACTCGCTGTGTGCAGAGTACTGTTCTCGGTGCTTGGGATAGCGCCACACAACAATAAACAGACACAATGCCTACCCTCAAAGAGTTTCCAGCCTACAGAGGGAGGTAGACAATAATAGAAGTAATGACAGATACGTTCAAAAGTGATGTGGAGATGGAAGAGAGAGTCTTGGGGTTGGGCCCATTTCCTTAAACTTCATCTGCCATACTTGCCCCCGCGTAGGGTAGAGGGGAGTCAGTTCCACCCCCAGCGTGACGCCCAGCATGTTCCCAAGGCCCCCAGCATGATGTCACAGCGTGGCCCGCCCCCCGCCCAGCTCCCATCATAGCTCCCTGCGTGATTCTCCAACATGGCCCCAGAATAGCTCCCAGCATGGCCCCCGGTGGAGTCGGCCTAGCGGCGATAGCCCAGCAGGAAGTGAGGAGGAGCTTCGGGGGAGAGGGGATCTTTAGGAGAAAGCTTTCTGCTGCTTCAGTACCTCCAGTTTTTAAGCCCCACTCTCAGGTAAGCCCCAGGCCACGCTCCCACTCCCCGCGCTGTCCTGCCATGCTTCAGCTACACTCTCTTTGTCACTCTCGTGCCTCCCTCCCGTCCACCCCGCTGACAAGCCCAAGGCCATGCCGTGGCCTTGCTCGCCCCTCCATCCTCCTTGTTGCCTACCACACTCCAAGAGCTACCCCCCACCATACTCCCTCCGTCCTGCCACACTCCCAGAGCTTGTCCACAGGATCTGCCCTGCCACTGGCTAATGGTTGTAGTAAGGTGGGCATCACCCTCCCAGTTACCCTCCCTCCACTTCCACCAAGACGCCCCTTCATGTTTTCTTGCGGGGAGATTAAGCACTTACTCTGTGTCAGATACTGGGTATTTGAGGCTAATCGGGTTCGATACGGCCTGGGTCCCACATGGGGCTCGTGGTCTCGACCCCATTTTACGGATGAGGCACAGAGAAGCTGTCTTGTCCAAGGTCACACAGCGGACAAATGGTGGGACAGGGATTAAAACACTTCTGACAGCCAGACTTCCTTCTGACTCCTAGGCTCACGTCCTATCCACTTGACCGCGCTGCTCTCGCGCTGGTTTCCTTTGCGTGGAGAATCTGAGATGCGAGATATGTGGGTAGAGGAGGCTCTTCCCCCCTCTAGGCCAAGCACCGTGTCCTCCCTCTGCCGAAAGAGAGAGTCCGGCTGGATGGCCTGTGCTCATCCTTTATCGATTTGCTCTTTCTCTCTCTCCCCACCTCCCTCTCCCCACCCCCAAGCCTGCGGAGGAGCCTTCCACGTGGACGAAGGAGTCATCAACAGCCCCGGCTACCCCGACCCCTATCCGACCAACACAGAATGCGTCTGGACCATTCTCAGCTCTCCCGGAAACCAGTTCCAGCTGTCGTTCGTGTAAACCTGGGCCCAACAGGGCTGGGGGTGCGAGGTCCGGGGGCGGGGGGGCGTGAGTGAAAAGAGCCTTGGGAGGAAAGTGCTGCGGGAAGGGGAGCTGCGGAAACGGTGCGTCCGGGCCCAGGATACTCGTGCAGAGAAGACGGTGGTGCCCTAGGGAACCTGCAGGCAGTTTCCTTCCTCGATGATCGGGTGCATTACGAAAAGAACTGGCATCCTTTGGGTGGGAGGCGGAGAAGAGGGGTAAGAAGACCACCGGGGACCACCTAGCTGGAGAGAGGCTGTCCTACTGAAGGGGCTCAAGGTCCCAAGGAGGGGCGATGAGGGCCTGGGCAGGGACCCCCCCTTGGGCTCAGGATCACCCTTCATCCCAACCGGGCGGGGTTCTTAGGGTACCCGCCCTTGGGAGAAATGGCAAACTCCGACTCTTTAAGGCCCTTCTCCACCACGGGAGGGGTTCGAAGCTGTCCCACTTCAATTCTGAGGACTAATTCTGTTCTCCCAGATGGCATTTTCCCCAAGACCTAGTTGATCCTGCTGTTGAATGCTGGATCAGGGATTAGGGCCCAGGCTAATTTGGAGTTGGAAACCGGCACCAAACAATTTTGCTGAGTATTTTCCTGGGGAGAAGTTATTCTCTCCTAGATTTCCAGTTGGTGGTGTTGGCTCTCTTCTTTCATGAACTCCTTCTTCCCCCTCTTCTATTTTTCCTTTTTCCATTCTTTCTTCCCTCCTGCCTCTTCTCCTTCCATCCATCCTCTCTTCCTCCCTCTTTCCCTTCCCCATTTTTTCCTTCCTTCCCTTCTTCCTTTCTTTCCTTCTTCTCTTCACCCTTTTTCCTTCCTTCCCTCCTTTCTTTTCTCCTTCCCTCCCTCTCGGCCCCCCGATCCCTCTGCCTCACCTCCTTCTGCTTTCGCCGCGCTGAGCGACAAGGGATTCCTGAGAAAGTCTCACTGCTGAGTAGAAGACTAGCAGAAATAATGGAAATACGATCATTGTACTCTCCCAGGCACTTAGTACAGGTCTCTACATTGATTGAATCGTATTTATTGAGCTCTTACTGTGTGCAGAGCACTGTACTAAAGCGCAACAGGAGCACAAGACAGTGTTCCTGTCTACAGGGAGCTTGCACTCTAATGGGATAAGCAGAAATAAACACATCAGAACTGAAGAGTGCTTAAAGCAAGTAAACTTTCCGACGTTCTTTCAAAGTTAGCGAATCCCGTAGGTCAAAGTGACGTGAAAATGAAATAGCGCTATCAGGGAAGTGCCCTGAAAGAAGAGTGTTCAAAAAGGGGGTTGCTGGAGCTGAGGGTGGATTACTAATATACCATATAATAATAGCGTGGCTCAGTGGAAAGAGCCCGGGCTTGGGAGTCAGAGGTCATGGGTTCGAATCCCCGCTCCGCCACTTGTCAGCTGTGTGACCGTGGGCAAGTCACTTCACTTCTCTGGGCCTCAGTTACCTCGTCTGTAAAATGGAGATGAAGACTGTGAGCCCCACGTGGGACGACCCGATTACCCTGTATCTACCCCAGCGCTTAGAACAGTGTTCTGCACGTAGTAGGCGCTTAACAAATACCAACATTACTAATACTAATAACTGAAATTTGGGAGAGCCCCACAGTTTAGGTCAGAAGCCTCCTGGGGATTTAGAGCCTCGGGGATGGGGAAGCTTGGCCAGGATAGAGCGAGGATAATAATAATAATAATGTTGGTATTTGTTAAGCGCTTACTATGTGCAGAGCACCGTTCTAGGCTCTGGGATGGATACGGTAATCAGGTCGTCCCACGTGAGGCTCACAGTCTCCATCCCCATTTTCCAGATGCGGTCACTGAGGCCCAGAGAAGTGAAGTGACTTGCCCACAGTCCCACAGCTGCCAAGTGGGATTCGAACCCATGACCCCTGACTCCCAAGCCCGGGCTCTTTCCACTGAGCCACGCTGCTTCTCTCTGGGACCAGGGTCTCAAGTCTCGTCCCACATCACGGGACGGGCGGCTGGAACGGGAGGCTGGATGTAGTGGGATAAGGCGCTTTTGGACGCAAATGATAATAGTATTTATTAAGCGCTCACTGTATGCCGAGCGCTGCGCTGAATCTTGGGAGAGAGTACGCAGGGAAGCAAGAGAGGCCTCTAAAACGGTCAAATCCGTTGTGCCAGGAAGTCCCAAGAGTGGGCGGGGATTCCGTAAAAGCTACCAGAACACCGAAGGGAAATGTTTGCCGGCGAAACAGATTCACTGGCGTGGAAGAGGAATCTCTCAAACCTGAAATAACTTCAGATTCCCCCGGTCGTTGAAAATGGGCGCAGGGAGACTCGCTCGTGGCTACGGGTGGCTGGGCCCGTTCTGGGGCAGGAGGACTCCCAGATTTTTGGGAGGATCCTTGAGTGGCGACCCTGATTCCCCATTCCCCTCCCCCTACACCCCGATCTTTCATTCTGTAGGCTAGCGAAGCAGCGTGACTCAGTGGAAAGAGCCCGGGCTGGGGAGTCAGAGGTCCCGGGTTCGTATCCCGGCTCTGCCGCTTGGCAGCTGGGTGACCGTGGGCGAGTCACTTCACTTCTCTGGGCCTCAGTGACCTCATCTGGAAAATGGGGATGAACTGGGAGCCTCACGTGGGACAACCCGATGACGCGGTATCTACCTCAGCGCTTAGAACGGTGCTCCGCACGTAGTAAGCGCTTAAATACCAACATTGTTAGGATGCATACGCATTCGTGCGGGAAGGGTCTCCTTGGCCCAGGGCTGTCCCCGGCTTCATGGGCGATGGGGAAGAGGGAGTGGGATCCTTTCGCAGACTCCCTGCGCAAGTCCCTGCTCCGGGTGCAGCCATAATAATAATAACTTATAAATAATAACTTATTTATATATAAATAAGACGGAGAAACAGAGCGGAGAAGGGGCGACGGGGCAGGGGGTGTCGATATGGTCTCGTTGTGTGATGCTGGGTGCTCGTCCAGGAATTGCGGGACGGGACGGGACTTCGGTTTCAGTCCTGTGGAGACAGGGAGAGCAGGGAGCCGGGGGCACGAATAGCCAGAGGGACCACGGAGCAAGGAGGGCCAGCTGCCCTGAGATCCACCTTGTTTTAATAACGTTGGTATTTGTTAAGCGCTTACTACGTGCAGAGCACTGTTCGAAGCGCTGGGGGAGAGACAGGGTCATCGGGTCGTCCCACGTGAGGCTCGCAGTCTTAATCCCCATTTTCCAGATGAGGGAACTGAGGCACCGAGAAGTGAAGTGACTTGTCCAAAGTCACACAGCTGTCAAGTGGCCTAGCCGGGAGTCAAACCCATGACCTCTGACTGCGAAGCCCGTGCTCTTTCCACGGAGCCACGCTGCTTAGCACACGGTAAACCCTTAACACATGGCACTGTTATTGCCATTATTAGTATTATCCACCCCCTGGAAGCTTTCCAGCGTGGCTCGGTGGCAAGAGCCCGGGCTCGGGAGGCAGAGGTCATGGTTTCAAATCCCGCTCTGCCACGCGGCAGCTGGGTGACTGTGGGCAAGTCACTTCACTTCTCTGGGCCTCAGTTACCTCATCTGTAAAATGGGGGTGAAGACCGTGAGCCTCACGGGGGACAAACCGATGACCCTGTATCTACCCCGGCGCTTAGAACAGCGCTCGGCACATAGTAAGCCCTTAACCAATACCGACATTATTACTATTATTATCATTTCCAGCTCCGCAGTCTCCTTCTCCTTCCTCACCTCCCTTCGGACGAGGATACGTGGGGCGGGCCGAGTCCCAGATGGGGATTGAGCCCGAATCAGAGGGGTGTTTCCCAGGTGATCCTGTTCTTTAATAATAACGATGACGGTGTTTGTTAGGGGCCTCCTAAGTGCCAAGCACCGTTCTTTCTTTACCGTCGGCCCGACGCGGGACCCTCCGCACCGCAGACCCCGGTGTAGGCCCCGACACAGCAGAGGAGAAGGCTGTAGCATTCACGCCCTTGGACGTACCTGGCTGAATGTTCATTTTGGCAACCTCTCTTCCCATTAACCTTTAAAGCCAGCGGCCTTCAGGAAACGCTAGCCACATGTTTCCGAGTCATATCCTCTTGAAGCCCCAAATTATTTGGAGCACCTTTAGCTAACCGCCGATTCTGAGCTCTGCTCGCTCTCCTCGCTGCAAAACAGGGACATTTACAAAGGGACGTAGAAATCCGGGCGACTGGGAGGGGCTTTGGGGGTTTGGGCTGAAGGGGTTCAGTTGAAGGGTCCATCCCCAGAGGCGGGAGTCGCTGCCGTCCCACGGGCCCTGAAAGCCGCCCGCAAGCGCGACCATAACGAGCCTCCTCAGTCCTGTGCCGGGAACTTTACCCGATTCTGTTGGCAGAGCCAGTCCTCTGTCACCATGAAATCCCAGGAGCCCCGCGGGGGCGGAGATTGCAGCCGGGGAAGAGTGGGAGGGTGCCAACCAACGGCAGATAAACAGCCGTCGCCTTCCAACCCTGACTGCAGGAGTTGGGCGGACTGACCCTCTGAATGGGGGACGGGGGACGGCCGGCTGCTGCGTGATCCTTTCGTGGTAGGAAATAATACTAATGATGTTGGTATCTGTTAAGCGCTTACTATGTGCAGGGCACTGTTCTAAGCCCTGGGGGAGATAGAGGGTCATCAGGTTGTCCCACGTGAGGCTCGCTGTCTTAATCCCGAGGTAACTGAGGCCCAGAGAAGCGAAGCGACTTGCCCACAGTCACACGGCTGACAGGTGGCAGAGCCCGGAGTCGAACTGGTCTAGACCGGGGAGAAGTACTGAATCCCCATATTGCAGATGAGGAAACTGAGGCCCTGAGATATTAAGTGGCTCGTCCAAGGTTACCTAAGAAGGCTATTGGTGGAACTGTGAATCCTTTGCTTTTTCCACTAAGCCTAATGTCAGTATCCCTATCCCGGGCCTAATTTGCCCTTTCCTGCAATCGTTTCCTAACACAGGATTAACTCCATTGGGAAGATAAGCGAGAAGCCGCATTTAGCGGCGGCTCTGGGCTAAAGGTGCCCGTCCATCACCCCGGATCCTCCTCCTACTGGTGTCCAACGTAGCCACCAAACCTCTTCCCCACTTTCGTTCACCCAGGAGGCTCCCTGAGAAACGGCGATAGCGGGAGATAGCAGGTTCCCAAGTCCCTTTGGCAAAAGTCGTCACGATTTCCCTGCCCCGGCGGGTGGTTCGAGGATTCCCTGCCGGGACCGTGGGCTAGGTGTAGACCACCCCTGAATTAGAGCCAGAGGGGCAGGGGAAGAGGGGATCGTGCATAAAGGCCTCTCGGCAGGAGAGTGGAGGTGGGGCAGCCCCGGGAGCGGAGAAGGGAGGAAAGGAGGAGGAGGCAGTCGGGGAGAATCCGCGAGGAGAACCACGAAGCCACGTTGAAAGAGATAAAAAAGACTTCAGGCAGTCGGTCAGGGTTGAGGAGCGGGGGCCCGGTTTATGGCTTGATTCCTGCTGCCCTCCGAGCCCTGGATTCATTCGTTCGGTTGTATTTATTAAGCACTCACTATGTGCAGAGCACTGATTCGGTGCAAAATACAGTACCCCGAACAGCAGCGAAGCTGAAGGCCGTTTTCCTCAAGATCTAAAAAACATCTAAATGCTCTCACCTAAACCTTCACCCTTTCTCTAACCTGCATTCTGCCAGCCCAGTGGTCTGCCCTTCCTGCTGGGAAGCAGCGCGGCCGGGAGTCAGAGGATCTGGGTTCTATTCTGGGGCGGCTGGGTGACCCTGGGCAAGTAGCCTCAGTTTCCTCAGCTGTAAAATGGGGATTCAATAACTGTTCTCCCTCCTCCTTAGACGACGAGCCCCCCATGGGACTAATCTACTTATTAGCTACCTCAGGACTTTGAACAGTACTTGATACGCTGCCACAATGAATTATTCCCGTGGGTTCGATCCTTCTTTCATGAGGGGTTTAGGAAGCTGGCAGAAAGCCCCATCTGACTATCTGGTGACCCTACCCGACCGCAATCCCCAACAACCTCCCCAGCCATCCCTCCCTCGCTTCCCCCGTCTCCCCTGCTCCTCCCCGTTGTCCGTCTGCTGTTCCCCGGGGTCCCCCCACTTCTCCCCACTGTCTCCCCAGCTTTGTCTTTGGTTTCCATCCCAGCTCTGCCCCTGGCTATCCAGATGGGACCTGCTTAGGGTCTTTTTACTCTGACTTTTTACTCATTTCTTTGCATCATTTCTGCTCTCTGAGAAGTCCAGGGGACGCGATCTGGTAGACCTCGAGGAGACTGGCCCTGCTCAGCCCAGCCTGCCCCACCCTGGGCTTGCCCTGCCGTTGCCAAGGAATCCCACCCACACGAGGGGCTGCCCCCCGGGCCCGGGAGAGACCGGGCCGGGCTGGGAGATGTGAGCTGCCGCTTCACCGGGCCCAGCCGGCTCAGAGACCGCAGCCAAGTAATCGGTCCCTTCTCTTCCTGCAATCTCGGGCTCTGAGAAGCATTCCTGGACCCTCCCCACCCACATCTCTTCTGTACCTGGCCCCGTGGCCCTCTTCTCGCCCTCCCCTTGCACATCCCCGGGTCCTGGGGGTAGCCCCTCACCTCCGGCGCTGTTTCCCCCAGGATGTTCCAGCTGGAGCAGAGCCAAGACTGCCACAAGGATTTCTTGGAGATCCGCGAAGGGAATGCCACCGGTCACCCGGTGGGCCGCTTCTGTGGCGGCACCCTGCCGCGCAACTACTCATCCACTTTGGGTCATATCCTGTGGCTTAGATTTGTCTCCGATGGAGCGGTCACGGGCCGAGGCTTCCAGGCTGCGTTTGCTCATGGCAAGTGAATGTTCCGAAGGGTGGTCCCCGGGCTCTGGGCCCCAGTTACCGTAGCACAGGCAAAAAGCCCCCCACCTCACCCCCGTGCCGTTTCACTTGTACATCAGCCGCGGTTTGGGAAGGTGGAAGACACTCAGGAATCCCGGCCTCCTCTCCGGGACTGGAAAGTGCTCCGACTTGATAAATTGACTAGCGTCCCACGATTTCCGGGGCCGCTGTCCTCAGTTGGAGGTCTCTAGGACCTCCCGGCCCGGCTCACCCGACCCACCTTGGTCAGGCGCTAACTCAGCGCTGCCGGTCCCACTTTCTCCCCGTCCTCCAGGCCAGACTTCCCCCTTCCCCATCCTATCAAGCCCCCTTCCCATTCAGGCAGTTTGGAGGTGCCCCCCTCCACCTACTCCCCTTCCCCGAGAGCCAGCAGCGTTTCTGAAAGGGTCAGGGTGGCTGAGTCCCTTCCCCATTTCCCACTCCCCGGTAGCGAAAGTCGGGGTCGGAGGGTCCCTGTTCACATCCCTCTACATTGCCCTATTTCCCAGTCTTCGGCAACGATAACATCATGGGCTCCCGCGGGCTCATCGCCTCTCCGCTGTGGCCCCAGAATTACCCACACAACTCGGATTATCGCTGGACGGTGAATGGCAACAGCTCTTCGGTTGTCCACGGGACCATCCAGGAGCTAGACGTTGAAATGTCGACCGGCTGCTACTATGACAAGTTATCGGTGAGTTGACGTTTGGACGCGGGGTGCGGAAATGGGGGTGAAGATGCCTCCGGCAGCCAATCCCGTGGCTGGATTCCAGCCATGGCTTGCTGAATAGTAATTACGGTTATTACGGTACCTGTTGAGTGCTTTCTACGTGCCAGGCACCGGGGTGGGTACGGGCAAATTGTGTTGGGCACAGTCCATGTCCCACGTAGGGTTCACGGTCTCAATCCCCATTTTACAGACGAGGTAACCGAGGCACGGAGAAGGTAAGTGACTTGCCCGGGGTCACACAGCAGACAAGTGGCAGAGCCGGAAGAGAATGAATGAGGCCTCTTTGAGCCCTTGGGGTCAGGGTCTCCAACCTCAGGGATGGAGTCAGTCAACTATCCCACCTGGCGTCTGAGCTCGGAGTTTGGGCGCCAGGCCCGGCTTTTAGGGGCCCGAAAAACTACTGATTCTGTCTCGGGACTCTTCACACTTCAGTGTCCCCTCAGGGAGGAGGGAAAAGGCAGCCGGGCGGGGAAGTTCCAGGAAAGCAGGGCAGTTCCTGTTGGCTGGGGGTCCGGGTGTCTGGGGTGGGGTTGGGTTAAATCTGGATCTTCTCCTGGCAGAAGCAGTGTGGCCTAATGGATAAACCAGGGGCCTGGGAGTCAGAGGACCTGAGTTCTAACCCTAGATCCATCAGTTGTCTGCTGGGCAAGTCACTTAACGTCTCTGTGCCTCAGTTACCTCATCTGGAAAACGGGGCTCATTTTTCTCAGGAACCTCCCTATCCCCTTTTCAGATTCCCTTACCTTGGTCCAGAGAAGCCTCTCAAGGGGCAACCGCCTCCAGGCCCTGGGGTTCACTGGCCGATTCGGCCCCAGCCGAGGAGGCCCTCTGGCCACCAGCTGGTAGCCAAAGAAAGCGATGAGCTGATGGACCCAGGTTTGGCATCCATCGAGGTAGATGCTAGGGGACAGTGCCTCAGCGCCGTCAACACCCAGTGACACCCCAGGTGGCTCATCTTTTCCCGGCTGCCATTACGCCCTTACAGGCCGCCTTCTGCTCCTGGCCTCCACCGGGGTGGCCCCTTTCCCCCGACGGAGGCCCTGGCTTTGGGCTTCATGTGGGTCCGGCCCTGTGAGGGCCCAGGGGCACGGGGACAGAGTCTTCCCATCCTGCACTGGCCCTGCAGTGTTGTGATCGCCCCACCAGCCGGAACCACCTCTGAAAGACATGGGGTGGGTGCTGAGACTTAAATGGCCCCGCCACTGGGGAGTTGGGGGTGACTCTCTGATCCCCCCAACCGGGGTTAACCTGAGCTCTGAGCCTCGACCCGTGGGCGGCCTCAGGATGCCGCTCTGAGAGGAACAGGTCCTGGGACTTTTGGGGTGATGGAGAAGGATGAGGGGAGGTCACTCGGGGGTTGAAGAAGGGAACTAAGCTGCTCACCGCTCCTCCGTGCACCGTTGAAGGGGTAGGGCTGCGGAAGCCCCTGTCCCAAGACAGAGGAAGGGGACCGTGGGGCGATCGGGGTTCCGTGCCCGACCGGGGGTGTTCCTAGTCCGTCTCGCCTCTGTCTTGTCCAACGCGCCCGGCTCAGGTTGGCCCGGCCGGAACGAGCAGGACAGGCGGAGTCCAGCTAATGCCTTCCTCCCTCCCTGTCACTCAGATCCACGACGGACCCAGCATCCACTCTCGCCTCATCGGCTCCTACTGTGGTTTCACTGGCACCACCTTCGCCTCCACAGGTCCCTCCATCACCTTCCACTTCCTCTCCGACTCTTCTAGGACCGGCAGGGGCTTCCTCCTGGAGTGGCACCTGGTGGCGGCCCCTGAGGGCCCCCCACCCACCATCACTCCAGGTTCGTCCCTGGGTAGCATAAGCGCACGTGAGCAGGGGCGAGCCGGGTGGGCCGCAGGAGGAGAGGCGGACTGGCGGCTGACCAGCGGCCGCCCTCCCCGCAGGACGGTGTTCCCCTTCGGCCCCGAAAAAGTCGCCTCCGTGAAAACAGGCTGACGAAGTCTGCCTGTGTGAATTCTCCAGTGAAGAATTACTTGTTTCTTGGGCCAACGCTCTGCCCCACTGACACGGTTTTACCGGCCCACCTTTCTACGTCGACTATTCTGTTTCCGTCGCTGCAGCTTTCTTTCTACAGCCCTGATGCAATGGGCCTTGATGTTACTGCTGCTTTGCTATACTGGCTGCACTGGCTGCTTCCAAAGTGATGATGATGATGACGATGGTATTTGTTCAGCGCTTTCTACGGGCCAAGCACCGTTCTAAGCGCTGGGGTAGATACAAGGGGATCAGGTCGTCCCACGTGGGGCTCACAGTCTTAATCCCCATTTCACAGATGAGGTCACTGAGAAGTTAAATCACCCAGCTGATAAGTGGCAGAGTCGGGATTAGAACCCACCACCTCTGACTCCCAAGCCACTGAACCGCGCTGCTTCCCTGCCATACCAGTCTTACCTTCTGGGGTGGCAAAGTCGGGCAACCGGACTGAGGCAAGCTGGACGATGATGAGGCTTAGGTTGGTTGGGGGAAGAGCAGCTTGGGAACGTTGATCTGAAGCTCTCCCGTGCTTCCCCCTCCACCTTTTCCGCTTCCACCACACGCTCTTTCCCCCCAGTTTTGGGCCTTCCTATCTAGTAGCCCCAGAAAGTGGGGGTCCCCAGAATACAGAAGCGGTTACAGCAAGATCCGTCGTTCTGGAGATGTGGAAAAAACACGTTATGGAAATGAATATAGTAGAGAAGAAGGTGTGGGATGTGGGGAGACCAAGGAGATGCGGGGGGGTGAGTTCAGAATCCAGGCGGATGAGTCGGGAAAGCTGCAGAAACCTGGTGGAGGGAAGTGATGGGGATCTTGGAGGGCTTAGAATTAGCTTTCATCGTTGGACACAAGAGAGTATGTAACCGCTGATGATCTTAGAGCATTGAAATTCACTCTCCAACAGGGGACGGGAGCAGGATCAGCTGGATTCTCACCTGGACCCCACTCTGCCCCCGAGCCGGCCCAGCAGTGGGGATGGCTTCGGGTTTCCTCTGCTGACCTGGGGCCCAACTGTATCTGCCGGTTGCCCAGAGCAGGCCCCGTCTCAAAATATTTCGGGTTTGGACCCGCTGACTCTGGACAATCCAACTAGGGGAAGAACGGCATTTTTCAGATTTAGTGCACCGGACTTGAGGACTTAGGTCCGGGGCTGGGGAACAGTCCCGGGAGGTAATGGACTGGATGGATGTCGTCCCCAGGGGCCTGCGGGGGTGTTCTTCGCACAAGAGACAGCCCGGCGTTTTTCTTCTCTCCGGGCTGGCCGGGAGACTACAGGAACGGAGCAGACTGCACCTGGCTCCTCCACGCTCCAGACTCGACGGTGGAGCTGAATGTGCTCTCGCTGGACCTCGAATCCCACCAGACGTGCAACTATGACCAACTGGTCATCAGAGACGGTAAGAGGTGTCGCCCTTCGGCGTCCCGCGGGAGCCGAGCAGAGGGAGGGACAGGCCCGGAACCCATAGCTGTTTCTCATAGCTGGGACCAGAAGTCCAGCTTTAGTTATTATCACTACTGCTGCTATTAGCAATTGTTAGTAGTCTCGGTGATGAGTCATTAATGCTGACAATAATAAATTAATAAGGTTTGTCATGATTGGTAAATAGTAATTATTACGGATAATAGCCTTTCATGATCAGGATAATGTCAGTCGAATCTATTGAGGGTTTACAGTGTGCATTCCACTAAGCAGTGGGGAGAGAACAATTCAACAAGAGTTAATAGTGATGATAATAATAATTGTGGCATTTTTTAAGCACTTCGTCTGTGCTTAAAGATCACTTTTCTAAAATCATTTTTCTCAAACCCTCATTTTTTTCTCACATTTTTCTAAAAAGAGGTCATTTTTCTAAAAAAATATTTAGTCCAAATCTTTCCACTTCTCAAGACTCTCCAGGGGTTGGCCACCCCTCTCCACAGCAAACAGAAACGCCTTAACCATCGGCCTTAAAGCACTCAATCAGCTTGCCCGATCACTGAGAATAATAATAATTATTATAGTACTGAAATGCTTATTAATCGCCAAGCACCGTTCTAGCCCGCTGCGTGACTTTGGGCAAGTCACTTCACTTCTCTGTGCCTCAGTTACCTCATCTGTAAAATGGGGATTAAAACTGTGAGCCCCACGTGGGACCACCTGATCACCTTGTATCCCCCCAGCTCTTAGAACAGTGCTTTGCACATAGTAAGCGCTTAACAAATACCACCACCATCATCATCCTCATCACTGGCGTAGATACAGTCTCGGTCCCACACCGGGCTCGCACTCTTAATCCCCATTTTTTACCGACGAGGTAACTGAGGCACGGAGCAGTTAGGTGACTTGCCCAAGGTCACCGGCAGACGAGCGGTGGAGCCGGGATTAAAACCCAGGACCTTCTGACTCCCAGGCCTCTGCTCTAACCACTACACCGTGCTGCTGATCTACTGCAGCGCAACCTGCACACTTTGCTTCTCTAGTATCGGCTTGCTCAAGGTGCCTTGATCTCATCGCCGACTCCTTTCCCACATCCTGCTTCTGGCCAAGAACTCCCCGTCCTATACCTCTTATATTACCAGGTCATCACTCTCCCCGCCTTCCGAGCCCGATTAAGGTCACATTTCCTTCCCCGGAAAAATGATTTCTCCATCCTTATTGATACCCCCACCCACTGAACTCGCCAGTTGTTCCAGGCACGTAACTCCCTCCTCAAACCCCCTGCCGCCCACCTCCCCCATCCCTTGCCCCTAATAAGCCGGCTACCTAATTTATTGAAAAAATGGCAACTACCAGGTGTGATCTCCCTAAAACTCTCCCCTGCTCCTCTCCAGTCCCACGCTCCTCCCGCCCCTTCTTCAACTCTTCCATCCTTCCCTGCGGTATCTCAAGAGGAAATCTCCTGCCTTCTCTCCAAATCCATCCCCTCCACCTGCACATCCAAGCCCATCCCTTTGCACCTTATCAAACCAACTTCCCCCTCCCTTTTCCTGACAGCCGTCTTCAACTGTTTCCTCCCCAGTGGCTTCTTCCCCACTGCTTTCAAAGATGCTTATATCCACCCTATCCTCAAAAAAAATCCTCCCTTAACCTCATGGCTCCCTCCAGTTATTGCCCCGTCTCCCTCCTTGAGTGACTTGTCTACACCTGCCGTCTCAAGTCCCTCTCCTCTGATTCTTTCCTTGACCCCTTTCCGATCTGCCCTCCGTCCCCTTCTCTCCACAGAAACGGCCCTCTCGAAAGGTCCCAGATGATCTCCTTCTTGCCAAATCCTAATCTTCCTCAACCCTCTCAGCTGCCTTCAATACCTTTCTTTTGAAAACGTGATCCAACCTCGGCTTCACCGACACCGTCCTCGCCCGGTTCTCCACCTACCTCCTTGGCCGTTCGCTCTCATTCTCCTTTGCGGGCTCCTCTTCTGCCTCCCACCCTCTATGGCGGATCTGGCAGATAGCGGGGAGAAGTTAGTTCCAGTTTCTGGGGACCACATGAGCAAGGGGTTGGAGCGAGAAAACACAAGAGAAGCAGCGTGGCTTAGTGGAAACAGCCCGGGCTTTGGGAGTCAGAGGATTCTAATCCCGGCTCCGCCTCTTGTCTGCTCTGTGCCATTGGGAAGCCACTTAACTTCTCTGTGCCTCCGTTACCTCATCTGTAAAATGGGGAGTAAGACTGGGAGCCCCGTGTGGGACACCCTGATTACGCAGTATCTATTCCAGGGCTTGGAACAGTGCTTGGCACCCAATAAGCGCTTAATAAATGCCATAATAATAATTATTCTTATTCACAGATGTGGGGACCCAGAGACTGATCGCATATTCGGTCCGGTGAAGGCTGCCATCTTCCATGCTCACGCAGACCTTTCCTCTTTCCTTGCAGGTGACACCAACAGAGCACCCTTGCTGGCCACCCTCTGTGGCCGGGACCTTCCAGGACCCATCAGATCCACAGGGGACTTCATGTTCGTCCGATTCACTACGGACTCCAGCATCACCGGGGCAGGGTTCAATGCTTCCTTTCACCAGAGTAAGGGTCCGGGGGGTGCTTGGCCTCCCAGAGGGAGGGAGCGAGAAGGGAGTGACAGACGATCCTAATTGCACATCCAAGCCCTGGTACAAGCCCTCTCATAAAGCCTGCCACAAATCCTCCCTTTCCATCCATTCCGGGGCAAAGTCACTGCCCTGAAACCCAGAATTCGAACACCAGACCTCCGACACCTGAACGCAACAGGAAAGACGAATTTTAGAACCTGTAGAGATGTAGAAGCCTGAAAGTCATCCCCGCGGAGGCCAATGAAACTGATGATGCATTTCAGCGGGGAGAGCAGGGCTGGAATCAGCTGACCTCCCCTCGTTCCTGTTACAGCAATTCAGTGTGCAGATGAAATATTGCTCTAGGGCTGGGCAACACTTAGCGGTCACAATGGGGATACATTTAGCCAGCAGTCACGATGGAGATATATTTAGCCAGCGGTCACGATGAGGATGCAGTATTTCAGGAGGTTGGCTCCCTGACTTTCCCTCATTTATCCTCGTCAGGTTGCGGAGGCCTCCTGCATGTAGACAGAGGAGTGATCACATCCCCAAATTACCCAGATTCCTTTCCGCCCAACCTCAACTGCTCCTGGCACGTGAAGGTCCGGGAAGGCCTCACCGTCGGTGTCCATTTCGAGCAGCCATTTCAGATCCCCAATGGAGATCTGTACTGCAGCCGAGGAGACTATTTGGAGGTAATCTGGGCGCTGGCCCGCTCTGACCAGCTGGTGACAGGGTGCGTAATCGGTCAGTCAATCGATCAAGAGTATTTAGTGAGTGCTTGGGAGGATGAGTGTACAAGACGCCCGCCCCAAGGAGCTTACAGTCCAGCGGCGAGACAGAGCAGCAAATCGATCACAGGTAGGAGTGATAGGATATCGAGATATGTACATAAGGGCTACGGGGGGTTGTGAGAATTTAAATAGGTGGCACAGAAATGCCGAAATGGCAGTTGGGGGAAATAAAGAGGGGAGATTAGAAATCACCCGAGGAAGACCTCCCAGAGGAGATATAATTTCATAAGGGATTTGAAGATGGAGAGAGCAGTAGACTGTTCGACGTGAGGGCGGAAGGAGTTCCGGGCAGTAGAAGAGCACGTGCAGGAGCTCGGCAGCAGGAGAGAGAAAAATGGGGCATAATGAGTAAGTTACCTTATGAGGAATCAAATGTAAACTCTGGGGTGTTGTGGTTGAAGAGGATGCGCAAGGAAGGGGGAGGGAGCTAACAGTGCTTTGCATACATTGTCCGGGAGTTTCTGCTTGATGCGGGAAGGACTGGGCAACCATTGAAGAGTCAGGAGATAACGTGCGGATTGACATTTTAGAAGGATGCGTGAAATATGGGCTAGAAAAGGGAAAATCTGTAGGCAGGGAAACCAGTGAGGAGGCTGGTGCAGGAGTCTAGCTAGAATACAAGTACCTGGCCCAGCCTGGTGGACATTTGGATGAAGAGGAAGTGGTGGATTCTGGAAATGTTGTGGAGGAAGAACTGACTGAAATTGGCAACAGACTACAAATGGGAGTTGAAAAAAGTCAGAGTGCAGGATAATGCCAAGGTCATGGGCTTGAGAGATGGGGAGGATGGTGATATTGTCATCCATAGAGAAGCAGCCTGGCTCAGTGGAAAGAGCACGGGCTTGGGAGTCAGAGGTCATGGGTTCGAATCCCGGCTCTGCCACTTGTCAGTTGCGTGACCTTGGGCAAGTCACTTCACTTCCCTGGGCCTCAGTGGCCTCATCTGTAAAATAGGGGTGAAGACTGTGGGCCCCACGTGGGAGAACCTTATCACCTCGTACACCCCCCCAGCACTTAGAACAGCGCTTTGCATATAGTAAGCGCTTGACAAATGCCATCGTCATCATCATTATTATTATTGCCAACTGTGAGGGGAAAGTAAGATGAAGGAGAGGATTTGGGAAAGAAGATTAGGAGTTTGGCCTTGAGTATATTGACCTTGAGGTGCTAGAGATATCCTGGAGGGAGGAGGAAATGCCAGATTGCAGAGAAGGAGAGAAGTTGGGGAGAGTAAGTAGATTTGAGAGTTATCTGCGTAAAGGTGATTGACGTCGTGGGCGTGGATGAATTCCCTTATTGAGAAGAATAAGGGACCCAGAACAGACCCTGGATGGGGCAGAAGGTGGATGAGACTGAAAAGGATCAACCGGAGAAGTAAGAGGAGAACCAGAAGAGGCTTGTGTCAGTAAAAGCGGAGTGGCTCAGTGGAAAGAGCCTGGGCTTCGGAGTCAGAGGTCATGGATTTGACTCCCGGCTGTGCCACTTGTCAGCTGTGTGACCGTGGGCAAGTCACTTCACTTCTCTGTGCCTCAGTGACCTCATCTGGAAAATGGGGATTAACTGTGAGCCTCACGTGGGACGACCCGATTACCCTGTATCTCCCCCAGCGCTTAGAACAGTGCTCTGCACATAGTAAGGGCTTAACAAATACCGATATTATTCAAAACAAGGAGAAATAGGGTCTCTAGGAGAAGGGAGTGGTCCGCAGTCTGACGCAGTCAAAAGATCAAGGAGTCTTAGGAGTTGAATAGAGCCTGTTAGATTTGGCAAGATGACGCCGGAGAGAGTGGTTTCAGGGGAGTGAAAAGGGACGGAAGCCAGATTTGAAAAAGTTTAGCAGGGAATTAGAAAATAGGGAGTGGAGGCTGCGAGTATATACAACCATTCAAGGAGTTTGGACAGGATTAGGAGGAAGGAGATGGGGCCCAGGTAATACTTGTTTTAGTATTGGGAGCTACGGACACGTTTGAAGCTAGAGAGAAAAGAGCCCTTAGAGCCTGAGCAATTGAAGATGGCAATCAGGAAGGGAAAGTGGGTGCGAGCTGTTTGCATGTGATGAGGAATGGGTTGGAAGCATAGGTGGATGGGGTAGAGTTTGAAATCAGATGGGGTATCATTTGAGATGTGGCTGACAAGAATGAGAGTGGGTACCGGTGTGGGAAGGAAGGGGAGATCTGGGGAATTTACAAAGCCGTTGGCTAGGTAATCGGGGTGCGAGAGGGCGGAGGTGGGGCACTGGAGTTGAAAAGTCTGGAATAGTTGTTGTGGGACAAAGGGATTGGGACTTGTTGAGGGTGGGGAAGTAATGTCGCTGAGTGGATGAGAGGACAGAGCTATAGCAGATCAGGTTGAATTTGAAATGGTTGATCTGGTGGTGGATTTCCACCAATTGAGTTCTGTGCTCAAGTGCAGGAGCAGAGGGAGAGGATTGCTAAGGTGATCCAAGGAAGGGGATTGGTATCGCAATATTGGCGGTGGGATAAGGGTGAAGGAGAGGGCAGAGTCCAGGGCATGGATCTGTGTTCCAAGAGAGGAGAGATTGAGTAAGGAATCCCAAAGGGACATGGAGGTTTGGGGTAAGTGGAGGGGGTCAAGAAATAGGAGATTTATGTAGGAGAAGAACACGGGGCGGGGTAGAAGGCAGGTTGGGAGGCTGTGGTGGTTGAGCGGGATTTCAGAGTTGGTTAAGTTAGAGTGATCGGTGACGACGAGACCTAGAGCGGGTCCAGGTGGGTGAGGTGGGGTGGAGAACGAAGTCTGCGGGCTTGAGAAGTGAGAAGAAGCGAGTGGCGTGGAAGTTGAAGTCTTCAGGGAATAATATAAGGGACGAGAAGGAGAGGATGGAGGTGAGGAAGATGTCAAAATGGCTCAGAAAAGTTAGATGCGAGGCCAAGGGGGAGGCCGGTAAGTGTTCCTAGAAATTTCAGTGGGCGGTTGAGGAGATAACAAGGGGCTTCGGAAGAAGAGGAGGTGAGGAAGGGATGGGGGTGGTGGGCGTGAGAGCGACTTCCGGGGAGGGGAGTAGCCTGGCTTCTCCCCCTCTCCCTCAGAGTCCAAAGGAGTGGGAGAAGATGAAGCCCCTCAGTGGGGAGCAGGAAACAGTATCATCTGGAGCGAGCCAGGTCTCGGGGACAGTAGCGGGAAGAGTGGCTGCATCAGGAACAGGTTAAGGGATAAGGGGGGGTGGCCCAGGATGGAGTGGGGGGATTCCACAGGCCTCACATAGGCTGAGTTGTGGGGCAGAAGACTAGAAGGGGGTGGAACCAGGAGCCACAAGAGGAACAAAGCGGGAGTTCGGAACCGGGTTCCTGCCTTTTCAGCTGAGAAACGGGCCCGATGCCTCGTCTCCACCCCTGGGACCCAGCCGCGGAAATGGACGTCTCTGTGGCAACCGCCCTCCCTCCTCCCTGTTCACCACGGACAATCAGATGCTGGTTCGCTTCGTGTCCGACAGCAGCGGTGGGGGGCAGGGGTTCAAGGTCCAGTATGAGGCCAAGAGTTTGGGTGAGCCAATTCTTTAAAAATCCGGGCGAACTCGTCCCTCTTCTGAGGAGTTTAGAGAGGGTTGGGGAGGTTTCTGGGCTGGGGAGGGTGCAGTCCTAACCAGAGGCGGGGGTGGGGGCTGGATCACCTTACAGGTTGGGATTCTGAGCCGGTCAATGGAAATAGTCTTGCCCGGACCGTTAGGATCCTAGATGTCTTTCGGGGTGAGAATTTGCCTGGGGTTTCCTGGAGTAACGCACCCGTGTTACCGTCAGGGACGGATCAGAATGTGGAAACCTGCTCTCTGGGCCTCTCCAAAGGAGTTGGAGCCCGTTTACCCACCCTGCCCACAGGTGACGTCTTCGCAACTGTGCTTTCTGACAGCGTGCGGTGGCACCATCTACGTCCACGATGCCAGCTCCGCGGGATCCGTGTCCTCCCCTGGCTACCCCAGCGCCTATCCCCAGCACGCCGACTGCACCTGGACCATCTCCGTTTCTGCCGACAAGGTCATCGAGCTGCAATTTGAAGATCCGTTTCACGTCGGGACTTCATCCAAGTAAGTCCTGCCCGCTTAATGGCTCCCAAGTGGCAGGGAACCAGCGTTTTGGCTTCCCACTTTTCCAGGCAATGCGGTGAAACCTGTTGAGTTCTTCCTGTGTCCTTACAGGAGAAAATCTTCCTTAGGAACTCTGCTGTTTCCGCTTCCTGTTCTCCATCGCTGTCTCTGTGCTCCTCAGCGGCGTGGTCCCGTGTGCTAGGTCTTATATTGACAGGAATTCTCCTCTCACAACAAAGATGCCTTGGGCATCCGACATGGAGTTGCCCCTAGTCCCTTCGAACCGCTGGGTCCAGGAGACCCCGTTCATTGGTGACATGTGGGATAACTGAAGGGACAGGCTTTGCGGCCCGTGGGAAGTCGGCGAGGACTCTGTCGAGCCAAGTTCCTTCACCTTAAAACATGTCTGAGGGACGCAGGCAGGGACGTAGGGCTTGCTCTGACTGGGCCCGCCGATGGACAGTTTTATATAATAATAATAACAAAGGTATACATTAAGCGCTTACTATGTGCCAGACACTGTATTAAACACTGGGGTGGATACAGGCAAATCAGGTTGGACACCGTCCCTGCACGAGGCTCACAGTCTTAATCCCCATTTTCCAGGTGAGGTAACCGAGGCACAGAGAAGTGAAGTGACTTGCCCACGGTCACACAGCAGACGAATGGGCGAGTCGGCACGAGAACCCAAGTCCTTCTGACTCCCGGGGCCGTGCTCCGTCCACTAGGCCAAGCTGCCACGTGCCTCTCACGCACGCTTGCCCGCCTGAACACACACACACGCACACACACACACACACACACACACAGAATATTCCAGTTTCCAAAATGCAGGAAGCAAGGAAAACACCAGCCACCAAGTTCACCGCCCCAGGGCATCCATCAGGACCCCCAAGCACATCAGGAGGGGACCCCTAGGGACTCAGGTACAGTCTGCAGACACGCGAGAATGGGCGTGGGATCCCCTCGCCCCTGCCAGTCCTCCACAGACTCCGCTCGATCTGGCTCCATTAAGCTGGGATTTCTCCTAGGGGCAGACCCCAGGGTTCCTACGGCTCGACGACCCCGTAGCGCACTCGCCCCGGGAGAGAGAAGGTGCGATTCTGCACCTGGGGAGAGCCATCGGGGCTCGTCCCCCGGGTGACGGCTCTGAGGCCTAACCGGGGTGTCTTCGGTTCCAGCTGCTCGTCCAGTTACCTGGAATTGCGAGACGGAGCCGATGCCAGCGCGCCCCCTCTCGCCAGGCTCTGTGGGACCACCCGGCCTGCCAGACGAGTGTCCTCGGGCAGCACCGTGAGGCTCAGGTTCCGGTCGGACGACAGCTCCCCCCAGGCTGGCTTCCGGGCCCGGATTTCCATAGGTGCCTGAGCTGGGCCGGGGGGTCGGTGGTCAGAGAACTGGGTCCCCGGGAACCAAACCACCCTCGGCCCTGGGATCTCTTTCAGCCTCCGGCCGTAGAGGGGCGGAGACGGAGGTGAAACTCGAAAGCCGGCTGGCGCTGTGGGCCTTTTAATCTCCTTCCGTGACTTCTGGGTACTTCTCCCTGGGTGATGACTTCTCCGGACCTCGGCCCGGGCCACCCGCAGGACCTCCCCTTTCGGATCCCGTGGGCTGGGTGGCTCTGGGGGGACTTGTCCGTTGAGAGAAGGCATTTTAAGAGCGGGGGGCGCTGTGACTTCTTCCTCCTCATCAAAGCCAGGGTTGAGCTGAATGCCGGGGGTGAGGCTGGGCTGGTCAGTGGGAGAGGACTCTCCTCCCCGCCCCCAGCCAACGATGTGCATTTTTCTCTTTAGCTCTGTGTGGCGGGACGGTGGCTGGGCAGAGCGGGGTGGCTCACAGCCCCGGGTTCCCGGCACTCTCCTACGAGGACAACTTGGAGTGTGAGTGGCACCTCCAGGGCCCCGCGGGGCACTATCTCACCATCACCTTTGAGGCCCTCGGCCTCCAGAACTCCACCGGCTGCACCCAGGACTTTGTGGAGCTGCGAGAGAGCGGGCCTTCCGGTAAGCGGCCTCTCTGCGGATCAGCGCAGCGGGAAGGGCCCGAGTCCAGACTCTAGAGCGGTGGGCCTCCCTCCTCCCTGGGGAAGCACCGTAATGGGAGTGAAGGACACTGCCCTCAGGCTGGTTCCCCCACAGCCCTGAAACCTGAAGTCCCGGAGCGCTCACGGTAGGTCGCTGATTGCTGACGGCAGGTTTACTCCTCCAAGACGCGGAGGTCCTGAGGTGTTGGGGACTCGTCAGGTCTCCCTGAGGCCCTCCCCGAGCTGGTCCGCAACACCGAGGCACCGGGGAGGAGAGCCGGGTAGGCCGTTTCTCCTGGACCTCTCCAGTATCGGAATCTTTCCTCCAAGAACCACCAGCCACTCCGAGCGTGCGTTCCGGCGGGGACGAGGCCAGAAGGGTCTTGACCTCCAAGATCAGGAGAAGGCCGGCTGAGCGCCGTGGATCGAGACGATTCTAGGTGACACTGACTGCCTTTCCCCCGATCCCTCAGGGCCCGTGCTGGGAAGATACTGCGGGAGCTCCGTTCCCGGAGCTGTGGGTACCGCCGGCAACGTGGCCTTCGTCAAGTTCGTCACGGACGGGTCCGTTGGAGGTCCGGGGTTCCAGCTGCGCTTCCAGGCCAGCACGGGAGGTGAGGGAGGTCACTGTCCGCCCATCCAGTTGAGCGGTCCCTGACTTGGAGGCTTTCTACCGGTCTGTGCCCCGGGAGGTTCAGGCGGTGGTGGAGGTTCCCTCGATTCTCCGTCCCCAAGTTGTCCTGGTCTCCCCATCCCAGAGCAGCAGCTAGGGCCGGGGGAGAAACTCTAGAGACCGCCAGGCTTTATGGAGACAAAGTCAGGAAATGATCTGCGAGGAGCCAACGGCACCGAAGGCTTTGACACCCTCCCAAGCCTGGGGGCGTCTGGAACATCCCTGCCTGTGCCGGGTAACAGGTCGCTTGCCAGAATACGTGACCACCCCGGCACTTCTGAAGGCCAGTTGCCTTGGCTACTCCCAGCATCTTCCGCCGGCTGCTGCCAGAGCCTAGGGGACGTTACCATTGAGTTACCACTGAGTTGAGTTCCCAGGAGGTGGGAGGATAAATTGGACCCAGAGATGACATGCTTTTAGCTACTTCCCATCAATAATAGTAATAATAATTTTGGTAGTAAGTGCTTACTATGTGCAGAGCACTGTTCTAAGCGCTGGGGTAGATACAGGTTGTCCCACGTGAGGCTCCCATTTAAAGATGGGGTAACTGAGGCACGGAGAAGTGAGGTGACCTGCCCACAGTCCCACAGCTGACGAGCGGCGGAGCTGGGATTCGAACCCATGACCTCTGACTCCCAAGCCCGGGCTCTTGCCAATGGGCCACGCTGCTAGGGACTCTTCAGAGGGTCCATTCTGGAGCACCCCAAGTTCGCCCCAGTTCTACCATTCCGGAAATGGTTGACCTCCAGCTCCACACAGCCATTCCCTGGCAACCCCGTGATAGAAAATCCTCTCCTCCCGGTTCGGAGGTTCCCGTCTCCGTCCCCAAATCCTCCCCCTGTGATTGTCTGGGCTCCGACTGATGTCCCTCTGTCTCCCCCAATTAGACTGTGAGCCCGTCAATGGGCAGGGATGGTCTCTATCTGTCTCCAAATTGTCCATTCCAAGCGCTTAGTCCAGTGTTCTGCACATAGTAAGCGCTCAATAAATACTATTGAATGAATGAATGTCTCCAGGTGGGAGAGTAAAGGATCCCACGCAGATGAGCTTTTCCTCTGGGGTCCTGAGGAGTTTCTGGGCTCTAGAAACTTCTGGATCTTTCCAGGTTACCTCAGAGAAGGCCTGTGCTAACCCGGACCGTCGCCCCGCCTTCCCAGCTCGGCCTGGGTCCCGCGGGAGCTGAACGTGTGAGGTGCCGGGCCGGTTCACTGCTCAGTCCCCACCGTCTCCCCTTACTGCACCGTCTGTGTCCAGGTTGCGGCGGAGACCTCGTCGGCCCCACTGGCTCTTTGGCTTCACCCGGCTCCCGGCGTCCCCACCGCCGCATCTGCGAATGGAGGGTCACAGCGCCTGAGGGCCGGCGGGTCGCTCTCACCTTTCACGACCTGAGCCTGGAAGGCCGGCCGGGATGCAGCGGTGAATACGTGGCAGTAAGTGGGGACGGCGGGCTCGAGGACGCCAAGACTGCATCCCGGAAAGCGGGGGGACCGGGCCGTTGGCAGGGCGATCGGGAACCGGGGTGACCCTCGTCCCCGGGTCAAAGCCAGGGAGGTGAAGCCAGCCTCGGAACACCCCTCCACCTTCCCCAGCCTTCAGGCAGAGTGGGCAATCCCACGAGTGCCCGTAGGAGCCTGGAGAGGTTCAAGAGGTAAAGGCCGGGGGCCACTGGCCGTTTCCGGGGCGTCCTGGGCCTTTCCCTTAGTCCCAGTCGGCCCTCCGGCCGAGAATCGCCATTTCCAGCTGGGGACTCCTGGACGGAGCTGGCATCTTCCCCAGGGGCAATTGGAACTGCCGAGTGGACACGGCCTCCAGACCGGGGCCACGGAGGGAGAATGTTGGTATTTAATAATGTCGGTATTTGTTAAGCGCTTACTATGTGCAGGGCACTGTTCTAAGCGCGGGGTAGATACAGGGTCATCAGGTCGTCCCACGTGGGGCTCACAGTCTTCATCCCCATTTTCCGGATGAGACCCAGAGAAGTGAAGTGACTTGCCCACAGTCACACAGCTGCCAAGTGGCAGAGCCGGGATTGGAACCCATGACCTCTGACTCCCAAGCCCGGGCCCTTTCCACTGAGCTACGCTGTCCAAGCGCGCCCAGTGTGGCTGCGTGAGTAGCAGGGCAGCCCACCCACAGATACTCGGGGGGAAAACGTCAGCCGGCTGCTTCGGAATTATCAGCGTTTCTATACCGCGCTAGCGGGCCGAGGAGCACCTGCAGGGCCGTGGAACTGGGGACAGAGCGAGGGGGGAAAACTAAAGGCTCCCCGAGAGTCCGTAGGGGTTGACTCTCACCCGCGTGCACACCCGTAGGCGCACCGGGGTCGGCCATTTCAGCAGAAATAGACCTGTTGTCTCCGATGGGGTCGTTCACCCACAGATCTTCAACGGCATTAGGCGAAACTCCCCGCAGCTGCAGAGACTGTGCGGTCAGGAGGACCGGGGGACCCGCGTCGTCTCTTCAGGGAATACGATGAAGGTGCTTTACTTCACTGATGGGTCTGGGCCCGGCAGAGGCTTTGGAGCCACGTATACGTCCGCTGAGGATGCAGGTGAGATCCCCTCTTCTGAGCCCCGGATTGCAAACGTGAAGCAACGTGGTCTAGTGGATAGGACACGGGCCTGGGATTTAGAGGGACCTGGCTTCCAATCCTGACCGCTGTGGGACTCTGAGCAAATCTCTTTTGTGTCCCTCAGTTACCTCATCTGGAAAATGGGGATTAAGACTGTGAGCCCAGTATGGGGCAGGAGCTGAATCCAATCCAATTACCTTGTAACTACCCCGGTGTTTAGTTCAGTGGTCGGCACGTAGTAAGCTCTTAACAAATGCCACAGTCATTATTATTATTATTAAATGCGGTGTTTTACCAGCACCCAAAATTATAACTGCTATCTTCTTGGGGGGGGGCCCATCTACTGAAGTCAGTTTTCTGTGGCACGTACTGGCCAGAGTACCTGGATAGTTGTCCTCCATACTTGGAGGCAGGAAAATTCATCCTGCTCTCCCGACTGTAGCGGCGGAAAACCCGACTGCTAGTGAATGTCCTCGAGCCTCTCTGTGGTTGACCTTTTGAGGATGCCAGAGGGACTTGGAAAGTGGAAAGTGGAAAGATTTCAAGGTGTAGCTAGATGCGGACAGGGCTTGTAAATCTTTCTGCCCAAAGCCAGACCGCAGTCTCCCCTGAACGTCTGGGAACACGGGGGTCAGACGTCGAAGAAAATGATTTACCGGTTGAATCTGGCCACCGTTAATATTTGTTGTTGAAAGCAGGGCCGTGGACGACGCGCTCGATTCCCTTGTGGTGCTGGGGCTGCATTCTGGACGAGCCCTGCGGTCGGGAAAACTCCCGTTTGAGTACTCGTGCTTTGATGACATCAGGCACATGTGCGAAACTATTTCTTCTGACCGTCTTGCATTCTATCTAGTTAGATAAATGTTGTTGGAAAAATCAATCCATCAATTTACTGTGTGCAGAGCACCGGACTAAGTGCTCGGGAAAGTTCAGAACAATAGAACTGGTAGACGCAATCCCTGCCGTCACGGAGCTTACGGTCTACAGGGGGAGAGAACTCTCCCAAGCGTGTACGAGTACGAAGGAACCGAGCGTATTTTGAGCATCGGGTCGATTCTCGTTCCCCAGTGTGCGGTGGGCGCCTTTCCGACCCCCTCGGTGGGAACGTCACGTCTCCCGGTTATGACGGAATCAGTAACTATTCAAGCAACCTGAACTGCGAGTGGATCCTCAGCAATCCCAACCGGCACAACTCATCCATTTACATCTCCCTGGACGACTTCCACCTGGAACCCCACCAGGACTGCCACAATGACTTGCTGGAGTTCCGAGTGGGTAGGTCTGGTCGCCGTTTCCCTTCCTGCTGCCATCTCCCTGTCCTTAGGAGGGTCCCGGCCCCAAAAGGATCGCGGGGCTCAGGGAAGAGTGGAAAGAAAAGGCTTAGGCAGAGCCACCTGCGGCTTCTCGGTGGGAAAACGGCTCAGGACGGCCACTGGGCATTAACGCGCGGCAGATGAATTGGGCCCTGCAGACGCCCAGGAATATGCATCCAAGTGAATTTGAATGAATTTGGGAGAAATGACAGTTCCCAAACTGCCGGCCGTTACCCTGGTACAGTGGTTTAATTCACCCCAGTTCACCGAGTCTCGTTCAGAGGTTGTTCGGTAGTGGTCGGGCCAAGAGTTTCCCCACCGTCAACCGCCCCCCAAACTCTGGGTTCGTTGCCCTACTGATCCCCTAAGGTGGGTTTCGATTTGCGGGGGCGGAGATAGAGGCCTGACTGGTGGTTTTGTTGAGATCGGCTCCGGTTTGCATCCCGGCCCCTTGCCGACGGTCCCCAGTGTGGTGGTTTTGCACAGGTGATGCCGAGGGGCCGCTGATTTGGAAGCTGTGCGGGCACTCAGTCCCTTCGCTGCCTTTCGCCGTGGCCAGCCCGCAGATCTGGATGCACCTGGTGACTGACGAGCGTGGGAGCGATACGGGATTCCACGCCCACTACTCCTTCACAGGTGAGGCAGCCCGAGGGGCCGGGACCCCAAAGCCCAAGTCCAGCTTCCAGAATTCCCAGAGAAGCAGTGGACCGGGACGGAGCTCCCCTTCCGAGGAACGGAAAGGAGGCGGATGTCCCTCTCCTGCTGCGAGGGGCCCTGGGTCATTCATTCATTCATTCATTTCATCGTATTTATTGAGCGCTCACTGTGTGCAGAGCACTGTACTGAGCGCTTGGGAGAGTAAAATGCAACAATAAACAGTCGCATTCCCTTTTCACAGCTAGCTTCCAGTCTAGAGGCGGGGAGACGGACATCAATGCAAATAAATAAAATGACAGACGTGTACCCACGTGCTGTAGGTCCGGGAGCGGGAAGAGCAAAGGAAGCGAGTCAGGGAGACGCAGAAGGGAGATGAGGAAAAGCCTCTTGGAGGACACGTGCCTTCAGTAAGGCTTTGTAGGGGTGGAGGGAGTAATTGTCTATTGAATTTGAGGAGGGAGAGTATTAAAGGCCAGAGGCAGGACATGAACGAGGGGTCGGCGGCAAGATGGGAGATTGAGGGACAGTGCTAAGTTAGTACTAGAGGAGCAAAGTACGCGGACTGGGTTGTAGGAGGAGTGGAGCGAAGTAGAAGGGGACGAGGTGATTGAATGCTTTAAAGCAATGGTGAAGAGTTTTTGTTTGATGCAGAGGTGGATGGGCAACCACAGGGGTTTCTTCAAGAGTGGGGAAACATGACCTGGGTGGTTCTGTAGAAAAATGATCTGGGCAGCAGAGTGAAGTGTGGACCGGAGTCGGGCGAGTCAGGAGGCTGAGAGGTCAGCAAGGAGGCTGATGCGGTCATCCAGCCGGGAGAGGATGAGTGACTGTATTAACACTGTAGCAGCTTGAACGGAAAGGAAAGGACGGATTTCAGTGATGTCGTGAAGGTGGGACCTACGGGATTTAGAGACGGATCGACTACGTGGGCTGAATGACAGAGAGGAGTCAAGGATAACGCCGAGGTTACGGGCTCGTGAGAGAGGAAGGATGGTGGTGCTCTCTACAGTGATGGGAAAATCAAGGGGAAGACAGGGTTTGGGTGGGAAGATAAGGAACTCCGTTTTGGATGTGTTAAATTGGAGGTGACGGGAAGACATCCAAGTTGAGATGTCTTGAAGGCAGGAGGAGATGAGCAACTGGAGAGAGGGAGAAGGATCAGGGCTGGAGATGTGGATCTGGGGATTTGACAGTTGAAGCCATGGGAGCGAATGAGTCTTCCAAGGGGGTGGGTGTAGATGGAGAATAGCCAGCCCGGCACCCCTCCGAGGGGACCTTTTCACTCCTCTCGGCCTGATCAGAGGGCCTGGCGGTGCTTTTAGCTAACAGCCCAGTGCTTTCACGTGCTCTATTGGGAAGACTCAAACTATCCTTTCAGACTGCGGAGGTGTGCAGAGCGGAGAAGGCGGAGTAATTGCAAGCCCCAACTTCCCGGCTCCGTATGGCAACGTGAACCGCTGTTCCTGGCTGCTGAACGCGCCCCCGGGCCACACCATCACTGTGAGACACCCCCGCCTCACTTCCTCCATCCCCCCCCCCCCCCGCCTCCCTTCACCTCCTAGGGCCAGGTTTGAGCTCTTCCAGAAGGGGAAACGGGGCATATATGAGCTGGGCGGGGAAGGAAGCCCAGACAGGCACAGGGATTACAGTGCTCGGAACTCCGGGTAGGCAGAAACCCTACCGTTCGATCTCGAAAGCTTGTGGTCTGTTGGTGACCCCAAATCCTTCTTTTAAACAGAAGTAGCCAGGGGACGGGTGTCTCAGCCTCCTCCCCCTCCCTTGAGCTTCCCTGGTCTCTGAGGGGGCCACTGGAGAGATAGATGGGTGCGTCGGGGGTGTAACTCTGCCCAATTTACCTCTCCAGGCTACCATCGCCTGCCCTTCGTTCCCCCCCCCCTACAGAAAGGCCCCTCTGGTGAGGTAGGGTGGTGGGAAACCAGGGGACCCTAGTGTTCTTCTAGTGATCGCGAAAGAGAAGGGGAGGGAAGGGAGAAAAGGGAAAGATGGGAATGCAGAGGTGACAAGGGAGGGAGCGGGGGTGGAGGCTGTTCAGAGGTGGAGAAGCTGGTTTGCCCTTCTGTGGCCTCATTTGAGTCGGCTCTCTTTCCAGCTGACGTTCACCTCCTTTGATATCGAAAGCCACCGCACGTGCTCCTGGGACTCCGTCACGGTCATCAACGGGGGCTCCCCGGGGTCACCCGTAATTGGACGTTTCTGTGGAGCCACCGTTCCCGGGCCCATCCAATCCGGGGCCAACCAACTGGTGGTGATCTTCAACTCGGACCACTCGGTGCAGGGAGGCGGTTTCCGGGCCACGTGGACCTCCGAGACTTCAGGTGAGTGGAAAATCATCCTCTTCCCACCGCTCTGCCTCAGAGGCCTGTTCTTCGGGGTATTGGACCTTATGAGAATGCCTCGATATCCTGTTAGAAAGCCCTCCTCTACCAGGAGAAGGGGCTGAGGCGGCTGTGACCTGGAATTTTCGCCGTACAGGGTAGGGCCTGGGGCAGAGGTGTGGCTGAGCAGGACAGCTACCCCCGGGTGGGCATCAGGTCCAGCCTCCCTCGCTAAATCTACGGCATCTGAGGCTTCGCGACCTCCTGGGCTCACCGCTCCCTACCCTGGGAGAGTCCAGTGTCTGGTTCCCTCCCGGCTGCCAGCTTTGAACGCTGAGGAATCCTCCATTCGCCCGGCTTCTGAGGTCGCAGGTGGGTCGGATTGATTTGTAGCTGGAGTATGAGGGTTGGGGAGGAAAGAGAAATGAGATCATCCGCAAGGAGACCGGCTACGTCCAGACCTAGGGCCGCACCCCTATTTCGGGCAAACTCTACCGGGCTCCATTTGGCAGAGGGAACTCGGAGAGATCTCGGAGAGATCTCTGATGATGCTTCTGCAAACCAGGGCGACCGGGCTCCCATTCCACCAGGTCCGTGGAGACGGACCTGGCTGGCATCGATGACTGCTTGGAGGCCTACACTCTGCAGGGTGACCTGGAAGCCTCAGCCCAGCCACACCCCATTGAGAAGAAACCCCTGGCCCTGCCCACCTCCCAAGAGCTTTGTCCGAGCCCCAGGGGACTCCGGTCTGGCTCTTCCTTCTGCATGCTGGATTGTTTTGGTTTTTTGTTCCTTTTTTGGATATTTTCTATTCATTGCTTCCTATTTTCCAGGCACTGTTCTAAGGGCTGGGGTCGATAATCCGGTTGGACACAGTCCACGTCCCAGTCCTGATCCCCATTTTACGGAAAATAATAATAACGATGGCATTTGTTAAGCAGTTACTATGTGCCGAGCGCTGTTCTGAGCGCCGGGGGAGACACAGGTTTATCAGATTGTCCCAAGTGGGGCTCACAGTCTTAATCCCCATTTTTTATAGGTGAGATAGCTGAGGCACGGAGAAGTTAAGTGACTTGCCCAAAGTCACACAGCTGACAAGTGGCAGAGCCTGGATTAGAACCCACGACCTCTGACTCGCCAGCCCGTGCTCTTTCCACTAAACCGCGCTGTCTCACAGCCTCGATCCCCATTTTACAGATAACAATAATAATGTCGGTGTTCGTTAAGCGCTTACTATGTGCAGAGCACTGTTCTAAGCGCTGGGGTAGTTATTGGGTAATCAGGTTGTCCCACGTGGGGCTCACGGTCTTCATCCCCATTTTACAGATGAGGTAACTGAGGCGCAGAGAAGTGAAGTGACTTGCCCACAGTCGCACAGCTGCCAAGTGGCAGAGCCGGGATTCGAACTCATGACCCCTGACTCCCAAGCCCGGGCTCTTTCCACTGAGCCACGCTGCTTCTCTAATAATAATGCTGATGGCATTTGTTAAGCGCTTAATATGTGCCCAGCCCTGATCTAAACGTCGGGGGAGATTCAAGCTGATCAGGTTGTCCCACGTGGGGCTCGCGGTCTTAGTCCCCGTTTTTTACCGTTGAGAGAACTGAGGCGTAGGAAAGTCGGGTGACTTGCCCAAGGTCACACTGCAGACAAGTGGCAGAAGCAGGATTAGAACTCGAGGTCCTCAGCTCTTTCCACCAGGACGCGCTGCCGCTCCTCGTTTCCGCGGTGAATGAGGTTCCCCGTTGCTCTCCTCCGGCCCCTCCCAGGTTGCGGTGGCTTCATTCACTCGGCCAGCGGGGTCCTCCACTCCCCTCGGTGGCCTCGGCCCTTCCCGGAGAACAGCCGGTGCACGTGGACGGTCATTACGCACGAGAGCCAGCACCTAGAGCTCAGCTTCCACGGCGACTTCCACATCCCCAGCCGCGACGGGCGGTGTGAGGAGAGTCACCTGAAGGTCAGGGCTGACCGGGGGCCAGTGGCACGGGCTTGATTGATTTATTGACTTATAGGCGTATCCTTGGCTGGGGAGGCGGGGAGATGGTCCGAATTGAGGCCCAGAGAAGCTAAGTGGCTTGTCCGAGGTCACGCGGCCGACTGGAGCCGGACCCAGGTTTAGAACCTGCGTTTCTGGACTTATTTTTTGAATAGAATGTGTTAAGGCCTTCTACGTGGCAAACACTGGAGTAGATGGAAGCTAAGCAGGTTGCTCTCTCCACGGGACCGCGTTCCTTCTCATCGTAATAATGATAACTGTGGTGTTTGTTTAGTGCTCATCACGTGCCAAGCACTGTACTGAGCCCTGGGGTGGAAGCAAGACAACGAGGCTCCCCCGGGGCCTCGCAGTCTAAGTAGGAGGGAGAACAGATATCGAGTCCCCATTTTAGCAGGCGAGGGGACTGAGGCACGGAGAATGGAAGTGACAGAAACAGACAAGTGGCGGAGTCACGATCAGAACCCGGGGCCTCTGACTCCCGGACCCGTGATCTCTCCATTAGGCCACGCTGCTTCTCGCAAGACTTCTCACAAGACTGGCGTTCTTATGCCCTTCCACTGAGCCACAAGGCTTCCCTGGTTTCATGTGGAAGGGATGGAGTTAGTCAGGAGGTCAAGGATGTAAATTCTGTGGTCTCTGGTGTAGCAAAACGCGTTGCTCTGACCGATAACCGGATGGTGATCCTTTTAGCTGGACACCAGAGCCGTTAGCCATTTTAGGGCCGCTGACCACTGTTTCCATGGAATTGCCGGGCTCGGGGGGGCTGTGAGGAAGACACAGATGCAGTGGGAGAAAAGTTCAGTGGAAACAGCTTTGAGTTTACCGGGAGAGGTTGGAGAAGCTGATAGCCTTAAGATGGCATGTAATAATGCTGGTATTTGTTAAGCGCTTACTATGTGAAGAGCACTGTTCTAAGCACTGAGGTAGACCCAGGGGAATCAGGTTGCCCCACGTGGGGCTCACAGTCTTAATCCCCATTTTACAGATGAGGTAACTGAGGCACAGAGAAGTCAAGTGACTCGCCCCCCAGTCACACAGCTGACAAGTGGCCGAGCCGGGATTCGAACCCATGACCTCTGACTCCAAAGCCCGGGCTCTTTCCACTGAGCCGCGCTGCCGCTGCATAGGTTGTCTTTGTCTTTTCCTTTGCCTTTCAAATCCCGGTCAGATGGTGACTTACCTGGGCCCGAAAGGAAGTGTTCGGGGCATCCGTGTTTGGAGATAAAAACTGGAGCCGGCCAAGGGAGAGGGTGGAGGTCTTGAAAAGTCGAAGAAATCTTCCTGGATGGAACGCGAGGCAAAAAAAAAAGGGGGGTTTTCAAAGCTGGGGTCAGAACGTAGGGAGGCAGAGAGGCGTTGGGCAGTTTGAAGGGGTTCGTGACCAGTGAGGTGCACGTCCTTCCTGGAAATGAACGGCCCCTCCTGCCCGTTACTGCGTGTCTGCCACTGCACAACATAGGTACATAATAATAATGTTGGTATCTGTTAAGCGCTTACTACGTGCAGAGCACCGTTCTAAGCGCCGGGGTGGATACGGGGTCATCGGGTCGTCTCACGTGAGGCTCCCGGTCAATCCCCATTTTACAGACGAGGTCACTGAGGCACAGAGAAGTGAAGCGACTCGCCCACGGTCACACAGCTGACAAGTGGCAGAGCCGGGAGTCGAACCCGTGACCTCTGACCCCGAAGCCCAGGCTCTTTCCACTGAGCCACGCTGCTTCCATGGCATTATTGCTTCCCAGTCCACGCCCACGACCGTATACCTTCCTCTGCATGGCTGCGCGTCTCTCTGCTGTCTGTTTGCGGCACATCCTCCAATTCCTGCCCCCGCCTACCCGGCAAAGCACGCCTGCCACCACACACCTGCCTCTGCCGGCCCACCCCCGGCTAGGTACTCTCCCAGACGCTTAATACGCCGCGCACCGTGAGCGCTCGCTAACTGACCGACCGACCGGCTCGGGGCCCGGCTACAACGCCGCGCCACCGTTCTCTGACCTTTCAGGTGTGGGCGGGGACCCCAGGCGTCGGAGCGGATGTCCCGCTGGTCACCGCCTGCGACAGCTCCGCCCCCGGCCCCACCGTGACGCCTCGGAACCAGTTCACCGCCGTCTTCCAGGCCCGGGAGGGCACGGGGAGTGGCTTCTCGCTGACGTTCCTCAGCAGTGAGTACTCGGGGCCTGCGGCTGCCGCGGACGACGGCGTTGCCTCCCCTTGCCCCGTCCCTTGCCCGAGGCTCCTGCCGCTTTGAAGGAGGGGTCTCTGCTGGCCCTCGCGTGGCCCGCAAGATGCGACGCCGGCCCGTCGAGGTCAGACGCGACCTCTGGAGAAGCCACAGGGGCCCGACCGGTCCGAAGCTGGTCCCCAGCCGGCCGTCAGCGGCCGGCCCGTTTAGGGCAGAGACGATCATCCGGAAGAGGCCCCATGGGGCGTAAGGAGGCAGCTTCACCCAGGGTTCACGGTTTCTCAGAGAGCTACCGTTCCCTCGCATCCTGCGCTTAGGCCAGGGGTGACCAAGCCTCACGAACTGAAGATCTGCAGCCCAAAAATCCCGTTTGGTCCCGAACCACGGAGAAAAAAAATAATCTTTTTAGCCGGGACGGCGGGCAGGCCTTCTGGGCAGGTGGAGCTGGGGTGGAGGAGAATGGCTGGAACAGGGATTCCCGGGAAGGGGGGAGAGGAGAGCGGCGGCGGCGACCAAGAGGTAGTCGGGCGGGGGAGCCGGGGGGGCCGGGGGGGCCCGGGGCCACCGTCTCCACCCACGGTTGCCTCACCACCACTACCAGTCTGCAGCAGCAGTTTTGTGCAGTCCTCACTGCCAGCACTGGAACGGCTAAATCCCGTATCAGCAAATGCGCGTGAGCCGCAAAGCAAGCTAGGAACAGCCGCTAGGAACCCCGGGAATGGACCTCTGGGCGTTACGTGGGTCCAGGTTGGCCTCTCCTTTCTTCACTGACCACGGAAAGTCATTTCATCTTCGCTCTCTGTAAATACTTGCTTAATTCAGGGTTCGGAATGTTCCGGGCCTCCCCTGCCTGAGGCGCCCACAAGCCCTTTCCCCGCCAACCACCTTCCTGCCCCAGGCCTACGGGTGTGGGATTCCGCCGCCCGAGGTCTGTGCCGGAAGTGATCGCTGGGTTTCTCAGGCCCTGCGGAAACCTCTACCTGGCAGCACCTGGCTGTTAGTCTAGAACAAGGAAAGCTTTCCTGGTGAGAAATCAGTGTTCCACTCCCCCATTTTTGAGCACTGCCAGGTCCATGCCGAGCACCAGCCGGCCCGCGCTGGGCTCCGCGCAGGGCCCCGCCGCCCTGTCTCGGTAGTCCGGTAGTTCCTCCGGTCGGTACCAACCCCGGGAATCCGCTGCTGCCGTCGCTAAGGGCCCGGGGACGGCAAAACGCACGGTCCGGCTCCGGGGCGCCCGGTTGAGGATGGGGAGTCCTTGCGAAAGGGGCGCAGGGGAAGCGCTGGCCCCGGCCATTCCCGGGGGACGGGGACGGGGCCCGGAAGAGCTCAGGAGAGAGGACGGGCCAAAATGCCTACCCTTCCCTCCGGCTCGGGTAGACCGGTTCTGGGATCGCTGCTCCATCTGTACACGTGCTTGTCTCTTCCTCTTTTCCCGCAGGATGTGGTGCCAATTTCACCGCCCCGACGGGTTACGTTGTTTCTCCCAATTACCCGGGACAATACGACAACAATCTACGTTGCAACTATGTCATAGAAGCAGAGCCTCGGGCGGTAGTTCTTCTACAGTTTATCACTTTCCAGCTGGAAGGTGAGTTCTCCTCTTAACATCACTTTTATTCCTAAACTGGAGTGGATCTCCAGCAGCGACCGTGGGCCTCTGATGCACAGAAATCTTCTTGGGGCTCTCAATAAGCAACCTGACGAAGATGGCTGAGAATTGCCCCGGGCCACCCGTCCAGGGGGCTTGGTACAGTGCTCCGCACATAGTAAGCGCTCAGTAAGTACCACTGAATGAATGAAGCCCCTCTACCCTCCCACCCTGCCATCAGTTCTCCGTAATTCACTGGCTGTGATGCAGAGAGGAGCTCACGCCGCTTGGATCACTCTCTAGGCTTGATCCTCTTTCCGCGAGACCTACTCGGCCACGGGGCCCTCCGAGTCCATTTCGCTGGAACCTCCGGCCGGTCTCCGGAATTCTGAAATCCTTGGCTAAGCCAGCACTCCGCCTCCCTCCCCTGGACAGAGAGAGCCGCCTTTTCCTCATCGATCCGATCCTCCAACCCTTTAGCTGACTAAACACTGGCTTAATCAATCAGTAGTGTTTATCGTGCTCCTACTCCGTGAAGACTATTGTCCTAAGCTCTTGACCAAGAAGGCAAACTCCCTGCCACTGAAAACTTCACGATTATTCATTCAGTAGTATTTATTGAGCGCTTACTATGCGCAGAGCACTGTACTAAGCGCTTGGAATGGACAAATCGGTAACAGATGGAGACGGTCCCTGCCCTCTGACGGGCTTACGGTCTAATGGGCGGGGGACGGCGGACAGACGAGAACAGTAACAGTGAATAGTTCAGAATGTGATCATATGATTCTATGTTTACCAGGCCCCCTTGATTCCCATCTATCTAGCATTATCGCCATTATTTCAAGGCTTCTTCCTTCAGCTTTAAGACTCTCTCAAGATGCTTCGGAAATGTGCCGTAGCCACCCGGTTCCCGCTACTCTCCAAAGCAGTTAGTACAGCGCTCAGTAGAATGTAAGCCCTCAATAAATATGATTTACTGACCAGTTGAAAAGCGTATGACAAAGTGAGACTGAGACACCTGGGAATTTCCCGAAGAGTTAGGGGTGGCACGTCTTAGGCTCCCTCCGTTAGAGTTCAAGCTTCCTTCTGGCAGGGAACGTGATTCATACTCTATCGTACCTTCCCAAAAGTACAACACACCGCTCGCGACTTGCGTTTAATAAATACATTTAGAAGAGATGTCCCAAAGACAAGAGGAAATGTAAGACTGCAGAGATAAATTCCTGGTCGAATGGTCTGTGCTGGAATAATAAAAACGGTGGTATTTATTAAGTGCTTCTATGGACCAAACCCGTATTAAGCGCCGGGGTACGTTCGAGGTGATCAGGTCAGACGATCCCTGTCCCACATGAAGCTCACAGTCTAAAGGAGGAGGAGAGAGGGATATCCCCGTTTTACAGATGAGGAAACTGAGGCACAGAACAGTTCAGTGACCTGTCCAAGGTCACCCAGCAGGTAAATGGCGGAGCCGGAATTAGAACCCAGGTCTTCTGACTCTCCGACCTCTGCCCTTTCCATGAGGCCGTGCTCCTGGGTTACTAATAATAATGTTGGTATTTGTTAAGCGCTTACTATGTGCAGAGCACTGTTTTAAGCGCTGGGGGGGGGGGATACAAGGTGATCAGGTGGTCCCACGTGAGGCTCACGGTCTTCAGCCCCATTTTCCAGATGAGGGAACTGAGGCACAGAGAAACGAAGTGACTTCATAATAACGTTGGTATTTGTTAAGCGCTTACTATGTGCAGAGCACCGTTCTAAGCGCTGGGAGAGATACAGGGTGATCAGGTGGTCCCACGTGAGGCTCACGGTCTTCACCCCCATTTTCCAGATGAGGGAACTGAGACCCGGAGAAGTGAAGTGGCTCGCCCACAGTCGCACAGCTGCCGAGTGGCAGAGGTGGGATTCGAACCCGTGACCTCTGACTCCCAAGCCTGGGATCTTTTCCCCCGAGCCACGCCGCTTCTAGAGAGAGCATTCACTCAGTCGCGTTTATTGAGCGCTCACCGTGTGCAGATCGACGGTCGTTACCGAGTGTTGAATGACTGGGGGCGGAGAGGTCTACTAAGTGCTTGGGAGAGTTCAGTACAGCAGAGTTGGCAGACACAACCCTGACCTCAGAGCGCTTAGCTGGGGAGACGGACGTTAAGATAAATTAGCTTAAAATGAAAGACTTCCTGAAGCAGGTGGCGGAGTCTAAGGAGATACGCGTAAGTGCCGCGGGGCTGCGGGTGGGCCGGGTGACGACGTGCCTCGGGGGTACGCGGCCTAGTGGATAGAGCGAGGACCCGGGAGGCACAAGGTCACGGGTTCCAATCCCGGCTCCACCCCTTGTCTAGCGTGTGAGCGGGGGCAAGTCACTTCACTTCTCTGGGCCTCAGTTCCCTCATCTGGAAAATGGGGGTCAAGACTGCGAGCCCTACGTGGGCCAGGGACCGGGTCCAACCCGATTATCTTGTATCTACCCCGGCGCTCAGAAAGGGGCCTGGCACATAGAAGCAGCTTAACAAATACCATAATATTAGTAATTATTATTATAGGTGAAGCAGAAGGGCCCTTCCGGACGGGCCTGGCCGGCAGGGCCGTCTGGATGGATGCTAGGGGAACTGGGCTTCTGCCACGGGGGCGCTGACTGCTTCTTTCGCGGCTCAGCGGAAAGAGCCCGGGCTTGGGAGTCAGAGGTCATGGGTTCGAATCCCGCCTCAGCCACCTGTCAGCTGTGTGACTGTGGGCAAGTCACTTGACTTCCCTGTGCCTCAGTTCCCTCATCTGTAAAATGGAGAGGAAGGCTGTGAGCCCCACGTGGGACAACCTGATGACTCTATATCTGACCCCAGCGTTTAGAACAGCGTGCTCCGCACACAGTAAGCGCTTAGCAAATACCAACGTTATCGTTATGATTCTCTCACTTCCCTTCTCCGCAGCTCCATCCGCCCGAGGCGGGGGCTGCATCAACGACGGGCTGAAAGTCATCCGAGGCCGTCGGGTCACGTCCGTCCCCTTCGCGACCCTGTGTGGCCACGAGCTCCCCCAAGCCATCAGCTTCTCCGGCCCGATGCTGCTCAGCTTCTACACCGACTCCCAGACCGCGGACTTCGGATTCGAGGCCTCTTACCGCGTACTGGGTGAGTGAGCCGCCCGGCCGAGCCCGGCTGCCGCTTCAGAGGCGGGTTTGCTGCCGAAACGGCCGTGCCCTCCGTTGCCAGCGTGGGACCGCGCGCGGGGCCCACAGACCTCACTCCGAGCCACTGGTGGGCGAGGGCGGAGCCGCCCGGGAGCGGGCAGGACCGATGTTTTCGGAGTCCTGCCCCGGAGCCCCCTGAGACAACACATCTGGGACCTTTCCGGCCTCCGGGATGGTCCCCGGAGCCGTCGTGAGGTGTCTAAGAGTCCCCTGGGTCGATGCTGGTTGAGAATGGGAGAGGGGGTCAAGCGCGGGACATCCGACCCTCTTACACGGCGGGCAGAGTCCTGCCCGGTCAATCGACACTCAGTTAATGGTATTTACTGAACGCTTACTGAGTGCAGAGCCCTGAACGAAGCACTGGGAATAGAAGAATGCAATCAGGTTGGCAAGATCAAAGGCACGATCCCTTCTCAAACGGGGCGGCACCCTGGAAAAACCCGTACGGAATTCACTCTTCAGGCTGATTCGGGGCAGAAAAAGAGGCAGCGAGGGCCCGGGAATCAGAAGGCCGTGGCTTCTAACCCTGGCTCTGCCACTCTCCCGCTGCGGGACCTTGGGCGGAGAAGTGATTTCACGTCTCCGTTGCCTCAGTTCTTGTCTTATGCCGTCGAGTCAGCCTCCGACCCGTGGCGACGCCGTGGACCCGTCCCTCCCTTCGGCAATCGTTCTTGCAGCGTCTCCGTAGAGTTCTCTTGGCGAAAATGCAGAAGTGGTTTATCCCCGCTTCCTTCGGCGCAGTAAACTTCATTCATTCATTCAGTAGTGTTTATTGAGCGCTTACTATGTGCAGAGCACTGTACTAAGCGCTCGGAATGTACAGATCGGCAACAGATTGAGTCTCCGCCCTCAACTCTCCTATGCCGCTGCTGCCCGGCGCAGTTGGACTTTGGCTTATAGCGGATTGGCTTCCACTCGCTAGCCGCTGCCCAAGCTAGGAATGGAGCGGACAGGCCTCCGCTTGACTCTCCCTCCCGTAGTCGAGACTGGCAGAGAACTGGAAACTCCCCAGGTGCCACCCTGAGAGGGGCGTGCCTCAGTTACCTCATCTGTAAAATGGGGATCGAGACCGTGAGCCCCATTTGGGGACGGGGGCTGGGCCCAATCCGATTAGCTTGGTTGCACCCGGCGCTTAGTACGATGCCTGGCACGGAGTAAGCCCTCCACAAATATCATTATTATTGTTAGTGATTACAGGAAAGGGTCCTAATGCAGGCTGGCCATCAGGATGGTTGTCCTGGACTCACGGAGGAGGAAGGGGGCAGAGGGGCCGGAGGGGCTTTTCCTCGGTCTCCCACGGCCCTGAGCCCCAACCTCCTCCCCCGGGGCACTGCGGGAGCAGAAAGCCGATTCCCTCCGCTGGATCCACGGAAAGCCAGCAACAGAGAGTAGGGGGAGGGATTTCTTGCAGGAGAGGGGCGGTCCACGGCGCCGCAGACAATCCTCCCCATCCCCAAACAATGTCCACGGCGACTAGGTGACGAGCGTGCCCACACTGGGCTGGGGGCCGGGGCTCTGCGGCTACGCCCCTCAGGCCTTCGACCGCCAGGTTTGTTCTGGGATCCGTGTTTCAACCTGGTCCGGGGCCCGCTCCCAAGCCTACCTTCCGCAGACCACCTCCGCGCAGACCTTCCGGGCTGGGGAAAAGCAGTGTGGCCTAGTGGAAAGGGCAGGGGCCTGGGAGTCAGAGGACCTGGGGGTCTAGTCCTGGCTCTGCCATTTGTCTGCTGCCTGACCGCTTAACCTCTCCGCCCCTCACTTACCTCATCTGTAAAATGGGGATTAAGACCGTGAGCCCCGCGTGGGGCAACCTGATTACCTTGTATCTATCCCCGCATTCGGAGCACTGCTTGGCACACAGTGAGCGCTTAACAAACACCGTCATCAGTATTATTATTATTATTAGGAGACTGATGAAGCAGGACACAAACGGGGCCTTCCCGACCCACCAAAGGTCTCACCTAGTGGATCTGGACGATTTCTGACCCTTGTTCCGCATGACCGCGGCTGCTGGCTTGCCAGAAGGTTTTGCACGATTATCATCCTTCCCCGGGGTTTTGAGGCAGATTAAAGGAGAAGGTTGATTTCCTTCATAGCTGCTTCAGGCCTGCTTTATCCTCCGAGCTTCATCTCTTACTTTCCCAAGAGATGTGTTAAAATAGACAGTGTCTCCTACATAAAGTGGGCAGGGGCTCCGTGTAGGCGGTAGTGTTCCCTTGGTTTGTGGGGCGATTGGTAGGGGGGGGTCCCCACTTAGCCCCAAACTCTACGCAGCAGTTTGAAATGCCCAAGCCCCTCTTTCTAGCTGACGAGCCCTCTCCGGTTTCAAGAAGGGACAGATACAGACCCGGAGCCATAGGATGCAAAGCCTCTCCTCGAGAGCTAGAGCGTGTTAGCGTGTTAGTAAATAGAAAAGTCATATAAACATCCGTCGATTATAAACCACGGTTTACTAGATTGCCAGTCTGCATTCACTCGGGCGATCGATCCACTTTGGCCTAATTTTTGCAACCCGCACAAAGGGGAGGTTTAGTCCGTGGGAATTAAGTCTGGCGATTAGAGGAGCCGGAGGAAAAAAGATGAGAAGGAAAAAAAGGGCATCTGAAAGCGCTCAAGGAGGAGCGGAGCTGCGGTCACCCCCCCGGCTGCGTCCTCATCGCCGTTCCACCTCTTGGTAGCTGACGGTTCTTTGCTTGTCTCTCCCACTGCAGCGTGCGGAGGGACATTCAACGCATCCTTCGGGACCATCAGGAGTCCTGCCTACGCCCTGTCAGATTACCCCAACAATATGGACTGCACGTACCTCATCTCGGTGAGAGACGGCAAGGTGGTAGAACTCAAGTGAGTGACCTCCACACACTCCTTTTCCCCCAACCCGCAAGCCCAGGGTCCCTCGCGGAAGTTTCTGGGGCGGGGGGTGGGTGGGAGGAGAGAGTGAGCGTCCCCAGACGGGGCTGGGGAAACCCCGAGAGGAAGGGGAGGGCGGGGAAGACTCGCCGACTTTGTAGTCTGGGGACTGCTGGAGAATGGGGCTCCGGTCGGGGAAATGAAGAGGGAATAGAGGGGGAGTGTGTAGGGCGCAGGAGGAAAGGAATGAGGAGGGGGGAGAGAGAGCGAGAGCAGCCAGGGTCCACTCTGGTCCCGAGGTGGATTTGGTTGGTGCCCTGGGGCCCTCTGGGCTGCTAAAAACTACCAAGCGGCCCAGAGACCCAGAATTGTTCTGGCCGAGAGAGGCCCAGCTCTCTGGGGGCCCTCAGAGCACCAGGCCTGGCTCTCATTCATTCATACATTCATTCGTTCATTCATTCATTCGATAGGATTTATTGAGCGCTTACTATGTGCAGAGCACTGTACTAAGCGCTTGGAATGTACAAATCGGTAACAGAGACAGTCCCTGCCCTTTGACGGGCTTACGGTCTAGTCGGGGGAGACGGACAAAAACAGCAGCAATAAATAGAATCGAGGGGCTGGATGAACATCTCATTAAAACAATAGCAAATAAAGAGAATCGAGGTGATGTCCATCTCATTAACAAAATAAATAGGGTAATGAAGATATACACGGTCGAGCGGACGAGTACGGTGCTGAGGGGAGGGGAAGGGAGAGGGGGAGGAGCAGAGGGAAAAGGGGAGCTCAGTGTGGGAAGGCCTCTCGGAGGAGGCGAGCTTTAAGTAGGGCTTCGAAGAGGGGAAGAGAATCAGTGTGGCGGAGGGGAGGAGGGAGGGCGTTCCGGGACCGCGGGTGGACGTGGCCCGGGGGTCGACGGCGGGATAGGCCGGAATGGGGGAAGGCCCTGAGTGTGGGCAGCACCTCAGCACCAGCCCCAAGAGTGGAGAACATACTCTGCAGTTACAGACATTAACTCTCCTCTGCTTCCCTCTCACGGAGCCCACCGACAAGGCCGGCTGGTCCGAGGGGAGGTGGAAGTGCATCAGTTCTGGGGCCGCCTGGCCCCCCCCCCAAAGCCCCACTCCCACTAGGGGCCGGGCACAGCCTACTCTGCCATCACAAAACTCATTCGGGAGCAGGGTGTGAACGTACTCCAGGCCGCCTCGCTCTGCGCCGCGCCCACCCAGGGTCCCAAACGTCAAGGGTTCATCGCATACCCGCCGGCTAAACTTGAGCACGACGCTTAAATTTTCTTATTACTTAGTTCTCACGTCTGTAAAATGGTCAATTTAGTATTAATATTACCAGCAGTAACGATAATAATAGTCAAGTGCTCACTGTGCGTCGAGGACTGTTCTAAATGCCGGGGTAGATACAAGTTAATCAGGTCAGATGTAGTCCCCGTCCTCGGGGGGGGCGCTCCCAGTCTAGTAGGAGGGAGAGCAGGCATTGAATCCCCATTTTATGGCTGTGGAAACTGAGGTACAGAAAAGTGAAGTTACTTCTCCAAGGTCACACAGCAGGCAAGTGGAGGAGCCATGATTAGAACCCAGGTCCTCTGACTCCCAGGACTATGCTTTTTCCACTAGGCTACGCCTCTTCCCACGATTTCTACCTCCTCCTCAGTCATACGGGGGACGGGGACTCTCTGATCTGATCGTGTTGCCTCAAATCTAGCGGTTACGAGAGTGCCTGACACGTAGCATTTTACACTATTATTAGTAGTAGTATTAACAAGAATATCAATAAAATAATCCATTGCGCCCATTCCACAGCAAATGGAGAGAAATGGGTTTGGCTGACAGGCCGGGAAGTGTGAAACTCATCGGGAAGTGGTACCCGGAGAGGCTCGGGGATCCTAGACCGGCCCCTCACTGGTTTGAGAGGGGCAGACTGGTGGGTCACTCTCAGCTGGAGCCACCGAGAGGCCACGGACGGGGGAGTTCGGACAGGCAGGCCGGGACCTGTGACCCACCTGACCCCTCCCTCCCTCCTCAGGTTCAACGACTTCAACCTGGAGGCCTCCGACTACTGCTCCGCCGACTACGTGGCCGTTCGCGACGGCCTGGAGCCGGGGGCTCCGCTGCTTGGCAAGTTCTGCGGCTCCGAACTCCCCGCCAGGATCAGGAGCTCCGGCGACCACCTGCGCCTGGAATTCAGGACCAATTTCTTCCAGGGGGCCAGAGGCTGGAGGGCCTCATTCAGAGAAACACTGGGTAAGGTTCCGGCCCCGCTCATTTGTTTTCAGACTCGCCTGCTGCGGCCCGGGCTTCTGGGGCGGAGCCCAGGTGGGCCTTATCCTGTCGCCGTGCCCGGCCTCGTGAGCGACGGATCAGGAAGGGAACCAGGCACTGACGGGAGTGATAGACATAACATTTATTCAGCATTTATTGAGCCCCTGCCCTGAAGGCCGGTGGGTCCCAGAAATCTCCCCGACGGTGTTCGCTTGGACCTCTCCGCTGGATCCCCGAGTGCCCTCGAGGCGCAGTCTCCCTCCAGGGTGGCTTCTTCAGCTCCTTGAGCGCTTTTCCTCTTCAAACCTGACTCCTGCATCAGCCTCCTCTCTGGCCTCCCTGCCTTCAGCCTCCGTCCCCTCCAGTCCATACTCCCCGCTCCTCAAGAAACTCCTGTGGTTGCCCATCCGTCTCCACATCCACCAGAGACTCTGCGTCATTGGCTTTAAAGCGCTCCCCCACCTCGCCCCCTCCTGCTTCACCTCGCTACTCTCCATCTAATCCGCTTCCACCCCCGTTCAAGCACTCGTCAAAACCCAGAAAGTCTGGATCGGCCTCCTCGTTGGTCTCCCTGCCTCAGTCTCTCCCCCATGCAATCTGTACTAGATACTACTGGATGTAGTATATGGTGTGAAAACATACATCTCTCCACCGGTCTTCCAATCCCGTCCCCAACCGAGACATCCCCGATTGACTTTAAGTTTCTCCGCAGGCTCTTTCCGTCTCACGTAATCGACTCTCTTGTCCTGTTGCTTCCCAGCCCACCCTCTTCATTCTTCCTAAGTTAACCTCATAGTTGTTGAGTATCCCACCTCTGTCCTCTCCCAAAAACTGTGTCCCCAGCCGGGAACTCCCATTCCCCACAAATCTGACTCACCACAGCTCTCTCCGTCTTCAAAGTCTCGCTAAAATCCCACCTCTTCCGCCAAGTCGTCCCGTCTACCAGCCCATCAGCCACCTCTGAAACGTACGCATTTCTTTTTGTTCTTTCCCGACGCGTGTGTCTGTGGGCGAGGAGGGTGTTGTGTGTATGTCCGCGTGTGTAATCAATCGGTAGTCAATTATTTACTTGAATTTCTCTATCTGTCAGTGTGTTTGTACGATTCCCCCGAGAACTAGTAGACTCTCTGTGAAGAGGGAACACGTCCTGTGCTTTTGTGAACTTTCCCAAACTCTTAGTAGAGCTGCATCCAGAGATTACTGTTACTACCGCTTCTTACTATGGCCATCCCCACCTGGATTATGCTCTCTCTAGGCTTGTTGGCTCCCTCGAGGGCTTAGCTGGGCCGGAGGCCGGGGGGCTGAGCTGCCTCGGTAGAAAATGGGCGTGAGTGATTCTAGAGGGGCGTGAACAAATGGGATCTGGGTGCACTAACTCCTAACCCAGACCCGGCAGACATTTTAAAACTCAGCTCGCCCTCATTTTGCGACCTATGAGGGTTCGTTCGGTCTTTCCGTGGAAAATCAGGGAATGGCCCTTTCCTCTTTAGGGAAATTGCTGCAACACCATGATATTGTAAACGCATTTTTTTCCAAGAGCGGGGTTAGCCAATGCTGTTGTGACTTTGCCCAGACCTGGCACAGAAGGAAATCCAGCATAATGGGCCAAGGATCTGGGAGAAAGGCAAATCAGACCTAAGGGCGCCCCAACTTTGGGCTGGTTCCACGGGCTGACATCCCTAACCCGTGGTTAAATTGATCCAAAAAGGCACTCCGAGTGCTCAGAGACAAGAGGAGTCTTTGAGCCCGCCAAGAGATCGGGTGTTTGTGTGAAACACAAAGGTCCTGCCTCCAGTCTTGAGCGGCCCCATGCTGGGAAGTTGGCTACCCAACCAGACTTAGCTAGTATTTCCGGGATTAAGGAAAAGGGAGGGTCAGAAGTGTTAAAGGCAAGTGAGGAGTCAGAGTTGGCCCACTGAGTTAAGCCCACAGCCCCTCGGGGAGGTCGGGGGTGGCCTCGGAGAGAGCGGTCAAATGAAGGGGATGGAAGCCGACAGCAGGGGGTCGAGAAAGGAGTTGGATGAGAGAAAGTGGAAGCAGCAGGTTAAACGACGCGTCGAACAGGAAGGGAGGGAGCTGGGGCGATAAATGGAGGGCACGGGGCGGGGGGTACGGACAAGGCTGCTGGGGAACCGGGCAGGGCTGGCCCACATAATAATAATAATGATGGTATTTGTTAAGCGCTTACTCTGTGCCAAGCACTGTTCTAAGTGCCGGGGTAGATACAAGGTCATCAGGCTCACGGTCTTCATCCCCATTTTCCAGATGAGGGAACCGAGGCACGGAGAAGTGAAGGGACTCGGCCCAGGTCACACAGCTGAAAAGTGGCGGGGGTGGGATTCGAACCCATGACCCCGACTCCCAAGCCCGGGCTCTTTCCACTGAGCCACGCCGCTTCTCGACATAGGACTCCACCCTTTGCCCGGGAACTGCGGCAGGCTCAGGACTCTGTTCTGGCTCCCTGGGAGAGGGGCCCGAGATGTTCCCCCGCCACTCGGGTGGGTCGGCCGTCCCACCCGTCCCCGCTGGCCCCGACTACATGGAGGGGACGGGGAGGGTGAGATCAGAGGGAAGCCCCTTTCGTCTCGCCCCCCCAGCCTTTGGAAATGCCCCACGACTCCACGCCGTGGACCTTCTCTTTCTGCCACCCACAGCCCTCGGACTTTGTTTCCCTAAACAACATCAGGGACCGCAGCCCGTGCTCCCCTGAACGCAGCCCGGTCTTCCGGCTCCCTGCCTAGTAGCCAGTAGAAACAATAAGGGGCCTAGGCAGTCCTGGGACAGTAGCCCTCGGGACACGTCTGCCTCACCGGCTCCCCGGAGGCCTTAGCCGGGCTGGAAGCCGGGCGACTGAGCTGCCTCAGTACTCGCAGAGAGCTAGAATGGGGCACGGCGGGCAGCACCCGCCTGCACCGTGTCCCTCTCGGGACCCGGGGCTCCCGGCTTCCTCACGACGCTTCCACGCGGCCCGTAGGTCGCTTTGGGATTTTGAGCTCGGAGATGAAGAAGCCTGTGTGGGGCAGAAATCCTCCTAACTGGCTGAGGGGAACGTGGCGGGGGCGGGAGGGAGGAGGAGAGATGGGGGAGGCCAGGGAGATGGGGAGTCGGGGCCTCGTGGCCAGAAGGAGATACTCGTGGAATGAAGGGTGAGGTGAGGCCGAAACGGTGGGTGACTGAGGACAAGTATGAATGCGGGCCATCTTCGGGGGTACTGAGGAAACTCGAGTCCGGGCCTAGATCTGGGCGTCCGGCAGAGACCCCCGGGACTGAGCTCGGGCAATCTGGCGGCTCCCGGTGGAGACGGGATTAGGCGAAGAGGGGGCAGGAGGCAGGCAGCGGTGGTGGGAGACACGGAAGCCTCCCCAAATTGAATAATTCATCCCCGGGCCCAACTGGTCGAGCAAGACTGAGTTTCAGACCCGCCCGATCTCTGGGACCACCGCGCTGGCCCCATTGGTCCTTTAGCCTGAGGGACTGCAGGATGGGGAGAGCGAGTTAGAGAGGGGAGACCGGAGCTCTTTCCCGGCTCTTCTCCAAGAAGCCCTCGGGCGTGGCGGCTCTGGGCTCTGCTCTAGCCCCGGGGGTGAGCCTGAAGCTGGGTTCAGCCTGTTGCCTCGGTTTCCCTGCCCCAAGACAGCCGGCCCTCTCTTCGGGAAGGGCAGCAGAGACCTCTAGAGAAGGAGACTGAACAAAATCACTTGCACGGGGTTCGGATTTGCAGGCTGAGGATTCCAGGACCCTAAAATTCCATCTCTGACTGGATTCTGTGCTGTCTTTCCACCCCCTAGTGGTTTTAGGTTGATTTTCCCAGACTCGGGAATAATATGTTCCGTTTAAAACAGTCTCGCTCTGGACTGGACACGGATCGCAAAAGTACGGTAGGTAAAAGAGTAAGGGAAGAGATGGAATCAATCAGTCACGTTTACTGAATGCCTCCTGAGTGCCAGGCATTGGGCTGGGCATCTGGGTGACGACAAGAGTAGCAAGGCACGTGTTTCGAATGCTGAAAGCGCAAGTAAAAATCACTAGATAAGAAAACAGATTAGACGCATAAACGCTAAGGGGGCTGACGGAGTGACCTGAACGGGTAGATCCGGGTTAATCAGGGAATGCCTCCCGGAAGAGGTGATTTTTCAGGAGATTTTGAAAGTGAAGCGGGCATGGTGGTGATTTTTAGAGAGGAGGGAGTTACAGACAGCGGGAAGGGCATGAGCAATGTGTTTGAGATGCGAAAGTCATGAACTGGAACCTTGGGTTAACATCCATGAATTCCATCTGTGCCTAATGAGATTCTTCCCCTCTTCCCTACCTTCCCAGTTACCTCTGTATCCTTCTGTGAAGTTCCTGCCCGTCTCCCTAGATAGTTTCCATTTCAGGGTCCCAGACAGCAGATATCTTGTGCATCGGGGCCGCAATTTCAATACGCTACCCTCATCTGAAATCTCTTTAAGTCGTGGATTTGGGGGCCTTTGCCATTATTCTAGAAATTCCCCGTGTCTCTGAGTCAAATTAAATAGCGTAAATACACCCGGTTCTTCCCTAAAAGGGGGGTTATATTTTCTGCAGAAACCCCCATTAAGGAAAGCTCACGTGGCCGTACTAACTGCGCGTCCGCTGTCGAGGGCAGGCGCAAAAACCATTTCTTCCGCACCGTTATCGCGTTATATCCGGAGGCCCGGTGACAGAAGGACATTACTGAACTGTGCCGTTGCGTTCTATCCAACACGGGTAGCGAAGCCGAAGTCAATTTAGGCGTATCCTGAATTGTCAAAATTGTGTTTTGTGTGTGTATGGTTGTGTGTGTGTGTTGTGTGTATATCCCCCCGTAACTAGGATTAAATCAGGGCCAACTTGGGTGGTGAGTCAACTAAATCATGCTCCTCAGACGCTCGCTGCCGCTGTCTGGGTTTGGTTATTTCTGTTTTATTGGTTGTCACTTATTTAACGCGCTCTTTAAAACTTCCTGCTACTGGCTAAGGTGTTAGCTAGTCATAGATCTCTGTGTGTGTGTGTGTTTTTGTTTGGGGGTGGTGGCTGACACAGATACACGCGTGTCATACACCTGGCAAGTGAGGAAAGCAGATGAAGATTTCCTGCCGTGCCCCTTTGCTTGAGGAAATGGGCTAGTTTATAAACCCAAGAACGTGAGGATTGGTAGATTTCTATCTTGGGAGGTGGAAGGGGAGAAGGCCAGAATGGGTGAGTGAGAAAGGAAAGAGGATGAGGGAGAAAACTACTACAGGGCAGAGGACATCACTGATTTTTCATTTCATTTTCACACAAGTTTAGCCTGGAGATCCGAAAGGGAGAGTCCTGAACATAGACAGAAACCGCCCCCGCGTTCAGCTTCGGCTGACAAGATTTACTGCCCTGCATTTATCAAAACCCCTCCATTCTTTATTGATAGCGGCAGAAAATGAAATCTTTCATTGCTCTGGAAAAGACAGTCCGGTCATCGTAGCTCTCGCTGTCGTAAAACGTTCCTTAGTATCTCGACTGGGGAACACAGGCCAGGAAAGGAGGCCAAGGGTGGAGACGAGGAATCGGGGCTGCGGTGTGGGAAGCCGGGAATGGAAGTCAGCTGATCTTTCTCCTCTCCAAATGTCAGCCGCTCTGGCCTAGAACTCCCCCTTCGCCTTTGACAGACGGCCGCTCTCCCCGTCTTCAAAGTCTTACTGAAGTCCCATCTCCTCCAGGAGGCCTTCCCTGACTAAGCCCTCACTTCCCCACCCTATACACTTGGGTCTTTACCTCCTAATCGCTTTGACATTCACCCCACCTCCAGCCCCACAGCACTTACATTCATCTCCTTACATTCTGCCATCTCTCCTTTCTCTGATTTATTTTAATGTCCGTCTCTCCTTTTTTTTTTTTTGTTTCCTTGATGGCATTTGTGAAGCACACACTATAGGCCAGGCACCGTACTGGGGACTGGGGTAGATACAAGCTCCCCCCCCCTCAGGGTGGCACCTGGAGGGTTTTCCAGTCCTCTACCAGTCTCGGCTACGGGAGGGAGAGTCAAGCAGGGGTCCGTCCGTTCCAATCCTAGCTTGGCCGGTGGCTAGCGAGGGGACGGCCGCCTGCTACAAGTCAGAACTCACCCGTGCCGGGCAGCGGCGGCACGGGAGTCGAGGGCGGAGACTCGAGCTGGCTTCGCCGCCGGAGGCGACGGGGCACCGGGTCCGTATTCTTACCAAGAGGACGCCACGGATCCACTGCCGGGACGACTGCGGACGGAGAGCGGGGCGCTGTGGGAGAGACGTGTCCGCGGTGTCGCCGTGGGTCGGAAACGACTTGACGGCGCGAGACAGGATAGAAGCTAATCAGGTTGGACACGGTCCCTGGCCCACATGAAGTACACATCGTGATCCCCATTTTGCAGCTGAGGTAACTGAGTCCCAGAGCAGTTAAGGGATTCGCCGCACAGCAGATGTGTGGTGGAGCCGGGATTAGAACCCGGGTCCTTCTGCCTTCCAGGCCCTTGTTCTAACCACTTTCCAACTTTCTCCCCTAGACTGTAAACTCCTTGGGTCACGGATCGTGACTCCCGACTCTCTCCCATCGTTTTCTCTCAAGCACTTAATAATAATGTTGGTATTTGGTAAGCGCTTACTATGTGCAGAGCACTGTTCTAAGCGCCGGGGGAGACACGGGGGAATCAGGTCGTCCCACGTGGGGCTCGCAGTCTTAATCCCCATTTTCCAGATGAGGGAACTGAGGCACAGAGAAGCGAAGCGACTCGCCCACAGTCACACCGCTGACAAGTGGCAGAGCCAGGATTCGAACCCGTGACCTCTGACTCCAAAGCCCGTGCTCTCTCCACTGAGCCACGCTGCTTCTCTCTGCGTAAAGTGAGCACTCAATACTACCTAGACTGTGAGCCCCACGTGGGCCCGCTGCTCCTCCCCCTCCCCTCAACACTGCGCTCATTTGTAGATATTTTTTATTACCCTATTTATTTTGTCCATGAGGTGTCCCTCCCCTCCGTTCTGTTTATCGCGATGAGGTTGTCTCGTTTTCGTCCGTCTCGCCCGATTAGACCGTGAGCCCGTCCCCGGATTGTCCATTCCGAGCGCTTAGTACGGGGCTCTGCACATAGTAAGGCGCTCAATAAATACTATTGAACAGGGACCGCGTCCGACCCGATCGATTTACGTCTACCCCGGGGACTGGGCACAGAGTAAGCACTTAGCAGAGACCCTTTCCGAACAATCAAGAAACACTACGGATAAATGGGGTGATTACGTGAGAAGCAGCGAGGCCCAGTGGAGAGAGTAAGAGCCGGGGAGTCGGCGGACCTGTGTTCTAATCCTACCGCTGGCATGCGTCTACCGGGTCGCGTCACTTCTCTCTCCTTCCCCTCAGGACTGCGAATTTCACGTGGGACCAGGGCTGCGTCCGATCTGATTCTATTATCTCCGGGATTAATAGCTGCTCGGCACATAGCAAGCGCCTAACGGGTACGACAGTTATCGTGAGTTGGGTCGGGGGCATCGAGCGGGGATTTTTGTTTCCCAAACAGGTCCTCAGCACGGCTGTGGGGGTTATCTGACCCGGCCCGGCGACACCTTCGGCTCTCCGGACACCGATTCCGACGGCAGGTACGATCGAAACCTGGACTGCGTGTGGACCATCTCCGTGCCCCCCAACGGGCTCATCAACCTCACGTTCACCGTCTTTGCGCTGGAGGACGCGACGGCTCGAGGCTGCCTGTACGACTACGTGAAGGTGAGAATAAGCGGCCGGGGGCGCTAGACTCTCCTCGGCTGGGTGGGCCCCCATCACAGCTGAAAAAGAAAGCGTTACGGGCCTTGGGGAACAGACGGGGGCTCCGTGGCTGCGTAAGCCGGCCGAGGGACGTATTAGAAGTGAGCGTGTTATTATTATTTTTATTATTGTATCTGTGAAACGCTTACTAGGTGCCAGACTGGGGTGGATACAAGGTTGGACACAGTCCCTGTCCCATGTGGGGCTCACACTCTCCATCCCCCTTTTACGACTGAGGTAACCGAGGCCCAGAGAAGTGAAGTGACCTGCCCCAGGTCGCCCAGCGGCCGGGGGGGGCCGAGCCGGGATTAGAACTCAGGACTCCCAGGCCCGTGCTCTCTCCGCTACGCCACGCTGCTCCTCCTCCTAGTCACAGTACTTACTAAACCCCCACCGAGCGCAAAGCACCGCATCAGATGGGCAGCAGCGTGGCTCGGCGGAAAGAGCCCGGGCTCGGGAGTCCGAGGTCGTGGGTTCGAATCCCGCCCCCGCCTCTTGACTGTGGCCAAGTCACTTTGCTTCTCTGGGCCTCAGCGACCTCATCTGGAAAACGGGGATGAAGACTGGGAGCCTCACGTGGCCCGACCCGATGACCCCGTATCTCCCCCAGCGCTCAGAACGGCGCTCTGCACGTAGTAAGCGCTTAACAAACACCCACGTGGGGCACACAGTCTTTATCCCCGATTTGCAGATGAGGTCACTGAGGCCCAGAGAAGTGAAGTGACTCGCCTAAGGTCACACAGGAGACGCGGGGTGCAGCGGAATTAGAACTCGGGTCCCCCTGGCTCCCGGGCCCGTGCTCTATCCACTAGGTCACACTGGGTCTACCCAGTGAAGAAGCTGCCCGGGAGCCAGATGCCACGACCGCCCTGATATGAGCTGCCGACGGGAGGGAAATAATAATAATCCTGGTATTTGTTAAGCGCTTAACCACGTTCCAAGCCCTACGCTGAGCGCCGGGGTGGAAACAAGGTAATCACGTTGGCCCACGTGGGGCTCACCCTCTTCATCCCCATTTTCCGGTCGAGGTAACCGAGGCCCAGAGAGGTCGGGCGGCTTGGCCGAGGTCACCCGGCAGGCAAGCGGCGGAGCCGGGATTAGAACCCGCGACCGCTGACTCCCAAGCCCGGGCTCTGGCCACTGAGCCACGCTGCCTCTCCTTGGCTCCCCCTGCCATGGCCCTTACGACCGCCAGCTCCCAGAAGGGTGGACTAACCACCGGGCTGGAAGGTTGGAACGGTCCCGGCGTGAGTTGCCTTGGTTCGTTCATTCGATAGTCTTTGTTGAGCGCTTACTGTGCGCGGAGCACTGCACTAAGCGCTCGGAACGGACAATTCGGCAACAGATAGAGACCGTCCCCGCCCGCTGTTGGGCTCGCGGTCTTAGCGGGGGAGACGGACGGACCGAAACAATAGCAGTAAATAGAATCAGGGGTTCGGATCCCGGCTCTGCCACTCGGCAGCTGTGTGGCCGTGGGCAAGTCGCTTCACTTCTCTGGGCCTCAGTTCCCTCATCTGTGAAGTGGGGATTAACCGTGAGCCTCACGTGAGACGACCCCGATGACCCCGTATCTACCCCGGCGCTTAGAACGGTGCTCTGCACGTAGTAAGCGCTTAACAGATCCCGACGTTATTAATCAAGGGGATGCACATCTCATTAACAAAATAAATAGGGTAATAAAAATATAGACAAATGAGCGGACGAGCACGGTGCTGAGGGGAGGGGAAGGGAGCGGGGGAGGAGCGGAGGGAAAGCGGGGAAAGGGGGCTTAGCTGAGGGGAGGTGAAGCGGGGGCGGGGCGGGAGCAGAGGGAAAAAGGGAAAGCTCAGTCTGGGAAGGCCTCTTGGAGGAGGTGAGCTCTCCAGGCGCTTACTACGGGCGGAGCACTGTTCGAAGCGCTCGGGATGTACAGTTCGGCAACAGATCGAGACAATTGCTGCCCTGTGACCGGCTCACAGTCTAATCGGGGGAGACGGACAAAAACAAGACAACATCGTCACCATAAATAGAATCGAGGGGCCGTACGAGGTGATCAGGTTGTCCCCCGTGGGGCTCCCAGTCTTCATCCCCATTTTCCACACGGGGGGGACTGAGGCCCAGAGAAGTGAAGTGACTCGCCCACGGTCACACGGCTGCCAAGCGGCAGAACCGCGATTCGAACCCGTGAGCTCTGCCTCCCAAGCGCGGGCTCTTTCCACCGAGCCACGCTGCTTCTCTTTTCCAGCCCCAGCAGAGATCTAGGGAGGAAAGCAGGCCCGCGGGATCCCGACCTGACCTGGGGCGGTCAGAGTTCGTTCCTTCATTCAATAGTATTCGCTGAGCGCTTGCTATGTGCAGAGCACCGTACTAAGCGCTTGGAATGGACAAATCGGGACCAGATAGACACGGTCCCTGCCCTGTGACGGGCTCACGGTCTAATCGGGGGAGACGGACGGACGAGAACGATGGCAGTAAATGGAATCGAGGGGAAGAACACGGGGGGCTCGGGGATCTGCCGCTTTGCCATTTCCCTTTTCCTATTTGCCCCCCAACTTAAACCCTGCAAAGGTGATCTTCTCCACGTGATTTGGGAAGGAATTCCAAGTGGAGAATTTAGGAAAATCTTCCCCGGAAAAGAGAACGGATTGTGCCATCTGGTGTCGAGACAGTGAGATTTGATTTTTTTCCATCCCGACGGGTTTTTCCCCCCGGCCTTCCCGCCGCCGTCTAGACCTCAACACTACCTTCCTTTCCTGCTGCTCGGCTCTAATTTTCATCCCTGATGACGGAATGGTTCATCTCATTCACTGATTCGTGCAGTAGTATTTATTGAGCGCTTACTACGTGCAGAGCACTGCGCCGAGAGCTTGGAATGGACAATTCGGCAACAGATAGAGACGATCCCTGCCCGTCGACGGGCCCGCGGCCTATTCGGGGGGAGACGGACGGACAGAAACAAGACGACTTAGTCACGATAAACAATAATGTTGGTATTTGTTAAGCGCTTATTACGTGCAGGGCACCGTTCTAAGCGCTGGGGGAGATACAGGGTCATCGGGTCGTCCCTCGTGAGGCTCCCGGTTAATCTCAATTTTACACCTGAGGTCAGTGAGGCACAGAGAAGTGAAGCGACTCGCCCACGGTCACACAGCTGACAGGTGGCGGAGCCGGGAGTCGAACCCACGACCTCTGACTCCGAAGCCCGGGCTCTTTCCACCGAGCCACGCCGTGCACCTCGTTAACGAAATAAACAAAGAGGGAGGGCGTGCCGGGACAGCGGGAGGACGTGGGCCCGGGGGCGACGGCGGGACAGCGTGACCGGGGGACGGTGAGGAGGTGGGCGGCGGAGGAGCGGAGCGCGCGGGGGGGATGAAATTCTGGGAAAGAGAAGACACCGACTGTCCTGGGCGGCGCCGGTGTTCGCCGGCCCGGAGAGGGGTGGACGTGATAACTTCTGGAGATCCTTGGGGCTCCGTGATTTGTCGTCTGAGCAGACGAGCGGATCTCATTTCGGCCATTCCGCTCCCGGGCCGAACCTGAGCCGGGACGGGCGCAGCTCTCGGTTTCGAGTCGGGACTCTTGGGAAAAGGGGGATTGGAAATCGGGCGCACCACCCGGGTGTGGGGAACTCGGGGTCCGGAGCGGCCCGCTGTAGCGCTGTGGGGAGGATACCAGTCCTCGTCTAATTAATGTTGGTATTTGTTAAGCGCTTACTACGTGCAGAGCACCGTTCTGAGCGCTGGGGTAGATACGGGGTCATCGGGTCGTCCCACGTGAGGCTCCCGGTTAATCCCCGTTTTACAGATGAGGGAACTGAGGGAACAGAGAAGTGAAGCGACTCGCCCACGGTCACCCAGCTGACAAGTGGCGGAGCCGGGAGTCGAACCCACGACCTCCGACTCCGAAGCCCGGGCTCTTTCCACTCAGCCACGCTGCTTCCCCTTCCCCGGGACTAGACCGTAAGCTCCTGGTGAGCAGGGAGCGTGGCTAGAGATAGCAGCGTGGCGCAGTGGAAAGAGCACGGGCTTTGGAGTCAGGGCTCATGAGTTCGAATCCCAGCTCTGCCACTTGTCGGCTGTGTGACTGTGGGCGAGTCACTTAACTTCTCTGTGCCTCAGTTCCCTCATCTGTAAAATGGGGATTAAGACTGTGAGCCCCACGTGGGACAACCTGATTCCCCTGTGTCTACCCCAGCGCTTAGAACAGTGCTCTGCACATAGTAAGCGCTTAACAAATACCAACATTATTATTATTATTATTACCGACTCCGTCGTGCACCACTCCCCGGAGCATTTAGTATGGTGCTCTGGGCGCAGCAGAGGCTAAATAATAATAATAATGATGATAATTACGGTATTTGTTAAGCGCTTCCTATGTGCCAGGCACCGTACTAAACACCGGGGTGGATACAAGCAAATCGGGTCGGACCCGATCTCTGCCCCACGTGGGGCTCCCGGTCTCAGTCCCCATTTTCCAGATGAGGTAACCGAGGCACAGAGAAGCGCGGCGACTCACCCGAGGTCACACAGCGGCCAAGCGGCGGAGCCGGGAATTAGAACTCACGACCTTCTGACTCCCGGGCCCGTGCTCTACCCACCCTGCCGCGCCAGCGCCGCCGGATCGAGGGGCTGACACGCTGTTTCTCCTCCGTAGCTGTACGACGGCGCAAGTGAAAATGCCAGTTTGGTAGGCGAGTTCTGTGGCTCTTCCATGCCAGCTTCGTTCCTCTCCGGTGGGAACTTCCTCACCGTGAAATTCGTCAGCGACGGGTCTCTGGAGCGGCCAGGCTTCAACGCCACCTACGCCACGCTGGACCGTGAGTAAAGGTCGGGGGACGGAGAATCAAAATTTAACGTTCTCAAGTGCCAGTCGGTGGCTCTCGTGGAGTCCGGAATTGGGGTTCCACAGATATTCCCACATCACCTGAGCAATTTTGCTGGCACGGTGTCCGTTCGGTGCTGCGTGTCGAGCGCCGTTCTAAACTCTGGGGTAGATACGAGGTGATGGAGTTGGACACGGTCCCCGTCGCACACAGGGCCCGCGTCTAAGTAGGAGGGGGGTCGGGTTTAATCCCCATTTTACAGTCGAGGAAAGCGAGGCCTAGAGAAGTTAAGCGGCCTCCCTCTACACTGTAAATTCATCGTAGGCCGGGGAGGTGCCCGCCAGCTCGGTCATATCGTATTCATTCGTTCAGTCGTGTCTATGGAGTGCTTACCGCGCGCGGAGCGGAGAAGCGGCGCGGCTCAGTGGAAAGAGCCCGGGCTTGGAAGTCAGAGGTGGTGGGTTCGAATCCCGGCTCCGCTTGTCAGCTGGGTGATTTGGGGCGAGTCACTTAACTTCCCTGGGCCTCAGTTCCCTCACCCGGAAAATGGGGATGAAGACTGCGAGCCCCATGAGGGACAACCTGATCACCTCGTATCTCCCCCCCCCCCCCGGCTCTCAGAACAGTGCTTTGCACACAGTCAGCGCTCAACGGATACCGGCGTCATTATTGTTATTACTAAGCGTGCGCAAAGTACAATTCGGCGACAGATAGAGACGCTCCCTACCCCCCGACGGGCTCGCGGTCTAGAATAATAATGTCGGTATCTGTTAAGCGCTTACTCTGTGCAGAGCACCGTTCTAAGCGCTGGGGGAGATACGGGGCCGTCAGGCGGTCCCACGTGAGGCTCACGGTTAGTCCCCATTTTACAGATGAGGGAACTGAGGCACAGAGAAGTGAAGTGACTCGCCCACCGTCACACAAGGGGGGAGAGACAACAGAACAGATCAAGTCGGCACCGCGGCCCTCCCTCCGCCGCACAGCGTCACGGCGGCGGAAATCCCAGAGGCTCGGTCCCCGTCGGCCGGGCCGGCCTGACTCGCGACGTTCAAGACGCGCTTCCTCGCCAACCCTCTCTCTTTCCCTTCAGTGCCCTGTGGGGGAACTTACAACGCAACCTCCGCCGTGCAGACCACGCGATCGCCCCGGGTCCTCGGCTCCGGGCTGTCCTTCCCCGCCTGCACCTGGGTCGTCGACGCTCCGCCGCGGCGGCAGGTGAAGGTGGCGGTGCGGGAGTTCCGGCTGCGATCGGAGAACTGCGCGCAGAACTTCCTCCAGCTCCGGGACGCCCTCGAGGTAGGCCGCGAGGAGTCCGACCCCGCCCGCGACGCCGGGGGCGGGGGGGGGGGGTGGATCGGCGGTAGGCTGCCTGGGTGGGCTGCCTCCCCCCGATATCTTCTCCGGTGACCTGGTGGTAGCCTTCAGAAGTCCTACGGGTCAATCTTCTGCAGATAGCAGAGGAGGGAGCAGAGCAGAGACGCAGAGTAAGGCGAGGAAGGAGTGGAGATGTCTCCCACTAATAATAACGTTGGTGTTTATTAAGCGCTTACTACGTGCAGGGCCCCGTTCTGAGCGCCGGGGGAGATACGGGGTCATCGGGTCGTCCCGCGTGAGGCTCCCGGTCGATCCCCCGTTTTCCAGATGAGGGAACCGAGGCCCAGAGAAGCGAAGCGACTCGCCCACGGTCCCACGGCCGACGGGCGGCAGAGCCGGGAGTCGGACCCGTGACCTCCGACTCCGAAGCCCGGGCTCTTTCCACTGAGCCGCGCTGCTTCCCCAACCCACTAGCGTCTTCACCAGAGGGTCGTGCGCCGGGAACTGAAACCTTCCATCCTGAGCGGGCCGCAACCCTCCAACCGCTCCTTACCCATCCCCCCCTTGGAAAGCGGTCTCCGGGGGATTGCAGCTCAGTGGAAAGACGCTGGGCTTGGGAGTCAGAGGTCACGGGTCCGAATCCCGGCTCTGCCGCTCGTCAGCTGCGTGACCGTGGGCGAGTCGCTTCGCTTCTCTGGGCCTCAGTTACCTCATCTGGAAAATGGGGATTAAAACTGTGAGCCCCACGTGGGACGACCCGATCACCCTGTATCTCCCCCGGCGCTTAGAACGGTGCCCCGCACATAGCAAGCGCTTAATAAACACCAGCATTATTAGAGAAGCGGCGTGGCTCAGTGGAAAGAGCCCGGGCTTGGGAGAGAGAGTTCGTGGGTTCGAATCCCGGCTCTGCCACCTGTCAGCTGTGACGGTGGGCGAGTCACTTCACTTCTCTGGGCCTCAGTTCCCTCATCTGTAAAATGGGGATTAACTGTGAGCTTCGCGTGGGACGACCTGATCGCGCTGTATGTACCCCAGCGCTTAGAACGGTGCGCTGCACGTAGTAAGCGCTTAACAAATACCGACATTAGTATTTGAAGAGGGAAGGGGTGGAGCAAGGGGTAGGATTCATTCATTCATTCAATAGGATCTATTGAGCGCTTACTGTGTGCAGAGCACCGTACTAAGCGCTTGGAACGGACAAATCGGTAACGGATAGAGACGGTCCCCGCCCTACGACGGGCTTACGGTCTCCTCGGGGGAGACGGACGGACGAGAACAATAACAATAAATAGAATCGAGGGGATGAACATCTCATTAAAACAATAGCAGATAAACAGAATCGAGGCGATGCACATCTCATCAACACAATGAATGGGGTAATGAAAATATACACGGTCGAGCGGACGAGTACGGTGCTGAGGGGAGGGGAAGGGAGAGGGGGAGGGGCAGAGGGAAAGGGGGGAAAAGAGGGCTTAGCTGAGGGGAGGTGAAAGGGGGGTAGAGGGAAGCAGAGGGAGCAGAGGGAAAAGGGGGCACCCAGTCTGGGAAGGCCTCTCGGAGGAGGTGAGCTCTGAGTAGGGTTTTGAAGAGGGGAAGAGAATCAGTCTGGCGGAGGTGAGGAGGGAGGGCGTCCCGGGACCGCGGGAGGACGCGGGCCCGGGGCTCGGCGGCGGGACGGGCGAGAACGGGGGACGGCGAGGAGGCGGGCGGCGGAGGAGCGGAGCGTGCGGGGTGGGCGGTGGAAAGAGAGAAGGGAGGAGAGGTGGGAGGGGGCAGGGTGATGGACAGCCTCGAAGCCTAGAGCGAGAAGGAGGTGGGAGAGGTGAGAGCCGGGGACGGTGAAAAGACTCCAATCAGTCAATCAATCGATGGTATTCACTGAGGACTCGCTGTGTTGAGAGCATCGTCCTAGGCACTCGGGAGAGTTACGCTACGTCTGAGGAGGGGGGTGTTCCCCGGGGAGTGGGAATCGAAGAGAGCGGTTCTGAAGAGAGAGAACTTGGCGGTGAGCCTCGGTGGTCAGGAATTCCCTCTCGCTGCAGGTTCTGGAGAATGACGTTCTGGAAAGATGAATGAGGCGGTAAAGTTGCGTAGACTGGAGAGGGGAGGGTGGGAACTGGAAGAGCAATGAGGAGGCTAATCCAGTCCGGAACATACTAGGTGAGTAGCTGTTGGAGAGCAGAGGAAATGTGTAGGAAATGAGTGACGGATTCTACGTGAGAGGTCAGAGACAGTGAAGAGATGCAAGCGATACCAAAACTGCGAGCTTCCGGGAGAGGGAGAATGGTGGGGTTATTCACTGTCGCGGGAGAGTTGGGAGAAAGGGTTGGATGGGGAGGAAAGGGTCGGGATATCTCTGAGGAGAGGACCCGAGTCCAGAGGAATGGCGACTGGTGACATCTGTGCAAATACAACTCCCCCGGCATCATCTCCAGGCCTCTCTCAGTGTCCCTAAGTTCCTTCCTCCCCCGCGGACGGAGCGGTCTTCGCCCGAGACTCGGAGCAGCGAAGCCCCGTTCCCTGGCTTGGGGAAGGGGCGTAGATCCCCAGGCTAGCAGATTCTCATGGGAAAGCCAGCAGATGGGATTGCGGGTACAATGAAGCTCCCGCTGAGCTCAAGGAGAGATTGCGTCTTTCTCGTTTCAGAGTTACCAAAGCCTCGGGCGCCGGTTCTGTGGCCAAGACGCCTCCGCCGTCCACGAATTCTACTCCTCCGGGCGTACGGCCGTGGTGGTTTTCCGGTCTGACGTCTTCGATGATGACAACGGAGTTACTTTTACCTATCAGGTGGCTGGTGAGTTGGTCTCTCGCTTACCTTCACTTAAAGTCACTTAACTTCTCTGTGCCTCCGTTACCTCATCTGGAAAACGGGGAGGAAGACTGTGAGCCTCACGTGGGACAACCTGACTACCCTGTATCTACCCCAGCGCTTAGAACGGTGCTCTGCACCTAGTAAGCGCTTAACAGATACCAACCTTAGTATTATTGTTATTCTCTCTCCCAAACCTGCTCGGATCCTCAGCACTGAGTCGGTTTGGCTTCTGGGGTCCAAGCTGAGTGGGCTCTTTGGGGATACAAGCTGAAGAAATGACTAAGTCCAGCCCACTGAAACTGGAAGCACAATGATAACGATGACGACGATCATTTAAATGCTTGCTACGTGCTAAGGACAGGGGTGGTGAGATGGGACTCGGGAACCGCGCTTATAATCTACACTGGGATCGCAGTCTACCTTAGGTCCATTTTACAGATGAGGAAACTTAGACCCGGAGTGGCCTAAAGTCACACGTTAGGCCAGTGGAGGAACCAACTATGACTCAAACCTGGCCATCCTGGCCCCCGGTACCCTTTCCGTGAGGCTACGCCGCCTCCCCGCGTGGAGGCTTTCTCCAGACGGAGGTTTTCTCTGCCCAAGTCCCGCCAGCTCCTGAATTTTGGGGAGGGGCTATTTTGCCAAGACGTAGAGATGAAGTTCTCACGAATCAGTAGAAGCAACGGAACGTGTTTAGCATTTACAGGATGCAGAACACCGTACTAAATGCTGGGCGAGAATGTGCAGGCGGGAATTCGACATATGAGTTTATGTGATTAAGGGTTCCGTTATCCGGTCCGCGGCCCTAGGCAGCCACAGAGCGCACCCCCTCTGCTTATTAGGGGGTTTTAGGCGGACCCAGGCTGCCCGGGCCTGGGGGAAATAGCGGCTCTCGCCGTTTGACGTCCCCTCGTTGGTTTCCAGATCCCCAGCCTCTCCCAGAGAGCCTGCTGCTCACCTCGGAGCGGCCGGGAGCCAGTTCCCCCGCCTATTCCCGCTCAGGCCTTTCTGTGACCGGGTGGGGAATGAGGTCCCCGACCCTGACGAATGTTCTTTTCCCACCGAAGACTGTAACCGCGAATACAGCCAAGGATTCGGCTCCCTGCGGAGCCCCGGCTGGCCGGCCGCATACAGCGACAACCTGGACTGCGTCACCGTCCTCCGCGCCGCCCCGAACGACACCATCGCCCTCTTCTTCCACTCGTTCGCGGTGGAGCCCACCACTGGGTGCCAACATGATTTCCTAGAGGTAAGGGGGCTAGGGGGCACCTGGGCACTGTGGCCCCCTGCCCCCTCAGGACAGAGGGCGAGGTGATGCTGAGGGTCCTTCCGCTAATGACCCTCCTTCTGGAGTCGGGAGCCAGCGGGTTGGGGCTCAGAAGGAAAGGGCCCTCAGCTGGGGGGAAAGCCGCAAGACCCGTCCCGCCCCCCAGAAAGTGTCCAGACGGGAAAACCTTACTCACCCGAGACCACATCGACACCTCTCCTACGTCAGTCGATCGACGAGTGCTATTTACGGAGCATTTACTGTGTGCGGAGCCCTGGACTCCGCGTTTGGGAGAGAACGGTACAATATCGTTGATGGGCATGATGTCCGCCCACGAGGGACTTACAGTCGAGGGAGGAGTTTACAGTCCACCGATTCTTTCGGGGAATTTTTTTCTGGCCAAACGCAGAACGGGTGGGGACAGAGTCGAAGCCCGTGACCTCAGAGAAGGGGGCAGGGCGGGGGCAGCAGCAGGAAGGCGATGGCAGAGGGAGACGAAATCCATCGGACGTATCTCCGGAGCACTCGCTGTGTGCAGAGCACTCTACTAAGAACTTGGGAGAGAACGCTATAACCGAGTCGGTAGGCACGTTCCCTACCCACGGGCGAGACTGTAAGCTCGATGTGGGCAGGGAATGGGTCCCTCTATTGTACACTCTCAAGTGCTCTGCCTACAGTAAGCGCTCGATAAGTTTGAATGAATCGACGACCTTACAACCTAGAGGGTCCCAGCGTTCCTCGGAGTGCTTGTCAATGAAACTGCCTCGTTTGGGACTGGGGCAGAGGATAGGGGTGGAAGGGCGAGGGGAAAGAGGGTCCGCGGGGCGGCGGGTCAGGGGTCGGGCTTTCCCGTTCCAGGTGAGGAACGGCAGCGACGAGGGGGCCCCGCTGCTGGGGAGGTACTGTGGAACCGAGCTGCCCAACCCGATATTCCCCCGAAACCACGTCCTCCGCCTGCGCTTCAAGAGTGATGTGATCCACTCCAGGAGCGGGTACCAAATCACCTGGACCTCCTCTCCTTCCGGTAAGCGGCGGGCCGAACCCGGCGACGGCAAAAGGAGAGGGCAGAGGGACCCGAGGGGCCCGCCGTGGGTTTTAGTACGAACTGTGACTCACCACAGTTTAGTTCTACTTTAATCTCGTTAGTATAAATTTTTAAACACGTTTTACACCGTTATTGGTTAGGTCGAGTCAGTCGTATGACCGCGGTGGCTGGCACGAAATTTACCGACTCCTATTGATTATGACTTGTTCAAACTTGCGTTTACTGACTAATTTTTATCACTGCTGCGTCCTGTGGGGGTGTGGCTAGGGCAAGATGTTGTGGGCTACTTTAGTTTACCGGCTCTCCCCTTCGAAGGGAGAGGGGGGAGGCCGAGGCCGAGCCGTGTCGGCTGTGCGGTGGGTGGCTGATGCCTCTGGAGCCACGTTTCCCCCAGCCCCCTAAATGTGGGGATTCCTCGAGGTTCAGTTCCGGGTTCCTCCATCTACCCCCACTCCCTCGGAGAACTCGTTGGCTCTCACGGCTTCAACTGCCGCCTCTAGGCGTTGGATACCCAAATCCCCATCTCCGGCCCTGATCTCTCTCCCTCTCCGCAGTCTCGCATTTCCTCCCGCCTTCGAGGCATCTCTCTCGTCCCTTCACCTCAAATTGAATATCTCGAAATCCGCACTTCTCATCTTCCCACCCAAACCCTGTCCTCCCCTGACTTTTCCGTCGCCGGAGGCGGGGCCACAGCCCTTCCTGTCTCCCGGGCCCGTCACCTTGGCGTTAGCCTTGACTGCTCTCCCTCGTTCAACCCCCGTATCCAGTCCGTCGCCCGATCCTGCCGGTCCCACCTTCCCGACATCGCTGAAATCCACCCTTTCCTCTCCATCCCAACGGCCACCGCGTTGATCCGATCACGTATCCTACCCCACCTTGATCACCGTATCGGCCGCCTTGCCGACCTCCCTGCTTCCCGCCTCTCCCCGCTCCGGTCCATCCTTCGCTCCGCTGCCCCGATCATTTCTCTAAGGAAACGTTCAGGCCACGTTTCCCCGCTCCTCAAGAAACTCCAACAGTTGCCCATCCATCTCCACAGCACGCAGAAATTCCTCACCGTCGGCTTTAAAGCACTCGGTCACCCCGGCCCCTCCTAATTCACCCCAGTTCTCTCCTACTTCGAGCCAGTCCGCGCATTTCACTCCTTTAACGCTCACCTTCTCACCCTGCCTAGCCGATCCAATCCAGTCTCTTCTATCTCTCCGCTGACCTCTCATCCACGTCCTACTTCTGGCCCGGAATGCCCTCCCTCCTCGTGTCCGACCGACGGTCACTCCCTCCCCGTTCGAAGCCTTACTGAAGGCGCGTCTCCTCCCACTAAACCCTCCTTTCCTCCTCTCGCTCTTCCTTCCGTGTCGCCCTGACTCGCTCCCTTTATTCATCCCCCCTCCCAGCCCCGCACCACTTATCTACATATCTGCAATCTATTTATTTCTGTCGTCGTCTCCTCCCTCCACCACAAGCTCGTCGTGGGTAGGGAACGTATCTGTTTATGGTGATATTGGACTCTCCCCAGCACTTGGTACAGTGCTCTGCACCCAGTAAGCGCTCAATAAATACGCCCGAGCGAGTGAATGATTCGGTGAATGAATAATCGATTCGAGATTGGATACCGTAGTCCTCTAAACTCTAAGCTTGTTGTGGGCAGGGAATGTGTCATACCGTACTCTCCCAAGCGCTTGGTACGGCGCCCCGCCCACGGCGAGTGCTCAATAAATACGACTGACTACTCGGAGAGTCAAGTCCCGAGGCGAGGCCAAAAGGAATATCTCAGCGCTCGAGGTGACGCCTGGGTCGATACGGCCTGGAGAGTTTGGATAGTCGGGAAAGGCTCCCTGAAGCCTTCGGCCGCATTTTCCCGACAATAATGACAAACCGGGATCTGTTAAGCGCCCACTAGGTGCCGGGGACCGTGCTGAGCACTGCCATCGCCTGGAACCAGGGGACAGCAGTAAATCCCTTCGGCCCTGTCCCCTTTCGCTCCAGGCTGCGGTGGCCCCCTGTCCGGGGACACCGGCTCTTTCGCTAGCCCCGGCTACCCCGGCTCCTACTCGAACGGCACCCACTGTGAGTGGACCATCACGGCCCCGGCCGGGTCCGTCGTTACCGTCCGCTTCGATCTCGTCAGCATCGACGACCCGGGGGACTGTGTCCGGAACTATCTGATTCTCTATGATGGACCCGATGCCGACTCCGCGTCATCCGGACCCTTCTGCGGGGCGGTGAGTGGCCGGTTCCCGGATCGCGCGGAAGTGAATGTACCGTCGATGAAAAGGAGGAGGGTTAACAGCGGGGAGACCGGGGTGCTCCGGTCCCTGCTGCGGGGAGAGGGGAGAGGCTGCCTGGCTCACCTGCTGCTGACTTTTGGCGTCCAAGGTGCTTCCGGCTCTTCAGTATCCATCCCCGGCCCGGGAGCCAACGGGCCTTGGGAGGAACGGCTTGGGGTTGAGGGAAATTTCGGGGAAGAGGGTGAATGGGATTCCACCGCTCAGGTGGTTCAGACCCAAGCTCAAACCCAATGCAGAAGGAAGGGCCAACAGGGTGGGGATGTGAGCGGTTCGGGCAGGGAGAGTCTCTTGGAGATGCGATTTTAACAGGGCTTTCGGGATGGGGAGAGCGATGGCCTGTGGAATAATAGTACCTGTGGCATTTGTTAAGCGATTACTATGCGCCAGGCACCGTACAAAATTGGTCGGACCCAGTCCCGGTGTTCCACATGGGGCTCACAGTCTCGATCCCCAATTTACAAGTGAGGCACAGAGAAGGTGGCTCTGCAGACGGGAGGCGGAGCCAGGAGTCGAACCCATGACCTTCTGACTCCCAGGCCCGTGTTTCATCCATGACACCGTGCTCCCTATGCCTGGAAGGGGGATGCAGTTTCAGGACAGAGGATGAGGGGGATAATTTTTGTCCCCTTGAATCTATCTATCGCCATTGTTCCCGTCTGTCCGTCTCCCCCGATTAGACCGTCAGCCTCTATCTGTTACCGATTTGTCCATTCCAAGCGCTAGTACAGCGCTCTGCACATAGTAAGCGCTCGATAAATACTATCGAATGAATGAATGAATGAATGAGGGCATCCCGACAGAGGTGGCAGTTTCTTCAAGCAGTGTGAGGGAACGAGTTCTCCGAAGAAGCCGGTGTAGATGGAGAACAGGAAGGGAACCGGACCTGAACCTCGAGGGCACCGACGGTTAGGGGTTGGGAGGCGGAGGAGGGGTCTGCAAAAGAGACCGAGGACGAGCGGCCCCAGAGAGAGGAGGAAAACCAGGAGAGGACAGTGGCAGTGAAGCCGAGATTTGATAATATTTCCGGGAGAAGGGGATGGTAAACAGTGTCGGAGGCAGCTGAGGGGTCGGGAAGGATTAGAATGGAGCAGGGGCCATCGCTTGCCACGGATCTGGCAAGAAGGACGTCGTCGGTGACCTTGAAGAGGGTGGATCTTGTGGAGTGAAGGAGGATGGAAGCCAGTTCGGAGGGGGGCGTCAAGGAGGGAATTGGAGAGGAACTGGAGAAAACTGGAGTAGACAACTCGCGCAAGGAGTTTGGAGAGGAACGGTAGGAGAACGGGTGATAAGCGGACGGAGCCGCGGGGTTACGGGAGGGATTTTCCTAGGATGCGGGAAATGTGGGCGTGTTCGAAAGGGCGAACGGTTGAAGATAGCGGTAGGGAGGGAAGAAGGGGGCAAAGGCTTTGAGGTCCAAAGGGACGGGGTCGGATGCGCAGATGGAGGGGGTGGATTTGGAGGGGAGGCCGGAGAGCCCCTCGAGGCCCCGCGGGGAAAGATGGTCACGCTGCTTGACTGCGGTAGCTCCGGGGACACATTTATACCACTGAAAACCTAATTGATTGCGTCGTTCCGTCCTTTCAGGACACGGACATGGCTCCGTTTGTTGCCGCGTCGCATCGGGTCTTTGTACTGTTCCACGCCGAATACGTCGTTTCGCCCTCAGCATTCCGGTTGTCCTGGACCAGCTAAACGGCTTCAAAAACTCGCTCTGCCACCGAGACATTCAGCCCGAGAGTTGTCGCTTTAGGAAATCAATCACCCCACAAGTTAAAGGTGACGCCACGGCCCGACCGCGTCACCGGGAGCCCTAACTTTTCTTTGGGCCCACAGGAAGGAGTGCACGTCTGTTGGCACGCTTTCCGTTTTTACTCTGTTTCTTCACTATTCGAAATTAAAAAAATGGTCGCGAAAGAAGCAAGCTTTAAAAGGAAGAGGGCGATGCTGTTATTTAAATCTTAAAATCACGAGGAGTTGAAGGACAATTTCTACAAGGAAGAGCTGTGCAGCAGAAAATAAACACAAACAGCTTCATAAAACGGTGCCATCGTTTGTTTTTTTTTTCCAGAATTTCCGTCCCGTGATGATTATGGGATTTTTTTTTAATGGTGTCTGCGAAGTGTTTATTATGGGCCAGGCACTGTACGAAGCACCGGGGTACAGACAAGCTAGTCAGGTTGGACAGAGTCCACGTCCCTCCCGGGGCTCCCCGTTTTAATCCCCATTTCACAGATGAATCCCACGCGGAGTTCCAAGTCTAAGGAGGAGGGAGAACACGTATCAGATTCCCATTTTAAAGATGAGGAAACTGAGGTCCAGGGAAGTTAAGTGATGCGCCCGAGGTGCTGTGAAGCCCGCGTGGGATAGAGAAGCAGCGTGGCTCAGTGGAAAGAGCCCGGGCTCGGGAGTCAGAGGTCGTGAGTTCGAATGCCGGCTCCGCCACTTGTCAGCTGGGTGACCGTGGGCGAGTCACTTCTCTGTGCCTCAGTTACCTCATCTGTAAAATGGGGATTAACCGCGAGCCTCACGTGGGGCGACCCGATGACCCCGTATCTACCCCAGCGCTTAGAACAGTGCTCGGCACGTAGTAAGCGCTTAACAGATACCAACATTGTTATTATTATTATTACTGCGTCTAAACCGATTAGCTCGTACCTATTCCGGCACCCAGGACAGTGTGGAGCAAGAATTAAAATGCGGGTCCCGTGACCTCCGGGCCCAGGCTCTTTCCACTGAGCCACCCTGCTTCCCAATGTGTTCAGCCAATCCCGTGCGTCCGTGCATCGGGGATAATTTGAGATAAAGTAGCTTTGATACTCATATAAATGGAATTAATGATAATCATGTCGGTATTTGTTAAGCGCTCACTACGTGCCGAGCGCTGATCTAAGCGCTGGGGCAGATACAGGGTCATCGGGTCGTCCCACGTGGGGCTCACGGTCTTCATCCCCATTTTTCAGATGAGGGAACTGAGGCACCGAGAAGTGAACTGACTCGTCCCAAGTCACCCAGCTGACAAGTGGCGGAGCCGGGATTCAAACCCGTGACCTCTGACTTTCGAGCCCGGGCTCTTTCCACTGAGCCGCGCTGCCTAATTAATTACAATTATCGATATCATTAATCATATACTTAGATAAATAAACATTAAATTATTTAATATTTTATGTCGAATTTTTAATCGCTATCCTCCATTAATATTTTATAGTATAACAATACACGTATATATTTAATATAAATGATTATCGTTGATTGCATAATTGATCGTATTCATGATTATATTAGATACAGATTAATACTGACACCAACCCTAACGGGACGTTAAATCAATCTACCGGTGGCATTTATTTATTGCCATCGGTTTTGTCCGTCCGTCTCCCCCGATTGGACCGAAAGCCCCTCGGTGGGCGGGGACCGTCTCTATCTGTTGCCGAACCGTCCATTCCCAGCGCTTAGTACAGTGCTCTGCACATAGTAAGCGCTCAGTAAATACTATCGCGTGAATACCTCCCTAACGCTGGGCACGGCCGAGAACGGCAGCAAGACTTATTTCCTGCCCTCCGGGAGCTGACGGCTCTGCCGCTTGTCAGCTGTGTGACTCGGGGCAAGTCACTTAACCTCTCCGAGCCTCAGTTCGCTCATCTGGAAAATGGGGATTAAAAAACCGTGAGCCCCGCGGGGGACAACCCGATGACCCTGCATCTCCCCCAGCGCCTAGAACGGCGCTCTGCACATAGTAAGCGCTCAACAAATACCAAACATCAGGATTTTTATCAGTGGGAGAGAAGGACGAAAACCCTTCCCGGAAAGTGAAAGCAGAGGGAAGAACGAGGCTAAGCAGGGAGCGGCCCACCCGTATCGGGATGAAACAGCTGAACAAATAACAGGATACACAGATAAAAGTATCAGCGACGTGAGAGCCAAGAATGGGACTAAAAGACGAGCGCTCAGGGTAGATGACGGCCCGACTCGATTTACATTCTGTGCGCCGACTGGGGAAGGCTTTCTGGAAGAGGTGGGATTTCGGGAAGTCTTTAAAGCTGGGAATGTTGTGATTTGCCGCCCCTGCTCTCGTCCGTCCGTCTCCCCCGATTAGACCGCGAGCCCGTCAGAGGGCAGGGACCGTCTCTGTCTGTTACCGATTGGTCCATTCCAAGCGCTCGGTACAGTGCTCCGCGCATAGTAAGCGTTCAGTAGATACCGTGGAACGAATGAGCGGATTGGGCGGATTTGAAAGGGACGGTGTTTCCAGGTGGAAGGTCAGATGCAGCAGAGGCAAGGATGTGGAAAAAAAATGAAGAAATAAGGAGAGGAAAAGGGGAAGCGGCGTGGCTGAGCGGAAAGAGCCCCGGCTTGGGGGTCAGAGGTCATGGGTTCGACTCCCGGCTCTGCCACTTGTCAGCTGTGGGACCGTGGGCGAGTCACTTCACTTCTCTGCGCCTCAGGGACCTCGTCTGTAAAATGGGGATGAACCGTGAGCCTCACGCGGGACGACCCGATGACCCCCGCATCTCCCCCGGCGCTTAGAACGGTGCTCTGCACATTGTAAGCGCTTAACAAATACCAACATCACTATTATTATGCAGCAGAGGCAGGGATGTGAAAAAAAAATGAAGAAATGAAGAAATGAGGAGAGTAAAAGGGGGAAAAAAATTGCTATACTCATAGAGGCTCTGGCTGGATGGGCCTACGAAACAGCTAGATCGGGTGTAGGGATGACACCAGGGTTCCCAACCCCGGAGAGTGATTTATTTTTTTTCAGTCGTGCGAATAAACACGGCTGATTTTCAAAGACTCTTTTACTGACCTATTAAAAGTGGCAGAGGGAGGCCGAAAGAGGCGAGCGGGGAGTTGGGTGAAGAAGATTTGAGAGCATGGCACAAAATGGATACGCAAACAGAAATATAATAATAATAATGCTGGTATTTGTTAAGCGCTTACCATGTGCAGAGCAGAGGTAGTTAGCTCATCACCAGGAACCGACGCCGGAACCCTAAGCGACGCAAGAAATAATTTTCATCGGACAAGAATTTACTGCTTTCATCTAATCCTACCTAGGATCCGACCGAGAAAAAGAAGGCTTCGCCGATCAAATTTTCTTCGGCCCAGGATATACTCTCATCGTTTCAGCGCTTTGTGCACCATTTTAGCGCCTGTGCAACTCCACTTCTTGTGCGTATCAGAGGAGCGGCGTGGCTCAGTGGAAAGAGGCCGGGCTTTGGAGTCAGAGGTCATGGGTTCGAATCCCGGCTCGGCCACTTGGCGGCTGTGTGACCGTGGGTGCGTCACTTCACTTCTCGGTGCCTCGGTGACCCCGTCTGCAAAATGGGGACGAAGACTGCGAGCCCCACGTGGGACAACCTGGTTCTCCCGTGTCTACCCCGGCGCTTAGAACTGTGCTCCGCCCCTGGTAAGCGCTTAACAGATACCAACATTATTATTACAATATCACTTTTCACGTTACGTTATCGGAGCGTTTTTCCTCCCGTTCGAAAGTGACGTCCATCTTTCCCACTAGATAATAAGCTTTCTGGGGGCGAGACAGCTTCCCTTCTTCTATTCTACCCTCCCCAAGAGCTCAGTACGGTGCTCTGCGTAATAATAATGATAACCGTGATATTGGTGAAGCCAAACTGTGTGCCAAACACCGTTCTAAGCGCTGGGGTAGATCCGAGGTGATCAGGTCGCCCACGTGGGGCTCACAGTCTTAATCCCCATTTCGCAGATGAGGTCGCTGAGGCACAGAGAAGCGAAGTGACTTGCCCAGAGCTGCCGAGGGGGCGGAGCCGGGATTAGAACCCACGACCTCGGACTCCCGAGCCCGGGCTCTGTCCGTTAAGCCCCGCCGCTTCTCTACGGTAGGTGCTCAATTCATTCGGTAGTATTTACTGAGCGCCCACTACGCGCAGAGCACTGCACCAAGCGCCTGCGATGGACGCCTCGGCAACGGATCGAGACTGATCCCGGCCCGACGACGGGTTCACGGCCCAACCGCGGGCCCGATCCGCGCTATCGATCAGTGTAGGAACGGAACTGGGAAGACCGGCCTGTCCTCGGGGAGATTGTTTACGGTGAGTTACCACGGAGTCCTCGCGGGACAGAAGAGGGATTTTAAAGGCGGGGCGAACGTCGGAGCAGACCGGACCCCGGGAAATGAATGGCCGCGGAAAGCCCAGCTTGGCCCGGGGCGGTGGCGAGCGGGACTGTTCCTCCGGAGTCGAAGTTTTGGGAGACTGGGAACCCAAGAGACGGATTCCAGGCATCGCAGGTGGAAAAGACGCTGGCACGACAGGGGACAATCAGTCCCACAGGCGACGTCATCGGGCGCCCCGGTGTAGACGCCGGGACGTTCCTCGTTTTAGAGATTCTGCGCCGGATTTCGCCGCCTGGTCGGTAGCGCCGGCATCTTTCAGCGGCTGCCGCAGGGGCCGACGGCGAGGCTAGGACGTCAACCCCGACGCCCGTGTCACCGGGCCCTCCGTGGCTCAGTGGAAAGAGCCCGGGCTCTGGAGTCAGAGGTCGGGGCTTCGAATCCCGGCTCCGCCACTTCATTCGATAGTATTTGCTGAGCGCTCACTATGTGCAGGGCGCTGTCCTGAGCGCTCGGAATGGCCAAATCGGTAACAGATAGAGACGGGCTTACGGTCTAATCGGGGGAGAGGGACAGACGAGAGCGACGGCAATAAATAGAATCAAGTGTGACGGTGGGCAAGTCACTTCACTTCTCTGGGCCGCAGTGACCTCATCTGGAAAATGGGGATGAAGACCGTGAGCCCCACGTGGGACGACCTGATTCCCCTGTGTCTATCCCGGCGCTTACAACGGTGCTCTGCACACAGTAGGCGCTTAACAAGTACCAACATTATCATAGTTATTATTTTCATCCCCTTCCCCGGACAGAACCCCGGGGCCTCCCCTCCCTACGGCTGGCTGGCCGAGCTGCTTGGCTGGCAACCCCACCTTCGGCTCTCTGGGGGGGGGGGGGGGGGGGTTTCTCGGCCTCGCATCGCTGCGGACGGACGGACCGGAGCACCGCGGGACCTCGAGGGCTACGGGAGTTCGACTCCGAGCTCCGAAGAAACCCCGAACTAGCTCCGGTGCCCTACTTTTTTTATATTTGTTCTTGCCTCACGGTATTGTTGCATTTTTATTATCTCATCTGTCCTTCGGCCCGGTGGCAGTCGCCTCTGGTCACCTTCGTCTTGAGCTGCGAAGCCTCCGAAGGCCGGCGACGGCGGCTAATTCGCCCCCTCTCCCCCGTGCGGTATTTACTCCAGTACGGCGCTTTACTCCCAGGAGGTGTCTCGTTTCTTCACCCTCGTGGTCTCACCGGAAAATAACTCCAGCTCGTCGCCGTTGAAATTCTCCCAGTAATCGCCGCCTCCGATTCCTGCGGCCTCAGGCCTCCAAGAGGCCCAGGAAGATTTGGGGGAGTTTTGCAGCTGAGCTGCACTCGGCTCAGGAGCGGATTGGGGAAGAAAACCAAATTGCTTTAGCTCCCCCGGCTCTGCCACTTGGCAGCCGGGTGACCGTGGGCGAGTCGCTTCGCTCCTCTGTGCCTCAGTTCCCTCATCCGTAAAATGGGGATTGACCGTGAGCCTCACGTGGGACGACCCGATCATCCTGTGTCTCCCCCGGCGCTTAGAACGGTGCTCCGCACATAGTGAGCGCTTAAATACCGACGTTATTAATAGGGAGTCCTCCCCGAGATATTGGACTTGCTCACAAAAGGATTTCATCGACGCTCCTCCTTCCAGAATAGATAGGCGGATATTTATGTCTATATTATATATTCATAACGTGTATAAATCTATGCTTCTATTCGTCTCGATGGTATCGAAGCCCGACTACTTGTCTTGTTTTGCTGCCTCCCCCTTTCGATAATAACGTCGGTGTGTGTTAAGCGCTTACCGTGTGCCGAGCGCCGTTCTAAGCGCTGGGGGGGAGATACGGGGTCGTCAGGTGGTCCCACGTGGGGCTCCCGGTCTTCGTCCCCGTTTTCCAGATGAGGGAACTGAGGCCCGGAGAAGCGAAGTGACTCGCCCACAGTCACACAGCTGCCAAGGGGCAGAGCCGGGATTCGAACCCGTGACCCTTTAGACCGGGAACCCGTCGTGGGGCAGGGATTGTCCCGCTCTGTTGCCCAGCTGGACATCGCAAGCGCTTCGTCCAGTGCTCCGCGCAGAGTGAGCGCTCACTGAGCAGCGTGGCTCAGGGGAAAGAGCCCGGGCTTGGGAGTCGGAGATCACCGGTTCGAATCCCGCCTCTGCCTCCTGGCAGCTGTGGGACCGTGAGCGGGTCACTTGACTTCTCTGGGCCTCAGTTCCCTCATCTGGAAAGCGGGGATGAAGACCGTGAGCCTCACCTGGGACCGCCCGATGGCCCTGTATCTCCCTCAGCGCTTAGAGCAGTGCCGTGCACATGGTAAGCGCTTAACCAATGCCACCATTATCATTATTATTGTCAGCTGCGGGACTGTGGGCGAGTCACTTCACTTCTCTGGGCCTCAGTGACCTCATCTGGAAAGCGGGGACGAAGACGGGTGAGCCTCACGCGGGAGCCCCTGGATCTCCCCCGGCGCTTAGAACAGTGCTCTGCGCATAGGAAGCGCTTAACAAACGCCGACATCGTTAGCGAAGCAGCAGGGCTCAGTGGCAAGAGCCCGGGCTTGGGAGTCAGAGGTCATGGGTTCGGATCCGGCCGGCTGGGGGACCGTGGGCAAGTGGCTTCACTTCTCCGGGCCTCAGCGACCTCATCTGGAAAACGGGGATGAAGACGGCGGGCCTCACGTGAGACCGCCCGATGACCCCGCATCGCCCCCAGCGCTTAGAGCAGCGCTCTGCGCACGGTAAGCGCCTAACCAATGCCACCGTTATCCTTACTAGTACTATTGGCAGCTGTGTGACCGTGGGCAAGTCACTTCACTTCTCCGGGCCTCAGTCCCCTCATCTGGAAAATGGGGACGAAGACTGGGAGCCTCACGTGGGACCACCCGATGACCCTCATCTCCCCCGGCGCTTAGAACAGTGCTCTGCACGTGGAAGGCGCTTAGCGAATGCCGCCATTCTTGTAACTATTATGAATCTTGCTGTTGGTCATCGCCTACTATCGATAAGGATCAAATTAAAAATGAAAATCGAACTTTTCAGATTCATAATTATTAGTGAATCTCACTATTAATTAATCGACTTATGGAGTGATTATTACTATCCTTAATCCCCGGTCCCACGTGAGCCTCACTTGGGATCACCCGCTGACCCTGTATCTCCCCCAGCGCTTAGAACAGCGCTCTGCACATGGGGAGAGCTTACTCACAACGTTGTTATTCTGATTATTAAGGCCTGAATGAAAGATTATTAAATTATGACGAATTCAGCGACGATTAAAGGCCGAAGCGGGGTGGGGGGGGCCTCCGCCGGAGCGCGCAGGCGCGGCGCCGGGCGGGGGAGGGGGCGTGGCCCCGGCGGGAACGCAGCGCGCCGATTGGCCGGCGCCGAGATCTCCCCCCCCCCCTCCCGCCCCGCCCTTCGAGCCGTTGGCTTTCTACGGAGGGCGGGGGGGGGGGGCGGTCCCCGCCGCGCGCATGCGCCGTCCGGCCCGCGTCGTCTGCGCGCTCCTCCCTGCTCCGCGGGCCCCCGGCGCCGTCGCTGCGCGCTCGTTCTCGCCTCGCGCCCGTCATGTCCAAGTCCCTGAAGAAGCTGGTGGAGGAGAGCCGGGAGAAGGGGCTGCCCGAAGTGGACATGTGCGACCGGGGCATCTCCAACCTGCCCGACGTCCCCGGCCTCTGTAGGTACCCGGGGCCCCCCGGCCGGTCCTCTCCTTCCTCTGCCCCGCCCTGACCGGCCCGATCCGCCCCTCGGCCCGCTCCTGCCCCTGCCCGGTCTGCTTCCTTCTCTGCCCCTCTTCCTCCGCTCCTCCCTGACTGTCCGGCCCGGCCCCCGCCCCCTCTTCTTAATTCGTTCGGGTTGGTACCTGTTGAGCGCCGACTGCGTGCAGAGCGCCGTTCCAAGCGCCGGGGGAGATACGGGGTCATCAGGTGGCCCCACGTGGGGCTCCCCGTCTCCAACCCCGTTTTCCAGATGAGGTCACCGAGGCCCGGAGAAGTGAAGTGACTTGCCCGCAGTCACCCTGCCGCCGAGTGGCGGGATTCGAACCCATGACCTCGGACTCCCAAGCCCGGGCTCTTGCCACCGGGCCACGCTGCTTCTCCCTGACCGTCCGGACCCGCCCCTGGCCCTGCCTGGGCTTTGCCCCTGCCCGGTCTCCGGCTTCCTCTGCCCCTCCCTGACCGTCCGGCCCCGCTCCTGGCGCTGCCCGGTTTGCTCGTTCGTTCGGTAGTATGAACTGAGCGTCTACTATGTGCAGAGCGCTGTGCCGAGCGCTTGGGATGGACAGTCGGGCAACAGGTAGAGACGATCCCCGCCGGGTGTCGGGCTCGCGGTCTGGTGTGATTGTCCGATCCCTGCCCTGGGCCTACCCGCTCTGCGCCTTCCTCTGCCCCTCCCTGACTGTCCGGCCCTGCCCGGTCTCCTTAATAATAATAATAATAACAATAATGTTGGTATCCGTTAAGCGCTCACTGTGTGCCGAGCACCGTTCCAAGCGCCGGGGTGGACACGGGGGGATCGGGTCGTCCCACGTGGGGCTCACGGTCTTCATCCCCATTTTACAGATGGGGTGACCGAGGCACCGAGAAGTGAAGTGACTCGCCCAGAGTCACGCAGCCGACGGGTGGCCGAGCCGGGGTTCGAACCCGTGACCTCCGACTCCAAAGCCCGCGCCCTTTCCGCCGAGCCGCGCTGCTCCTTCTTCCTCTGCTCCTCCCCGACCGTCCGGCCCTGCCCCTGGGCCTGCCTGGTTTGTTCCTTCCTGACCGTCCGGCCCCGCCCGTGGCCCTGCCCGGTCCGCTCCTTCCTCCGTTCCCCCCCCACGGCCGTCCGGCCCTGCCCGGTCCGCTCCTCCCCGACCGTCCGGCCCTGCCCGGTCCGCTCCTTCCTCCGCTCCCCCCCGACCGTCCGGCCCCGGCCCCGCCTGGCCTCCTCCCCGACCGTCCGGTCCTGCTCCTCCTCGACGGCCTGGCCTTTCCCGCTCCGCTTCTTTCCGTTCTCCTCCCCGGCGGTCCAGCCCCTTCCCCTTACTCCTCCCTGACGGTGCGGTCCCGCCCCGGCTCCCCGGAGAGAGTCGGGCCGCTCTCCCGACTTGTCGGCGAGCCCTGGTGAATCCCCGGACGGGTAATAAGACCCCGGTACCTGTCGGACGCTTGCCACGTGCCGGGTCCCGGGAAAGACACACCACCGGTTGATCGGACACGGTCTCCGCCCCCACAGGGGGCTCATAGACTAAGGGGACGGGTGTTTGATCCCCATTTTGCGGATGATGAAACGGCCCCAGGTCACACGGGAGGCAGGTGGCGGAAGAACCCGGGTCTCGAGTGGCGGCCGGACCCAGGCCCCCCGACTGCCGGTCCCGTGAGGCCGAAGCCGCTCGCCTGCCTTCCCTCGGGTCGCGGCTCGGTGGAAGGAGCCCGGGCTTGGGAGTCGGAGGTCGTGGGTTCGACTCCTAGCTCTGCCCCTTGTCGGCCGCGTGTCCGTGGGCGAGTCGCTTAACTTCTCTGGGCCTCAGTTCCCTCGTCTGGAAAACGGGGATGAAGACCGTGAGCCGCGCGTGGGACGACCCGATTACCCCGTGTCTCCCCCGGCGCTTAGAACGGTGCTCTGCACCTAGTAAGCGCTTAACAAATACCAACGTTATTATTACCCACCCCCTCCGTTCACACGTAAACTCGCGGAGCCATTCTTCAGTCGCACGTGGAGCAGGGGACGGCACGGCGTCTCTCTGCCTCAAAGCATCGGGATCCTAAACCGGGCACCCTTGTCCACTCTTCCCGCCTCAATGCCGGAGAGCAGAGCCTCCCGGATCAGTCAGTCGTATATTTATTTCGCGCGTACTGTGTGTGGAGCGCTGTACTGACCGCTTGAGAGAGCGGAGTACAAGAGTTGGGAGAAATATACCCTGACCCCGGGGCGCTTATAGTCTAGCAGAGGGTGGGGAGAGGCGTTGTTATAATAAACTGTTGGCAGCTGGGAGCAGATGGGTCAGCGTAGTATACCGGGCCCTGAAGTCACTACGGATTGAGATTATTTTGGCTCTAAAGAGGGAAAGTGATCCCCAGAGGAAGGCTGTCTGCAGCAAGAAAACGAAAATGCCGGAACTAAGGATGTAAGAAGCGGACTCCTTGTATAGAAAGGGAAGCAGGGAAAATCACTTGCCTGGGCTTAGGCTGGGGAAAGGACTGAGTATTTTGCTCTAATGTGGAAATTTCTAGTTCACTGAAAGCTCCTTATAAGGTGTCTGTGTGGAAAAAAGAACACGCTCTGATCAGGGCAACAATTAATGGAACATGAGTTGGGGAAACTGAGGCACAGAGGGAGTGAATACCTGATCACAGTCAGTATCCTCCCACTCACAGGCAGTACTCCTCCCCCACAGAGACCTCCGATTTCTCGATCCCCTCCGATTTTCTCGACTCATCGTGCCTCGCTTCACCTCCACATCCCAACTACCTTCCCTTGATGACCAAACCGGTGCTCCCGACGCCACCCGCTCTACCGAACCCAACTCACTCGCTCCTCCATTCCTTCGTCGCGCTCGGAGCAATAACCCAGCAGCCTGGATCGCCTCCACGGTCCTCCTCCACCTCCTCCTCCTCCTCTCTCGTGCGCAAACCGCGGATTGCTGCCGCCGGAGATGTCGCTCTCAGGCCGACTTTGTCCGCTTCAAGGTTCTTCTTCTGTGCTTCTGCTCCACCCGGCAAAGTTATTTCTCCGCTCTCGTCATCCTCGCCAGTCGTTCCAGACACTTAACTCCCTCCTCAAACCCCCCCCGTCCCCCCGCCTCCCCCGTCCCTTGTCCCCGACGACCTGGCCGCCCACTTTATTAAGAAAATTGACGCTGTCGGGCGTGACCTCCCTAAAATCTCCCCGTCCTTCTCCCCTCCTGTCCCTCTTCTTCAGCTCTTTCATCTTCCCCAGCGGTGTCTCTAGAGATTTCCCGCCTCCTCTCAAAATCCACCCCCTCCACCCGCACGTCAACCCGGTTCCTTCGCACCTTATGAAAACGCTTGCCATCTCCCTTCTTCCCTCCCTAACAGCCATCTTCAACCGTTTACTCTCCGGGGGCCTCTTCTCTACTGCTTTCAAACACGTCCGTGCCTACTCTATCCTAAAAAAAAAAAACCCCTCCCTTGACCCCACGGCTCCTTTCGGTCTTCGCCCCTTCTCCCCCGACTCTTCGGACTCCTTGAACGAGTTCCCTTCGCCCGCCGTCTCAAAATTGTACGCCCGCCGGCTCAAAATCCTCTCCTCCAGTTCTCTCCTTGACCCTCTCCAAGCTGGCGTCCGTCCCCTTCCCTGCCCAAAGGTCACCAATGATCTCCTTGCCGGATTCAACGCCCTCTACCTCTTCCCGATCCTCCTTGCCCTCCCAGCTGCCTCCGACACTGTCGACCACCCCGTTCTCCTGGACGCGTCATCCAACCTCGACTTCCCCGACGCTGTCCTCTCTTGGTTCTCCTCTTCTCTCTCTGGCCTCTCCATTCTCAGTCCCTTCTGTGGGCTCCTCCCCCGCCTCCCAACCCCTAACTGGGGTCCCTCGAGGTTCAGTCCTGGGTCCCCTCCCGTTCTCCGTCTACACCCACTCTCTCGGAGCCCTCATTCGCTCTCCCGGCTTAAACTTCCACCTCTGTGTGGACGCTGCCCGGGTCTCCCTCCCTCTCTGCAGTCTCGCGTTTCCTCCTGCCTCCGAGTCATCTCCCCTCGGATGTCCTCCCGTCACCTCGAGCCTAACCCGTCCAAAACTGAACTCCTGATCTTCCCGCCCGCCGACCTTCCCGTCACCGTAGATGGCACCTCCGTCCTTCCCGTCTCACAGGCCCGTAACCTTGGTGTAATCGTTACCGTTCTCTCTCATTCAACCCGCGTTTTCAATCCACCGCTAAATCCCGCCGGTTCCACCGTCTTGACATCGCTAAAATCTGCCCTCTCCTCACCATCCAAACTACCGCCGCGGTAGTTTAGGCACTTGATCCTATCCCGCTTTGATTTCTTTATCAGCCTCTTCGCTGACCTCCCCGCCTGCTGTCGTTTCCCTCTGTGGTCCGTGTTTTCCCTGCTGCCCGAATCATTTTTCCACGAGAACGTTCGGGACGTGTTTCTCCCCACTCCTCGGAAACTCCAGTGGTTGCCCATCCGTCTCTGCGTCAGACGGAAACCCCTCACCATTTCGTTTAAACCTTACCCACTCCTCTGTCACCCCACTGCCCTCCCGCAACAACCCAGCCCGCGCACTTCACTTCTCTAATGCCGACCCCCTCACCGTACCTCGATCTCGTGTCTCTCGCCACCCGCCCACCCCCTCCCACGTCCCGCCTCTGGCCTAGAAGGCCCTCCCTCCCTGTATCCGACTCTCTCCCCCTTCAAAGCCTTATTGAAGGCCCATCTCCTCCAGGAGGCCTTCCCTCCTTCTCCCACTCCCTTCTGCGTCACCCCCGCCTCCTCCCTTTATTCGTCCCCCTTCTCAGCCCCACAGGACCTGGGTACGTATCTCTAAATAAATTATACGGTCCGTCTCCCCCTCTGGACCGTGAGCTTCTTGTGGGCAGGAAACGGTCCGTTTATTGTTACACTGTCCTCTCCCAAGCGCTTAGGACGGTGCTCTGCACACCGTAAGGGCTCAGTAAAAGCGATTGAATGAATGAATGAAAGTGAAGTGACTTTGCCAGGGTCACCCAGCAAGCAGTCGGCAGAGCTGGGATTAGAACCCGGGTCTTCGGACTCCCCGGCCTCTGCTCTGTCGACTGGGCCACGCTGCTTTGCTATTCGTCCCATCCTCAGCTCAACAGCGGCATTTACATCTGAATTTATTTTACGCTAGACCGTACGTTTGTTGTGGGCAGGAAATGGGTCTGTTTATTGTGACGTTGTACTCTCCCAAGCGCTTAGGACAGTGCTTTGCACACCGTAAGGGCTCAATAAAAGCGATTGAATGAATGAATGAAAGTGAAGTGACTTTGCCAGGGTCACACAGCAAGCAGTCGGCAGAGCTGGGATTAGAACCCGGGTCTTCTGACTCCCGGGCCTCTGCTCTATCCACTAGGCCACACTGTTCAGCTGTTCGCCCCGTCCTCAGCCAAAGAGCAGCGCTTATATCTGAATTTATTTTAATGTCTGTCTCCCCCGCTAGTCTGGAAGCTTCTTGTGGACAAAGGAACGCGTCTACCAACCCTGTCCAAACGCTTAGTGCAGTGCTCTGTACACAGTAAGTGCTCTATAAATATCGTTGATAGGTTGACTGTGAAAAAACACGGCTCTCTGGACTCTCCCCGATTTGAAAGGGTTTGTGAGTTCAGGTTCACTAAGTATCACGAATGATAATAATAATGATGAGGGTATTTGTTAAGCGCTTACTTTGTGCCAAGCACTGTTCCAAGCACTGGGGGAGATACAGGGTCATCAGGTGGGCCCACTTGGGGCGCTCGGTCTTAATCCCCGTTTGGCAGATGAGGAAACTGAGGCCCAAATGACTTGCCCCAAGTCACACAGCTGATAAGGCACAATGAGAAGCGGCGTGGCTCGGTGGAAAGGGCCCGGGCTTGGGAGTCGGCGGTCGTGGGTTCCGATCCCGGCCCCCGCCACTTGTCAGCTGTGGGACTTTGGGCAAGTCGCTTCACTTCTCCGGGCCTCAGTTCCCTCATCTGTAAAACGGAGATGAAGACCGGGAGCCCCACGTGGGACCACCTGATCACCTTGTATCTATCCCAGCGCTTAGAACAGTGCTCGGCACATAGTAGGCGCTTAACGAGTACCGTGATGATAATAATAAGGGGCGGAGCCGGGATTCGAACCCACGACCTCCGACTCCCAAGCCCCGGCTCTTTCGGCTAAGCCGCGCTGCTTCTCGTCTGCTCCTTCCCGTCGCGTAAGAGCCACGGGGCAGCAAACAAATGGCTCTTCTGCTTCCGTGGTGCTTCTCAAGCACTTCACGCCGGGCATTACGTTCGGCAGAATTTTTGGTATTTATAATTGTGTATTATCTCGAACTGCGAGCTTCAGTCATTTCTCGGACGGCTTCTGACTGGTCTCCGTAACTCCAGCTTTACCCTCGCCCCTTTTGTCGGAATTAAGGTGTACAGACAGCTGTCTGTAGCTTATTCCTAGTTCTCCTCCTCACGAACTTTTGATGGCCGCCCGGTTGTTGTCATATCTGGGCCTCAGTTCCCTCATCTGTAAAATGGGGGATTTACGACTGTGAGCCTCACGTGGGACAACCTGATGACCCTGTATCTACCCCAGCGCTTAGAGCAGTGCTCTGCACATAGTAAGCGCCTAACAAATACCGACATTATTATTAAATACCATCTTTGGACCAGTGGTCTTCCGGTTCTCATCCTAGTACAAGTCTCTCCTCCAGAATGTTAATTAAAAAGCCACCTCCTCCAGGAGACATTATCTCCTTCCCAGACAAACACTCCTTAGCCAACACAGTAATTATGCATCCCAATTAATGTGCCGTTTATCAGGCTTTCTGGTTTTCCATCCTCTTTTTCAGGGATGTTCTGACTGATTTTTTAAAACGAGGCTTAAATCTGAAAAAAACCAAACCTAAAACTTAAAAAAAGAAAAATCTATTCTGGCAGTAAAAAAAAATCGATTAAAACCACATCAAGTCCACTTAATGAATCCATCCGAATTCTGCCAAGTCAGTTTAAGTTAATGCCTTTGTGTAGTGAATTGGTAATCATCTCCACTGTCATCGGTAGAATTGCCTCGTATTTCGGGATGGGCTACCTGAAAGGTTCGGTCATTGACGGTGCCATCTGAACATCTTTTTCCGGGGGAATGTTGTCTCATTTTTTTGTTTCCTCCTCTCAAGGAAAAGAGTCCTTGGAAAAGCGATGCCATCTGTAAGCTCTGTTTATCTCCTTTCACCTCAGTCCTCCCCTCAAATCCTAGATTTTGGACGTTGTTAAGTTTGGGATGATGATACGCTCAACGAGTTTACAACCCAGATTAAACATGTTGTCTTAACATTGCCAACAGGTAGCTTTGATGCTGTGGGCTTGTTTAAGCTATTCCGGTCCCTTGCAGTTGCCAGAAAAATATAATATTGCCACAGAAACGTTTGCCAGGCAGATGTCGTGTGTGAATCAAAAATTCAAGCTAAAATAAACTCAGCTTTGGCAATGTAAACCGAATGAAAAACCACTTTTAGCCCCCAGAATGCGTGCAACGTATCCACGTGGGCTTGTTAGGTGTATCCGTGCTCACAGAGTGTTCCCCGCTGTATTCACGTCTTCTTGGGTGTACTCGTTTTCTGGATTAGCGCACACACTGGGAAACACTTAGAACTCAAGTACTGGTGAGGATAAAATGGCCTGGGTGGGGTAAAGATTTTTCTGAAATGTGTAAGTATCGGTAATTTCTGAGGGTTTGTAGTCCATGAGCTGAAAATGTGCAGGTGGAGCCCGTTTGCCACAGTTTAGTTTCAGGGGCACAACCGAGTGTCCTGGAGGACTGCAAAGGGGAGAGACTCACTTTCCTGTAATCCTCGGCCACTGGAAAATCATTCCGGTGACTTCGTCCGTGGCCTCGTTGGCCACAGCAGCATTTCCAGGAGGATAACGGCCTTTATAAGGGGCAGTTTTGGTGGGGTTTTTTGGACTGGTAAGGTTGGCCCTCTGACCTCTCTCCAGGTTTAATAAAAGGGCCGAATAAACTGCTAGGGGAAGAAGGGGATTTCTTCATCACCTCTCCTCCTTTCTACCAGATTAGGAACCTCCGGCTGTGGAGATGAAATGAAATTACCAGCCCATTTGGGAATTCCTACCATCTCTTCTTCAACTGGAGGGTTGAAACCGGAGTTGGCAGTTTGGTCACCAACTGCCGGGAATCGCTAGGCAAGCAGATCGTTGAAGACGTTTGGAGAAGCGACGTGGCCTAACGGAAGGAGCCCGGGCCTGAGTTCTGATCCCAGCTCAGCCCCTTGCCTTCTGCGTGACCTTGGGCAAGTCGCTTACCCTCTCCGTTGCTTAATTGTATTTATCGAGCGCTTATTGTGTGCGGAGCACACGCTTGGGAGACTACGGTGTAGCCGGGTTGGCTGACACGTTCTCTGCTCGCATTCTAGAGGGGGAGACGGATGTTAATATAAATAAATCCATTTCAGATATGTATATAAGTGAGGTGGGGCTGGGGGAAGAGTGAATAAAGGGTGCGATTTCAAGTGTAAGGGCGAAGCAGAAGGGAGCGGGAGAAGAGGAAATAAGGACTTAGGGAAGTCCTCTTGGAGGAAATATGCCTTCAATAAGGCTTTGAAGGAGGGGAGAGTGATCGTCTGTTGGATTTGAAGAGGCTTTGAATGGGGAAAGAATGTTGGATTGGAAGAGGAAGGGCATTCCAGGCCAGAGGCAGGACACGAGCGAGAGACTGGTGGCGAGACAGACAAGGTCGAGATACGGTGAGCAGGTTGGCATTAGAGGAGTGCAGCGTTCTAGTAGAAAAGCAGTCAAGTAAAATAGGAGGGGCCAAGGTGCCTGAGTGCGTGAAAACCGGTGGTGAGGGGGTGGACGGACGATCACTAGAGGTTCTTGAAGAAGATGTAGAAAGATGATCCGGGCATCGGAGTGGGAGAAAGAGGAGGCAGGGTGGTCAGCAAGGAGGTCGATGCGGTAATCAAGGTGGATAGAGGATCAGTGCGTGGATTCACGTGGTAGCACTTCAGATGGAGAGGAAAGGACCTTGAAGAGTGGAAGAAGATGAGGCCTCCCGTGGAGAGAGGCAGCAGGGGAGACGTCGTCATCGTGGGAGAGCCAGGTCTCAGTGACGGCAAGGAGAAGCAGTGACTGTGTCAGGAACGGGTCGGGGATTGGGGGAAGCTTTCCCACGACGGAGCGGGCGTTCCGCAGGCCGCACTTGGCTGAGGGTGGGCTGCGGGGATGGGGGTGGGAAAGGGTGGTATCGGGACTGGATGACGGGGCTGGGGCGGGGGTGGCTCTCAGAGGTCGGAGCGGGGTTGGATGGAGGAAGGTGAGGGACGTCCTGGGAAGGGAAGACAGACGTGGACTGAATAGAGGGAGGGGAATCGAGGGATATCGAGGGTGGGGTCAGAGAGGTTTAAGGGTCGGTGAGGTCGTCAGCAGGAATAACTGCTCAATCCGGGGATCCTGGTCGCTCGGTCCTCGAGAGGGAAGAGACTGATGTGTACGAGTCAACCGCGGACCGGGTTGATTTGAAGGTAGGTAGCTGTTGACGTGAGAAGCAGCGTGGCTCAGTGGAAAGAGCACGGGCTTGGGAGTCAGAGATCATGGGTTCAGATCCCCGCCGAGCTGCCTGTCAGCTGTTGCTTTGGGCAAGTCACTTCTCTGTCGCCTGTAAAATGGGGATTAAGACTCTGAGCCCCACGTGGGACCTCCTCATCACCTTCTATCTACCCCAGCGCTTAGAACAGTGCTTTGCACCGTAGTAAGCGCTTAACAAATACCATCATCATCATATAGCCAGGTCTTCTCGCCAGGGTGGCAGACGGTCACACTTGTTTGCTCCGTATTGAGCCCTGACTGCAGGGAGAGGGAAGATGAAGATGAAGCGTTCGGGAGGGTACAGCGAAATTAACAGACGCGGCCCTCCACCCGTTAACGAAGTTAATAGGTATAGGTGCCCAAGAGGCAGCTGGGGTTGACGAGTGAGGCCCAGATCCCTCCCGCGGATTGAGGGTCCTGTGAAACCGGGTCCGCTGAGCCGCTCCTGGACAAACGGAGACTCATTCGATGATGCACGGCCCTGGTCGTAGCCGGGGCCCACGCTCGAGGGCCGCTGATCTAGTGGGGCTGGAAGTTGGGACGGTTCTGCCCGGGAATTTGGGAGTGATGTCTTCCCTCGTTGCCTCCAGGAGCTCAGGCTCGGATTGTAGCCTAACCCTCCTCGGATGGCTCTGATCCACAAACCGCTGTGACTCCTTGTCGTGTAAGCCTTTACTTGGGCATGATAGCTGCTGGAACTCCCACGTGCGGCTGGGTTATCCAACGGGTCACCGCCCTGGCTGGGGAAAGCGGTCGTCGCCGCAGATTCGGGGCTGAGACCGAAATAAGACTGCTTTCTTTTCTTCTCTCGAGTTTCTTTTTATGATGTTCAACTCGGCACTATATATTGGGCTTGGATTCGGCCTCGAGACCCCAAGTAGAAGCTCCAAGGTGTCCGTCTCTGTGTTCAGAGGCCCTTCCCCAACCTCCGCCGTCCTAGGGGGTCTAAAACATTTAGAGAGGTGTGAGTTCACGGTCCAGTCGGCGATACTCTGACACGCACAGTCGTTTCTTCTCACCTCTCGTGTACTCGGGGCGTCTCCAGATAGGTACTCGATTGTTACCCGATTCTTCGAAAGTGTTTCTTTCGGATCATGAAGGGAGACTTTTCGTTTTCCAAATGGTATTTGCCGAGTGCTTATTGCGTGCTAAGCGCTGTAGAGGTTAATCAGGTTGGACGCAGTCATTGTCCCACCTGGGGCTCACTCTCAATTTCCATTTCATGGGTGAGGCAACTGAGGCATAGAGCGGTTTGGTGAGTTGCCCAAGGTGGCATATGGCAGAGCCAGGATGAAAATCCAGGTCCTCTGACTCCCAGGAGGCCCGCGCTCTTTCCGCCAGGCCGTGCCGCTTCTCTAACGTGCCTCAGAGAAGAATGGACTGTTTGCAGTTTGGCTCAACTCTCGGGACTTTTCCCTCAACGATTTTGTTTAGACACGAAGGCATCACACACTGGTGCTCAAAGCCGCTAGTTACGACGCTCTCATCTGGGTCTTCTTCCTTTCAGAGGGCCACAGGGCAAATATCATCCTTTGGAAGGAGCCTCACCGTCTCCGAGATAAAAATTCTTTCGCAGGTCCCGTTAAGACTCCTCCGGGGTAGTGACTAACCCGGGGGTCAGGCTGTGACTTTTCTTCATTTGTTTCGGCTCTTCTTTAAATCTTTTGTGCCGTCGTAATCTTGCTGAGTTGGGTGTCCTCCTGGGTAGTAAAATCTTTATCTGTGGGTTTCAGCTTACGGTGAAAGCTCTTTCGTGGCTTGCTTAAAAAGTAGTCAGTCGTCTAGAGATATACCTTTTCAGAGGGCCAGGAAACACAGCTAAGAATTTCGGGAATTGAGTAAATTTCAAGACACTGCTCAAGAGGTGGCACGTTCCGTCCTGGGAAAAAGGAAGGAAGAACGGGCAAGGCCCTTTAATCCGTCGAGACCTCCTCTTAATCTCCCATTTTCTAATTAAAGAGAAACGTCTAATTGCTCTCCCTCGGTGGCTTCGTTATTAGTTTTGGGTTCCCTGTTCCAGATCCTGAGACAGTCGGCCCGTAGGGAAACAAGCGAGTGGTGGCCGAAGGATCCTTTTTGGCGGGACGTGACGTTATTCAGGGAGAGACTCCTCCTGGGAGTTTTCTTCAGCGATTTAACGGTTCCCACTTTAGATCCTGACTTCCTCGGGCCCGGCCTGACCCACACTGACGGCCGCTAGGCCGTCTTGGTGATTCGATTCCTTCGCCCTGCTGGAGTGGAGTAAATAACCAGCTGGTGTGGTCCTTCAGAGCGAAGCCGAGGGAAATCAGGAGGCCTAAGACTACTAAGGGGCTGCCTTGTTGTTTATTCGGTCGCGCGTTCTCACGCACGCAGTAGAAGTTGGCTAAAGGGTGAGCTGATGATGGTTTTCGTTCATTCAGTAGTATTTATTGAGCGCTTACTATGTGCAGAGCACTGTACTGAGCGCTTGGAACGGACAAATCGATAACAGGTAGAGACGGTCCCTGCCCTTCGACGGGCTCACGGTCTCATCGGGGGAGACGGGCAGACTAGAACGATAGCGATAAATGGAATCGAGGGGATGACCGTCTCGTTAAAACAATAGCAGATAAATAGAATTAAGGCGATGTACGTTTCACTGACAAAATAAATGGGGATTTTGACGTGCAATCCTTCCCCTGACTCTGTGGCTCAGTGGAAAGAGCCCGATTCTGATCCCAGCTCTGCCGCTTGCCCGTCGGGTGACCTTTGGGGAAGTCCCCTCACTTCTCGGTGCCTCTCTTTCCTCATCTGTAAAATCATATTGATTGAGAAGCAGCGTGGAAAGAGCCCGGGCTTGGGAGTCTAGAGGCCACGGGTTCTAATCCCGGCTCCGCCACTTGTCTGCTGTGTGACCTCGGACAAGTCGCTTAACTTCTCCGCGCCTCAGCTACCTCATCTGGAAAGTGGGGATTAAAGCTGTCAGCCCCACGTGGGACAAACTGATTACCTTATATCCCACCCCAGCGCTCAGAACAGTGCTCGGCACATAGTGAGCGCTTAACAAATGCCATCGTTATTATTATTATTATTATTAGGAGATAGAGCACGGGCCAGGAAGTCAGAAGGTCATGGGTTCGAATCCCGGCTCCTCCTCTTGTCTGCTGTGTGACCTTGGGCAAGTCACTTCACTTTTCTGCGCCTCAGTGACCTCATCTGTAAAATGGGGATGGAGACTGTGAGCACCACGTGGGACAGGGGCCGTGTCCGACCCAATTTGACTGTATCCACTCCAGCGCTTAGTACACTTAGCGCTGAACAGATAGCCTCATTATTTTTATTGTTATTATTACTTGAACTGTGAGGCCCGTGTGGGCTAGAAACAGTGCCCAACATGCCACTTGTCAGCTGCGTGACTGTGGGCAAGTCACTTAACTTCTCTGTGCCTCAGTTGCCTCGACTGTAAAATGGGGATTAACCGTGAGCCTCACGTGGGACGACCCGATTACCCTGTATCTCCCCCAGCGCTTAGAACAGCGCTCTGCACATAGTAAGCGCTTAACAGATACCAACATTAGTGCGATTGACTTGTCTCTGCATTGTGCTTAGAACAGTGTTTGACGAATAAGCGCTTAACGAATGCAAGAATTATAATAACATCAGTCCCCTCAGGATACGGGATGTTTACATATCATTTTTGAGTCCTCGTAACTTGAGTTTTCAACTAGAGAAGCAGCGTGGCTTAGCGGAAAGAGCCCGGGCTTGGGAGTCAGAGGTCGTGGGTTCTAACGCCGGCTCCGCCACTTGTCGGCTGTGTGACTTTGGGCAAGCCGCTTCACTTCTCTGGGCCTCAGTAACCTCATCTGGAAAATGGGGATGAAGACTTCACGTGGGACAACCTGATTACCTTGTATGTACCCCAGTGCTTAGAACAGTGCTTGACACATAGTAAGCCCTTAACAAATGCCATCATTCCGTTAGTCACTGGAGCAAATCACGTGACATTGACCTATCCATCTAGTGGAGAGAATGTCTGGGTCAGGCCGTCTCTTAAAGACTGCAGATTTACAAGGGATGGTTAGTTTTAGGACTTCAGTTCTAAGACTGTGGAGTCTGAGGAGAAAGGAGGTGGCCCCCCCTTCCCCTCATCACTTTTAAAATCAGAAAATAGTTCAGGGGCAGTGTGCAAGGCCTCGGAGAGGACTAAATCGATCGAGTGTTCGGTGCCTAAATGCGTTTGGGCCGTTCAGTGCACCAGCTCGGAAATTTTTGATTCAGGTCAGTCGGCGGTCTCCAGTGCGTAACAACCATCCGGAGAACAGTTGGAAGTGTCCAAAGAGCTAGTTGCCAAGATTCTTGCCCTCAAGGACCTTACAATCTAGCGGGGGAAGCGATCAAGTGGAGGAAAGTGGATAATACTAATAACAATGATAATTGTGAAGCGCTTATTACGTGCCAAGCACTTTTTAAGGGCTGCAGCAGGTACAAGTGAATCAGGTTGGACAAAGACCCTGTCCCACATGGGGCTCACACTCTTAATCCCCATTTTACAGATGAGGTAAATGGGGGCCAGAGATATTAAGCAACCTGCCCAAAGGCACGCAGCAGACATGTGGCAGAGTCGGGATTAATAATAATAATAATAATAATAACGAAATTTAAGCTCTTTCTATGTTTCAAGCATTGTTGTCAGCGCTGGGGCAGATGCAAGGTAATCAAGTTGTCCCACATGGGGTTCACAGTCTTTAATCCCCATTTTGCCGAGGCACAGAGAACCCCGGACCCATGCGCTAGCCACTAAGCCGCACTGCTTCTCGTGTGTAAGGGAGTGCAACCGTTACACTCTGCTCTCCTAAGCGCTCAGTACAGTGCTCTGCGGGGTCAATACGACTGATCGAGGGAGCGCGTAAGTAACAGGATAGGTACACAGAGTTCTGTCTCTTTACTCTCCCGAGCATTAGTACAGTGGTCTGCACAGAGTGAGCACTCAGTAAATATCACCGATGGATTTCGTAAGTGTGGGTTTTACACAAAATCCTGGGATGTAATGGAGGGGATAAATCCGGGCAGGAGCAAATCAGGGAAGCGTCCCCCTGGAGGAGATAAGATTTCGGAAGGGTTTTGAGGATGGGGAGAACTGGTGGGCCTGAATTGGGAGGGAGTTTGAGGGCGAAGGAAGGGCGTGAACAAGGCGGGTGGAGGTGAGAGTGAGACACGGTGAGTTGGTTAGTCCGAGGACCCGAAGAGTGCAAACGGTGTCTTACTGGGAAAAGAATGGATCGGTAGGGGGAAAGAGAACAGACTGTGGGGAGTTTCTGCCAACGAGGAGTGGGGAGGTATGGCCAGAAGGATGTTTTAAGAAGCTCATCCAGGGAGAAGAGAGAATCGACATGGCCCTGGATGGGCGTGGGAGTCGGAAGGACCTGGGTTCTAATCCTGGCTCCACCACCTGTCCGGTTTGTGACCCCGGGCAAGTCACTTAACATCTCTGGGCCTCAGTTACCTTATCGGTAAAATGGAGATTAAGACTGTGAGTCCCATACTGGACCATGTCCAACCGGATTAACTCATATCTACCCCAGTGTTTACCAGTTCCCGGCACGTTGTAAGTGCTTAACAAATACAATAAAAAATATATTCTCTAGAGAAGGGAGCGACTGGAGCCAGGAAGGCAAGGGAGGGGAGCGATGCGGTAATCAAGCCAGGATAAGACGAGGGCAGGCTCTAGCGTGGAAGCCGTGTGGGTGGGGAGGAGGGGACGGATCTTAGAAACGTTGCGGAGGAAGAACCGACGAGATGCAGGGCCAGACTAAATATGGAAGTTGAAAGAGAGGGAGGAGTCAGTAAGAATTCCAAGCACGCGGGCGTCGGAGGCAGGGAGTTTGGTGATGTCGTGAGCTGAAATGGCAGTTAGGCACAAGTGATAATAATGATGATGATGGCATTTAGAGGGGGAGATTTTGAGAGCAGGTCGAGAGCCCCCGAGATGTGACTGGAACGAATCGGAGTGTGACTTGGGGGGTGAGAGGAATTCGGGGGGAAGTTTTGGTTCTCTAGATTGTAAGGTCGTTGTGGGCAGAGAACGTGTCCGTTTATTGTTGTATCGTGCTCTCCCGAGTATTGAATACAGTGCCCTGCGTGCAGTAAGCGCTCAAGGAATACGACTGACCCGACGGAACTCACCCATGGCAGTTTTAATTTTTTCGTCAGAGTAGTTGACGTGATCCTTGGAGCAAGAAAACGGGGGACCGAGCGCTTAAGGAGAGAATTAAGGTCGGGGGTAATTGGTGGGAGCTTGGTATGGGATTCAGTGAGAGGAGAGATGATATTGCTGAATGGAAGCGGGAGATAATAATAAAAATTGTGGTAGGCCCAGTGTGGGCAGGGATTGTCTCTCTTTATTGCTGAACTGTACTTTCCAAGCGTTTAGTACAGTGCTCTGCACACGGTAAGCGCTCAGTAAATATGATTGAATGGTATTTGTGTCACCCTGGGCTGGATAAGAGATAAGTGAGTCCCACGCAGTGGTCACAGCTGAAGGGGAAAGGAAAACAGGTATTGAACGCCTGTTTTGGTGATGAGGAAACCGAGGCACAGAGAAATGAAGTGACTTGCCCAGGCAAGTGGATTAGAACCCCAGTCCTCTGCTCTGTGCTATTTCCACTAGGCTAAACCGCTTCTCCCCGGAGAATGGAGCTACAGGAAATCTGGATGAATTCGATACGGTTGAAATTGCCTCAGCGCCCAGTTCTCCCCCAACCACCCTCCGCAGCCCTAGCGCGGGGGTGGAGGAAGAGTACCGTGGAGGTGATCCAGTGTCGGGGATTGGGAGGCGTGCGATCGGGGGAACGGGGCCGCCTGGGATTCGAGGTCAGAGCAAATACGAACGGTATCCTCTGCCCCGTTGACGGGAGAAGAGGCCTTTTGGGCTGGGAGGAGGAGAACGAGTCTCCTCCTTCCACCTCCCCTCTGCCCAACTCAGTTTTCTTCACCGATGTAGATTCGAACGCGTACTTATATTTAGGCTCGCCTTTCTGAAGCAGTTGTTATTGAATGTGGCAGGACATCGTCCTCTTAAAAGCCAGCAGTGGACTAGGCATCGGGCAGGACGCAACTATTCTCTGTTCTAAAAATGCCAGCGTTTTTCCAACACTTTATCGATTTCTGTCAGCTTTGTTTCCTCCTCCTGGGGCTCTGCCAAGTCGTCTTATCTTGACTCCACACTGTGCTGTGTCAAAGTCGATCTTTGTGTGGGGCTAAAAAAGACAAATCCTGTATTCAAAAGTTTGCCGTGAAAGAAACATAATTTCTTGTAATAAATAAAATGATACAGGTTTGAGTGACGGGGCCGGGAACAAAACGGAGACGGGGTGTTTTCTGTTTTCCAGTACCGAAGGGAAAGTAAGTTTTTTTCTCGTTTTGGGTTGTTTTTTTGATATGACTTTTGTTTGTCTTTATTCTCCAAATTAGACCAGCTACCTGTTTAAAGATATAGGTTGTGAACTTGCCTTTCTTGGAGATTTAAGATGACATTTGAGCTCACTATTCAAAACCCGCTCCAGGGGAATTTGTTGATGGAAGCAAGCGGTAGGCGTCATATCTGCCCGTAGGGAGCTTGCAGTCGAGCACGGGAGCCGAGAAAAGAACTAGGCATATAAAGAACTCTCTTGTTACCCCAATAGCAGATATTCGATCTTTCAGTTCTCTCAACTTTTATCAGCTACACAGAATTTACTGAACACCCACCTTTCTCCACAGGCAAGGACTCTGAGCAGATCAGCCTGTAGAAAAGGTGCCTTGTGTGAGAGCTCGGGACGGAAGGAACTGTAATTATGACATTTATTAAGCACTTTCTATGAGGTAGTACAAGGCTAGCGGATTGGATAGAATTCCTATCCCACATGAGGCTCACGATCTATCTTATCCCTACTTTCCAGATGAGGAATCGCGGTCCAGAGAGGTCAAGTGACTCGTCCAAGTCATCCGGCAGGCGAGGGGCTCTCTCGACTCCCAGTTGGCGATGTTTCCGACACCTGTGCCCTCTTGGCCAGTCCCGCCGTCTCCGCCTCCGAGCTGGAGGCAGGTTATTTTGGGGGGGGGGGGGCCGCAGAGAAAAGGGGTGCACGTGGGACTCGTTTCTGCTTTAGGGCTGGGATCCGAGAATTGCTTTCGGCCCCTCTGTGTTTCGACTGGAAGTGGGATCCAGACATTACTTATTTTTCAGCTAGCCAGGAAAAGGGGCCAGTCCCAATTATAGTGAGTGCCTGATATTTTCAGACATTTCAAAATTTGCTGGCTGTGCGCGAGTTTACTCTACGCCTTGCTCCTCCCCTGTACATATTCAAGAAGGGAAGGTGTGTGACCTCACCTTCTAATAACACAACTAGGGTAAGTCCAGTTGTAACTGCTTGGCTCATCCTGCCCTCCACGCTAAATCCAGAGTGTCCAAAATTCTAAAGAATCTGAAGAATGGGGGAAAAATGTCCCGTTGCCCGGGTAGCCCCTGTGGACAAAAGAAATAAAACAGGAATGATGGCCATCTAAGAAAGTACATTGAGCTCCTCAGCGATGCCATCCGAACCATGGAGCTCCTCAGTGACGCTATCCAAACCACAGTAACATCCTGGTTAGCGCTCTCAATTGGGTCCATAAAAATAAGCAAGACTGCTATTTGAAGAATAATCTCCTAATGGAACTAAGGTTCAGTAATATAGTCCCCAAATTGACCCATAAAATCACAAAATCCCGGGGATAAAAACGTAATGGAGCTATATAATCGAATAGTTTAATCTAAACCAATAAAATATGCTTTAGACCTTTCATGTGCGTATGTGTAAATATTTCGTTTTCAAAGTGAGGGCTTGCGCCTCCTCTTCGGCGACGACTCCTTTTCCTAACAGACAAGGGGTCTCGTCGTGTGTGTCGAGCTATCTGACCCATGACTTCCTCTCCGCCAAATGAAAAGGACCCCTACTCTGCTAATTCTCCCTTACCTCTTGGTTGCTGTTGGCACCGGGGACCGTTCCCACCTACCTTGGCTGCACCCCTAGTTCTCTCTTCCTACCTCTCTGGCAACACTTTTTCAGTTTCGTTCATTGGCTTTTTGTCCACCTTTCACTTCCCCCCTGCCAACACCGTGTGGTCCCCATTTTATTTTATTAAATGCGGGTTTGAAGAAAATCACCTCAACAGCCCCAATCTCTTGAATCAATATTTGAGCGCCTACGATATACAGAGTATTTCTCACCAAATCTACCCGGCAAGCCCTGACGGGTGTCCTGCCTCTCCCTTAAGCCCCTTATGTGGCGTGACCTAGTGGATAGAGCTTGGGCCTCCAGGAGTCAGGAGGTCACGGGTTCTAATCCCCGCCCCGCCACTCATCTGCTGGGTGTCCTTTTGCAAGTCACATCACTTCTCTCTGCCTCAGTTACCTCATCTGTAAAATGGGGATTGAGACTCTGAGCCCCACGGGGGACAGAGACCGTGCCCAATCCAGTTTGCTTGTATCCACCCCAATGCTCAATACAATGCCTGGCACGTAGTAAGTGCTTAATAAATACAGTGACCGCCTGCTTCAAGCGCTCCATCGGTCGGCCCCCTCCCACCTCACCTCCCGGATCTCCTACTGCAACTCAGCTGCACACTTGAGTCCTCTAACACCAGAGTACTCGCTGTGCGTCGAGTACAGCCGACCTCACTCCCGACCTCTTTCCACATCCTCCTCGAGACCCGGAACTCTCTCCCCGGCTGTGTCTGCTAGACCACCTCTCTCCCCTCCTTCAAAAAATCACAACTCCTGTTAAAATCGCAACTCTTTCAAGAGGCCTCCCCCATTTAAGCCCTCACTCTCCCCTCCTCGTCACCTAAGCGTTCGGATCTGTACCTTTTAAGCAGTTAATATTCCACCCCACCCTCGGCCTCGCAGCACTTAGAGACGTCCGCAATTTGTGTATCTTTTCCGTCTCCACCCTTTAGACCGTCAGCTCGTTGCGGACTGGTAAATTGTGTCTAACTCCTGTTGTATCGGACTCTCCCAAGCCCTTAGTACAGTGTTCTGCACACTGTAATTGATTGTGATTGTTTATCGTTCGGTTGAGAGAGGAGGGATGTTTGTGGGTTGGGTGTAAAAGGGGACAATTGAGGTAGAATAGGAAGGGTAGGGTAGAGCTGATTGAGTGTCTTCAAGTCAGTGGTAAGGAGCTTCTGTTTGTGGAGATGGATGGTCAGCCGCTGGAAGTTTTCGAAGAGTAGGGAGGCGCGGACTGAACCTTTTTTAGGAAAATGATTCGGCAGCAGAGTGAAGTATGGACTGGAGAGGGGAGGGAACAGGAGGCAGGGAGGCCAGTGAGGAGGCTGATGTAACGATCAAGGTGGGGTATGATAAGTGCTCGGATCAGCACGATAACAGTTTACGTGGAGAGGAAAGAGCGGATTCTAGAGGTGCTGTGAAAGTAGAACTGATCGGATTCGGTGATCGATTGTGGGGGGTGGGCAGGGGGAGGCAGACATCAGTACAAATAAACAGGCATCAATATAGATTAAAAAAATATAATATCTATATAATATATAACATATATATGTGTATATATATATATATATAAAACTGTTGTGGGGCAGGGAGATGGGGAGGAGCGAAGGGAGCGAGTCAGGGTGATGCAGAAGGGAGTGGGAGAGGAGGAAAGGTGGGGCCTTAGTCTGGAAAGGCCTCTTGGAGGAGGTGTGCCTTCGGTGGGGCTTTGAAGTGTGGGAGAGTGATTGGTGGATTTGAGGAGGGAGGGCGTTCCAGGCCAGAGGAAGAATGTGGGCCAGGCGTTGGCGGGGACACAGGCGAGATCGAGGCCCGGTGAGAAGGTTAGCGCCAGAGGAGCCGAGTGTGCGGGCTGGGATGTAGAAGGAGAGGAGGGAGGCGAGGTAGGAGGGGGCCGGGTGATGGAGAGAGTTAAAGCCAATAGTGAGGAGTTTCTGTTGGAAACAGAGGTGGATAGGCAACCGCTGGAGATTTTTGAGGAGGGGGTGATGTGCCCTGAACCTTCTGAAGAAAGATAATCTGGGCAGAGGAGTTAGGTGGGGAGAGGCAGGAGGTTGGGAGGTCAGAAAGGAGGCTGATGCAGTAATCCGGGCAGAATAGAACGAGTGACTGTACTAACGTGTGGCGGTTTGGATGGAGGGGAGAGGGTGGATCTTGGCGACGTTGTGAAGGCTGACGGGATTTGGCGACGGATTGGGGTGTGCGTGTCGAATGAGAAAGCACAGAGTCAAGATGACCAAGGTTATGGGCTTGTGAGAGGGGAAGGGTGGTCGTGCCGTGTACAGTGACGGGAAGTGCGGAGAGAGGACGGGGTTCGGGAGGGAAAGAAAGAAGCTCTGTTGTTGGACACGTCGAGCTTGAGGTGGCGGAGGACTGACATCCAAGCAGAGATGTCCTGAAGGCAGGAGGAGATGCGAAGCCTGGAGAGAGGGAGAGAGAATGGGAGGAGACGTAGATCTGGGTATCGTCCTCGTAGTTGAAGCCGTGGAAGAGAATGAGCTCCATTGAGAAGAGAAAGAGACCAAGAACGGAACCGTTGAAGGACTCCCACAGGTGGGGGTTGGGAGGGGAAGTATTTTCGCCGGGCAGAGAGGGCAGAATTAAAGAAGGAAAAGGTGAATTTCAGGTAGACGAGGCCTGCCGGCGTCAGGACTTTGGGCAGCAGGACTCCGCGGCTTGTGCGCGCGAAGAGCAGAGGAGTTGTACTTTCTTCTAATGCCCTTCTTGACACAATAAAATCTGCTTTCTGTACCCTGCCCACCGCTGAAACCTCTCCAAGACCATCGGTGATGTCCTTCTTGCCAAATCTTTCTCCTCAGGAACCTCCGGTGGTTGCCCATCCACCTCCGCATCAAACAGAAACTCCTCACCGTTGACTTTAAAGCACTCAGTCCGTTTGCCCCCGCCGATCTCACCTCGCTAATGTCGTATTACCACTCAGGCCACCCACTGGGCTCCTCTAATGCCATCCTGCTCACTGTACCTCCATCTTGTCTACATCTCGCCGACGACCTCTCGCCCACCTCCTGCCTCTGGCCTGGCGTGTCCTCCCTCTTCAGATCCGTCAGACAGTTACTCTCCCCGCGTGCAAAGCCTCCTCCTCCTCCAAAGAGGCCTTCCCTGCCTCGGCCCTCGTCTCCTCTCTTCCCACTCCCTCCTGCGTCACCCTGACTTGCTGCCTTTATTCACCACCTTCACCCCACAGGACTTTTGTATGTATCCGTATTTGATTTATTTAGGTTAACGCCTGCCTCTCTGGACTGTAGTAAACTCATTGTGGGCAGGGATTGGGTCCATTATATCGTGTCGTACTCTCCCAGGCGCTGAGTAGAGTGTCCTGCGCCCGCTAGGTGCTCAATAAATAGAATGATTTTCGCAGTCCTCCTCGACATTTTAGTCACCATTGACCTGGTTCCCGGAAACCCTATCGATTCGTGGCTTCGGCAATTCACGGCCACTCTTGGTCGGTGTCTACCTCTGGCCTCTCTTTCGTTTCACTCCGTGAACTCAAGTGTCCCTCAAAGCTTTATTCTGAGTCTCTTCCTACCCTTCTCCCTTTATACTCACTCCTTCTAAGAGCTCATATGCTCCCGCGACTTCGGATACTACTCCGTGGATGACTCCCAGATTTATTTTGCTAGCCTTAACCTTTCCCTGTATCTGCAGATCTCACATTTCCTCTTGCGTGAAAGATAGCTCCACTGGCACTCAGTCCCAAAATGTCAAGCCGAACTCCTCATCTCTTCCAAATCCTCTCTTCCACCTATCTTTCTCATCCCAGCTGACAACGTCGCTCTCCTCCCGATTTCCGGAGACAACCACCTTGACATTATCTTTGTTTCCACACTCTGCTTATATCCACTCCGTTGCTAAATCTCGTAGGTTTTGCTTCTGCAACCTTTCCAGATTCCCCTGTTCCTTTCTAATGAGAGTAATAATAATATAAGTTATATTATATAACATATATATTACATTATAATATATAATATACTATATTTATATAATTATATAATAACACATAACACGATATACTTATATATTAATTATATATTAATATTTTATATTATATATAATATATATAATAGGAGAAGCAGCGTGGCTCAGGGGAAAGAGCTCGGGCTTTGGAGTCAGAGGTCATGAGTTCAAATCCCGGCTCGGCCACTTGTCAGCTGTGTGACTGTGGGCGAGTCACCTGACTTCTCGGAGCCTCAGTCACCTCATCTGGAAAATGGGGATTGAGACCGTGAGCCCCACGTGGGACAACCTGATTCCCCTGTGTCTACCCCAGCGCTTAGAACAGTGCTCGGCACATAGCAGGCGCTTAACAAATACCACCATTATATGTTCAGTGCCAAGCACTGTCCTGAGCGCTGGGGTAGATAGAGGATAATCAGGTCCCACATGGGGCTCACAGTCTAAGCAGGAGGAAGAACAGGTATCGAATCCCCATTTTGTAGACGAGGGAACCGAGACCCCCGAAGTGAAGTGACTGGACCAAGTTCACACAGCGGACACGTGGCAGAGCGGGATTAGAACCTAGGTCCTCCGACTCCCAGGCCCGGGTTCTTTCGGCCAGGCCCGCTAGATTGTGGCCTGAAATGGAGCGTCTGGCCCGGATCCATTCGCCATCTCCACCACCCGAGAAAAGGATAATTACCAATCCCGGAAGATTGGAAGTGAGACTCAAATTCCTTCACTTCATTCGATCGTATTTATTGAGCGCTTATTTTGTGCAGGGTACTAAGCACTTGGAAAGTAATATTCAGCAATAAAGAGGGACGATCCTGTCCCACAGTGGGCTTACAGTCTCCAGGGGCGTGACAGACATCAAAACGAGTGAACAGGCATCCATCAGTAGCATCAATATAAAATAGAATTCCTAGATAAAACACTGAACATCGGGCAAAGCCGGAGTAAACGGGCATTCATGGAAAGTGGAATTATTGAATATGGACATAGATGACAAGCGCTGTGGGGCGGGGGGTGGTTTGGGTAGCGCAAAGGGAGCCGAGTCGGGGCGATGGGGGAGGAGAGGGCGAGCCTGAGGAAACGGAGGGATAGTCTGGGAAGGCCTCTTGGAGGGATGTGAGCCCCCAGTTGGGGCTTTGATGGGGGGGAGTGTGATTGGTGGATTTGAGGAGGGACGACATTCCAAGGCCAGAATGGGCCAGGAGTCGACGGCGGGACGGGAGAACGAGGCCCGGTGAGGAGGTTAGCGGCAGAGGAGCGGGGTGTACGGGGTGGGCTGTAGAAGGAGGGAAGAAAGGTGAGGTAGGAGGGGGGCAGGTGATGGAGGAAACCTGGGTTCTCTGGGCGTTGATTTAAATACTTGCCTACCACGACCGCCTTTCTTTCACTTGCAGCCAAAGTCATCTACGCCGACTAAAGCGAGCAACCATTTAAAAAAAAAAAAAAATGGGGGGGGGGAGGAGGGGTTTATTCTGGAAAACATACATTTGCTCTAAGTGGGCAGGGGGCCTAAGTCGCATGTCACTCTTCGGGAAAATCTCTGCCTCGCTGTCCTTCAGAGGCAAAGAGAGAAAAATCTATTGCATTTGGGCAATATTCTCTTGAAAGAGACATTGAGGATTTCCAAAAGTAAACCTGACTGATGTAAAGGTTATAACAATGTATTGTCCCAGGCTGATACTTACAATCTTAAGTGGAGAGAAGGTCACGTTTTCCCTTAACCATTGGGGTTGTTTTTTTTCTTTTTTTTCCCGTGTCCCAGCGAGTTTATCCCTTCAGCTAGGTTTGTCGGTGGATCTGATTACCGCCGTAATTTGGGAGTGGTGGAAAGCGTGCCAGGGCTTGGGTGTTGATTATGAACTTTTAGGAGGAAATTAGTTCGGATCTTCAAGCAGTCAATCAGTCTAGCAGAGTCACTCTGCTACACACTTGGAAGAAACGACGGAATTAGTAGACATGATCCTTGCGCTCAAAGGATCTTAGGATCTGGCGGGGAGAGGCAAACTTGAGAGAGAAATTGCAGGAGCGGCATGATTGAGTGGAAATGCTTGGGAGTGAGGAGGTTCTATTTTCCCATACTACCATTTGCCTTCTGTCTGACCTTGGACAAGCCATTTAACGGCGCTGTGCGTCAGTTTTCTCATCTGTAAAATGGAGAGAAAATACCTGTTCCCCCTCCGTCTAAGACTGTCATTTCCAGGTGGGAAAGGGACTGTGCCTGACCCCATTACCTTGCTTCTATTCCAGCACTTAGCATTTGGAAATTGTGTTGTCAGGAGAAAATGCCGTATGTACGGAAGGGCTTCGGGGAGTTGGGCCTGCCTAGGTATTTAAATGATGCAGTGACAGTTGGGGAGATGGAAGGTGGGGAAGATTAAACGTGAGTCGCGGAAGGCTTCCCGAAGGAGATGAGATCTCGGAAGGGCTTTGAAGATGGGGAGACTTTTGGAGGGGAGGCGTTTAAGAGATGGGGAGTGGGAGGATTATTTAAATAGGTTGGCTTGAGAGGAAAAAGGAGTGGGAGTTGGGTGCAGTGGGAGGAGAAGGTGGGTAAGTAGGAGTGAGGGAGCTGATTGAATGCCTTCAAGCCAGCGGTCGGCAATTTCTGCACGGAGAGGAATGTGTAAATATTGGAGGATCTTAAGGAGTGGGGAGTTTGGTGCAGAATGGTGTTTTAGGAAGACGAACTGGGCAGCGGAGTGAAATTTTGGACTGGAGAGGGGAGAGACACGAGGGCGGGAAGAGTCAGCAGTGATGCAGTCAGTAATCAAGCCAGGATTATGATAGGGCTCGGTCGGGGTCGTGGCCATCTGGACGGAGGGGAAGGGGAAGAGTCTGGAAATGTAAAAGTTGTGCAGGAGGAGACTGAAAGGATTTGTCGGAATACGTGAGGTCGAAGGAGAGGGAGGGGACCAACCCATACGCCTAGGGTTACGATTCATAATAATGTTGGTATTTGTTAAGCGCTTACTATGTGCAGAGCACTGTTCTAAGCGCTGGGGTAAACACAGGGGAATCAGGTTGTCCCCACGTGGGTTCACACGTCTTAATCCCCATTTTGATGATGTTGGCATCTGTTAAGCGCTTACTATGTGCAGAGCACCGTTCTAAGCGCTGGTGGAGATACAGGGTAATCAGGTTGTCCCACGTGAGGCTCACAGTACTGAGGCACAGAGAAGTTAAGTGACTCGCCCACAGTCCCACAGCTGACAAGTGGCAGAGCCGGGATTCGAACTCATGAGCCCTGACTCCAAAGCCCGTGCTCTTTCCACTGCGCCACGCTGCTTCTCATTAGAGCTGATGGTTAAGAAGGGCTCATCTTAACCTTGCCTTTTAGGGTCAGACCTGTTGCCTAAATCCCTTTAACCATTCATTCGAGATCGTGAGCCCCACCCGATAACCATGCGTCTATCCCAGCGCTTAGAACAGTGGTCGGCACATAGTAAACGCTTAACAGATGCCATTATTATTACTATTATCGGTATTTATTAGCTGCTTGCTATACGCGAAGCACCCGACTAAACGCTGGGAAAGAAATACGGGGACGAGATGTAGTCAGAGACCTTGAATGGATGATCTAAGAATAATTCACTCATTCATTCATTCAGTTGCATCTATTGAGCGCTTACTGTGTGCACAGCGCTTGGGAAAGTACAATGCAACAATAAACAGGGATATTCCCTGTCCTTTGCGAGCTCGCAGTCTTGAATCGGGGACATCAAAGCAAGGGAATGAAATTAAGATATGTGCCTAAGTGCTTTGGGGTTGGGGAGGGGGGGGGGAGAGCACATAGATAAATAAAATTACAGATATGGACATGGGTGCTTCGGGACGGGGAGGGGGAAAGAGCGAAGGGAGGAAGGGGGACAGGGAGGGAGTGGGAAATGAGGACAAGTGGGGCTTAGTCTTGCAGGAGATGTGCCTTCAATAAGGCGTTGAAGTGGGGGAGAGCGGTTGTCTGTCGGATCAGAGGAGGGAGGGTGAGCCGGGTCAGAGGCAGGATGTGGGCTAGGGGTCGGTGGCGAGACCGGCAGGATCGAGGCCCGGTGAGAACGTTAGCACTAGAGGAGCCAAGTGTGTGGGCTGCGTCGTAGAAGGGGAAGAGTGAGGCGAGGTAGAAGGGGACAAGGCGACGGAGTGCTTAAAAGCCGATGGAATGGAGTTTTTGTTTAATGTGGAGGTGGAAGGGCAACCACCGGAGTCCGTTGAGGAGTGGGTTGACGTGACCCGAACCTTCCTGTAGAAAAATGATCCAGGCGGCAGAGCTAAGTACGGACTGGGGTGGGGGAAAGACACGTAAGGAGCGGCAGACGTAATCAACGGTATTTATTGTTTACTGTGTGCTGAGCACTGTACTAAGCGCTTGAGTGCAGCACAACAGATTTGGGAGCCACGTCGCTTGCCCACAGTGAGGAACGTAAACATCAAAGACGGTAAACACGACAGGAGCAGCGGGATTTCAAGCTCTTCAGGGCTCACGTCAGCCGTCGGGCGAGTCGTTACGGTGGCGAAGATGGAGGCCTTCTCCTCGTTCTAAACGAATAGAAGTCCACCGGCTGCCCCTGTGTGAGTCCCCTCTGGGCTGGAGAAGGGGCCGACTGGGGGTCCCGGGTGGCGTGGGTGTGGAACGGGGTCTCTCCCGCGCGGCTGGACCCCGGTGGTCGGCCTTGAGGAGAGGAGACGGTCCCCAGTAGGCACCGCGGGAGGTGGTCTGCTTGGCTCAGAACCCGGGACCTCCACTGACCCGCACCGGCGGAGATATCGGAGAAAACCCCGTCGATACCTATCTAACCTTCCCTCATCTTCCATCTTTCCCTCCTTGGACCCGCCAACCACCTGGCATGGGGATCAAGCTGGGGCCTTGGTTTCTACCGTGCGCCAAGAGGATTCTTGCTCTGTTTTGGGGCCCAGTCTGTCAAGTGGCTATCCGTTGTGCGATAGATGGTGGCAATTGCTGGCTCGTGCCGTCTCGTTCCGACACAGGCTCGTTTCTCAGTCGGGATTCCCCGGGTCCCGGCCGTCCGCTTGGTGCCTTCCCTCTCAGTTCTGGACTTCAGAGATGGGGAGGGCCGTGGTGGTGTCAACCGTGAGGGGCAGGTTGGGTGGCGGAGGGGATCTGGGAGAGAAGATGGGGAGTTAAACGTGGGACTCCCTATCTTTCCGCCCAAACCCCGTCCTCGTGCCGATTTTCCCGGCGCTGTAGACGGCACCGCCATCCTTCCTGTCTCACGAGCCCGCAGCCCTGGCGTTAACCTTGGCTCATCTCCCATTCGACCCACATATTCAACCTACCGCTAGATCCGATCAGTTCAGACTTCCCGGTATCGCTAAAATCCGCCCTCTCCATTTGAACTGTTACCAGGTTAGTACAAGCGCTTATCCTATCCCGCCTCCATTGCCGTATCAACCTCCTTGCTGATCTCCACTCCAGTCCATCCTTCCCTCAGCCTCCCGGATGGTTTTATACAGAAATGTTCAGTCCATGATTCCCCTCTAGAACCTCCGGTGGTTTCCCCATCCACCTCTGCGTCCTGATTCCCCCGTGTCCGCCCCAGCGCTTAGAACAGTGCTGTGCACATAGTAAGCGCTCAACGAATACCGACATTATTATCCCTGGCCTCGGGAGTTGAAAGTTTCATTAAGGGAAGAAGCTTTTGGAATGATCACTTGAAATTAGAGTTTTCAAAATGTATTTGTTCGAGCGGCACAGTTTTTGTCGTTCTGATTATATTGGCGGAAATGTACGCAACTTAGCTCTCTGGGGACGGTGACTCTGCGCTGTGAAATCTTAGCCCTCGTTTCCCCTCTCCGCCCTCCCCTCCCGCCCGAGTCAGTTTTGCCCTTGGCTCTGTTCCCCTTAAGCACTTTTTGACGTTCACCTTAGCCCCCTCGCTCTGCTGTCCGGATCCTTATACTCTCTTATATCCCTACCTTAATTTATTTTAATGTCTAGTTCCCCGTGAACAAGGATGGTGTCTATCAGATCTGTCTTCTCTCCCGAGCCCCAACGGAGCGCTCTCTTCTCAAGACCTGCCGTCGATGGATTGACCTTAATCACTCTTACTAACTTGCAACCGTTTGTTTTCTTTACAGTTACTCTGTCGCACATCACCCAGCTGGTCCTCAGCCACAACAAACTAACAAGTAAGTGAAAGGTCTGTTAAAATAAAAGTCGGCTTGCAAGGTTTTCCGCTTCTTCAAGCTTCCTGACTTGCCTCCCCGATTCCGCGGTCGATGTTCCTTTCTAGAGCACATGAAAAGCATCGGGCTCTAAAATGGGCTCAGTAGCTTCAGGAATTTCATTTCCCATACGAGTTTTTAAAAAAACCCATTCTCTTCGTTGTGCCCTAAGCAGCTCTGTTTTGGTAATACTTTGACAGGGCCGAGCAAAGATGTTTTGAAATGTGCTTTTCAAAAAAAAAACGGTCTGGGTAATTGGCCTATTCTTTCTTTCCGTCTACCTCTTCCCCGTCCCTCCACCCCCCGCTCCCGCCCAACCCGAAAGGGAAAGAAATTTCATTTCAGAATCTGCGTCGGCTGGCCTTTTGGAGAAGGAGAAATGCTAAGGTGAACTTGAAACCCTGACATAATTGCACACTTGTTAAGTTAAACTGTCAGGAGTTGTGGGGGAGTAGGAAGCGTCAAGTCTGTAATTGAGTTACAGTTTCCAGGTACAGCTTCAGGAATCGTATAACCCGGGTTTGTGGAGTTAAAGCGGAGAGCTGACTTACCCCCCCCCCCCCCCCCCCCCCCCCCCCCCCCCCCCCCCCCCCCCCCCCCCCCCCCCCCCCCCCCCCCCCCCCCCCCCCCCCCCCCCCCCCCCCCCCCCCCCCCCCTTACTGACTGGCACCCGTTGGCTTTTGCCGTATTTCCACTGGACCGTTGTGATTTCTCTGATAATGTCGCAGCTTTCCAAGTAACGCGGCCGGGTAAAATGCCCCGCGGGAGACGTTTGCGTGCGTGGGTAGGGTTGCACGAATGGGTTAAACACCCGTATATCCTTCCCAGCTTAGAGTACTGCCTCGTAGCAGTTGTAACGGAGAGAAGGCGAAGAGGTCAGCAGCTAGGTAGGGGTTGGAGGCTGGGGTTTGTTTGAGCAAAAACGTTACGTTGCCCGTGCGGCGTCTTTAGGGCCCTCGATCAGCGCATCTCCTCCTATCTAACCAAACTGATCTCCTGCTGCAGCCCAGTTGGCATCTCTCGCCCCTCTAGTGCCAACCTACTCTCTGTACTCGTCCGTCTCGCCGCCGACCCCTTACCTCTTCCCCTTCACATCGGACGGTCCACCACCCGCCCCGCCATCGAAACCCTCTTCCAAGAGGCCTTATATCTCCTATCCCGTCGGCAGCGCGGCGGGGCTCAGCGGAAAGGGCGTGGGCTTTGGAGTCAGAGCTCATGAGTTCGAAACCCAGCTCTGCCGCTTGTCGGCTGTGTGACTGTGGGCAAGTCACTTCACTTGTCTGCGCCTCAGTTACCTCATCTGGAAAATGGGGATGAAGACTGTGAGCCCCAGGTGGGACAACCTGATTTCCCTGTATCTACCCCAGCGCTCAGAACAGTGCTTTGCACATAGTAAGCGCTTAACAAATGCCAACATTGTTATTACCTGTGCACCCCTTAAGTACTTTGATACCCACCCCGGCCCCACGACACTTATGTAACCGTCCTTATTATTACATATTATTATTATTTCCTCTATCTGTAATTTGTTTCAGTGTCTAGCTCCCCCCGTAGACTGTAAGCTCCTTATGGGCACGGATTACTTCTACCTTCTCTGTTGTACTTTTCCGAGCATTTCGTGCGTTATTCTACACATACAAGTGCTCAATAAATACCTTGGATCGACTGATTGGTGTAATAATAATAACGTTGGTATTTGTTAAGCGCTTACTACGTGCAGAGCACTGTGGGAGATACAGGGTAATCAGGTGGTCCCACGTGAGGCTCCCAGTCTTCATCCCCATTTTCCAGATGAGGTCACCGAGGCCCAGAGAAGTCAAGCGACTTGCCCAAAGTCACACAGCTGCCAAGTGGCAGAGCCGGGATTTGAACCCATGACCTCCGACTCCCAAGCCCGGGCTCTTGCCACTGAGCCACGTCCCGGGCTCTGGGAAAGGAGTCGGAGCCGTTCACTGGCCCAGAAAGGCAGGCAGATGGTCAGACGTCAGTCTTCGGCCTCAGTCGGAGGCGCCAAGTAGTTGCCTGATGAGCAGCGTTGTCTTCGGAGGCGAAGGGTTATGGGAAGTCCCCTCCTAGTTTGGAAATTGAAAGGGTTTCAAGTCCTCGAAACCATCCTGGTGGAATTATTTAAATTCAGTTAAACAAAACAAACATGACTTGAGTGGTATTCCGGCTTACTTCTGCCTTTTAATCTTTCAGAAAACTGCGGTTTACTTCTTTGCCGTGTGCCCGGAAAGGAAGCCTCCGGGGGAAAATGCACCAATTTCCTCCAGGGAAGGGTCATGGAAATGATTTTTTTTTTTAATTAAAAAAAAAAATCGGCATATCCTGTGATGTAGGTGGGATAAGGGTCTGGGAGTCAGAGGACCTGGATTCTAATCCCGGCTCCGCCACTTGTCTGCGGTGTGATCTTGGGCAAATCACTTGACTTCTCAGTGCCTCGGTTCCTTCCTCTGCAAAATACAGATTCAGTGCCTGTGCTCCCTCCTACTTGGACTGTGAGCGGGGTTTTCTTTTCCCCCATGCCACAGAGTTACCCCTCTCTTCCCCTATCTCCCCAGCCCCCCGCCCCGCACCCTAGTATTATTTTTTTTATTTAAACGTGGCTCACAGAAGAAGCTACCGCCCTCACCGTGGCAAACTCCATTGCCATACACCTCTTCCCTTCTCTCTTTCCCGCCCACTTGAGCTGAAGCTGATGATAATACGCTTGGAAGGGAAAGGGGAAGGGAAATGGCCGAAGGAAGGGTGATACGCCTGTGTTGGCAACCGCATTACGCTTCTTCTACCCCAGTCGGCCTCCGTCCCCGGGGCTAGGACCGGCGTGGGGAGGGAGATGGGGGACGTGATGGGATGCGATCCCAGCAGTCGGCTGTAGGCGCCTGGCCCGGATGGGAGCGGAAGTGTGCTCAATCCAGCCACTTTTGTGTTTGGATAAGAGAACACGGGCTTTATGACGGCAGGGGTGTCTCACCTGGGCAGTGGCCTTTTGGGCCGGAGGTGACTTGTGGCAGCCGGCCGTTTCTGGTGCTGATTCGTGGCAGAAATTCCACCGGAATGGCTTTCGCCGTCGCGTCGTCTCCGGCCCGTCGCGACGCCACGGACGCGTCTCTCCCGCCACGCCCCACCTCCGTCTGCAGTCCTTCTGGAAGTGAATCCGCAGAGTGTTGTCGGTCAGAATATGGAAGCGGTTTACCGTCGCCTCCTTCCGCGCGGTAAGTTTGAGCCTCTGCCCTCTACGCTCTCCGGCATGGGTGAATTTTGATCTGTAGCAGATTGCTTTCCCCTCGCTAGCCACTGCCCGAGCTGGGAATAGAATGGATAGGCCTCTTGACTCTCCCTCCCGTAGTCGAGACCGGTGGAGTCCTGGATACTCTGCAGGTGCCGCCCTGAGAGGGGAACTGGCGTGGCTAATGTATGGAAAAGGGCTACAGCCCGTAGGGGTGAGCCAGAGATGGTGCGTCGGGGGGCAAACCGGTGCTAACTGGGGAGAGTAGGAAGGGATTAGGGCCAAGGGAGGAAAGGGTGGGGAGCGAGTTGATTGAATGGCAACAATTGGACATAACGTGGCAGGCGGGACTTAGGAATCTTGGGGTGTCAGTTCCAGACGATTCCCCGAGTCGCCCATTTTGTAGGCAGGCCGTAAACTGGGATCGGCCCCCGTATGGAACGGAGCACGCTGCATCCCTCTCACGTGTTCTGTTAGAAAAGAGATCCACACATCAGGGTCCTATTTTTTTTGTGCTCGTGACACTCTCGACCTAAACCAGTAAACTGTAACCATTCTGAAACGGTGTCAGTGACGCTTGATATGTTCCACTAAGGTCAAATTAGCATCTTTTACTAGATTTCTGGCATTTAAATGAATGCCTCTGCTCCTGTTTTCCAAGTGGTTCGGTAAATATGTCCATTTGATAAGAATATAAATATGCATAAAAGCCAAGTGGCCTAACACTCCTTCCTGTCACTTTTTGTTGCAATCAGTGTCTTTCACTTGGGATTATTTTGAACGGGGTTGGCAGCATCACGGCTACTGGGACTCACACGGCTAAATCCCCTGATGCTTTTATCTCGCACAGTATTTGTTTGTCCTTGTTTTTCGTCTAATGTGCCTGTTTCCCTGTTCGTCATCCCTGTGGTTTGTAGCTGGGCCTTAAATGCCTGTTATACAGGCACGGGGAGGGGTTTTTTTTTAATCTCTGAGGAGGATATCTGGGAAATATTCTGAAGTCTGGAGCTATTTAGAAGCCGTATTGGGCGGTTTGAAATTGTTAGGCCATTCCCAGCCGGTGAACTTGAGGGTTATGAAAGTATCCCCTGAAGCCAAAGAGGGTCTAGATTGTTTGGGTCCAAAAGACAGCGTGTGGCCTTTCAGTAGTGGATTGCAGAAGCTGCTGACCTCCAGCATCTAGATGGCCAGGCCCACGGGGCCAACAGGTGAAAGAAGTGAAAACAGTGGGGGAGAAGGAAGTTCTTTGGGTGTCTGCATCTCCCTGAAATACTGGGTGGCTAAACTGCAAGGAATATGGGTATTTGGGCAGCTACAAATCCAGGTATTTGGGGTAACCACAAAAATATTTACCCCCTTAAATCACTATAGCGCAAGGTCCTTGAAGGCAGAGATTGGGCCTTCCGATCGCGTTGTTAATCAATTCCGTCCTAGCCCCACGGAAAAATCTACTTCTGCCGTCTACGCTGCCCAAGCTCACTGACTCAGTCCTCCGCTGAACCACACGAGCCTCGGACAGAAAGGGCTTACGGAGATGGGATGTCGACCGCCGGGACGTTAATCGTCGTCTAAGGGCAGTTTCCTCGTAGCAGGGCCCGGGGACGACGGAAGGTCCTGTGCGATCCACGAGGGAGGGCCCAGTTCCACAGAACGTTCAGGTTGGGGAGGTGGTGGAAAAGGGTCAGAGTCGGAGGGCAGGGCTGGGGATGGGAAGGAGCGACTGAAGTAGAGAGAACAAAGAACGGGAGCCGGAGGAGCTACTCTGAAATGAGAAGAGCGGGAGCTGGATTGGCTTTAGGCAGAATTGAAATCAGTCATCAAATACACTGGATTAAACCCTCCGTGTCAAACTGTGTGAGTTAACTACCGTTTTCTCAAGTGTTGGTCATTTCAGAGTCAAGGAGAAGTGAAGAGTTGTGTTTGCTCCTGCAGTCCTCCACTGACTCCAGCCTCTGCTCTCTGCACACCCCATTTCTTTTTTTAATGGTATCTGTTAGTTTCGTTAAGCGCTTACTAAGTTTCAAACATCTGAGAGCTGAATTCCGTTTAAGCCCCGGAGTAGGTACAAGTTAATCAGTCGGACAGAGACCCCGTCGCGCATTGGGGCTTTCCGTCTTAATCCCCATTTGACGGAGGAGGGAACTGAGGCCCAGAGAAGTTAAGTGACTCACCCAAGGTCACCCAGCAGGCCGCGACAGGGCCGGATTAGGTCCTTCGGACTCCCAGGCCCATGCTCTATCTACTTAGGCCATGCCGTGTCTCGTTATATTTAATTATTACCGGGCAGTGCGTATTTTGATCTGATTATGTCATCCTCCTTCTAGAATCCTACATCAGTTGCGTTCTGCATTTCACCATCAAATTCAACTGGCTCCCCCCATATTTAACTGCCAGTATCCTTTGCCACACTGGACTGCCTCCGTTTCCTCGCTTCCGACCCCTTTCCTGAACCTCTCCAACAGGATCCGGAATCTTTCTGGATGGAAGAGTCGTATTAAATTAAACTTTCAAAAGTTTGGCGGGCAAAGACCCCGTCATGCCATTTCAACGGAAGAGGTGGGAGAGGTGAGGAGGAAAGTGGAAAATGGGGGAGAGAGGGAGAGAAGGTGCCGAAGAACGGTTAAAGCATCGTGCCTGCCGATTTTTATGGGTGCCGGGGAGAGTGTCTGGAGAGGGCAGGAGCAGCTCCAGGTTGTGTTAAGCCCGAAAAGGATGACGGGGACCTCCCGTTTCTTCAGGCAGGGAGGCTTAGATTGAGCCGCCATCTGACTCCTCCCTTGCCTCTTTCCGGCTCACAGGAGCGGGTCGGCAAGCTCCTTCCTGCCGTAAAAGTTGGGAGAGAACTAGTGGCATTGCGGTCGTGGTCCTAGGCCTTCCCGTGGAGTGAGTCTTTATGCTGGAGAGCTTCAGCTGGTATCCCGAAGAGCCATCTTTATGAACCAGCCCCTGGTGTGCAATCCACTTTCTGCCCCCTTCATGTCCACCGAGCTCTCCTCCCCTTGCCAAGTCTGCCAGGACGCTACTCCCAATCCCCGACCTCCATGGCGGCCTTTGACTCTGTGATCACTTTCGTATCTGCAGCGCTATCCTAACCTTAGTTTACCGTCCTAGTTTCCGTCGTGGTTCTCCCTTACCTCGCGCGTCCGCTCCCTTCTCGATCTCTTGCGCTGCGCCTCGCCTCTTCGCTATGGGTGACCTTCAGGGCTCGGTTCTGGGTCCCCTTCTTTTCCGATTTTCTGGGTACTCGCCTCCTTGAGGAGCTCCTCCACTTCCATGGCTTCTACTTCTATGCAGGTAACTCCCAAATCTTCCTCGCCAGCCCCAACCTCTTCCTCCGCAATCTCTCATTTTCCTTTTATTTCCAGGACATGTCTTCCCCTCCCAAATCCTTACGTCTACCTAGTTTTCCCATCCTGGTTAACCCCACCACCATCTTTCTCAATCTGTCGCAGCCTTGGCTTCGACTCCTCCCTTTCTTTCCCCTCTCACGTTCGATCTGGCATTAAAATCCCGTCACTTCTTCCTCCGCAGCATTCCCTGGATGATCCGCCCTTTCCGTCCAAAGACCGCTACCCTGTTTCAGGCAATTGGTGACGGTTGTTTCAAAGTGCCTGACAGCTAGAAGCATTGCAAATAAAATCACTCCTCATTACTCTGTTATTTGTTAGGCACTTACTCTGTGCCAACCAGTGTACTGAGTTCTGGAGTACTGGTCAATACTGAATAATAATTACGGTATTTATTAAGTGCTTACACGTGCCACTCACTGTCCTAAGTGCTGGGCCAGTTACAAGTTATCCGGGTGGACCCAGTCCCCATCCCACCTGAGGCTTCACGCTTCTTAATCCCCAGTTTCAGATGAGGTGACTGGAGGGCACGATGAAGTGACTTGCCCACGGTCACACAGCAGACGCACGGCGGATCCGGAATTAGAATCACGACCCCTGACTCGCAAGCCGCTAGGCCGTGCGCTTCCCGTCAGATACGAGTTAATCAGGTCAGACGTAGTGCCTGGCCCACATGCAGCCCGTGGTCTAAGTAGGAGGAAGACCGGGTGTTTAATCCCCATTTTACAGATGGGGAAACTGAGGTACAGAGAAGATAAGGTCACACTGCAAGCAAATGATGGGGCTGGGTTTAGACCCCCAGGCCCGTGCTAGCCCACTAGTTTACGTCGCTTCTCTTTTAAGCGAGAGATCCGTTTTGACATCCGTCAGCATTAGGTAGGTACGTTTAATTTTACTTGGCCCTGCCAAACGAAGTCGCATAGTTATTGAAAACAAATGTCGGCTGCCACGTTGAGGGACCTGAAATCTCCCAGTGGCTCAACACGGTGCTCCGCGTACTGAAGGTGCTCGAAGATAATATCAGTCGATCGAGCGGATTGACAGGCCGCAGCTCGTGCCGGGTCTTCGCCGGGACAGAACTTGAACCCGGCCAGGTCTCAGCTGACCTTCGGCCCTTCCTTCTTCCCTCCCCGTTGTCCCATCCGCCCTCTAATAATATAATAATAATAATAATGTTGGTATTTGTTAAGCGCTTACTATGTACAGAGCACTGTTCTAAGCGCTGGGGGAGATCCAGGGTCATCAGGTTGTCCCACGGGAGGCTCACAGTCTTCACCCCCATTTTACAGGTGAGGCAACTGAGGCACAGAAAGGGGTAGGGAGGAAAGGACCACTTCCAAAGCTTCCTCGATTTGGTTTTACTGCAGCGGAGGTCGCTCCGGAGGATTTATAAAGTGCTTATTTCCGTGCTCCCTCCGCTCGAGCCAAGATCTTAGCAGAGAGAGGCAAACTGTTTAAAAATGCAGGCTTTGGTTAGGCTGGATCCCAAATGTTTTTGTCTTAGACCGAGGAAACCAGCCAGGCCCGGGAAATTGAGAGAAAGAAAGAGAGAGAGAGAAAGAAAGAGAACACGCGTGTGTTTTTTTTAAGAGAAAGAGAAAGAGCGTGTGTGCGTGCGTATGTGTTTTTTAGGAGAAAGAGTGTATGTGTGCGGTTTTTTAGGCTGAAGAAAGAAAAAGAGTGTGTTTACGTATGTGTGTTTTTTAGACGAAAGAGAGAAAGAAAGAAAAAGTGTGTACGTGTGGTTTTTTTTAGGAGAAAGAGTGTATGTGTGTGTTTTTTTAGGCGAAAGAGGGAAAGAGAACGAGTGCGTGTATGCGTGTGTTTTTTTAGGCCGGCCGGGGATGCCCAGGGGTTCAGTAGAACAGGCCTGAAATCGTCCCACCGGTTTTCTTCCTTAGAGCCGTCCTAAGGGTTACTTCCGGAAGTAAGCACTTCGCGGAGCCCGTTGAAAAGAAGACGTGCCTCTTCGTCCGTCTCCCCCGATCCGACCGTGAGCCCGTCGGACGGCGGGGACCGTCTCTATCTGTTGCCGACCTGTTCGTCCCGAGCGCTTAGTACAGTGCTCTGCACATAGTAAGCGCTCAATAAATACCATTGAATGAATTGTTAGGTTCATCCCATCGGAACCCCTCCGCTCCTCCTAACCGGTAGCCCTTTCGCGATTACGTCTCCGTGCCTCCCTCCCGGCCTCTGGAAGAGCCCCACTGAATTTCCAGAATTTCTGCCGGTGATTTGGCCATTAGAGGGCATTGTCGAAATGCGGATTGTTTCCAGTCGCGTTGGCCGGGAGAAATGCCAACGCCGGAAAGGTCTGCAGAAGATTCCGTCAGGAACAATAGGACCAAGTGCTCCGTTAGGATGGAAATTTCAGATTCCGGAAAGACTGAGCCGGCAAAAAGACCGCCGCGAATCATTCGAAAAGGGAAATGTAAGGTCCTTTTTATAGTCCCGTAGTAGGCTTTGTTTAGTGACCTCTTCGGAGGTTGCGAGAGAGAACTGCCAGATTACCGCTTGCGGTGGCGAGGGGCCCGAAAGGCAGGTTTGCACCGAATGAATCCCAGGTCACTGGGGTGGTTCAAATAAAAACTCTCAGGATTCCCATCATCCAGAGATTGCAGGTACCCCAGGGCTTTTAGGATGCCTGTCGTAGCTGCTGGATACGGATGTTTCGGTCCTGAAAGCGGTGAGTGATGTTGTACTGTAAATCCAACTGGGTGGAGTAGGTGACTCTGTACCGTAAATTCAAAGGGGCAGCAGGGTGGAGCTTTGGGCAATAAAGCAATGCCCTGAAGTACCCTGAAATGGACCCGAGAGGTTGTGCCTTGTCCTCCAGTTCCCAGTAATATCAGCAACCAAATGCGATCGAATGAATGAACCGCTCCCTTCGGCGCTGCATTTTGCCGGCGCTGCATTAACTATATCCGTGCTCTGATAAGAGAAACAGGCAGTCACCTGGAATTTTCTTCGAGCCGGACCGGATTCGGCCCCGGGGATTCCAGACGGCCAGGCTGGGGTGAATCATGGGGCTCCGGAGTGGCTCTACATCCCCCGTGGTTCCTTTTTTATTTTTAAATGGTATTTTGTAAGCGCTTACTACGTGCCGGCAACTGGTCCCCGAGTGCGGGGTAGATACGGGCTAAGCGGGTTGGACCCAATTCATGGCCCACGTGGGGCTCACGCTCTTAATCCCCATTTTACAGATGAGGTGACTGAGGCCCAGGGACGTGAAGGGACTCGTCCAAGGTCGCACGGCAGACAAGTGGCAGGTCCGGGATTAGAACCCGGGTCCTTCCGACTCCCAGGCCCGGGCTCTATCCACTGGGCCACTCTGCTTCCTCTTGCCTCATATGCCGGTCCGACCCAGGGCCCCAGTCCGCCGGGAGGGGTAGGAGAGGTCGGTGGCCGGCAACAGCTCGGACCATAGCCAATTTTTGCGATTCCTGTGAGCGAGGGACCCCCCCCCCCCCCCGATCATTTCCCTGCTCGCACCTTCGCGCCTTCCCTCCAGACCCGATTCCTTCACTGGATTTTTCCAAAGTCTGCTCGTTAGCAGCCAGGGTTTTTTGGCTTTCCGTATTTCCTATTCTTGCGGGAAGTGGATTTTAAAAATAAAAAAATAAAATAAATGACACTCACTGAATTGGAAATTCTTAAAATAACCATTCCGCTAAATGCCAGTTATGAGTGTTCATATTGATATCTTAACAACTAAAGAACACATTTGGTGGGAAAATGTCTTTTATTAGGGACTGCTCATTCGGGACTTAAAATAAAAACGTTACAAGATAGGAATGTGTTTTGAGTATTAGTTGTTTGAACCTTTTGAAATATTTTTAACGACTTTATTATGCTCTTTTGTTGAGGAATTCTAATGGTTTATTCTTAGATGTGGCTAGACATCAGTATAGATATTGATATTAATATTCTCAAAGTCATAGGTATCATTTGCAGAGTGTCGGGCTCAGTCTGCAGATAATGATCAGAATTTGTAATAATTTATAAAAACCCTAAATAGTTTACATTGTATGTCATTTGTGATCTTGGGCGAGTCACTCTCCTTCTACAGTTGCCTCATCTGTAAAATGGAGATGGAGACCGCGAGCCCAACCTGATTTGCTGGTAACCACCTAATACCAGCGCCTGGAACGTAGCGAGCGCTTAAAAAATACCATTATTATTCTTAGCGTTATTATTATCTGTGCTCCCTTCAAGTTGCCTGAACTGAATTAGACTTATTAGAGCTTTACGTTGCGGAGGTGCGGGGGACGACTGGAAAGGTTAACCGTCAAAGACGGCTTCTTCCCAGACTTTGTTATTATGGCAGAGATTCAGATTTTTATAGTTTGTTTATTCAAAATCAGCTGTGACAAACGTTGAATGCAGAGCAGTCCCAAGGACAGCGTGGTACGGAATTTGCGGTCGTTTCATCTCCCCTCCCCGCCTTGAAGCTACTGGGGGGAAATTATCCACTGAAGTTACAGGCCGTGGGGCTTGGAGACGTAGGACCTTGGCTATAGGCGTGGTGGCCATCGGGTTGGCTAGTCGAGATCGCAAATCATCCCACTTCCACGGAAGTCTCCGGGGTTGAGCGTAAGGCACGTTTATTTTCCGGGAGGTCAGGAAGCACGGACGCTGCCTCTCCGTGGTTATTTGTGCCTCCGATGTGGGATCGAAATGGCTGACAGATTATTAATGACTTCCTCTGATGTGTCCCCAGAAAACCCACAAAAAACCCAAAGCCGCCATGTCAGGCGTAGGTGGATTAGGATCGTTTTCCGCCGGTTACATCCGGGGATGTGATGTGTGGGCTTTCGCCGTAAACGTTCGTGTGAGGGAAATTCAGCGTCACGTTTGGTCCGAAAACCCTGTCTCCCCGACTTCGCGGAAATCATTTGGGTACGAAATCGAAGCGCCTTTAAATGAACGATCAGATCTGACCCCAATCCTGGAAATGAAAGGAGGGAGGGTAGCTCTCTCAGCTCCGAAGAATGACCTTCAACATCCTCTCAAGGCCCCGCTCCCCTGCAGCAGTGGCTTGTCTTTGTCATGGATTATTTGTCATGGCTCATGCCAAAGTTTTTGTGTATGGTTTGTAGGAGATTTATGGGGAAAATATGCTAAATAAATAGTTTCGATGTCATGAATTTATCTTGTGACAGGACCAAAACAACTTGCTGTTTGCATTTTAACGGAATCTTAATGTATTTATAGCACAGGGGGTTTGATCAATAGCTTATTTTTTAAATTAGTGCCCATTTATCAGTTTGTTCCTACGGAAGATTAAATCTGCAAAGATTCCACACACTGTTTTTGAGGGATGGCAGGTATTAATTAAACAGTGCCTAGGCTGCTGCTATCAGTGGCGTGTCAAGGGCTTAAATTGGCTGAATTTGTGGCATTTGTGGGTTAAATTGAATATGGCAAACAAGCATATGGGACTTTCCTTCCCTTCCTCCTTACACGGTCACTTGGGAGACAAGAATGAGATAACTGGAATACAGAGAAGCTTCGGCCTTTTCCGTTCTGTTCCTCCTTAAATTGATGCTGCTTTGATAATCCTCTGTCCGAATTTCTCAGCCACGAACATTTCTCATAAAAACGACTGGTGATATTTCGGCGTGTATGTAGAATGTAGGCAGATGATCTAATCTAGGGGGAAAGGTGACCGCCAAGATCTCTAAGTCTCGGGAAATCCGAAGTGTTTTGTACTAGGACTCTTCGCTCCCCGCGACGCGACGGCTGTCTCTCGTCCGATTATCGTGTATCTATCGCGGCGTGTAACACGTCAGTCAGTCAATCCGTAGCGTTTATCGGCACCTCCTGCCTGCAGACCGATCACGGTAAGCCCTTCATAAATGCCATAAAGACAGAACACGAAAAAGGAGCTCCGTCCCCCCGTCCCCCCGTCCCCCAGATAAGTGTATTCCTTCTCCCGTGTCAACTGAAACGCGGGCGTAGCCGGTAAGGAGAGACAGCCGAGGGGCGATTGTCCCTTCTCGTCTTTCTGGCCGCCTCTCGCCGGGCGGGAGACTCCCACGAGTTCGTCTCGAGCCGCTCTTTCAAAAGTATGATTAAGAAAGGCGGGTTGGGGAACGATCCCCGGATAATAAACTCCTTTCCCTGCCCGACCTTGACCACCCTAGCAGGAACAACCGCGAGATGACCACCCTTTGATGCAGCTCGAGCCAACACTCGACTCTACCCTCGGGCCCCTCCGCTCTGATTGAATTCGGTTTCTTTCTCCGTCTGTCTCCTTTTCCGTAGCTCCTCGCACTTCTCAAACTCTGCTCGCCACTCCCTAAGCATCTCAGAGGCCAGTATGCGTTTCGTCCTTTCCCTTCCCCTTCACTAGATGGCCCTTCCTCCCCAGATGCTCGCGTGCCTTCGCTTTGGTCTCGGCACTTTTCAGACTCCGGCTCCCAAATTAAAACCGTTTATTGATGTATTGCTCTGTTAGCACACTAGCACATCCAGGGGCTGGAGGGGAATTCGGAATGGCGCTCCCTTATCCGTTGGGCTGCCGTAGACGACACCTGAGTAATGATTTCTCTCTCGGGGAGGTACAGATGAGGTTTTGAAGCCCCTACCTTATTCCCCTTCTCTCCGCTGCACGGATTCTGGTCGGAGTCAGCCGTGATGATAATTTTTAAAAGATGACGACGGCATTTGTTAAGCGCTCAACTCTGTGCCGGTCACCGTACTGAGCGCTGGGGGTGGATACCAGCAAATGGGGTTGGGCACAGTCCCGGGCCCACGTGGGACTCACCGGCTCAATCCCCGTTCTCCCGGTGAAGGCCCGGAGAAGGGAAGCGACTTGCCCAAGGTCACGCGGCAGACAAGCGGCGGAGCCGGGATTAGAACTCACGACCTTCTGACTCCCAGGCCCCGGCTCTACCCACTGTGCCATGCTGCTTCCGGAGCCCCCGTCAGTAAAGGCTGACTTTCATTAACTATCTTCCCATTTTTCTCCGGTGACTTCTTTCCCCTTCGGCTGCCGTCGGAGTCCCCGTTGTCTGAATCGAAGCACACGGGCCGAATGCCTTGAATATCTTGGCGTCGGGAAAAGCAACCGTAAAGTTTGGAACCTCTAAGCAAGCCAGGCAGATCGTTTTAAATCCCAGATGTAAATCCTTGGTCGGAAACCGAGACGTACGCTCTCCCCAGACGCCTAGTTCCCTGTTCGCTCTTCGGGTGCCCTCTAAGCACTTCTTAACTAAATGATGTAAAGGAGCGTTCATTTTGTTGCTGAGAAAGCTCTTCGAGTGTTATTTGTTCCGGCCACGTTGGCGCTGGATTCTTCGGCGTTAAGCGCTTCTGTTTCCAGCAGAGCGGGAATGTAGATCCGAGAAGCTGATTTTCATTTAAACAAACTGCCTTTGTTATCAAGCATCGTTATTGTACTTTGCTCTGGGAATAACTGGGGGAAAAGAAACACACCTCATCGAATCTTGTAAAACTAGTTCATTTTAGAGTATTTCCGAACTGGAAGCAGCGTGGCTCACCGGAAAGAGCCCGGGCTTGGGAGTCAGAGGTCATGGGTTCGAATGCCGGCTCCACCGCTCGTCAGCTGTGTGACTGTGGGCAAGTCACTTAGCTTCTCTGGGCCTCTGTTACCTCATCTGGAAAATGGGGATCAAGACTGTGAGCCTCATGTGGGACAACCTGATTACCCTGTATTTACCCCAGCGCTTAGAACAGTGCTCTGCACAGAGTAAGCGCTTAACACATACCAACATTATTATCGTTATGACTGTTAACTGGAGAGTCTCATGGTAAAATGGACCCGGTTAACCAACCGCCCTGCACGCCGATTCTCAAAGCAAAAAAAATCCATCACGAGATATTAAGAAGATTTCTTTACAGATAAAGGTTCCGAAGAGTACAATTTGAAAATGACGGTGAAAAGACTGTTTTTTACACAGAAGAAGTAAAATGGCTTTTAAAACGACAGTGCCTGATTTGCCTCGAGAATCGGCGTCGTGGCGATTTGCCCTCAAGCTAATTTTGCGTTATGGGCAGAACACGACACACAGGTGCTCGTCCGGAAAATACTGCATTTTCACTTGGGTCAGAAGTAGTGTTTGGAGTCACATTTCATCCTGTTGGCCGTGTTAATTAGGGATTTCTCTGCCTCTGGCATCGGGAAGCCGATGTTGTTTGGCTACATTATCGGTATTCTTGTTATCAAATATGGTTGTAGAAGAGGTTGATTTTTCCAGTCGGATCTCTGAAGGCAGCCGCTAATTATTTGCCACCCTATTCATAGTCCTGAAGATTGTTCACTCCCGTTTCTCAGTTTCTCAGCTCTTGGCTTCCTCTAAATATATTTTTTAGACATTCGCAAGTTCCCTTCCAAGAAGCAGTAAGCCTTTCCCCTACAGTCTGATTTATCCTCCTGACATCCATGAGCTCGAAGAGAGGCAGGTATTAAAGGGGGGTGGGGTGAAGACAGAGGGAGATGAAGGATATTGCCCGTGGTCGTTTCACCTTCTTGTCTCTACCCGGAGGCCCCGCCTGAGCGCCGCTCTGGTGTAACGCTGCTGGGCCCCACGTGGCTTCCCGACCCAGAACAACAGTGGAGATGCCACCAGCTCCGGCAACACCGTTCCGGAAACGTAGCGTTTTTGTAGGAGGTTGGGACAGAGCTTTATTTTCTTGTCTGGAAATGAGCCGTCCTCCTGACGTTTCTCTGGATGCCGTCCTGCTTGAAATCCTATCTGTTAGGTCGGAGTCAGACTCTTCGACTTTTTCGGGAAAACTCCCCCCCCCCCCCCCCCCCCCCCCGCCCCACCTCGGAACCTTCGCAACTCTAACGGTATTAGAGATGATCGAAAAGGCTTTATTAAGCACGGCACCTGGCGCGAGGATTTGCAATCTGTGTTCCATAAATCACATTTACCGAAAGCAGCTTCGACTCTTTCCCCGAGAGCCCCTCCGCTCTTAACCTCCCTCCCTCCCAGATCCCTCCTCCTCCCACGGTGGCTTGGCACCGTAAGGTTAAATCAGAGTGTTAAGAACTCCAAAATGAGCCGAATATCCCGTTTGACTGGTAGCGCTCTGTGGGCGGAAGTCCACCTCGGGGTTTTGGCCCATTCCGAGACGTTTTCGGAGAGCCCGGTCTAGCGGCCACGGCGGGACGGACAGTAGCAGCGAACTGATCAGGGAGCTGGTCCGAGAGGATGAGGACTGGGAGATTCGGAGCTCTGGGAGGTCCAGGGACTCCAGCTGGGAAAGTCCGGAGTTAAGGAAAAACCGTTCCATCCGCGAACCGGTTTTGGCCCGGCTCCTGAAAGGTAGATATTTAGGAACGGACCGGGCGACCCCTGTTTCCTGGCTTCCCTGTGGAATCGAGTCCGGTTCCTTCGACTCTCTGGCGCGTCTTCGGCCCGGACCCGCCCCCGACTGCGGCGTGACGGGGCCGTCGGAGATTGTCCTGGGAAACGACTTCGATGGGCGTGCAGGTGAGAGTTTGAGCGAGCTACTGAATGGACGTAAAAGCAGGGACCGCCGAGTGGGACACCGACCCTCTCAGAAGCAGCGAGGCCTAGTGGAAAGAGCGAAGGCTTGGGAGTTAGAAGGCCTGGGTTCCAATTCGGGCTCTGCTATCTCTCTGCTGTGTGACCTTGGGCAAGTCACTTAACTTCTCTGCGCTTGAGTTCCCTCACCTGCAAAAATGGGGATTCGCTTCCTTTTCTCCCTCCTACTTCGACTGGAAATCACCAAATGATCACCCATTTGGTGATCTCGTCTCAATACCAGTTCTTAGTATAATGCTTGGCACCTAATAAGCACCTAAAAAAAAAGGCCACAATTATTATTGTCGTTATTAATGCTAAATAATAACGACAATAGTAACCCCAGCATCACCGGGCTGTCCAGGGAGATGGAAGAGGGGACAGGGAGGAGGACGCTAATCCCCGGGACGCGCAGGCAAGCGGGAGTTCTGCCGAGCGTGAGACCTCAATAACTTCACAAGCTACTCTTCGGGACATTCCCAGTCGCCGTCCTTCTACCTCCCGGAGACTCTAGACCCAGTTCTGCTCCCTGGGCCACAGGGAATAATAATAATAATAATAATAATAATAATAATAACTGTGGTATTTAAGCGCTTATTCCATGCCAGGCGCAGCAGATGGGGTTGGGCGCAGTCCCGGTCCCACGAGGGGCTCATGGTCTCAATCCCCGTTTTACAGATGCGGTAACTGAGGCACAGAGAAGTGACTTGCCCAGGGTCACCCAGCAGAGAAGCGGTGGAGCTGGGATTAGGACCCACGACCTACCGACTCCCAGGTCCGTGCTCCATCCGCTGGCCCGACAAAGGTGATGAAATTAAGCAGAGACGGAGCCGGGGGCGGAGGAAGGACACGGCCCCGAGGGAGGATTGCTGCCTTTCCACCGTTGCCGGGAGACTCGACCAGAATGAGTTACCCCGACAAGACACCCGTGTCAGAGGTGACTGACGCTCTCATATCCCGTTCTGTCGGCGGTGACGTTTTCAGAGAGGCAGCGTGGCTCAGTGGAAAGAGCACGGGCTTTGGAGTCAGAGGTCGTGAGTTCGAATCCCAGCTCTGCCACTTGTCGGCTGTGTGACCGTGGGCGAGTCACTTCACTTCTCTGGGCCTCCGTTACCTCCTGTGTAAAATGGGGATTAAGACCGCGAGCCCCACGTGGGACATCCTGATTCCCCTGCGTCTACCCCGGCGCTTAGAACGGTGCTCGGCACAGAGTGAGCTCTTAACAAATACCAACATTATCATTTCCTCACCTTGCGACCCCTTTCTCCTTCCACCAGAAATCACCACGTCTCTCTACAAAATAGCACATACCCCCCGTTCCCTTTACCGTGGCCAGCGGGACGTAGATCCCGGGAAGAAGGGAGAGCAAGACAGGGCCTGGAAACTAGAAGAGGTCGTTGGACCCCTAGGTTGAACGCCGTCACCGGACACCATCACCCCCTGGAATTTTCCCCAGAGCCACACCCCTCTTCCAACGGGAGAAAATCCACAGAAAATCATCTTCTCTTCCCGGCAGTGACATAACTTATACGTCCACCATGTGACATCACAGCTTACTTCGCAAAGCTACGGCCTCTTCGTTGTTCTAGGTTTTTTTTTTTTTTTTAAAAACAAAAAAACCAACACTCTATTATGTTTCACTTAATTAAATTCTTCCTGGGACTTTGAGTATGAAATCAGATCCAATTGTGCTTCGTGCTGATAATCTCATTGATTTCCAGCGCACTGCCTCACTGTATTGGCTCAGCATCTCTCCAGCTCGGGAGCTGAAAGGGAAATGGAGGTTTACGGTGATTGTTTTTTATTTAAAAAAAAAAAATCAAATCTGCGTAATTGTACTCAAAATGATTCTTGTTTGATCATGCAGCATACGTGAGCCCCTCTCTCATCCAGTACTCTTATAAAGTACGCCTCTGAGCCCAACATCACCGTGCCATATTTTCACGGTCATTCCTTGTTATTATTTAGATGGGAGCCATGCTTGTCATATAACTTGGGTTGGTCCGGATAAAAAGAAAACTGCCTCCTAGATACAGAAAAGCGGGATTTGACCAAATTTAGAGGACCGCTATGAACGATCAACTCGAGTGCCCGCTTCTCAGAGTCTCAAGTCCCTTCCCTTATTCCGGTTTTCCGAAACAGCAGGCGGCCTTGGTGGGGAGATGTTTTACGTTTTAATCGCTGTGAGGAATGAAGTTATAAAAGGCAGGGCTGAGTGTTCATTTCATTTGAGTTTGCCGGCCGGCCAGGAGAATGTTAATTGTGTAGTTCAGGTTTTTATCTCTGGCTCCAATAAAATCTTAAACGTAGCATTCACATGCACGCCACACGGCTAAGAGAGGGCTGGGAAATTGAATGTGGCGCTATCGTTTGTGTCCACAAAACAAAGCCCTAAATCCCATTTAGCATAATTTGTGGTTTTAAATTGGACCGATTTAGCAAGGAGAGTGAAATGATCTCTCATCCTGTCAAAAAAGGTGGTGCCTTCAGCCCGGCCTTTAATCGCGCTGGCCGAGGAACTCTGGACTGTGGCAGAGACTCTGGCCGCACCTTTCTCGCCGTACGGCTGAACCGAGATCATCGTCTTCTGCTGGTTTTGCTGCCTTTCCTTGGGAAAACGGTGCCCTTCGTGCGGATGAGAATGAGGGTGACGGTCCCGTGGGGAAAGGGATCTCACTGGTGGCAAGGCAATGTACCTTACCTAGGGAAATTTCAGGGATTCAGTTGAGGAAAGTTAAATTTCTCATGGGTCAGATGGCTTTCAACTATTCAGGTGGTAGTAGTGTTCCTTGAAGAATTCACCTCAAGGTGATTTTCTACAAATCAAACCGTCAATAAATGGAATTTATTGCGGGCTTATTGTGCGCAGAGCACTCGGGAAAGGACAGTACAGTGGAATTGGAAGGCATTAACCCTGTCCACAAGCAGCTTAAGTGGGAGACAGGCATTCGAGTAAATTACAGATAGGGAAGATGGCACATCGGAAGGATAATGCACAGTGGGAGCGAGGGCGGGATGTAGGCGGAGTGTCGAAGAGGTGAGGCAGAAGGGGAGAGTTGGTAGGGGAAATGAGGACTTATTCAGGGAAGGCCCCTTGGAGGAAATGTGATTTCAGAGAGCTGGGAAGGTGAGGAGAGAGTGGTGGTCTGTCCGATTTGAAAGGAGAGGGAGTTCCAGGACAGAGGAAGGACCTTTAATTTCATAGAACTGCCCTCCAGTGACCATATCCGGGATGCTGCCTTTTGGGATTCGTTTGTACCGGCAGCAGATATCCGGGCCTGTCGGGCGATGGTTCTAGGGACGGCGTATTTAAAGCTTCCCGACTTTATCCCAGATCTCCTAACCAGCCACTTCAGTAACCAAATCCATCTTTCCCAGAATATTTCACCTCCCTTTACCCCGCCCGGTGGGTCGGGGGAACAGGAGAAGCATGGGACCGTGGATGGAGCACACGCCTGGGAGGCAGAAGGAAGTGGGTTCTAATCCCGGCTCCGCCGCTAGTCTGCTGTGTGACCTCGGGCAAGTCACTTCACTCCTCTGCGCCTCAGTTACCTCGTCCGTAAAGTGGGGGGTGAGATTGCGAGCCCCGTCTGGGACCGGGACTGTGTCCTACCCGATCTGCCTGCATCCGCCCCAGTGCTCAGTACAGTGCATAGCACAGAGTAAGCGCATAAAAAATACCACCGTTGTTATTAGGAAACTCCGACGGACTCCACGCGGACGTCGTCGGTGAAATCAGAGCCATCAGACCCAACTGTTCCCGGATTCCCACATCACCTCCTCAACACTCTCTTCCCACTTCCTCATCTTCTTCCCGCTTTCCAGCTCTCTCCTAAGAAGAGGTTTCCCACCTGCTCCTTAAATCAGTCCCCTCTTCTTGGGCCTCCGACTCTGTGTCCTCTCGCCTCCTGGAAGCACTTGCTCCTCTCCTCCCTTTCCTCAACTGCTTTATTCAACCTTTCACTCTCCAAAAGCTCCTTCCCCTCTCCCTTCAAACTCGTGCAAGCCTTCCCCATTTCAAAACAAGACTTCTCTTGCAATTAAGGCTCTGCTTCCCTCCCGTTCCAATCCACACTCCTATTTCTCCCGCCGTCCGAGTTTCTCCTCCACCTACTCCCCTCTCGACCCTCTGCCGTCCGGCTTTACTCCATCACGACTTCCCGCTCCGAAGTTACCGAACGACCACCGTCTAGCCAAGTCCAGGGGGCTCCACTTCATCTTAATTTTCCTTGATCTCTCTCCTGCTTTTGACATCGTGTTACGTCTCCCTTCTCCCTGAAACGCTATCAGTCCTCGCTTCTGTTGACACGATACTATTCTGGTCCTCCTCCCACCTCTGCGACTGCTCCGTCTCACTTTCCGTCTCTGTCTCCTCTGTTTCTCATTCTCTCCGCTGGCATCCCTCAAATGTTCAGTTTTGAGCTCCCTTCTATTTTTTCAGCCTACACTCATCCACTCACATGACTTCAGCTTTCACCTTATTATTGCGGTATTTGTTAGTCAGTCGTGTGTACTGGGTTCTTACTGTGTGCAGAGCACTGTAAGAAGCACTCGGGGGAGTAAAAATATACCAGATACCTTCCCTGCTCACAATGATTTACAGTCCAGAGGGGAAGGCAGACATGAATATAAATAAATGTAATTACAGATATGTACCGTGGGGCCGGGGAGGGGGGGGGATGAATAAAGGGAGCAGGGGACCGTAAGCCCGGTGTGGGCAGGGGTCGTCTCTCTTCTCCAAGTGCTCAGTAGAATGATCTGCACGCAGTAAGCGCTCGATGAATACGATCGAATGAGTGAGAAGAGGAAAGGAGGGGCTAGTCAGGGAAGGCCTCTTGGAGGAGATGTGCCTTTAATAAGATTTTGCAGGTGGGGAGAGTGATTGTCAGATTCACGGAGGGAGGGCGTTCCGGGCCAGAGGGAGGACGTGGGTGAGAGGTCGGTGGCGAGATAGACGAGAAGGAGGTGCGGTGAGCAGGTTAGCGTTAGAGGAGCGAAGAGCGTGGGCTGGGTAGTGTGAGGAGAGATCAAGGTGAGATAGGAGGGGCAACATGATTAAGTGCTTCAAAGCCGATGGTGAGGGATTTCTGTTTGACGCGGAGGCGGATGGGCAACCACGGGGGTTTCTCGAGGAGTGGGGAAACACGGCCCGAGTGGTTTTGTAGAAAAGCGACGTGGGCAGCAGAGTGAAGTACGGACTGGAGTGGGGAGAGACGGGAGGCCGGGGGGGGTCAGCGAGGAGGCTGATAGTATAAGATGGGATAGGATAAGTGCTTGGAATAATGTGGTAATAGTTTGGATGGAGAGGAAAGGACAGATTTTTAGCAATGGTGATGCGGCACTGACAGGATTTAGGAACGGATTGAACATACGGGTTGAATGAGAGAGCGAGGAATCAAGGACAGTGGCTTGTGAGACGGTGGCGGTACCGTCTGCGGTGATGGGAAAACCGGGGAGGGACGGGGTTTAGGTGGGAAAATAAGAGTTCGAGATGACCACGGGACATCCAGGTAGAAATGTCTTGAAGGCAAGAGGGAAGGCGAGACTGCAGAGGGGAAGAGAGAGATCGGGGCTGGCGATGGAGATTGGGGAATCGCCTCACCGAGGCGGAAGTTGAAGCCATTTGAGTTCTCCAAGGGAGCGGGTGTAGACGGAGAATAGGAGGGGACCCAGATCTGAGTCTTGAGGGACCCCCACAGTTAGCGGGGGGGAGGCAGAGGAGGAGCCCGCAGAAGAGCCTGAGAACGAGCGACCACTAAACATTTGCCTGGCGCCCTGCTGAGCACCGGGGCGGACGTAATGCAGTCGGATAAGACGCGGTTCCTGTCCCCCACAGGGCTCCCAGTTTAAAGGGGAAAGAGAACGTGCGTTTAATCCCCGTTTTACAGGTGAGGAAAGTGAAGCACAGAGAAATTCAGTGGCTTCTCCAGAGTCACCCGGGAGACAAGAGGGGGGCTGTGGTTAGAACCCAGGTCTCCGGACTCCCAACCCCATGCCCTTTCCATAGGCTTTGCCCCTTGTCTTCGGGGTTGACTCTGGAATCTCTCCCTCTCTCCCGACCTCGCATCTGACCTGCAGTCCTGTCCTTCTTCATGCCTCCGGGTCAGTTCCACTCTCGCCTTCTCCAGCGCAACCTATCAAAAGTCGAGCTCCCCATCTCTTCCCCTGTGCCGATTCCCCCTCTGACCTTCCCAACTCAGTTGCCAACTCACTCTCCCTCCCAGAAGCCTGTAAGCTTGACGTCGTCCTAATTCTTCGCTGTCTCATTGAACTCTCGCCTCCAAATTCTGCTGACTTTTCATGCACAGCCTAATGGTAATCGTGGTCATCGCCCAGCGCTTTCTATGTCCTAAGCACTGCGGTAGATACAGAATAATCAGGTGGGACACGATCGTGTCCCACACGGGTCTCGGGGTCTCAGTGAAAAGGGGAGTCATTTTTTTTTTTGATTCCCCATTTTGCAGATGAGAAACTGAGGCACAGAGAAGCTAAGTGACTTGCCCGGGGTCACACAGTAGGCAAGGGGCAGAGCCGGGGTGAGAACGCGGAGCTTCCCGGCCCGGGTTCTCTCCTCTAGGCCACGCTGCTTCCAGATTCACCCGTCCTCCCCACCCAAACCGTACCGTCCCGATACAGGCTCCAGGCCGTCATATTCACCTCCTCACCGGTCTCTCGGCCTCCACATTCTTCCCCCGTCCACCCGCTTGCCGCAGTCATTCCTTCTTAGCCAGTCCTAGGCCGTGAGCCCCTCGAAGGATGAGGGACTGTGTCGCATTCCCACCTGTGTGTTCTCTCCCAACACTTAGCACGGGGCTCCGCGGCCAGTAAGAACTTAGTAAATACTGTGATTTCTGTTACACGTGCTCTTGACTACTCCTCGCTCTTGACTCTCCCGCCTCCGCTCCTTGCTCACGTTGTTTCCCTGACTTGTAGCTCCCCTCTCCCCTCGTCAGACAGGCGACAGCTCTCCCCACATTCAGATCCCTCCTCAAATCCTACCTCCTCCGGCAAGCTCTCCGGGTGAATTTCCCATATCATCCTCTCAGCCAACTCTAGCACTTCTTTACGCCCCCCCCGCCTCAGCCGCGCACGTGCTGCGCGTAGACACATCTGCTGCAGCCTCTAAGCTCTCTGTCGGCGGAGAACGTTCTATTGTACTCTCCCAAGTGCTTAGTGCGGTGCTCCGCACGCCAGCACTCGGTAAATACCGCTGATGGATTCGTTTATTTTGACCTGGCTCTTTGTCTCCCCTTGTTGAGAGTTAAGCTCCTTGTGGGCCGGGAACCTGTCATTCATTATTCTTTACTTCCAAGGCGTCTAGTTCGGGGAACCTCACCGAGTGGGAGTTCGATATACTGCTGTCTACTGCCGTTAGGGCTAAAAAAAAAAAAAAGAGGCGAGGAGTGGCGATGGACACTTAAGGAAAGATTAAGGGAATTAAATGAAATAGAGAGAGAGAGAGAGAGAGAGAGCGCAAATTTACATGTGTGTATATATATTTGTGTGTATATATATATAAATAAATACTATATAGCAATATATTTTTATTAACTATATATAATCATCCCTCTGCTCCGCCCCCGTCCCCTCTCCGCAGCACTGCTGTCTATCTGTACGTATTTATCGCTCTATGTATTTTATTAATGAGGCGCGTTTATCTGTGGTTCTGTCTCTGGTAGTGGTATGTTAAGCGCTTACTATGTGCCGAGCACTGTCCTTAGCCATCCGGATGGTATTGATGCCTGTCTGCTGGTTTTGTTTCGTTGTCTGTCTCCCCCTTCCAGACTGTGGGCCCGTTGTTGGGTAGGGATTGTCTCTCTCTGTTGCCGAATTTCCCAGCGCTTCATACAGTGCTCTGCACGCAGTAAGCGCCCGATAAATATGATTAAAATGAATTTGAAGAGGGTATTATTGATCGTGAAAGGCCGGGGGTGCTGTTTGTACGTGTCGTGTATGTTCAGGTGTACGGCAGTGGGCAGTGGGACTGAGAAGGACGGTTCCAGACGCTCAGTCCCGGCCCTATTTCGTGCCCGAAGGGCTCTCCCTTGGCGTGTTGTCATTTTTGGATGTTTACAGTGCCTGCCGCTGTTTTCTCTTTTGCCTCCGCGTCTCTCGTCTGTCCGAAGGCTCCAAAAGAGCCACTCCCTTCCCGATAGCCGCACGCCGTGCCGGTCTCTCCTAATCACTTGATTTCGGTCACCGTCCTCCTGGGGCGCGTCATTGTCTGAGATGCCGTTTTACTGGGTATTTAAATGGTTTCCACGGCCCTCCTTGCTTCCGGTCTTCCAATTCCGTACAACGATCGTTCCGGTGGCCCGCTGTAATTCATTCCCCCGTGGCCCAAGCGGCGTGGCCGTGTCGAGGTGAGCAGTAGTTTCGATGCTTCGTTCCGGAGCGTTATCGTCTGGCTTGCCGTCTGTTGGTGAATACGGCCCCTTTATGTGGCCGGCGGTCGCGCCCAGGGATCCGATGTGACGCCGTGTAGAATTAAGGGATGAGGAGAAGGCTGGAAAGCACGTGGGGTCTGTTGACCTTTAGGTTGTACTTGGCTTCTTGATTTAGTTTGCTACTCCCTTGTTTATCTTTCCATCCTTGGTCAGCCTGCTGCCTAGGTGGCAGAATTATTTGTCAGTATTTCGCTCTTTCTTTCGTTCGTTCGTTCATTCAGTAGTATTTATTGAGCGCTTCCCACGCGCGGAGCACTGTACTGAGGGCTGGGAGTGGACAGATCGGTCCCAGATAGAGACGGTCCCTGCCCTTTGCCGGGCTTACGGTCTGGCTCAGTGGAAAGAGCACGGGCTTGGGAGTCAGAGGTCATGCGTTCGAATCCCGGCTCTGCCGCTTGTCGGTTGTGTGACTGTGGGCAAGTCACTTCACTTCTCTGTGCCTCGGTTACCTCATCTGTAAAAAATGGGGATCAAGACCGTGAGCCCCACGTGGGACAACCTGATGACCCTGTGTCTACCCCGGCGCTTAGAACGGTGCTCTGCACATAGTATTCATTCATTCAGTAGTATTTATTGAGCGCTTACTATGTGCAGAGCACTGTACTAAGCGCTTGGGATGAACAAGTCGGCAACAGCTAGAGACGGTCCCTGCCGTTTGACGGGCTTACGGTCTAATCGGGGGAGACGGACAGACAAGAACAGTGAGCGCTTAACAAATACCGACATTATTATTATTATCGTTATTAATCGGGGGAGACAGACAAGAACAATGGCAATAAATCGATTCTTTCTTGCCAATATAAAGATGCGCGCGTGTGTATGACATCCCCGGTTCGGGCCGAAACGTAGCCTCGGTTGTTTTTTTTTGTTGTTGTTGTTTTTAGATCTACCATCAGTCAGTAATCCCTGATGGATTAAGTGAAATGCGGTCATTAGCATGTCTCGTTGGATTTGTGCCCCTAGGGCTCAGTCGTCGGGAAAGCGCAGCTCTCGAATGGCCGAGTCGGGGATTTTGAGTGATCCCGGAAGTCCGTTTCGTTGGCAGGGTTTCCCGGAGGTACAGAAGCTTATTTCAACGCCTCCTCGTACCCGTCTCTCGTCGCCTCTTCCAGCATTGGCCGCGTAGAATACGTTGGACGTAATTGGACCGGCTCTGCATCCCTCCTTTACTCTGTTGACAGTGGTGAATGGACTGGACAGGGCAGCCTGGGCTCTGATCCGTTCCTTCATTCAGTCGTATTTATCGAGCGCTTACTATGTGCAGAGCGCTGTCCTGAGCGCTTGGAAAGGACACGTCGGCGACAGATAGAGACGGCCCCTGCCCTTTGACGGGCAGCCAGCCGTGCCGTCGTGAAATGGTCTCAGAACATAGTAATAATAAATGAGCAATAATAATATTCTGAGACTATTTCGCGTCGGCACAGCTGGCCGGATTATTATTGTTATTCGTTCAGTCGCACTGATTGAGCGCTTACTATGTGCAGAGCGCTGTGCTGAGCGCTTGGAAAGGACACGTCGGCAACAGATAGAGACGATCTTTATTGATTAACAAATATAATAATAATAATAATTATAATCAATCAGTGAGCCCTCACTTTGTGCAGAGCACTGTACTAAGTGGTTGGGAGGGTTCGCAAGTGTTTCCTATGTGCCAAACACTGTACTAAGCACTGGTGCAGATACGGGGACAGCCCCACCTGAGGCCCACAGTCCAGACAGAATGGCTCAGTGGAAAGAGCCGGGGCTTGGGAGTCAGAGGTCGTGGGTTCTAATCCCGGCTCCGCCACTTGTCAGCTGTGTGACTTTGGGCAAGTCACTTGACTTCTCCGTGCCTCGGTTCCCTCATCTGGAAAATGGGGGTGAAGACTGTGAGCCTCACGTGGGACGACCTGATTGCCCTCTCTCTACCCCAGCGCTTAAAACGGTGCCCTGCGCGTAGTAAGCGCTTAACAAATACCAACATTATCATTATTAATCAAGCTCCTGTTCGCTCACTGCTTTCAGACGCATTTGCGATCTCCGGTCCGTTTTTGCTCACTCGAGGACGGGAATGCTAGAAAGGGTTTCTGCCGGCCGAGGAGCCGAAGCAGCGATCTGAAGGTCCGGAACGCAGACCGGGTAGCTTGGTTTTAAGGACCGGAATCCCATTCCAGGCATGGGAATGATAATAATAATGTTGGGAGGAGCAGTCAGTGGAGCGTCCGGACGAATCTGCCTCCGTCTAAGCCTCTCGGGGCGATGTGCACGGCTTTTCTTTGGAGCTGGGCCCGCCGGGTCCAAAACACGAACGGGGCCGAAAATCTCGGATCTCAAAACCGAGATCGGAGACCGAGGGGAATCTAAGCCGTTTCCGAGCTCCGCTCCAGACGGGGAATACGGCTGTCAGTTCGGGCTCTGACGAAAATCTCCGCTTTCCATATCCGTAGTCAGTGTTTTATATCCAGGGCAGAAAAAAAACCCAAACAGCACCACGCTCCTAACGGCTTTTTTTTTTTTTAACCTACGATCCGCGCGGTAGGATTCATGTCGTGCTGCCGAGTTGGTTTTTCATATTTCTAGATAACACCCAGGCATTGATCTGTGGCTAATCTGATGTAACCTTTTTTTGTGTGTATTGATCGGAGTCCTTCACTCCAGAGACGATCTCAGAAACCGGCTTGGTTGAGCAGTTCATCACTTAAGGCTGAACTTCAATTGTCGTGATTTAGCGGAATGCTAAAGAGACAGCAATCCAAACGTTGGATTGTTTGCCGAGACGGACGGACGCGTGGTCGTGTCAGATGGGGCGTTTGGCATTTGCTCTCTTGTAATGAAGATAGTAAAAATCCCGGTTCATCCGCTCGATCGGAAACGTACCGCGATGTGAGCTCTTAGCCTTCCTTCGGGCCTCCGTCGCGGGCGCTGCAGTTTTCTTAGGCTACTCGACTTGAAATCCCTCCGTGCCCCCCCCCCCCCCCGCCGTATGTCATCGGTGTATTTACTGAGCACTCAGTGTGTGCAGAGCACTCCGTTACGCACTGGGGGAAGTACGGCACGGTAGAGTTGGGAGACCTGATCTCTGCCCACAAGGAGCTTCCGATCTGCAGACCATTCATTCGTTCACGCGGTCGTATTCATTGAGCGCTTACTATGTGCAGAGCACTGTACTGAGCGCTTGGAACATATGTCGTAGCCCCCCTCGAGATGATGGTTTCATTTACACTCCTGTTAAGCGGCGGGTTATTTCCTTCTCGGAGGCTTTCCGTGCGCTCCTGTGATATGGCTGGGCTGGTTGGAGTTTCGTCTCCTTTTTTAAGAAAACTGAGAAAATATGTTGTTTCTGTCATCTCATTGCTGGGGGAGATGTTCCCTGTTCTTACTCGACACGTTGATCTCCACAGCTGTGCCTCCCAATGTGGCGGAACTGAAGAATCTGGAAGTGCTCAACTTTTTCAATAACCAGATCGAGGAGCTGCCCACGCAGATCAGCAGCCTCCAAAAGCTCAAACACCTGAACCTCGGGTGCGTATCGGGGGGAGGGAGAAGGGGAGAAGGAGGCCGAACGGCGCCGCCGCCCACGGATGGCTAATTCTATTCAACCGTTTGGATTTTCAAAGGGAGGATTTTTTTTTTTGCTTTAATGTATCTTTTTAAAGACGGGCAGAGGATGCAGTTATGGGTGGGGAAGTTCACTGTTGGTGCAGACAACGGAATCGCGTCCGGTATTATTTTTTTTTAGTGAAATTAGATTCTCCTTATCTTCTCGATGGGAGACCGTTCTGGGACATCGACCTTGATCTTCGGAATCGGCCGTGATGTCAACGCATTCGTGGTCTATTAGTTAAAAAAAAAAAAAAACACAATCGTGGTTTCCTTCTAAGCAGGATAGGGACATTGGAAACACTGCTCCGGCCTCATTAATTCTCCCACCGCTAGGCCTGGGCAGGTTAAATCGGCGCTGCTCTCATTCATTGATAGCCTCAAGCTGGGCCTCGCCCGTGCCTGTTTCCGAGGCAGTTAACGGCGAGGCCCAGTGACCGTTTGGGATCCGCTCTCTCGCACAAGCTCCGTCCTCCTCCGAGGAAGTGATGGACTTGCTACGTGAGTGACTCAGTTTAGTGACGTCAGAAGGAAAGGCAATTGAAACCGGCTTCGCTAATCAGTTCCCTTTTTCCCCCGTTGCTCACCCTCAGCTTTACTAACCGGGTGTTTCTCAATTTACTACAAGGCATTCATTTGAGGACCCCGTGCTTTTCGCTGCTTTTATTGATTTGCATCGATCTGTTACTAAATGGGTTTCGTGGCAGGGATCGCTCTTTACCGATGGTTCGCCGGCTAAGAGAAGATCCAGTGCTTTGGTTTAGAAATTCTACGGGCGTCGTTCTCGGTGGGAACGGTTGGGGCTTTCATTACGAACCTCTGAGAAAAGAGCAGAGTAGAAGCCGAGAATAATCTAGGTGGGAAACGTTCAAGAGCACGCACACGCGGAAGGATGTCCTTTTGTCCTGGAGTTTGGATGAGGTATCGGGAATCGCCCGTGTTGCCTGCCCCTTTTGCTCTGAGAGAGGAAGACCTACCTAATTAATTCCCCGGTGTACGCCTTGAAAAGTTTGCAATTGGATTCTAAAACCACCGCACCCGAATGTGCGGACAGACCTTTTGGAGAAACCGGTATTTCCGACCCGGGTTCGGAGGGTTTTGTCTTGCTGTTAACTCCGAGCTGCGTTATTCCGGGAATGGTCCGCGCTCCTTGCCTTCCTCTCCTCCCTGCCGCACCTTCCGTTCTCCCTTCCCTCACTTCATCTCTGCTCGCATCGCCGCTGGTGGGTCTGGACAAGCAGAGCGTCTTAAACTCTGATTATGAGACAGTAAACCTTATTCCCTCTAAGCAGCTCGTTTAGCCTCCGGAGTCTCTTTCTTTTTCCCCTTAGGCAAAATCACTGACTGACTTCCGAGGAGACGGAGCAGTGTGGTGGGGGAGAGCGAGGGTGTATGATGGGTTTTAGAATGGTCTCCTGGAGTGAAGGAGAGGCTTTATACGTTTCTCTACCGAGCAGGGGCCTGGCCTAGTGGAAAGAGGATGGACGCGGGAGTTGGGAGACTGGGATTCAAATCCCGGCCCTACCGCTTGCCCGCGGCGTGACCGTGGGCAGGTCGGTTAACTTCCCTGTGCCTCATTTTCCTCATCTGTGAGTTGGAAATTAAATTCTAGTCCCTCTTACCTTAGGCCGTGAGCCCCATGTGGAACGGGGCCTGTGTCCAACCCCATTGTCGCGTACCTACCTCAGAGTTGAGCGCAGTGCTCGGCGCATAAAAGGTCCCCAACAAATCCTGTTGTTAATATTGTTATCAGCATTACTGTCACCGCTACTGATTGTAAACCCTTGCTTCTCTCTCTTCGAACAGCATGAACAGGCTAAACACCTTGCCCCGGGGATTTGGATCTTTACCGGCTCTTGAGGTCCTTGACTTGACTTATAACAACTTAAATGAAAATTCCCTTCCTGGAAACTTCTTCTACCTTAGTAAGAAACTTTTCAAATCTATAAATTTTCTGAAAATGGTGCTTTGCATTCTGAAAAGGAAATTTATTTGATCGGGCCCAACTCTGAGAGGAATGATTGGCTATGTATTTTTTTTCTTCTCCCGATCCTTTAGAATGTTCTTTCATCAATCAGCAGCGCGCGCGCGCGCGTAGTTGATATACGGTTATCTGACACCATTGAGCTGAGGTGGACTTGGTTAGTGATGCCATTCCTTGTGTACAGTTTAGTCGTGTATTAAGTTAGGCATCAAGTAAGCCCTCAACGGACACCGTCGTCGTCATTGTCAGCTAAAAAGCGTGAAAAACCGGAGAAGCAGCGTAGTGGAAAGGTCTGGGAGTCAGAAGACCTGGGTCCTGATCCCAGCTCCGTCACCTGTCCGCTTTGTGACCCTGGGCAAGTGACTTCCCTCTTCTGGGCCTCGGTTCCCTCGCCTGTAAAATGGGAATTGAGATCGCGAGCCCCGTCAGGGACTGTGTCCGACCTGATTAGCTTCTGTCTACCCCAGCGCTCAGACCGGTGCCCGACACATAGGAAGCGCTCAACAAATGCCGTTTTAAAAGATATCGGCCCTCTTCAAAAGAGATGGCCCCGAAAGTGCTCGTTCCCCTAGTAACCCCGTGACGATGCCAGACCCCGGAGCCTTTCCAAAATGTTGAATAAAAATGGCTCCAGTAAACCGGTAAAGACTGGCGCGATCCGGGTTCTTACCGTAAGTAGTTTAGGGACACGACCGGCGCGTCAGTCAGCGTCCGCCTGAGCCTGAGGGGACTCGGCCTCGAGGTGAAAAAGTCGTATGACAGCTTCCTTCCGACCACGGCTACTTCGTGTCCGTTCCTTCGGAAAAACGCACCTGCCGTGGTCCGTCGATCCTCGTAAAGGCCAAACTCCCATAAAGCCTTATATCGGGGACTGAGCTGGGTATTCCATTCTTCTAGTGATTTTATTATCATCTTCTCCCCACCACTCCTTTCCCCCTCTGCCGGGCTGAGTCCGATAGTAATAGTCACCGAAGGTAGAACCTCTGCCTGGAAATGATTCGGTGAAGTTGTGTCCTCTGAAGGTAATGTTCTCTTATCCATGGCCCCATTTCATGGCAGACTCTTCCGCTGAAGGAAGTGTTACGAAAGGGCCAGTTGGATGCCTTTGCTTTTCTTGGGTGCAAATAGGGTAATAAAGGGGGGCTCGGAGAGAGGGGAGAGTAAGGGCCGTCTTTCCCGACGGCCGAGTGTTGACACCGCTTGAGGTCTGCCGATGTTGAGGTTGTGAATCGTGTCAGCTGTGTGGGATATAAATGTTTTCCTGAACACGCCCGCCGTACGGTCGGCCGGTAAATCTGAGTTTGACCCCCTTGTTATCGTCGGGAGCCCGAGCTGTGTCAGAGGCTTTTCACCCGGCCCGGGTTATTAATCAAAGCCGACTCCCTCTTATTGATCAGGCCTCGAAACGGTTGGGTCGTACGGCACCCCGTTTATATATCGCTGTTTAATTTGCAGCCACCCTGCGTGCACTCTATCTAAGTGACAACGATTTTGAAATCCTGCCGCCAGATATCGGGAAGCTCACCAAGTTGCAGATAGTAAGTAATTTATCTAAATTCTTGGAAAATCAATTCGCTCTCCCAGCCCTCGGAGGAGCAGAATCAAGTCAATTTGAGGAGGAGTGAGGTTTGTTTGCAAGAATAAACCGCCGTACCCGAAACTCTTTCTTGGTCATCTGCGGGCGCTTGTAAATAAATCGAAAGGATTGGAGCAGCGGGAGGAGAGAGGGCGAGGGAGAAGAGTTTTTATCCCGGGCTTCTGTCTGTTAACGTGTTACCAAAATGTTTGACGGCCTCCTATCTTCCTTCAGCTCAGCCTCAGGGATAACGACCTGATATCGCTGCCTAAAGAAATCGGGGAGCTCACTCAACTCAAGGAACTTCACATCCAGGGAAACCGCCTGACCGTGCTGCCCCCCGAGCTGGGTAAGTTGGCTCTCTTGGCTGAAAATCGGAATTAGCCGACACGGAAAGATCTGCTGCCCCATCTCGGAGGGTCGTTCCGTCCTTGGCATCCTTGCCCTTGAAGGGAGAGAAGGGAAGAAACGGGTTAGAGAGAAAATGAAGCCGGATGCAGATCGGCATCCGGGGCTGTGCTTCGGTAATTGGCGGATGTTGTCATAAAATCGCCAGCAACTCTGGGGTGAAACTCGTGGAAGTTGGGAGAAATCTCTGTGGATCTGGAAAAACAACGATTATTTCGTATTTTATCGAGCGCTGGGGTAGATACAAGATTAGAAGTGGCCTCTGCCCCAAGTGGGGCTCGCGATCCGAAGGGGAGGAGGAGCAGGTATTTAACCCGCGTTTTCCAGGTAATAATAATAATAATGATAACGTTGGTATCCGTTAAGCGCTTACTACATGCGGAGCACCGTTCTAAGCGCTGGGGGAGTTACGGGGGAACGAGGTTGTCCCACGTGAGGCTCGCGGTCTTCGCCCCCGTTTTCCAGATGAGGGAACTGAGGCACGGAGAAGTGCCTCGCCCACGGTCACACAGCTGACGAGGGGCAGAGTCGGGATTCGAACCCATGACGAGGAAAGCGAGGCACTCCCCCTCGTCGGGCTGGGATCGGAAACCAGGTCCTCTGTCGCTCGGGTCCGTGCTCTTCCCCCACACCACCCTGCTCCTCAAGGAATGTGCGTTCCTACTGGGACGCAGCGTGGCTCAGTGGAAAGAGCCCAGGCTGGAGAGTCCGAGGTCCTGGGTTCAAATGCCGGCTCAGCCGCTCGTCGGCCGTGTGACTGTGGGCGAGTCACTTCGCTTCTCCGGGCCTCAGTGACCTCGTCGGTAAAATGGAGATTAAGACCGTGAGCCTCCCGAGGGACAACCCGATGACCCCGTATCTCCCCCAGCGCTTAGTACGGTGCTCGGCACAGCGTAGGCGCCGAACAAATGCCAACACTGTCGTTCTTCCGGCACGAAAATGGTGGAAGGCTTTTTCGCCCTCACCGCAAGGAGCTCTCAGTCCAGAAGGAGAGACGGGTATTATAACGATGATAACGTCGGTATCGGTTAAGCGCTTACTATGTGCCGAGCACCGTCCTGAGCGCTGGGGGAGACCCGGGCTCGTCGGGTTGTCCCACGCGGGGCTCACGGTCTGAATCTCCATTTTACAGATGAGGTGACCGGGGCACAGAGAAGTGAAGCGACTGGCCCACAGTCACACAGCTGACAAGTGGCGTATTAGGAGGTTGTGGAAATACATACGCATATTCCACTCGGGTACACGTAGGTACCCGTCTCTCTGCCGAACGAGAGACCCAAGATCCCGGAGAGGGGGAGAGAGAAAATGAATGCGATTCGGAGCCCTTTCCTTACCCACAGGCTGACATTTCGTCACCCACGTTTCATTCATCCAAGAGTATCTATTGAGCGCTTACTAGGTGCAGAGCACTGTACTAAGCGCTTGGAATGGACAAACGGGTAACGGACGGAGACGGTCCCTGCCCTTGGACGGGGCTTACGGCCTCGTGCGAGCGCTGCACAGAGGGTGGCGTGACGTCGGTCGTTCCCTCCCCTCCCCGCCCCATCCCTCTGCGGGCTTCGAACGCGTTAGCGTAGCCGTTCGTGTGATAATACTAATATTGTTGGTATTTGTTAAGCGCTTACCACGTGCAGAGCCCCGTCCTGAGCTCTGGGGGAGATACGGGGTCGTCGGGTGGTCCCACGTGAGGCCCCCGGTTAATCCCCCTTTTTTCCCAGATGAGGCCCAGGGAAGCAAAGTGACTCGCCCACAGCCCCACAGCTGCCAGGGGGCAGAGCCGGGATTCGAACCCACGGCCCCCGACTCCCAGGCCCGGGCTCTTGCCACTTTCCACTGAGCCACGCCGCTTCTCGTATGAGTCTCCCCCTCTGTAAAAATCGTCTTCTTCGCCACCGCTCATCCGTGGTCGATATGCGGAGGGCACAGCTCAGCTTATGGTAGGTCAACTCTGCCTACCCCTCTATCCAGGAAGGGAAATAATAATAATGATGATGATGATAATAACGTTGGTATTTAATGTGGATATCTGTTAAGCGCTTACTGGGTGCCGAGCCCCGTTCTCAGCGCTGGGGTAGATACGGCGTCATCGGGCCGTCCCACGTGAGGCTCGCGGTTTTAATCCCCGTTTTCCAGACGAGGGAACTGAGGCCCGGAGAGGTGAAGTGGCCGGCCCCCAGTCGCGCAGCTGACACGCGGCAGGGTCGGCTTTCGAACCCATGACCTCTGACTCCCAAGCCCGGACTCTTTCCGCTGAGCCACGCTGCCTCTCTGTAATGTTGGTATCTGTTCAGCGCTATGTGCGGAGCACCGTTCTAAGCGCCGGGGGAGATACGGGGTCATCGGGTCGCCCCCCGTTTTCCGGATGAGGTCGCTGAGGCCCGGAGGAGTGAAGTGACTCGCCCACGGTCACGCGGCTGACAGGCGGCCGAGCCGGGATCCGAACCCGTGACCTCTGACTCCCAAGCCTGCCCTCTTGCCCCCGAGCCGCGCTGCTTCTCTGAGGAAGACGATCCGGGCAGGTGCCTGGAATTTGGACCGAGGAGGGAGGCCGGATGCAAGGATGTCTAACCAGGCGAGCGTTTCCACCGGGGCAGGTGGGAAGGGGCGGATCAGCGGAAGGGTTTTTAAGCAATTTAGAGTGATTCCCGCCTCCCGCTCTAGACCGCGGGCGGGGGCCGTGTCGGCGAACTCTGTTTCTTGGTGGCCGTTAAGCCCTTACCGTGTCCCGGGGACCGCTCTCGGGACTGGACGCGGTCCCCGCCCCACCGAGGCTCCCCGTTTCGCAGGTGAGGAGACCGAGGCGCAGGGGAGCGAAGCGACCTGCCCACGGGCAGGTGGCTGAGGCGGGATTCGCACCGGGTCCCTCGGACCCGCGGGCCTTCACTCCGTCCACGAGGCCGGGCTGCTTCCCAACTCCGTTGTGCCGCGCGCGCGGCGAGCGCCCGGCGAGCGTGCGGAGAAGCGGCGTGGCTCAGCGGAAGCAGCCCGGGCTTGGGAGCCAGAGGTCACGGGTTCGAATCCCGGCCCGGCCACGCGTCGGCCGGGTGACTCCGGGCGGGTCGCTCCGCTTCTCGGCGCCTCGGTTCCCTCATCCGTGAGACGGGGATGAAGACCGCGAGCCCCACGTGGGGCGACCCGATTCCCGCGTCCCCCCCCCCCGGCGCTTAGGACGGTGCTCGGCGCCTGGTGAGCGCTCCGCGGGTACCGCCGTCGTTATTCTTATTACCGTTTACGATTGGAGCGGGAATCGGGAGGGTGCAGCGGTTGAAAGTCACTGAAGGGTAAAGGCCGACGCCAAGGTTTCGGACTTAGAGACCGGGGAGGTCTTGTCAACGGAGTAAGGGAGGCCGGGAGGCGGGAATGTGAGCGTTTATTCTTTCTGCCCCTCATCGGCGCGTGCGACAGATGTGAAAACGGACCCTCGGCCCTGGCCCGTGAGGCGTTTGCGAAGGTCGCGTGTTTTGAGAAAACCCACTGAATTGGAACCTCCTACCCCGGGGCCCCTCGTGGCCCGGAAGCAGCCGTGGCGTTAAGCGAGGGCTCTTTCTTTCTCATTGAAATAAAAGGCTTTCAAAAACATCCCAAGATGGAGGAGGAGGAGCTTCCGGGGAGGGGCGGATGGAAGACGGCGCCGAGGGAAGGGGTTGCAAGGGGAGGAGCGAGAAAGGGGAGGGTCAGAGGTGCGAATTGACCGGGTGGGTTCGCGGACCGGGTGGGGGGACCTCCTGGGGGACGGCGGCCAAGCAGAAGAGAGACGACGAAGCGAGATGCGGCCGTGGGAACCTGGGGAAATTCACGGCGGCCGGCCTCGGTTTTTCCCGACGAGGCGGTCGGCGGGATCGTCGGGGGTCGGGGGAGGAGGTGGAGAGGTCGGCGGGGGGCCTCGGGAGGGAAGAGCCCGTGGGGGCCGCGGACACGGGAGTCGGCGGCGGAGGAGGAGGAGGAGGAGGAGGAGAGTCGGCGGGAGGAGACGGGGCCGAGCTAACACGCGAACGTGTGAATCCGTAAGTGGGAGAAGTGGGCCCGGAGCCCGAATTGCCGTCAGTCGTTCTCGGCCGCCCCGGCGCGGGAGCGGGGGGAGCGGACTCTGGCGGGGATCCGGGGCCGTGGGTTGGAGGCGCGAAAGCGCCGGAGGGGGCGCGGGGCCGGGGAGTGGAGACCGGAGGAGCCGAAGGTGCCGTTCGAGTCCCACGGAGAGGTGGGGGCGGGGGACGGCCGGGCACCGGCCCCCGGGCCCGCGTCCTCCGAGGAGCGGACCCGCCGAGGCGTCGCGGGGAAGGCAGACGCGCCGTGTGTTTACCAATGAGCGAGCCCTGCTTTCTCTCCCCTCCCTCCCCGCCTCTCCCGGACCGTTCCCCGCTCCCCAGAATTCGCCCCGGGTCGGGGCTCCTAGAGGCGGGCGGGCGACCGGGCGGGCGGGCGGCGGCGCGTCGCTTACGGAAGGTGCCGGGGCCGGGATCCCCCTCTCGGCCGGCGCCCGGGGCGGGGGGGGGGGGGGTCGGGTGGAATCGCGCGGGGGTCACCGGGGCCAAACGCGGCCCGGTGGAAAGAGCCCGGGCTTTGGAGTCGGGGGTCGGGGGTTCGAATGCCGGCTCTCCCTCTCGTCAGCCGTGCGACCGTGGGCGAGTCACTTCCCTGGGCGCCTCGGTTCCCTCATCTGGAAGACGGGGGTTAGGACCGGGAGCCTCGCGGGGGACGGCCCGATTACGCCGTGTCCACCCCGGCGCCCGGAACAGCGCTCCGCACGGAGTAAGCGCTTAGCAGACACCGACGTCGTTATAGATCGGCGGCGCGGCCCGGTTCGACGAGCGTGGGACGGGGAGGCAGGAGCTGCGGGTTCTAGTGCCGCTGCGCGATTGGCTCAGTGGAAAGAGCACGGGCTTGGGAGTCAGGGCTCATGAGTTCGAATCCCAGCCCGGCCACTTGTCGGCTGTGTGACCGTGGGCGGGTCACTTCACTTCTCTGGGCCTCAGTTCCCTCATCTGTCAAATGGGGATCAAGACTGTGAGCCCCACGTGGGACGACCTGATTCCCCTATGTCTACCCCAGCGCTTAGAACAGTGCTCGGCACCCGGTAAGCGCTTAACGGATACCAACGTTGTTATTATTAAGTCCTCTGGGCCTCGGTTTCCCCGTCAGCCGCCTCCCCCCTCCGGCCTGGATCCCTCTCCCCGTTGGCGTACGACAGATCTCCTCCAAGAGGCCCCTTCGTTTCCCTCCCCCACTCCTTCGTCTCCATCGCGGCTCGGCGGAAGGGGCCCGGGCGGGGGTCACGGGTTCGAATCCCGGCCCCGCCGCTCGTCGGCCGGGCGACCCCGGGCAAGTCGCCCCTCCGGGCCTCGGTCACCTCGTCTGGGAAATGGGGACTGAGACCGCGAGCCCCACGGGGGCCGACCCGATCGCCTCGTATCCGCCCCGGCGCTTAGAGCGGTGCTCTGCACGCAGTAGCCGCTTAACCTGTTAACGCTTCTCATTATAAACTGCGCATTTGGATCTTTAAGCGCTTGACAGTCGCCCCACCCTCGGCCCCACGGCACCCGGGTGCCTCCGCGGGATTTAACGCAGCGTCCGTCTCCCCGTCTAGACTGTAAACTCCCCGTGGGCGGGGAGAGTGTCTACTGGAGAAGCGGCGCGGCTCAGCGGGAGGAGCCCGGGCTTGGGAGCCGGAGGTCACGGGTTCGAATCGCCGCTCTGCCGCTCGCCAGCCGGGCGACCGTGGACGGGTCACTTCTCTGGGCCTCAGTTCCCTCACCTGGAAGATGGGGACCGACGGGGAGCCTCGCGTGGGGCGACCCGATGACCCCCGGATCTCCCCCGGCGCTTGGAACGGGGCTCTGCGCGTAGTGAGCGCTTAACAAATACCAACATGGCAGCGCGGCTCGGTGGAAAGAGCCCGGGCTGGGGAGTCGGAGGTCATGGGTTCGGATCCCGGCTCGGCCGCCCGTCGGCTGGGGGACTCTGGGCGCCTCACTTCACTTCTCGGTGCCTCATCTGTACAACGGGGACGAAGACCGTGAGCCCCACGTGGGACGACCCGATTCCCCTGTGCCTACCCCGGCGCTCCGAACGGCGCCCGGCACCTAGCGAGCGCTCAACAGACACCGGCACTATTACGACAGCGCTCCGTTCGCAGCAAGCGCTTAATAAATACGCTCACGGCTCCCTCCCTCTTAGCCGGGCCGTCCCGGGTGGGGAAGGGACCGTGTCCGATCCGATAGCCTCGTATCCGTTCCGGCCCGTGGTCTCAGAGCGGGATAAGTATCGGCGTTCTCGTCGGTTCTCCCTCGAAGGACGTCCCCGCCGAATCCTCCCCGTCACTCCGGTAGCCGGAGCCGCGGAGCCGTCGGGCCGCGGGCTGCGCGGGTCGTTATTCGGCCTCGCGCCCGGGACGGGGAAGAGAGTCCGTCGGGGAAGGGGACGGATGAGCAGAGGCGGCCCCGATCCGGGATTCCTCTCGATGGAGCTGCGGCTCTCCCGTTCCGCAAGTCATCGTGAGCCCCCGACCCGAAAGGAACAGCTGGGATCCGCGGGGAGCCCGTAGGAGGCTCGGTATGATATATTTAGTCGAGCGGACTAGCTGATAAGCTGAGGTGGAAAGCGATTCACAAAATCTACTACTTGGACATATGCTCTAGAAGATGTATAGATTTGGCAGTTATCCTCCCGGAGTCGACTTCTGGTTCAAACGAAAATAAGATCGTTACAGGCGTCGAGGCGCGGGAGACCGTCGGTTGTCATCAGATGGACGGAAGGAAGTGGCGCCGGGCACACGGCTTTTACGTTTTCCTTCGAAGATCTTAGGGCCGGGCGGCCTCGGAGAATTCACGGACCCAAACTTCATTTTTCCAATGCCGCATTCAGGTCCCTGCTTTGTTCGGGGTTTGTTTATTTTTTCTAAGCGTATTCACTCTGTGGAAAAGACGATCTGTACTCGGATTTTCGGTGGCGGCGGTCGACGATCCTCAACTCTTGCCGGCCGCTAAGGATGCGTGTGACATTTTTGAACGGTTTCCACTCCGTATGTTCGACTTCTGTGGGGCTTTGCAGCCAAATCTTCCAAAGAATGGAGACTTGGCAAACTGTTGAGCTGAATCACGGGTGTGGGGAGTTCAGGAAATAGAACTTTTCCATCTCGTGGGGGAAATTGGAAGGATCCCCAGCACCTGGTCTGTTGGGAATAAGTCAGTCGATAGTGGTTTCTTACGTGGGGATTGTGTGCCGGGCACCGTACTAGCTGTAGGAGATAGAATGATAGCCGGTCGACGTGCCCCTCGAGGAGTTTACGATCTAGACGGGAAAATGAATTAGAGAAAGTAAGAGAAGAGGCGGCCTGTTGGGCGTCGGGGGGCCAGGATCCAATCCCAACTCCCCCACCCGCCTGTCGCTGTCTTTCGGCAAGTCACCGCTCCGTCCCTGGGTTTCCTCATCCGTAAAATGGGGAGTCCGCACCCGTTCCCCTTCTTGGTCTGAAGCGGGGACTCTGGGACCCGATCATCTCGTTCCCGTCCCGGCGCACCGTACGGCGCTCTGCTCGTGGAAAATACTCAACGGAAACGCAGTTATTACCGTCATCAGTATCGTCGTTATTATCGATAAGTGGAAGGAGCCCGGGCTGGGGAGCCGGAGGGCGTGGGTTCTCATCCCGGACCCGCCGCTCGTGTGCTGTGTGACCTCGGGCGGGCCGCTCGACTCCTCGGTGCCTCGGCTCCCTCATCCGTCGAATGAGGACTTAAGACCGTAGGGCCCCACGGGGGACGGCCTGGTCAGATCACGGAAAGCGCTTAACGAATGCCGTTAATAGCGTCAATAAGTAATGCCTGACGTCTTGATTTGTCTGGCTGCCCCGTTCAGACGGTGAGCCCGCCGTTGGGCGGGGGTCGTCTCTGTCTGTTGCCGCGGCGTACATTCCGAGGGCCTAGTACAGCGCTCTGCACGCAGCGAGCGCTCGGTAAATACGATCGGATGAGAGCACGTACGGATTCTTGCACGCAGACGTATATATGCACGCGCGTATTACGGGGGTTGGCGAGTATCCAGATGCACAGGCGACGCGGAAGGGCTAAAACGGCGGTGGGGAGACGCAGAGTAGGGAAATGAGAAACTCGTCAGGGAAGGCCTCTCGGGAGGGGGGGGTCTCGGAAGGGCTCTGGAGATGAGGAGAGCGAGATCTCGGAAGGTTCCCGAAGGCGGGGAGGGCAGCGGCCTGCCGGACGTGAAGGGGGGAAAAGACGCGACAAAAACGCGCCCTCCCTCCTGCCCAACCCCGACGATCTCCCGCCACAAGCCAGCCCGCCCGCTTCGCTCCCCGACCCCAACCCCCGTACGGGGCCGCCGTCCCGTTTCTCCGTCGACACCCTCGCTCGCCTCCCCCCGACTGACCGGCGCGCTTCCCGTCTTCCGTTACCGTAGAATTCGTCAAGCGCCCCCGACGTGCCGAGCACCACCGTGCGGGGTTGATTTTACGGAGAGCGCGCCCGGCGGGGGCGGTTGGCGCGATGGAACCGTGGCCGGGTCGTTGCGGGCAGGGGGAGGGCGGATGGGGCGTTTGAGGAAGGAGTTACGTGTCTGGAACGTCTGGCGAGGGCGATGGGCGCGGGTGTCGATAAGGATGGAGGGGTCGTTCCGCCGGGCAGAGGAGAGGGCGGAGGTGGGACACGCGAGGGTGGCGTCGAAGCGGACGAGATCGGCCTGATCTCCGCCAGCAGCAGCGCCCCGTGGCTCGTGCACGAGAGGGAAGGAGGCGCACCGTGGAGGTGATCCGGGGCTGTGGGTCAGTGGGACGAGATGGACGAAGGGGTCGGGGAGCAAGTGGGTCGGGTTCGGGTGGGAAGGCGGGGTTGAGAACGTCAGTCTGGTCGGCGGGGGGCGGGGGGGGGGGGGAGTCGGTCGGGCGTGGAGGCCCGGCGGGGCGTGACGGGTCGAGAGGATCGGACGGGGTCGAGAGATGGGGAGCAAAGCGCGGATCGGTGGGGAGGGGGGCACGTGGGGGAGGGAGGGAGGGCAGGGAAGAAAGGTGTGGTCAGGTGGAGGGATTTCGGAGTCGGTGACGGTCGAGGTCGTCCAGTGGCGAGAGGTGATGATAAGAACAATAACGTCGGTGTCTGCTAAGCGCTCACTATGTGCCGAGCACCGTTCCGACCGCTGGGGGAGGCGGGGGAATCGGGTCGTCCCCCGCGGGGCTCACGGTCTTCATCCCCGGGTTCCAGATGAGGTGACCGAGGCACAGAGAAGTGAAGTCACCCCGCTGCCGAGCTGGGATTCGAACCCGCGACCCCCGACCCGCAAGCCCGCGCCCTTTCCACCGGGCCCCGCTGTCCGCGGTCCCACGGCTGACGAGGGCCGGGGCCCGGATTCGAACCCGTGACCCCGGACTCCCAAGCCCCGGGCTCTTGCCCCCGAGCCACGGTTGAACGGGAGACGGTGAGGAGCGGGGCGGGCGGCGGAAAGGGAGAAGGGAGGAGAGGTAGGAGGGGGCGGGGGCAGCCTCGGAGCCCAGGGCGAGCGGCGGTGAGATCGAGCGTGCGTTGGAGTCGGCGAGCGGGCGAGGTGGAGCTGACAAGTCCCCGGGGATCGGCGAAGAGATCGAGAGAGAGGGAACGTGGGGGGGGGGGGGGGATCAGAAGGGGTTCCGAAAGCTGGAGGCGGGACCTCGGGGGGCGTAGAGGCCGACGACGTGGGCTTCCAAGGAGGGGAAGGAGCGGGATGGGGGAGGCGCAGTGGCGCGACCGACGGAGACGATCCCCGCCCGACGACGGGCTCCCGGTCTAGATGGGGGAGCTAGTACTCGGCGCTCGCCAAATAGCGTTTTACGAAATAGAGAGAACCGCCCCGTTTCTAGCTGCCCCTCTGTCTGCCGCGGTTGTTTTCCGGATTTCTTGCGATATCGCCTGGGCGTTCCCTCCGCCGCTTCCGGAAGCCGTCCCCTCCGTCCCCTCCCGTCGGTCCTGGCCTTCCCCGCTCACGCCGGGCAGACGGCGCTCCCCCCCCTTGGCCTCCGCGACCTACCCGGCCGTTGGAATCCGCGTCGCTGGCCGGTAGAAGGATCCCGTCCTAGGACCTCAGCGTCGGGGATTGCGACTCGCCCCCGCGATGCCGCGTGCCATCCGGGGCGCTGAGGAGACCGTTCGGGGGGTTTGTCCCCCGTCTGAGAATCCCGGTCCTCCCCCCCACCGCGTCTTCAATTTGGTCAAACGACGTTGGTGACGGTAATCGACCTCAGGTTTCGGAGCGATTTGCCCTTGGACGCGCTGCCTCTTGAACCGTTTTCCGCCTCCTCGTGCACCGCCGTCTTGTTTTTCAGCGTGCCGCCCGGGAGGGAGAATTCCACGACCGCCTACCGTTTCCCGTTGCCGGTGGAGATCTCTCTTCGGCCGGACGGTTTCCCCCGTCCGGGCCGACGTATTCCTTTCGTCTCCTTCGGACTTAAATCAGTCCACCGCGGCCGACGGACTCCGCGAAGCCGTTACGGTCGTCTGCGCGTCTCCTCGGGTGTTGAGTTCTAGGGTCGGGATATCTGCCTGAAGCAACTCTTGAACGATCACCCCTAGGGTTTCGGCCGATGCCCGCGGCCGGAGTTGGAGGGGTTTCCCGGGAGACGTGATCCGACGACTGCCCCGAGGTTTCTCGGTGCGGCTTCCCAACGTGGCTGCGTGGAATTAGCGGAAAGGGTGCCTATCCTGTACCGCTTATATGGAAGAGCAGCCTGTTGTGGTGCGTCGAGCGCGGGTCTGGGGGTGAGGAGGTCGTGGGTTCTGATTCTGCGTGTGACCGCGGGCGGGTCACTTCTCCGTTGCCGCCCCCCGGAAGACGGGGATCGAGACGGTATCCGCCCCGCCGCTTAGGACGGTGCCCGGCACGTAGCAAGCCCTTAGCCGATGCCCCGATTATCATCATCGTCCCTTGGCGACGGGGAAACAAATCAAACCGCGGCTGTTGCGACCGGCCGCGGGGTCGCAGGGCGGACCCGGGGTCGCGACGCGTTTTCCGTCCCGGCCCCGTTTAGGAAGCAGTGGCCGGAGTCCCGATGGCGTCCGCAACCTCGAGGAGCCTTGGGGTTTTCGCTCGTCCGGCGGCGGCGGCGCCGTACTGGGGTCTGAGGCCTCGGTCCGGGATCAGGGGTTTCATTTACGGGTCGTGAGACGGCCCGGTCCTGATCTCCGGCCTTTGCCTGGAAGCAGGTGTCGGCGGTGGGATCTTGGAAACCCTTCGGCGTCCCCTGCGCCGCCTAAAAGTTTGCGTGCGCAGTTCAGGTGCCCGTCCGGACTGCTCGTTGATCTCAGCGGCGGTGGGCTCTTTCACTTCTCGTGGCTCGGCCTCTTCGGATGACCTCCCCGGTAGCTGGGGGGGGAGCGACGTGGCTCCTTCCTGTCGGGAGGCTTCCGCCGGGGCTCGTCTTCCACCGTGGCGGGTAGGTCGAGGCGAATGTCGCGGGGCCCGGGGATTCCGCGATGAGATGGAGGGCGTCTTGGCCTCTGGGGAAGCGCTGGTACGTCCCCCGTCACTTCTTTAGCGGTGGTCTGCGATAATAACGGCAATTCTGACTTAATACCAGCGCACGTCGGCTTCCCCTCGCCGGTTTCGTCGGCGACGTTTCCCGAGCTCTTACGGCGTGGGGAGGAACGAGCTGGTCCTTGGGAGAGGACAGTGGAGTCGGTAATAATCGTCGTAATCGTCGGTATTTGTTGAGCGCTTACTGCGTGCGGAGCGCCGTTCTAAGCGCTGGGGCAGATGCAGGGTCATCGGGTCGTCCCACGTGAGGCTCCCGGTCGTCATCCCCGTTTTCCAGATGAGGGAGCCGAGGCCCAGAGCAGTGACGTGACTCGCCCACGGTCACCCGGCTGACGAGCGGCGGAGCCGGGGGGTCGAACCCGTGACCCCCTGGCTCCGAAACCCGGCCTCTTTCCACCGAGAAACGCCGCTTCCCGACAGCTGCAACCGCAGCCGGGCCCTGTAGCGGGCGCTGGGGTGGATGCGAGCAAATCACGTTGGCCCCGGTCCCCGTTCCGCACCGGGCTCACCGTCTTAATCCCCGTTTTTCAGATGGGGTGCCCGAGGCACGGAGAGGTGACTCGCCCAAGGCCCTCTGTGGTATTTGAGAAGGAAGAGCGGGAAGAGCCCGGGCTTGGGCGTCGGAGGTCACGGGTTCGAGGCAGCTGTGTGACCGTGGGCGAGTCACTTCACTTCTCTGGGCCTCGGTTCCCTCATCTGGAAAACGGGGATGAAGACCCGGAACCCCTCAGCGGGACAACCGGCTTGCCTGGATCTCCCCCAGCGCTTAGAACGGCGCCCTGCACGTAGCGAGCGCTTAACAGATACCAACGTTATCATCGTCATTATTTGTAAAGCGCTTACTACGCGCCGAGCACTTTACTAAGCTCCGGGATGAGCACAGGGCGACGGGGTTGAACGCGGTCCCCGGCTCGCAGTCTTCGTCCCCAGTCTCCCGATGAGGCCCGGAGAAGTGACCCGTCCGAGGTCACGGGGGGGGGGGGGGGGGGGGGGGATGAGCGACGGAGCCGGGATCAGAACCCCTGACCTTGGGGATCCCAGACCCGCGTTCCACCCGTCGGGCTCCGTCGCTCCACCGCTTGTGCCTGACCTGCGTGATTTCCCGTTACGGGGCAGGCATTCCTTTCTTCCGTTAGGGACGCGGGGTCTCGTCGGGGCGGGACTCCCTCCTGCCGCGCGGAGACGTTGATTTCGGAGACCCCGCGGCCTCCAAGCCGCGTCGGGAGCCGTGGGTCGCCACGGGCGGCGCGATTAGTGGCGGCTCGGTGGACGGCGCCGCGGAGAAGTGCGCGCCGAGGCGTCTCGTCGCGAGGCGGGATTCCTTGTTTCCGCAAGGCTCCGCGAGAAGGAGAGGCAACGTGGCCTAGTGCGTCGAGAGGGATCTGGGTTCCAATCCCGGCCGCCCCGTGACCTCGGTCAAGTCACCTGGCTTCCCTGGGCCTCAACGGGAGATCGGGGGTGAAGGGTGCGAGACGGGGGCTGTGTTGGACGCGATCGTCTTAGCGAAGTGCCCGGCACGTAGTAGGCGCTTAACCAATATAACGACGTCGGTATTTGTTAAGCGCTTACTATGTGCCGAGCACCGTTCTAGGCGCCGGGGGAGAGACGGGGTCGTCGGGTCGACCCACGCGGGGCTCGCGGTCGGTCCCCATTTTCCAGATGGGGTAACCGAGGCACAGAGAAGCGACGCGACTTGCCCACAGTCGCACGGCTGACAAGTGGCGGGTGTCAAATCTCTGCGATAACAGACATCACCATTAGTATTATCGTCTGTACGAAGAGAGAGCATTCCGTCGTCTGGGTTGCTTGAGGGCCTTCCGTTATTCCTCGCGGCTCCGTTGTCCGTGTCAACCTGGAATACAATTTACCGGTTGGCCGATCCGGGGCTCCGCTCATGGCGGCGGCGGCGATCAGTCCATCAGTCGGTCGGAGGTGCTTACTGAGCGCTCGAGAGAGCACGACGAAGTGGGGGGGGGGGGTTCCTAATCCCTGCCCCGCGGAGACAGATAAGAGAAGCAGCGTGGCTCGGTGGAAAGAGCCCGGGCCTGGGAGTCGGAGGTCACGGGTTCGACTCCCGGCTCCGCCGCCCGTCAGCCGTGGGACCGTGGGCGAGTCGCTCCGCTCCCCCGGGGCCTCGGTTCCCTCGTCTGGAAGACGGGGATTGACCGTGAGCCTCACGTGGGACGACCCGACGAGCCCGTTCTCTCCCCCGGCGCTTAGAACGGCACAGGGTAAGCGCTTACCGCCCAAATACCAACGTTATCGTCCCGGCTCTGCCGCTCGTCAGCCGACTGCGGGCGAGTCGCTTCACTCCCCTGGGCCTCAGTTACCCCGTCCGGAAAATGGGGATGAAGACCGGGAGCCTCGCGTGGGACGACCTGATGACCCCGTATCTCCTCCAGGGCTCTGCGCAGAGCGGGCGCTTCGCAGATACCGACGTTATCGTCACTGAAGCGAATTGCCGACGCATAGGGGACCGTGGGCGAGTCGCTTCACTTCTCTGGGCCTCGGTGACCTCCTCTGGAAAATGGGGGTTAACTGGGAGCCTCACGTGGGACAACCTGATCGCCCTGCATCTCCCCCAGCGCTTAGAACGGTGCCCTGCACGTGGCAAGCGCTTAACAGATACCCACGTTATCATCATCCTTAAGGTTCCTTTGACGCGCTGCATTATTCTCGGTGAGATCCCGCCGCTGAGCGCGCGTTTGGTGGGAGAAGATGGCGCCAGGACGTGAGCTTGGTACGTATTCCCCGAGAGGAAGTAGACCGCTCCTCTGTAGTTTGCTGATAACGCGTCATTTTAGACGTCTTCCCCGTCTGAGACCGGAGCATCGACGTCTCCGGGCTTTTAGCCCGGACAGATTTGCCTCTGGGCGCCTTCCCCGGTGACGGAACTCGCTAGACCTCATCCAGCCCGTCGTTTGTTGTCAAGGGAGCCCCTCCCATCCGGTGCCCGGTTCTTCCCCGGATCTCTCAAAGAGCTAAGCGCCTTCTTGTCCGGGGAGAAGAGAGGTGCTCGGACACCCCGTCTCCGAGGCTCGTTCTACGGGAGAGTTCTCCCCGCACCGAAGGCGCGTTGCGCTAACCGCCCGCGTTTTCCGAAACGCCGTCCTTCGGGAGAGCTCGAGATCCCCCGCGACGTCCAGCCGGAGTCAGCGGGCGGGATCCACCGCCAGGTCGAGTCTGCCCGAGCGGGGTGGCGAACGGTGGCGGGGCGAGGGAAAGGAATCCACAGCTTGGGTCATCAGTTCCCTTTCCCACCTGGTTCGCGAGAGATGGCGGCGCGTGGTCATATATAAACTCTAAGGAGGTGTTAACGTTTTTCTCTAGCATTTAAAAGGTCACGTGCCGCTGCGTGAGACAAATAAATCGTGATTCACCACCGCCGCCAAGTTGCAGTCAGTTATATAAATGGCCGGGGAAGCGCTAAATCCGTCACCGCGCGTTCCGACCGTTTAACAGCCGGGATGGGGTCGGAAAGAAAGGCCGGCTCGAGAAGGAACCGGAGTTCAGAGGCGGATGCCGTTAGCGAGATCGACGGGCCGCGGGAGGGGCCCGCCGTTCAGTCCCTTCCGGTGACCCCGGCGGAAGCCGTCGTTCCGAAGGAAGGGTTCGGTGGTAATCAGGGCGGAGAGCGCGCAAGTCTGCTCCGTGGGAACGGAGAAGAGTGGATTTCTCGGCTCTACGGCTGCACGGCGAAGAAGGCTCCTTCCGGTCTCAAAGCGGCTCCTTTCGGCGGACCGGGTTCTCCCGGCCCGCGGTGGCGGTTTGAGTAATGATAATAGTAACGTCGGTATTGGTTAAGCGCTTACCGTGCGCGGAGCACCGTTCTGAGCGCGGGGGGGGGGATCCGGGGTCATCGGGTTGTCCCCGGTTAATCCCCCTTTTCCGCACGAGGGACCAGAGAAGTGAAGTGACCCGCCACAGCGGACGGGTGGCGGAGCCGGGGTTCGAACCCATGACCTCCGACGCCCAAGCCCCGGCTCTTTCCGCCGCGCCGCGCACCTCTTTCTGTTTCTGACGCGAGATCTCTCCTCTCCGTCAGGCTCCCCAGCCGGCGTTTCTTTAAATCCCATTCCCTCCCTAGCTCAGGAGCCCCGTGGGGGACGTGGATTGTGTCCAGCCTGACAGCGTTGTATCCGCGTCGGGGTTTAGCGCCGTGTCTGGCACATGCAGGTGCTTAGCAGATATTCACTCATTCATTCAACAGTATCTGTTGAGCGCTCACGATGTGCAGAGCACCGTGCCAAGCGCTCGGAACGGCCAGATCGGTAACGGGTAGAGACGCCCTCCGACGGGCTCACGGTCGAATCGGGGGGAGACGGCCGGACGAGGACCGTGGCGATAAATAGGATCGATAGTAACGATGATAGCAGATCAACGTCCGCTGCGCCGTACGCCGTGGCGAGCGGCGCGGCTTTTCCGTCGGACGTCTCCTCCGACCTCCTCCTGCTCAGGCCCTGACCTGGAACGTCTCCCCTTCCGATAATGTTGGTATTTGTTGAGCGCTCACTCTGCGCAGGGCACCGTTCTAAGCGCCGGGGGGAGGTACGGGGCCGTCGGGTCGTCCCAGGCGGGGCTCGCGGTTAGTCCCCATTTTCCGGACGAGGGAACCGAGGCACAGAGGAAGGGAAGCGACTCGCCCACGGTCACACGGCCGACGGGCGGCGGAGCCGGGAGTCGAACCCGCGACCTCTGACTCCGAAGCCCGGGCTCCTTCCGCTGAGCCGCGCTGCTCCCAAGCGTCGTCGGGAAGTCTCGCCCCGCCGATTCCCCCGGGCCGAAAGGATATTTCGGACACGAATTGCGCTCTGGTCACCTCCTTCCCGGGCGCTTCTCTGAGCCCCGGGGTAGATCAGAGAAGCGGCGTGGCTCGGTGGCAAGAGCCCGGGAGTCGGGGGTCCTGGGTTCTAATCCCGGCCCCGCCGCTCGTCAGCTGGGCGACCTCGGGTGAGTCGCTTCACCGCGCTGGGCCGCAGACACCTCATCTGGCAAAGCGGGATGGAGCCCGGGAGCCCTGCGTGGCACAGCCTGATGACCTTGCCCGGCGCCTGGAACAGTGTCGGGCACATAGTAAGCGCTTAACGGATAGCAGCATTATCGTTGTGCGCGTTGATCCGCTTGGACACGGCCCCCGTCTCGCCTGGCGACCTGGAGGGAGCCCGGGCCCGGGAATCAGAAGGTGGTGGAGAAGCGGCGTGGCTCGGTGGAAAGAGCCCGGGCTTGAGAGTCGGGGGTCGTGGGGTCGAATGCCGGCTGGGCCTGTCAGCTGGGTGACTGCGGGCGAGTCACTTCCCTTCTCTGGGCCTCGGTCGCCTCGTCTGTAAAACGGGGATGAAGACCGATCCCCCCGCATCTACCCCGGCGCTCAGAGTAAGCGGTGCTGGGCGCAGGGTAAGCGCTTAACCGGTGCCGCCATTATCGCCGCTATTGTTCTAATCCCGGCTCCCCCACGTGTCTGCCGCGTGGCCTCGGGCCAACCGCTCCGTGTCCCTGTGCCTCCGTCGCCTCAGCCGTAAAACGGGGACCAAGACCGTGAGCCCCGGGCGGGGGGCGGGGACCGTGTCCGACCCGAATCCCCCAGGATGTGAATCGTTCCTTCGCGGACGGACCCTACTGGCGAGAGTTAGCGGTGGCCCGTCGGGCGTCCCTCTGGCGGATTCGGATCGAGAGAGGGATTTCCAGTTCAGACCAAGGAGGCGCAGAGGGTTGGCTTCGGTTCGCTACCGCGCCAAGGACGTGGCCAGTCGACCGGTGGTATCTGTCCAGCGCGGACTCTACGCAGAGCACTGTGCCGCGGGCTTGGGAGGGCGCGTCCCCTGCCCGCGGTGAGCTTACGGTCCACGGGGCCGAGCGGATATCGTCGCGATCCCGGATCTTGGGGTCTGCCTGCGGTGGAGGCCGAGGAGAAGCGCCGGGGCGGCGGGAAGATACGCGCGGTCTTGGGAAGGGGCGGAAGATCCTGGATTGGGCCGATGGGCCGCGAGAAGCGGCGCGGCTCAGTGGAAAGAGCGCGGGCTCGGGAGTCGGGGGGGGGGGTGTCACGGGTTCGAGTCCCGGCTCCGCCGCTCGTCAGCTGTGTGACTGTGGGCGAGTCGCCTCGCGTCTCCGGGCCTCAGTTCCCTCATCTGGAAAATGGGGATTAAGACTGTGAGCCTCATGCGGGGCAACCGGATGACCCCGTATCTACCCCAGCGCTTAGAACAGTGCTCTGCGCGTGCTAAGCGCTTAAATACCGACGTCATCATTAGTCCCCGGTGACCTCTCCGCCCCCCGGGGAGACGCCTTGGCTTCGGCGATGGGGCGTGCGGGAACTTCGGGGGCAGTGAGAAGGGTCCCGTCCCCCCCCCCCCCCGTCCCGCGGTAGAAGAACGGGCAAACGGGAGGACCTGAAGACCCGACGGAGGCCGACCGGGCTGCGGGAGCTCCCGGCGGGACCCCGGGGGGCTGTTCTGGCCGGGATTTCCGTCCGAAACGTCCCTACCGTCGCAAGATAACGCGGAGCCGGTGCGAGCCAGCCTCCGTGCTTAGCCGGCCGGCAGCGGTGGGCTCCGGGCAGTGCCGTTTCGGGGTTGCCGCTGCCGCCGTAGGTGCGTCCTAGACCTCCCCCGCAGACGCCTCCCAACTGGGACCTCCGGGAGCGTTCTCGGAAGCCAGACGTGCCGCCCCCTCGAAATACTCCCGCCCAAAGGCGCCGCGATCGCGGATCGTTCAGGGACGTCCGACCCTCTTTTGAAGGCCGGAAGCCTCGAGAGATTTTTTTTTTTTCCCTTTACAGAATTTCACCGGCGCCGCCAGATGTAGGGAGGATCGAAGCCGGCTTTCCTTTCTCTTCAGCCAGGTGGTTTCTGGGGGGGGGGGGGGGGCGGTCCTCAACGCTCAGACGGCGTTTTGGATCCTTATCGGTAAAGCGGGCGTGCTGTCTCTCCTCCCCTCCCCTATCGCTACCCACGCGTTGGCATCGGCTTGGTTGCCTTGGTACCTGTTCCCGAAGGATGTCGGCGGTGGGATTCGGCTATTTAAATGGCGTGACTTGTCATCTAAAAGCGGAAGTCGTTAGCACGACGCCGTTCGGTTAGCGGTATCTCCAAGACCGTCGGAAAGGGTTTCTCGTTTTCTCGTTTCACTTCTGACGTTGACTTATTCTACCGTTCACGTCCGGTTGCGTTTCCGGGGTGGAGGAGGGCAGACCTGGACTTCGGGTCTCAAAGACCGGTAAACCGAGGGCAGGGTAGAATTCCCAGCCTCCCAGTTCAGCGGAGAATAAGCACTGCCTAACGCCCGTCCGGCCGACCCCGTGGGAAGGGATGACCGGATGTTTATGGTTTCGAGAGCTGTGTCTCGAGATTCCCTCCGGGTTCTTCGGCGACTCTTCCCGTCGTCCTCCGTCGTGATACCGGAATCGTTGAAATTTGCGGCGCAGCATGGGCGGTCTAGAAGCGCTGCTCTTGAAAATCGGAAGCCGGCGCTCGGGAGGGCGATTCCGAATCCGGCGTCTGGTTGGTTATCGCCAGCGGGCAGCTCCGGTCGCAGCCGCGGCAACGGGCGATTCCCCCTCACCCTCCCACCCAGCTGAATCAACTTTCAGCCGGAAGGCTCCGCGGGTCAGAACGTAGCGGAGGATCTCCGCCCGTTCCCTCGTTGGCTTCTCCGCGATTGCGGAGAAGAAAGAGCAGATCAATTACTTGAAGTCATCCCTCCGTTAACTTGGAGGGAGGTGTCGGAGGAAAAACCGACGGCCGTGTGCGCGCGTGTGATATTCCAAGGGAAAAGAATACATTCCTCTCGTCTGTCGGGTAACCGGATTGGCTTTTAAAGATGTATTTACCTAGAGAGTGTGGAATTGGCGTGAGCCGGGAAGTTGCTATTTTGGCACCGAGTGACACAGCGTTGGGAGGACAGGGTGACATTGACTTAAGAATGGCGCTCTGCATGCCGATGAAGAGGCGCGGCGGGAGGCCGGGGCGCTCTCGGGCGAGTTTCGAGGGACGTGGAGCGGGTTTGTCGCGCGTCCCTTGGTCCCGGTAGATCGACTCCGTCAGTCCGTCGGAATCGCAAGAGAAGCTGGTGTCTTCGGGAGCCAATCCTTTCTGCCGTTGCATCTCCCGCTCCCTTCTTACCCCTCCTCCAGCCCGGGCCCTTCGCCGTCTTCCTTTTTGCAGCCAGCAGCTGCGCCATATGCATCCTAACCCCAGCCAGCGTTCCTTCCTCAAGCCCGACTCCGTAGAGCCTTTCGGGGGCCGGAAATGGACGAGGGAGCGTTGGGAAATAGCTGAACGCTGGGCCGGCTCGTTCCTGAGGGAGGAAAGCGCCAGACCTCCGGTCGAGCTTTAAATCTGCTACGGGCTGAGCAGAGGAGCGCTCTCTGGTAGGAAACCATTTCATTTTAGGGAGCCTCGTTTTATTTGGTTAGGAGGGTTCCTCATCGGTGAACGGAGAGCGGTCTCGGAAGGGATTCGGACTTAAAATGTAATCGTCCGTCATTGAAACGTATCTGGGACTGCCTCCGAGTGCAGGCTTTTGAACTGAAGCGGCGGGCCTTTCGTTCTCGGACCGCCTCTGCGACCGGCAAAATGGCGGCCTCCCGAGGCAGTCCCCGAAGGCTAAAGAGATGGTGAAAAGATGACAGGTATTTCTCCGTTACGTTTGCCACGTGTGAAATATCCCCGTAGAATTTGGAGGGGACCATTTTCCCGTTCAAGGTGTGAAATTCTGAAAGATTCATCGAGAAATTACAGAGGAATTAAAAAATCCGGCGCAACCCCCTCGGGGGAGCGTGCGTCTCTAAGACGTAGATTTCAAAAAGAGTGAAACACGGCGAAAGCGTCATCGTGTACTTGTTGTTTACATTAGTCTGTTGAACCGTTCGAAGGTTGTCGGGGGGGGGGGGGGATAAATTTCATCCGGTTTGAAATTGACCCGTCCACCAACCGACGTATTTATTGGTACGACGTACTAGGGAAAATACGACAGAAGCCGAAGGCACAGTCTTCTCCTCGGGGAGCTTAGCGCGTAACGGGGAGGGAGACGAAAGATATTTGCAAGTAATAAGAAGCAGAGGAAGAACAATGGCATTTACTGAACGCTTAGGATGTGCAGAGCGCTGTACTAAGCGCTCGGAATGGACACTTGGGCAACAGATAGAGAATCCCTGCCCAATGACGGGCGCGCGGTCTAGTCGACTGTAACAGGTGATAGGATGAGACCGCAGAATTAATAATAATAATAATAATAATGGAAATGTCGGCATTTGTTAAGCGCTTACTATGTGCAGCGCACCGTTCTAAGCGCCGGGGGAGATCCAGGGTCATCAGGTTGTCCCACGTGAGGCTCCCAGTTAATCCCCATTTTCCAGATGAGGGCACTGAGGCCCAGTGAAGTGAAGCGACTCGCCCACGGTCCCACAGCCGCCAAGTGGCAGAGCCGGGAGTCGAACCCATGACCTCTGACTCCCAAGCCGGGGCTCCTGCCACTGAGCCACGCCGCTTCCAATCAATACGTACGCTACCGTACAAGAAATCCTAGGACTAGCCGTGCTCAATCGATCGTATCTATTGAGCGCTTACTGTGTGCCGGGCACTGTACTGATGGCTCGGGAGAGTACGATATAACAGTTGGGGGACCAACTCCCCGAGAAGTTTGCAGCCTAGAACCCTAACGAGTGCGTTCCTGAAAATTGATGTTAAGTTATGGAGGGCATGGGGTGTTGGGAGAAAGGGCCCCAGACCATACGGGCGGGGGCGGACGGGTCGTATGGCGCGTCGCAGGCACAGTGGGTGGGTTCGGAGGGCGTAGCTTAGTGAGGGAGAGGGACAACCTGGCGAAGTTTTATCCAAAGAAACCGTCCTTGCCCCTGAAACTGGGCCCGGGAGGGCGGCAACCGACGTCCTCCGACTAAATGCCTCCTTCGTAAATGCCCCAGACTGCGCGACCGTTCCCCGTACGGGCAGGCTTCACCCCACACGCGTCGCTCGGGCATCCGTAGATTTTCCTTTGGCTGCTCGGTCCATTTAACCGCGGAGGCCATTTTCAGCGGAGCGCCCGATCTTCGCCTCAGACGCTCGCCACCGAGGTCTGCGGGTGGGAAGTGGGGCCGGAGTTCGGAGAGGGCCGGGAGGGCAACGCCGAGGCCCTCCCCCTCCCCTTGACGTTAGCGGTCGGTATCGTATCCCGCCACCGTGGTCCCACCCCCGATGTGCTCTTCTCATCTCCCTCCTTCCCTCCTCCTGGGCAGACTCCACCGTCAGGGGCGTCGCCGTCGGCCTCGACGTCCCTGAATCGCCCACCCCGCCCCACCGGCCGCCTCTCTCCTCCCGCCCTTCGACTCTGCGGCCTCCCTGCTGCGCCCCGTCGCCTAGCCACCCGCCAGCACGCTGCATTTCACTCCCCCTTCGTTGCCCGTTTTCCCGTCCGTCCTTCGGGAGCCGCGACAGGAAAGCTCTAATTGAAAATCCGTTGCCCCCGCGGGAGGAGGGAGGGAGAGATCAGTCTGTAAGCACTGGTCCCCAGGCCCGGTTCAACTCAGCTGCATTCTTAAGAAATCCCGCCAGACACCTTCACTTCTCTGTGCCTCAGTTACCTCATCTGCAAAATGGGGATTAAGACCTCACGTGGGGCGACCCGATGACCGCGTATCTCCCCCCAGCGCTTAGGACGGTGCTGTGCACATAGTGAGCGCTTAACAAATGCCAACATTATTAGCATTGCTTGTCAAGTGCTCACCGTGTGTCCAGCACTGGTCGAAGAGCTGGGGTCGAGGCAGGTTAATCAGTCCGAGGCAACCCCCGAAACACCTGGGGCTCGGGGTCTGAGCCGTCTGTCGGTGGTATCTATCGGGCACTACCGTGTGCAGAGGACTGTACGAAGCGCTTAGCACGTCCCCTGCCCGTAACGCGCTTACAGTCTGGATCTAAGTACGGGGGGAGGACGGGTATTGAATCCCCATTTTACAGGTGATAGGAAAGAGGGGAGTGAGGTGACGTGCCCAAGGTGCATTCATCGCCGTGCCCAGTACCGCGCTCGTGCACCCAAACCATTTCTTGGGCAGGATCCAACCACCGTTCTCATCCCTCCGTCGTATGACGATGATAATGTTGGTATCTGTTAGGCGCTTACTATGTGCAGAGCAGCGTTCTAAGCGCTGGGAGGGGATACGGGGCCATCAGGTGGTCCCACGTGAGGCTCACGGTCTTCATCCCCATTTTCCAGGTGAGGGAACCGAGGCCCAGAGAGGTGAAGTGACTTAATGTTGATATCTGTTAAGCGCTCACTGTGTGCCGAGCGCCGTTCTGAGCGCTGGGGGAGACGCGGGGTGATCAGGTCGTCCCACGGGAGGCTCACGGTGAATCCCCATTTTCCGGATGAGGGGACCGAGGGCCGGAGAAGTGAAGTGACTCGCCCACGGTCCCACGGCTGCCAAGGGGCGGAGTCGCCAGTCGTTCCGGAAGGTGGCGGCTGATGAGGTCCCACTTCTTTGGATATCGGCCCCAGCTCAGAGCGGACATGATAATAATAATGCCGGTATCCGTTAAGCGCTCACTACGTGCAGAGCACCGTTCCCAGCGCCGGGGGAGGTACGGGGTGATCGGGTCGGCCCGCGTGAGGCTCGCAGTCTCTAATCCCCATTTTACAGACGAGGTCACTGAGGCACAGACATCCCCACTGCAGACTGACTGTGTCCCTGCCCTGTTTCGGTCTCAGCCAGTCTCAGAAGGGCTGCCTTGGGTTCAACGATTCATTCGGTCGTGTTTATCAGGCGCTCGCTGGGTGCCGAACACTGTACTGGGCACTTGGGAAAGTACGGCCCAGCGGTCCCTGCCCGCGGTGAGCTCACGGTCTGTGGCGGGGGCGGGAGGAGACAGACGTCGATACGGATAAACGGACGGCAAAAATAAACAATAATGACGGCATCCGTTCAGCGCTCACTGTGTGCAGAGCGCCGTTCCGAGCGCCGGGGAGGATACGCGTGGGGCTCACGGTCCTCGTCCCCGTCTTCCAGAGGAGGGAGCTGAGGCGCAGAGAAGCGAGGTCACCCAGGGGACGAGCGGCTGAGCCGGGATTCGAACCCACGCCCTCTGACTCCCGAGCCCGGGCTCCTTCCACCGGGCCGCGCCGCTTCTCTAAATAAGACTACGGATATATGCGTGAGAGCTGTGCGGCGGGAAGAGTAAAAAGTCAGGGGGATGCGGAAGGGAGTGGGAGAGGAGGAGAAGTGGGGTTTTAGTCCGGGAGATCTCGGAAGGGATCCGCGTTCGGCGAGGCTCCGGACGGGCGGGCGAGGAGAACGATCGCCGGATTTGAGGAAAGAGGGCGTCCCGGGCCGGGGCAGGACGTGGGCCGGGGTCGGCGGCGAGGCTGGAGAGACCGAGGCGCGGGGAGGAGGCGAGCGGAGGGTGCGGGCCGGGTTGTAGGAGAGAAGCGACGGGAGGTGGGAGGCGGCGAGGTGATGGAGAGCTTTAAAGCCAACGGGGAGGAGTCTTTGTTCGAGACGGGGGCGGGTGGGCGGCCGCCGGAGATCTCTGAGGAGGGGAGCGACGTCTCCCCGACGTTCCCGCGGAGAGACGACGCGGTCAGCGGCGTGAAGTATGGACCGGCGCCGGGAGGGGCGGGAGGTCGGCAAGGAGGCCCGGGTGACTGACGTGGTAGGAATTTGGATGGGAGGAGAGGGCGGATTTTAGCCGTTGGGGGAAAGCGGGACGGACAGGATTTGGTGAGGGATTGACTGTGTGGGTTGAATGAGAGAGAGGAGTGAAGGATAACGCCAAGCCCGCTGAGAGGGGAAGGAGGTGGTCTGTCTGCAGTGCCAGGAGAGCCCGGGAGAGTGGGGTTTGGGTGGGAAGATGAGGACGTGATGAGCTGGAGGTGACGGGAGGACGTCCAAGTTGAGATGTCTAGAAGGCAGGAGGAGACGGGAGCGAAGCACGAGAAGCAGCGTGGCTCAGTGGAAAGAGCCCGGGCTTGGGCGGCAGAGGCCGTGGGTTCTAATCGCGGCTGTGTGACCTGGGGCCTCAGCCGGAAAGCGGGGATGAAGACCGTGAGCCCTACGGGGGACCCCCCCGACCACCTTGCGTCTACCCGAGAACGGCGCCTGGAACATAGTGATGATACTAATAAGGTTGGTATCTGTTAAGCGCTCGCTACGTGCAGAGCACCGTTCTAAGCGCCGGGGGAGACACGGGGTCATCGGGCCGTCCCGCGTGAGGGCCCCCGGTTAATCCCCGTTTTACGGACGAGGTCGCCGAGGCACAGTTACCTCAACAGGTAGCTCGGTAACGGGCGCTTAACCAGTACCGACGTGATTATTATCTATCGCTACCCTATTTACCATTACCCTCTTTATTCGCTACCCTATCCATTTCGTCCATTACCCTATTTATTTTGTTAATGAAACGTACACCGCCTCGATTCCGTTTATTTGCCGTTGTTTTAATGAGACGTTCGTCCCCTCGATTCTGTGTATCGCCATTGTTCTCGTCCGTCCGTCTCCCCCGATTCGACCGGAAACCCCGTCCGAGGGCAGGGACCGTCTCTACCTGTTACCGACTTGTCCGTTCCAGGCGCTTAGTCCGGTGCTCTGCGCGTAGTAAGCGCTCAATAAATGCTATTGAACGAATGAACGGAGGTGAGCCTTGGGAGAGGGAGATCGGGGAGGATCCGCGTAGAGAGGGGAGTTGAAGCTGTGGGAGCGAATGAGGGGATGGGGAAGAGAAGGGGCCCGAGAACCGAACTTTGAGGAACCCCCCACATCTCCTCATCTCCGGGGGGCGGAGGAGGAGCCGCCGCGAAGGAGACGGCCGCCGCGTCCCTAGGGTCTCCTTCAGCTTAGCCGCACGGACCGTTGTCGGTCACGGCCGTCGGGAGCGAGAGTTCTTCCAGGATCCCGGAACGGCAGGCGGACCCTTGCTGAGAAGAAATTCCGGATGGGGGACTACGACTGGGAGTGGCTTGGAAAACTGGAGCTCGGAGACCTGTCCTCGGAGGCCTTTCTCCGTCTCCTCTATCTCACCGCCGACCTCTCGTCCGCGTCCTGCCTCCGGCCTGGAACGTCCTCCGGCGAGGCGACGACTCTCCCCTTTCTTCAAAAGCCTTCCGCGACTCAGCCTCCGTTTCCTCTCCTCCCTCTCCCGTCCTCCCGATTCACTGCCTTTATTCACCGCTGCCTCCGCCAGCCCCCCCCCCCGCCCTCCGTGATTGATTTATCGTTATTCGGGTCTGTCTTCCCCTCGAGACCCGCCGTGGGCGGGGAATCACGCTCTTCCAGCTCCGTTATACTCCCCCACATGCTCGGTAGAGCGCCCCGCACGCAGTAGACGCGTACTAAATACGATTTACCCATCGAGTCCCGGGCGCCTCCTAGGTTTTGCTTCCTTCTCAGAAAGTCACGGTGGGGAGCTGAATTAGGTGGGCCGTGCGGCACGTCGTTCCCCTGGCCCCAGTTGGAAATACCTCGGTGTTGAATTCGTCGCTGGCTTGTTCCGTGGGCAACGTAGTACTTTCTTGTTCGGTAACTTGCTTCCTTAGCCGTGTGTCGTATTTTTAACCTGAACCAGTTGGGTTGCCCAGAATGAAGGAAATACACTCGTGATGTCACCGTCCTCACCCGCAATCCCAGACTGATACCTAACCTCTGTTTCGTTCCGGTATTTAAGGTTGATGTTTCTTCCATAGCTCTTTAAGGCCCGCTCGGCGTATTGAATAGCTTTAATTTTCGCAGTCAGAGGTCGGTTTTAAGTGGTTAGAGCCGCACCCCATGATGCAGCCGTAATCCGGTCCTCAAACGTGGGTGTATTTTCATCGGCGGTACCGTGGGGAACGCTCCCCCCGACACACGCACGTTTTCTCAGGTGAAATCGAGACACCGGCCTCCAGCCGGGGTCTGGGGAGGGGCCGGAGAGGCGGGGCCGGGAGAGGAATTAAATGCCGTGCAGTGACCGAACGTAACGTCGAGCGCGATCTTCGCATCCCGGGCCGGGCGTCTCTGGGTTTGCCGGGCTGTAGTCGCGTGGAACTAGGGATTATCCTGAACTGCGCTTTTGCACGGGTGCACAGGCTTCTGGAAACGCGAGCGGGAAGGTGGAATCTCCGCCGTAAGATCGCGGCGGCACCTTTTTGGCTTTTTCCGCTGCGTGACGTTTCACCGTGCCCTGTCGTTCTTAAACCTGAAAATCTCAGGGGCTCAAAGATCTGATGATTTTGTTCTTCAGGAAGTCGTTTCCCCCGTTCTCAGTGCACGTCCCCGGAATGTTTTTATTCGCGGGGTAGGTGTGAATATGATTCCGTAGCATTCGAACCGGACAATTCATTGACTTCATTCGCGCGGATAGACTCTGTGTTCCCGTCGCTCACAGTTCTTAATTAGTATACACTTTATGCGGCATAATATCCTTCCTCGTGCCGTCCTCTCTCTGTCTCTACAGAGAGCGTAACACGCGGCACCAAAGTAATAAAACTCTAAGCTCTGGGGTGTAAAGCAAAGCTGAAACAAGCCGGTTTTACATATAACCTAAGTTTAGGTTCGGCGGGCCACGCTGATCCCTTTCTTAGTCTGTAATAAAATTGGATTCGAGGGTATTTATATCCAAATAACGAAATCAAATTAAGTTCCTCTCTCCCTCTCACGCGAAGAAGTACCGAGGAATATATTACTCCGAGCAGTGGACGTTTAAGTACTCGTCCTTAATGTAATGGATCCAAATGTACTCTTTTGGCGATAGAATCTCCTTCGACCCTGTCGATGGGGTCTGGTCTCGAGGGCTGTTGTCACGGGACGAGGTTTCTCGGGTTAGGCGATAGTAGCGAAAACCAGAGAACCGACCTGATCTCCGTCAGGAGTTGTCGCTTTGCGGGAAGATTTTATTCGTCCAGTTTCCTTGGAGACAGCGGCGAACGTGGAGGAGGTTAATTATGCTTTCGGCATAATACGTGCTTCGTGAATGGGATAGAGAAAAGTGGGCCCTCGGAGTTCTCCACTTTGCTGTACTTTAATGGTACAGCTATTTTACGTTGCCGGCGAATCTCCCCCCTCAAGATCTCAAAACACAGCGCACGCAGCTTCCGAGAAGCCTGCAGATTTACCGGGCTTGAGACGGTGACGCCGTGGTTTGCGTGTCGTTGGGAATCCTCCATTACGAGAAGTCGGCCACTGGCCCGCGGCGTGACCTTGGGCGAGTCACCTAACTTCTCCGTCTTCCGTGAGTTGCAGGTGGGACGGGGACTGCGTCCGGTGTAATTGACTTGTATCGCCCCCCCCCCCCCCCCCGCGCTTCGAACAGGGCTTGACGCCCAGTAAGTGCTCGACAGACACCGTTGTGATTATCGTTATCGATAATAACGGTGATAATGATAAGATCCAGGTTTCAAGACTTAATTCTGGGCCTCCTCTGCCCCCCCCCCCCCCCCCCGGCTCGTCTCAGTCATCCCTCTGACGCCACCCCCAGAGATACGAAATCGTGGGTGATGGGTTTTCGGGCGGTATAGAGACCAGGGAGGGAGAGACTGTTTCCAGTGTGAAATGAGAAGAAACACCTGCTGCTGGCATTTTTTTCCCCGCTTTTGGCGTCGTCGATGTCAATGGTAATACGCGCTCTTTTGCGACTGCTTAAATGAGAAAGATCGACTGATGCCAGAGTGATCCGCTAGAGTCCCTCTAGACTGTCAGCTCACCGTGGACAGGGAATGGGCCTCTGGGTGTTGTTGTATTGTCCTCTCCCAAGCGTGTAGCACAGTGCTCTGCACACCGGAAGCGTTCAGTAAGTACGAAGGGATACGGTCCGCGTGTATGCAGTACGTGCCTTCACTACACATTTTGAGCGCGTTTAGGGGATTACAGCACATATCTTTCGCCCGCGAATCGAGGTGGAATCCGTTCGGATATCGCACGTGTGGAGCATCGGCCGGTTCGTACCGTAGGAGACCTTTCCTTGACAAGGAGTCCTTCAGGAACAAAACCCTCGTATCGTCGGAGAAATGACCGAGTTTTCGTTTTCCTTTTCCCAGACGCCGTCCCAGCAATAAGTGACCTTATCTTCTCAACATCCTTCGGAAAGAGGGGGAGGCAGGTATTAACCCCATTTTATAGATGCGCAAACAGAGGCCCGGCGGCTTGCCCGAGGTCCCTTCCAGTCCGTTAACTCTCAGACCCGCGTTCTTTCCGCTAAACCCTGTCGCCTTCGGGGATTTCGGGGTACACGTGGGGCGGAGTAATTACAGTTCCTCGTTCTTCGGCGACGCGGCCTTCGAGAACTCGGTACGGCTAACGAGGCGTACGCAAACGCCGCCGGTTTCTGAAAGTTCGAGCCACCCAAGAGCCACCCGGGATGTTGAGCTGACTCGCTGGAAACCCTCGCCCGGTCCCTGGGCGGATGCCACTCTCTCCGGAGTCAAGTCACCCTGTCACGTCCTGGCCAAGCCGCTCTCCGGAACCGCGGTTCTGGCCTCGGGCTCGGCCTAGAGGCGACGGGGCCCCGGGCAGCCTCTGGGACAGGGGAAGGCTAAGGATGGAAGTCAGGGAATGGGAAAGGGAGCGTTAACGAGGCCTGAGTTCAATGACGACTCCCGTGTGGGTTCTGAACGCGCCGCCCTTTGAATCCCCGCTTCCTGAAATAGATTTCTTCCAACCCGATGAGGTCCGTCCGTTGTCCGGGGTCAGATTGGGCAGGTGGCCGCCCGTCGTGTGTTCTACATGAATCATTCTTCCAGGGTGTGAGTCGGCGCGAGAAGATCCATCGGCTCGGCCACTTAGCTCTGGCTCCGGATGATCTGAAAACCCAGCTCTCCGTACCGTGAAAACGTTAAAAGAGTCGGCCCGGAGCGACTGGGGTTTGGAAGAGTGACCGAGAACTACAAGAGAGGGAGGAGAGGGGGGCGTTCGCGGGCCGGAAGGTGGGAAGCGTTTGACGCTGACGTGGACCTGTCTCTCGCTGGCTCTGCGCCGCTGCCTCGGGGCCCGCGACAGGCGGCGGAAGTAGCAAAACGTGCAGGTCGGCTCGTCTCCCGGCTCCGTTTCCCGGATCACTTTTTCCGTGGAACCGGAGAACCCCAACGTCGAGAGCGTCGGGAGCGAAACTGCAGCGTGTCTGCTGGCCCGGGGGTGCTGATGTTGCCGGCGTAGAGCGCCTGCTTCTCTGGTAAACAGAATAGGGTTCTCCAGGATTCCCCGGGCTTGGGGCGGCTCAGGCCCGACGCAAATCGGGAAGCAGGGTGGAGAGAGCCCGGGCTTGGGAGTCAGAGGTCATGGGTTCGAATCCCGGCCCTGCCGCGTGGCAGCCGTGCGACTGTGGGCCAGCCGCTTCCCTCCTCTGGGCCTCCGTGGCCTCCTCTGGAAAATGGGGATTAACTGGGAGCCTCACGCGGGACGACCCGAGGACCCCGTATCCTCCCCCAGCGCTTAGAACGGTGCTCCGCACCCAGTAAGCGCTTAACAAATACCGACGTTATTATCGTTATCTGTAAAAGGGGGGTTAAGACCGGGAGCCCCACGCGGGACAGGGACGGCGTCCAACCCGGTCGACGTACATCCACCCCGGGGGATACGACAAACCCCCAACCCTTAATAAATACCGCAACTGTTATTATTATCAATCAGGGTCTACAGGCCTAAGAGGGAGGGAGAACGGATACTTCATCCCCATTTTACAGGGGAGGAAAGTGGCCCGGAGGAGTCAAGGCCTCTTCGGTGCTCCGTGGACGCCCCGACCAACGATCCGTAGGCCCGGAGAGGCCGTTTCGAATGAGTCGCGCCCTGGAACAAGCCGGCCGTCAGAGCAGGGCGCGAGGTCCGTCTCGGGGCCGCTTTCCGTACCGACCCGTGGCCTCCCGGAGGAGCTCTCCGACAACGCCAGGTCAGAGGCGGCGGATCCGCCGTTGCCTTTTCGAATCGAGACGGCCGGGGCACGCGGGGAGCCCGTGGGAGGCCGTCCTTCACTGGTGATTATGGATCAACGGTCAACCTGGGACGGGTCGGGGACTCTCACCGGCGAGGACGTTGCGTCCGGGCAGCCGCTTTCCCGAGTTCAGCGGCCGTATGGAACCGGGGAGCGAATAAGCGAACCGTAATATACCCGGGGTTTCAGGGGAGACCGTTTCTGCACCCGGCGTGGAATAACAACCGACTGCCGGGATCGGAGTGGGTCGCGACGTTTGCATCCCGATTTTCTCCGCGGTTCGGCCTCCTCTGGGGAACCCCCCCCGCCCCCCCCCCGAAAGCGGGCCCCGGCGTTTATGGCACGGACCGTGGTGTAGAGAGGCCTCATTTGTGTGTCCCGCGAAAGCCCGCCGTCGTCTGGAAATGGAGAAAAGGTGTCTGGGTGTTCTGGGTTTTTCCAAAAAGTCCGTCGAGAGCCCAGCGAGCCGCACGCGTACCGGGACTGCCGTATCGCATTTTGCTCGAGGCGCTTTCGGCTTCGGTTTTTCTCGCTGAATGAATCAGAGGGATTTGATCCAGCCTTTGATCGGTCTGGTAGAGCTGCGTACAAGCATCTGGAGTAGTCGCGGGTTGGATTTGGGTGTTTCAGACCGTGGAGCCGTTTGATCCGTCGCCTCCGTGTTTCGTTGAACTCGGGAAGTATTTAGTCGGCTATTGACTTTCTGCATTTCAGAGTCAGTGGGGCCCGTACGTCCGCTTTCCCGCTTGATGCGGATCGAGCTTAAAATAATCACACTCCGGCAGGAGGGTCAGCGCACGGAAATTCGCAGCGGCGGACCGTGAACCCTGAACGGAAGGTCCAGTCCTCCTGTGAGGCCTCCCTCTTTCCTGCCGTCGGATCCCGTGGGACGTGGCGAGCGTTCGGAGACTGCATCTGTGTGGCGGAATTCCCATCGGCAGCCAAGTGTTTGGGATTCAACCTTTCCTAGACGCGATTCGTTGAAATCGGTCCCGGTGGGGCGGCGCACCTTCGGGTGACCGCTGCCTCGGTTGGGGCGAAAGACCCGACCGCGCCCCCCCCCCCCCCCCCCACCCCGAGACGTCCGGACCCCTTCGGGATCGGAGCGTTTAGGGAGGGGCTCCGCGAGCGAAGCGGCCCGTGGAATTCAGCCATTTGTCCAGCTTGCCCTCGAGACGACTGTTCTGCTCGTTGCTTCCGTTTAGACTCGCGCCGGTTCGGGAGGGCCGAGAGAGAACAGAGGCGCGGTTCTTTCGCGGGTAATAAAATGGAAAATCCAATCTGGAATTGGAGAATAAGCCCGGAGTGATAGACGATCTCCGCGGCGGCCTCGGTCGGGGGTTACCGCCGATCACGGCGGCACTGGGTTCCGTCCCCCGGGGCCCGGGCCTGAAGCCGAGGAGCGAACAATGGAGCGTCTGGAGACGGGCCCGCTTTCTAGCTTATTAGATCCTCTCTGTCACAGTGCTTAATCCTGCTGCCTGAGCCTTGTTAGAACCCGCCGGCGTGCCGCTCGGCCCGCTAATAAAGGAGCTGGGAGCGAGGCTCCTAACGAGGAGCACTGAAGCGTGAGGCGGTTTGGGCGGTAGCCGCCTGACGGGCAGAGGTGGCCCGCTCCCCGCGTGTCATTGCTCAAAGGAGAGCCTACCTCCGACAGCTGACGGGTGAGCTCGGCCGAGGCGGCGGTAACTTGTCGATGGGCCGACGTGAGATGGATGTCATCTTTTCGCCTGGGATAACGGCCCGGCTTCACTCTAATCGCCTTAACCCCTTCCCGGGCCTTCCCGCGCACGGGCTCGGCGGAGGCAGGAGGGCCTTCCGCGGGGTCGTCGGCCCCCTCCCCGCCCCGAGGCGGCCGCCGCGTTTTCTTCCCGGGCCGCCGACCTGAGAAACGGCGGCCCCAAACCCAAGATCTTCCGCGGAGAAGAGAGGCGGCGTGGCCTCGCGGATAGGGCGCGGGCCCGGGAGTCGGAAGCACCCGGGCGCCGATCCCGGCTCCGCCGGTCGTCCGCTCTGTGACCTCGGGCAAGGCGCTCACCTCTCTGGACCTCGGTTACCTCATCTGCGAAGTGGGGATCGAGAGCGGGAGCCCCACGTGGGACCCGGCCTGGGTCCAACCTGATCAGCCGGGAGCCCGGCGCCCGGCACATAGCGAGTGCTGAACGGATATTTAAAAACAAAAGAGAGAGGTGACTCCGTCCAGGTCGACTCGCCTGGCCGCTGTAGCTTCCAAGGTGGTTCTTCCGCTGAAAGGCGCAGCTCAGATTTCAAATGGCGGCTTTTGCGTCTCCCGTTTCCCGGGCCGGATGTTTCCGGTCGACGACCGACCGTAGAGTCGCCGGCTCTTTCCGACACCCAGACTCCCTCTTCTGTTGGGTCAGAAAGCCGGGCACGCGAGTGTCGATCTTAGCCGCGCTCTCTTGTGGTGGGGGCTGAGAGATCAATCGGTCGGTGGTATTTATGGAGTGGTTCCGGCGTGGAGAGCACCGGTCTAAGCTCTCGAGAGAAGAAAATAGCCACCCCCTGCTCTCCGGGAGCATCCCGTCTAGCGGAAAGGGAGAATGGCAGCGTCGAGGGGCCGAAGCCCGGGGAAAGCAGAGGGGAAGCTTGGCACCGTGAGAAGGAACAGTCCACCGACGGTCCCTACTCTTTTTCCTTCTCGGCGGGGTCGGGGGCCGCGGAGGGGATAGAAGACCTCCTGCGACTCTGGCAGGGCTGGGTCTCGTTGTCGGCTCTAGTTAGCCGAATCAAGACGCGGTCTCCCGACGCCTCTTCCGTCTCGGCCGACGGCCCCGGCCCGAAAAACATCAGCCGGGTTGGACGGCTCTGCGGGCGGTTCGTGGTTCGGAGGAGGAGGAGGAGGCAGCCGGGCATATGCGGTTGGCCTTTCCTGACATCATCCTCCGGTGGCCAGCTACCGCGCGTGGCGATTAGGGAGCGGAGTCGCGGAGCGTTTCCCTGGAAGATGGCAAGGCAAAATATGGAAGACCAATCGCGGTCCTAAGAGGTTTAGGGATCCTCACTGATCCTTAGCTCTCCCCCATCTTCCGGCATCTGCAGTGGAAGGGGATCAGAAATCCCCACGGGACGTTGATTCGGTGCCCTGAGGAAGCTGCCCACGGCGTCTGCAAGGCTGTCCCTGCCCCTCGTCAGTCAATCAATCTATCAGCAGTATTTATTGATTGCTTACCGTCTAGTTGGGGTACTAAGGGCTTGGGAGAGTAAAATTGGCGGTCGCGTTCCCTGCTCACCCAGGATCCTTTCTTTATGCTTTCCTTTATTGTGGAGTCTTACGCGCCTACTCCCCGTCAAGCGCCGTGCCGCGGGCTGCGCAGGATGAGGTTTACCGGGTCGGACCACGGTCCCCCGTCTCCCGTGGGGCTCGCGGGTGAAGCCGCTGGGCTTCCTTTCTTCCGGTAACAGCTGGGAGCCCACGACAGACCGCACCCCTTGGCCGCGCCATCTTCTTCCAGTCACACGTCGGCCGAGGGGGAGGAGGGGCAGGGTCGGGAGAGGGAGGACGTGATGGGGGCCGAGGGAGAGGGACGAGCCGGAGAGGGGAGGGAGGGAGCCCTCCGGAGAGGGGAAGCGGCGCCGGGAGGGGGCGGCTCGCGAGAGATGGAGCTCGGGGTCGCGTCCCCAGCGGGGGTTCCGCACGGAGCCTCGGCCCCGACCCGGCGCGGGGGAGAGACCCTCGGAGAGATGCCCTTCCTCGGGCAGCTCATTACGGCGGTGCGGGTCTGCATCCGAAACGTCGAGCTGGCCTCCTGTTCCCCGGGTGAACGGCATCCAGCTTCTCCGTGTAAATTGTTCCGGTTAGGGGCCCTTACTCACCCGAGGTGAGCGGACCCCGAGATGCGTACGCCTGGCCTTCGTCTCCGCCGTGTTTCGGTTCTGTACGGCCAATTAATTTCGACCCCTTTATTTTTCTTCACACGTAACTGATGAACGGGGCCCGGGGCGGTTGTCAGTCGACGCGGATGTGTCTGTGACCAGCCGGCTGCTCTCCGCCCCCCCCCCCCCCCCCCCGTCGGCCGCGAGATTGGATTTTCACTTGAAACCGTCACACCGTGCACTTGCCTCTCCCCGCTGTTCGTCACGTGTAACGGGCGTTGGCTGTAAACTCATGGACGAAATGGAGAGACGGTGGCTCGGGAAGGGATCTGTCTGGTGGGAACTCGCCCAAAACGGTGGAAGCGGGCCACGTTGTGTAGCCTCACCGAGGGGGAAGGGGTACGTGTCCGGGACGCGGACTCTGATAACGAGCCCACGGCGACCGGGGCGGGGGGGACGGGAGGGGAAAACGCCGCCGCCGCGCGCTTACCGTGTGCGGAGCAGCGTGTCGAGCCCTTGGGAGAGTTCAACAGAGCGGGTATTTGTGAAGCGCTTCCTCCGCGCCAGGTCGGCCCACGTGGGGCTCGCGCTCTTAATCCTCGTTCTCCCGATGAGGGAACCGAGGCACGGAGAAGTCAAGTGGCCCGCCCGGGGTCACGGGGCGGAGCCGGGATCGGAACCCACATCCTCTGACTCCCGAGCTTTCCGCTGGGCGCGTTCTCTCTCGAGCGTCTAGCACCGTGCCCCGCACGTGGTAGGCGCTCGATAAGTACGATCGATCGATGGTTGGCGTCTGTTGTGCTGGGTAGAGCAAGCGCCGTTCGTCGCTCGGGAGCGCGCCATAAAAAACCCCAGCGCCTTCCCCCGGGCTTCCAGGCTCAGAACAGCGCTTGGCACGTAGTAGGCGCCGAACAAGCGCCGTCGTTATTGGAGTCTGGGGGGGAAGGGCCGGCAGACGCACACCGCACGATAGAGTGGGCGGAGAAGGAAGAGCGCGGAACCGATAGGAATCAGACGTAACCGCGCCAGTTCTTTCCATCGTATTAATTAAACAGAAGGAGGACTGATTAGATAATAATAACAATAATAACGTTGGTATCCGTTAAGCGCTTACTGTGTGCCGATCACCGTTCCGAGCGCCGGGGGAGGCACAGGGGAATCAGGTTGTCCCGCGTGGGGCTCACGGCCTTAATCCCCCTTTTACAGATGAGGTCACCGAGGCACCGAGAAGTGAAGTGACGCGCCCAAAGTCACACAGCTGACGAGTGGCCAAGCCCGGGATTTGAACCCGTGACCTCCGCCGCCGAAGCCCTCGCTCTTTCCACCGAGCCACGCTGCCTCTCTGCCGGCCTAAGCGCGGCCGTTGGGAAGACGGGACCCGGGGGCGCGGTAGCCGGCGCCGTCGACGAAGGGAGCGGAGAGACTTATTCTATTCATTTTATTAACGATGCGTATATATCTGTGATTCTATTTACGGCGATGCTACTGACGCGCCCGTCTACTCGTTTGGTGTCGTCGTCTGTCTCCCCCGCTTCTAGACGGCGAGCCCGTGGCTGGGTAGGGGATCGTCCCTCTCCAAACGCTTAGCGCGCGGTCGAGCGCCCGGTAAATCCGACTGAACGAACGAACTGCACCGCGGACGGGAGGGCGTGTTGCAGGAGGGAGAGTAACGGGGCGAGAGGTGACGAGCTGGAGCGGGGGATTCAGTCGACCGGTGGTATTTACTGAGCGCTTGTTGTGTGGAGAACACTGTACTAGGCGCTCGGGAGAGAACGGAAAGAAGTGCCGGAAACGCTCCCTACCCCCGGTGAACCTACCAGCCAGAAACCGAAAGAAACGTGAAAAGAAATTGTGGATATGGACGGAAGGGCTGTGGGGGGGGGGGGGGGGGAAGGTTGGGGCGAAGACCGAGTCCCCCAGGGGACAGGCACAAGTCGAGGCTCGGTGGAAAGAGGCCGGGCCTGGGAGGCGCCGGTCGTGGGTTCGGACGCCGGCGCTGCCGCTTGTGAGCTGTGTGACCCCGGGCAAGTCACTTGGCTTCTCTGGGCCTCAGCGACCTCATCTGTAAAATGGGGACTCACCGTGAGCCCCACCTGGGGCAACCCGATGACCCCGTATCTCCCCCAGCGCTTAGGACGGTGCTCTGCACGTAGTAAGCGCTTACCGAATACCGACATCCCGGCTCCGCCCCTTGCCAGCTGTGTGACTTTGGGCAGGTCACTGAACTTCTCTGTGCCTCAGTTACCTCATCTGTAAAATGGGGATTAAAACGGTGAGCCCCACGTGGGACAGCCCGCTTACCTCGTGTCCCCCGGCGCTTAGAACAGTGCTTTGCACGTAGTAAGCGCTTAACAAATGCCACCATTTATTTTAATTATCATGGGTTCCAATCCTGGCTCCGCCACCTTGGGCCGGTCACTTCACTTCCCTGGGCCTCGGTTCCCTCCTCTGGAAAATGGGGATTAAGACCGTGAGCCTCACATGAGACAACCCCGTCACCTTGTACCCCCCCTTTCCAACCAGTGCTTGGAACAGTGCTTGGCACGTAGTAAGCGCTTAACGGATACCGTTAAAAAAAAAAGTACGTAGATAATACAGGAGGGAGAGGGGGAGGAAAAGCGGGCTTAATTCGGAAGGGCCTCGCGGAGCTTTTAAGGCTTTAAAAGCGCGGCGACTGGTGGCCCGTCTGATACGATAGTCATACTAACGTTGGTACTTGTTAAGCGCTTACTATGTGCCGAGCACTGTTCTAAGCGCTGGGGGAGACGCAGGGTCATCAGGTCGTCCCACGCGAGGCTCACGGTCTTCATGCCCATTTTACAGATGAGGTCACTGAGGCACAGAGAAGGGAAGGGACTTGCCTGACAGGGTGGGGACCTCTAGGCCCCGGGGGGACCTCGGGCAAGAGGTCAGCGGTGACAGAGATGAGATCGAGGCGCGACCCAGTGGCGAGAGCCCGGGTCCGGGAGTCAGAGGATGTGGATTCGGATCCCGGCTCTGCCACGTCTGCCGGGTGACCTCGGGTGAGACGCTCAGACCTCTCCGTGCCTCAGGTGCCTCATGTCTAAGAGGGGGATCAGCATCGAGAGCCCCATGTGGGACAGGGACTGCGTCCAACCTGATGACCCGTGATCCACCCTCGCGCTTAGAACAGCGCTTGGCACGGAGTGAGCGCTTCACAGATCCCGCAGGAATCATTAATCTTTCCTCGCAAGCGAGTCCGCTCCTTGTGCTTTGGTCTCATCTCGTTAACCTTCGACCTCCTACCCGTGCCCTTCCTCCTGCCTGGGTCTCCCTCCCTTTTCAGTTCCACTTCCTCCTTTTGGAAATCACGTCTGAATGAAGATTTCTTCTCCCCAGGTCGGGTTCCCCCTCCTCTGTAACGTTGGTTATTTGTTAAGCGCTCACCGTGTGCCGAGCACTGTTCCGAGCGCTGGGGTAGACGCGGGGGGACCAGGTCGTCCCCCGTGGGGCTCACGGTCTCGGTCCCCATTTTACAGAGGAGGGGACTGAGGCACCGAGGAGTGACGTGACTTGCCCAAAGTCACACGGCCGACAGGTGGCCGAGCCGGGATTCGAACCCGTGACCTCCCACGCACTTATACCGACCGGCAACCCCGTCGTACCATGTCATTTTCACGTCCCGCCGTTGAAACGCCCAGTTACCCGCGTGTCCGTCTTTCCTTTCGCTTTTGGCCTGCAGAGTATTTGGTGTCTGTCTTCCCCGCCAGAGCGGAAGGCAGGCGTGGCGCGATCTAACTATCCCGGTGGCTTAGGACAGCGCTTTCAGCAGCGGGATTAGTTCAGTCGTACCTATCGAGCGCCTACTGTGCGCAGAGCACTGTACTAGGCGATCGGAATGTCCGGTTCGGCAACGGATGGAGCCGGTCCCCGCCCGGTGACGGGCTCACAGCCTAAAGGGAGGAGACGGGACAGCGAAACAAGACGTCCTCGTCTAGGTGAATGGTGATTACGAAATGCTGTTCGTCTTGATGATGCCTTATTTGGCTTTATTATGTTTAGTCTTATTCTGGCACTCGGGTGGTACGAAATGAAGAATCGATGCGTCCCCTGCCCCCGACAGGCTCACGCTCAGACTCGACTCGGGAAAAGCTCACGCTCAAGCCTAAGAGGTGTCAACAATTAAAGTGGTAAACCTAAGCACGTATGTCCCGAGGGTGGCCGTAGATAAATTCTGAAGCGGTGGAGCGGCCGATGGGATTGTAAGGCAAGGGGCTGGGGAATTAATCCGGGAAAATTGGTTGGAGAGGTGAGATTTTAGGAGAGTGCGACCTGTCTGATTACAGGGAGGGAGGGAGTTCCAAACGGGGGGGGGGGGGGCGGGGAACAGTGTGAGTGAGAGGACAGAGAGCAAGTCACAGCTAGAAGGTTGGCTTTTTTTTAAATAAAAAACGGTATTTGTGAAGTGCTTACTATGTGCCAAGCACTCTGCTAAGCTCTGGGGGTAGATACAAGATAATCAGGTTGGACACGGCCCCGGCAGACAGCGGGCTCCCAGCCTCGATCCTCGTACGGCGCTCTGCACGTAGTAAGTGCTCGATAAATACCGTTGGATGAATGAGCGGATTTTATAGATGAGGTAACTGAGGCACAGAGAGGTGGAGCGACGTGCCCGAGATCACCCAGCAGACGCGTGTCGGACCAGAACCAGCTCCTTCCGCTAGGCGACGCGGCTCCCGGCTTGCGAGGGGGCGACGATAATAACGTTGGTATCTGTTGAGCGCCTGCTGTGTGCCGAGCGCCGTACTAAGCGCTTGCGGGGTGGGGGGGGGGCGGCGGATAGGAGGCCGTCAGGTTGTCCCACGTGGGGCTCAACGGCGAGTCGGGGAACAGAGGTCGAAAGGCAGACCGGCCAAGGGGACGGGCGACGGAAGAATGGCTTCGGGCCGAGAGCCAGGAGTCTCCCTACAAGGGGAAGAAGCCCGCGAAGTCGTCGGAGGGTTTCGGGAGACGAGGGCCGGGGGCCGAGTGAGGCGATCGAGGCAGCGGCGGGCGGGGTAGCTCGGTGACGGCTGGGACATTTTGCCGTTCGCCCTCCCTCCTCTCTACAGTTGGGTTTTCGCTGGGATATCGAGAGCAGCGACTGAGTTGGTGATTCGGTGCTCGATCCTGTTTATCTCGATTCGATTCGTGGCCACTGTTCTCGTCTGTCCGTCTCCCCCGGTTAGACCGCGAGCCCGTCAGAGGGCAGGGGCCGTCTCCGTCTGTTGCCCGTTGGTCCGTTCCAGGCGCCCAGTACGGTGCTCTGCACGTAGTAAGCGCTCAATAAATACTATTGAATGAATGAATGGGGGGGGGGGGCGGGGGGGGGCGGCGTGACTGAAGGCCGCATATCCAAGTGGAAAGGCGAGGCAGAAGGGAGCGGGAGAAGAGGAAATGAGGGCTTAGCTGGGGAAGGCCTCTCGGAGGAGATCTGCTTCCAGTAAGCTTTCATTCATTCAATTCATTCAAGAGTATTTATTGAGCGCTTACTAGGTGCAGAGCACTGTACTAAGCGCTTGGAATGGACAAATGGGGAACAGATAGAGACGGTCCCTGCTTTCGAAGGTGGAAAGACTAATCTCCCGTTGGATATTAAAGAGGGACAGCATTCCAGGCCGGAGACAGGAGGTGAGATCCCGTCTTGCCCCCCGAAAGTTCGCATTTTCCCTCTCCTCCCTCCCCTCTGCCTGGGCACTTGGCTCTGTCCCCTCTCGGCACCGTGACGTTCATCCCGCCCTCCGGCCCGTCTGGAAAATATCCTTCCATTTCATTCGTTCATTCGGTAGTATTTATTGAGCGCTTACTAGGCGCAGAGCCCCGCACTGTGCGCTTGGAACGAGCAAGTCGGCAACGGATCGAGACGGTCCCCGCCGTCTGACGGGCTCACGGTCTGATCGGGGGGGACGGACGGACGGGAACGATGGCGATGAATAGAGTCGAGGGGAAGGGCGTCTCGTGAGGACGGTGACGACGTACGTTTCGTTAACAAAATAAATAGGGTATTTTAGTGTCTGTTTGCCCTTGAAGACTCTGAGCTCCTTGTGGGCAGGAAATCTATCAGGGAAGCAGCGTGGCTCAGTGGAGAGAGCCCGGGCTTGGGAGTCGGAGGTCGTGGGTTCGAATGCGGCTCTGCCACTTGTCAGCTAACGGGACCGTGGGCGAGTCACTTCGCTCCTCAGATGGGGATGAAGACCGGGAGCCTCACCTGACGACCCCGTATCTACCCCAGCGCTTAGAACAGTGCTGTGCACCTAGTAGGCGCTTAACAAATACCAACGTCATTACTGTCACCGACTCCGTTGTCCTTTCCCAAGGGCCGGTTCGGCCCTCTCCGCGCCGTGAGGGCTCGGGAAATGTCGCCGAAGAAATTGGCGAGGCGACGCTGAGGCGTGCCGAGGCAGAGATAATAAGGCTCGATAATAATATTTGTCGAGCGCTTACTCTGTGCAGAGCGCTGTTCTAAGCCCTGGGGGATACAAGGTGAGCAGGTTGTCCCACGTGGGGTTCACGGTCTTCATCCCCATTTTACAGATGAGGGAACTGAGCCACAGAGACGGGAAGTGACTTGCCCAAAGTCACACAGCTGACAAGTGACTCCCGCGCCCGGGCGCTTTCCGTCGAGAGACGTTCCGCGCCTCTTCTCCTTACCCGTCATTTGCCACTTAGGCCAGTGAGCACGGGCCAGGCCCATCGAGGAGGTGTGGATGGATCGGCGTAAATCGTTACCGCCTGTTACAGTTACTGTTACTTCGGGAGAAGCAATTCGAGCCCGTGTCCCGTTGGCCACAGGGTGTACATCCTCCCCCGTAACCGCTGACGCCTAAGCGATGCTCCCCGATCGGGCGGGGGGTCCGGAGAGGTGCACGCTCCGTTGATCTTTTGGCCCGAAATGCAGAAGAGATCCTCAGAGGCAAACGCATCGTTGCGGGAAAAACTCTCGGGAGGGTCGTCTTCCTCCCGGAGATCGATCCTCCGGGGTTCCCTTGGCCGGGATTGTGGCGGGAGCGGGCCCGGTTGTGGAAATTGCGTCCGGAAGCGCCTGTTGTGTTCCGACTGCTCAGTGCCGGGAATAAAGGCGCAAATGAGAATTCATCCCCCAGAGAACGCCCGACCGGAGAATTAAGGCGGACGGGAGGAGGTGGAGACGGGCGCAGAGGAAGGATGGAACGCCGACAACGCGAGATCGATAGCCCTGACAAGGACGATGATTGATAAGAGGGCGGTGGGGGGGGGGGGGGTGTCGGCTTCCTCGCGGCTCAATCTAACGGTCCGGACGGCCACGGAGCACAGCCGGGGATCGCTGCGGTCGGAAAGCGGTTCCTTTTGGGAAAACCCGACATTTCCGTAGACTCCGCGGCGACCGGACCCCCGCGGGCCTCGGTGCCTCCGCGGGAACGTAACGGGCTGGGGTGAGAGAGTGCGAACGCGGCTCGCGATCGCCAGCAATCGACGGATCCGACCCATCGAGCGCGCGCCGGGCGCAGAGCACTGCACTCAGCGGTCGCCACGCCGTGCCCTCGCTACAATCAGTTCCTTCACGCCGGTTCCCTGAAGTCTCGGGGCCGACGCTCGTTGCGGGCAGTGAAGGTGTCTACCAACCCGGTTATATTGCACTAACCCGAGCGCTTAGTACGGTCCCCTAACCACAGTAGGCGCTCGGTAAAGCAGCGTGGCTCGGTGGAAAGAGGCCGGGCTTCGGAGTCAGAGGTCGTGAGTTCGACTCCCGGCTCCGCCACCTGTCAGCTGCGTGACCGTGGGCGAGTCACTTCACTTCTCGGGGCCTCGGTGACCTCGTCTGTAAAATGGGGATCAACCGGGAGCCTCACGCGGGACGACCCGGTGACCCCGCATCTCCCCCGGCGCTTAGAACGGTGCTCGGCACGTGGTAGGCGCTTAACAGATACCGACGTTGTTATTAAATACAACCGACGACGGTGATGGAGAAGGAGCAGCCGCAAACTTCATCGAGGAGGAAGCTTCGAACCGAAGCGTGGCCTGGCGGAAAGACCTGGGACTCTCGGGACCTGGGTCCTAATTCCGTTCGTTCATTCGGCCGTATTTACTGAGCGATTCCTGTGTGCGGAGCACTGTGCGGGGCACTTCCGGCTCCATCCCTTGTCTGCTGCGGGACCTCGGGCAAGTCACTTCACTTGCCTGTGCCTCAGTTCCCTCGTTTGTGCAAGGGAGCTGAAATCCTCCTCCCTCCCATTCAGGCCGTGAGCACAGCATCATAATGATACGGTTGGCATCTGTTGAGCGCTCACTACGTGCCGAGCACCGTTCTAAGCGCTGGGGTAGACCCAGGGGAATCAGGTCGTCCCACGTGGGGCTCACGGTCTTCGGCCCCGTTTTACAGATGAGGGAACTGAGGCTCCGAGAAGGTAAGTGACTCGCCCAAAATCACACGGCTGACGGGTGGCCGAGCCGGGATTCGAACCCATGACCCGTGACCCCAAAGCCCGGGCTCTTCCCACTGAGCCACGCTGCTTCTCGATCTCATACCTACCCCCAGCATTTATAACGGCGCTTAGCGTGGGCAAGTCACTTCACTCCTCTGTGCCTCGGTTACCTCATCTGTAAAACGGGGATGAAGACCGTGAGCCTCCCGTGGGGCGACCCGATGACCCTGTGTCTACCCCAGCGCTTAGAACGGTGCTCGGCACATAGTGAGCGCTTAACAAATACCCAACAGAGAAGCAGCGTGGCTCAGTGGAAGGAGCGCGGGCTTGGGAGTCGGAGGTCACGGGTTCGAAGCCCCGCTCTGCTGCTAGTCAGCTGTGGGACCTTGGGCAAGTCACTTCACTTCTCTGTGCCTCGGTGACCTCATCTGCCCCATGGGGATTAAAGCTGCGAGCCCCACGTGGGACCACCCGATCCCCTCGTATCCCCCCGGTGCTTAGAACAGTGCTTTGCACATAGTAAGCGCTTAACGACCACCCCGACTTTTGTTTTTAACAAATGCCAGCATCATCATTATTAGTAGTAGTATTATTAATTGCTTAACAAACACTGTAAAAAATTGCTGTCAGCGCAGAGGAGGCTGGCTCACCTTGGAAACGTAGCCAAGGTGATTTTCCTTTCAGAAGCTGAGAAATTGGGTTTCAAGGCTACAAGAAGCGGATTAAAGCACTGGCCTGGGAGCGAGAGGACCTGGGTTCTAATCCCCATTCTACCATGTGCCCGCCCTGTGACCTTGGACAAGTCACTTCCCTCTGCCTCGGTTCCCTCGGATGCCAGATAGGGATTCAGTATCTCTTCTCCTTCCTACTTAGGCCGTGAGCCCCATGTGGGACAGTCTGGTTAATTTCTATCTACCCCGGTGCTTAGAACGGCGCTTGACACGAAATACGCACTTAGCAAATACCTTTTTTTTTTTTTTAAAAAAAAAAAAAAAAAAAAAGTCCTTCTGCCCCGTCTCACCTGGAGAAACGCTTGGAGGATTTGTTGGGGATGCCTGTGAATGTCACTGCTCTTTTCCCGTGCCCAGAACCGTCTTATCCCATGCTCGGGGGCGGGGAGAGATCGCAGGGGGTCGGATAAACGGGGTAGCTCGCCCCGGAAGCCTGAAGCCGAAATCCTTCTTTCCCAGAGACCCTCGGCGTCTCATCTGCTTTCTGTCGCTACGGTGTTTTTCCAGAACAGAACCAAAATATCCCACTCAGACTCGGCTCTCTATCTGTTTGCCTGTCGTTGATTCCCCGGGGGTCCGCTGGGACGTTGATTCCGGGGCGTATTGGCAGTTTCATCTCTTCAGACCCGGACGTGGCTTGGCAAAATGACTTAATACTTGACTGATTATGAAGTTTAGCCAGTAAATTAGGGGAATTGGTAATATTGAAAATAAATAAAAATGACAACCCATCAGACCAAAAGCTGCCCTCTTTTAAGCCTAAACCTAACAAGGCGTAAGTGAAGTTAGAAAGACCGTGAGAGATTTGGGTGGGGGGGGGGGGGGGGGGCGCGGGGGCGAGATTTTAAATGACCTGCTTTTATTAAAATGGCAAATGACGCGGTTAAATTTTCTGAATTAGTCTCTCCACTTTTTATGTTGGTGGACGTGCCCCAGTCTCATTAAAGAGTAATTTTCAAAGTATTTTTTTTTGTATTACCAAAGTACCAGTCTCAGTCAGGATACGCAGCAGAAACCGCCTGGACGAAGCGCTCGTCCCCCAGCCTGATTTTTCCTCCCTGTTGCCTCTCCCGGGCACTTAGTTCCACCCCTTCAGCAACTAGATCCTCCACCCCCTCCTCGCTCCCACGGCATTTATGTCCCCATTTAATGTCCCTCTCCCCCGTTAGACGCCCCTGAGTGCTCAGTACCGTCCCCTGCGCAAACTAAATGCCATCGATTGCGTCTCAGAGGACTTCTGAGGGCAATTAACTACAGGGTCACCCAGTCAGGGAGAAATCGGCCATTCATACGTTCATTCGGTCGCATTTGAGCGCTTCCTGGGGGCAGAGCGCTGGACTAAACGCTTGGGAGAGTACGGTACGACGGTGAACGGTGACATTCGCTGCCCCCAACAAGCTCACCGTCTAGGGTCGGGGAGACGGACATCAACAGAAATAAATCAAATTACAGATGCGTACGTAAGTGCCGTAGGGTTGGGAGCGGGGGAGAGCCAAGGGATAACTGTGGACCAGATCCGATTCCGGAATTCCTGGCTCAGAGACCGTGGAAGTGGTTGAAGAGTTAGACCCCCGTACCGTTGGCTAACTCACTCTTTCAACGCCAGAGGTCATGGGTTCGAATCCCGGCTCGGCCACTTGTCAGCTGTGTGACTGTGGGCAAGTCACTTCACTTCTCTGTGCCTCAGTTACCTCATCTGTTAAAAAAAAAAAAAAAAAAAAAAAATGGGGATGAAGACCGTGAGCCCCACGTGGGACGACCTGATTCCCCTGTGTCTACCCCGGCGCTTAGAACGGTGCTCGGCGCATAGTGAGCGCTTAACAGATACCAACAGTATCATTATTATTCCCCGCCAAACCTCGATAAGTCGACGGCCCCGGCCTCCACGTTGTGTCCCCCCTCCCCGACTGGGGACGGCCCTGGATCGAAATACGAATGTATTTTTATGGATTAAAAATGCCACCCCGATTGAGGGATTGCCTTCCGGACTAAGCTGACTCCGCACGGGAGTTCAGGAATTTCGAACCGTTGGGGAACGAGGCCTTGGAAAGTAGGCTACGTGAAGCCCGCTGTGATATTTCTTTCCATTTCATGTTCTCGACGCCAAGTGCCTCCCTGGTACCACGTTTTAAGAGTACAGAGAGGGACAGGGAGCGGGGCTGAGTGTGTGTGAGGAGACAGGTCAGTCGTTCAGTAGCATTAGAGAAGCAGCGTGGCTCAGTGGAAAGAGCCCGGGCTTTGGGGTCCGAGGTCGTGGGTTCGAATCCCGGCTCGGCCACTCGTCAGCTGGGTGACTTTGGGGCGAGTCCCTCCTCGCTGCCTCAGTTACCTCATCTGTAAAAGGGGGATCAAGACTGTGAGCCCCGCTTGGGACGACCTGATTCCCCTGTGTCTACCCCAGCGCTTAGAACGGTGCCCGGCACGTAGTAAGCGCTTAACGGATACCAACGTTGTTATTATCATTATTATTAACTCCCCTTTGCCTCAGTTACCTCATCTGCAAAATGGGGCTCGACAGTGTGAGCCCCATCGGGGACAAGAATTGTATCCAACCTGATTACCCTGTACCTACCCCACTGCTTGGCACATAGTAAGTGCTGAAGAGATACCTTGCTTAATATTAATATTAAATAGACTGTGAGCCCCCATGAGGGGCAGGGACCGTATTAGATACGGTCTAATTCCCACCCGTGTTTTCCTTCCGAGCGCTTAGTCTTGATGTTGTTTTGTTCTGTTTTGCTCTGCTGTCTCCCCCGTTTAGACCGTGAGCCCGTCGTTGGGCGGGGATCGTCTCTATCTGTTGCCCAATTGTCCGTGCCAAGCGCTTAGTACAGTGCTCTGCACGTAGTAAGCGCTCGCTAAATCCTGTTGAAAGAGTGGGAAGAACCTGGCTTCTAATTACGGCTCCCCCATTTATCTGTTGCGTGACCTCGGACAAATCAGTTCTCTGGGCCTCAGTTACCTCAACTGGAAAATGGAGATGACATACCCGTTCTCCCTCCCGGTGAGACCGCGAGGGACGGGACGGACTCATTTGGTAATCTTGCCGCTAGCCCAGTTCTTAGTACGGTGCTTGGCACACAGAACTTAAAACTCTAGACTGTGAGCTCGTTAGGGGCAGGGAACGTGTCTGCTAATTCTGCCGTACTCTCCCAAGCGCTTAGTACAGTGCTCTGCCCATAGTAAGCGCTCCACAGATGTCAGCACCAGAGGATGCTTGACGGACCTGGATGATTTTGGTCTCTCCCATTACAGCGGAAGCTCCGCGGGAGGCAAGGAATAGCTCACTCCGCTGTTGCTTTGCTCACAGTAAGCGCTCAATAAATACGATCGAACGAATGCGCACTTCCCAAGTGCCTGGTACGGAACAGTACGCTAGCCAAATGGGTTGCTCCTAGTCATCCCCAAATCAAACCTTCCTAAGGACCCGTCGTCGATGAGTCTACTTAAAACCCTTCCTGAGCCCTCGAGCCTTTCTGATTTTTCCCTCCCTGGTGTTTTTCACTTTCCTGTCCTAACCGCAAAATAAGGGTGTTTCGGTATCTGTTTAGATTGCCGTTCCCAGTCTGTTGGGCCTGAATTAGCTGAACGGTAGCGGGCGGTCCGGTGGGCATGGCTCCGAATGCTTTGGTGTCCTGCCAATGGGTCTCCACAGATACCCTGCTTCGTCAGTCGTTTTCTCACCGAACGGTGTTGATGGCGTTATCTGTAATCTGCATCCGACGGAAGATAGGCCTAGGAGTGGCTGCTCTGGGATTTGGGGTCAGGTTGTGACATCCTGGCGGCCTCGGGCCTCTCCTCCTTCGCTCCTCCTCAGTAACTCCGTACAGTCTTTGCGGAAGTTAAGGATGAATCAGCTTGTGTCGGGGGAAGAAACGTTCGCTGGGGCCAGGAAGCAGGGGAGGACACGGGGGGAGAAGAAGCCCTGCCTCAGATCCACCTCCCGACGGAATTCCGGGAGAAATCCCTGTGATCCTCCCATTCGCTGCTTGGGTATCTTGTGCTGTGGCCAGCTTGATCACGATGACCTGGGAGCAGGCGCACCTGGAGGCCTGATTTCATCTGAGTAGGGAGTCAGATAGAGGAAGTTTTCCTGGGGAAATCATCCAACAAGGAAATGTGTAACAGGAAATAGACACCCTATTTCCTTGCAGAGAGTTGTGCCCCCCCCCCCCCCCCAAGCCCGGCCGGTAAAAAAAGATAAAAGTTTCATGCGTCGTGTTTAATTCTTTCAGGAAATTTGGATTTGACTGGCCAGAAGCAAGTGTTCAAAGCAGAGAACAATCCCTGGGTTACCCCCATTGCCGACCAGTTCCAGCTTGGAGTGTCCCACGTTTTCGAGTACATCCGTTCTGAAACCTACAAATAGTAAGTACCCGTTGAGCCGTGGTTTAACGGCAGTTAGAGTTAACTACAGTTCTGCAGACACAGCCTAGATTCGGGGGCTGTCTGGGTCTGCACGTGATGCCTCAGTCTCTCTTGCTCCTCCTCCCCCGCGATCCACGCCCCTCTCATTCTCTGTGTCCCTTCCCACGATTGGGATTTCACCGGCACCATCTAACCTCCTCCCTCCGAGTGGGGCTTCTCCAGGCGGCCGGGAAGGCTGAGGTCCGAAGTCCCCTTTCCCTTTCTCTCTCCTCGTCTCTGCGGCGGCCCCGTAAAGGTGGCAAGCGGAGCGGAGAGTCAGGTCGGCTGCCTTTCTCTTCGAGTCTTCCATGTGCCCTTTCCCAAGCCCAGCCAAGCACAACCTTATACTCTATCGCTTGGGATGTGTTGGGATTGAAAAATAATTTTCAAAGCCCTTTCGCATCGATCCTCTCCTTTTATCCTCACAACAACCCTGTGACCCCGATTTGAGGCCTGGCTTTTCGGTGTTTTTACTAGGCGACCTTGGGCCGCTCACGTTGTCTCCCCGGGCCTCAGTTTCTTCATCAGTGAGGCAACAGGGATAGGACGGATTACGGGCCCTGCGTGGGACGAGAAGTTCCTGTGTGGTAGGAAGAGGAAGTTATTACCATTTTACAGTTGAGGCAGTCGAGGCCCAGGGAGATCGTGATTTGCCTGCGCCCGGGGCAGAGATGAGGCTAGAACCCGAGTCTCCTGAGCGCCCACGGCTGTTCCCTACAGCGCCTCGAGTTCCGGTCGCAGTCCGCTTCTTCTGGGGCAGGGCCGTGACCACCACCGCGTCGCGGCCCGAATATCGCCGGGGCGGAGGCCGGTCCCGGGCAGCGGGGATGCCGTGGCCAGGTTGTGAGCAGACGCTAAGGAGCACCGCTGCCTCTGTGACCGTATCTGGAATTTTATTTATTTATACTGACGGCCGTCTCCCCCTCTGGGCTGTAGGCTCGTTGTGGGCAGGGAATGTCTCTGCTATATCGTTCTGTTGTACTCTTCCAAGTGCTGAGTCCAGTAAGCCCTCGATAAATAAGTTTGACTGACTCTTGCCTTCCCTAGAGCCAGGGAGACCCAAGTGAGGGGAGAGGGGACCGAAGGGGAACCACGGGCTACACGCAGTCCAAGCCTTTTCCCTTGTCTTTGGTCCGGCCCGACCTTGACCCTGACTCTCACCTTGGGCATGGGCTCAGAGCTGCTACGAGGGGAGCAGAAACCCTTCCATCCAAGCCAAAGTCAAGGCAGGAGGAAGGGTGAGAAGGGAGAATACCCAGGAGGCAGCATATCCTAAGTGGAAAGAGCACGCGACTGCAAGTCAGAAGACCCCGATATGAGTCCTGGCTTTTCAGTGTTTCTCCTAGGTGACCTTGGGCCGGTCACGTTGCCTCCCTGGGCCTCCGTTTCTCCATCAGTGAGGAAGCGGGGATAGGACAGATTACGGGCCCTGTGTGGGACGAGAACCAAGTCCTATCTCCTAATTTTGTAGCTACCGCGGCCCTTAAGACGTAGTGAGCTCGTAAAAAAAGTCCGTGATAAAAACGATCACTTTTCCAGTTTGTGACTGTGTGAAAAAAAGTCCCTCACTACGCAGGCGACGGCCAGGGAGCGGATGGAGCGGGCTGGGTGGAAAAATAACAGAAAAAGGAGAGTTCCCATTCAGATACGGCGCTCCTGGCCCACCGCTGAGTGGGGGATTTTTGCAATTCCAAATGGGGAGGGGCTGGAATGTGGGAAGGTTGGGGAAGAAGAGGTGGTATGGAGTGGGGAGTTGAGAATCTCAGTTTCTTCCTTGATAATTTAGGCGGGTCCGGAGAGAGGCGTTCTGTGTCCTAGAGACTGAGGCAATTAACGAAATAAGAGGAGCTGCTGCCGCTGAAGCTTAGATGTATTTCTGTCACAGAGATTTTTCGTTGAGCATTCATTGTGGGGATCCCACCTCTGGGCTGCATTTAGGTTTGCAAATGGGAGCCTCGCTCCATAAGAATGGCTGTGGTGCCGAAGTAACTTAATTTTCAGAGACCCGGTTGAAAGGTTACGGTTAGGAAAACGGATTTGAAGATGTCGGTTGAGCCGATTTTTGAAATTGAGACCTATGGGGGACGTGGCCGTGAATGATAAGTGGGAGAAGTGTTGTTTCAACTGGAAGGCAAGAAAAGCGTAAGGGATATTTGAGAATGAATTTGCACTTCTGAAGGGTTTGATCTATTTTGAAATCCTCGCGCTTGGGTCGGTAAGGAGCCAGGCCCCGCCCGCAAGGAGTTTCTGTCCTGGTCCCTCGTGGATAGAATCTCCCTAGAGGAAGGAAGGAGAGACGCTGGACCCGAGACACGTACAAGAACGAAACAAAGCAGGGCCAGAGTTGTCTTCCTCTGCAGGCCAGGGGAGAAGCAGCGTGGCTCAGTGGAAAGAGCCCGGGCTTGGGAGTCAGAGGTCATGGGTTCTAATGCCGGCTCCGCCGCTTGTCAGCTGTGTGACTTCGGGCAAGTCACCTAACTTCTCTGGGCCTCCGTTACCTCGTCTGTAAAATGGGGATGAGGACTGTGGGCCCCATGTGGGACAGTCTGATCGCCTTGTATCCCCCCGGCGCTTAGAACAGCGCTTTGCACATAGTAAGCGCTTAACAAGTACCACCATCATTATTATTATTATTTCACTGCCCCCGGGAATTTCCCTAAGGAATACCGCACCTCTGCTTGAATGGGGAAGGAGATTCAGCTTTGGACTCTCTCCAGTGGTCGGGTACTGCCCCAGCTGATATCATTTCCGCAACCTTTATGGCATCGTCTCACCAACTGACCAGCCTTCCTAGCCCAGTCGCGTTGTTTCTCTCATTTAAAACGCCTGAGATTTAAAATTTCATTCCACCACTGAAATGAAGTGGTCTCTCGGGGCCATCTTGCTTTCTGTCGGCATGCTGGCGGCGTATGAGAAAGAGGAGGCGTCAGGATGATGATTTAAGTCCCAGTGGAGGGTCAGCCAACGCCCCGAACCGAGTTTGATTTTGGTCCTCTAGGCACCGGGATTGCCTCCTGAGGGAGGAGTAGCCCTCGACCGGACCGACCCGGCCGAGAACCCGGTCCGAAGGGTTTCGGGAAAAACCGTTCTGTCCACCACACTGCGCGTGCTGGCTCCGGCCTGCGCGTTCCCTGAACTTTGAAAAGGAGGAGCCACCCTGTCTCTGCGAACCCAGCGTCGGTTGGACCCGCTCCCACGCGGCTAGTCGGGTCTGGCGTGGGTCACAGAAGAAGTGAGTAATTGGGGGCACATCTCAGTGGCGGGTGAAAAGCACATTCCCCTGCAGCTCCTTGCCTTTCCATTTATTCTTAAGAAAGCGCCCGTGAGTTTGGTTCCGTCACCTCTGTCGGGGTCATCCGTTTAGCCCGGGATTTGAGGTTAAAATCCCGTAGGTGTTCCGGGGAGGCCTCAAAGCCGAGCAGGCTCGTCACCTCCGGAAAGATCCGGAATGGTGTTAATGCGCCGTGGGCCCATGATCTCTCTCTATTGTTTCCACATTAAGTGGCAAGGAGCTTTTCCAGGCGGCGGGCTCGATCTTGGCGGGGCCGTACCCTGGGTGAACGGGAGATGGATTTGCGGGAACCTCTCGCGTTTATCGAACCTGCCTTTTATTTATCTGTACGGACTGTTCGGGGAGTTCACGTCACCTGGGGAGGTGCAGGCTGTTTTGACGGGCCCGGGCCTCTCCTCCCCCCGCCCCCGTTATGAAGAGTTCCCTCCCCAGTGCTGCGGTGCATTAAAGCAGCGTTACGTCCGAGACTGGTCGATGCGCGGGTCCTGGCTTCGGACCGAGGGGGCTTCGGGAGGGAGCACAGCAGAGTTTCTCGGCTCTCCCACCTCTGACCCCTCGCTTTCCCTGAGCCCCCAGCCTGGAACTCCCCTTCCTGTCCCCTTAACTGATCCAGTCCCCATCGTGCAAACCTGCCTAAAATCCTTCTGCCCGCAAGAAGTCTCTCCCAACTAATTCACAACCCCCCCCCCCCCCCCCCGCCCCCCATCAACCTCATATCCATCTTTAGCACTGAGGGATGGTATTTTATCCAAGCCTCAACCCTCATGTACATATGTGTATTTTTTATATATGCGCTTGACGTTCACTTATTTATTACGTCTACTCTCTACTGCGTCTTATTCTTCCTCCTGTTCCATGCCTTATAAATAATTTATCTGCCTCCGTCTGTTAAACTGTAAACTCCGTGTGGACAGGGAATGTGTGTCTCGCTCCTGTCGTTATCCCAAAAGCTTCTTTAACATAGTATTTAACACTGTGTAGGTACCCGGTGTAAATCATTGATTCAAGTGCTTAGTTCCCTGCGCATTAGAGAACATTCAAATATCACAGATTGATTCAAGGTCAGTCAGGAAAGGGGCTCGCTCTAGGCAGGTTTTTCTCGGGACCTCTTTTGAAGGGAGAAAAAAAATCCCCCCAACTTTGGTAACAAATACTCCCATGTTTTCTTAACTTTGCGTTACTTTTCTGGACGTCCACAAATGCCACGACAGAGTAAAATCACCACCTGGTTTGTTTAGAGAGCTAATAGTGTCTCCTGCTTGTAATTTGCTAAAAATGCATTTTCCGGGGGCTCAGACCCTCGGAAGAGACTGCTGGCAGTGTTTGGTTTTTAACACGTCCATCTTTTGGCAAGTTTTGGCTCCAGACATCGTCCCCTCCAATAGATGTCAAAATCTGTTCCTCTTTTACGTATACGAAGTCCCACTAGAAATTTTGGAGATTTTGAGAAATTCTGTTTGTATGCTCCTCCCGTCGTTTTCCTCTCCGGTGACCGTAAACCAGAATAATTTGTGACCGATGGGAAGGCCGTGGAATCGGGTGGAAATTATAGGGCAGAATCCAGACCGTGGTCCATGCGGACAATAGTTTTATGTGTCCTTGGATTGCTATGCAAAAAGCAGCCCCAAAACTTTTGCCAACTAATAAAACCGAAGCCTCCGCTGGAAAGGACTTAACTAAATGTTTTATTTTTATTCATGACTCTAGTCAACTTTCAAAGTGACCTTTATGTTGTAAGCACATTCTCAGAGGATCTTCTGTGTCTAGAATAGTGACAGAGAGAGATGATGGATCGTATGATTTAGAGGCCATAATATACTCCCAAGTAGAGACGTGAATGCTTGAAACAAAATAGTGAATTAAATTCCTATGAAGAATGGAAATACTGTGAGATCGTTTGACTTAATTGGATGAAGATACTACCTGAATGAGACTGAGCAGAGGAAGGAATGGGTAGGTGTGGCTGGTCACATTGAAAAGCAGGAGGAGGATTTTTAATTTTATTTTTTTCTTTTCAGTACGCTTGGAATGAATCATTCTGTCTCGATCAGTTCTCGTGTGGAAATTGCTCCTTGGCCATCTTTTCATTTCGGCAAAGGAAATGATTTTACTCTGGCCATGGCGGGGTCCATTAGAAGTCATTACCTGACCGCATCATCTTGATTAAAGCTAATAGTTGGCTGGGTCTCACTCCTCGGGGCGGCGCGGGGCCCGTTAGCATTTATCAGACCGTTGTCGAGCTAAACATCCACCTTTTAACACTTGCTCTAATGGCTGTCGTCTCCTTGCTTGACCTCTTTGTTTCGGGGGGGGTAGAATTATGATAGAACAGTCACCGTTGGTTACGTTTCCGGAAGGAAGATTTCCCCCGAGGGGCAGTCAGGTTGGAGTCAAAATCTCTGACGAGATTCTTTCTGAAAGGGAGCACCTCGCGCTTCGCGCATTTCCATCAGGAAAGGCGGATTGAGAACCCAAGCCATTTAACAGCTGACAAGTTAACACTTAACGAAAGAAGAGGCCTGACAAATGTAAGACTAAGAATGTATCGGTCCAAGGAGACGTTTGGAAAACAGGTATCCTCAAGAAGCTACGGTTTGCTAAGCATTGCCTTCCGCAGCTTCGTTTCCGGTGACGACGTGATTCGGATCTCATTCCTTTCGATCTACGCTGGAAAATGTTCTCCCCCCTTCATCTCCTCCAACTAATTACGGTTACCTCATAACCAAGACCGTCCCTGTCGTTATTTCACGCCTTTGGCTAAAGAAGAGTGTTTTAATGAATCCATTCTCTAGTGATGCCCTGCAGAAGGCTTCCCCCCCCCCCCCCCCCCGTCTCTTTGTCGATTTCGTTGGGAAGGAGCGCGCAACACTCCATCGTGTCGATGGGCCCGGAGCTGCGGCCAAACCGAAAGTCGTCGAGCCCGACCCCGGGGTGGCGGGGGGTTGGAGTTTGACCTGTTTTTCAAGGCTAAAGTGAAGGGGAAGTTGGGTCCAAATGGCGTCTACAAAATGTTTGTCCAAATCGGTACTCAGAGCGGTATTAAACCGGTAAAATTGGAAGGGTCTCGGCCTGGGCCCAAGCAGCATCTAGTATTTGGATCGGTAATAGCGATAGCATTTTTTTTAAGCAGCTACTGGGTGCAAAACAGTACACGAAACCCTGGGAAAACAAATAATAATAATAATAATAATGTCGGTATTTGTTAAGCGCTTACTGTGTGCAGAGCACCGTTCTAAGCGCTGGGGTAGATACAGGGTAATCAGGTTGTCCCACGTGAGGCTCACGGTCTTCATCCCCATTTTACAGATGAGGTCACTGAGGCACAGAGAAGTGAAGTGACTTGCCCACAGTCCCACAGCCGGCAAGTGGCAGAGCCGGGATTCGAACTCATGATCCCTGACTCCCAAGCCCGTGCTCTTTCCACTGAGCCACGCCCTGGTCCCCGAGGGGCTCGCAGTCTAAGAAAAGGGGTGGATTTTGGGCGATGGACGCACAGGGAAAGATGAAATGATTAAAAAAAAAAAAAAATAAATTAATGGCAAGAAAATTGTTGAATACGAGGGCAGAGAGGTACCGTGGCGTAGCGCAGCAGAGTTTTAGTGGGTCAGAGCCCGGCAGTCGCGACGGTCGCGGCCGTCCCGGCTCTGCCGCTCGTCAGCTGTGTGACTGTGGGCAAGTCACTTCACCTCTCTGTGCCTCAGTGACCTCATCTGGAGAATGGGGGTGAAGACTGTGTGAGCCTCACGTGGGACAACCCGACGACCCCGTATCGCCCCCAGCGCTTAGAACGGTGCTCGGCACATAGTAAGCGCTTAACAAATAGCAACATTCTCATCACCCCAGTGATCTAAAAGTTGAGAAGCCGTCCGTCTTGCTGACGCTCCTTGGCTTTCCCGGGCTGGAGTGGGGGCCGGAGGGGAGTCCCGCTGCTATGGCAACGGCTCTCCTGAGCCGAAGGGATCGTGGGCAGTTGCCGGTGCGGGTACCGGCTAGGAGTCAGTCGGTCTCTGGTACGGTGCTCCGCAGCGCGGCAGGTGCTCAATAAATAAATAAATATCACTCAATAAATCGAGTGAAAAGCCTTCCGGCATTAGCACCGAAGTAAAAGATCGAGGGGTTCGATCGTAGATGCGTAGCTAAAAGAAAATAAGGTTGAACTAAGCAGACGTCGTTGACCCAGGCGAAACAGTGTGCTAGCCAGTGGAATAGCAGTCATTAGCCAGTAATTATCGATCCTCAATCAGTCGATAGTCTCTAATGAGAACTTAGCGTGTGCAATGCACTGTTCTCAGCACTCTGGGAAAGCACAAAATAACAGAGGTGGAATACGCTATCCCTTCCTAGTAGGAACTTACTGTCTTCGGGGGGAAGGCGGGCATCGTCTCGATTCGTTGCTGAAGTGTACTTCCCAAGCGCTTAGCCCAGTGTTCCGCACGCGGTAAGTGCTCGGTAAACCCGACTGAACGAATGGAAGTTAAAATATTCAGTTACAGATGGGGAAATAATAGATCATCGGGATATGTACATTGTGCAGGAGAACCGTGGAATCAAAGCGCTTAAGGGATACGCAGCCGAGTACGTAATTGACGCGGAGGGGAATCGGGAGCTTCGTCGTCGTCGTAATCGGCATTTTGTGGAGAACCTGCGCGGGTAGCGAGCCACAGTAGTACTAATCGTATTGATTAAATGCCTACTCGGTGCCCGAGCACCGTATTAAACGACGACCTCCCTGCCCCGCGGGGGTCCCCCAGTCTAAAAATAAAAATGGGGGAGAGGGAACGGGCGACAGACACTTGAGAGCTGAACCGAAGGACTGAACACGAAGACGAAAGCCGCCGGGTTGGGTCCCGTGGCCGGCGGAGCGGGATTTCAGGCCCCTTACGTCCCTGAGCCCGCGGTCGCTCGCAGCCGCGGCCACGGTGACCTTCCCGGCGTTCTGGGGAGGCGGCGCCAGCTTGCAGCTGCTCGGCTCTGTCTCACTGGGTTAGCGAAAGTCACGGTAGGAGCAGGGTTCCTTGGGGACGAGGAGAGTCGGTGCGAGATCCTGGGAAAGTAGCTTGGCAGTTGGGTGGCGAAGGGCGGGACGGGGCGGTCGGTACTCGGAGAAGGCACGCGGGCAGCCCGCGGCGCACAGGACGCGCCGGAGGCAGAGCCCCGAAAGCCGCCGCGGAGAGGGAGCGGACATCGGAAGGATGCCGCTGGAGGAGACGAGGGTGGGATCGGCGCCGGAGAGGGAGCCGACACCGGGAGGACAATAATAGTAATGTTGGTATTTGTTAAGCGCTTACTATGTGCAGTGCACCGTTCTAAGCGCTGGGGTAGACACAGGGGAATCAGGTTGTCCCACGTGGGGCTCGCGGTCTTCATCCCCGTTTTCCAGATGAGGTAACCGAGGCCCAGAGAAGTGAAGCGACTCGCCCACGGTCACACGGCTGACAGGTGGCCGAGCTGGGATTCGAACCCGTGACCTCTGACTCCAAAGGCCGGGCTCTTTCCACTGAGCCACGCCGCTTCTCTAACGGAAGGTTCCGGAGCGTGATCGGTGACCCCCGTAGGCCCACCGGGGCAGGGTAGAGCACTGGACTTTTTCTCAGCACTTCGGTGCTACTGAGCACCGGAGGACTCGCCCCGTCCGGTAGCCCTTATGTAGATATCTTTTCACTCTCTTGCCCCCTCCTAGCCATAATTTATTTTAGTGTCCGGGGCCCCTCTAAATTGTAAACCCCTTGAGGAGTTTCCTGTAGTGCCAAACTGCTCACTGTACCTCATCCTTATTCATTCATTCATTCAGTAGTATTTATTGAGCGCTCACTATGTGCAGAGCACTGTAGTAAGCGCTCGGAATGGACAAATGGGCAACGGATAGAGACGGCCCCGGCCCATGGACGGGCCTATGCGTCTCGCCACCAACCTCTTGCCCGTCTCGGGCCTGGAAGTCCCTCCCTAATAATAGTAATGATAGTAATGATGATAACTGAGGTATTTGGTAAGCGCTGACTCTGTGCCAGGCACTGTACTGAACGCTGAGGTGAACATCCGTTGCCGAATTGCACTCTCCGAGCTCTCAATACGGTGCTCCGCACACGGTAAGCGCCCAATAAATGGGATCGAGTGAATGAATGCGAGCAGGTGGGGTTGGACGCAGAACCTGTCCCACGTGGGGCCCTCGGTCCATTCGGCAGGTGAGGGAACCGAGGCACGGAGAGGTGGAGCGACTCACACGGGGGACGAGAGGGGGAGCCAGGATTAGAACCCAGTTCCTCCTGATTCTTCAGATCCGACAGACGACTCTTATCGAGGGCACTTCTCCGACTAGGCCCCCCTTCCCTCCTCTCCCACTCCATTTCGAGTCCTCTTACGCCTGCGCCCTTCATTCACCCCTCCTCCGTCCCCCCAGCGCTTTTCTGTGCATAGCTGTAATCTATTCACGTTAACGCCCGTCTCCCCCACTGAACCGTGAGCTCACTTGGGGGCAGGGAACATATCTACCAACTCTGTCGCAGTGTACTCTCCCAAGCATGTGGTACCGTGCTCGGCACTCAACAGATACGGCTGCTTGATGGATTGAGAAGGATACACATTTGTTTGCCCTCTCCCAAAGCGCTCACTCCACGAAGCGCTCCGTAAAAGCTGTCGATTGGTTAAGTGAATGGAGCCGAGAGAAGAGATCCGGAATCGCAGGACGGACCCGCTCTAAAAGGCGCATCTGGCTTCTCGAGCGATTGTTTCTGGGTCGTCCGCAAGCCGCATTCAACATCCGGGGACGGGACGGAATTTATTTTCTCTTCTAATCTTGGATTGCGGTCAGCTGACCAGGATGGAGGCGGTGTCCTTCCCGACAGGTTTGGCCGATGGGGACAAGTGAAAAGAATGAATCAACGGTAACGGGGTGCTCGGGTATCTGTTTCCCACCGAACCGTAAGGGGCCCCACCCAAGCCAGGAAGAACAAAGCCGGGGTTTTGAAGATAGAGAATCCCCTGCGGCCCCAAACGGCGCTGGGGGTTTAACCGGGGGGTTCGGAAGCAGATCGGCCTCCCTGATGAGCCGCAGTCTAATAACGTCCTTGCCCGGAGGCCCCGGGAAGATCAGGGCACCTCGCCGTGGCCTCGAAAACCACGGCAGGACCCGCGAGGGGACGCCTCGTCGCTTCGCGCGCACACGCTGTGAAACGGACCGCCGGCCTCTCCGGCCCGCCCACGCGTATAGCGGAGGATCTTTCCCTCAGAGGCACCGTTCGTAGAGCAGAGAACGGGCCGGGGGAGGTCGGAGAATAAAATTCCCGGTGCCTTCCGAGGAACTGACGGCTGGCTCGGAAACTAGGGGGTGGGCCAAAACGCCAGTATTTCCGGGGCGCGGTGTTTTCCCCGAAAATTCCGCATTTCGAGCCCCAAATGTCTCCGCTTTTCCGTATAACGGAGTCTCCCGGGACTGAGAAGCCGCCGAGACAAATCGATCACGCTGGGCGTGATCTGTACGATATCACTTCCACCCTCTCTCTTTCCTTCTACCCGTGCTGCTGCTAGACAGGGAGTGCGATAACTAATAGGCGGGCGGGGATCGTTTTTCAAATAACAGACAGTAGGCTTCTCTTTCGTATGAATTTTGGTTTTAGTTTTAACGACAGCGCGTTCCGGCAACCGTCTCGATTGGCGGCCCACCGTCGTGGCCGACCTCAGAACGCCGGATTGTTCTTTCCAAGCGCTCAGTACTGCGTTACGCCCACAGTGAGCGTTTCCTCCTTTGGCTCCCCCCCCCCGTCCCTCCACCCTGCCCAAAATCGTCACTCTCGCTAACGTCGGCGGTGGGTTTTACCGCCGTTACGCTCTGTTCCTCCGTAATAATAGTGACGGTGTTTAAGCGCTCGCTATGTGCCGGGGACTGCGCCGAGCGCCGGGGTGGCCATCGAATCAAGTTGGACGCAGTCCGTGTCCCCCGTGGGGCTCACGGCCCCGATCCCCGCGTTACAGATGAGGTGACCGAGGCCCAGAGGGGTGAAGTGACTTGGCCGAGTTCACCCAGCAGACGGGGGCGGAGCCAGGATTAGAACCCAGGCCCTTCTGACTCCGCCACGCTGCTTCATGTTGGTTCACTCCCAGGCAGGACTTGGTGCCCGAAGCCCGGGCTCTTTCCACTTTCCACTGAGCCACGCTGCTTCTCATATGAGTCTCTCCCTATATAAAATCATCTTCTTTGCCACTGCTCATCTGTGGGATTGAACTCCCCTTTTCCCTCTGCTCCCTCTGTTCCCTCTCTACCCGCCCCTTCACCTCTCCTCAGCTAAGCCCTCTTTTCCCCCCTTTCCCCTCTGCTCCTCCCCCTCTCCCTTCCCCTCCCCTCATTCATTCATTCAATAGTATTTATTGAGCGCTTACTATGTGCAGAGCACTGTACTAAGCGCTCGGAATGAACCAAACAGAGACGGTCCCTGCCGTCTGACGGGCTTACGGCCTAATCGGGGGAGACGGGCGGACGAGAACGATGGCGACAGATAGAGTCGAGGGGAAGAGCGTCTCGTAAAAGCGATGGCGACTAAACAGAATCGAGGCGACGCACGTCTCATTAACAGGATAAATAGGGTAATGAAAATATATACGGTCGAGCGGACGAGTACGGCGCCGAGGGGACGGGAAGGGAGAGGGGGAGGAGCGGAGGGAGACGGGGGGAAAAGAGGGTTGAGCTGCGGAGAGGCGAAGGGGGCGCGGTAGAGGGAGAAGGGGAGCTCGGTCCGGGAAGGCCTCTCGGAGGAGGCGAGTTTTAAGTAGGGTTTCGAAGAGGGGAAGAGAATCAGTCTGGCGGAGGCGAGGAGGGAGGGCCTCCCGGGACCGCGGGAGGACGCGGCCCCGGGGGTCGACGGCGGGACGGGCGGGACCGGGGGACGGCGAGGAGGCGGGCGGCGGAGGAGCGGAGCGGGCGGCGGAAAGAGAGAGGGGAGGAGAGGTGGGAGGGGGCGAGGCGACGGAGAGCCTCGAGGCCTAGAGTGAGGAGTTTCTGTTGGGAGCGGAGGTCGACGGGCAACCGCTGGAGGGGTTGAAGAAGGGGAGCGACGTGCCCGGACCGTTTCTGCGGGAAGACGGGCCGGGCGGCGGAGCGAAGGATAGACCGGAGCGGGGCGAGAGAGGAGGAAGGGAGGTCGGAGAGGAGGCCGACACGGCAGTCCGGCCGGGATATAACGAGAGCCCGTAGCGGTAAGGAAGCCGTTTGGGTGGAGAGGAGAGGGCGGATCATGGCGATATCGTAAAGGTGAGACCGGCAGGTCTCGGTAACGGATAGGACGCGTGGGGTGAACGAGAGAGACGAGTCAAGGATGACGGCGAGATCGCGGGCCCGAGAGACGGGAAGGATGGTCGTGCCATCCACGGTGATAGGGAAGTCTGGGAGCGGACCGGGCTCGGGAGGGAAGGTGAGGAGCTCAGTCTCGCTCATGTTGAGTTTTAGGTGGCGGGCCGACATCCGGGTGGAGACGTCCCGGAGGCGGGAGGAGATGCGAGCCTGAAGGGAGGGGGAGAGGACAAGGGCGGAGATGTAGCCCCTCAGCACCGCATTCGTCCGCTCAGCTGCATATATTTTCATTACCCCATTTATTTTGTGCCTCACCTCGACTCTATTTATTTGCTATTGTTTTAATGAGACGTTCATCCCCTCGATTCTGTTTATTGCCATTGTTCTTGTCTGTCCGTCTCCCCCGAATAGACCGAAGCCCGTCAGGGGGTAGGGACTGTCTCTATCGGTTACCGATTTGTACATTCCAAGCGCTTAGTACGGTGCTCTGCACATAGTAAGCGCTCAATAAATACTATTGAATGAATGAATGAATGACCTGGGCTCCACCTGAAGCCGGACGACAAGGAAGACTCGGATCCAAACGCAAACAACGGTTTGAGATTTTCCGGGCGAACAGAGTTGGGGGTAGGAGGAGGTACAACCTTGGCCCTGATTTCCTAAGGGCTCATCTTGCCGGGGGCTCAAAGCACATCGTGTGAACTCTCGGGACACTGGGAGAAGACTGGGGGCATTAGGCCATTTCTCCTCAGAAAATTCCAATTACGCCACCAAATGCAGCCGTTAGGAAGGATGATGGAAAGCCGGGTTGCCCCACCTTCCCTTGCGTCGGGAGAGGCCGGAGGCCTAACCCCTTCTGCTGAAGTTATTGAACTTTTCCCCCAAGTTAAATTGGTCAGCGCTAAATATTGATAACCTTTATTAACTCCCCGTAATCTCTGAGTTCAATTGTTTCGATGCTCCTCTTTACGGCTTAGCGGGATGAGTTACTGCCTGCATTTGCTGTTTATATTTGAGAGATAAATTAGAGATGGCGCTTTTATAATCAAACGAAACTGTCTGCATTGTCTATTCTCGTCACAGTATTATCTTGTTTTATTACACGCTGGCTTTTTATGGACTCCGGTTTCTGCTGCCATGCAGGTAGGTTGAGATTTTCGGGGGCGATTTGGGGCGCTTCGACTGGGCTCGCGGATCAGCGGGCGCCAATTTACGAGCGGTTTTCATCAGCGTTTTAATCGGACAAAGGCAAAAAGGAAGGTTTTTCGGAGTGAATTTTTTTGCCCCGCGTACCCCGCCGTAAAAATAAGGGAGATTTTCTTCTTCTATTTTGACCAGCCTTGTTGCCACTTCCTGGGTATTTTTTAATATTTCATAAATTGTCGTATGCGCGTGACTGGAAATATGACTAAAATTACTTCTACGATGTAAGGAGCCTAACTGTTAATGTTCGTCAGATAAATGTGTTGAACGAGTTTCACAGACTCCTCCGACACGCAAGAGAAGTTTTCCCCTTCCCACTGTTTTTCTGAAATAGGACATGAACAACCTTCTGTTGCCTGCTTTTATGTTAAGCCTGCTAGCGACGGCCATATTCCTTCCTATCTTTCCCGGTTTTGAAGGAATAATCAAATGATAACCATCGGGGAATTATGTTAGCACCTACTAAGTGCCACGCGCAGGATTCTTCTTCGATTGCCATCGAGTCGTCTCCGCCCCGTAGCGACTCCGTGGGAACACCCTCTTCAGACATCCCGCCTTCCGTCATAAGGTCATCCTGGAACGCGTAGCCGTCGGGTTTTCTTGGTCAAGGTGCGGAAGTGGTTTTCCATTGCCTTCTTCCGCGCGGTCGTCCTCTGATCTGCGTTCTGCTCACCTGGTCGTCCGCCTTTGACTCTCTCCCACGCCCGCCGCTGCCCAGCACGAATGGACCTTTCCATCGCGGGTAACCGCCTGTGGCCGAACCTAAGCCGAAAACCCTCCCGTCACGTTAAGGCGTCGATTCGTAGGAGAGAAGCACTGGGTTATATTCGAGATAATTAGGTCAGAAACGGCTCCTGTCCCACGTAGGGCTTACGGTCCGAGGGGAAGGGAGAACGGATGAGGAAACCGAGGCATAGATTAGGGAAGCGATTTGCTCGAGGTCGAAGAGCAGGCGAGCGTGGAGCGGAGATTAGAGCCCGGCGTCCTTGTGCTCATTTTCATGATGGAAAAACAACAAGGACGCGGTCAGCCCCATTCTCATAAATCCGTCTCTCTCCTTGGGAACTAAAGTCCGCTAGCTCTCTGCCTTTCTAGGCCCTCCCAGAGAGGGAGAGGCGTAGACTCCCCGTTCTTGGCATTGTCCTTTCTCTGGCTTTACGGAAGTGTTCGTTCCTTGCACACAGCCCGGTACTCTCCTCCTGGTATCGTGTGGAATTCCCACCTGAGCAGTCTCCCCCAGCGCTCTAATACAGCGCTCTACCGCCGGAAAGCACTAGATCCCCATGTGGGACAGGGACTCCGTCCGACCCGATTACCTCGTATTGATGGCATTTGTCGAGTGCTTGCTATGTGCAAAGCACCGTCCTAAGCGCTGGGGTAGATCAAGGGGATCGCAGACTTCAGCCCCATTTTACAAGTGAGGCCCAGAGAAGTGAAGCGACTTGCCCAAGGTCACACAGCTGACCAGTGGACGAAGGGGGAATTAGAACCCACGGCCTCCGACTCCCAAGCCCGGGCTCTTTCCACTGAGCCACGCTGCTTCTCTGTATGAGCCCGGGCTTGGGAGTCAGAGGTCACGAGTTCGAATCCCGGCTCCGCCACTTGTCAGCGGTGTGACTGTGGGCGAGTCACTTCACTTCTCTGTGCCTCAGTTACCTCATCTGTAAAATGGGGATTAAGACTGGGAGCCCCACGTGGGACATCCTGATTCCCCTGGATCTACCCCGGCGCTTAGAACAGTGCTCGGCACATAGCGAGCGCTTAACAGATACCGACATTATTGTTGTTATCATTATTATTATCTACCCAGGGCTTAGTACGATGCTTGGCAGATAGTAAGTGCTTACTAAATACCTCAGATTTTATTATTATTATCACTGTTAGCATTATTATTATTACAAATGATACTCCTCTGTGCCAGATTCTCTAGTTGGAACTGAAAAACGATATGCGGATGAGGAAACTAGACACGGATACCGGCCCTCAAGGACAGCGTGGCTCAGTGGAAAGAGCCCGGGCTTGGGAGTCAGAGGGCATGGGTTCGAATCCCGGCTCCGCCACTTGTCAGCGGTGTGACTGTGGGCGAGTCACTTCACTTCTCTGTGCCCCAGTTACCTCATCCGTAAAATGGGGATTAGGACTGTGAGCCCCACGTGGGACGACCCGATTCCCCTGTGTCTCCCCCGGCGCTTAGAACAGTGCTCGGCACATAGTAAGCGCTTAACAAATGCCACAGTTATTATTATTAAGAGTAAGAGGAGGGAACCCCTCTCGGGGTCGCACCTGGAGAGTTTCCGGTCCTCTACCAGTCTCGGCTACGGGAGGGAGAGTCAAGCAGCGGCCTACCTGTTCTATTCCTAGCTTGGCCAGTGGCGAGCGAGTGGAAGGCCATCGGCTACAGAGCAAAACTCACCCGTGCCGGGCAGCAGCGGCACGGGAGAGAGTCGAGGGCGGAGACTCGGGTTTCCTCCGCGGAAGGCGGCCTCCGGATTTTTTACCGAGAAGACTCTATGGCTGCACTACCGGCACGATCGCGGATGGAGGGCGGGGCGTTCTGCGGGAGATGCGTCCGAGATGCGGCTCTGGGTCGGAAACGACTCGACGGCACCGGACGAGACGCGGTGGAGGGAAAGGGGGTGATGACAGGCACCTAAAGAGAAGCGAAGCCATCAAACCCCAAAAACAACATAAAGGACAAGGGCGACACTAAATTCAATAAGTTGAGTCGATCTGTTGAGAATTTACTGTGTGCAGAGCACCGTACTAAGCATCCGAGAGAGGACGGAACAACAGAGTTGGTAGACGCACTCCCTGATCACGAGGAGCTCAGTCTAGGCGGGGAGATGGACGTTAATATAAATGCCTAAATTACGGATGCGTGCGTGAGTGCTGTGGGGCTGCGAGTGGGGTGAAAGCAAGCGCTCGAAGGGTAACTGATTCACGGGCAGTGTGGGACGATGCGGGTGGGAGAGGGAGGCGGGAAGAGAAGGCTCATTCGGGGAAGGCCTCTTGGAGGAGGTGCGGCCTTTGATAACTGATAATAATGACAGTCACAGTCACAGCGGTAGATGGTGTTGGGCCGAGGCGGAAGGGGAGGGGCCACGGTGAAGGCCTGGGGCTTCCCAACACTCTCTAGGTTGACAAGCCAGACCTTCCGAGTTGGAGCTCTGTTACCCATTTGTACATCCCAAGCGCTTAGTTCAGCGCTCCGCGCATAGTAAGCGCTCGATAAATACTACTGAATGAGCCGGGACTGGGGGGAGAGACTCGTCGGGTGGGGTTAGGGCATCTCCTGACTCGGCCGCGGGCCTCGCTGGTCCTGTGGTTAAAGGGAGCGGCCGCGCAGCCGGTATCCCTTCGCCCGGTCCGTCCAACCTAAAACAGGGCCAGGTGGCACTGGGAAAGGACAGTGACTCTCCAGAGCTTCCCCGACTATGAGTCTGATATAATGATATAACGATGTATATATTCAGATATAGATAATGATAGATACACTGATATATATATGCTGATATATATAATGATACACACACACACACACACACACATATATATATATCAGTGTATCTATCATTATATATAAGTATGGTATATATATATATACTGATATATAAAATGATGCACGCACACACACATAGATATATATATATATATCAGTGTATATATCATTATATATAAGTATAGTATATATATACTGATATAAAAATAATATAATACAATGATATGATGATGTATACTGATATATATATATATATATATATACACACACACATACTGGCTTTCAGTCAGATATAATGTAGCAGCGTGGCTCAGTGGAAAGAGCCCGGGCTTGGGAGCCAGAGGTCATGGGTTCGAATCCCGGCTCGGCCGCTTGTCAGCTGGGTGACTGTGGGCGAGTCACTTCACTTCTCTGGGCCTCAGTTCCCTCATCTGGAAAATGGGGATTAACTGGGAGCCTCACGTGGGACAACCCGATGACCCCGCATCTCCCCCAGCGCTTAGAACGGTGCTCCGCACATAGTGAGCGCTTAACAGATACCAACATTATTATTATTACTCCCTCAAATGCTTAGTAGAGTGCTCAGTACTCAGTAAACTCTCCACAGGTTGACTGATGGAACTTAGAATAATGTTACACAGATTTCCTCATCGAAAGGGGAAGTAAGTAAATCCTCAAAGTGTCTTTCTCGTCGGAGACGAGGTGTGACGCTAGTAATTTTGAAAGAAAGAGTGGTTACGCTTCAGGCGGGAGGCGGTTGTTTTGAGGATCGCATTTCGGATGGGCAGCGGCTTCTCGGCCCTCTGAATGGAGGCGGGGGAGGTTTGGCAGCCGACTCTCCCTAACCCTCAAGAAGAATCTGTTTGAGGCGCAAATAGAGACGATCCCACCCAGCCGGGAAGAGGCCCCAGTCTTGGATCCAAAAGCAAGGGGCCACCAGACCTAAGAGGTAAAATCGGGTTGTAAGCTCCTTGCGGGCAGGGCCCGTGTCGCTTACGGTTTACCAAGCGCTTAGTACGGTAGGTGCATGGACTACGTGCCCAGTGTAGGGGTCTGGCCTCAGTAGGTTCTCTGTACCCGGGAGGCTTGGCGTAAATATCATTGGTCGATTCATTCGAAGTGGGGTGATTTTTCCGGGGTCCACACCGACCTCGTCCCTTCCCGCTTTGGCCCAGAAGGTCCGAAATCCCAGCACCTGGCCACCTGAACGTGGAAACGGTAAGGGGTTGATTTCTTCAGGAGCTTTGCCTTCTTTACAAACTTCCTCCACGGTTGTGGCTGGGAAACCCGTCTGCAGCGGCGGGAACGTAAATCCCATTGAGATATCCTTTTAGATTCTTTCTTTCGCCTTCAGTGCTTAGCAAGAGATTAAAGTGAAACAGAAAATAAATGTAAATGTATATTTAGTCCCCTTCCGTCCAACTGGGGGGGGGAGGAAATTCATTCCGGGCAGCTCCCCAGGACCCAGTGGGTTTCCGTTCTGGACTGACCCAATCCAGCCCACTGGCTCGGGCCTCTGGCGAGCTGTGGGTTCGACGACTGCACCCCCAGGTCAGGTAATCGTCTTCAGGCGTGAGACCCGAGATCCCGCCTGTGGAACGGGGAAGAGGCTGTAGTCCATAGGGCGTGACGGGGCCTTTCCATCGCGGCTCGGTGGAAAGAGCCTGGGCTTGGGAGCCAGAGGTCATGGGTTCGAATCCCGGCTCGGCCGCTTGTCAGCTGGGTGACTGTGGGCGAGTCACTTCACTTCTCTGGGCCTCAGTTCCCTCATCTGGAAAATGGGGATTAACTGGGAGCCTCACGTGGGACAACCCGATGACCCCGTATCTCCCCCAGCGCTTAGAACGGTGCTCTGCACCTAGTGAGCGCTTAACAGATACCAACATTATTATTTCCACGGGAAAAGCACCTCCGGTCTCCACCTTCTGTGGCGTGTCAGGGAACGGAGAACGGAGAGAACGTAAGAGCCCGAGCGAATACGACTGGCATTTGAACTTGCAGCCTGGAGCCCGGGTTATGTTATTTTCTTTGCAAATAAAGTCAAAGGCCGCCTAAGGGAACGGGACCTTGCCGATTTCTATTCTTTGTTGAATATGATTTCTGCCGGGGCACCAGATCTGGATTTTCTTTATCGATATTTTTAAAACCCAGGCAGTGGAAGGCAATGATGATCCTGACAGTGAATTGTAGGAACTAAATGAATGCGAGATAAAATTACCAAATCAAGCTTTTTATTCTATATTTTATGGAATATCTAATATATGTATGGCAGTAACTTACTCTTACACATGAATTCCTGACACTTGCGATTCTTCAGACTTATTAATCAATGTAGTCAGCACCAGAGCAATTTTATGAGACTTACTAGTCATCAAAAATTTATTACCAGATAAATCAAAGAAACAACTAGCATCTTAATAGGGTGAAGAGAGTTTCGTGTTAGGGATCGCTCAAGAGCCTGCTTTTGCCAGGTATGTGGTATATTTACTGCCAACATCAGAGATCTTATTCAGAATTTCATGCCAATAATCAGCAAGGTAAAGAAGTCGTCTGTTTATGCAAAGCCTTTCTTAACTCATCAGAATTAATGACAGGGAAATTCTGGACTGAACATTTTTAAAGCTTAATGCGGGCTTGAATGGAAAACCATTTTTCTCTGACATCTTTGGGAACATATATGGGCATGCCCTGTTTCCAGGGGAAAAGGAACGTGATGTCTCTTGAATCCCTTTTCCCTTTCTGACGCCCTGAAAACTGTCGGTGACCCTGATGCCTGGGGCTCGTGTGTTCTCTCTTAGCCGTGAATCTGGAGATCCGTAACGTCAAATCGATGGAATGGACGTTTTTATCAAATTATTCTTGCTTTAAGAATTGCGGGTGTTTCCTGGGCACCGGATCTTATGCAAAACGTGTATGTTTTCTTGTCTCCGTGGCTGTTTAGGGTCATTCAGAAGCGTGGTGGGTTCTTCCACGCGAATTCCTTTTTAAGCCTCGGCTCTCGTCTCCCTGGCTCCTTGGGTTTCACCGTGAACGTTTAGTCTCCGTCCGGGATATACTTCAGACGTGTGATTTGTTCGGGAATGAGAAGCTGCAGCCGCACCAAATATAACACGAAGGGGGCCGCGGCAAAATCACGGGAAAGGCGGAAAATTCTAACCTCTGGTTCAGAGTGACTCGCCTGCCTCCCGTCCCTTCTCGTGCCCTAACTTTTTTCGTGTCTGGAGCAGCCAGTTCTAGACCGGCCCCTGTTTTGGCCCGGCGTTCCGGGTCTCCTCCGGCTAAGGAGCGGGGCCGCTTCCATTTAGAAACTGGACCGACGGTGGCCATCGAGGGGCTCTCCCGATTCTGGCAGCCTTGAAGCCTCCCCGGCCTGAATTCCTTCCAGGATGTGACTGAAGTTCTGAGCCCGACCCTTTCTTGTTGGAAGGGAGGAGACCGTGACGGAGGAAGGATCCCCATTTCGCACAGCGTGATAACGTTTATTCGACCGTAGAGAACCCTCTTCCTTCGGCCGTGGGCGAGAAAAATGGTACCAGGGCCGTGCTTCCCTGTGCAAAGCTAATAAACGAGGTGGCAGGAAGTGGGGCCCAAAGAAAAGCGAGGAAAGCAAGCAAGTTCTCTTTTCGTTTTCTTAGAGGAAGTGTTCCGACAAGGTTTCAGAATATTAAAGAGATTTGATTTTCAGTGACTGAGAATAATCCTGATTAAGGGAGAAGCTCTGTGGTGCCCGGTGTGGGTAGGGAGAGGGCTCCTGGCCCAGGAAACAGATGTGGGGAGGAGCTGTGGGAGAAAATACGCATCTCTGCTTGGGCGTTACGAACCGTTCATGGTGGGATTATGGATTTTCAATCCGTTTTGGTGATGGCCTTAAAGAACATTTGGGAGAAGCGGTGTTGCTTGTTTGTTGTTCTCTTAGTGGAATTAATCTTGCCACCGGTGAGTTGATTCTCAATTTCAGATCTGTGCAAGGGAGATGTTCGCATCTGGACCAGGAAACGTTCGTTAATAAGTAATCACTCAATAGACCAAGCTTCGGAAGGCCTTCTAGAACATAGGAAACTGAAGACCGGAAAGGTTTTTTAGGGACCGTCCCCGCCTTGTTTGGGGGGGTCACACTGTGTGCCCCGCCGGATCGCTGAGTGTGTTGACACAGGTTCTTGCGTGGGGTGTGCCGAAAAGGAGCGCGCTGGTAAGCCGCGGCTTCCCAGGGACGATTACGTGGGTGCGAGGACAACCAGGGGAGGCGTCTAGCTGAGCTGTGAGAATGCCCGTGGGAGCCGTCCAACGGAGGCGTGGACTGTTTCCAAGCAGTGCGAAGGAGGAGGGGCGGCGATCAGAGGCCAGGGGAGGGTAGGATCAGGCTATTAGGGGGCTCCCTGAGTGCCGAGCACCGAGACTGTGCAGAGTTACAGAGGGGATGTCCACCGAGGGCCTGTCGTCTAGTCAGGAAAGACAGAGGTAAAGACGAGGCTTGCCTGGCCGAAGCGTGGAAGGAGAGAATTCCCAGGTAACGGAAACGTGACCGTGTTTCCGAAAGGAAAATCCACGTCGCGGGGGCATAGCGTCCGGCAGCGTGGCCTGGTGCATAGAGCCCGGGCCTGGGCGTCAGGCGGACCCGGGTTGCGATCCCGGCTCTGCCGCTTGTCTGCCGTGTGTTCACTTCTTTGGGCCTCAGTGACCTCCATCTGTAAAATGGGGATTGAGACTCCGAGCCTCTGTCCAACCTGCTTAGCGTGGACCGTGTGCAACCTGATAAGCCTGTATCTACCTCAGTGCTTTGTACAGGGCCTGGCACAGAGCAAGCAGATAGATTTAAAAATACAATTTAAAAATAAAACCAAAGTCTTACCTCAGGGCAAACCGAGTTGCGACCCTACCACAGGCAGCCCGGCCTGCAAACCACAGCCGGCTGACCGAACTGCCTAAAGTGACGAGGGGCAAGGCATCCCTACCGTCACCATCACCGTCGGTCTTTACTGAGCGCACACCGTGTGCAAAGCACTCTACTGACGCCTTGGGAGAGTATGATAGCAGCTGGTAGACACGCTGCCTGCCCACAGTGAGTTTATAGTATCGTCTGGGGAGGGCGAGACGGACATTAATATAAACAAATAATGTACGATATATATTTCATAGAACTAAATCCAGCTAAAGCAGCTCTCCGGTCTCCCTGCGAGGAGCAGAAATGGGAGGGTCCCACGGACGTAAGCCCCCCCCCCCCCCCCCCCCCCCCCCGTCCTCTCAGGAAAGCCGGTGTTTTTTGCAAAGGTCGCTGCTCCGTCTCCTTTTTCCCGATAAAATTTCCATAGTTTCACCCCCACGGTGAGCGTGGCAGAATCACTGACTTTCAGAAACCGAGGTCAGAGAACGCCGGGGCACATTCAGCACCTGCATAATTAGGTGATGACAAGGAAGCCAGAATATGGAAATCACTTGGTGGTGGGGATCCAATTTAATACCTAAGGGAGAAGTGAAGGGAGAAACGTTCGTGTTTCATCAGTGGCTCCCTGGACCACGGGAATGAAGTTAAATTATCGGAATATTGGAAAAATGCCTTTTCCTTTTTCAGATCAGTCTATTAGGCTGAGGTGAAGTCGCGCGCAGGCTTCCTGTTCATGCCGTTCTTACAGATAGACTAATTATATTTCTTCAGCAAGACACCCCACGTTCCAGAGAACCTGTTCGGGCCAAGTGTTAACTCCAAAACCTAGGATTTGGGGACGTATCGGTAAGGGACAGAATTGAACTATGTCAGCCTTCTCAACGGGGTGGGAAAAGACTCCGTTACCCCTCAGTCCTTTGGGGAGTGGTTGCTGGAGGCTGTTCTATTGAGAGATTTGAGCGTTCCACCCCGTTCTTCACAAATGATTGCCCGTGCAAAATGGCACAGCCGTCTCCTCAGAGACCTGGAGTCTTGGAGGCCCCGGGGAAGTCTCCGAGGCAGGAAAGGGAGATGGGAATCCAAACTGAGACAAGGAAAAAGCTCATTCTGCCAGGGAGTCTGAATTCCAGCTTTGGCCCCCGCCCTGTGAACCCATCTTGGTCAAGGCCTGGCGTATCTTAATCCGAATGGGTACTTTCATAGCGAGCAGATCTTTATTTTAATTCTACTTGATGTAATAATGTTGGTATTTGTTAAGCGCTTACTTTGTGCCGAGCACTGTTCTAAGCGCTGGGGTAGACACGGGGGAATCAGGTTGTCCCACGGTCTTAGTCCCCATTTTACAGATGAGGGAACTGAGGCACAGAGAAGTGAAGTGACTCGCCCACAGTCACACAGCCGACAAGTGGCCGAGCTGGGATTCGAACTCATGAGCCCTGACTCCAAAGCCCGTGCTCTTTCCACTGAGCCACGCCGCTTCTCACTGCACTTACTCCGTGCACTTAATAATAATAATGTCGGTATTTGTTAAGCGCTTACTATGTGCCGAGCACCGTTCTCAGCGCTGGGGTAGACACGGGGGGAATCGGGTTGTCCCACGTGGGGCTCTCACAGTCTTAATCCCCATTTTACAGATGAGGTAACTGAGGCACCGAGAAGTTAAGTGACTCGCCCAAAGTCACACAGCCGACAAGTGGCCGAGCAGGGATTCGAACCCGTGACCTCTGACTCCAAAGCCCGGTCTCTTTCCACTGAGCCACGCTGCTTCTCTATTAATAATAACTATTATAATTGGGGTATTTAAGTGCCTAATTTCAGTGCCCAATGTCACATTGCAGACAAGCGGAGTCAGGACTCGAACCCAGGTCCTCTGACTCACAGGCCTGTGTCCTTTCCTCCAGGCCGAGTCTGTCAGCAATGATAATGTTGATATTTGTTAAGTGCTTACTATGTACCAAGCACTGTTCTAAGCGCTGGGGTAGAGACAAGGTAATCAGGTTGTCCCACGTGGGGCTCACAAGTCTTCAACCCCATTTTACAGATGAGGTAACTGAGGCACAGAGAAGTGAAGTGACCTGCCCAAAGTCACACAGCTAACAGGTGGCAGAGCTGGGATTCAAACCAATGACCTCTGACTCCCAAGCCCGAGCTCTTGCCACCAAGCCACGCTGCTTCTCTACTACGTGCCGGGCACTGCGCTAGGGCTGGGGTAGATATAAAAAAAAAATCAAGGTGGACCCAGGCCCAGTCCCGCGTGGTGCTCGGAGTCTCAGTCCCCGTTTTACAGATGAGAGAAATGAGGAACGGAAAAATTAAGTGACTTGCCCAAGGTCACACAGCGGACAAGAGGCTTAGAACCCAAGTTCTCTGACTCTCGGGCCCGTGCTCTTTCCACTAGGCCACGCTGCTTCGAGAGCAGGCTGTCTCCTTTCCGCCATCGCGCTGGCGTCAGATAGGATGAGGTAGAACGGGAAGAAAAACACGGGGGGCTGCAGCCCCATCTCTTTGACAATCAATCAGTCATGGTATTTATTGAGAACCGTACTAAGCGCTTGGGAGAGTACGGCACACTAGCGCAATCGGTTGTATTTATTGAATGCTTACTGTGTGCAGAGCACCGTACCGAGAAATGCCGCGGGGACAGATGATTCCAACAGTTGAGAGACCCCCGACCACGATATCAGCAACGCCTCCCCGAGCGTTCCAAACCAATCCGACAGAGCAGCCGACTGAACTTCAGGAGGCTGCCAGAGCTGACGGAATCATTTGGTCGCTAACCGAGAGTTTATTTGATAGGTAGAGTGATCTCTGTGTATTTCCGGGGGGAATTGGGCGTTGAGGCTTAGGGAGGAAGTTGAATAAAGGAGACAGGAGAAAAGGCTGGAATCCTACAGGATTCTTGGAATCAGAGCTTTCCGCGTTAATGAGATTATTCGTAACATGCTCTCCGCCTACATTGGCTTCTTCTTTTCCAGCAGGCTCAGCCTCCCTGGACCGGAAAGAGATAGGGTCGCTCAATAAATGGAGCAAGGAGGGTTAATAATAATAATCGTGATATGTGTTAAGCACTCAACTATGTGCCAGGGATCGTACTGAGCGCTGGAGTGGATACAAGCAAATGGGGTTTGACACAGTCCTCGTCCCACGTGGGGCTCACATTTTTCATCCCCATTTGACAGATGAGGTGACTGAGGCACAGAGCAGTGAGGTGCCTTGCCCAAGGTCACGCAGCGGGCAAGCGGCAGAGCTGGGATTAGAACCCCCTAAACTGAGCAACCGGATTGCTTGCAGAAAACTCTAGAATTGATGCTTTTTTTATGACCGTGATCATCGCTCGACTAGAACCCTCCGAAACGATACCCGGTCGGGCTGAGACAGGACCGTCTTCTTCCCTTTCTCAGTTTGCTTTGTTTTCTTTGAGTTTAAAGACCTCTTTGCCACTCACGAGCAATTAAAAGCAAACCTCTCCTCTTTCAAACAAAACACCTCGGAAGCTCCTGGCGCCGCAGTTTCCGGGTCGGTCGTGTCGGTATTCCTTTGCGTTTGTTACGGAGCTAGAGACGGTAAGTTGCCCTACGGCGAAGACTGATTTAAAAACAATCTTCCCAAAGTGTTCGCCCAGGTTTCCTGCCACTTATATGATGAGATGAGGAAAAGAGACCCCGTTGCCTTCCATGTGAAGAATATCAATATTTGGTTTCTACTTTTTAGAGATGAAGTTAATTGGAATTGGAATCTTAGCGCCATTAAGGGAAAACACGGGCCAGCCCACCTTCACCCCGCACTTCCCAGTAGCTGGGTCGCGTTCCCCGCGCCTGCGAGCTCGGAGAAATGTAAGAGTAGAGTTGGGATCCGGGTCCTGGATTCCTGAGATCGGGTCGCCCCGTAGCCCACCGAGTTTCGCCTCTCCTTCGTTGGACGACATTCTTCCGAGACGGGCTGGCGGTCTGTGGAACTGCGTACTGTTTTCGTCAGTTTGGGGACACGACGGGGTAAGCGGAATAAAGATGCAGTTTTAAAAGGGGAGGATTTTGAAGGTGGAGACTCTGCGCGGAAACAGTGAGGCATAAAATGTTCATGGCAGGAGACTCATTGTTCAAAGATTGCAGCCTTTCAGAGTTGCATAACTGATGGTCATAAATATACATGGCATTTTATGAGCAATTGGGTGAGTTAAAACAGGCATCAGATTCCTCATATAAATCAGTAAAGACCCGACCGAATACGGGCGTAAACACCTGGAAGCGGACTGGAAATCGGATATTTCCAGATCCGAGGGAGGGGGTGGATGGAAAATTGCAAATCCTCGGAATCTGAGGTCAGCGGGTTAGCTTCCGCTTCCCGAGAGTCGGTAGTGGAAGGAGAGCCGGACACGAAGCCAGTTTACGCGGGGCGTCTCCGCTGATGACGGCCGAGCCTTGGGGGAGAGAAATCCGTTTAATAATCCGTTTTATTGCCATTGTTCTCGTCCGTCCGTCTCCCCCGATTAGACCGTAAGCCCGTCAAAGGGCAGGGGCCGTCTCTATCCGTTACCGATCTGTACATTCCAAGCGCTCGGCACCAGCGCTCTGCACATAGTAAGCGCTCAATAAATACTATTGAATGAATGAATGAATGAATGAACTTCTATGCGCCTCAGTGACCTCATTTGTAAAATGGGGATGAAGACCGTGAGCCCCGCGTGGGACAACCTGATGAGCCCGTATCTCCCCCAGCGCTTAGAACAGTGCTCTGCACATAGTGAGCGCTTAACAGATACCAACATGATTAATAGCAAATGCTCAAGAGATTTTAATGAAAGCGGATGACGGAAGCATCCCGTGAGCCTGCACCCATCAGACGACAGAAATAAGTGTGTTCCCGTCCAGTTTACGGTAAGGTAATTAGACCGTAAGCCCGGCGGCGGGCAGGGACCGTCTCTATCTGTTGCCGATTTGTCCATTCCAAGCGCTTAGTACAGTGCTCTCTGCACATGGTAAGCGCTCAATAAATACTATCGAATGGACACCTACTCCTGCATGAGTTGACCCTCATGTTTTATAGTTGCCCACTACCAGCCTCCTGTCGTTCCCCACTCCGGTCCCTACTTCACTCTCCTGCCCAAATCGTTTGTCTACAAAACCGTTCCGGACCCGTCACCCCGCTCCTCAGGAAACGCCCTACATCTCCATATCAAAGAAGCGGCGCGGCTCAGCGGAAAGAGCCCGGGCTTGGGCGGTCGGAGGTCGTTGGGTTCGGATCCCGGCTCTGCCCCTTGGCAACTTCTCGGGGCCTCAGCGGCCTCATCTGAAAATGGGGATGAAGACCGTGAGCCTCACGTGGGGCAACCCGATGACCCGGTATCTACCCCAGCGCTTAGAACACGTAGTAAGCGCTTAACAAATACCAACGTTATTATTATTATATCAAAGAAAGACTCCTCTCCAGTGGCTTAAAAGCACTCCTTCACCTCGCCCCCTTTTACCTCCCCTCACTTCTCTCCTTCAACCCAGCCCGCACGCTTCGCTCCTCTAGTGCCAACCTTCTCACTCGTCCCTCCGTCTCGTCTACCTCGCTGCCGACCCCCCCCGCGGCCCACGTCCTGCCTCTGGCCTGGAACACCCTCCCTCCTCTAATCCACCAGACAATTACTCTTCCCCCGCTTCAAAGCCCTATCGGAGAAGCAGCGTGGCTCAGTGAAAAGAGCCCGGGTTTGGGAGTCGGAGGTCGTGGGTTCGAGTCCCGGCTCCTCCGCTTGTCAGCTGCGTGGCTTTGGGCAAGTCACTTGGCTTCTCTGGGCCTCAGTTCCCTCATCTGTAAAATGGGGGTTAGGACTGTGAGCCCCACGTGGGACGACCCGATGACCTTGTATCTTCCTCAGCGCTTAGAACAGTGCTCGGCCCGTAGAGAGCGCTTAACAAATGCCGTTATTATCATCGAAGGCACCTCTCCTCCAAGAGGCCTTCCCGGCCTAAGCCCCACTTTTCCTCATCTCCCGCTTCCGTAAGCCCCAAACCACAGATCTGTAATTTCATTTATCCCTTTGCCAACCCCAAAGCACTTATAATAATGTTGGTATTCGTTAAGCGCTGGGGTAGGTACAGGGCAATCAGGTTGTCCCTCGTGAGGCTCACGGTCTTAATCCCCATTTTACAGATGAGGGAACTGAGGCCCAGAGAAGTGAAGTGACTTGCCCACGGTCACACAGCTGACAAACGGCAGAGCCGGCTTTCGAACCCGTGACCTCTGACTCCCAAGCCCGGGCTCTTTCCACTGAGCCACACTGCTTCTCTCACTCCATCTTCATGTACATATCTGTAATTTTATATCTCTGTCTGCCTCCCCAACTCTAGACCGTGAGCTCGTTGTGGGCGGGGAATGGCGCCGATTATCGTCGTACTGCACTGTCCCAAGTTCGGTGCTCCGCGCACAGTAAGCGCTCAGTGAATATGATTGAACGCGTAACTATCCGGCTAGGCTTACAAAAATTCACCAAGGTGTCAATATGTTTTTGGAGTGGTAGGGGGCTGGCAACGTACCCTTTCAAATCGCAGCCATCAGGTTAGTTCCACTGTGTTTTCGCTGGGGTGTAAAGACAAATTTGGAAAGCGCCCAGCAGCGCCTTCTAGTACACTCAAGTCTAGCGGTGGAATGAAACCTGAGGTCTAAAATAAATCTGTGATATAGCTGAAGATGAAATGTTGAGGTGATCAAAATTAATCGTAGAGCATGAGGCAAGACGCAGATATCCCAGTAGCAAAATTGTTGTGTTCATGGGAACGACGATTAATTATTTAATTCGGAGGACAGGAACATCATAGGCTAAAATATAGTGCGGCTTTACCATCGCCTAGCCGTTTTATATGGCAGAATACCATCTTTGCATATTTATTAAAATTATCCATCAGTCACTACTGCCTAAATGAACCGTTGGGCTCTTGCGCCTTGATCCGATATATTATCTATCCATTTTGCCAGAGCAGCATAATAGAAATAAGTCCAAATTTCAGTACGATCCATGGAACATCTTCCGAAAACGGCATCGGCATCTCCTAAGCACGTGGTTCGTGATTCCAGTCGCTTCAGCGTGCTCTTCTAGAAAAGCTCAGTAGGAATTCCCTGCCTCTGCGACTGGGAACGACTTTTCCTCTTATAGAAATCAAATGGAAGCCAAGACATTCCCCTCCAGAGCCAGAAGGTGGGAAGGATGCGCTCAGGTTGTAAATGAATCTTACCATCCCAGTCGCTCCGATGGGCCACTTGGTTGTCACGAGGTGATTTCTACCCCTTCTCTATCGCTGCGCTGTCCGGTCTGGCCTGCTAATACCAGTGACTGCCAGGGGTTTTATAGTTTTGTTCTTCCTCCCTGAGAGTGCCCTGGGAAGTGACCCACAGCCAAGCAATTTCCTTCCAATGTGCCAAATCACACCCAGCCGGGTCCGCGCCGGAGACTGAAAGAGCAACTCCGCTCCGGGGGGGGGTGAAGGCCCGCAGATTAAGAAAGGATTCCGACCTCATCTGGGTACGACGGGCGCATCTCCGCGGGGAATCTCAAGGAGAGCCGGCTGACGTTGAAGCTCCTCCCCCGCGGGGACACCGAGGGTGAGTCGGAGCAGCGGCCACCTAGCATCTGAACGGTCGAAATGGCGTTTTGGTCAGGTGTGGGGGAAGTGTCTGTGTAGCCGCTTCTGTTCTGCAGCCAGAATGGTGCACTCGAGACTCATCTCTCTCGGAGGAGGCTTTCTTTAGAGGCACGTTAGGCTGAAGGAGGAATAGCTCCAACCTGGCTAAAATCTCATCCAGCTCTTAGCGCCAGCACCTATTTTCAAGGGGAGAAAGCTGGGAAAAGAAGCATTTTCTAGTATCCGTGCAGTGGAAACGGACCGCCAGCTGGGTTCCGAGAAAGTAAACCCGCTGGGTTTCTAGTACGTACGAATGCCTAGGATGAGGGGGAGAAAATGGTGGTGGGTGGAACTTCTGCTGGATCATTGACAGACTCCCTTAATAATAATTGTCATAACTGTTAAGCACTTACTATGAACCAGGTACTGGGGTCTTGTCTTATGCTGTCGAGTCGTCTCCGACCCGTAACGACTCTATGGACACGTCTTTCCCCGCTCTCCGTCTGCGGTCGTTCCGGTAGTGTTTTCTTGGTGAAAATATGGAAGTGGTTTATTATTGCCTTCTGCCATGCGGTGAATCTGAATCTCCGCCCTCGACTCTCTCCCGTGCCGCCGCAGTCCAGCGCGGGTGAATTTTGATTTGTAGCAGCTAGCCACTGGCCAAGCTAGGAATGGAACAAGTAGGCCTCCGCTTGAGTCTCCCTCCGATAGCCGAGACGGGTAGAGGACCGGAAACTCTCCAGGTGCGACCCCGAGAGGGGGTTAATTGGAACTCACTTGGGGCTCCCAGTCTTCATCCTTGAACCGTTCCCGATCCCGTTACTCCTCCCCCTTGCCATCATGGAGCCCTAACCCTTTCCCGATCACACGATCTTCCCTGCCGCTGGCTCCGAAGGGGCCGTGACCGTCTTCGTCCGTTCGTTCATTCAGTTGCGTTTATTGAGTGCTTACTGTGTGCAGAGCACTGGATTATCCCCCGGACTCACAGGGAGAGAGAGGAGAGGAACCAATCTGCTCCGAACCCCACTGGTGGTGTTTCCACGGCATCGCTCCCCTCCGTCTCGCATTCATTCGTTCATGCGTTCATTCAGTAGTATTTATTGAGCGCTTACTGTGTGCAGAGCATTGAACCAAGTGCTGGGAGAGTACAGTTCGGCCGCAAATAGAGATGATCGCTACCCGACAACGGGCTCACAGTCCTAGAAGGGGGAGGAAGACAACGGAACAGAAGAAGCGAGTATACAGGCATCAAAAGCATCGATATAAATAGCTAGAATTATAGAAGTAGACACGTTGTTAAATAGAATGATATGTACCTATATACACGAGTGCTGTGGGGCGGAGTCGGGGCGGTGGGGAGGAGGAGCAGAGGAAAAGGGGGCTCAGTCTGGGAAGGCCTCCTGGAGGAGGTGAGCTCTCAGTAGGGCTTTGAAGCGGGGAAGAGAGTCAGCTTGGCGGATGTGAGGAGGGAGGGCGTTCCGGGACAGCGGGAGGACGGGGGCCGGGGGTCGACGGCGGGACAGGCGAGAACGAGGCCCGGTGAGAAGGTTGGCAGCAGAGGAGCGGGGCGTGCGGGCCGGGCTGAAGCAGGAGAGAAGGGAGGTGAGGTAGGAGGGGACGAGGTGATGGACAGCTTTGAAGCCGACGGTGCGGCGTTCCTGCTTGATACGAGGGTTGATGGGCGACCACTGGCGATTTTTGAGGAGCGGGCTGACGTGCCCAGAGCGTTTCTGCAGAAAGGGAATCCGGGCAGCGGAGTGAAGGATAGACTGAAGTGGGGAGAGACAGGAGGTTGGGAGATCAGAAAGGATGGCGATGCAGTAATGCAGTCGGGATGGGATGAGTGATTGTACTGACAAGGTAGCGGTTTGGACGGAGAGAGAAGGGCGGATCTTAAATCTCTCGCCTTCGCGTCTGTTGAAAGCCAGCGTCATCCAACTCCACCGTCCGCTACAAACTGACCCGGCCATCCACCACCCCCTGACCCCCCGCTCCTCCGCTTTCCTGAGCAACTCTGATGTCTTTCCCTCCTCTCTCTGGTCACAGCTTCCTGTAATAATAATACGGTATTTCTACGTGCCAAGCACTGTTTTCAGCGCTGGGGGAGATACAAGGTCATCACGTTGTCCCACGTGGGGCTCACAGCCTTAATCCCCATTTCCCAGATGAGGGACCCGAGGCCCAGTGAAGTGACTCGCCCAAAGTCACACAGGCTGATCGGTGGCGGAGCCGGGATGAGAACTCACGACCTCTGACTCCCAAGCCCGGGCGCTTTCCGCTAAGCCTCGCTGCTTTCTAACCTGTCCAGATTCCCTGAATCGATGGTATTCGTCAATCGCCTTACTTCCTCTCTTCCGACTCTCACGTCCATCCCTTGAATTCCAGTTTCACCCCCTCCATTCCAGCAGATCCGCTCTCTCCTAGGCCAGTGTCCTTTTGCCAGAGCTAACGAATTCTACTCCCTCCTGATCCTCCTCGACCCCTCACGAGCCGTATTATATGGTATTTGTAAGCTCTTACTACGTGCCAGGGGCGGTACTGAGCACTGGCGTAGATTCTGTCGCCGAATTGTACGTTCCAAGCGCTTAGTGCAGTGCTCTGCACATAGTAAGCGCTCAATAAATACTAATGAATGAATGAATGCAAGCTAATCGGGTTGTGCACAGTCCCTCCTGTTTAGTCTGTGAGGCCCATCTGGGATAGGGATCGCTTACCTTGTGTTAGCTGTGTGACTGCGGGCGAGTCACTTAACTTCTCTGTGCCTCAGTTACCTCCTCTGTAAAATGGGGATGAAGACTGGGAGCCTTGCGTGGGACAATCTGATGACCCTGTGTCTACCCCAGCACTTAGAACAGTGCTCTGCACATAGTAAGCGCTTAACAAATACCAACATTATTATTATTATCATGACTGTGTTGACCCCCAGGTTTAGTGCTGAGCTTGACACACGATAAGCACTCACTGAATGCAATCATAATATTATATCATTATCAGTAGTATTTTTGTTGTTGTTTGGGGGAAGTGGATGCCTTGGGGCGTATCTGATCCCACTTCCTTTTGCGATTCCTAATGTGTTAGGCCATAAATCTAACTGCCGGTTTCTAACGGAGTTAACATTCACACTAGAAATAAACCTTTCTCTTTTTGCCAAGGAAACCACCAACCTCACTGAGCCTGAGATGATGTTGGACTTGGCAAGTTAAATTAGTTTCTTGATAAATACGTGAATTTGTGGGAGGGGATATACCAATTCAAAGGACAAAAATAAGCCGTCTGTGCCCTGGTGAGGCTGCAAAGATGACTACATTCCCCTACGGTAATTTCTGTACCACGTATTATCCACACAGATTTTTTTTTTTCCTCCTAGATGGTTTACAAGACCGGCCTCTCTGTCCCGTGACATCTCTTTGACTCGTGGGTCGTCGTCAGTGCCCGGGGATATTCTGAGGTTTAATTGAATCATCTTTGTAGCCCACAGTGGACCCATTAGAAAATGCTCGGGGAGGGATCTCAGTGTAGTTCTTAGACTTCAGGACATTTGTAACGGTATGAGTAAATTCTGTCCTCGGAGAAAGGCATCCATGTTGAAGAAATTGTTTTCGGGGTGCCAGCTTCCGTCGTGTTTCTTTCGAAGCTTGGTACAGCCGAAAAGGCGATGAGTTCAGGGACTGGAAATTCATCTAAAGGCGGCACAAACCTCTTCCACCTGACGGTCCGTTTGGAAGAGGTTCCATTTGGAGCCGGTTTAGAATGGGCCATCCAGAATTTAACCTCCCTTTCAGAAGAGATCATTAGCGAGCATGCCTGCTAGGCTCTCTGGACTCCCCCAGCATGCAAATCCCGGAACAGGATATTTATAAAGCCGCCTGAGCAAGATAAAGCGAGTCGTGTTCGAAGGTAAATGGGGGTGACTTCAGAGCTTTTCCCCTTCAACTGAGCAGATGCACTCTGCCACTGCAAACGCAGTGTCCTTTTCTAGGGGCCGCAGACGTATTGCCGGTGGATTTAAAGCCCCGGACTTTCTCCTGGGTTCCCTTTTAATGTTATCCTTATTTAGGACGTCACACGTGTGCCATTGCCCTGTTGGGTTATTCTCCCGGCTTAATTCCAACAGAAATACGGCCCAGCTTTTCCTCCTTGGTTAAAACGAGATGCGAAGCCCCTAACGTTTGGGACGGGAAGGATGGAGGGAGGAGGGAGCTTGGGTCCCAGAGTAAGCCACGAAATGAGGCGGCTGCCCAAAACTTTTCAAATATGGCGTCCTCCTGGTCCTCTTCGAAGGCGGTGACCGCGTGGCTTCTCTCAAAAACGGCCACGCTTCTCGTCCTTCTCTAAGATGGCGGCGGGGCAGGGCCCGTCCGTTAGCGGGTGTACGCTGGGGTCTCGGGGTCCAGTGCGGGGCTTTTGAGGAGGTGCCCGTGACGCCAGAGCAGCGGCGGAGAAACACCTCGGCAGAAGGTGCCGGGAAGTCGTGACGTCGGCAGCGCGATGCGATGGTGTCAGGCGGAAGGTACGGGGTGGCCTTTTCGGCCCCGCCTAAGGCGGTCAAACGTCTGAAGCTGCCCAAGGTGAGCAGCCCGAGACGATAAAGAAGGGAAACCAAGGAGGGCATCCTCGCCCAACCCCTCCTAGCTCCCACCCCCGTCTCCCCCCTGCAGATCGGCATCGTCGGTTGGTCCGAAATCACTGCGCGCTTCTCATAACTCGGCAACATCCGTCCTGCGCTAGTGTAATGAATGAGTTGTTGTGAACCGGTGTGTGGGAAAATCAATGAATGCCCAGCTAATCCAAGGTGAGGTAAGGTAGCCTTCTCCCCCAAGCGCTGACGGAATTTTTAACAGTATTAGCTAGTCATTTTCATTCCCGGATTCCGCCAATTAGCATTTTTCATTTGTTGACTTGCCACTGCGCGGAAGTGGATGTAAGGGAAGAGGTACCATTTATCACAATTCTGCTTTAGGAGTCACCTTCCTTCCGGGGCTGAAAAGTTACCGTTCGGACGTGGTTTATGAAGCAGTAATGGTTGCATTCGAAGCGGCATGTATCGAACGCCTATTTGAAATGTACAGTACTAGACACTCTGGGACCCAAAGTCAGTTCTCCGGTTATGAGGGAAAGTGCAGAGACTCTCTCTCCTCACTCCAAAGCACCCAGGCTAACGAACGGAGCAACGAGTCAGAATTCCGCCTTCGGTTTAGGAACGAAGGGGATGCCGAGAGACAGGCTCCAAATTAATAAAGATTAGTCCATTGGAAAATGTTCGCGTCAGGCTGCCTGTTGATAATTAATCTCGTGAGGAATCGCTTACCCCAAGCTTTAGGACCTCACGCGATGAACGACTTCAGTGGACAAGGAAAAATGGTCTGGGTTAAGTCGGGTGGAGCGGCTAAGGAGATCCACGGTCTCTCTCTCTGGCCGTCGATTGTGGCGGACTTCCGGAACTGGATAAGGGAACCTCTCCAGGAGTGGAGAAGCAGCCGGGGCTCAGTGGGAAAGAGCCCGGGTTTGGGAGTCAGAGGTCATGGGTTCGAATCCCGGCTCCGCCACTCGTCAGCTGGGTGACTGTGGGCAAGTCACTTCACGTCTCTGGGCCTCAGTTCCCTCATCTGGAAAATGGGGATTAACTGTGAGCCTCTCGTGGGACAACCTGATGACCCTGTATCTACTCCAGCGCTTAGAACAGTGCTCTGCACATAGTAAGAGCTTAACACATACCAACATTATTCATCCCTGCCCCGCCACCGATCAGCCGTGTGACTCTGGGCAAGTCACGTGACTTCTCTGTGCCCCAGTGACCTCATCTGGAAAACGGGGATTAAGACCGTGAGCCCCACGTGGGACAACCTGATGGCCCCGGCGCTTAGAACAGTGATTGGCACCTAATAAGCGCTTAACAAATGCCCTCATTAATTAATTAATTAGGTTGATATTAGTGAGCGACATGAACGTTCAGCTGAGATCAGGCTTTATAAAATGAACAGAAGGGAAGCACAGAGAAACAGTTCAACCTTCACCGCCAGTGCTTAGGGCTACGATTTTGTGGTATATTTTGTATCCCCTCATCTGCTCCTCACGCCATTTTCCGTTCATCGTAGTCTGGGTAAAAGGCCCGTCGGTTAATAATCTAGTGAGGGTTTGCTGGGCGATAAAACGCTAATAAAGCTGGCTACGTGGGTTCTTAGATTGGGTTAACTAGAAGATGCCATTTTGAGAGAAAATGCTTGAACGTAGGTTTTGAACACTCGTTATCCAACTCCACTGCAGCAGGCTAGGTCAAAATCAATATTTCTGCCTGGAAGTCACATCACCTCTCGGAGAAGAGATTAATGTGGTTACAGTTGGGCTCTGTGTTCTCAATCAGCTAAGTATGTGCACTTGTCATTCATATTTTGTTTCTAGCTTGTTATACTGACAGAAAAATCTCTGAGGAATGAAAGGAGAAGCCAGTTTTCTGAGTGTGAAGCGGGGTTGCATTTACATATTTCCACGATGCGAGGAGAGAAGGCTTTCGCTCTCGTAACGTTATTTATTCATCTGATGCTTCCGTTTGTATGGATTTCCGAAAATAGGTACTGACAACTAAACCATCCGTCTCCGACCGCCTATCTGCCGATTGTTAATTTTGTTGATTACAACGGTACGAGAGATAGACACGTATTACTACAAAAACAGTTCCATGAGTTTTGTTGTTGGTGGTTGCTTGTTTTTTTCTAAATCCCCTGTGTGCATTCTGAGAGGTTGATTGAGTTACTGCCTTTTTTTTAAAAAAAAAAAAAAACATTGTACAATACAAGAGTCGGGTTGTGCCACGGGGCGGAAAGCATTGCGATTTCCAGTTGTGTTAACAGCCGACACAGAACAGTCCCTCTGCCTGGGCGGTAGGCGCCCCGGGGCACGGCCACTACCCCAAATTTCAAAGGCCCTGAACCAAACGGTCGCAACAGAAATTACTGGAAACATTGATTTACTCTTTCCACGCGCTGGTTGAAACCTTTTGAACGGAATACGTCCCACACTAGCGACTCCCAGTGCTTCCCGATTCGTCCTTGATTTCAGAAGTGATTTTTTGAAGGACTAGACTCAGGGTTCCTTTATTGTTTAGTTTTCATCGTCCGTTCTGTAGGAAAAACTGAATACCATTCCTCAGTCCGAATCAAAATGGAAATCCACACAGCTAATTTTAGCACACGGGCACCACTCCTGCATTATATTAAGACTCCAAATTCATTTTCCTAGAGGCGATGTAACCGACGTAGACGGCTAACTTCTTGGAATTTGAAAGGTCGTTGTTACTATTATTATTATTCCTTCCGACGTTGGTTAAAAAGACTGCGTTGTTAGCACTTAGTTTGTGCAGATCCCTGTGTTAAGCCTTGAGGAAATGTACGCGGGTTATAATTCGGAAATAATCAGAGAAGCAGCGTGGCTCGGTGGAAAGAGCGCGGGCTTGGGAGTCAGAAGGGAGTCCCATTCCCTTCTGCGTCGCCCTGACTTACTCCCTTTGCTCTTCCCCCCCTTTCAGCCCCACGGCACTTACGATTATATATGTAATATTATTTATATTGACGTCTGTTTATTGGTACTGATGTCTGTCTCCCCCACTGTAGACTTGTGAGCTTGTTATGGGCAGGGATTGTCACTCTTTGTTGCCGTATTTTAAAGCTCACCTCCTCCAAGAGGCCTTCCCAGACTGAGCTCCCCTTTTTCCTCTGCCCCCTCTACCCCCCCCTTCACCTCTCCGCAGCTAAACCCTCTTCTCCCCCCTTTCCCTCCGCTCCTCCCCCTCTCCCGTCCCATCCCCTCGGCACCGTACTCGTCCGCTCAGCTGTATATATCTTCATCACCCTATTTATTTAGTTAATGAGGTGTACATCACCCTGATTCTATTTATCTGCTATTGTTTTAATGAGATGTCCTTCCCCTCGATTCTATTCCTTGCCACAGTTCTCGTCTGTCCGTCTCCCCCGATTAGACTGTAAGCCCGTCAAAGGGCAGGGACGACTGTCTCTATCTGTTGCCGATTTGTCCATTCCAAGCGCTTAGTACAGTGCTCTGCACATAGTAAGCGCTCAGTAAATACTATTGAATGAATGAGTATTGTATTTTCCCAAGTGCTTACTACAGTGCTCTGCACACAGTAAGGGCTTAATAATTACCAATGAATGAATAAATGAATGAAAGAGCGAGACTGAGACCAATGACGGCATGTGCAGTGTGACATCATATGGGTCCCCTCCGAAATTATTAGCCCCAGGCCCCACAAGAGGGGCTTAATCCAACCCTGACCGTTAGCGGATAAGATTGTTTTGCTCTTTTAGGCCTTCTCGTCATGGTCCCGAAATGACTTCCGTATGTCTCCGTCTTCCGGAATAAGCCATTTAACCCCCTGGGTATTTTGCATGCCACCGGGCGATTACATTGGCGAATGTTCGTAATTTCTCATAATGCAGTTGTCGGTCCAGCCCTCGGCCCCTTACGGAGCGGCAAGTAAGAACGTGGTTCCGGCCTCGCGGTTAAACGGCGATAGAACCGATGAAATGGCACTGCTTTGGTCTTGGCAGCATTAATGCCTTTCATCCAGGACACAAAAAGCAGAACTGGTGATTTTAAGATAATGCTTAGCACACCCACTGAGCACGAGTAGACCACCGAGTCGGGATTCAAACCCATGACCTCTGACTCCCAAGCCCGGGCTCTTTCCACCGAGCCGCGCGGCTTCTCCCTCATGCCACGGATGTGTAATAATCATGTGGGGCGTTCCTCACAGTCCTGCCCAAGTTAACCTTGGTATTCCTCCGCTGTTTTCTGAAGGAAGTTAGAAGCGTATGGAAAGATATTCTTAGTTTTAAAAAAAAAAACCAACCATCATTTAATCGTCTATGACCAGGACTCGACAAATATTTGCTTAGTTTGCCAATCAAACAGAAAAACCTCTCGGGTGCACTTGGCCACTTCCGCTGAGTGTTGATTTTAGCTTATATATTTGCCCATTTTTTGCTTGAAATCTTGTACCACCTCGCTCCTTTCCTCAGGTGTGAGATTCACTGACCTTGATATTTTTCCACACATCAGAGAGGCAGCGTCGCTCCGTGGAAAGAGCCCGGGTTTAGGAGTCAGAGGTCGTGGGTTCTAATCCCGGCTCCGTCAGCTGTGTGACTTGGGGCAAGCCACTTCACTTCTCGGTGCCTCAGTTCCCTCATCTGTAAAATGGGGATGAAGACTGTGAGCCTCACGTGGGACGACCTGATTACCCTGTATCTACCCCAGCGCTTAGAACAGTGCTCTGCACATAGTAAGGGCTTAACAAATACCAACATTGTCATCGTTATTATTATATTTGTTGAGCCATCCTACCCCAGTGGGGTTTTTTTATGAATTTACCCATTTAACAAAATTCGAGTTGGTTTCTTAGTTTTCTACCAGCCAGGGATTCAAACACTCTCCTGGTGGTCTCTACCACGTGGCTCTGCTTTTATTCTACATTCAGTCGTATTTATTGAGCGCTTACTGTGAGCAGATGAGAGAAGCAGCGTGGCTCAGTGGAAAGAGCACGGGCTTGGGAGTCAGAAGTCATGAGTTTGAATCCCGGCTCTGCCACTTGTCAGCTGTGTGACGGTGGGCAAGTCACTTCACTTCTCTGTGCCTCAGTTACCTCATCTGTAAAATGGGGATTAACTGTGAGCCTCATGTGGGACAACCTGATTCCCCTGTATCTACCCCAGCGCTTAAAACAGTGCTCGGCACATAGTAAGCGCTTAACAAATACCAACATTATTATTATTATTATTATTATGAGGGAACTGAGGCCCGGAGAAGGAAAGTAACTTGCCCAAGGTCACACAACAGACACGTGACGGAACCGGGATTAGAACCCATGACCTCCTGACTCCCAGGCCCATGCTCAATCGGCTACGCCATGCTGCTTCTCACATGGCACGCTTCCTAGTAAAAACTGTGTTTCTGCGGGGTTTCTATTTTTCCGATATCTTTCTGTCCCATCACACTGTCACCTAGACAGTCCTTTTCACACCTAGGAGAAGCAACACGCTGGAAATCTCTGGGATCGACCTCATGGCACCAGTTTAAGTGCTTGTCCTTTGTTCCGTCGTGTGCCCGACCCTCCTTCTTGTTTTCCGAAATGATCTGAAAATATTGATTTTCCCTGAGGGGCTTTAGAAATTCTGGCCTAGTAGCTTGTGCTGGGCAGTGAGGTTGGCCTAGAATCAGCGACACTTTACGCAAACTCAGGCAATTCCCGAACCTCATTTGCGTGCCCGTAAAAATACAGGAAACAATATTTCTGTTTTCTGCACCGGTCGTTTTGACCGGAAAGCGTTCTGCTTCTAGCTCCGCTGGAAGTTATGTCATATAGTGACTAGCAGAAATATTCAGCACGGTGTAGTTAAACTGCCTGCACGGGCAAACTCTGTGGAAGATTGAGGAAATTATGTGGAATATAGGTTTTTCTAATTAGCCCAACAATATTCACACAATTAAGCTGGGAACAATTAGTACTGTTTAGGGGCTTGTTTTGTGTGTGTGTGTGTTTTTTGGTTTGTTTTGGGGGGGGAGAGGTCAGCACTGAAAGCTAAAAGTGCTTGAGATCTTGCAGAATTTTGGACTTGCCCTCTAAATGGCCATGGACTCGGCGTGACAGCCGCTGTCCCGAGTCACGGCGGAGTTCCAGTCTTCCCGTTTCCTGCTTTAGAAAGGGAAATGGTGTCAAGCTAGACACTGTTATTTTTTGTTGTTCTTTCTCCAGTTAGAATGGAAGTATTGAACTCCCCTTAGGTTCTGAAGAGTCAGTGGCTGCTACGTAATTATTCGTACACCACGCGTAGCTGTTTGTTTCGTGTGGTATTCAGTCTCTTGGGCCGAATCTCTTCAGAAAAGCCCCTTTTCCGGCTCCTCCACCCTCCCTGGCTCTGGGCGGCGACTGAACTGTAGCCTAGGCCAGGACTGATCCATCGATTGACTGACGGCAGAGACCCGCTCCGGCGAGAATATTACGGGAGAAAGGGAGTCAAACAAGAAGGTCCAGTAGAAAACTTTCCAGCACGGGAAGCTGGGTCCTTCTCAGGACGGTATCCTTTTCCGCCTTTGGAATCCGGAGAAGAAGAGCAGAAACGGCAGCAGAAACTTTAGAAAAGAACTCCAGCCTCTTTTCCGATCGCAGAGGAGAGGCGCGCGGAAGTCAGTGGGAAAACCTAGCCATTCACGATACATTCGCATTTCCAAGAAACACATCCTGGGGTGGAAGTTAGCCGGAATCCTACAGACGAGAGCATCGGTAGAACAGTCAGTCCCGGAGCCCCCTTTCTGGTGTGAATTATTTCACCGGTAGTCTGCGTCTGGACATGGATACCTTGGTTCCATCCCAGTGCTGTGCACTGCTTCATAAATGCCATTTTTTTTCCAGTACCAAGTCACCTGGTCTGGAGATCTGGGGACTGGCTGTCCCTCGTTGGCGTGTACGCCGAGGAACGGACTGATTCGCGGATCCTCTCCAGGCCGCGGGCTGACCTGAAACAGCCCTCGCCCTTCCCGCCATTTTAAAAGTTTGGCCTTCCACCCTCCCCACCAGCCCCCCACGAACTCTCCGCCTCAGTCCACCCCACCGCCGCTCATTCCAGTCAGAGACGATTGTGACTTTCACTCCCGACCACGAGACGGCTGTATCGTGGGGTACACCTGCCTGCGGCCTGGGTGCTCCGTAACATATGCCATTTAACGATAGAGTAGGTGATGAATAACTCTAATGGGAAGTATATATACCCCGCGAGCTTACTTCCCGTGAGCCTTACTTATTCGAACTGTTTAAAGCAATGTCCCGAGTGTTTTCGTTCCACCTTCCCTGCATATTTACACCTCTTAGGTTTTGCTTTATGAGCAGCAAAAGCAAACTGTCACTATTTGCAGTAAATTGAGGCTTTTAATAACTATGTCTGTTCTACAACATTTGTCAGCTTTGAATATTCTGTCAGTAGAAAATAAAAATAGCAGGGAAATTCAACAGCAGTGACACGGAAAATTTATCTGCGTATGCTAAAGTGAGGTTAAAAAATATAGTCTTGACGACTGAGCATTTAGCATTTCCTTCCAAATTATGGAAATTTCCACTAGCTGTTCCTAAGGATAATTTTTAGTTGCAAAGTTGGCAAAATGAACAAAGGGAAGAAGTCTGTTCATTAAGCCTGAAACACCTTTTAACCTGAGCAGAGTCAACTAGAGTGCATGCTATTGGTCATCGATCCATTAGTGACTGCATTATTTAATGTGGTAATGAAAGCCAACCTCCGCAGATAGAGAGGAAATTTCCTAGGGATAAAAACCCTTGAAATCTGCTCTAAAAATATGAAGTGCAATTTGTAGAAATAAATAAAAAATGGCGTGTGCAGGAGATGGTCTGAGATACCGGGTGACTATAAAAAATTAATTTCCCTAGTAAAGACGATTCAAGTAAATCAAAACCGAATTCCCCCCATTGCATTTTGTGTGAGTAAATTATGTTTCCATTATAAATATTGATAGTTACATCCAACATTAAGCAGAAATGATATCTCTTCCTTTTTGAAAATTGGCTAAAACGAGATCCTTGCTTGCCAGGATTCAAGTTATTTGGTTGACTTTTCTTTGATTAATTTAGTTTGTTTATATCGATGGCCTTGGTTTCCCGGCCTCTTCTCCTCCCCTTCCGCTGCCTTTTTCCAGTACACCTGTAGGCATCGCAGTGGGACGGTTTTGAGCGAGGCGTAAAATATTAAGAACGCTTTTCCAAACCACATTGTGTGATGGAAAGTTGATTAAATGAGACAATGCCCGTGAACCTGTTTCGAGCTCTACGTACACCTCTGTAGCCATTCACGCGCAGAGCTATCATTCGGTCCGACAGCGGGGCTGCCGCCGTGAACTTTATGTGAGCAGATGAGGTTGAAGAAATAGATACCAACCTTCCCCCCCCCCGCTGGGCACATGTCAGAATTGGCCTTTACTCGGCTGCTGCTCCGTCGGCTTCCGGTGCTGTTTCTCATTTTTCCCGTTGCTAGACTTCTGTTGCAGGGCTTAGTACGGTGGTCCGCACATGGTAAGTGCTTGATAAATATCACCGATTGATTAATCGATCGATTTCAGGATTACTACCCGGTCCCTGACTGCGGAGTGCCAGATGGCCGGTCTCCACCCTGCCTTTCAAGCGAATGTTTCTCTCTCTCTCCTCGTCGGAGTCCCACTGCAGTTTGCCGTTGTCTGCGTTCCTCACCGTCGCCTTGATCAATAGGTTTCGTTTATTGTATCCCACTGTGTGCAGAGCACAGGAAAGTTCTGATCATTGTCATCAAATGCCATCGAGGCGTTTCCCATCCGTAGCAACTCTACGGATGCATTTTCTCCAGAACGCGCCCGATCCTCTGCCGTGATCTGGAACCTTGCTCACGGTTCTTCCGTCGTCGCTGTTATGGTTTCTAACCATCTTGCTGCTGGTCTACCTCGTCCCCCTTGTCCCTGGGCTTTTCCTAGCATTAGTATCTTCTCCAGAGAATTCGTCCGCCTAATGACGTGCCCAAAATATGCTAAACTAAGTCGAGTCAACTGGCCTTCCGAAGACCGCAGTGGCTCGATTCGCTCCAAAACCTATTTGTGTGTTTATCGGGCAGTCCACGGTACTGGCAGAAGCCTTCTCCAACACCACATTTCAAAAGAATCGTTGGTCTTTCTGTCCGGTTTTTTCCGCCGGCCGGCTTTTGGATCCATACGCCGTCACCGGAAACCCCATCGAACTGACCATCTGTATTTTTGTGGTAATGGTTACATCAGCGTATTTCGTGATTTTTCCCAGGATATTCACAGCAAATCTCCCTAATGCTAATCTTCGGCGTATTTCTTGACTATCAGTTCTTTCATTATTGATTATCGATCCCGGGAGAGAAAAATCGTCAACTCTTTCGGTCTTCATCTGCTGTAAATGCGGTAAGAAAGCTTCCAGTTGTCACGATCTTTGTTTCCTTGGCATTCAGATGCCGGCCCGTCTTTTCGCTCTGCTCCTTCCTCAATTTTTAATAATAAGCCCTTCAGATCTTCTTCACTTTGTGCTAATAAGGTAGAACCATCAGCATGATGCAGGTTGTTTGTATTCCTTCCAACAATCTTTATTCTCCGTTCATATTCATCCAACCCGACGTCTCTCATTATGTATTGGGGATAAAGGAGGAGCGGATGAGGCAATAAGATACATCCTTGTCTTACACCCTTACTAATGGCAAACCAATCAGTTTCTCCATATTCCGTTGTTACTGTAGCCTTCTGTCCGGCATAAAGCAGCCTGGCTCAGTGGAAAGAGCCCGGGCTTGGGAGTCAGAGGTCCTGGGTTCTAATCCCGTCTCCGCCGCTTGTCAGCCGCGTGACCTCGATGCGGTGTTAGATGAACGACTATTTGAGGAATCTGGGAACAGGGAACAGTGTTTTCGAAAAATGATCTAGGCCGTAGAGTGGAGAGGCCAGAGGTCGGGAGGTCAGCAAGGAGACTAATATGGAATTGAGATGGGATACGATAAGGCCTTGGGCTAATTAGATAATATTTTGAATGGGGACGACGACAGATTTTGGAGATTTTTTTTTTTTTTTTTTTGATGGTATTTGTTAAGCACTTACTTGGTAGCAGGCAGTGTACTAAGTACTGGGATAGATACAGGCTAATCAGGTTGGAAACAGTCCTTGTCCCACATGGGGCTGACAGTTTTAATCCCCATTTTACAGATGAGGTAACAGAGGCCCCGAGAAGGGAAGTGACTTACCTAAGGTCGCTCAGTAGACAAGCGTGAAGCAGCATGGCCTGATGGAAGGAGCACAGGCCTTGGAGTCAGGTTCTAACCCCAGCTCCAGTGTTTGTTTGCTCTGTGATCTCGGGCCATTCGCTAAACGCCCGGGCCTCGGTTACCTCGCCTGTAAAATGGGGATTAAGACCGTGAGCCCCACGTGGGACCGAGACTGTGGCCAACCTGATTATTTCGTGGGCTCCTCCTCTGCCTCCTACCCCCTAAGTGTGGGGGTCCCTCGGGTTCAGTTCGGGGTCCCCTTCTATTCTCCATCTGCACCCCCTCCCTCGGCGAACTCATTCGCTCCCACGGCTTCATCTGCCACCTCTATGCGGGTGCTACCCAAACCTCCATCTCCAGCCCTGATCTCTCCCCCCTCTCCGCACACTCGCGTTTCCTCCGGCTTTCAAGACGGACACCTCTAGTTGGATGTTCTCCCGTCACCTCGAGCTTCTCATATCCCAAACAGAACTCCTCATCTTCCCACCCAAACCCCGTCCTCCCCCGACTTTCCCATCATTGTAGACGGCGCCACCGTCTTTCCCGTCTCCCCAGCCCGTCACCTCGACTCCCCTCTCTCATCCAACCCACGTATTGGTTCCGCCACTGGGTCCTGTCTCCCCCTCTTCACAACACCGCTAAAATCCACCCTTTCCTCTTCACCCAAGTTGCTGCCTCATTAAATATCCTATCCCACCTGGATTGCTGCATCAGCCCCCTTGCTGACCTCCCTGCCTCTCCCCACTCCAGTCCCTACTTCACTCTGCTCATTTTTCTGCGGAAACGTTGCGGACACGTCACCCCGCTCCTCGGGAAACTCCAGCGGTTGCCCATCCACCTCCATATCAAATGAAGACTCCTCTCCATCAGCTTTAAAGGGTTCCATCACCTTGCCCCCACCTACCTCACCTCGTTTCTCTCCTTCTACCATCCAGCCTGCACATTTTGCTCCTCTAGCGCTCACCTTCTCACCGCGCCTCGATCTCGCCTCTCTCGCCGCCGACCCCTCGCCCACGTCCTGCCTCTGGCCCTTCCTCCTCTAATCTGACAGACGACTATTCTCCCACTCTTCATAGCCATACTGAAGGCCCATCTCCTCCAAGAGGCCTTCCCTGACTAAGCCCCCCCTTTCCTCTCTCCCACTCCTTCTTCGTCACCCTGACTTGCTCCCTTTATTCTTCCCCCCTCCCAGCCCCACTGAACTGGCGTACGCATCTGTAATTTAGTTATATGAATGTCTGTCTCCCCCTTCTAGACTCTCAGCTCATGGTGGGCAGAGAATATGCCCGTTTATTTTTGAAGTATACTCTCCCTACTATTTAGTACAGTGCTCAGCACACGGTAGGAGCTCAGTAAATATGAATAAATGAATAAATGAATATTTTGTATCTACCCCAGTACAGCGCCTGGCACAGAGTAAGTGCTTAACAAATACCGTTTTTTTTAAAAACAAGGGGCTCATCCAGGATTAGAACCCAGTTCCCCCGACTCCTAAGCCTGTGCTCTTTCCACCAGGCCACACTGGAAGCAGCATGGCTTAGCGGAAAGAGCCCGGGCTTGGGAGTCCGAGGTCATGGGTTCGAATCCCGGCTCTGTCTCTTGTCAGCTGTGTGACTGTGGGCAAGTCACTTTGCTTCTCTGGGCCTCAGTGATCTCATCTGTAAAATGGGGATTAACCGCGAGCCTCACGTGGGACAACCTGATTACCCTGTATCTACCCCAGCGCTTAGAACTGTGCTCGTCACATAGTAAGCGCTTAACAAATACCAACATTGTTATTATTATTGTTCTCTGCGTCGTGAAGATAGAACCAATGGGATCTATTGAGTACAGGGTAATGGCAAGATTGTGAGCTTTTGATACAAGGAGAATGGTGTTCTCAACAGTGAGGGATGTCAGGTGGTTGATAGCGTTTGGATGGGAAGATGAGGCATTAGGCAGGGTAGGATTTGACAAGTGTCAGGACCGACGTGGCTGCTTAACGGGAGAAGACTGTGGAAAAGTTATGGAGGAAAAACAAATCGAATCGAATATGTGGACTGAAAAAGAGGGAGGACTCAAGGTTAATGCCAGGGGAGTAGGGAGGATGGTGATTTCGTCAACAGCGAGGGCAAATTGAAGAGGAGGAAGGAGGGAAGATGTGTTCAGTTGTAGGTGATTTTTGATGCTGCGAGTCTGACTACGTTCCAGGACTTGGTTTTTGACGGTGCCTTCCTGCGTCTGTTATTAAACGTGGCACGTAAGTAGCATTGATAAAATAGCTTAGGAGCCAGGAATGAAATCTGGGTTTGGTCCCGAGGGAGAAGCTTCTGCTTCCCTATAAACATCCAGTTAGGTACTACTCTCCTCTGTCATTTGTCCCGAAAATAGACTTTTGGATTCATCTTTCGTCTCCTCGGTCAGGGCTTAATGGGTAACGGGCATCCCACGGAGCAGGATTCCACGGCAGCTTTAGCTTTCGGTTCCCGATGCAGCCGGGGATCGGCTGAAGGTGGGACAGATGGGCCCAGAACTTCGCCCTTCTGGCCCTTTGCCTGTGATAGGCTGATTTGGGAATCACCCAAACGTGTTTTCCGTAAATTGGCGATGCTGATTTTTCAGTTGACCGTGGGGGCACGCTTGGGGTGGAGGTTTGGGGCGGGTGCTTTGAGGGCGCAGGACCTTGGGGGGCAGAGCTTTCGAGGGGGAAGCGGGTGAAAAATACGGGGAGGAAGGGCGGGGGGGGGGGGGAAGTAGGGAAGAGAAAAGGTGGAAGAAGAGAGGAAGAGGAAGACGCTCATCCGTGTTGTCTCCTCTTCTGTCTCCACTGCCGTGTTTATAATGATGGTATTTAAGCGCTTTCTCTAGAAGCAGCGTGGCTCAGTGGAAAGAGCTCGGGCTTGGGAGTCAGAGGTCGTGGGTTCTGATCCCCGCCCCGCCGCTTGTCTGCTGTGTGACTTTGGGCAAGTCACTTCACTTCTCTGCGTGGCTTGGGAGTCAGAGGTCATGAGTTCGAATCCCGGCTCTGTCACTTGTCAGCTGTGTGACTGTGGGCAAGTCACTTCACTTCTCTGTGCCTCAGTGACCTCATCTGTAAAATGGGGATTAAGACTGTGAGCCCCACGTGGGACGTCCTGATTCCCCTGTGTCTCTCCCAGCGCTTAGAACAGTGCTCGGCACATAGGAAGCGCTTAACAAATACCAACACTATTATTCTCTGGGCCTCGGTGGCCTCATCCTTACACTGGGGATTAAGACTGTGAGCCTGCTTACCTCGTATCTACCCTAGCGCTTAGGACAGTGCTTGGCACAGAGTAAGCGCTTAACAAATACCATAATTATTATTATTATGTGCCAAGCACTGTTCTGAGCACTGGTCCTCAGCCTTTCCTCATAGAATGCACTTCTCAGAGCCCTACCCAGGGGTCTTCACATCCTTTTTAAGGCATGGGAACCCAAAGCCGTAAGGTTTTGACCAGGGCAAAGGGAAGTGGAAGAGGCCGCACGGCCTGGCGGATAGCGCATCGGCCCGGGAGTCAGAGGGACCTGGGTTCTAATCCCGGCTCCGCCACTTATTTGCTGTGGGATCCCAGACTAAGCTCCCCTCCCCATCTCCCCAGTTCGCTCCCTCTGCTCTACCCCCCTCCCTGCCCCACAACATTTACCTATATACATATTTTTCTATTCATTTTATTAATGTGTATATATCTGTAATTCTGTTCATTTATATTGATGGTCTTGATGCCTGTTTACTTGTTTCGAAGTCCTTCCCCCCCTTTTAGACTGTGAGCCCATTGTTGGACAGGGATTTTCTCTATCTGTTGCTGAATTGTACTTTCCAAGCACTTCATTCAGTGCTCCGCACAAAGTAAGCGCTCACTAAATACGATTGAATGAATGAACGACTCTGGGCCGGTCACTTAACTTCTCTGTGCCTCGGTTACTTCATTCATGCAATAATAGATAATAATAGATAGTTACCTTACCTATAAAATGGGGATTAAGACTGTGAGCCCCATTTGGGGCAGGGACTGTGCCCAACTTCTCATTAGCTTGTATCGTCCCCCGGTGCTTAATAACGTAATAAACACTTAAATACCAAAATACCAAAACCAAAAAGACAAAACTATCTGCCCGACTCCTGTTGACGTTTCCCAGGGCCATGTTGGTTTTTTGATCAGCGTGGCCACCCTGCTGCCTCCAGGTCACCTTCTGGTCCGCTGAGACACCCGGGTCTAATTTTTTTTACTGGACTGTCCCTATCAGCGGAGTATTCACCACCCTATGCCTGCATTATTTGTTGTTTGTCCTAAGGATGCCCTTGATACTATCGAATTTAATCCTGTTTTTCTAGGAGCCTTTTTGCAATCTGTCTTAGTCATTCTGAATTTTATTTCTGTCTCCCCCAAAGTTAGCAACTCCATCCAATTTGGAATTATCTGCAGAGTTGATGAGCAAGTTCTCGATTCCTTCTATCGAGGGATCGATAAAGATATTGAATGGATTCAACCCCAGGATTGATCCCTGATGGTTCTCATTCAATATATCCCTCGAAGTTGAAGGTCTGCCTCGCCCCACTCTTGGGAGCATCCTCAAGCTTGCTCTGCCCCCGGCTGATGGTCAAGAGCGGCCGTTTCTAGGTGATCAGTTAGGATGGCCCGGATGAGGGAATGAAAAGCCTTCCCGAAGATTACCTACGGCGTATCTCTGCTTTTCCCTAATCAGATTTAAGAGAAAATTACATTCTACTGGCCTGATGCTCTTCACGGTTACTTTCTAATCACTTGTGCTCGTCTAGGTGGTCGAAAATTGATCGTTGACATGGGTATTGATGCTAAGATGATGTAATTGCCAGGTCAGCCCATTACCTCTTTTGGAAAACGAGCGCGTTTTACCCTTTTCCGATCCACGGGGGACCTCTACTACTTTAGTGAACTCTCTAAAATGACAGCCTGTGGCCCTGCCGTACAAACTGCCAGTTCCTTCCTACAAATTCAAGTACTCTCTGTTTTCAAAATAAGTATTTTAACTGTGTTTCCCACTCTTTCGAGTTGGCCTTTCAAGCCTGCACCGGAAGAACTGGTCGACTGGTCACATTTGATCTTTTTTCCGTAAAGGCAGAGTGAAAAAAATATTAAACGCTGCTCTCTTTTCCCACCCATCCCTTATCTGCTTGAACTCTGCCAGAGCGGGATGATGCTTTCTCATTTTGCTCAGTGTAATTTGACTTCTTTTGAATCCTTTTATGTCGCACTCGAGTTTAATCTCCTTCTGGGCTTTCTAAATCTTTTCCCTAAATAATTGTACTTTTTTCAATACTCTTCTCCAGTGATTTGTTCTAATTTTACATTCTCTGTAAATTTGCCCTGTAGACCGTAAGCTCCCTGGGGGCAGGGATTGCCGCTATAATGTACTTTCCCAAGCGCTTAGTACAATTCTCTGCACATAGTAAGCATTCAGTGAATACCATCCATCGATTTTTCCCTCGTGTTTCAGGTAGCTGTGGCATCTTATTAGCTTTTGGTCATTCCTGTGCAATGATGTAGTTTGTGTACAAACTGTCTGAAGAGCGACCAGCTGTCACGAACTCCTCTGTTTCCATTCAGCATTTCTTGCGTCTTCCGATTTGCTTTCCCAGAGTTCATTTTTGTAATCCCGCTGACGTCTTTTCTCCCTTTCCTTAAGGTCTTTAAATCTTTTGATCTCTCCCACCAGGGTTTCCTTACGACTTCGGACCCTCAACTTCTTTTTCCATTTCGGCAAGGTTCAACTCGAGAGGCATGTATATCTCAATCGATTCCTTTACATTTTGCACTAGGAAATTTTCCCCAACGTGAGCCAAAGGCCGATGGGATGCTCTGTGGTCTGCCAGATGGCTTTTACAGCAATATCGGGGTTATTTTAAGGCTGCAAAATAACCAGAACCTGGCTCGGAGCGAATTTGGTGAACTCACCAAAGAAATCATCACCCAACTTTTCTTCCTGGTTTGGATGTCTGGAACATGATGATGTTTCCCTTATTCTTTTTACTTTAAGACACCTGAGGCCAAACCGACTCCACTCCCTTTGTTTTCCTTCCTGTCTCTCCTGAGCCACTAATACCCTTCTAGCCCAGTTTCCCTGTCGTGAATCCCTTCGTTTCTTAGTTATTCCCGACTCAATCATATGAGGCCCAGCTCTCCCTTCTCTTTTTCATTTCAAGTACTGATGAATTACTTCTTCTGTTTTCCTGTTTCCCAGCTTTCTGTGGGTCTCGTGATAGGACGGGACATGCTCCAAAGCGGTATTAAGGACGGTGTCTTCCTGGGTTTACAGTTTCACGAGGGCTGGCAGGGCCTCATCTAGATCAGCGGAGGGTTGTTAACTCTCTACAACCCAGCCCGCACCCTTTCCTCCTCTGCTGCTAACCTTCTCACTGTGCCTCGATGGGCCCGTCTCGCCGCCGACCTCTTGCTCGGAACGCCCCCCCCCTCCTCCTCAAATCCGCCAATTACTCTCCCCGCCCTCCTTCAAAGCCTCACGGACGGCACATCTCCTCCAAGAGGCTTTCCCAGACTAAGCCCCGCTTTTCCTCATCTCCCCCTCCCTTCCGTGTCGCCCTGACTCGCATCCTTTGCTCTTCCCCCTCTCCCCGCCACGTAGCACTAATGTATATATCTGTAATTTTATTTATTTATATTGATGTCTGTTTATCTCTACCGATGTCTGTCCCCCTCCTTCTAGACTCTGAGCTCATTGAGAGCTCATTGTGAGCATTGTGTACTGTCCCAAGCGTTTAGTACAGCGCTCTGCTCACAGGAAGCGCTCACTAAATACGACTGAATGAATGAATAAGCGAATGGACTCTTACGGTATTGTTCCCTCCATAAAGGTCGAGCGGAGCTGCCCCGATCGTCCTTCGGCGATGGCTGTAGGAATTTCAGCGGAGTGAAGAAGCGGTCGGTTAGGTCATGGTCAGGGAGCAGCGAGGCCCAGCGGGTGGATCACGGCCCTAGGAGTCAGAAGGACCCGGGTTCTAATCCTGCCCCCGCTCCTTGTCTGCTGTGTGACCTCGGACACTTCACTGCCCTGTGCCTCAGTTATTTCATCCGTAAAATGGGGATTCAGACTGCGAGCCCCACGTTGGGCAGGGACCGTGTCCAACCTGATTAGCTTCTATCTACCCCCAGCACGTAGAGCTGTGCTCGACAAGTAGTAAATACTTAACAAAAACCACCACTTTATCTCTTCGGCTTTGCCATCGCACCGTTGGTCGCGCGTCACTCACCTTGACTTCTGCGTCTCAGTGCGCAGGAGGCTTACGAGGGCGGCCGAGGGGCGGCGTCTGGTTGGCTTTGCTGAGCTCAGCTCCTTGATTTCCTTTCTGGAAACCACCGGGTGGCTAATGGGAGTTGAAAGCGTTGCCCGTTTGCCCATCTGTTTTATTTTTGCGGCATCCGCAGAACCCTTACTATGCGCCAGCCACCGTCCTAAGCGCTGGGGTAGACACAAGCTAATCGGTCCCCGTCCCGCATGGGGCTTGCAGTCTTAATTTACCGTTCCCTTTGGAACCACCAGTCCCTCGGTGCCCTAGGGAAAACGGGGCTTCTTCCCCCACGGCTCCCTTTCCCCAGACCTGGAGGCCACAGCCACCTCTTCTCTGTTATATAGTCCTTTCCCAAGTGCTTAGTACGGTGCCGTGCACAGTGAAAGCACTCAATAAATACGATTGACTGACCTCTGACCTCAGACCAATCCCCTCTCCACCGGCATCTCAAAGTGGCTGGCTCCTCCCATCGGGGAATCGCTGTGAGGAGACGGCGGATAAACACTTTCCCGGTCCCTTTCTCCCCTCTCCTCTGCTCCGGGGACCCCCCCCCAGGGTGATGGCGGCCCCAGTTCGCATGTTGGACCTGACTCAGTGGCTTAGTGGAAAGAGCCCGGGCTCGGGAGTCAGAGGACGTGGGTTCTGATCCCGGCTCCGCCCCTTGTCTGCTGTGCGACCTGGGGCAAGCGGCTTAGCCTCCCTGTGCCTCAGTTCCCTCATCTGTAAAATGGGGATTAAGACCGTGAGCCCCACGTGGGACAACCTGATCACTCTGTATCCACCCCAGTGCGTAGAACACAGTAGACGCTTAACAAATACCACGATTGCCCTTGCGACGGATCGACGAGCTCGGCCGGGGAGGAAGGGGGTCGTGAACCAGAGCCCTCAAGAGCTTCCGGTGCCTCAAGTCAGGGCCCGGAGGGGATCTCTGACGTCGGCTCGATGGGAACTTGCATCGACGTGTCTGAAGTCGGGGTTCGGCACGAGACCTCCCCCGAAGAGCCCTGGTTTGGGAAGCTCGTCCGTCTTTTGGGGTTTTTGCCGAAAATCAGCGCGAGCAGCGAGCGAAGCCCAAGTCTGGGGTGCTCTGCAGGGTGGTGACCTCCCAGCCCGTCGGCCGGGCCCAGAGGTGGAGAGGGGAAGGAGTGGGGCAGCTCGCTGGGCCGTGCGGCTTGGGGTGAAGACACGGGAGCGTTCGCGGTCAAGCGAGCTGTGGTCCGTCCTGTCCCAACCTTGACGTTGAATAAGCAGGCCCGGCCTCAACCCTCGTTCGCGTTTCGTAAACTTAGTTCCAAGACAGCGTTCCCGAGAACCTTGCAAAGCCGTTGGACACGCTCACTACGCTCGTCAGTAGTTTGCAGGGAAATAGATTGCAATCTTGAAACTCGGAGATATTTCGGGCCTCCTTGGAAAACATGCTGCGTGAAGAAGGGCCCTGGGAAATCATGCATTTCTAAAATTAAGTTGCAAATTATCTTTGAGGTGAATTTTCCGAAGTATAATTATATTTCTAATTAGTTTGGGGAATGTAGAAAAAGGTATTGTTGCAGGGGATCATTAGGAATTAGTTGGCAGCAGAGTCGAAGGTAGAGGAGGAGGAGGGAAGTCAAGGCCTCCGCACCAGAACGGATGGGCTCACTGTCGACATCCCTCATTCGTTCATTCAATAGTATTTATTGAGCGCTTACTATGTGCAGAGCACTGTACTGAGCGCTTGGAATGGACAGATCGGTAACAGATAGGGACAGTCCCTGCCCTTCGACGGGCTTACACTGCCCACCATCGTGGCTGGGGGCCGTACCCTGTGCCCAGATGGACGATGGTTAATGGGGAACTGCCAGCAGCGCCGGTGAGATGTAGAGAAAATTGTGTTCACTCAGACCTAAGGTGGTCTTTCCTGAGCAGTGAGTCGTCTTGAGGACTATTAATAATGATAATTACGGTGTTTGTTAAGCGCTTACTCTCTGCCAGGCACGGTCCTAAGCGCCGGGGTCGACACGAGGGCATCCGGTTGTCCCACGTGGGGCTCACAGTCTTCATCCCCATTTTACAGATGAGGTAACGGAGGCACAGAGAGGCTAAGTGACTCGCCCAAGCAGACAGGTGGCGGAGCCGGGATTAGAACCCACGTCCTCCGACTCCCAAGCCCGGGCCCTTTCCACTAAGCCACGCCGCTTCCCTCCCAGGAGGGGTATTCTATTATCCTGTTCATCTTGTATTGAGTCGAGCCCGTTATTCGTCATCTTTATGTCTGTCATCCCTTGCCAACCACTCCAGCTTGTGAGCCCACGGCGGAATAAGGATGTTGTCTGAATCGGTGTCCTTGCGTGTCTCCTCAGCCATTAGTCCCGTGTCCTGCCCATCACCAGTCCTGGGACTGTTATACTTGAGCTAAGAAAAATTCTCACGATAAAAACCTTCCTACGTAATATTGTTGTCCTTTCAAGGAAGCCTCTGTTCTTCCTTTCCTCTCCCCGGAAGCTTTTCTTCTTCCCAGCTACGTCTTTGCTGACGATGATTTCGAACCATTCCCTTTTGTTGAAAAAAAAAATCAAATTTTGTAACAAATGAACTTGGGTTCCTCAGACCCACCGAGTGATACTTGGTGGGGGCGATAATTTGTAGCTGTTGACCTTTAGAACATGAACTTCGAATGTCTTTTTAACTTTTGTCCGGACCCGGGTGACCGATAACCAGGTTACCATCGTCAAGGCATCGGTCTACAGAGCGTATGGAAAACCTGTTAAATAAACCACTATTAATTATTTTACTGAATGAGAGGCAACAGGAAAGTCATTTACGGTGCAGTGCTCCAGAATTCTAATTTCAGGAGACCCAGAGAAATCAAATAATATAGAATTCATTTTTATTTCCAGAAGTTTAAAAACCCAACCAACTCATCAGCGGCTCCTAGCGTGTCCAGAGTCCAGTGATTTACCGAAGACCCTCCGTTCAAAATTTGAGTTTCATTTACAAGGTGTACGCATTTTCAGATCCGTCTCAGATTTTCAGAGATCTAGCAGAAATTCAGTCTGGTTTGGAGAGTAACCATCGTATTTTAGAGTATCCATCGTAGCGTTTCACTATTCAACAGGAGATTTTCTTTTTATTATTTTTTCAATACTCAGCTGACACTGTCCCAACATAGATCCAGTGATTCATGTCGTTGGATATTATGGAATTTATCACCACCAGCCCCTTCCGCCATGATGAAGTTCTGGAATATCGTGCCTCCTCTAAGCCGTTATCTCTGAAGGCGATACATTGGGTAGCAGAGCACGGGGGGGTCTTGGGAGTGTATTATTTGCATCTTTATTTTTATTATTAACGAACCAAAGCGTGGCTTTTGTTGGGATTATAAAATAGCCAATTTTGCCTTGCCCTTTTGTTCTCCTTTTCAATCAGGTCACATCATGTAGAAGTCTTAAAATGATTTTATAATTGCTATTTAATATTTAAGTGGTCATTAGTTGAAATATAAGCCCATCATAGAAGGGATAAATGGGGGTTCTTTGAGGTCCGTAAAAGAGACCTCGGTGAAAATTCGAAATAGAGCATCCGCCATGATTTGAAGAGAAGGGTCCCAGGGCTTTCATAACTACATTTCCTGGGTGAGTTCTCTTTCCATATTTATGTGTCGTTGCGTCGGTATAGGTAGAAAGCAGCATATTCGTCGATTTGAAGGAAGGTGGGATGTCTACGGTGATCTTAACTCTCCATAGTTTTGTGTTCTTCTGAAGCCAAGGTGGGAAGTTTTCTTGCCTTCCCATCATACGAAAACACAGGGGTACCTAACCGTTAGGGAATTCAGAGCAGCGTGGCCTAGAGGAAAGAACGCAAGCCTGGGAGTCAGAGAACCCGGGTTCTAATCCGGATCTGCCAAATGTTCGCTCTGTGACCGTGGGCGAGTCACTACATTTGCCTCAGGTCTTCTGTTCTCCTTCCTACTTAGACTGTGAGCCCCGGGTGGGACAGGGACTGTGTCCAACCTAATTCACTTCTATCTACCCCAGCGCTTAGACCAGTGTTTGGCACGTAGTAAGCGCTTAACAGATACCATTACAAAACAAAAACAAAAGAAAATGCCTCTTCACTCAGGACGCGGCAGTCGTCCAGTGAAATCCATACCTTCTCCTCTGTCCAGCCCGTGGTCAGCAGTTTCTGCTTGATCGGGAGGGAAAAGGGACCGATTCTATGGAAATATCATTGAAATTATAAACAGGCCATTAAGCACCATCGCAAATTCAGTCATCATTATGGTAAAAAGTAGAGCTCAAACATAAACCAATCCATAAAAGCTGCACATTTTCCATCGGGTAAATATAATGAAAATATATTCTGACCCCTCTCCTTCCCTCATAAAGGTGAACTGTCTGTCTCCTCAAAGTTTCTGCCGTTATAATAAATCACTTGTATTTACTGAACACCTCCTCTGTGTCAACCACTGTGCCGAGCGCTCGAGAGAGTACTGGAGATTCATAAGCACGGTCCTTTCTCTCAAGGATTTGACAATCTAGGAGGGGAGACGGGCCCTAAAATTACGTACAGACGGAAGGAAGGTGTGAAGGGTCCATGAATTACTGTTTAAATAACAGAGTATTTAAAATATTGAACAAAAGTGCAGAGTTGGGAGTGCAGGGTTGGCCCAGAAGTGTCAAGATAGTCACCGAGGGACTAAAACCTGGGGAAATGATGATGAATAATAGTAATAATAATGATGATGATGGTATTTAAGCGCTCACTATGTGTCGAGCACTGTTCTAAGCGCTGGGATGGATACAAGCTAACCAGGTTGGACACGGTCCCTGTCCCACTTTGGGGTAAACAGCCTTAGTCCCCATTTTACGGATGAGGGAACCGAGGCACCGAGAAGTGAAAACACTTGCCCAAGGTCACGCAGCAGACAAGAGGCGGAGCTGAGCTTGGAACCCAGATCCTTCTGACTCCCGGGAGACTAGACCAAGCCGCTTCCCACGAGATGAGATGATGGGCGGTCGGTGAGGGAAGACCTCCTGGAGGAGAACTGAGGCCTGTCGGGAAGTGGGAAGGAGTTCCAGGAAGCGGGGAAGTTGCGGAGCAAGAGAGCGGCGGAAGGAGAGAGAAGAATAGGGTGTGAGGTGTAGACGCTCTGGAGAGAAATGGAGAGGGCTAGGTGAGATGCAGTCAGAGAAGAAACTGGAAAAGTAGGAGGGAGAGAATTGATTGAGCGCTTTAAAGTCAACGGTTGAATTGAAAACTATCAGGTGCAAGTTAACAGGGTCTCGGGCTCACGGTGAAGACATCGGAGTGAACCGGGCGTCCTTCCAGGGCTGCCAGTTTTCGGGGTCACTCTCTCCAGTCCCCGTTACGCAACACGTTGTGCATTCCTATTGCCCCTGGACCACTGTTCCGAGTGGCGCGGGTTTATGAAGCGAGCTGCCTCCAGGAATCCCGTGCCCGACCCCTTGCCAAGTGGATCCTCTTTGGCTAGCCGGAGCGTCAAAGGGCCGGGCTCGGTGCGAGCCTTAGAGGGTTCGGTCAGAGGTGAACCCCCTTTCCACCATCCACGTGCCTGCATCTCGGGCTGCCTCCGGGGCCAGATGGTATTCTTGGATCTGGGTCACTGGGCTGCTCTTCTCCATCTCCTTGTGCCGCCTGACCGAGGGACGGGGGTTAGACGTGCTGCCGCGACGCTACGTGATGCAAGATTGCGGGTCTGGCTAGGGCGACTCTTGCCTTCTGCCCTCGCCGCGGCCCCTCCGGCTCCTGGCCGGGGGGGAAGAAGAGGGCGAAACGCCTCTCTCGATCTCCGAGAGGAGCCGCTTATCACGCGTCGGCTTGGCCGCACGGAGCTGCCCAGAGGATGCAGAGCGTGCAGAAGGAAGCAGGGGAAACAGGCTCTGAAGCAAAACGAGCCCTAGGTCAAGACCTAAATCCAAGCCGTGGCTGCCCAGCCCTACTCTGGCCAGGCATTACAGCAGAAATGACATTATAAGATACGATTTGTTGACCTGACCTACTTGTCGCTAATAAGTCAAGTGGAGATCATCATCTGACACTTTTCTTGATCACTTCCCCCTCCCCCCGTGTCCTCCAGACTTAAAGTTCAACAGCGAAGAGGTCAGCTGTTTTTTTACGAATTGTCAAATGGGAAAATGAAAATAGCGGTTCTCAACCGTAAGACTCTACTGGCTTAAGGGCCGGAAAAAATTCCGCTTGGCACCGATGCCAACGTCAGCCGTATTTCCCAGATCCTCCTTTCCATCTTGAGGGAAGGCGCCGTGTCCATATTTAAAAAGGTAAAGCCCTTCCGAAAGGAGAACGGACTAGTGAACTTGTCCCCGCCGAGCCAACACGCTCCCTTTGTTTTCTTGGCTTTCTTGGGGCATTTAAACTTGCCCCGAGGTTCCCGATCCCGGCTTCTCCCGAGGGAAGAAGACGGGATTCGGCACCCGCAGTCCCGCGTCGGCTTCCAAGCTGATCAGCGCCCGAAGCGAGAGCCTTTACTCGGAATGTACTGTGGAGATTTGGTGTTAGACTGTGCAGAACTACTGTGAAAAAAATACAGCTTCCGAACACTGATTTTAAACTCCTCGGTGAGATAAAACATGAACCGGCTCAATTGTTCCTAGGTGCTAAACTGGAAGTCTGCATGAATTGCAGGGTTGCCGTAAATATTTCTGGGCGCCGACAGGTAAGTGCAATAGGAAAAATCAGAACAAATTCTTAAGATGCCAATATTGTCACAGAGACTCCGTGTGGAATGAAGTCGGTTGATAAAGTGTTTCCCTGGTGATTTGGCTGCAGATGAAAATGTCTTCAGCAATAAAATTTCATGCTTGGGTCTCAGATCTGTGCGCTCATCAGTCAGCAAATGACATATCAAGGATCTTTTTGGCTGGATTAGTTAATCTGTTGGCAGAAATATGGGAAACATTGGTCCTCCTCGGAATTTCTGAGCATAGATTTTCTCCTACCCTTAAACACACATTTATTTTACCAAAATATTTTGCCAGCCACGAATTTATTATTAATCAATAGCGTCGCATTAGGACTGAGATATGAAGGTTTCCTCGGTTACTTATAGCAGACTTGTAAGAGTAACTGTTTCTGTGATCTTTTGCAAGTGGGCCTAGTGAAATTCAGTGCTGGGAAATATCTCCGGGGCCGAAAGGTATTTTCATTATATTTACTGGGTGGAAAATGTGCGGCTCTTACGGGTTCGTATACGTTGGCGCTCTGCCTTTTACCGTCCAGGTGATCGTATTGGCGGTGCCGTTTACGAGCCTGTTAATAATTTCACTAATACAGTATCTCCTTAGAATCAATCCCGTTTCTCTCCAGCTCGAGCGGAAACCGCTGACCGTGGGCGCGTTAGGAGGAGAAGGTTTGTGGGGAGGATGAAGGGCAGTGGGGAGGTGAAGGAGGGACCCGGGGAAGTCGACGTCTTGATGATGTAAACAAAGTAAGGTCGCCGGACACTACAGGGAGGGAGGTGGGTGGCCGGGAACTTCAGGAAGAAGTCGCAGGTCTGGATTAAATGGGGCCAGTAGGTGTGAGTGGCAATTAAGGAGGGACTGTAGTGTTGCTGAGCTAAAGAGAGGGCCGGCTTAATTACGTAGGTCGGTGTGAATCTGATATTACGGCAGTCAGGCTGGATTCTGGGTGTCCACACCCGACCCTCAGCTGCGCGAGTTCCGGAGCGGGGGATGGGAAGAAAGCAGTGACGCCCAGCGGAAACGGCATGGGCCCGGGAGTCAGCGGACCTGGATTCTAATCCCGGCTCTTCTATGTGACTGCGGGCAGGTAACGGCTTCTCTGTGCCTCAGTTACCTCATCTGTAAAACGGGGCTGTGAGCCCCATGTGGGACATGGACTGTGTCCAACCTGATTATCTTGTATCCTCCCAGAGCTCAGTAGGGTCCCTGGCACATAGTAAGCGCTTAAGAAATCCCATTTTTTTAAAAAAAAGAGTCAATCGGGACGATACGGGGCCGGGGTTGGTGGGGCGGAATCGGCGGGAAGGCGTGAGAGCGGGGAAGTGGAGTTCAGTAGAGAGGGTGGGGGTCTGAGGATGGAACCTCAATGGAAGGGGAGGAGACGATGGGAAGTCTAGGGCATCAGGGTCCGGAATCTGGAAGTCTCGGTGGGGCAGAGGGCAGATATGGGTGCGGAGGGGATATGCGGGAGGCGAGGTGACGGTCAGAGAGTGAAAATCCCTTCTTGGAGAGGCAGAAAATGATGCTTCACGCGGTGATGATGAGGTCAAGGGTGCATCCAGGGTGGCAGGCGGCCGAGGGGGAGTAAGAGATCAGAGAGTTGAGAAGGATTGGAAAGCAAGTGACCGAGCTGTCGAAGGAGTCATCGACGTGGATGCGGAAATCCCTGAGGATCGACGAAGACGAAAAGGAGGAGACTAAGACATCGAAGGCATTCAGAAATGCAGAGGCGGGACCAGGCAGTAGGTAGGTATGGCAACGGATAGACGAAGTGAGTAGTAGAGGAGGAGGATTCGGGTTCTGGATGTTGTGAAGACGAGAGAGGGTGCTGCAAAAATGGGCTTGGGGAGCAAGGAGCACCTTTCCTACAGAGCGAGCCACGCCTCGGTGATGGCGAGGAGGAGGATCGTGTGAGAGGGGATCCGGTGTGGAATGAAGGTGGCAAAATCTAGTTTTTGTTTTTAGGGTTTTTGTCAAAGTGCCTACTATATAATAATAATAATCGGGGCATTTGTTAAGCGCTTATTATGTGCCAAGCGCCGTTCTAAGCGCCGGGGTCGATACAAGGTAATGAGGTTGTCCCCCGTGGGGCTCAGTCTTCATCCCCATTTTTTTCCAGATGAGGTAACTGAGGCACAGAGAAATTCAGTGACTTGTCCGAGGTCACCTCGCAGACAAGTGGCGGAGCCGGCATTAGAACCCGCGACCTCTGACTCCCCAGCCCGTGCTCATTCCACTGAGCCACATGTGCAGGAACTGGATCAAGTCCTGAAGTAGAATCAAGCTAATCGGGTTGGACGCGGTCCGTGACCCACATGGGGCTCGCAGTCTTGACCCCGATTTTACAGATGAGGTGACCGAAGTTAAGTGACCTGCTCAAGGTCACCCAGCAGACAAGCGGCAGAGCCGGGATTGGAACCCAGGTCCTTCTGACTCCCGGGCCCATGCTCTGTCCACTAGGCCAAGCTGCTTCTCCAGGGTCGTTAGATGGGCTGGAAGGAGAGGGGATCGGGGCGAGTTGCTGTCGGAGCACTGTAGGGAAGCTCTGGGGGCCGGGGAGGACGTGGATGTGGCGAGCAGAATAGAGGGTGAAGGGATGGGCAGCGGGAAAATGGCGGGCTTAAACTATCCTAAAAATCCATAGCCAACAGCCCTCCCGGCGTTCCGAACGTAACCCGGGCTTCCGACTTCCCCTGCTCTTTGGGCTGCGTCCCCAGATTCTCCTCTCTCGGAACAGTCCGACCAGTGAAATAAAGGAAACGCGATGATGGGCTTTCCGAAGAATGAAACGGATCGGAGCATAAGGTGAAGAAGCAAAAGGGTAAAACACACTTATGTGTGAACACTGTATGTCCTGTCAGGAGATAGCGTGGTATGGTAAAACAGAAATTCATTTGCAATTTTGTCCAAGACTCTGCTCACGCGTCTATATATAGCTGCCATTAAAAGTTAATTATAGCAAATACTGAATCACAATCGGATCGCTTTAGGTTAAAAAAAAAAAAAAAAAGTCCTCTTCTACCATTTTATGTGTTTGAATTTCTACTCTTTGCCTTCTTCCCAGAGGGGAAGTGTTGCTTGTGTTCTCCGCAGGGTTCCCGGACCAGTCAGCTCTCTGCCATCAGGTTTCCTCGGGCCAAACCGGGGAAAATGTTCGGCTTTCTCCCACCAGGCAGGCACCACGGTCCAGTTGCCGGCGTCTAGGGAGCTCGTCTGTAAATAGATCCGAAAACTAAATCGCTGCAAATCCTCAAAGTGGCGACTTCCCCTAGTCTTTCCCCGCATTCCAGCGTGGAAGGGAAGGCTCCGGACAGGGGCTAACTCACTTGTCCCGGCGGGCTGATAGGTTAGAGGGGGCTACGTGAGACAGATCCAGAATCTGGGGGACATCACGGTCTTTGCCGCAGGCCTGGCCCGAAAGATTTGGAGAAACTAGGGAGGATCAGATCGAGCTGGCTCTGAACCGGGCGGAGGATCCTTAAATGGGTAATATACTTAAGGACGGGATGAGAGGCGGCCGATTCTCGTCACGGCGGGGAGGCCGACGCAGCTCTGATTTGAGTTGGAAAGCCGCTGTAGGCCCCGGGCGCAGAAATCACCAACAGATTGAAATGGACTCGAATCTCTGTCCTTTATATCGGACAGAGTCTCCCAAGGCCACGGGTCAGCAGGAAATCTTTCGGGGCCAGACCCAGAGGCAGGTTCGTGCGTTCGTTTTTTCGTTCCGTGGTGTTTACTGAGCGCTTCCGGTTTGCAGAGCCCCGTACTAAGCATTTGGAAAGTAGAATTCGGCAACAAATAGAGACAATCACCGCCCACCGGGCTCACGGTCTAGAAGGGGGGAGACAGACAACGAAACCAAACAAAGCAAGGGGACAGGCGGCAATAGCATTCATTTAAATAAATAGAATTATAGATATAAACACATCGGTAAAGAGATAACACACTCTCTCCGGGGAAATGGTACGTCTTCGGTGCAGGCTGGAGGCCTCTGCCGTAGTAGTTTTGACCCTCTTCTGACCCGCACTGTGCAAAACGTCCCCTCCTTTCGCTCAGGAACCCCGGGAGGCTTTCAGGTCTAGACTGTGAGCCCACTTTTGGGTAGGGATTGTCTCTGTCTGTTGCCCAATTGTTCTTTCCAAGTGCTTAGGACAGTGCTCCGCACACGGTAAGCGCTCAACAAAATACGATCGAATGAGTGAATGAGCGGTAAGCGGCCAGTAAATACGACTGACTGAACGAAAGGTCAGAAGAGAGTGAGTCGCCGCCGACCCCCATCAAAGCAGTCGCGTCCCTCTCCTCTACGGGGACACAGACGCTTAGTGCAGTGCTCTGCACACAGTAAGCGCTCAAGAACTACCACTGATGATGATGATGAAGGAACACGAGGCAAAGCAGACCATCGTCCCATTCCAGGGGAGGCGGGTCTTAGGAGGAGATTCCTGAGGCATCGATTTAATCAGTCGTATGTGTTGAGCGCTTAGCAGCGTGGCTCAGTGGAAAGAGCCCGGGCTTGGGAGTCGGAGGTCGTGGGTTCTAATCCCGGCGAGTCACTTCACTTCTCTGTGCTTCCTCATCCGGATAATGGGGATCAAGACTGTGAGCCCCACGTGGGACCGCCTAATTACCCTGCATCTACCCTAGAGCTTAGAACAGTGCTTGGCACGTAGTAAGCACTTAACAGATTAAAATTATTATTACTAAGCGATTGGAAGAGTTATAAGCGATAACTAAGCGATATAACCGAGTTGGTAGCCACAGTCCCCGTCCACGAAGAACTTACAGTTCAGAGGCAGGGAGACAGACGTGAATATAAATAAGCAAATTACAGGCCGAGGCGATGAGAGGGGGTGATAAAGGGAACAGATTGGCCCACCTGCCCCATCCGGAGGGGAGCGGTGATGAAGAATTCCCAAAAAGCATTCCCACTCTCCAACCGGAAAGAATCAGGGCTGCCCAGTCGTTCATTCCTTCCGTCGTATTTACCGAGCGCTCACCTTGTGCGGAGCACACGGGAGAGTCCGGAACGGCAATAGAAAGACACGTTCCTCGCCCACGGCGAGCTTACGGCCCAGAGGAACGTCAACAGCCCGTTGGGGGCTTTTCCCAACGACGGAAGCCAAGCCCCACCGAAGACCGGCTCTGCCGCGGAGGCAGGGTTTGAACGGTCGGCCTTGGATTCTTGTTCCCCCATCGAGGAAGGGCGGGCAGGCGGCCGCGTAAGCCCGGGACCGGTTTGGCGGACGGACTTTTGTCCTTCCTCCGCTACGGCGCTGTTGGACCAATCCGCCTCCGTAATTGTTCGTGTCCACATCGCTCGCTGGACCGGCTGGGTTTAGGTCCCCGGGATGATGTTAGAGAGCTCCGAGGAGCAGCCCGAGCGCCTTGCACTTCGGGAAGGTGGACGTAATAATACGCACCACGGCCCAAACCCTCCGGGCTGAATCGTCCCGTCGTGCGGTTTCCAGGGAGTCGCATCTGCGTTTGGAGTGGAATTTAACTCGCCGTTCAAATCGCACGTATCTGGGGATTTATTGACGCGTCTCTTGCGTCCTGGGGTTTAGCCGTCGAGCAGTGAGGGTCAGGTAGGGATGGGAAGTAGTGTTAATACTTTTTTTATGGTATCTGTTAAGCGCTATGTGCCAGGTACCCTAAGGGCTAGGGTAATAATAACGTTGGTATCTGTTAAGCGCTCACTATGTGCCGAGCACTGTTCTAAGCGCTGGGGTAGACACGGGGGAATCAGGTCGTCCCACGTGGGGCTCACGGTCTTAATCCCCATTTTACAGATGAGGTAACGGAGGCACCGAGAAGTGAAGTGACTCGCCCAAAGTCACACAGCTGACGAGTGGCCGAGCCGGGATTCGAACCCATGACCTCTGACTCCAAAGCCCCTGCTCTTTCCACTGAGCCGTGCTAACAATAATAATGATGTCGGTATTTGTTATGCGCTTACTCTGTGCCAAGCCCTGTCCTGGGCGCTGGGGCAGATGCAAGGTCATCAGGTTGTCCCACGTGGGGCTCACCGTCCTCATCCCCGTTTTCCAGATGAGGGAACTGAGGCACGGAGAAGTGAAGTGACTTGCCCGAGGTCACCCAGCTGACAGGCGGCGGAGCCGGGATTAGAACCCACGACCCCTGACTCCCCAGCCCGGGCTCTTTCCCCTGAGCCACGCTGCTTCTCAGGTTCTAATCAGGTTGGGCACGGTCCATGTCCTTGATGGGATGCGTGGTATTAACCCCCATTTTACAGGTGAGATAACTGAGGCACAGGGAAGAGTTTTTTTGGTTGGGCTTTTTTTACGGTATCGTTAAGCGCTTACCATGTTCCAGGTACTCTCCTAAACACTGGGGTAATGTTGGTATCTGTAAAGCACTTACTATGCTCAGAGCACCGTTCTAAGCGCCGGGGTAGATCCAGGGTAATCAGGTCGTCCCTCGTGAGGCTCACAGTCTTAGTCCCCATTTTACAGATGAGGTAACCGAGGCACAGAGAAGCGAAGTGACTTGCCCACGGTCACAGCCGACGAGCGGCGGAGCCGGGACTCGAACCCATGACCTCTGACCCCCAGGCCCGGGCTCTTTCCACTGAGCCACGCTGCTTCAAGCTAATGAGGCTGGGCACAGTCCACGTCCCGCATGGTCTTCAGCCCCATTTTGCCGATAAGGTAACCGAGGCACAGAGCAGTAGAGTGACCGGTCCGAGGTCACACAGCAGAGTCGGTATTGGAACCCAGGTCTTCTTGTTCTCTGTCCTCCGGGACACGCCTGCTATTTAAGTGCTTCCCGGGTGCGCTGGGAAAGACGATTCAAGTGGGAATTGGAGCCAGACCCGGTCCCTTGAGGGGAGTTGAATCGTCGAGTGTCCGTAGAGGTTTTCGGTGGGTTGTTCTGGGAGAGGGTTTCTCCTGGTTGGGGATGTATTCGTGACAGGAAACCTCTTAGGAAACGAGCGCATTTTGTGTCCTGTGGAAATAATCCATTCAGCCGTATTCATTGAGCGCTTGCTGTGTGCAGAGCACTGTACGAAGCACTCGGGAGAGTTCAATAGAACGATAAAGAGACGCCCTCCCTGCCCACATCAGCTCACAGTCTAGAGAGGGAGACAAATATACGTAAATAAATAAATTACAGATATATACATGAGGCCGGGAGGGGGGATGAATAAAGGGAGCGAGTCAGGGCGGTGCAGAAGGAAGTGGGAGAAGAGGAAAGGAAGGCAAAATCAGGGAAGGCTTCCAGGAGGAGATGTGCCCCCGATAAAGCTTTGAATGGGGAGGGAGCAACTGTCCGTCTGATTTGAGGAGGGAGGGCGTTCCAGGCCGGAGGCGGGACGAGGGCGAGAAGTCGGCAGCGAGACGGACGCGACGGGGGTCCGGTGAGAAGGTTGGCATTAGAGGAACGAAGTGTGCGGGCTGGGTCGTAGTAGGAGAGTAGCGGGGTGACGTAGGAGGGGGCGAGGCGACCGAGTGTTTTAAAGCCACCGGTGAGGAGTTTTCGTTCGACGGGGAGGTGGATGGACGACCGCTGGAGGTGCCTGAGGAGTGGGGGGAACACGGACGGCACCGGTTCTAGCACTGGGCTCTCCCGATGCCGGAGTCTCTCATCCGGAGACGGAGAATGGGGGCGGAGGAACGGTTCAGGCCGGTGCCCAGCACCACTGGCCCCCGTCTTGTCCCTGCCCGTCACGTCCCCGCCGGGGCGCAGGTGGTGAGGAGCGAGGAGGTGGTTGAGGGTGTTGTGAAGTTCACGTTCGCTCTTCCGCCGCCGACCCGTTGCCGATCAGATGGCCCTTTGGAGCGGGGCTCGACCCTCCAATTTAGGATAAGCAGAATTCAGGGGTGTTCTCCCATCAGCCATCCTTATATTTGTTGTCTCAACGTTTTGTTCCATCTCCGCACGTGTCTCTCGCCGGCGTAACTCTCCCCGTTTTTCCCTTTCGACGGTGAGCCCTTCCCAAAAGACAGGGGCCACGGCCAATTCCCGGGAGAAGCAGCGTGGCCTAGTAGGGAGAGATGGAACTGAGAGTCAGAGGACCTGGGTTCTGATCCCGGCTCCGCCATTTGTCTGCCGTGTGACCCCAGGCCGATCACTTAACTTCTCTGTGACTCAGTTAACTCGTCGGTAAAATGGGGATTGAGACTGTGAACCCCACCTGGGTCGTGGAGTCTATCCAGCCCGATTATCTTTCATCCATCCCGGCACTTAGAACCGTGGTTGACACTTACTTGGCCCTTAACGGTACCATATGAAGCAAGAAATAAAATTTGTCTTCTTTTCCCGGGGCTTAGTACGGTAATTTGCACACGGCAAGTGCTTAACAAATACTAGGATCGGCTTGAAGCTCTGAAGCCTTCCGACCGGGGCCAGGAGTGGAACGGTCTCGCCACCGGCGACGCGGCTGAGTATCTCATTCCGAATCTTGGCTTTTGATCCCTTCATGTAGAACGTGACAGATTTCTCAGTGGTTACCGAATTAACGACTGAAGTTGCTTTACCGGCGGACAGATGAGCGCTAATTAATACCGGAACTCTTTGGGCCCCTTTGCCCGGTTCCGGGGTGGTGACGGCGCTTGCCGATGTTGTTGTTATCGCAAAAAAGATCAGCCAAGCCGGTCGGGTCGGTAAGGTCTCCGGAATTCATTCCTGAGGAGACTGAGTGAAACGGAAGTCAAATAGAAGGGGCTGCCACCTGAAAGTAATTGTCAGACAACTGCCTTGCTAAAAAATAACTGCGTGTACCTGAAACGTCGCCAATAAAGGCAAGGTTCCAAAGGAAGTCATCCATCACATGGTTTCCTCAAGGATCCCGGGAGCACGTTCCGAGCCAGAGAGCACTTGGGACGATGGACCGCCGGCCTGACCCAGAATGACGCTGTTGGCTGATGCCGACATCAGGACACCTCCCAAGCCTTACTCAAATCTCCTCTCACGCCATTTTCTGACCGTCGTCCCCCGTCCGGCACAGAACCGAAATTATAAATCGAAGCCAACTCCCTTGGTAACGTTGTTCAATCGCATTTGTTAAATCCTTATTATGTATCAGGCATCGGTCTAAGCGCCGGAGTAGATAGAGGTTTGGACCCCGTCCTTGTCCCACAGGCTTGGTTGGAGAGAGGGGGACAGAGGCAACTGAGGCACAGAGAAGTTAAGTGACTTGAAAAGAGTTTCACGGCAAGCAACTGGCAGATCCAGACCTAGAGCTCAAGGCTTCTGATTCCCAGTCCTGTGCTCTTCCCACTGGGCCGTCTTTGCCCTTCCCTCTACGATCAACAGAATTGGGAGGATGAGATCCTTTCCTGTGGATCGGCAGGATGGCCTCGTGGACAGAATTTAGGAGTCGGAGGACCTGGCTTCTGATCCCAGCTGTGCTGTGTGACCTTGGGCCAGTCACTTAACTTCTCCGTGCCTTGGTCTTCCCGTCGGTCGCGTTTACCGAGCTCCTGCCGCGGGCAGAGCAGCGGACGAAACGCTTGGGAGGGTACGGTACAGCCAGTTTCGGAGACGGGTTCCCTTCCTAAAAGGAGCTCACTGTCATGTTTTTGTCCGTCTTTCTCCCCCGATTAGACTGTACGCCGGTCACTGGGCAGGGATTGTCTCTGTCTGTTGCCGAATGGTCCATTCCAAGCGCTTGGTACGGTGCTCTGCACATAGTAAGCGCTCAATAAATACTATTGAATGAATGAATAAAGGAGGAAACGTGTTAAAATCAATTCCAGATATGTACGTAAGTCCTGTGGGGCTGAGAGGGGGGGTGAATTAAGGGTACAAATTCACGTATTAGAGTATTAGAGAAGCAGCGTGGCTCAGTGGCAGGAGCCCAGGCTTGGGAGTCAGAGGTCGTGGGTTCGAATCCCGGCTCGGCCACTTGCCAGCTGTGTGACTTTGGGCAAGTCACTTCACTTCTCTGGGCCTCAGTTACCTCATCTGTAAAATGGGGGTGAAGACTGTGAGCCCCCTGAGGGACAGCCTGATCGCCTCGTATCCCCCCAGCTTTGCACATAGCAAGCGCTTAACAGATACCAAGATTATCATTATTAAGTATAAAGGCGACACGGAAAGGAGAAGGGGATGTGGGGGCTTAGTTGGGAAGGCCTCTCGGAGGAGGCGTGATTTTAATAAGTCTTTCTCCTCTCTTAAACTGGAAATTCCTGTTCTCCCTTCCCCCTAGACTGCAAACACTGCGACGGGGATTGTGCCCGGCCTATATAGCTTACCCCAGCGTTTAGTTCAGGGCTTGGCACATAATAAGTGCCTAGCAAATGTTATGACCATCAGAATCGTTATCAGTATTATCATTCAATTATTACCATCGTTACCACTAGTCTGCCTGCTTGGTCGTCTTCCAGGAAAGCCATCCGAGCGGGGAGAATTATAATCAAATGGGTCGTCACCGGGGGGAAGGAATCGGAAAGGGCATCCGTAGTGTGGAGTTGGAATTTTGGTCTTTCCGTCACCCCCGTGAGCTCCTTGAGATCAGGGAACGCGGGTTTTGCTTTGCTTTCCCGGAGTAGGTGACGCAGCGCTCTGAACTCAATAGATACTCGGGATTCGCCATTAAATGGCGCTCGATTGGGTCGGATTGTGGCCGGCACTTGCCGGTTCCCGAGGGATGGCCCGGGTGTTATTCCGGGCTGTAGGAGACTTATTTTTGTCCAGCTGCCGGTCTTCGGACAGGCGGGAAGAGGGAGCTTTTGGAAGTAAACGGATTTGGGCGATCACTGGTCCAGAGCGTGGACCCAACGTTAAAAGGGGGAGAAAATGATCACCGGTCACTAGGAGGTGGGGTCGGAAGGGGGAAATTGGATTGGAGAAGTGGCACGGCCTCGTGGATAGAGCGCGGGCCCGGGAGGCGGGGAACCTAATCCGCTCTCTGTCACTTCTCTGAGTGACCTTGGTCGAGTCACTTGCCTCCTCTGTGCTTCAATTTCCTCATCCCTGAAAAGGGAATTAAATCCCTCTTCTCCCTCCTACTGAAGTGGGGTAGAACTGTGTCCAACCTGCTTATCTTGTGTCTCCCTCACTGTTCAATGCTTGGCACATAGTAAGCACTTAACAAATACCACAATTGTAGTGTTATTGTAAATAATAATAATGGTTGAGGTCGTTTTAGGTTTTGAGGGGAGACTTAGGAATGGGAAAGCAAGATACTCTCCGTGTGTTTTATTTTTTGCCCCTGTCTTCTGCGTTGCTTATGATCAGGAGAATCGTGCCCGTCTATCTTTGGGTTTTCAGAAGAATTTTCAGTAACTATTCATTCAGTGATATTTATTGAGCGCTTACCGTGTGCAGAGCACTGTACTGAGCACTTGGGAGAGTACAGTACAACGGGAAACGGGCGCAGCCCCTGCCCACACCGAGCTTACAGTGTAGGACGGGGGAGACAGACATTAATATAAATATAAATGGGAAGCAGCGTGGCTCAGGGGAAAGAGCCCGGGCTTGGGAGTCAGCGGTCATGGGTTCGAATCCCGGCTCTGCCACTTGGCAGCTGTGTGACTGTGGGCGAGTCACTTCACTTCTCTGGGCCTCAGTTCCCTCATCTGTAAAATGGGGATGAAGACTGTGAGCCTCACGTGGGACGACCTGATGACCCTGTATCTACCCCAGCGCTTAGAGCAGCGCTCGGCGCATAACAGGCGCTTAACAAATACCAACATTATTATAAATAAAGGAATTACAGGTATGTACTAACGTAAAGACATTCACAACCTTCTTTTCAAACAGGTCTACTGACTCTATTGTACTTTTTTTAAAAATTTGGCATTTGTTAAGCACTTACTACGCGCCTGGGGCAGATCCAAAGTGATCAAGTTGGACACGGTCCCTGTCCCACGTGGGGCTCAATTTTAATCTCCCTTCTACAGATGAGGCACAGAGAAGTTAAGTGACTTGCCCGAGGTCACACGGCAGAGAGTACTGTCCTCTCTCGAGCATTTAGCGCAGTATTCTGCACTCGGTAAACATTCAGTAAATGCGCTTGATTGATTAAGGTCGGGATTCATAATTTCCTGTCAAATTGGGCGGCTTTAACTTATTCATTAAACTGTCTAATTAAATTTAGTATCTCGGCCATCAATCACCCGATGAGAATTTCTATTTGGCAGGAATGTAAACATTCTCCGGGATGCTTTCCCTAGTAACCCTGCATGCAGCCTTCCGCTAAGAAGAATCGTGGAAAATTCTTATTCGACCCGGTGCCGTTTCCCAGAGGGAGGTTCGGAGAGAGCAGCGTCCGTGAACTGTGTTTTTGTATCGCAAAAACCAAGCTCGCGGTGGTCGAGAAAACAGTTCCGATCTCGGGTGGTATTTTCCGGCTCTCGCAACGTTCTAGAAAGGACAGTCGAGGTGGAGCGTCTGTACATTCGACCTTTTCCGTAGGGTGACTTGCATCTGTCCGAAATTGTCGGGAAGTGTAGGGAGATTGTTGCTTTAAGGATTACGGTGCAGATATCCAGCTCTCTCTGATCTTGTTTCTACTCTTTCTATTGGTTTTAAATTTCCAATCTGCAGTCGACTCAGACCTTAGGGAGGGCAGGGATCTCCGCTGTTGGGTAAGAAATTAGATCAGGCAGTGAGCCGTTAGTTTCCCGGGGTTCGAGAGCAGCAGCTCTGCCAACTTCTTGCTCTCCGTCGACACGGCCACAGAGTTAAGCCTGTAGTGTCCAATAAAGTCACGTGGAATTTGTCCGGTTCGGTGCCATTCGCCTCGTTTCGAATCCGTTCATGGAGATCTATGGCTCGTCTAATTTTGAGGGTTTAGAAGTGAAACTTGGCTCCTCCGTGAGGCTCATCACGAAATCCGATAGAAAAGACACAGCCCCGATGCCGCATCGGGGGCATCGGCTCCGTGGCAGCTGAGCCAGAGCCACAGAGGGGGAGCCAAGATGGCGGCACGGCCTGTCTCGTCCGTTGGCCGTGGGAGGAGGGAGAGGATGCCACAGGCGTTTGGATTCCTCTTGGCACTGGGCCCGGGCGGTCGAACGGGAGGGCTCATTCACCTGCCTAGTCGTCCCACCCAGGGGCTCGGGGGAGAAACTGAGGGAGCCGCCGTGGCTGGAGCACCCTACACGGCCACACAGAACCTGCCGCCCACCGCTGCCGAGCCGTCTCACAGCCGCGGGGGCAGCCGCGGGGCACCGTCTCCGTGACTCCTACCGTACGCTCTCCGGGCCGGCCAAGGAGGAGCCGGGTGGACAGACGGTCCCTCCTGGTGGGAATGTTTATTTGGGGCCAAAGGAATCGCGCCCCAGCCCTGACAAGGACTCCAAAACAACAGCGGTTTGAGGAGCAGGAGAAGCAGCGGCGAGTTCGTCGTCCTGACTCCTCCACCCTCTCCCTTTCTCCCCTTTCCCTTCTTTTCTTTTGCCTTTGTACTTCCCAGGCCGTGAAGGGCATTTATTGAGTGCTTACTGTGTGCAGAGCCCTGCCCGGAGCTCTTGGGAGAGAAAAGACAGTAGAGTCGGTAGATGTGATTCGCCGCCCACGGGGAGGTTTCCGTCTACTGCGGGGACAGACGTCGTCGAAAGAAATTACCCAGGGGGGAGATGGCAAGTTAAAGGATATGTACCCAAGTGCTGCGGGGTTTAAGGTGGGGTAAATCTCAAATGCTTAAAGTGCACAGGCAACGTAGAAGGGAGAGGGAGTAGGAGAAATGAGGGCTTGGTTGGGGAAGATCTTTCGGCGATGTGATTTTGAAAGCGGGGCGAGTGGTAGTCCGGCATATATAAAAGGGGAGGGAGGAAGAACGTCGGCTTCGAGATAGCAAAGGTCAAGCTACAGAGACGAGCTTGGTTTTAGAGGAATAAAACGCGCAGGCGGGATTGTAGTAAGAGATCAGTGGGGTAAGTCAGGAATGCCTTTAAAGCCAAAGGTATGGAGTTTCAGCTTGATGCGGAGGGGGATGGTCAACGACTGGAGGTTTGGGGGGAGTGAGGAGACACGAGCTGGATGTTTTCTTCTTTTCGGAAAACGACCTGGGCAGCAAAGTGAAGTATGGACTGCGGTGGGGAGAGACGGGAGGGAGGGAGGTCATTCGGTCGTATTTATCGAGCCATTTCCGTATGCAGAGCACCGTATTCAGCCCTTGGGAGAGCGCAGTAGAACACTAAAGAGACGCATTCCCTGCCCGCAACGAGCAGACCCGGCGGGATTCGGGAACGGGTCGAACGCGTGGGATGAATGAGAAAGGTAGGTTGAGGTTGACGCCGTGGGCTTGTGAGGTGGAGGGTGAGAGCGGTGTCTACAGTGATGGGGAAGTCAGCGAGAAGATGAGGAGTTCTGTTTTGGTCACGTTAGGCTTGACGCGACAGCAGGACATCCAGGTAGAGATGAAAGGAGAGAGCGCAGAGGAGCAGTCAGGACTGGAGTGATGGATCCGGGAAGCATCCGCTTAGGGATGGTTCTCGAAGTCACGGAAGCAAGCGCGTTCTCCGCGGGAGAACGGGAGAGAATAGAGTGGGATGCAGAGCTCGGCCTTCTATCAGTCGATCAGTCGTGTTTATTGAATGCCCATGCCGTGCGGAGCACTTTACTGAGCACTTGGGAGAGTCCAATATAACAGAGTCCGTAGTCACGTTCCCCGCCCGCGACGAGCTGCTCTTCTTTCTTCCGCCCGTACGTACCTTCTTACCTTTCTCGCCTCCTCAGAGCCCCACCACGTCCTCCCACCCGCTCCAAACAAAAAGTCGCCACCTGTGAACATAGTACAGACTCTTTCTTCAACTGCAGTGTTGTGGATGAGAATGTCCGCGTGTGATCACCCACCCGCATCCAGGTTTCTCGGTCTTATTGTTAAAAACATTTGCCAGAAGGCACGTTGTACTTCACCTGCAGAGCCGGGTGCGATCTGAGGGCTGCAGATAAATGCCGTGAACATGGCAGCGATATGGAACGGGCGGGGAACGCTGTTCCGTCGGTATCCCTGCCGCGAACGGGAAAGCCCTCGACCCCAGGCCTCCCGGATAAAGCCCCCGGGAAGGGAGTTTCTCTCCAGGGGAGTGGGAAAATCAGGAGTGGGACGTGACAGGGCGACGCTACCGATCCGCTCTGGTTCCGCGTGCCCTCGCCCCACCCCGGCCTGAAACGAGGTGCCACCCCCGCACGATGCCCAACGCGGTCACGTCCCGCCGCGAACAGAACGCGGGGTGCTGACGTCAGGCGTTGTGTGTTGTTTGGCGTCACCCACGGCGCTGCCTGTCTGGCAGAGAGCGCCCGGCAGCGGTCACAGTCGGTCCTCGGTCCTCGGTGGCAGGCCTTCAGACTCGCTCAGCGTCAGCTTCGGGCTCAGTTCTTCTCTGCCGGAGAAGCCGCTTCTCTCCCGTCGTCCGGTAGAGAAGCAGCGCGGCTCAGTGGAAAGAGCCCGGGCTTGGGAGTCAGAGGTCATGGGTTCGAATCCCGGCTCTGCCACTTGGCAGCTGTGTGACTGTGGGCGAGTCCCTTCACTTCTCTGGGCCTCAGTTACCTCATCTGTGAGGATTAACTGTGAGCCTCGCGTGGGACAACCTGATTGCCCTGTATCTACCCCAGCGCTTAGAACAGTCTGCGCGTAGTAAGCGCTTAGCCAATACCAACATCATTATTATCATTATTACACGCCGTCCTGCTCTTTCCCCACCTCTGAAAACCGGACCGGGGGCGGGGAGTTGGACTCGGCGTACTGGTCACCGTCGGCCTCGTCAGGGTGTGGGGGGGGACAGTCGCTCCGGATAACGGAGAGAGCTGGCAAGACTCTCGACGAGATCATGCAACCGATCCCGCCTGCGCGGATCCGGGGACGGTTTCGGTCACGGACCCTGACTCTCGTTAAGATGATCCCGACCAGCCGGAAGAGGACGCGAACTCGCCTTGCTGAGGTCTCCTAGAATCGAAAGCGAAGGTGTCGCGACCCAGCCCGGAGCCCCATGGGCTGCAGCTCTCGTGGATTCATTCTGTCGTATTTATTGAGCGCTTACTGTGTGCAGAGCGCTGTACTGAGCGCTTAGAAAGGACAGTCCGGGAACAGATAGGGACAATCCCTACCCAACCGCGGCCTCGCAGCCTAGAAGGGGGAGACGGACAGCAAAACAGAACAAAATCCACTGTGTGGGCCTGGACAGCAGGCGGGAGCATAATAATAAAAATGATGATGATGGTGGTGGTGGCATTTGTTAAGCGCTTACTATGTGCGAAGCACTGTTCTGAGCCCTGGGGGGATACATGGGGCTCGCAGTTTTCATCCCCATTTGACAGATGAGGTCACTGAGGCCCAGAGAAGTGAAGCGACTCGCCCAAAGTCACACAGCTGGCCAGCGGCAGAGCCGGGATTCGTACCCGTGGCCTCTGACTCCCTAAGCCCGGGCTCTTGCCACTGAGCCGCGCCGCTTCTCAAAAATGGCATCTGTTAAGCGCCCATAACGTGTCAGGCACCGTTCTAAGCGTTGGAGGAGATACAGGCTAATCAGGTTGGACAAAGTGCCTGTCCCACGTGGGGCTCACAGGCTCAATCCCCGTTTTACAGATGAGGTAACTGAGGCCCGGAGAAGTGAAGTGACCCACCCAGGGTCCCACAGCAGACACAAGTAGGGGAGCCAGGTTTAGAACCCGGATCGCGCTGCTTCCCACCCCCGCGGGGACCCGTGAAGCTGCTTCTCTTGGGCCCTGGGAGGGGATGTGGAAGGAGATCGTGCCGCTCGTATTTCCGGCCGGCGTCGTACAGCGAGGCCGGAATCAGCTTTGGATTCAAGGTGCTGCCGTCCTGCCCTTGGGTTGCCGTTGACAGAGCTCCGGCCCACCTGCTGTTTGGCAGCCTAGGGGACGTGCAGGTGTTTCCGGCCCGGAGTTGCTGATGGAGAGCATTCTGAGTTGGCCGTGGACAGAGAGAGGACAGCGTCCATCCTCCAGCCTCTAAGAAATGCCCAGTGACTGGCGTTAAGTGAAAATCAAGCTGGATCATGCAGATTCGTTGACCTCGCGTCCTTTCTTCTGGAAGGTTGATGCAGAGTGAGCCTGAGCCTCTCCCGGGGCAGGAAAACCACCTTGTCGTCGGGGTTATCTGGTCCAGCGTTAGCCAGGGGCCAGCAGGGTTCAACCCACCGGTCACTCGGGGACCGGTTTACGCCAGCCCCTGGATGCCCACCCTCACGAGTCCTTCGGATTAGCCACGCGCCATCCCGGGGTCCTAGGGAGAAGCGGGGGGGTGATCGTCCCCCCATTTTACGGGTGCGGTAATCGAAACCCAAAGAAGTCAAGTGGTCGCTCCACACGGCCCTGCCCGCGCCGCAAGACGCCGGCAGGGCCGGGACTAGAAACCGGGTCTCCTGAGCCCCGTCCCCGTGCCCTTTCGACTAGTCCGAACTACCAAGCGATCGATCTTTGGTACCGATTGAGTTCTTACCGGAGCACTGGACTGAGCCTTTGGAAAAGGTCAATGCAACAGAATCGGGAGGTGCGAACCCCGCCCCCGGCGAGTTTAGGGCCTACAGAGGGAGACAGACATTAAAATGAATTACAGGACGGGGGAATGATGAAGTATAACGACACGCGCGTAAGGGGCTGAGGTATCAAAGTGCTTAAGAGATGCCCAGCCAAGGGCACAGGTGACAGGGGGCTGGGGGTCGGGGGAGAGGAGGTCCTATATGAGGGCTTCGTTCTCAAATCTGGTGACGCCTAACATACTCAGAAGAGCCCTTGTAAGCTCACAGATATAATTTGGGTCTGGCCCCCTTAAGCCCATAATAATAAAAATGGCATTCATTAAGCGCTTACTCTGTGCCAAGCACCGTTCTTGATTTCCTACTTGGGAGCGATCCGGCCCCGAGGGAGAAGGAAGCCCGACAATCCCTCCGAATGATCCCTTAGGGCAGGGTAGTTTGAGAGATCTGGACGTACTCGGCTGTGTTCTTGACTTCCAATGACACCGATACATTACTATTCGTCGAATCCGGCCCGACGAAACATCAGCAAGTGAGAGATGACCTGAAGGTTATGTTACACTGTCCTCTTCCTTCTGTTTTCATTCAAATCGTCGGATCTTATTTTCCAGGCTCAAGAAGCCCCTCATGCGTCACTGAGATACTTCCCAGCTAGATGTTATAAATCCGCCCGCGTCGTAATCCGAAGTACAGTAGCGATCATGCTCGGTAATTGAGGAATAATAATAATAGTATTTGTCGAGCGCTTACTACGGGCCAAGCACTGTTCTAAGCGCTGGGGGAGATACAAGGCCATCGGGTTGTCCCGCGTGGGGCTCCCAGTCTTCATCCCCATTTTCCAGATGAGGTGGCTGAGGCCCAGAGAAGCCAAGTGACTTGCCCCAAGTCACCCAGCTGACAAGTGGCCGAGAACCCACGACCTCCGACTCCCAAGCCCGGTCTCTCTCCACTAAGCCACGCTGCTTCTCGGCGTAAAAGACAAGTGATATCTATTTATTGTGATTTCTTGGAGTATTTAGGGAAGCGGGTCCTTCCCCCACTAGAGACTTGAGAAGCGGCGTGGCTCGGTGGGAAGAGCCCGGGCTTGGGAGTCAGAGGTCATGGGTTCGAATCCCAACTCTGCCCCTTGTCAGCTGGGTGACTGTGGGCGAGTCACTTCACTTCTCTGGGCCTCAGTTCCCTCATCTGTAAAATGGGGATGAAGACTGTGAGCCTCACGTGGGACAACCTCATTCCCCGGTATCTCCCCCAGCGCTTAGAACAGTGCTCTGCACATAGTAAGCGCTTAACAAATACCAACGTTATTAGAGGCACCTGCCATAATGCTCAATGACAGCTGAATTCCTCCTTAGAACCCCTCCTATCTTCACTCTCATTTTGAGAAGACCCTCTTCGGCCATACTTAAACGGTGCTTTATACGTGAAGTTCGTTCATTCATTCAATAGTATTTATTGAGCGCTTACTGTGTGCGGAGCACTGTACTAAGCGCTTGGAATGGGCAAATCGGCAACAGATAGCGACGGTCCCTGCCCATTGACGGGCTTACGGTCTAATTACCTTACTGTAAACTGGACAGGAGCGTACTTATTTCTGTCATCTGATGGGTGCCAGCTCACGGGATGCTTCCATCATCCATTTTCATTAAAATCTCTTGAGCATTTGCTATTACTAATGTTGGTATTTGTTAAGCGCTTACTATGTGCAGAGCACTGTTCTAAGCGCTGGGGTAATAATCATAATTAATAATGTTGGTATTTGCTATTGTCACTACAGCACGAACTCTCTCTCCGCTATTGTAGAATTTCTGCCTAAATCTGGAACTCGTCACGTACAGGGCGGGCGTGCGCTTGTGATCCTCCCACTCCCTTCTGCACCGGTTCGTATCCACAATTCATTTGTGTTTACGTCGGTCTCCCCCTCTTAAACTGTAAGCTCGCTCTGGGCGGGGGACGTGGCCACCAACTCTATTATATTGTACTCACCCAAGGGGTTAGTACAGTGCGCTCTGCGCACAGTTTTCACTCGATCGATACGGAATGATCGATTGATTGGTGTCACGGAGTTCGGCATTATATTCGTAGCCCCCTTTTGTGAAGAGGAAGGTGTCGAGATTTAAAAGCGGATTTTGGTCTCTCAATGAAAGTAGAGCCTAGAGAAGCTATTTGAGGAGGAAGAGAGAGCAAAGTAAGACTGGATGCCTCCTGGAAGACGGGAACTGAGCCTTATCCGATTGCGTTATATCTACCCCGGCACTGAGTCCAGCCATTAGCTTATGAAAACACTCGACAAAATCCCCCACTTTTTATACTTATCATTAGCGGTGGTAATATATCATTTTAACATATTATAATAAATACTACAAGCCGTTTAAGAAAGGTGGGTGTTTGACTAAGACGTTCATTCCGCTCCTGGTGTAGTTGGGCTAATCTGTATACTCTTTCCCCTTTTATTTAAACAAACCTGGAAATCGCACCGGATGTGCATTGACATATTTGCTTTTTGTCGGTGTATGATGTCACGCCATTGGAAGTTTTAGTATATTTATAAATTACCGGTGAGGTCAGAAACCAAGGTTTTGGTTCTTGCGCCAAAGGAGTTAGCTGATCAAATATTTACCTTGCGAACCTTCTTGTCCGTCTTACCTCCTCTTCCACCGTGTGGTTCAGCCTAAAAAACTGAACGGGCGTACTTCTCTGTTGATTATAACGGCGGAATTTGTCAAACCCTTCTTATGTGCACTGCAGAGTAGTCGGTCGGTGGGTAAATTCAAGGTAATCAGATCAGAAACACTCACTGCCCGCTCACACTCTTACGGGAGGTATAGGAGAGCAGAACAGGAAACCGAGGCACAGAGAAGTGAGGTGATTTGCCAAGGTCACACAGCAGACAAGTGGCAGAGGTTGATTTAGGATTTAAGATGTGCCTCTTTCCACTAAGCCATGCTGCTTCCCTCTCCTCCTAATTCCCTGTTCACCAAAAAAAGGAACCTTGCGACCTCTGAAGATAGGTTCTGTCCAGCCCAGAACTTCCCAAACTCTCAGGACGTAGAGAACGGAACAGTTCTAGCCAAAGTGGTCTTTGGAAGGCCACGCGACTCGACTTAGATGAGCGTATTTTGGATTTATAATCAGAAGGACTGATTCTCTGGAGAAGACACTGCTGCTAGGAAAGGTCCGGGGAAAAGGAGCACGAGGCAGAGCAGCATCTAGATGGATAGAGACCATAACGACAACGGAAGAACGGTTAGAAAGGTGGCGATTACGGCAGGGGACGGGACCTTCTGGGGATAGTATATCCACGGAGTCGCTACGAATTGGAAACGGCTCGTCGGCACTTAATAACAGTAATAATAATAATAAGCTCACTGTGGACAGGGAATGTGTCTGTTGTACTCTCCCAATTGCTTAGTACAATGCCCTGCATAAAGTAAGCGCTTAGTAACTAACGACTGATTGACTGGATTCATTTGGCTCGCACAGACGCTTCCGAGGAAAGCAATTTCTCCAAGATGTAAAACCCTAGTAAATTCAGCTTTCTTTTGGGTTTTCAGTGAAAAATGTCAGCATGGTTGGTGGCTGTGGAATTAGTTTCCGTTCCGGGGGCAAGGCCAGGTCAGGGACCTTTAAAGGAGGCCCCCATCTCCAGCCTTGTCCTGTGTTTGCCCCGTTGTTTGTTGATCCTGACCCGCGTCCCTTCCCCACCGTTCTCTCTCCTCCGCCCTCCTCCTCTTCCATCTTAAGGCCCCGCCGTGCCGTCTCAGTAGCTGCCGGGGAAGAGCAAGCTTCCCCGCGCCCTCCTCCCTTCTCCCCCCGCTCCCTTTCGAAGCGGGCCATTGTCGAGCCGGTGGAGAATTGGGAACGGACGGTACCCGGGTCCCCTCCGCTCCCCGACGGCGAGGCCCGTCGAGAGAGGGACCGGGGCAGCCACGATGACAGCAGAATCTCCCCCGGGTCGCGCCCGCTACCCCGGCTCCAGCCCCAGAGGACGCATCTTTGCCGAGGGGCCCATCCTCCCCCCACCCACCCTCCGGCGAGGTGTCGCTCTGCCGGGTTGCTACGTCGCGGCCCCCCGTCTCATGGGGGAGTCAGACTGATTGATCTTTCGTGATCATCCAGTGAGTCATCTGCTGCTCCAGAACTTTGTATAGTAATGAGAAAGGAAATGCGCAGCGTCCTTTGGGGAGGGCTAAGGAGTTGAGCTCCGGGAGTACCGGAAAGCCGCCAATGTTTCTGGATGAGGTCAAGTCCTTGATGCAGGCAGACGCGGCTTCGCAGACCAGGGCAGCCAGTGGGAGACCTCGGGGGCGAAAAAGGTCAGAGAGGTCACTCGATTGAGCTCAGTTCCTCAGGCGGGGGGAGGCTACTGGGGGCCCCCAAGATGACAGCTCCCATTTTACCGTGCGCAGAGCAGACGGAGCTTTCACCGAACTTTCTCTCCGTTAATGTGTCCGACTTGCTCTGCGCCTTCCAGGAAAGCGGAGATCGACGCGGATCAGCTAAGTTTGTGAGTACCGCGTCGACGTACAGAATGAAAAAGATCGATGAGTCCATTTTTAAAAGTGGCAAACCGGAGGTTCGGGGCTAGGTCTGTCCTGTCGGATTCGGACGCTTGTTGTTCGCCGGGCTGCCAACCGAGTACCGTTTCAGAGTTTGAAAAGAGAAAACAGGGAGTGGAACCGGTATCTGTTGCGTACCCTTAACAGCCGGTGCTGTTTGTGAATTGCCCAATTACATTTTAGCACAAGCTAATCTGAGTAACAAGAGCTGACTAGCAAATATAGCCGGTTTAATTCCCACAGTACTCCTGAAATATAACAAAGCAAGGACCGGGATAATGAAAAATAACGGAGAGGTAGCTGGGGGCTTAACTTACGATCTGTGTTCATTACAACGAATGACACTTTCACTGCAGTGTTACCATAAAGATTATTGACTCTTACGTAATGTGGGTCTCACCTGAATATAGTCTAGAACAGCTTGGTCTGCAAAGGGGTGGCCGTCGAAACGGGACTAAAGATCTCCTAAAGACCTTCATCACTTTTCAATCAGCAGCAGCGAGTTGCTCGGTCAAAGCCCGGGTCGGAGACCGAGAGGTCGACGCTGCTTCCCGGAGGGAGCCCGGGATGAACTGTGGTGTCGGATGGGGCGGCGGGCCTCTCGATGGGAGCCTTGGTTAGGACAGACGGAGACTTTAACGCCCCAGGTATCGCCATTTTCCCGCCCCCCTCGCCGAGAGTCTAAGAGTTTTAGTTATCCTTCGGGACACCCCTTCTTCAGAGGCCTCGGGGTGCGGGGACCGTGGCCTTCGAAGGAATATTCTCGTTAGCCAGCCAGGCCTGGGCATTTTGAAGTCCAGATTAAGGGTCTAGTTCTGCGAAGACCAACAGTTGTTGGTTTTTTTCCTGATCGTGCCACCCCGTCAACCGCTTTAAGTTCTCTCTCCCGTTCGGCATCCATCGAAAGGATTTACCGAGCACCCGCTCTGTCAGAGCCCTTGGCAAAGTACAGTAGTTTGGAGTCCCGCCCCCCGCCCCACCGGACGGAAGATGGTCTGGCCTGGTGAAGAGAGCATCTTTCCGGGAATCGGGAGACTTGGGACTCCCGAATCTTAGTCCCGGCTCTGCCCCCGACCTGTGGGGCGACCCCGGCCGAGTCACCTAACCTCTCCGTGCCTCGTCCGGAAACCGGGGATGAAGTACGTGCTGTCCCTCCCTCTTTCACCGGGACCCCGATGCGAGACAAAGGCTGTTGGATCGGATCATCTTATCTCCTCCAGTGCTTAGTCGTGTGCTATTTTTATTGGTTTAATGTTATTCTTACGGGAAGAGGAAGGAAACGGTGCTGCGACGGTAGGGTACGTAAGTCAGTGGTTGGGAGTACCCACGTTGCGGTTGGTGCAGAAGAAGTGATAGTTTTGGGAGATAAAACCTGGGCCGGGGAGGGGCGATCGGGAAAGGGTCCCTGGAGGAATTGTGATTTTCGAAGGGAGGGAGCGCTACGTTCTGAGGTGGGAGGGAGTTCTAGGCCACAGGAAAGATATCAGTAAAATGTCAGAGGTTGGAAGAGAAGCGCTTGAGCGGAGTTAAATGCAAGTCGGGGTATAGTGGATGAGGGGAGTAGATGAGAAGTAGGAATGAGAGGGCCGATGGAAGCGTAAGCTCAGGAATTTCCGCTTGGTGTAAAGAGGAACCACCGAAGGGTCGGGGGGAATGGAGAGACACGTGCGGAACGATATTTCAGAAGAGCGAGTCGGGCAGCAGAGTGAGAGACTGGAAGCAGGGAGACCGGAAGGGCGGTTAAAGCAGTCGTCAAGCCTGTGGTGGACAAGTGCTTAGCCTGACGTGGTGGCTGCTTGGGTGAGAGGAGGGAGCCAATCTTGGAGATGCTGAGGAGGAAGGCTGAGGGAAGCTGTGTGGCCCGAGGACCTGGGTTCTAATCCTGGCTGTCACTTGCCGGCCGTTGACCCAGGGCAAGTCCCTTCGCTTCTCGGTGCCTCAGTTTCCTCATCCGTCAAATGGGAATTAGATCCTTCTGCCTCCGATTTAGACGGGGACCGTTTCCAAGCCAACTTGAATAGGTAATCCGCCGCTCGGTGCCGTCCCTGCCGAGGAGCAACATCTGGACGGGTACCATTTTAAAAAAAATCAAGAAAAACCAGTAAGATTTAATGAGCGTGGGCTTGAAGTGCCAGGAGAAGTCAAGGGCGATGCTGAAGTCGCAAGCTCTGATGGGAAAGTTGGGTGGAGGAGAGGATTTAGAAGGGACATACTAAGTTCAAGGTGCGTGACTGTGTGCGGCCGTTTCGACTGTGGGCCCGTCACTGGGCAGGGATTGTCTCTAACTGTGGCCGAATTGTCCAGTCCAAGCGCTTAGTACAGTGCTCTGCGCATAGTAAGCGCTCAGGAAATACTATCGAATGAATGAATGAAGGAAGGACATCTCCAGGGATACTCAGCCCTAAATAGCCCAGAGGGTCAGCCTGGCTCAGTGGAAAGAGCCCGGGCTTCGGAGTCAGAGGCCGTGGGTTCGACTCCCGGCTCTGCCACTTGTCAGCTGTGTGACTGTGGGCGGGTCACTTAACGTCTCTGGGCCTCGGTGACCCCATCTGGAAAACGGGGACTAACTGTGAGCCTCACGTGGGACGACGCGATGACCCTGTATCTCCCCCAGCGCTTAGAACGGTGCTCTGCACATAGTAAGCGCTTAACAAATACCAACATTATCATTACTCTGCCATCGGTCAGTCGGTAGTATTTATTGAGCGCTTAGTATGTGAAGAGCACTGTGATAAGCACTGGGAAGAATACACTGCAGCAGAATCAACAGATAAGTCCCCTCCCCAAGGTGAGCGTACAGTCCGGAGCGGGAGACGGGCAATAATGTGACTGACTAAAATAATCTATAATTGAAGGGCTTGTACATAGGTGCTGTGGGGCGACTATCAAACGGCCAAAGGCCACAGATCGATTTGCACTTGGGAAGGAGGACACGGTGTTTGTAGCGCGCTTACCGTGTGCAGAACACTGCGCTAACCGTGGGGGAGAGTACAGTGGAAGAGAAGCGGCGGGCACGACCAGCTTGCCGTCTAGATGGGGAGACGGGCATTAGCGGAGGAACGTGGGGGAGCAGAGGTGTGGGGAAGAGGGAAAGGGACAGGACGAGAGAAGAAAGCCCCCCCCGCCCCCCGGCTCGCATCAATCAATCAGTGGTATTTACTGAGCACTCACTATGTGCAGAGCACTGGACCGAACGCTTGGGAGAGTACGAGAGTTAGCCGACGTGTTCCCTGCCTATAACCAGCCTACAGTCTAGAGGATGAAAACCGGGGAACATCTGTTAGTTCTCAGAAGCGGCGTGGAATAGTTGAAAGAGCCCGGGCCTGGGCGGAAGGTCGTGGGTTCTAATCCCGGCTCCGCCGCTTGTCCGCTGAGTGACCTTGGGCGAGTTACTTCGCTTTTCTGGGCCTCGGTTACCTCATCTGCGACATGAGGACTGAGCCTGTGAGCCCCACGCGGGACAGGGACCGGGTCCGATTTGCTCTTATCGGTGCTTAGTACCTGGCACGTAGTAAGTGCTTAAAAAATATCACAGTTGATATTATCAGGATGCCATGTGGAAGGCTCAGAAACAGAGACAGGCCCCGGGCGGCGGTCCGGCCCATTTTAGAAGCGAGAGTCAACCGCGATTTCGGGCACGGTAGGCAGGGAGTGTTGTTCTTCTCGGCCACACTCGTATACGTGGATGGATTTTCCTGTCGGGGGGGGGGGGCGGGTCGTCTTTGAAAATCATACGTATATCAGGGACGTGTACAAACTGCACTCTACAGACTAACGAACGCAAACTGGTTGCAACGTTGTAATCGCCGGGGCAGGATTGCTTGTCTGACCAAGACAGCCGCGAAGCGAACTTGCCTCAGAAACAGGGAGAGGGATGCTTTGCTTTGGGGTGGGGTTTTTTTGTTTTGTTTTTTCATTTTTTAATACCAAGCAGCAGAAGAGAAAGGCGGGTAGGAGCGCGGTATAAAAAAGAAACTCAAGAAAATCGCGCGAAAGAACGATGTCTTGGGTTAGAATTAGTGTCATCCATCTCCTAAATCATCGATTAGCTGACCGAAAGGAAGACAAGGCCTTGTGTTGGGTGAATTTCAAAATCAGTTCATCATGTGTATTGTAAAACTACATGTTGTAACAATTTAACTCTGCCATTACTTAATCACAGGCAATTCCGTATTTAGTCTTATTTTATAGTCTGTTACTTTCTCTTACCTATATTTTCGTTTCTGTCTCCCCTGCTAGAGGGTAAGCTCCTTGAAAGCGGGGATTGGGTCTATAATTCTATTGTACCATCCCAGCTGCTCAGCACAATGCTCTGCACAGAGCAGATGCTCAATGACCACTATTGGTCGATTGTAATGATGGGAAATGTGGTTCTAAATTAGCAAAGGGCAAAAGAGAGATTTACTCCCCCCGTGAGAAATCCACCCAGAGGCCACTCCTAACTGCACTGTTTCTAGTCTGCAGAGCTCGTTACGGGCAGGGAATGCGCCTGCTAATTCTGTTGTACTCTCCCAAGCGCCTAGTACAGTGTTCTGCACATGGTAAATGCCACCGGCTTGACTGATGTGCTCTCCACAGTGCCTGGGGCCATTTTCCTTCTTTGTACCCCTGCCTTTTCTTGTGCTGTGTTCTAAGAGTCCCCTCTTTTCTGATTGCTAAATATTAATAATAATAATGTTGGTGTTTGTTAAGCGCTTACTATGTGCAGAGCACCGTTCTAAGCGCTGCGGTAGATACAGGGTAATCAGGTTGTCCCACGTGAGGCTCACAGTTAATCCCCATTTGCCAGATGAGGGAACTGAGGCACAGAGAAGTGAAGTGACTCGCCCACAGTCACCCAGCTGACAGGTGGCAGAGCCGGGAGTCGAACCCATGACCTCCGACGCGGCTAATTGTGTGTAGTTGCTCTGCCTGGAATAATCCCCTGGAAGGCAAAACATTATCCCTCACAGATCGGGGCGAGAGAACTCTTCATTTCTGAAAAACCGAAATTGCAATGTTGTAAATCGCTTACGTTTCCCTCTTTTCGAACGCATGCGAGAAAAAGATTTGGAGAGTTCTGTAATCCCGCTATTTAGCTCAGCAATACGGCCAAAGAATATTATTCTGACAATTTGAGGAAAGACATATTGGAAAAGTTACATTTAGGTGCCAGGTCCTCGGAGAGAGAGGAGGGGGGTGGTTTTCCTTGGGAAGTCCTTTGAACCTCTGCACTCCCAGGTCAGCCCAGGCACGAAGGGCGGATTCCCGGGCATCGTCCCCCCGTTTCTGGAAGTTTTTAGATTGGGATTGAGATATCGGCACCGTTTAGCAGCAGGTAATGAAGTGGCCTCATCTCCCGCCCGCCAGCCACAGGGTATTTTAAAGACATGATGCTGTCACGGCTTCTCTGCCTCCCCCTGAAATCGGCACCTCGGCTTCAACATCCGGATAGAGAGAGGGATAACTCCCTCACCCAAATTTCAACCCACCTCTCCCGGCGGCGAAGGGGCCGGGGAGGGGTTGAGACGGCCAGAAGGAGGGGGACCGTGCTGGAGCCGGGGCCAAGGGTGCCGACCGAAAGACCAGCCGGCGTATCCCGTGCGGTGACCCACCGCAGCAGAAATCCCCCCAGAGGGCCGTCTCGGGGGATGGGGAAGACCGAGCGGCTACCATGGCAACCGTCTGCCGGTCCAGGGCGCTACGGCACGGCCTCGAAACGAGCTACCCATCCCGTAACCGTCGTGCCCACCGGCCCAGCGAGAAGGTGACGAGAGGATGCGGAGGGCTCTGCCTGACTCCAGATGCTCTCACTGCAGGTTCTCGGTGACGCGATCAAGTCTCAGTCGATCACGTAGTGCTTATCATGGGCGGGCCACTGTACTAAGCGCTTGGGAGCGTTCGGTACGACAGAGTTGGTAGACACAGTCCCTGCCCGCCAGGAGCTTACCGTCTAGAGGGGGAAACCACCGTTAAAGTTCTGGACGTAGGAGCTGCGGGATAACTATCACGTGCTTAAAGAAAAAGAGATCCAAATCTGTAGGCGCCAGAGATCGGAGAGGGAGTAGAAGTGAGGGCTCGGTCAGGGAAGGCCTCTTGGAGGTGGTGTGATTTCAGCGTCGTCGTTACGGGGCCGGAGCACCGAACTTGGATTTCAATTGCAGACAGGGAAGAGTTGCCCCGGCCGGGCCGTGACTGAGGAAGTTTCTAGGGGTGCGAAACGGCCTTAACCTTGCTGCTGAAATTACATCCCGTGGCAGGCTTTGATTTGACGACACCGCCCACCTTTATGTCACCAGCTGCGAGCTCACAGCCGGTGACAGAGGGAGAGAAAGCCGAGGGCTGAGAGGGAAAGGTTCAAGAGGGCCAGTAAGGGCCTGGGCCGGGCTACCTGGAGCGGTTGACACGTCTGTGTTCCGATGAAGTAACAGGTTGGCCGCCTTCCTCAGTAAAAATATTGGACGTATTTCAGTCATCTACAGTTTCCCAAGGCTGAGTAATTTTGGTGGAAACAGGGTACCTGGCTTTGGTCAAAGAATAAATCTCCCCGTCTGTAACATTGTAGCTATGAAAGAATCCATTCCCACTTGGGATTCCGTTGCGTGGATCCCTCCTCTGGACCGTAAGCTCTTTGTCGTCAGGGAACGTATCCTCCAAACTCCGTCGTGTGGTGCTCTCCCGAGCGGTTAGTACGATGTTCTGCACACGGTAAGTGCTCGATGAGTACCACCGATTGAATGCCCGAGGACGGCCACTCTGCCGAGAGCCCGAGACCGAAAGGAGTGCCAATCTCCGTCGCCCCCCCCGCCGATCCACGCCAGGGCTCCGATGCCAGGCCCCCCGGACACCCGCCCTCGGAGTTAGCACGCGGGGTGTTTTCAGAGTCATCGAAAGAAATAACTGAATGTACAGTTGACTAAGCAGAGCACCCAGAGAATCACCGTGTGATACCGTATCCTTCCACAGCCCGGTCTGCCACGTCCCGCTTTGAACATGGCGGCAGAGTGAGGGAAGGTTCTCCCAAAAACACTTGCCTGTCCGGTTACAGCACAAGCTCAGTAGCGGGAGAAACGGTCGCGTAGGCGCGCGGCATCCGCGACGGGCCGAGCACCACGCCAGGAGTTTTCCTTCAGCGCGTCTGCACGGGGCGAACGCGGTCCCTACGTAAGCGGAGCGCTGCGGGGGGTGAACTTAGCTCTGCCCAGATCCAGTCTTCAGTAGTTGGAGGAGCTTAGAAGTCGAAGTTTTTTGCCCTGTTGTTGGTTCTGAAAATTGCCACGTTTAGCACTCTGCGGCGTAATTGAAAAGGATCGCCTATTTTCTTAACTGCCTAAGTAATGCATCGAGCTGTGGTTATCGATTCCCTCCGCATTTATCCGGAGGAAGGCGTGTGCGGCCCGGGCTCTTGGGAATGCCCCCGGCGAGCTTCCGGCGTGGGAGTGACGGCTCGGCTCGGAAGGGACGGGAGGAGATGCTGATGGAGCGGACGGTCGGACGATGTTTAACGAGCGTCTCTTCCTGGGGCGTGGGTAGCTTTGCGGAGCCGGTGGGCGTCCCTGGAGCGGATCAGATGGGAGAGCTCTGCTTGCTCCCCACCCCCGGTAGAACGGTTCGACGCAGATCGAGCCCTCCCGTTTCCTAGTCACCGCGGTATTTGTTAAACGCTTACTACGTGCCAGGCACCGTCCTAAATCCTGGGATAGATCCGGAGTAATCAGGTTGGACGGAGTCCCCGTCCCAGATGGGGGTTCACAGTCTTCGTCTCCATTTTCCGGGTGAGGTAACTGAGGCACAGAGAAGTGAAGCGACTTGCCCGCCGTCGACCGGCGGCAGAGCCGGGATTAGAACCCGGTTCCTTCTGACGGCCGGGCCCGCGCTCTATCCGTCAGGCCACACTGTTTCCCAAAACCTGCCGAAGTAGGGGGGAGGAGGAGCCGGGGGGGGGGGGAGTGCGCGTGGGATGGAGACGGAGGAAAAAGGCTGCAGGTAAAACGGCTAGGCCTTCTCTACTTTAGCTGAGTCTCACACTGCTACGCAAGTTTATTTATGTCTTTATTTATTGACCACTTACTATGGGCCAAGCCGAGGGGTGAGTACAAAATAAACGATTTACAAACGATCCCTCAAGGGGAGCATAATTTAGGTGGGTGTGGGGGGGGCGGGTGCCAGACACGTAGGGAACAGAAATAAATTCCAAATAAGCAGCGTGGATAGAGCACGGGCCTGGGCGTCGGCCCCAGTCCGAATCCATCACGCGTGTGACGTCAGGCGAGTCACTTAACGTCTCTGTGCTTCTTACCTCATCTGTGCAGTGGGGATGAAGACTGTGAGCCCCGCGTCCACCCTGATTAGTTTGTATCTGCCCCATTGCTTGGCATAGAGTAAGCGCTTAACAAATACCACTATTGGGAGCAGTTGTACAAATGACAGTAATAAATAAAGGGAGTAATTATAAATGCAGATTTCAAAAGTTAAGAGCACTAAGGAGGGAAACAGCACCTGGAGTAGGTAGCCCGTAGAGGCCTCGCCGTTCCGGGTCCCGGTCTTTGGCGAGGAGTCTTAGCCAGAATCCCTGGCTGCTGGCTCCCCCGCGCCCAGCGATCGATGTCTGTGGCTTCGGACCCCGAGGACTCGAGGGGCCGGTTTTTCTCAGGTCAACCACTCTGTGCAAAGCACTAGACTGAGTGTTTGGGAGAGGAAAATAGTGTAAGTAGACAAAATCCCTGCCTTCAGGGAGCTTGCTGTCTGGCCAGGAATCAGACATTAAAATAATATATAGGGAGGAGAAGTAAAAATGTATAAGGATGTGCCGTGGGGGGGGGGGTGAGTATCAAAGTGTTTAGGGGGTGCAGGCTGTAGTTCATAAGTGACATGGTGGGGGGGGGGGGAGATGAGTGGTCAGGGAAGGCTTCCCGGAGGAGGTGAGACTTCAGTAGGGCTTTAAATGGGGGCAGTGCTGGTCAGGAAGGAGGGCGTGAGCAAGGGGCCGGCGGTGAGTTGGGAGCACGGCCCACGAGTGAACCGTATGGGCTGGGTTGGAACGGGAGAGGAGCGAGGAGAGAGAGCGGGAAGAGAAAGAGGATTGAAGACCTGGATGATGTGGAGTTTCTGCTTCGGTGTGGAGGTGGACGGGCTGCCTTCCCCAGTGATCCTCTCCCGGGAGTGGACCTGTGGCCCTTTGGAAACAGGACTGGCCTGGACCACTCCCAAGCCCTGGCAGGAAACCGTCCAGGTGGCGTCCGAGACGGTGACGCGAGGCTGCGTCAGTCCTGGCTGTTCGCTTGGGCTGTGAGGAAGGGGAGGAAAGAGGAGCTGGATGGCTGGCGATAAACGGCAAAGGGCCGGAGAGAAGGTGGCATCGCAGCGGCCCAGCCCTGGGCCGGTGACCGGTCAGAGCGGGGCCGGGGGCTTCCAGATCAATCCACTCGAGGGTGGCCAGGGGTCCCGAGGGCTAGGGGAGGAAGCCCGACTGTGCCTCGCCCGCTCAGTGAATCCAGCCTGGCTTCCAGGCCCAGAAGGGTCATCGCCTCCGAGTCCCACGGCCGTCCTGCCCCGGGGGCCACCGGTCACTTTCATCCTGGAAGCGAGGTGGTACCCACAGCTCTGCTCCCGCCCTCCCCGCCTCCCAGGCCACAGCCCCTAGGCTGCGGGAGCGATCAGTACAGCCCCCCGGCTCAGGATCCGCTAGCCTTCGCTCGCAGCCGCGGGTCCAGCCGGGCTCCTGGCTGAGCCCGGCGAGCTTGGTGAAGGAGCTCGGGCCTGGGCTCGGCCCGCCCCGTGCCCGCCCGCCAGGAAGGGAGGATCGCCCCTTGGCTAAGAGAGGAGGCTGGGTCTGGGCCGCGGGGCCGGGGCTGGCCGAGGGAGTCGCGCTAAGAGGCCACTCACCTCAGGGCCGGAGTGGCGCTCGGCCGTGTTTACCGGAGGTCGGCATCTGATTCCGTTTCATCAGGATTACTCATAAATTATCTATTTATTACAATCCGAGGTCGGGAAGGAATCCTCTCGGCCCGCGGCGGCGGCCGGCGTCTCCGTGAGGCACTTTGTCAACATTTAGTCAGCGGCCCTCATCGGCGTGGCATTGATGTGCGGTGGCCGCCCCGGGGCCGTCGATCACGTGAGCCCGGCCCCCGGGGCGCCAGGAGCGCCCACCCTTCACGGATCTCGCTTCCCCTCTGCGGTTGGACGGGATTTCCGTCGCCGTTGCCGGCTACGTTCCGGGGGAGGACTCGTGGAGGCCCGGCTGCGCCCGACGAGCTCAGAAGGCCGGGCGATCCCCCCCCAGCCTGAGCCGGAGAGGACAGTCACGGGCCGGAGCGTGTTTAGCGCCGGGCCTCGGGGGCCCGGGCGCCGCTCGGACGGACCCCGGTGCCTAAAGGCGCTCGGGGGGGGGGGGGGGCACCGGCTCGTCCGGCTTCGAGCCGTTTCGGCACCCGCCTAACTGTGCGTCTCTCTTCCCGCAGCCTGTACGGCAGACACATGCAGGCCAACCCCGAGCCTCCGAAGAAGAACAACGACAAGTCCAAGAAGATCAGCCGCAAGCCCCTGGCTGCCAGGAATAAATGAGCCCTCGGCCGGGCCGGCCCTGCCGCTTCCTCCCTTGCCCTCTCCCGGCTCTGCCTTCCCGCCGGGTTGGCCGGAGCGGTTGCCAGCCTCGCCCGGGGAGGGCTCTGGGGAAATGCCGAGCGGAGGGAGAAGAGGCCCCCGCTCTCACGCAGACACAGCTTCTAGCTCTCCGGAGCAGGCCCACGGCATTGTATTCACTCACAGATGCGATGGAAGCCAGATAATCCGTCACCGCACCAAAATAACCGCCCTCCTCTCCCCCGGTGCTTCGCTCCGTACTCCGCTGTGCTCGTTATGGAGAGTTCTTGCTAACTGAAACGTTGTGTTAATTGGACTTAAATAAAATCTCGTTTACTCTTTCTTAAGCGGTTTCGTGGCATTTCGTTGGTGGGACGGTGTCGGGCACCTCCCACGAGAGAGAAGGTAAAGGGAATCAGAGTTTTGGTTTACCTCACATCAGCGGGCCGCTTTTTTTTCCTCTGGAGACGGTTTCCGCGTTAAGAAGAAACGGAAGACGAGCCGCCGGACGGTTCCGGAGACACAGCTCGCTTATCCGAGCCACCGTAGCTGGGAAAGAGCCGGGGAACCGATTCGGGTGTTGACACCATTCGTTCGATAGTATTTATCGAGCGCTTACCGGGTGCAGAGCACTGTACTAAGCGCTCGGACAGTTCGGCAACAGATAGAGGCGATCCCTGCCCACCGGCGGGCTCGCGGTCTAATCGACTGGCAAACCCTTTGGATTAACGGGCATTCTAACGGCTCCAGCATCTGCCAAGGAAGTTACACGTGTGCCTTCCCTTCCACAGGCCAGGGCAGAGGTTGCAGTTCATTCAGTGATATTTATTGAGCCCTTACCCTGTGCAGAGCACTCTGCTAAACAACGGGGCTGCACTGCCCCGACGTCTGCCCTAGCTGGGGGGGGGGGACAGGATTGTGCCTGACTTGATTACCCTGTATCTACCCCCAGCACTCTGCATTCAATCGATCCATCGATCGATGGTATTTATGGAGCACCGACCGTGTGCTGAGCACTCAACCGAGGTCTTGGGAGAGTAAACAGAGTTGATAGAGACTCTCTCTTCCCAAAAGACCACCCATCTAGAGAGGAGCTTGCCATCTATGGGCTTGGCAGGTAGCACTAATGGTTAATAATTACTGATTAGTATCATTAATCATCAGCTGTCAGCAGAAATGGGGACAGACGTGAAAGAGACCCCAGCGGAAGTTTAGGAATTCCCGGTCAGACTTCCAGGCTCTCACTTCAGCAGAACAAGCCGAGGGGTCCACACCCTCGGGACCCAGATTCGCGATCTCGACTGGAGGTGGAGACCTCCTTGCCCTACTTCCGAATGAGCTTTTGGTTCATTCGTTCGCTCATTCAGTGGTATTTACCGAGCGCTTACGCTGTGCACCGTACGGAGCGCTTGGGAGGGGAAGATACCGTAAACAGTCACGTCCCCTGCCCGCAACGAGCTTACGGTCTACGGCTTCAGATCTGAGTCTCCGGCGCCGACTGCCCACTGCAGAGGGCAGCCGGCGACCCGCTCCCTCGACAATAAGCCTGGCTGCTGAAGAAGAGAGAAGAGCAGCCCGGCAGGGTTTTAGACTGCTTGCGTTCCCGATGATTTATCACGTCCAACGGCAACCCCCGCGAGAGGGTCTCAGCGGCCCTCCGTCCTGTGACAGAGAAGGAGTCGCCGTCCGTGATTCCACACGTGGGCGGCCTCCCCTTGAAGGCAAACTTATTTAAAAAAAACAGTTTTAAAACCGTAAACGTTTGGGAAGAAGAGCGAGAGAAAGCTACCGCCTCTTTAGAAAAATCCCTCCTTCCCCCTGCCCCAACGGACTGGTCTAAAAATAAAATAAATCCCAAGCCCCGCGGCAGAGAGACCTTGTCTTCCAGGACGCGATCACGGGCACCCATTTTTTATGGTATTTGTTGGGCGCTTACTACGTGCCTCTTCGTAGCACTGGGGTAGACGCAGAGTAATCAGGTTGGGCACGGTCCACATTCATTCATTCATTTATTCATTCCATCGTATTTATTGAGCGCTTACTACGTGCACAGCACCGTACTAAGGCTTGGAAAGTACAATTCGGCAACAGGTGGAGACGATCCCTACCCAGCAACGGGCTCATCCCACATGGGGCTCACAGACTTTTTGCAGATGAGGTAACCGAGGCACAGAGAGTCACACAGCGGACGAAACTGGAAACCAGGTCCTTCTGACTCCCAATCAATCGAATGAATTTATTGAGCGCTTACTGTGTGCAGAGCACTGCACCGAGAATTCAAAATGACCAGATATAGTCCCCGTCCACGACGAGCTTAGAGTCTAAAGGCCTGAGCTCTATCCACTAGGCCGATCTTTCCACTGCCTTGATTTTTCTCCCTAATAGGAGAACACGAGCCCCTTGCTGCAGAGATCAATCCATCAGTGCTGTTTAGTGAGCGCTTCCTGGGTGCTCAGCGCTGTACTCCGTGCTTGGGAGAGTACGACAGAGTAGGGATAAAGGATCCCCGGCCCCAAGGAGTGGACGATCTCTTGGAGAGGACAGACATTAAAATCGATTACAGGTAAGAGGAAGAAACCGAGTATAAGAATGAGTACAAAAAGGGAGAAGCAGCGTGGACTGGAAAGCATCATGGCCTAGTGGAAAGGGCAGGGAATGTGTCTTCTTATTGATGCGCTCTCCTCTCGCAAACGCTTAGGACAGTGCTCTGCCCACATTAAGTGCTCAACGACGACGACCGAATGGCCCCGGGAGTCGGAGAACCTGGGTTCCAATCCCAGCTCTGCCATTTTGTGGCTGGGGGATCTTGGGCAAGTCAACTGTTCTGTGCTTCAGTTTCCTCAAATGGCAAACGTAACCTGGTCTCCCTCCTGCTCAGACTCTGAACCCCACGTAGGAACGTGACCGCGACCAACCTGATTAACTTGCATCTATCTCACTGCTTAGAACAGCGCGTGGCACATTTTAAAATGTTTCCCAGAAACAATAATAATAAGCAGCAGCAGCACGGCCTAGTTGGTAGATCGCGGGCCTGGGAGTCAGCAAGGCTGGCGGTCTGCCACGTGCCTGCTGGGTGACCTTGGACAAGTGACTCAGACTCCTGTATCTCAGTTTCCTCATCTGTAAAATGGGGATTAAGACTGTCGACCCTAGGTGGGACGGAGTCCAACCTTGTTTCTACCTCAGCACGGTGCCTGGCACAACGGTGAGCGCTTAACAAATGCCATAAAAAATAATAATACTGTGTTGAGGGATTGGGGGAGGGGGGAGGACTTAAGTGCTTAGGGGATGGGACTCCGCAGGGGTGATGGAGTAGGGAAGGAGAATAGGGTGTGGAGATGAGTCAGGGAAGGCTTCCTGGAGGAGTTGCGTAGACCTTTGAAGAGAGGGAGACTCTCCAGGGAGAATGGGAGACCGAGGCTTGAGTCCTCGCTTCGCCGCCGGCCCACTCTTGCGACCTTGGGAAAGTCATAACCCCTCTAGGCCTCCATTGCCTCATCTGTAAAATGGGGATAAGATAGTTTGGGAGCCCTGTGTGGAACGGGGACTGTGTCCGAGCCCGTTGGTGGGCAGGGATTGTCTCTGTCCGTGCCAAATTGTACATTCCAAGGGCTTAGTCCCGTGCTCTGCACACGCTCGATAAATACCACTGAATGAATGACCTAGTACATGCTTAAGGAATGCCATACTTAGGAGGAGGGGGAGGAGGAGATAGTAATATACTTCCGAGCCAGTGTATGGCTGATGTTGAGTGAAGAAGGCGAAACCCTGGTTTTAGCAGTAGTTATGGTGTCTTTTAAGCTCTTATTATCTATTAAGCACTGTACTAAGCCTGGAGGAAAAGATAAATAGAGCACTGTCCTTCACTAATAATAATTTGTGATATTTAAGTGCATTATATGCCAAATGTTACCATAGAAATAAGTTTTTGATCCCGCACGAGTCTCCCATTCTAAGGGGGTGGGGAGGAGAAACTGATATTTTATCCCCATTTTACAGAGGAGGATATGGGGTACCGAGAAGTGAAAATGACTTGCCCAAGGTCACCCAGCAAACAAGCGGGCTCCTCCTCTGCCTCCCACCCCCTAACTGTGGGGCTCCCTCAAGGTTCAGTTCTGGGCCCCACTAAACCCACTCCCTTGGAGAACTCATTCCCTTCCATGGTTTCGACTACCGGTTCTCCGTCGATGACGCCGAAATCTACATCTCCAGCCCCGATCTCTCTCCCCTCCTGCCTTCAGGACGTCTCTACCCGGACGTCCTCCCGCCACCTCAAACTTAACGTGGCCGAAACAGAATTCCGTCTCCTCCCACCCAAACCCTGTCCTCCCCGGCTTTCCCATCGCTGTAGATGGCACCACCGACCTTCCCGTCTCACAAGCCCACAACCTGGGCGTCATCCTCGACTCCTCTCTCTCAGTCAATCCGCACATTCAATCCTTCACCACATCCTGTCCGTCCCCCCTTCGCGACATCATGAAAATCCACCCTTTCCTCTCCATCCACACGGCTGCCACGTTAATACAGTCACGCATCCTATCCCGGCTGGATTTCTACAACAGCCTCCTTGCCGACCTCCCGTCTCTCCCCACTCCAGTCCATACTTCGCTCCGCTGCCCGGATCATTTTTCTACAAAAACGTTCTGTAGAAGTCACCCCGCTCCGCAGAAAAGTCCAGTGGTTGCCCATCCACCTCCATATCCAACAAAAATTCCTCTCCTTTGGCTTTCGAGTACTCCATCATCTTCCCCCCCCCCCCCTCCTACCTCACCTGGCTTCTCTCCCACAACCCAGAGGGCACACTTCTAACCTTCTCACTGGGCCTCCATCTCGCCCCTCTCGCCGCCGACCCCTGGCCCACGTCCTGCCTCTGGCCCGCAACGCCCTCCCCTCCTTAAATAGAGAAGCAGCGTGGCTCAGTGGAAAGAGCACGGGCTCGGGAGTCAGAGGTCAGGAGTTCGAATCCCGGCTCTGCCACTCGGCAGCCCTGTGACTGTGGGCGAGTCACTTCACTTCTCTGTGCCTCAGTGACCTCTTCTGTAAAATGGGGATTAACCGTGAGCCTCACGTGGGACGACCTGATTCCCCTGTATCTCCCCCAGCGCTTAGAACAGTGCTCTGCACATAGTAAGCGCTTAACAGATACCAACATTATTATTATTAAATCTCCCAGCAATTACTCTCCCCTGCTTCAAGATTAAAGGCCCATCTCCTCCAAGAGGCCTTCCCCACTTTTCCTCATCTCCAACTCTCTTCTGCGTCGTGCTGACTCGCTCCCTTTGCTCTTCCCCCTTCCCGGCCCCAGAGCACTTACGTACATATCTAATTTTTACTTATGTACATAAATAATTTTATTTATTTGCATTGATGTCTGTTTCCCCCACTCTAGACCGTGAGCTCGCTTTGGGCAGGAAATGACACCATCTATGGTACTGCATTTTCCCCAAGCGCTTAGTCCATCACTCTGCATACCGTAAGCGCTCAATAAATAACTGAACGAAGTGGAAGAGGCGGAATTAGAACCCAAGACCCCTGCTCCCGAGCCACCAGGCTACGCCGCTTCACTTCCTTCCGCGGGTGACTCGCAATTTAAATGGAGCTAAACGGATGCAAAGAATGGGAAAGAAAAAGCAACACGTTACAAATTCATAAATTCTAAACAACTAAACTGAGTGAACGCGGTTCTTGGAGGCAGGACTTACAGCTCTAGGCAGGAATTTGTAAAAACCTTCACCGGCGGAGCACCCAAGCCCAAGAAATCCAAAGACAGAAGTCTCTCCTCCCCTCACCACCCGGGGCTTGCTTTGTCCATCGGGGAGTAGTGGTTACACTACTTATTAAATGCTTACTGTGTGCAAAGCACTAGGCCCTGAGAAAGAATACACAGTCGAGAACCGGACTCGGGCCCTGGCCCTCAAGGGGCTCACCATCTGAGAATAAGAGGGAAGGGGGCTAGCGAGGGAGACGACGAAACGATAAAGACGCAGAACGACCAGAAGAGATGGAGGGAGATAAATGAGAATAAAGCCGTAGGATAAGGGCGGAGGTGCTCAGAATCCAACAGCCACGGCTTCAGGAGCTACCAAGGCCGCGGGATTCCCAGCATCCGGCCGTCGGGGGAGGCGGTGCCGGGCTCCCGCTGCTCTCGCTGCCGACTCCTCCCTTCCCGGCTGCCCATCTCTGGCCCTCACCCTTCTGGCCTGGAATTCCCTCCTCCTTCAAACCCACCACGTTGCAAATCCCACAGATCCCCCGTTCAGACCGTGAGCCCGTCGTTGGGCGGGGATCGTCTCTATCTGTTGCCCAGTTGTTCATTCCAAGCGCTTAGTACAGTGCTCTGCACCTACTGGGCGCTCGATAAAAACTGTGGCGTTACAGGCCTCCCCTTCTTCAAAGCCTCCCGGAGGCCTTCCCCAATTAATTTCTACTCTCCCCAGGTTATAGTCCTCCCAACTGCCGCTTCATTACTTTTTCACTAAGCACTTAGTAATAATAATAATAATAACAACGATGGCATTTAAGCGCTTATGTGTCCCAAGCGCTGGGGGGGATACGAGGTGATCAGCTCGTCCCACATGGGGCTCGCAGTCTAATCCCCATTTTCCAGATGAGGTAACTGAGGCACGGAGAAGTGAAGTGACTTCATTTGAACCTGATCAACGCGGATCCACCCCAGCGTTCATTCAGTCGCACTTACTGAGCACTCACTGTGTGCAAAGCACTGTACTAAGGACTTGGGAGAGTAGTTCACTGCTGGGCATATATTAGCAAAACCCCATCTGTAAAACGGGGATGAAGACTGTGAGCCCCACGCGGGACCACCTGATGACCTTGCATCTCCCCCAGCGCTTAGAGCAGTGCTCGGCCCATAGTGAGCGCTTAACAAATACCAGCATTATCACTAAATCCAATTATTATTAACAATAATATTATATTATACGATGATGGTATATATATCCATAATTTAGTAATGATATTAATAGTATTTGTTAAGCGCTTTGGGCCAAGCACTGTTCGAATCGCTGGGGTAGATACAGGTTGTCCCACGTGGGGCTCCCAGTCTTCATCCCCATTTTCCAGATGAGGTCACCGAGGCCCAGAGAAGTGAAGGGACTTGCCCACAGTCACACAGCGGACAAGTGGGAGAGGTGGGATTAGAACCCGTGCCCCCTGACTCCCAAGCCCGGGCTCATTCTACTAAGCCACGCCGCTTCTCTAATAATGATATTTGTTGAGCGCTTACTATGCGCCGAGCACTGCTCTAAATGCTGGGGTAGATACAGAGTAATCAGGTTGCCCCATGTGGGGCTCACAGTCTTCATCCTCATTTTCCAGATGGGGTAACTGAGGCACAGAGAAGTGAAGTGACTCGCCCCCAGTCACACAGCGGACAGGTGGCGGAGCCGGGATTCGAACCCATGACCTCTGACTCCCAAGCCCGCCCTCTTTCCCCTGGGCCACGCTGCCTCTCATAGTACTTATTCAGCCTCTGTTTTGGGGCAGAGCACTGTAGTGAGCACTTCGGAAGAGTTCCACACGGAAAGTCCTAACCCTCCCTGACCTTTAGAGGCTTACGATCGGAGGTAACTTCCTCGGTGGATCCCGTTGCCTTCGCTCCCTTAGGTGAAGCAGCGTGGCTCGCTGGAAAGAGCCCGGGCCGGGGAGTCGGAGGTCGTGGGTTCGAATCCCGGCTCCGCCACTGAGCCGCGTGACTTTGGGCAAGTCACTTCACTGGGCCTCGGTTCCCTCATCTGGAAAATGACTGTGAGCCCCACGTGGGACAACCTCATCACCTTGTATCCTCTCCAGCGCTTAGAATAGTTTCGTGGCACAGAGTAAGCGCCTGACAAATACCATCATCATCATCATTATTATTATTATTATTCCTGTCCTCCAACTCACCTCGAGCCTTTGAAATCTAGTTTTCACCTCTTTGAATCTCACCCCCATCTCCAAACACCTTCTGGCAAAATGTAACGACTTCTCATCCTCCTCCCGCTGCCTCTGACCCGGTTTCCCAATCATTTTTTGTTCACTTTTTTGCTGCCGGTTGGAGCTACGCGGCATAGGGGAGGAAACAGCACAGGCTAGTGGAAAAAGCCGGGCCTGGGAGTCAGAGGTCCTGGGTTCCAATCCCGGCTCCGCCACTGATCAGCTGTGTGACTCTGCGCAAGTCACTTCACCTCTCTGTGCCTCGGTGCCCTCATCTGGAAAATGGGGATGAAGACCGGGAGCCCCACGCGGGACAACCTGATGATCTTGTATCTGCCAGCGCTTGGCACCTCGTCAGCGCTTAACAGATCCCATCGTCATCAAAGGACCTGAGTTCTAATCCCGGATTTGTCGCTTACCTTCTCCGTGACCTTGGGCAGGCCCGTTAACTTCTCTCTGCCTCAGATCCCCCATCTGGAAAATGGGGATTCAATACCTGTTCTCCCTCCTATTTAGAGCCCCGTGAGGGATGCGATCATCCTCTACCCCAACGCCTAGTAGAGTGCTTGGCATTTGGTAAGTGCATTCGTTAAGCACTTACTATGTGCAGAGCACTGTTCTAAGCGCCGGGGTAAGATGCAGGGTGATGAGGTCGTCCCACGTGAGGCTCACAATTAATCCCCATTTTACAGATGAGGAAACCGAGGCACAGAGAAGTGAAGTGACTTGCCCACGGTCACACAGCCGACAAGCGGCTGAGCCGGGATTCGAACGCATGACCGCTGACTCCCGAGCCCGGGCCCTTTCCACTGAGCCATGCTGCTTCTCTATTGCTTAACAAAATACGATCATCGTTATTACTGTTCCCCTTGCACGTCTACCGCAATAATAACAACGTTGGGATCCGTTAAGCACTCACTATGTGCAGAGCACTGTTCTAAGCGCTGGGGTAGACACAGGGGAATCAGGTTGTCCCACGTGCGGTCTTAAATCCCCATTTTACAGATGGGGTCACTGAGGCCCAGAGAAGTGAAGTGACTCGCCCACAGTCACACAGCTGCCGAGTGGCGGAGCCGGGATTCGAACCCATGACCTCTGACTCCAAAGCCCAGAGTCCACTAAGCCACGCTACCTGGCTCCCCCGTTAGATTATAAAGGGGACCGGTACTATGAATTTTACTTTCCTCCTATGCTCCCAAAGCTTAGTATAGAGCTTAGCACCCAGCAGATGGTCAGAAAATACTGAAGATGATGGTGATTTGAAACAAGCCCTCGTCCTAACTGTGTTCTCCCGCCTTGATCTCCCCTGACACGTACTTTTCCCGATTATCGTCTTGCCTCTCTGACCCCCGGTCATCTTGTCTGGCTCTTCTCACCCTTTAAATGCGGGTATACAAAAGTCACCGTCCCGGAGTCCCTACTTTCAGTGTCCTGCACTCAATCTTCTGGGGTGCTCAAAGACTTGCCAAGAAGAGACAGAGGCGCCTAGAGGACACGGGTTCTAGGTTCTAGCGTCACGGCTGCCCCAGGGCCTGCCGCGTGAGCCTCGGCAAGTCGCTCGACCCCTCCGGGCTTCGGTTTCCTCATCTGCAAGATGGGGGTGATCGCGTCTTCCCTGCCTCAAAGAGTTGTTACGAATAAAAAGAAGGGGGACACCTGAATACGCAAACACCTGGGGAAAAAGAAAATCGCTACCGAATCCCAGATCCGATTAACGTACGGAGCGCAGAGCATGGAGAAGGCCTTGACGGGGTCTCCTCACTGTGGTAAATCCCAAATGACCTCACCAGGACTCTCAACTCCTCTGCCATCCTCCGTCTTCTTCTGCCGCCGGGAGCTTCTCCGCACGGATGTTCTGCCGCTATTTTTGCTCTCCGTGAGCAAAGGCTTCGTGACGATCTGGACGCTAGGAGCAGGTTCGGTCGGGTTTGAAAGCCGAGCCGGGCCCCGTACGGGGCGACCGCACCCGTGTCGCCAGGGCCTATTTAAGGGCCGACACCGTGGCGGGACGGTCTGGTCGGTCATCGGCCCCTCCGCTCCGGCGCACGAGAGGGATCCTGCTGTCGGCGGAGTCATCTTCGAAAAACGAAAGGAGGGATTTTTAGGCGTATACTGATTAGAATTCCACATCCTTTGTAAAAAGTCGTCCAGTCACTCTTCGAATTGTGCACAAAATTAGTTAATGCTTGTCAAATGATAAATTGGCTTGCGTCCTTGCTTTGATCATTCGGATCTACGGTCTTACGTTTGGGCCCTTTACGCGTTTTGCTATCTGTGTCCGTCTAGTACGGTTTCGGCGTAGACCGTTACAGTGCTCTGCACCCCACAGACGCCCGATGCCATACGTTGCAAGCATCAGGCATTCAGCACGGTACCGAAGCGCCCAGTATAGTGCTCCGGTCACTGTAAATAGTGCGGGAAAATGCAAGGCACACTTTCCACAGTAAACGCTCATTCATTCATTCACTCATTCATTCAATCAATCGTGTATACTGAGCGCTTACTGGGTGCAGAACACCGTACGAAGCGCTTGGGAAGTACAATAAAGCAAAAAAGGGAGACAATCCCTGCCCACCACGGGCTCCAAGTTTGGAGGCCGGGGGGGAGAAGACATCAATACAAGATTAAATAAATAGAATTACAGATGGATGCGTACGTACATAAGTGCTGTGGGAAGAGCAAAGGGAGCGAGTCGAGGCTCAGCTGATGCCGTTGATGACGATAAAACAACGAGGGGATACGAAACAAAAGAAGTCACCGTCTCGTCTCGGATGGCCATCGACAGCGGTGGCGAATACAGGCGGAAATAGCCGTAAATCCACGTGCGTTATACCGGGCCTTCGGCATGGAATGATGAGCCGCTAAGTTATTAGCTCTCGACGGCAGGAATCCCGACTACTCTATTAAACTTTCCTTAAGTGTCCGGGAGTAGTAACGATTGCGTTTGTTAAGCGCTTACTATGTGCCGAGCTCTGTTCTAAGCGCTGGTACCGTGGTTTTGTTGGAATGCTCTTTCCGACGCGGAAAGCCACGGGTCTGGAAGTCAGAAGATGTGGGTTCTAATCCCGGCTCTGCTTGCTGTGCGAGCCTGGGCCAGTCACTTCACTTCTCTGTGCCTCCGTTACCTCATCTGGAAAATGGGGATTAAGACTGAACCCTGTGTGGGATTATTTTGTATTATCTACCCCGGTGCTTAGAACGGTGCTCGGCGCGTCGGAAGCGCTCAACAAAAACTATTATCATGACAATAATAATAATAATAATAATAACGTCACACGCGGCATTTTGAGGAAATACGCGACCTTCAGGAGATCGGAACGCGTGTTTCTCCTACGGGGGGGTCCCCTGAATCTCCCACTTGCTCCAGAATCGGAATCAGGTCCACTCGAAGTCTTGTGCCCAGGACCCTGGCAGCAGGAAACAAAGCAGAGGGAGGTTCGGGGACGCAAAGTTTACAAAGAGACCAAACAGAATAATGATACCTGGGACGGCCTGGGCGGTTCTGGCCACCGCACCTGGAGAGGGCTAAAAGAAAACCGGAGGATGAAACGAGAAAAGGGAACCAAGACGATCAGGATGAATAGATCTCTGTCCTTGTTTGAAAGCTGCCCTATTCATCTTTTACCGAGGAGAGGACTGAGGCACGGAGAAGTGAAGTGACTTGCCCAAGGTCACACAGCAGACACGTGATGGAGCCGGGATTAGAACTCAAGACCTCCTGGCTCCCAAACCTGTGCTCTATCCACCAGGCCATGCTGCTTCTCACCATTAATCGACTCTCTGGGACCGGTATCTCCTCTGGAAAATGGGGATTAAGACTGTGAGCCCCACGTGGGACACGGACAATAATCAACATATTTATGGAGCGCTTACCGTGTGCAAAGCACTGTACTAAGCGCTTGGGAGAGTAACACCAGGGCACGTTCCCTACCCACAACGAGCTTACAGTCTAGGGAGTGAGACGGACATTAATATAAATAAATAAATGACAGATTTGCCCAGATATATACCTATACGCTGTGGGGACGGGAGGGAGGTTGAACGAAGCAGCAAATGAGAGCCGCGCAGAAGGGAGTGGGAGAAGAGGAGAGAAGGGCTCAATCAGGGAAGGCTTCCCGGAGGAGATGGGCCTTCAATAAGGCTTTGAAATGGGGGAGAGCGATCATCTGTCTGACATGAGGAGGGACTGCGTTCCAAACCCGAGGTAGGATGAGGGCGAGAGGTCGGCGGCGAGGTGGACGAGATGGAGGTACAGTGAGAAGATTAACTTGTATCTACTCCTTGTATTTATTGTAAGCGTTCACTAAATGCCACTGATTGATTAGAACTGGACCGTGGCAGTTTCAGAGCAAAGACAAGGAAACACTTCTGCACATGGTGGCGGTGAAAATACAGAATTTGTTTCTACGGGACAAAAAACATCAGCAGATCCTACAGGGATTAGGAGCTCTCCACAGGTGAGTGGCGCGTGCTCGGTCACTGGAGAGATAATTAGGGACGGAGAGGGGAGTGGAGAGGTAAATTTCGGGTACGTGTCCCTTCCTGCTCACATAAATGGATGACCGATAATAATAATTACGGTACACGTTAAACGCTTACTATGTTCCGAGAATCGTTCTAAGCACTGGGGTAGATACAAGTCAATCAGGTCGGGCCCAGTCCCTGAACACACAAGGGGCTCCCATTCTTCATCCCCATCTGACAGATGAGATACCCGAGTCCAAGGGAAGTTAAGTGACTTACCCAAGGTCGCACAGCGGACACGTGGAGGAGCCGGGATCGGAAGCCAGGTCCTTCTGACTCTCGGGCCCGGTGCTCCGTCCATTAAGGTTCTGATGCCCCTAACGGGGCAGAGACCCCGGAGGCGGGAGAGGCCGTGGAAGCAGCCCGGGTGGCGTGGCTTATGATCTTACGGAGGAACCAGAGACAGGGGATTTGTGTTGCAGCAGGAAGGAGTTAGCCTGGGGCACCCACTTTAGACAAATCCTGCCCCACCTTGATGCTCGAGGAATTCCAAAGGCCTGCAGCAACAGACATGCTGAGAGGGAGGAAATCTGATTAGGTGGGAAGCGGATGCCAGAAGAGGAGAGGGGTGGGACCTAAACGGGCAGAACCAGCTGGGGGGCGGGGGTCGAAGCGCGGAAAAACAATAATAACGTCGGTATTCGTTAAGCGCTTACTATGTGCCAAGCGCTATTTTAAGCACTGGGGCAGATGCAGGGTAATCAGGCTGTCCCACGTGGGGCTCACAGTCTTCATCCCCAGATGAGGTAAGAGGCCCAGAGAAGCGAAGTGACTTTGGGGAAGTCACACAGCTGACAAGCGGCGGGGGCCGCGATTAGAACCTACGACCTCCCGAGCCTGGGCGCTTTCCACTGAGCCACGCTGCACCTCTGGGGAATTAACGAGAGGGCGGTGGGCCGTTGCGGGCGGGGAGCCCGCCCGACGGCCGCCACGGACCAGGGCCTTAAACCCTGCCTCCCCCATTAGCCTGCTGCCTTGCCGTGTGGCTCGAAGAGCAGGGCCCGATACTCTGGAGGAGGAGGAGGATCGGAGGACGCCGGAGCCCATTTCAAACACCGCGGCGGAAGAGGGGGAGTCCCGGCTCCTCGGCCATCCCATCCTTCTCAAGGGCAGCGAGGCCCTGGCCCGGAGAAACCAAGGTCGCACCACCGTGGTGGAGACACGTGGGCTGTGGCTTCGACGCTACCGATGCCTGTCTGCTTGTTTTGTCGTCCGTCTCCCCGAGTGAGCCCGTTGTTGGGGAGGGATTGTCCCCATCTGTCGCCCAATTGGCCTTTCCAAGCGCTTAGTAGAGCGCTCTGCACGCAGTAAACGCTCAATCAATACGACGGAATGGGCGAATGGGGCTGGCTGGGCCCCTCAGGCTGGATGCCTGGGATCCGGACCCCGCCCCGGAGAGTGATAATAATAATAATAATTGTATTTGTTAAGCCCACGCTATATGCCAAGCACTGTTCCGAGCGCTGAGATAGATGCGTGGTCATTACGCTCCCTGAGGATTCAAAGGTCTCAGTGCGCAGCTAGTTTAAGGGGGTGTTCATCGTTTCGGCCGTTGTCGAGCTGCGGAGCAGCTGTTTCTCGGTGTTTCCTCTTCCAGGAAGAGCAGTGCATGCACGCCGGGGCTAGGGGGCTCATAGTCTTAATCCCCATTTTACAGATGGGGCGACTGAGGCCCAGAGAAGTTAAGTCATAACGTTGGTATTTGCTAAGCGCTTACTATGTGTCGAGCACTGTTCTAAGCGCTGGGGTAGACACAGGGGAATCAGGTTGTCTCACAGTCTGCATCCCCATTTTACAGATGAGGTAACTGAGGCACCGAGAAGTTAAGTGACTTGCCCAAAGTCACACAGCTGACATAAGTGACCTGCCCAGGCTCACACAGCGGACACGTGGCGGAGCCGGGATTAGAACCCACGCCCTCTGGACTTCCAGACCGGTGCCCTTTCGACTGGGCCATGCTCTGGGGTGATGGAGAAGCGGCGTGGCTCCGTGGAAAGGCTTGGGTTCGAATCCCGGCTCTGCCGCTTGGCAGCTGTGGGACTGTGGGCAAGTCACTTCGCTTCTCTGGGCCTCAGTTACCTCATCTGGGGATGAAGACTGCGAGCCTCACGTGGGACAAGCCGATGACCCTGTATCAACCCCAGCGCTTAGAACAGTGCTCCGCACGTAGTAAGCGCTTAACAAATACCAACATTATTATTAGGGAGTCAGAGCCAGGTGGGCTGTGAAGGGCTGGGCCCATCGGGATGGACGCCTGGGATCCGGGCCCCGCCGCAGTAAGCCGGGCGCGGGAAATGGCCCCCAGACTCAAGCAGTCCAGGCTCGTGGCCCAACCTTCTGCCAAGCCGCCTCCCTCCTTGACCCACCACTCCCTTCCTCTCCGCGGCCGCTTGGCAGTCCCACTCCCCGGGGAGGTTTGCCAAGAACGCAGAGCGTCGGGAACCCCACCAGAGCGAGTGTCCGTAACTGGAGGTGATAATAACGGTACTGATTACGGTATCCGTTAAGCACTTACTACGTGCGAGACACTGTACCAGAAGCCGGGGTGGTTACGACAAATCGGTTTGGACCCAGTCCCTGTCCCACGTGAGGTTCCCGGTCCCAATCTCCGTTTTACAGAGGAGGAAACTGAGGCATAGAGAAGCGAAGTGCCTTGCCCAAGGTCGCACGGCAGGCGGGATTAGGACCTTCTGACTTCCAGGCCCGGGCTCTACCCACTACGCCGGGCTGCTTCTCGCGGTCTGGGAGGCAGAGAAGGGAAAGCTCAGTGCCCCCGGCGTGCATTCACTGCTCTTCCTGGAAGAGGAAACGCCGAGAAACAGCTCCTTCGCGGCTCAGCAACGGCCGAAACGACCAACACCCCCTTAAACTAGCCGCGCGCTGAGCCTTTTGAATCCTCAGGGAGCGTGACGACCAAGGAGATCGTTCGGCTCTTACGGCTCAAATGGAGTTCACGCGTCCCCCGACGAAAGGTCCCCTTCCCTTAGAAATCCCTTGCACTTAGGAAGAGCCGCGGGCCCGGGAATTATCGAGAGTAAGCGCCTCCCTCGAGGCACGAAAATGGATTGGCTTCAAGGCCGGCGACTTTCCGAAACCCAGTCAGGTGGTCAGCAGTGGAATCCAAGATCCGCCCGATTCCCGGTCCTCGTGACTTCCCGGAGGAATTGCGCCCGCTCGCGACGGTGGTATAAACAGGGTGGTGACAGCACCGGGCGGTTAAAGAATCTTTTCTCTCTCTGAAACTGCTGTCATCTGGAAGACAGGGCCCTCTACGTCCCCTCGCTAGCTATCCGTTCGTCTCCACCGCCGAGACCCGGGAAAAGCAGCAGCCTGACAGAGAAGCGATAGAATTCCTTCACCTACGGAGCGCCTTTTCCACAGGGACTAATTCTCCTGCTCCCCTGCCAGGAGAACGGAAGCAGCCTGTTCCACGGGGGCAGCCGCCGCAAGTCGACATCCACCGTGGACTTTGGGGAACGTCTACCTGCCTTCCGGCTTGGGGCTTGATCCACCAGACCGTCCCCCCTCAGCAGACGGATTCCCTCTTCCGAGACGCCGTTCCTGTGTTAGATCATTCTGGGTAGTTCTTTATCGTCATCACTGACTGTCCCTTACTGGGCGAGGAGCAAAGGCGATCATTTGCAGAGTTCGTCCTGGACGTCTATTACGTCCGGCCCGCCCACTACCGTGTGAGGACGCTTTACGACGTGCTTGCGGAAAGCGCAGTGATCGCCGAAGGTTCGGGGGGAGAGGAACGTTTCATTAAATGTTTTTACGACCGCACCTTGGGAGACCCTGAGGAGGAGGGACACTCTTTTTAGGGGGAAGAACTGGAAGAGAAACTCTCCTGATCGGTTCTCCAAAATCAGCAACGCTCCAGGATGTTCCCCTGCGGGGACCCGAGGACGCTGAGAGCGAATTCCGCCCTCGCCACTGCCGTGCTATGTCGCCGAAGGCAACTTCCTTCTAGTTGGCCTCAGTTTTCCCATCTGTAGAGTGGGACGACAGTCCGGTGTCTCCTCACGGGGCAAGGGGTCATCCCATTAACGCCTACCCCACCAGGGAACGTTGCTCTGCCTTCCGCGCCCGAGCTGGCCGGACCCTGGCTCGCTTTCAAAAGGGCGGTGGCTGGAAAGGGTCTCGGGGTGCCGGGAGGGAAGCGGGGCCGGGCCGGGCAGCTCCTGGAGGTCTCTGGGTAGGACCGGCCTTGAGGGAAGGGGCAGTCGAAATGGGGGAGACTCTAACGCTGCCCCTTGAGAGGGGAGTCACAGAGTGGAGACTGTGGCACAAACACGTTGACCAAGGACACCGCGTTTGGGGAGCTCGAGGGGGACCAGGGCCGTGGTCGGGGTGGGGAAGGGCCGACTCTGCGCGAAAGACAAAAGGACAGAGGGTCAGAGATGGCCGGAGGCCGAAAGCGAGGTGGATTTAGAGGTAGGGGGGAAGGGGGAAACATCTGTGGAGGGTCCTTCGAAGACCTCAACACCCTCCGAAGGCTTCCTCCTACCCTCTGCATCCAGAAAAAGATCTTGGTCGTCGACTTCAAGGCCTTCCATCAGCTTTCCCCTTCCTCCATAGCAGATCCCTTCAAGCACCGCTCCCCAGCTCGATCTCCTTAGTCCTCCCAAGCCTTTCTAACTGAACCTCACATTCGATCCACCCTCCTCCGTGCTGTTCCCCTGGTCTGGATCTCCCTACCCCCGAGTCCGACGGACTACGTTCTTTCCCCCGCCAAAGCCCTCCTGAAATCTCACCTCCTTCCACCAGCTAGCCCCATTTAACTGCCAATTCCTTGAGTTATATCCACCCAGCAGCCTCTTCTTCTGTGTAATACATTTGGTTTGGGCCCCCTTCCACACCTTCGCAGGTATCCGTTAAGCACGAATTGTGTGTCAAGCACTGTTCTATGCAGAGGGAAGGGTACATGGGGCTCCCAGTCTAGGTAGGAGGGAGTAAGATTTAATCCCCATTTTACAGATGAGGAAATCGAGGCACGGAGACGTGAAATGACTTGCCCAAGGTCACACAACATGCGGCCAAACCGGAATTGGAACCCAGGTCCTCTGACTCCCTGGCCTGTTCCCTTTCCACTAGGCCACGCTGCTCCTCCACATCCGTGGTTATGTAAATAATCACTGTACAGTTACGCGGCCTGGTTTTTCTACCTGTAGAAATTTATTGTCAATTTTCATATAAATATTTAGAGGCCGATCTCACCGGGGTCAGAGACTGTGTCTCGTGCGCCTCTAACACTTCCGTAGTCACTCAATCCCGTCAGTTCTGGCTTCCCGACAACTCTGTCGCCCATCCCTTAGTCTCTATCCTAACAGCTACCATGCTGGTTCCAAGCATTTTTCATATCCCATCTCAACTCCCGCATCCTCACTGATCACCCAGCCTTTCGTCTCTCTCTCCTCTCTAGTCTATACTTCATTCCGCTGCCCGGATCGTTTTCCTAAAACGAGGAAACGCCTCCCCGCTCGTCAACAACCTCCAGCGGCCGCCCGGCCGCCTCCGCGTAGAACAGAAACTTCTTAACCGTCTACCGCAACACCGCCCGCACACTTCGCTCCGCTAACGCCAACCTACTCACTGTACCTCGGTCGCATCTCTCTCGGCGGCGTCCTGTAGCTCACGTCTTCCCTCTCGCCTAGAACTCCTCCCCCCTTCAGACCGTCGCTCTCCCCACCTTCAGTGCCCTCTTAAAATCTCATCTCCTCCAGGCAGCCTTCCCTGACTGACCTCTCATCTCTCTCCAACCTGTTTCCCCTTCCTTCCGTGTCACCTATACCCTTTTTTTTATGGTATTCGTTAAGCGCTTATATACACCGTACTGATCGCTGGGTTAATTCGTTACAAGGTCACGAGATTGGACACAGTCCGTGCCTCACACGGGACTCTCGGTGTTCATCCCCGCTTCATGGACGAGGTAACCGAGGCGCAGAAAAGTCGAGTGATTTGGCCACGGCCGTACAGCAGCCAGGTGGTGGAGCTGGGATTAGAACCCGGGGCCTCAGACTCCCAGGTCTGTGCTCTTTCCACAGAAACCGCCCTCTCCAAGATCGCCACTCACCTCCCGCTTGCCAAATCCAACTCCACTCCATTCCAGTCCACGCTTCACTCTGCTGCCCGGATCACTTTCTACAGAAACGGTCAGGACACGTCACCACGCTCCCCAGAACGCTCCGGGGGGGGTTGCCCACCTACCTCCGCATCGAACCCAAACTCCTCCCTGTTGGGAGCAGCGCATCACCTCGCCCCCTCCTCCCTCACCTCGCTACTCTCCTACTACAACCCAGCCTGCACACTCTGCTCCGCTAGTGCTAACCTTCTCACCGGGCCTCGATTTTGCCCGTCTCACCGCTGACCCCTCGCCCACGCCCCGTCTCTGGCCCGGAACGCCCTCCCTCCTCAAATCCGACATTCTCCCCCCTTTCCAAGCCTTACTGCAGGCTCACCTCCTCCAGGAGACCTTCCCAGACTAAGCCTCCTCTCTTCTTCTTCTCCCACTCCCTCCCGCGTCACCCCGATTTGCTCCCTTTGTTCTCCGCCCCCCCTCCCCCCAGTCCCACACCACTAATGTACATATCTGTAATTATTTATATTAATGCCCAACTCTAGACGGTAAGCTCGTTGTGGGCGGGGAATGTGAGTGTTTATTGTTGCTTTGTACTCTCCCAAGGACTTAGTACGGTGCTCTGCACCCAGTAAGCGCTCAATAAATGCGATCGGACGCATGAACGAACCAGGCCCCGCTACGTCTCTTCTCCCACTTAAGTCTGCGGCACCTAACGACTTTGGTAATGGCCATCCCCACTCCCCCAGCACCTGTATACCTATCCTTGCTTCCCCCACCCGTCATCTCTTTGAAAGTCCGACTCGATCCTAAGAATGTAAGGTTTTTGAGGGCACTCTAGTCTCCGAAAAGCTTAATTCAGTGCTCTTCACACACTGTGCTTTTAGTAAGCGCCGCTGATTGTCTGTGTCTCCTGCTTCCGTTGTATTTTCCCAAGTCCTTGGTACAATACATTGTACCTGGCGGGAACTCATTAAATGGCATAATTACTACTAGAGGTGACCCAGACGCACACACAGAAATCTGCACACATTCCAGCTACCACTGCCCTCTACAGAGAAAAGAGGAGGAGGAGGAAGGAACGGAGAAAAAGTAGGAGCAAGAGAAGGCAAGGAATAAGAATTAAGGGGACCTTTCACTGTTCGGAAGCAGAACGACCCCACCCCAAGGGCCGACCCAGGCTAATTTTTCCCTGGCCTCCCGGAGATCACCGCATGAGTCTCCAGTCCCCCCGACGTGCCCCCCTCGGGGTACTCCCTGGGACCGGGGGGGAGATGGAGTCAGTTTACCTTCTTCCCAGAGTTCCCAGGACATCTCCAGTCTGCTTCAGTCCACGCTGGGTCCTTGTTCCGGAGCCATCCCTGGTCCTAGAGCCACACCCTGGCGCTCACGGTGCGAAACGTGCTAGTGGGCAGTGGCCACTGAACCTGCCGGGCCACATCCGCACCGCATGCCCACGGGGCCGCTTGTCGGCTGTGTGACTGTGGGCGAGTCACTTCACTTCTCTGTGCCTCAGTTCCCTCATCTGGAAAATGGGGATTCGGACTGGGAGCCTCGGGTGGGACCACCTGATGACCCTGTATCCACCCCGGTGCTTAGAACAGAGAAGCAGCGTGGCTCGGTGGAAAGAGCCCCGGCTGGCAAGTCGGAGGTCATGGGTTCGAATTCCGACTCTGCCACTCGACAGCTGTGCGACTGTGGCCAAGTCACTTCACTTCTCTGTGCCTCAGTTCCCTCATCTGCAAAATGGGGATTAACTGGGAGCCTCTCCTGGGACACTCTGATTACCCTGTATCTACCCCAGCGCTTAGAACAGTGCTCTGCGCACAGTAAGCGCTTAACAAATACCAACATTATTATTACCTGATTACCCTGTATCTACCCCAGTGGTCAGAACAGTTCTCCGCACATAGTAAGCGCTTAACAAATACCGACGTTATTATTATTACTCTCCCATCCATCCCATTATTACTCATCCTCCACCACCCTTCCTCCTGCCCGCCTCTCCCCGTTCCCCATGATCAGGAAAGATGAGAGAGTTAAAGCAAAGCGGAAATCTGGGCCTGAGCAGAAGTCAACCTTTAGGTCCTTCCTTTTCTGGAATCCCCCACTGCAAGGAATGCCGGGGGAGGGCTTCGCCGTCGGATTCCCCGGAGGTCCAAATGTCCCAGGACTAATGGCTCGGGTTTGGCCCACCGAGAATGGACCCACTGCTCCCGAGAGCCCGCCCCAGAAGGGGCTGGAACTTGGGGTGCCACAGGCATTCACGCTCTTGCCTCGACTCGACAGGGCATCCGGACAGCTTTCGAGACTGACTGCTTGTCGGGGAACGCACCAGAGCGGGTCGCTCCTGCCGAAGAAGCCAAGCCTCTGACTTGGGTTTATCGTCGGCGGCTGGGAGGTTTCACCAGGCCCACCACCTGAAACCTCCATCGTGATTAGCAAGCAAATCACCTCCTCCCACAGAGGGTAGAAGAGTTGCTTCATCTTCACCCTCCAGGTGGTAGAGAGGGCTATCAGGGAGAACATGGAACCACAGGTGATTCCAGACACCTATCTCTTGCCTGGGGGAAACGTGCGTTTGCGGTTTTCTTTCTCCCTTAAAATCTGAAGAGATTTGTCCCAGGGAGCCTTTGCTGTATCCTGCTGCGTCTCCCTTCCACATCGCCTTTTCACTTGGATCTGTACCCTTTGAGCACTTGGTATTCACCTCACTCGCCGCCCCACAGCATCTATGTACATATCCGAAATGTATTTATTTATATTAATGTCTGTCTCCCCATCTAGACTGTAGGCTCTGTTTTTTTCCGGTATCTGTTAAGCGCTTATTGTGTGCCCTGAACAGTACTAAGCGTAGGGATAGATACAAGCTAATCTGGTTGGGGACAGGGACTGGCTCGCAGTGTTAATCCCCATTTTACAGATTAGATTACAGAGGCTCAGAGAAGCAAAGTGACTTGCCCAGGGTCACATAGCAGACAAGTGGAGGAGCCGGGATTAGAACCCAGGTCCTTCTCATTCCCAGGCCCGGGCTCTCTCCATTAGGCCAAGTCCCTTATAGGAAGGGAATGTGACTAGCAACTCTGCAGAACAGTAGTCTCCCGAAAGCTCAGCAGAGCGCTCCTCACACAGTTGGCGCTCAATGAACACGATCGATCGACCGATTCTTCCAGCAATAAACGGGGAAGGGGCCGTGCGAGTGAGGCTTGCCAGGCGAATAGGTGGCATGAAGTACAAAAGAGGACAGACCGGTGAGGAGCGTCTATTTCAGTGGAAAATGGAAGAGTCTGGTTGCACCGAAGGAATGGTGCGGTCGTGTGAAAAAGGGACGGCCTCTCACCGTCCGAGAGGATAATAATGGCGGTACTTGTTAAGCGCTCACTATGTGCAGAGCACCGTTCCAAGCGCTGGGGTAGATACAGGGTCATCAGGTCGTCCCACGTGAGGCTCACGGTTAATCCCCGTTTTCCAGACGAGGTAACCGAGGCACAGAGAAGTGAAGTGACTTGCCCACGGTCACACAGCTGACAAGCGGCAGAGCTGGGAGTCGAACCCATGACCTCTGACTCCGAAGCCCAGGCTCTTTCCACCGAGCCACAGTGCTATTAAATGAAGTGAATATCCGATAGCCAAGGGACAGCAGAGAGCACGGGGTGGAAGCTGGGAAGGGCCCCCGCGGTCGAACTCTCGCGGGGACAACGCTTCCTTCACCTGACGGGGGGCAAAAGACGGGCCTGTTGACTGAGCTGGAAAATGAGAAGACGCAGTGCTCTCCAGGATACCGCCTGGAGGGAGGAATACAGAATCTCGGTTTTGAAATGCCTCTCCGTCTCAACGTCGGACGGTGGGGGAGCAGGTTAAATAAAATGGAGCCTACCTCTTAAGGAGACGTTGCAGGGACGGTCTCTTCTTCTTCCCGAGATCCGGTCCTCTCAGGGGGAGGGCAGGGAGGGAAGCTTGGGGGTCCAGGCTGGTGACGGGCACGATTCCGACAGCCGCAACTCATGAGGAACTGTGGAGAACAGAGAGGAGGATGTCTTCTAAGTCAAAGGGCAGGGCTCCTCCGGACGAACCGGTCATTTATTCGAGAGGTAAACCTGGAATCTACCCCACTGATCAGGGCCCGAGGCTCCGAACCGTGAGCCTGGTGACGGTCTAGAGGGGGAGGCGGACATTCATATAACCAGCTACGTCCACATGTGCCGCGGGGCCGAGGGAGCGATGAATAAAGGGTGAAAATCCAAATGCAAGGGTGGGAGAAGAGGAAATGAAGACTTAGTTGGGAGGAGATAGGTCCATCTCCCCCTCTAGACTGTAAACTCGTTGTGGCCAGGGAATACGTCTGCTGATTCTGTTGTACTGCACTCTCCCGAGCACTCGGTACAGCGCTCTGCACATGGTAAGCGCTCAGTAAATATAACTGATCGATAGACTTGCTTTCGGTGAGGCCTTGAAGGCGGGGAGAGCGATCCTCTGTCGGATGCGAAGAGGGAGGGCGTGACCGGCCAGAGGCAGGACGTGGGCAAGGGGTTGGCGGCAAGACAGGTGAGATGGAGTACAGTGAGTAGGTTGGCATTAGAGAAGTGAAGCGTGCGGGCTGCGTTGTAGCCGGAAATCAAGGTGGTAAGGTCGGGGACGCAGAGTGATTGAGTGCTCTGCAGTCGACGGTGGGGAGTTTCTGTTTGCCGCGGGCATGGCCGGGCAACCGCTGGAGGTTCTTAAGGAGTGGAGAAACGTGGACCCAACAGCGTCGTAGGAAAATGCAGCAGGATGAAGTATGGACTGGAGCGTGGAGAGACGTGAGGCGGGAGGTCAGCAAGGAGGTCGATGCCCAAATCGAGGCGGATAGGATAAGCGCTGGGAATGCCGTGACCCAGAGCCATAGAGGAAGCAATTTAGGGGGGGTCAGGTGCAAACACTTTCCCTTCTGCTCCTGAGGGAAAATGGCTTCCGCGTTTCAGATGTCGCTTGGCAGCTTACTTGATGTCTGACTCCCCCATTCCACCGCGTGCAAAGAGGTGACGGGCACGAAGCAGCGGGGCCCGGTGGGAAGAGAAAGCGGCCGGGAGTCAGGAGTCCTGGCTCCGCCAAGTGCCTGCCGGGTGACTCTGGGCAAGTCGCTTAACATTCCCGGGCCTCAGTTTCTTCATCGGTAAAATGGGGGATCAAACGCCTGTCCTCCCTCCCCCTTAGACTGTGAGTGCCATGGGGGGCAGAGACCGTCTGACCTGATTATATTGTATTTTCCCCATTGCTTGGCACACAGAAAACGCATAATAAGAATAATTAATACTTAAATAATTATCATCATCACGTGACAGAAAAGCAAGGCTTCCACGCGGACGTTAGCGGCGACGCCCGCACCCGCGGAGCAGATTCACCTACGGGCCAGCGTTTCTCCTTCCGTGACGCTTGAGATCGTCCTCTCCCGGCACGCCTGTGGCAACGGGGGAGCCGGAGAAGAAAGAGCAGAGTTGGCCCGGCCCCTCGCCTGTGCTCGGGGAACTCCGGCGGCGTTGGCCAAATGGAACCAGGCAGAACTGGAAAGGGAAAAAAAAAATCACCTTCCCGTTCTCGAGAGGGTTTCTGTAAGCACCTAAGATCTATTTATAAACCACGAAGACCCGATGAAGATCTACGAAGGCCACTTGACTTTGCTGCCTTGAGCTCTCAGCACTGGCCCCTTTCCCCGTTCCCTGTCCTTCTCAAACGGATGGATTCGGTCTCTGGGAGGTCGAAGTGGCGAAACTCATTTCCAAAGCTGGTGCCATCCAGCCGGCTCGTCTCCTCTATAGCTCCTCGTGCCGTTCCAAGCCCGGGGGGGCGATTCTGAGAGGGAATGCGTGACCCGTTAGCCAACTGGAGAACTGGAGGAGCCAGGAATTACAAGAGCCCCCCCGACTCCATCCCGCTACCGATGCGGGGGAGGTCGACGGGGTCCACGTTCGACTGCCCTTGCCTTCCCCTGGACCCAGGAAGGAGACTTCCTAACTAAAAATAAAGCCCCCAGTTACGAATAATTCTAAAACTAACCGGGTTTGGTGGGCCGCAGATTCCCCAAGGAGATGGACCGTCCCGGGGGGGAAGATGAGTTCTCAACTGAGAATGAATTCCCTTTCTGTCCCCTCCAGCCTCATCAGGCTCCGATTGGGCCACGCGGTGGAACTTGGGGTTCCTCGGCAATGTCGAAAACAGCCTATCGGCCTCCGGGCAACACCCCGTTGGGTCCGTTGACCCCCCCGGGTCTACCCACCCCACGGTTCGGTCTCTGAAAGTTCGCGGCCCTCCAGGTCGCCCACCCTCACGGTTGGGGAGTAACCACCTGACGTCGCAAACTCTCACCTCTCCAGCCTTAACATTCCCCCCCCAGTGACCGGCCCGGGCCGCCTGTCCGTGGACCTGCCCGGACCCCGATCCGTGAACAGGTCCCATGTGCTGGGTGAAGACGTGTCCCTTTTCGCTCCGATTTGGCAAAATGAACCGATGACGATGATGATGATTGGGCAAGTCACGTAACTTCTCAGTGCCTCGGTCACCTCATCCGCAAAACGGGGATTAAGGCTGTGAGTCCCCCGTGGGACGGGGACTGCGTCCAACCCGACGACCTTGCAACCACCCCAGCGTTTAGAACCGTGCTCGGCACATGGTGAGTTCTTGCAGGCGCTTAGTACAGTGCTCTGCACGCAGTAAGCGCTCGATAAATACGATTGCATGAATGAATGGTACTCGCTGAGCGCTTACTACGTGTCGACTACTGTTCTAAGCACAGGGGTAGATATAAGTTAATCCGGTGTCCCACCCCGGGCTCACAAGCTAAGGAGGAGGGAGGACCTATTTTTACAGTTGAGGAAACGGAGGCACATAGAAGTTAAGTGACTTGCCCAAGGTCACACAGCAATAACAGTAATAATTGCTGTGGTATTTGTTAAGCGTTTTATTATGCGTCAAGCACCGTACTAAGCGCTGGGGTGGATACATCCCGGCTCTGTCACTTGTCAGCTGTGTGACTGTGGGCAAGTCACTTCACTTCTCTGGGCCTCGGTTCCCTCATCTGGAAAACGGGGATGAAGACTGGGAGCCTCACGTGGGACAATCTGATGCCCCTGTATCTCTCCCAGGGCTTAGAACAGTGCTCTGCACATAGTAAGCGCTTAACAAATACCAACGTTATTATACATCCCCAGCGCTTAGAGAAGCAGCATGACTCAGTGGAAAGAGCACGGACCTGGGAGTCAGAGGTCATGGGTTCTAATCCCGGCTCCGCCGCTTGTCAGCTGTGTGACTTTGGGCAAGTCACTTCACGTCTCTGGGCCTCAGTTCCCTCATCTGGAAAACGGGGATGAAGACTGGGAGCCTCACGTGGGACGACCTCGTATCTGCGCCAGTGCTGAGAACAGTGCTTGGCACATAGTAAGCGCTTAACAAATACCATCGTCGTTATCATTATAGATTCTGCAAGGACTCAGTGCAGTAGTGTGCGCTCTGCCTATACTAAGCACTCACTATCCGGCGCTTGGAACGGTGCTTTGCACATAGTAAGCGCTTAAGAAACGCCATCGTGATTATTATCATCATTATTATATGCCAATGACCGATTATGAGTAGAACACACACATTAGCGCTGAAATAAAATGCCGACGGGCGTCCGCAGGGTTGACGTAACCAAGGGATGGTGGATTCATGTAGGCGAAACTTTCGCAAACCTAAGTCGCAGAACCCCCGGCTCCTTTTCTAGGGGATTTCTGCTCTCCGGCCAAACCGTGATTAGTCAAGTCGAAAAATTACAGCTCGGGAGACCTGGGCTCGAATCCTGGCTCTGGAAGCGGGTGGGAGCTGGGCCGGCTGGGGCTTTGCCCATCCTAGTGTTTCTGATCGCAGAACCGTCTAGGGCGTTAGGTCAGGTGGGCAGGCCCAGCATGAATCCCCCGAATGAACTGGCTCGCGCGAATAGCGAAGACCACTGAGGCTCTCCTTCGATCGTAAACTTGTTTTGGGTATATTTTTAAGCACTCACTATGTACCAGGTGCTCCCGCTCCCAGTGAGGTGTACTGTAGAGACCGCGGATTGCTCCAAATCGGGCCATTTTTATTCCACGCCCACCAAAACCCACACAGCAGACCCTTGCCAATCCACATACGGAGGGCGGACTGCGGCCGTGCGCGAGGTTTTAAGATAGTCCTCATCTGCCCCTGGTTGACACCACATCGTTCGTCCCCACGCTTGTCCCTTGGGTTTCCTGGCCTCTCACGAGAACATCCCTCGTTCTCCAGGGGTCCCCCTTCATCGCTCTTAGTCCCGCCTCCCAACGGTCCATTCCTCTCCACCTCGTGGCCTGATCCGCCACCTTGGTGCCCTGGGGCCTGTGCGAGGGACAGGAAGGAAGGGCCACCCCCAAAATAGCAAGGCGTTGGGCCGCTGGGGTCAATCCCAAACTGTCATACGACGGGGGGTGGTTGACACGCGGCTTGAATCTCCCTCCCCGCACCACGGCCTACGTCAGCCCACACTCAAGGTTTGGAGTCAAGGAGGAGAAAAAGCAGTGGGGAAAATCCCCTCCGGCAGCAGAGACTCTTTGTAGGCCCAGAGAAGTTAAATGACTTGCCCAAGGTCAAACAGCACACCGGTGGCCGAGCTGAGATTAGAACCCAGGTCCTCCTGCCTCTCAGTCTCATGCTCTAACCACTAGGTCACGCTGCTTGTACTGAGCAGTGAATGTGCCTACTGACTCCATTAAGGACGATGATGACGATGGTATTCGTTAAGCGCTTACTAGGTGCCAAGCACTGTTCTAAGCGCTGGGGTAGATACCAGGTTGACCCATATGGGGCTCACAGTCTTCATCCCCACTTTACCGATGAGGGAACTGAGGCCCAGAGAAGTGAAGTGACTCGCCCAAAGTCACACAGCCGACAAGTGGCGGAGCCGGGATTAGAACCCGTGACCTCTGTCTCTCGAGCCCGGGCTCTTTCCCCTGAGCCACCCCGCCTCTCTCAGGTGTCTAGCGCGGTGCCGTGCTAAACTCCCGATAAACACCGGTGACCGATTGATTTTTCAGCCGATTCATCCTCACTTTGACTTCATCTCTGTCCCCAGATCTCAGTATTCCCAAGCTCAGCAGCAAAATTCCACCGCAGAATTTCAAATTAGCATTCCGGGTCTTCCGCTAACACGCCACTTGGAATTAACAGCAGCTTTGTTTTTACAAAACTCTCTTCGGAGCCCAGGCTTCTCTTCTTCAAAATTAAAATACCAAGTCACGCGAATGAATGATTGAAATGATTGCATTTGGGGGACCTAAATGCTACTATAAATGAAACCAGACTAGATAAAGCAGGAACACGGAACCTCCCTCAAGGCCCGAGAGCAGAGATGAATCTCTTGGACATCGCCCTGCTCGGAGGTTTCCGTGGAAAGCTTTCCTTTTCCATTTCCCCTTTCAATCTTTCGGTAAAAGACACTGAGCGCACACCGCGAATAAGCGCTATTCAATAACCCTCCATTATGACACTCTTCTTTTAGGGTTCTCAATAGCTTTACTGTAATTTAACACCGGTTTCACCTTGCAAACTCATTTCGGGCAGGGAACGAGGTGGAGGTGGACCGACCCTCGGGGGAGCGGTGAACACGGGCCATCGGAGAACGAAGGACGCCAACCTGGTGCTGGGCCGCCAGTGGGAAGCCACGAAACCCGACGGACAGCACGGGAACTAACGGAGGTTAGCTCAACGAACATCGCCCATCGACCGATGAATTTGCTCGAGCATTTCCCCGGGCTGAGGGATGGCCCGGCCCGGCGGAGAGGGCGGAGGCTGGGAATCCCAGCTTGAGCGATTCACACCTTGCCTGCTTCGTGACCGTGGGCAAGTCACTTTTACTCTCTGGGCCTCAAATGTCTCATCTGTAAAACGGGGACAATCCATTTCAGTCGTTAAACGGTATCTATTAAGTGCTCACCGGGTACACGGCCCTGTGCTTAAATACTTGGGAGAATTAAATACGGTAACGCGGGAAATATAATAAGCAAAGTAGACACGACCGCGGCCCTCAAGGAACTCAGAGCCTAGAAGGGGGAGACAGACACAGAAAGACATAAAAGATATAAACGCGAGTGCTGTCCCGTGAATAGACGCCTTATCGCGGAAGGAGAGTCTGCGTACGCTGATGAAGTGTAGAGCTGCGTCATATCGGGTTACCCAGAATGGAAAGGTCTAAACCCAAGGGTCAGGCAAAGTCAGTTCGCCTGTGCTGGGCAGCAGCGGCTTGGGAAGGAGTCAAAGGTGGATAATAATAATAATTATGGTATTTATTATCCTAAATGATTTTGGCATTTATTATTATAAGCGCCGGGGTGGATACAAACAAATCGTGTCGGACAGAGTCCCTGTCTCACGTGCGACTCACAGTCTCCATCCCCGTTTGCCAGCCGAGGTAACTGAGGCCCAGAGAAGTGAACCGATCCGCCCTAGGTCACGCAGCAGACAAGTGGCGGGGCCGAGATTAGAACCCGTGACCTTCTGACTCCCGGGCCCGTGCGCTGTCCACTCCGCCATGCCGCTTCTCTGGGCGGAGGAGCAAGTGATCAAAACGGTGATCCAAGACGACTCGAGTTTTTCCTGCCCGGAAGAAGGCGACGGTAAACCAATTCCGTACCTTTATCAAGAAAATCTAAAGACGCACAAACCAGAATGACTTTATGACAGAAGATAGAATGTTCTGGGGCGTGTCCACGGAGTGACTATGGGTTGAAAATGACTCCATAGCATTTCGAAGAAGACATAAGTCTTATGGGGCTGGGGCGGGGTCGTCTAAATACTTACAAAGATGTAGAACCGGGAAGGGGCGATGATCCAAATTCCTAAGGGGTGCAGAGTTTGGCACAGAGGAGAGCGCAAATGGGGAAAGTGTGAGGTCAGGCTGGAAGGCCTCTCAGAGGAGGTGTGATTTGGGCCTGGCGATCTGTCCGATGCGAAGGGAGCGGGAGTTTCCAGCCAGAGGGAGGGGTCACCGAGGTACGGTGAGCCGGTCGGCTCGGAGGGGTGAGGTCTGGGCTGCGGTGGGAGACTAGCGAGGTCAGGTAAGACGGGGGAGAGCTGATTTGCGTGCCTTAAAGCCACTGTGTGTCTGGTTGATAGGGCGACGGATGGATGAACACTGGAGGTATTAGAAAAGTGGCAGCCTTGGACTGGATTCTGTTTTAGAAAAATGATCCGGGCAGCAGAGTGAAGTATGGACTGGAGTGGGGAGGGACCGGAGGCAGGGAGGTCAGCGAGGAGGCTGAGTCCCTCCTTAGCCTGAGAGCCCCTTACGTGGGACAGAGACTCCATCTGATCTCACCGTATTGTATCTATCACGGTTCTTAGCACGTAATAAGCGTTTAACAAAACTACAATTATTATGACATAATAATAATCGTATTGGTTAAGCACGGTAATATTTATCAAGCACTTAGGAGAAGCAGCTTGTCCTAGTGGACAAAGCACAGGTCTGGGAGTCAGAAGGACCTGGGTTCTAGTCCCGGCTCCGCCGCTTGTCCGCTCTGTGACCCCGGGCAAATCATTCAATTCTTCTGTGCCTCGGTTACCTCATCTGTAAAATGGGGATTACGACCGCGAGCCCCACTGCGTCCAACCTGAATACCTTTTATCTATCCCGGTACTTGGAACGGCTCCTCGTTCACGGAGCTCAACAGATACCCTACTAACACTCCTGCTATTTGTTAAGCGCTTACCATGTGCCGGGCAAAAAAAAAAAAAGTATCGAAGGACGATAGCTTTTTTCAATTTAGCATAAAATGATGGCATCTGTGGCCTGTTAACACAGGGCACCTTTTCGGAGAATATAATGTGAAGGCTAAGCTTTTGAACACTAAGTACAGAGCATACCTTCCGAAGATCAAATTCCAAGTATTTCATTGTTCATGCTTTCGTGGCTAATCTATTGCTATTTCATCGTAACTGTATTTATTGGGTATTAAGCACTTTTAAAAATATGCTCACGTGATTTGGATCAGATATTTGGATCTTGGGAACCTATTAATGGACTTGATATTGCCAACTGTGGGAAACCATACCTTGTTTAGCGCTCTTCATTTAGCATTCTATTTTCATTGAATCAATTAAGGGCACTAACTGTATAAGCGTCCTGGGAGCCTACTAAGGGAAGAGTACCATATAAGGCGTTTAAACATCCGTCACCTTCCATTCCTGTTGCACAGCCATTATCCTCCTCTGGCTTCGAGGGAACTGCTGTTTTAAAGCACTTCATCACCTCGCCCGCTCCTACCTGCTACAACCCAGCCCGCACACTCTGTCCCTCTGTTCCGCTCGCCGTCCCTCGATCCCGTCTACCTCGCCACCGACCTCCCGCCCACATCCCATCTCTGGTTTGGAACCCCCTCCCTCCTCCTCTCGGGCAGATAATTGCTCTCCCCCACTTCAAAACCATATCGAAGGCCCCTCTCCTCCAAGAAGCCTTCCCTGACTGAGCCCTCCTCTCCTCCCACTCCCTTCTGCGCTGCTTTCACTTGCTCCTTCATCCTCCCTCCCGTCCCCGTGCACATAGGTCTACGGATATATCTGTAATTTATTTGTCTATTTATTTATTTCTACGAACGCCCGTCTCCCCTTCTGGACTGAGAGCAGGATTTGTCCGTCTGTGGTTATAGCGTACTCTCCCGAGCGCTTCATACAGTGCTTTGCACGCAGTGAGCGCTCAATAAATACGACTGAATGAATGACAGAGTGATATCCGAACGTCTCTGCTCCAACCGTGGGCTGATGGGGGAGAGCGGTGGGATCGATCGATCAGTGAATCAAGCAATAGTATTTACTGAATTCTTTCTGTGCAGACCTCTGCGCTACAAGTACTCGAGGGGTTACAGAGATAGTAAACACAACCTTGCCCTCCAGGATAATAATAATGATGATCTTTTTTAGGCGCTTACTGTGTGCCAAGCCCTGTTCTAAGCGCTGGGGTAGATACAAGGTCATCGGGTTGTCCCACGTGGGGCTCACAGTCTCAATCTCCATTTTACAGGTGAGGTAACTGAGGCACGGGGAAGGTAAATGACTCGCCCAGGGTCACACAGCTGGCAAGGGCAGAGCCGGGATTAGAACCCGTGTCTTCGGACTCCCAAGCCCGGGCTCTTGCCACTAGGCCATGCTGTTCTCGGCGGGATCCCACAGTCTAGTCGGGGATAAGGACACTAAACTAAACGACGGGTCCCGGAGCGCTTTCGTACCTATCCTTATAGTCTACCATTTCCCCTATCTGTAATTTATTTTAATGCCTCCCTTGCCCACACGGAGCTTACAGGGAGAGAGAGACATTAAAATACATTTTGGATGCGTACATAAGTGTCGTGGGGCTGAGGACGGGGAGAATATCAAGGGCTTAAAGGGGGAGAGGCTGGAGGCAGGGAGGTCTGCGAGGAGACCTTTACCGTTATTTCCCGTGTATTGTCGAGGTAGGGTCTATATATATATATATATATATATATATATATCTTTTTATATCTTTGAGAGAGGAATCAAAGATAACGCGAAGATGGCAGGCTTGAGAGAAGGGAAGGATGATGGTGTTGGTTGTCAGCTATGATAGAAAAGTTAGGAAGAGTAGGAGATCTGGGAGGAAAGTTGAGGAGTTCAGTGATGACCCTAGTGATTCCCTGGCGAGATATCCGGGTAGAGATGTTCTGGAGGCAGGAGGAGATGCGAGGTTCTGGGAAGGAGGTAGATCTCGTTTAGCGAGGGAGATTCGGAGTCATCCACCTAGAGGTGGGAGTCGAAGAGGTCAGAGCGGTTGGAGGGAGTGGGGGTCGGCTGAGACGCGAAGGAGACCCAGAACCGAGGCCTCCGGTTAGGCCCGCGAGGCGGAAAAGAAACCAAGCAAAGGGGCCAAGAAGGAGCGGCCGGAGAGGTGGGAAGAGAGCCGGGAGAGAGACACATCAGAGGAACCGAGGTTAGGTAGTGTTTTCAGGAGACGGGGCAGAGGCTGCGAGAAGTCAAGAAGGATTAGGATGGAGTAGAGCGAGGCGATCATTGGGTGGCTCCTTTCACCTCTCTCTACGGTTTCAGTGGAGTGGAGAAACTCTAGGGTAGAGGATCGAGGAGGATCGTCGGAGGAGTGAAAGCGGAGCAGCCGATGCAAGAATCGGGATAGAAACAGGAGGAGGGAGATGGTCGGGGCAGTGGGATTAAGAGAGAGTTTTTTCGGACCAGCGTCACAAGGGGAGTATTTGAAAACAGAGGGGAAGAACCCATCAGTCAATTAATCAGCGATATTTATGGAGCTCGTACTGAGGGCAGAGCATCGTACAAAGCACTTGGGAGAATACAACAGAGTATTCCCTTGCCCACACGGAGCTTACAGTCCCGAGGGGAAGACAGAGGTTAAGGAAAGGTTTTGGATACGTACATAAGTGCCGTGGGGCTGAGGGTGGGGTGAGTATCGGGTGCTTAAAGAGTACAGAAACAAGTGCGCAGGTGATGCAGAAGGGAGAGGGAGTAGCGGAAATGAGGACTTAGGGAGGGCCTCTCGGAGGAGATGTGATGATAATAAGGTTTTGAAGGCGGGCAGAGCGGTGGTCTGATATAAATGAAGGCGGGGGCAGGCAGTCGGAGGTGAGCTAGACGAGATCGAGATGCAGCGAGCAGGTGGGCTTGGAGGAGTGAAGCGAAGCGCGCGGGCCGGGTCGTGGTAGGAAATGAGCAAGGATGATAGGAGGGGACGAGCCGATCGAGTGACTTAAAGCTGACGGTAAGGAGTTTGTGTTCGATGTGGAGGGGGATGGATAACCGCCGGAGGTTTTAGCGGAGTGGGCAAACATGGCCTGAATGCTATTTCAGGGAAACGATCAGGGCAGCGGAGCCAGGTAAGGACTGGAGTGGGGAGAGACGGGAGGCGGGGAGGTCAGAGGGGCGTCGAGGAAGGATAGGATCTTAATTCTCGAAGAGGAAAGGGAGGATTTTAACCACCGGGAGTGGACGGTTGAAGATGGTGATCCGAGAATAAAGAAAAGCGGGAGCACGTATTGTTTTACGGCCGCACGGGGCGGGGTCAGAGATGGACTCCTGAAGGAGGAAGGGGGTGGATTCTGAAACCAGGTGGGAAATCTCCATGAAGTAGAAGCAATAACATTTATTAAGTGCTCGCTGGGTGCGGAAGACTGTGCTAAGTGCTGAGAGAGAACCCAGAGGGAGAAATTGGACACAGTCCCTGTCCCTCGGGGGATCCCAATCTAAGAGAAGAAAGGGGGAGAAGGGATAATAACAATACTAATAAAGATAATAATAATGCTGGTATTTGTTAAGCGCTTACGATGTGCCAAGCACTGTTCTAAGCACTGGGGTAGATACAAGGTAAGCACATTGTCCCATGTGGGGCTCACAGTCTTCATCCCCATTTTACAGATGAGGCACGGAGAAGTGAAGTGACTTGCCCAAGGGATCGGAGACAGACACACCAGGAGGGATGAAACCTGGAAACACAACCCAAACTAACACGCAGAATGGGCTCCAGGACACGCCCTCAGGCACAGCGGCCCCCGAGTCTTCCCGGGGGCTTGTGGAGACTCTTCCGCGGTTGGTGCCGGTCGGAGCGGAGCCCACGGGTACCTTCTGCGGCGGGGACGGAGGAGTCCGAAAGCGCATGGGAGCGGCTTTTATTCCCGGGCCCAGCGCAGAGAGAGCGGGGACTCTCAGCGCCGGGGAACGCGGTCGCTTTTCTCAGTTGCAGAGAGGGGTCTGGGAGTACACGCGAGCTATCCCGGCCCAGCCGGCACGGAACCTGTCCCGATCCGGGACCCTCCGTGGCAGGAGGGAAGGCGACGGTTACCGCGAGTGCCTTACTCGGCGGGGATGGATCTCCTCTCGAGAGACACGTGGCTAAGAGCGTCGGAAGGACCTGGGTTCTGATCCCGGCTCTGGCACTCGTCTGCTCCATGGCACTTCACTTCTCTGTGCTACCTCATCTGTCAAATGGTGGTGGTGGAGACCGTGGGCCCCATATTGGACAGGGAACTCTATCCGACCTGGTCAACTCGTAGCTGCCCCAGTGCTTAGAACAATGCCCGGCGCCCAGTGAGGGATCAACCAATATCCTCGAGGGAAAAAAAACACAATCGGCTGTTGGGGGATGAGATTTCGGGGAGTTCAGGCCTTAGGGTTTCACTCACAGTCTACAGTCTAGACTCTAAGGTCTCTGCGGGCAGGGAATGTGCCTGCTGCATCGTTGTACCGTAATCTCTCCGATGCTTAGTACACACAATAAACGCTCATTCGATACCGATCGACTGACTTCTGTCAATCAAGTAGCTGGCCAGGTCGTTAGGGGTGAGAAGGGGAGGGGCAGCCCTGAGGGCTTGAGGAGGGAGTCCAAAAATCTGGAACTGTTGGTGGTCAGCTGGCACGGCAGCGTCCTACGAGGTGAGGATCATTGCATTCATCCGTCCGTTCACTCGGTCGTATTTATTGAACGCTTACTATGTGCAGGGCACCGCACTAAGCGCTTGGAATGCACGATTCGACAACAGAGTGAGACGATCCCTGCCCGTTGGGGAGCGAAGCGAAACAGAACAAAACCAAACAAGACGACAAATGGGGATTAAGACCGTCAGCCCCACGTGGGACAGGGACCGTGTCCGACCCGATTCCCTTGTATCTACGCAGCACTTAGCACAGTGCTTGGCACCTTGTTAAGCGTTTTACAAACACCACAGTTATTATAACCATTACTAGGAGGAATCTCAGGTGGATGAGGTCAGCCTGGTGTCCGGATTTCCACGGTGGAAAGCCGGGACGCGTGGACATGAGCGGAGGAAGCGCACTGTGGACGTGATCTAGGGCTGGGGAATGTGTCCGTCTACCGTTATATCGTCCTCTCCCAAGCGCTCAGTACAGCGCTCTGCACGGAGTAAGCGCTCGATTCATACCACCGAATGAACGAAGGGATGATTGGTGGCACGAGATCCGTCGAGGGACAGGGGCGCAAGAGAGGGGAAGAAGAAGAAGAAGAAGAAGAAGAAGAAGAAGAAGAAGAAGAAGAAGAAGAAGAAGAAGAAGAAGAAGAAGAAGAAGAAGAATTACGGTATTTTTCAAGAGCTTACGAGGTGCCGAGCACTGTTCTAAGCCCTGGGGTAGATAAGGAGGTAATCAGGTTGTCCCACGTGGGGTTCACGGTCTTAATCTCCATTCAACGGACGCGGTAACCGCGGCCCGGAGAAGCGAAGCGGCTTGCCCGGGGTCACACGGCAGACGAGCGGCGGAGCCGGGCTTAGAACCCACGTCCTCCGACTCCCGAGCCCGGGCTCTTTCCGCCACGCCGCTTCTCTAATTTGGCAGAATTCAGCAGAAAGGGTGGAATGGAAGGTGTGAATTTATGCATCAAGAGGTGGGGGAGGAAGGGTAGGGAATCCAAATGGAGCACGAGGGTGTGGGATAAGTGGAGGAGGTTTTGAAATCCGAGATCTCTGGAGAAAGAGAGGACAATCGGGGGGGGGAAGGGGAGCGTACGGGAGGGAAGGCACTCTTGCGGTCGGAGAGTGGGATTTCAGTGTTTGGCCGGGTCGAGGAGGAAGAGGAAATGTCAGGGAGACAGACTCTGACTCCCTCTTTTTCTTCCCTGCTGTTTCTGGGAAATCACCCTGGGCCCGTATTGCTTTAAATGGTACTATGGCCTATCAAGCAGATCCAAATTCCTATTCACGCTCACACTCCCGAAAGCCATTCCCTCTGGGCCGAAACTGAACCCGGACTGCACGCTAATGTGCGGCGTACCTTTATAAATCCGAAAAGAAATCAAACGAGTAAATAATTTTTTCTCTCTTATTCAGGTCCTCTTCTCCCAGATGATATCACCAGGATTTATTCTTGTAGTTTCGCCTCTCCGGTTCCCAGCTGCGGCCCGGAGAGCCCCGGGCTGACAAGGGGCAAGATCGAAGGTTTAGAAAGGAGTGGGCAAGGGGAAGCTGGAATTGGGTTGCCCCCAGTTCCCACCCTCTGGGACGAGTGAGGAGGGGCAGCCTCTGGAGCTCGAAGGTACAAGCTCGAGAGAAGGGGTCGCTTTACCCGGGTAGGGGTGAACCCGCGGAATCCTTTTCCAGAGGACGCTGGGCAGCCCGAAACACCAGCGGGTCCCAGAAGAGTCCGGGTGGAGGCGGGGTACGGCCGCCGACTCGGAGAAGGATCCTTACAGAGGGCACGAAGAACGGTGACCGACTCCCTCACGTCTCGCTGGCGGAGCCTTAAAGCGGTAATTGACCCACAGCTACGTGAGGTCGAGTGCCCAGCAAACAGGGTTAGCGCTCTGCGGGGCCGGGTAGAGGGTGGGAAGGAGCTCTGGGAATCGTGAAAACTTATCTCGAGACCCCAGTTCTTCCCATCCCTCCCTCCCTCCCTCCCTCCTGCCTCCCGCCACAGAGATCTCGGGGGAGCCCCCGGCCTCCGTCACCAAGGCCGACCGACCCTGGGGCGCGAGGAAGAGACAGTGAGGAGCAGAGGGGGAAGGAAAGGAGAGAACACGGAAGAGGTGGGAGAAGAAAGAAGGGCGAAGGAAAGGAAAACGAGAAGGGGGAAAGGAGAGAAAAAGAAGGGGGAAGAGCAGAAGAAGAGTGAGAAAGTGGGGATGAGGGAAAGGCAAGACAGGCAGAAGGGAAGGGGACGATGCGAAGGATTTCCTGGTCCCCCTCTCTCCTTCCTGAGGCTGAACGGACGGGCAATCCCGGCGGTATCGTTCGAGAAGGGTGTGGGGGGAGGGGAGGGAGAAGCAGTGTGACTCGGTGGACAGGGCACGGGCCCGGGAGTCAGAAGGACCTGGGTTCTGATCCCGCAGCCACCACTTGCCTGCTGCGCGACCTCGGGCAAGTCGCTTCACTCCTCTGGGCCTCGGTTACCTCACCCGTAAAGTGGAGATGGAGACCGGGAGCCCTCTGCGGGACCGGGACCGGGTCAGCCAGATTATCTCGTATTTACCCGAGCTCCTAGTGCGGTGTCTGGGACGTAGTAAGTGCTTAATAGATGCCGCAATTATTATCATTAAAGAGCAGGGCGGTCTAGCGGCTAGGACACGGGTCTGGGAGTCGGAAGGACGCGGGTTCTGATCCCGGCTCCGCCACTCGTCGACTGCGTGACCTTGGGCAAGTCGCCTCACCTCTCTGTGCCTCACTTACCTCATCTGTAAGATGGGGATTAATGCTGCGAGCCCCGTGGGGGTCTCCACCCCATTGATTACACATAGTAAGCGCTTCACAAATACCATCATCATCATTTTACCCAAGTAGGGGGGCCTAATTACCTGTGGGAGCTTGGAGGGGGGGAGAGAAGGAGGAGCAGGAAGAGGAGGAATGAGAGGAGGAAGAGGAAGAAACAACAGGCCGCTCATCCGTACTAGAAGAGGGGACTTTAACAGGCGATTTTCTCCCTCCCCTCTTGGCTGGAGAAAGGCGGGGCGGGGGGGGGGGTCAGGCCTCCCTGCAAAGAAGCTGCCGCGTGTCCCGGATGGATGGCGTTAGTCTTAGTAACAGCCGCAGTGGTAGACAGTAGTATCTATTGAGCGCCTTCTTGACGCGGGACCCCCTATTATGGGCGTTTGAGAAGTACCCCATAAAGAAGCGACCCAAAACACTGGGTCGAATGAATTCTAATCCACCAGCCGCGTCTAATTCGAATCAATCCACGAGCGGCATTGATTGAGCGCTCACCGCGCGCGGAGCTCCGTACCGAGCCCCCGGGAGAACGCGATAGGGCAGAACTAGCAGAAGCGCTCCCTGCCCACGACGAGCTTGAAGCGCTCAGTACAGCGTTCCGCCCACGGTGGGCGCCCGGTAAAGACGATGGAAAGAACAGATCGCTGCTCTCGGAGGTGAACGGATGACGCCTGCCACGACAGTCGAGGAAAAGCCAGGGGCGTCGGGCGGTTCGATCCCTAACGGTTCGTTTTGGTCCCCCCCCCCCCCCGCCCCGGTCGGAGGCCCGAGCTCGGCTGCTGCGGCCTGTTTTTATTATCTCCCACCTAAAAGTCTGCACATCTTCTCCCTGCACATCAGCAGCACAACCTCCTGCGCCACGTGCGAAGCCGTCCCCAAGGGATCCCCAGAGGTTCATCCAGGTCTCGCCCTCGGGGGACCCGCCAGCCGACGGAAGAGGATTCACCGTGGTTCCTGTCGCGGTTCTCGACGGTCCTTGCTTCTTCGAATTCTACGGCTACTGACGAGCAGGGTATCCTGCGGTCGGTAAGGGCTCGGGAACGGGCGGGCCGGTTGGAGAGAGCGAAAGAGTGGGGAGAAGATATAATTAAAATACGTGGGTCTCTCGGGGCACACCTCTCTCCACGTTAGCCAGCCGTCCCCTTTTCTGGGACTAAGCCAGGGGAAGGACACGGAGGTCGAAAAGAAGATAAACGAGCCTAAAAAAAGAAGGCCGCTTGCCGAGATTCCGGCCTCCCGTCGCCCGGTCTTAGGTCTCGGTCCGTACGGCGCACAGGTTGGCTCGGGTAGATCCGGTGGGGGACGAGAGGGTTATGCGCGTGCGGGTGGTGTCGGTCAGGGCACGAATCAATCCATCGGGGGTACTTACGGAGCGCTTGGCGGGCGCAGAGCACTCTGTCGAGCACTTGGGAAAGCACCCGTCAACGGAGTTTAGTAGCCCCGACCCCCGCCCGCAAGGAGCTGACAGTTTCAGCTGACGTTTGCCAGCGAGATCCCCGAGACGAGCCAGTGTTTTGCGAGCAAACGCAGGGCGAGAGAGGAGCCCGAAAAGCAGAGAAGACAGGGAGCCACGACAGGGTTAAACTTGTTTTCGAATGAAACGGGGGCCACGCGCGTCGTCGGCGCTGTCTCCGTGAGCGACAGGGCTCGGCGAGAACCACTCCGCAAATGCATTCGGCAGCTCTCTGTCTCCGTAGTTTTTAATCTGGAAAGACCAGGCAGATGTGACTGGATTCAGGGGAAAAGAATTTGTAAAGCAACAAAGAGATCTGTACCCGAGTCACGTCCGTCAAGTTTCGCCTGGAGAACGGCCGCGGATAAAAAATCATTACAGCGGGCATAAAACTCAGCCTCAAACAGATAGGAAGTTAATCGGACCCCATTTCCATGGCCCCGTTAAAAGATACAGAGCGACGAGAAATCACGTTTGATAGCGGTGCCCATAAACACCAGTAACGAGGCCTCTTAAAACGAATCACTTCCCGGCCCCTGGGTTTCACAAACTCCGCTTTACGTCCCTTCCCCTCTGAAACGGTTATCGGTAACTTCGCCTTCTCACCGGGCCCAGGAGGGAGTGCTTCCCAACCGACCCCCAGAGCCGGTAGAAGGCAGAGCCCTCCCACCGGCGGGGCTCCCGCGGCGGAACCCCCGAGCGGGATGAGAAAACCGTCCGGCTTCCGCTTGCCACGTCGGTGGAAACGACGACGACAGTAATAGTGACGACCCGGCCTCGGTTTACTCCGAGCGGAGCTCCGAACCGCCGGCCGGAGCGGATCGGAGGCGATCGGGGCGGGACGGAGTCCCTGGCCCACGTCGGGCCAAGGTCGCCGCACTAGGGGAGGACGGACGTATCGACGAAGGGAAGGTGGCGGAGGCGGGTGGCGGCTCCCGGGCGGGTGCCGAGGGGAGGCCTTTCAAATCTGCCCTCCCGCTGTGGCCGCGAAGCCTCCTGAAAATCCCCGTGTGCAAATTCCCTGCTCTGCTGCTTATGTTGTTTGGGCAAGAAAGTAGAAAAGATCCTCCCTTCTCCTCCCCCGACGCTTTTTAAACCATCTGGGTAGCGGGCCCGGAGATGGGTTAGAAGACGGACGATCCCCGCTGCCGTCGAGATAGTCCGTCTCGCGAGCGGAGGTTGGCCCACCCCTCGCGGTACGCGCCGCCGGGCGTACCGGGATCAGGTGAGGGAGGGCGGATGGCTCGGCACAGACCGTCACCGCTCTTTCCGAAGCAACTCAAACACGTGTACCGTCAGAGAGAGAGGACGTCTCCTCCCCCCCTCCCCCCAACCCCGCGACCATCTGTTCTGTCTGAGTAATCCTCATCCGAATGGCAGGTAGCCGGAAAAAACACGGTCCCGGATTTGCACGGTCACAAGCGCGCAAGGGATTCTGCTCTCCGAGCTTCTCCGGCTCGTGGGTCCGGTCTCGGCGATAGTAACCGCGTCCTCTTCGAACGGACGAGGGATCGGGTCACGTGGGTAACGGACAGGTTAGGGAAAACGTTTTCCCGATTCTTCCGTCGCGTTACAGCCGGGGCCGTGAAAACACGCGTCACAGCGGCACCGAACGCACGGTTTCCCCAACTCCACCCCCGACTGCATTTCACTTTCAGTCAGTCCGTCGTATTCCATCCTTCCATACCCTACCTGTTCTATCCTCGGTCTTCCTCCACCTCCCTCTACCTTCCCTATCAATCGGCGGTTTTCACTGCGTCCTCTCCGCGTGCAGAACACCGTACGAAGCGCCCGGGTGAGTACGAGGGGTCGTCGGGCGCGTCCCCTGGCCGCGGGGAGCCTACGACCTAGAGGGCACGGCCATGCCCGGAAGCGCCCGGGGGGCTGCCGGGGGAGCGGCTGTCGGCGCTCAAAGGCAACGCAGTGCCCGGGGAGCGGGGACGAGAGGGGGAGAAGGGGAAATGCGGGTCCAGTCAGGGAGGGCCTCTTGGAGGAGTTGTGATTTGAGTACGGTTCTGCAGGCGGGGAGAGCGGTGATCCGTCGGACGGTGCGTCCCTCGAGGGCGGGGACCGCGCCTTTTTGCTTCCGCGTTTTCCGCGAGGTAGGGAGATGATAGCCGAATACCTGTGGTGAACTGATGGCCGCTCCCGGCCTCCTCGCTCGCAGGACTCCAGGGAACGCTCCTCTAGGAGTTGGGTGGGGAGGGGAGAGAAAACGGGGCTGGCGGAGAGACCGGGAAAAAGCCCCGAGCGGGCAGGGGCGCCACATCTAAAGCCGACCGAGAGCCCCCGCAGCGGGTCAGCGCCGAGGTCTCCCTCGCGTCGGCCCCGGAAAGGTGCAGGGGTAGGCTGTGGCGGGGCCTCCGTGGGCCGGGACCAACCGCCAGCCCTCGCCCGGGCCGAGCCGGGGTGGAGAGTGGCAAGCCCCGGTCCCGGCCGGGGACCGAGGCGGGAGCTTTTATTGCACTGTGCAGGGCGGGGCGGGGGGCGGGGGAGGGCGCAAGGAGCAGCGGGACCCCGGGGCGAGATGGAGAGGATCCGGGGCGGATGCCGACCCCGGCGTCCCGGAGGCCCGCGTCGCCTCGGCCTCCGGAACCCGCTCTGGCCGGGGATCCGGCCCCCGGCGCATCCCGCCGTCGGTCCACCTCCTTCCCAGCGGCGGGTCCGGTTGCCGGAGCGGGGGCCCCGTCGGTCGGGTCTACGCGGGGCGGGGGCATCCGGCTTCTCTCTTCCTCCCTACGCCCTCCTCTCTTTCTCCTTCCGCTCCGAAACCGGGCCTCTCCTTCCGACACCGCCCTCCTCTCCCTCTCGGTCTCTGGGCCCAGCTCAGCCCACGCAGACCGGCGACGCGGGTCCCGGCCCCCGGGCCCGGGTCGGCGGCGGAAGACAAGCCCCTCTGGGACTCCCGCCCCGCCGGGAGGCATCCGCCGCCTCGGCTTCGGCCCAGACCCTTCTCCCGGCGAACCCGGTCCGGGAGACGAGTCCCATCCTCCCCTCCGCCGGCGGCGGTACCGGCAGGATCGCGTCCGTCTCGCCCCACCGGACGGCTCCGGCGGGAGATCTCAGACTCCCATCTCCCCCCGCAATAGGGGGCCCCGGTCACCGTGGGCCACGCGGCCCTCTCGTCACTAAGCTTTAAACTCGGACGACGCGGGTCCCGCTTTGCGTTCGGCGGAGCCCGGGATCCCCGGGAGCCCGCAAGTCACCCCGGACCCTCAGCCACCGTGTTGGCCGCGAGCCGCCTGCCCTCCGGTCGGGACGCCCTGTGCTCAGATGAGCGCTCCCGAGCACCGCTCCCCGCCATCGCCCGCTCGTCCCCTCCGGCCAGGCCAACCCGCCTTCCCGGGGGACAGCGCCGGGGACCGGCCCGGGGGAGGGGTCCGAAGAGGGAGTCGGGGGGCCCGGGAAGCCCCCGAGAGGCAGAGCGGTCTCCGCCGGCCCTCGAGCGGCGACCCCCGGCAGCCCTCCGGCACAGCCGAGGAGGGGGCGGGGGGCACCGGGCCGGGACCGCGTGAGGGGAGAGCGTCGCCTGGATGACCAAGATGGGAAGCGGGGACTCGACCGAGGCCGGACGGTTCGGACGCTGCAGATCCGGAGGGCCCCCGGCTCCCTCGCGGTCCCCGAGTGGGTCACCCCCATCGAGACCCCCCCCCCCCCTCCCCGCCTTCCTTCCTTCCCCCGCAGGCTCCGGGGAGGGCTTACGGAGGGATAAAGAGAAGCAGCGTGGCGAGGTGGATGGAGCACGGGGCTGGGAGTCGGGAGCTCCCGGGTACTAATCCCGGCTCCGCCGCTCGTCCGCTGCGTGACCTTGGACGAGTCACTTCCCTTCCAGCGCTCAGGACACCTAGTAAGCGTTTAACCAACACGGTCGTTACCGTTCTCTGGGGCCGAGTTACCTCAGCCGCGAGAAAGAACGGAAACGGGGATCGAGACCGCGAGCCCCACATGGGGCGGGGACCGCGTCCACCCGACTCGCCCAACCATGATGACGACGGTGGCATTCGCGAAGCGCTTACTACGTGCACGGCGCTGTTCTAGGCGCTGGGGTGGGTCCAAGGTAATCGGGACGCCTCACAGATTTCACCCCCCCCCCCCCCCACTTTACAGACGAGGGAACTGGAGCCCAGAGAAGCAGAGTGACTCGCCCAAAGCCACACAGCTGACGAGTGACCGGAGCGGCAACAGAACCTCCGTCTCCCAAGCCCGGGCTCTCTCCGCCGAGCTGCTCGCATCCCCCCCAGCGCTCAGGAGAGCGTAGGGCACGTGGGAAGCGCTTAACAACTACCGCGATTACTATCGTTTGAATGTTATTATAAAAGGACGAGGTCGGGGTTGGCCCGCAGGCCCGAGACCGGATCCGGCCGCCCCAGGAAGGGCGACGCCGAGCCGTTCCGCGCGCCCCGCCGGTCAGCCGGCGCCCCGGGCCGCGGCGGCGAGGCCGCTTCGTCTCTTGGCGAGTTCAACCCTCGGGGCCGGCCCCAGCGGGAAGAATCCCGCATCCGGGCCCTCGGTCGGGCCCGCCGGACCTCACCGTTCAGGCCCCGCGTTTCAACCCGAGAGAGGGCGGCGTCCGCCCGGGAAGCAAGATGAGAGGCCGGAGCCCCCCCGGGAGGATGGGGAGGTGAGTCCGGCCCGAGCCCGCGCCAAGCCGGGGCGCCGAGAGGCCGCTGACGTTTCGGCTTCGAAGAATCGACGGATCCGTGTCTCCCTTACGTCCGGTTGTTTTGACCTCACTGTGCCGCGGAATGGAAAAGACAAGCCCGAAGCCGGGGGGTGGGGTGGGGTGGGGAGAGGAGGAGGAGGAGGGGACGGGCCGCGGTGCCGGGGAAACCTCGCGGGCCCGGGGCCGGGTCAAGTCCGGGGAGGGGAGTGTCTGGGGACGGCGCGGGCCGGGGGGAGGGGGCCGGGGCCATCCGTTCCCGATTCTCATTCCGGATTCTCACCCGGACGCGATCAGGCCTCCGTTTCCCGGTCTCCGCCCTCGTAAGCGACAAGCGAAAATGTCACTCGGGCCTCACCGACATCCAGCGTTACCGCATGAGGCGACGATACCGGTAACGTCGGTGTCCGTTAGGCGCTCGCTCCGGGCAGGGCGCCGTTCCGAGCGCCGGGGGGAGGTACGGGGTCATCGGGTCGCCCCGCGTGAGGCTCGCGGTCCATCCCCATTTTACAGATGAGGTCACACTGGGGCCCAGGGAAGCGAAGCGACGCGCCCACCGTCACCCAGCAGACGAGCGGCAGAGCCGGGATTCGAACCCATGACCTCTGACTCCCAGGCCCGGGCTCCTTCCACTGAGCCACGCCGCTTCTCTGTGGGGGCGGGGCGGGGCGGGCGCTCGCCCGGCCGGCGGCGCGCCTCTTCCTTGCGCGCGCGGCATCCGTCAAGCGCTTCCCACGTGCCGGGCACCGTGCCAAGCGCCGCCGCGGACGCAGCCCCGGACGCCGACCCCCGTCCCACGCGGGGCTCACGGTCGCGATCCCCATTTAACGGCCGAGGGGGCCGGGGCACGGCAGCCGAGCGGGTGGGGCCCGTCGTCGGGCAGGGATCGTCTCCGTCCGCTGCCGGACCGTCCGCTCCAAGCGCTCGGCACAGTGGTCCGCGCCCAGTAAGCGCTCAGCGGATACGATCGAACGAACGAATGGAGTCGGGGATGAGGAGGCGGGGCCTTCCGACTCCCGAGGCCCGCGCTCCGTCCACCGGGCCAAGCTGCTCCCGCGCGTGCCGGGCACCGTCCTAAGCGCCGGGGGGGGTCGACCCGAGGCCATCGAAAGGACGGAGGGAGAGCCCGGCCGGGGAGCGGCCGTAAGCGCTTAACAGACAACCTCATTATTATCCTCCATCCCTCCTTTTGCCTCGTATCTGCCCCAGCACTAAGAACGGTGCTCGGCGCACGGTAAGCGCCTCCCCGTCGTCGTCGCCGCCGCCGTCGTCGCCGTCATCGGCCCTCACGCGTCCGATGATCTCGCATCTACCCCGTCGCTCAGAACGGCGGTCGGCACACGCAGTAAAAGCGCCTAACCAACACCGTCATCGCGATCATCACCGTCCTTGGTTCGTTCGGTCACCTCGGTAGCCGCCCCGGCACTTCGAACGGCGTTCGGCACACAGGAGAAGCGCCTAACGAATACCGTCGTCGTCGTCGTCGTCGTGATCATCCCTCGTTCACTCGATCACCCCGTATCCGCCCCGGCGCTCTGAACGGCGTTCGGCCCTTCAACGAATCCCATTTTGTATTATCGTCGTTATTATCGTCCTTCATTCATCCTATTGCCTTGGATCCGCCCCGGAGCTTAGAACGATGCTCGGCACCCAGTGCGCGCTTAACGAATCCCATCATTTATCATTATCGTCCTTATCATTCTTAACATCCTCCGTTCATTCAACGACCTCGCATCCGCCCCAGCGTTTGGAACGGTTCTCGGCCCCCGGCGAGCGCGCGCCTACCGAATCCCATCGTCATCGTCGGCGCCGTCGTCCTTCATTCCTCCGACCACCTCGCGTCCGCTCAGGGAAGCAGCGCGGCTCAGCGGAACGAGCCCGGGCTCGGGGGCCGGAGGTCACGGGTCCGAACCCCGGCTCCGCCAGCCGGCAGCCGTGCCCGCGGGCGAGTCGTCACTTGGCCTCTCCGCGCCTGGGCCGCCTCATCCGGAAAACGGGGATTGAGACCGCGAGCCTCACGGGGGACGACCCGACGACCCCGCATCTCCCCCGGCGCTCAGAACGGCGCTCTGCTCAACGGACACCAACGTCATCGTCACCACCGTCCGCCCCGGCGGCCGACACCCGGCGAGCGCTCGGCCGACGCCATCGCCGTCACCGTCCTCCGCGCGTCCCGTCGCCCCGTATCCGCCCCGGCGCCCGGCGGGCGCCCGACGGAGCCCGTCCTTCTCGCCGTCGGCATCGGCCTCCATTCGTCCCGTCACCGCGTGTCCGCCCCGGCGCCGGGACCGGCGCCCGGCCCCTACCGGGCGCCCGTCGGACGCCGCCGCCGTCGCGACGGCTCTCCATCCGATCGCCCCGTCTCCGCCCCGGCCCTCGGAACGGCGCCCGTCGGACCCCACCGTCACCGTCCCCCGTCCGCCCCGCCGCCCCGCATCTACCGCGGCGCTCGGGACGGCGCCCGGCGCCGTCCTCCGTCTTCCCTGCGGCCTCGCGTGATAACGTCGGCGTCCGTCAGGCGCCCCGCCACGCGCGGAGCGCCGTCCCGGGCGCCGGGCGGGAGGCGGCTCGATCGGGCCTTCCCCCGCGACGCTCGCGGCCGACCCCCACCTCGCAGGCGAGGGAGCCGGGGCCCGGGGAAGTCGCGGACGGCGGACGCGGGGGAGTCGGGACGTCCCCCGTGGGGCCCGCGGCCTCCGTCCCCGCCTGGCGACCCCCGGCTCCGCGGCCTCTCCCCGCCGCGGGGGCCGTCGGGGTCATGGGGCCGTCGGGGACCCGGCGGGCGCCCGGCCCGTTATCGCGATCGTCGTCGTGCTCGTCGTCCCCCATTCACTCCATCACCCCGCGGCGGCCCGGCGCCCAGGAAGGGGGCTCGGCCCCCGGGGCGGCGCTCGGCGCGGCCCGGCGCTCTGACGATCGGCCCCTCGACGGAGCGCTCGGCGCGCGGAGGGCTGTGCTGAGCGCTCCGCGGGGGGGGGGGGGCGGGGGGGCGGCCTAGGCGGCGGCGGGGGGCCCCGGCGCCCCTCCCCTCCTTCGCGGCGGAGGGAGGGAGGGAGCGAGGGAGGGAGGGGAGGGGAGGGGAGGGGAGGGGAGGGGAAGGGGCCGCCCCCCGGCAGAGCGGTGCCAAGCTCCGTAGGAGTGGGACGAGCGGAGCAGACGCGGGCATGAGATGCCAGCCCAGCTCCCCAGCCCCTGGGCTCCGGCCGCCTATAAAGCTCGGGGCGGCGGGCGGCGGCGGCGGCGGCGGGCGGCTCCTGCGGCGGCGGGCGCGGCGACCCCCGGTCAGCGGCGGCGGCGGCAGCGGCCCCCCCGGCCCCGAGGCGCCCCCCGCCCCCGCTAGGCGCCCCCGAGGCCCGCCCGCCCCCGGCCCCCGCCCGCCCCGCGGCGCGGGACTCTCCGCGGCGCGGCCCGTCCCGGGACCGGCTCGGGGCTCTCCCGGCATCGGCGCGGGGCCGGTCCGCCGCGCGGACTGAACGGGGACCGGCGCGGGGCCGGCCACCGCGCGGGCCGTCCGAGGACGGGCGCGGGGCTCTGCGGGGATCGGTGCGGGACCGACCCGCGGCCGGCGCGGGGCTCTCCCGGGGCCGGCGCGGGGCTCTCCCGGGACCGGCTTGGGGCTCTCCCGGGGCCGGCTTGGGGCTCATCCCGGGACCGGCTTGGGGCTCATCCCGGGACCGGCTTAGGGCTCTCCCGGGACCGGCTTAGGGCTCTCCCGGAGCCGGCTTGGGGCTCATCCCGGGACCGGCTTGGGGCTCATCCCGGGACCGGCTTGGGGCTCAACCCGGGACCGGCTTGGGGCTCAACCCGGGACCGGCTTGGGGCTCTCCCGGGGCCGGCTTAGGGCTCTCCCGGGACCGGCTTGGGGCTCATCCCGGGACCGGCTTGGGGCTCATCCCGGGGCCGGCTTGGGGCTCTCCCGGAGCCGGCTTGGGGCTCATCCCGGGACCGGCTTAGGGCTCTCCCGGGACCGGCTTGGGGCTCAACCCGGGACCGGCTTAGGGCTCTCCCGGAGCCGGCTTGGGGCTCATCCCGGGACCGGCTTGGGGCTCATCCCGGGACCGGCTTAGGGCTCTCCCGGAGCCGGCTTGGGGCTCATCCCGGGACCGGCTTGGGGCTCATCCCGGGACCGGCTTAGGGCTCTCCCGGGACGGGCTTGGGGCTCAACCCGGGACCGGCTTGGGGCTCAACCCGGGACCGGCTTGGGGCTCTCCCGGGGCCGGCTTGGGGCTCATCCCGGGACCGGCTTGGGGCTCTCCCGGGACCGGCGCGGGGCCGTCCACCGCTCGGGCCGTCCGAGGACCGGCCTCTCCGGGGATCGGCGCGGGGGCCGCTCCGCGGGCGCGGGACTCCCGTCCGTCGCGCGGGCCGAACGGGGACCGGCGCGGGGCTCTCCAAGGGCGGGCGCTCCGGGGGCCGGCGCGGGGCCGTCCGGGGCCCGGCCGCGAGCTCTCCGAGGAGCGGCGCGGGGCCTTCCGCCGCGCAGCGCGGTCCGGGCGGCCGGCGCGGGGTCCGGCCACCGAGCGGGGCCGTCCGAGGCCCGACCGAGGACCCCGCGGGGCCCGGCGCGGGGCCGTCCGCCGAGCGGGGCCCTCCGCCGAGCGCCTAAGGAGGCTCGAGGGGCCGGCGCGGGGCCGTCGAGGACCGGCCGAGCGGCCGTCCCGGGAGCGGCCCGGGGGTGTCCCGCGCCCGGCCGCGCCCCCCGCCCGGCCTCACCATTGTGCCCAAGGGCCGCCCGGACGAGCGGCCGGCGCTCGGCCGCCTGGTGGGCGGCGGCCGGAGGCGCCTGATGGCGGCGGCGGCGCTGGGCGTGGTGCTGGTGCTGCTGCTGGTCATCCTCATCCCCGTGCTGGTCAGCTCGGCCGGCCCGTCGGCGCGCTACGAGATGCTGGGCACCTGCCGCATGGTGTGCGACCCCTACGCCGCCAGCCGCCCGCCCGGCCCGCCCGGCCCGCCCGGCCCGCCCGGCCCGCCGCCCACCCCGGCCCGGGGGCTCCGCCCGCCGCTGCCCACCTTCCTGCAGGGCCCGCGGGGCGAGGCCGGCCGGCCGGGCAAGGCCGGGCCCCGCGGGCCGCCGGGGGAGCCGGGGCCGCCGGGGCCGGCGGGGCCGCCGGGGGGCCGGGCCGGGCCGGGCCGCCGGGGGCTCCGGGGGCGCCGGGGGCGCCGGGGGCGCCGGGGGCGCCGGGGCCCAGCGCGGCGGGGGCCATCAGCGCCGCCACCTACAGCACCGTGCCCAAGATCGCCTTCTACGCCGGCCTGAAGCGGCAGCACGAGGGCTACGAGGTGCTGCGCTTCGACGACGTGGTCACCAACCTGGGCAACCACTACGACCCGGGCTCCGGCCGCTTCACCTGCTCCATCCCGGGCATCTACTTCTTCACCTACCACGTCCTCATGCGCGGCGGCGACGGCACCAGCATGTGGGCCGACCTCTGCAAGAACAACCAGGTGGGCGCCGAGGGGGCGCCGAGGCCGAGGCCGAGGCCCCGGCCCGGCCCGGCCCGGCCCGGCCCCGACGCGGGCTCCCCTCGCCCGCCCGCGGCTCGGTGGACGGGGCCCGCCCTGGGGAGGCCGTCGCCCGTTCCGGTCCCGCGCTCGGCCCCCTCCTGCCCTTCCTCCCGGACTATCTGGCGAGCGCCGGCTCGGTGGAAAGAGCCCGCGGTGGGGAGGCGGGGGGCGCGAGTTCGAATCCCGGCTCGGCCCCTCTCTTTCCTTCCTTCGGGACTATCTAGCGAGCGCTTTCTCCGCGCGGCTCGGTGGAAGGAGCCCGGGCCGGGGAGGCGGGGGGCGGGGGGTCGCATCCCGGCTCGGCCCCTCTCTTTCTTTCCTTCATTCGGGGGTTCTCTAGCGAGCGCCGGCTCGGTGGAAAGAGCCCGCGTTGGGGAGGCGGGGGGCGTGAGTTCGAATCCCGGCTCGGCCCCTTTCTTTCCTTCGTTCGAGACTATCTAGCGAGCGCCGGCTCGGTGGAAAGAGCCCGCGTTGGGGAGGCGGGGGGCGGGGGGGGGGGGGACCGAACCCCGGCTCGGCCCCTTTCATTCCTCCGTTCGAGACTATCTAGTGAGCGCTCACTCTGAGCGGCAGCGCGGCTCCGTGGCTAGAGGGAGTCAGAGGTCATGAGTTCGAATCCCGGCTCGGCCCCTTTCGTTCTTTCATTCGAGGCCACCCGCTGAGCGGCTGGCTCCGTGCGGCAGCGCGGCTCTGTGGAAAGAGCCCGCGCCGGGGAGGCAGAGGTCGTGAGTTCGAATCTCGGCTCTTCCGTTCATGCAGCAGGATCTATTGAGCGCTCACTCTGTGCGGCAGCGCGGCTCTGGAGACGGAGCCCGGGCTGGGGAGTCGGGGGCGTGGGTTCGAATCCCGACTCTGCCCCGTTCATTCATTCATTCATTCATTCATTCGAGAGTATTTATTGAGCGCCGGCTCTGTGGAAAGAGCCCGCGCTGGGGAGTCAGAGGTCACGAGTTCGAATCCCGGCTCCGCCCCTTTCATTCACTAGTATCTCTGTTGAGCGATTCCTCTGTGGAAAGAGCCCGGGCTGGGGAGTCAGAGGTCACGGGTTCGAATCCCGGCTCGGCCCCTTTCTATTCCTTCCTTCGTTCAGTAGTATTTATTGAGCGCTGGCCCCGTGGAAAGAGCCCGGGCTGGGGAGTCAGAGGTGACGAGTTCGAATCGCGGCTCGGCCCCTTTCATTCGAGACTATTTATCGAGCGCTGCGGCAGCGCGGCTCCGTGGAAAGAGCCCGCGCTGGGGAGCCAGCGGTCACGAGTTCGAATCCCGCCTCTGCCCCTTTCGTTCATTCATTCAGTCATTCCATTCGAGAGTATCTACTGAGCGCTGACTCTGTGGCAAGAGCCCGGGCTTGGGAGTCAGAGGTCATGAGTTCGAATCCCGGCTCCGCCGCCTGTCAGCTGGGGGACCTTGGGCGGGTCGCTTCGCTTCTCTGGGCCTCGGTTCCCCCCTCTGGAAAGTGGGGACGGAGATGGGGAGAGCCCCACGGGGGACCACCCGATCCCCTCGTATCCCCCCCCCCCCCCCCCAGCGCTTAGAACAGTGCTTGGCACATAGTGAGCGCTTAACAAACGCCATCAGCATCATCGTCACCGTCGTCCTCATCACTTGCCGCCGCCCGGAGCGACTCAGATAGAGACACACACCGAGAGACGTTCCTTCATTCGGTCCTACGTACTGGGCGCTCACGGGGTGCGGAGCACTGTGCTGAACGCGTGGAAAGCACCACCCGGCAACGGAGACATTCCTTCATTCGGTCGTATGGAGTGGGCGCTCACGGGGAGCGGACCACCGTGCTGAGCGCTTGGAAAGGATAATCCGGCAACAGAAAGCGACATTCCTTCAATCGTATTTATTTATTGAGCGCCCCCGGGGTGCAGAGCGCTGTGCTGAGCGCTTGGAAAGCACCATCCGGCAACAGAGAGAGACGAGCCCTGCCCCAGACAGTCTAGAAGCGTGGGGGGGGGGGGGGGGGGAGGGCAGGCGACGAGACAGAAGAAAACGAGGTGGGCAGGCATCGGGGGGATCGGAGTCCCCTTAAGTCTGCCGTGTGACCCTGGGCGAGTCATTTCACTTCTCCGTCCCTCAGTTTCTCCGTCTGTAAAACGGGGGTAATGAGACCGGCCTTGTTTCCCCAACCTCGCGTCGGGGCGGGGAGGTTGACGGATTGGCTCTATCTGTTGCCGAATTGGCCACTCCAAGCGCTTGGTACAGCGCTCTGCACGTAGTAAGCGCTCAATAAATACGAATGAATGAATGCCATTGATGGACGCGGGGGCGCTTTGGTGACAAAAGCCCCATCACGAACCCAAGGTCGAGCGCTCAGTACAGCGTTCCCGCCCCCCGGTAAGCGCTCGGTACACGGGAGTGAAGGCTCGTCGCCGTGGCACCCGAGAGGCGCTCACCAAGGGCCGAGCCACAGCTGTGGCTCGGCGGGAAGAGCCCGGGGCCCGGGTTCGAATCCCGCCCCTCGTCAGCCGGGTGACATTGGGCAGGTCACTTCCCTTCGCCGGGCCTGCCTGATCTCATCCGGACGACGGGGGCGAGGGCCGGGACCTCGGCCCCAGCGCTCACCACGGTGCTGGGCACGTAATAAGCGCTCGACAGGCACCACCGTTACCACCAGCGCTTAGAGCAGTGCCTGGCACGTAGTCAGCGCTTACCAAATACCATTTATCGGCGCTTAGAACAGTGCTTGGCACAGAGTCAGCGCTTGACAGATGCCGTCATTATTAGCAGCGCTTAGAACAATGCTTGGCACGTGATAAGCGCCGCCATCATTATTAGCAGCGCTTAGAACAGTGCTTGGCACATAGTGCTCCACAGATATCACCGTTATGATCAGCGTTTAGAACGGTGCTTAGCCCAGATTCGGCGCCTAACAAATGCCATCATTTATCATCATGATGATGATGATGATGATGATGATGAATAATTGGGAGCCAGTCTTGGGAGGGCAGGGACTCGGGGCTCACGGTCATCACCCCCACGTTCGGGAGGAGGGCCGGAGGAATGCAGTGACTCGCCCAAGGTCACACAAGGGGAGGAGGGCGGGATTAGAACCCACGGCCCCGGACTGCCCAAGCCCGGGCTCTCGCCCCCTTAGCCTCTAAGCGGCCTGGGGGGCAGGACCAGCGGGGTGGGCGGGCCCGGGGACGGGGCTGGGTGACCTTGGCCAAGTCACTTCACTTCCCCGGGCCTCGGTGACCTCATCTGGAAGATGGGGATGGCGACCGGGACCACCCCCTCTCCGTGGGATCACCCTGGTGATCTGGAATCTCCCCCCGGCGCTCAGAACAGCGCTTAGCACAGAGTAAGCGCTTAACGAGGGCCAGGCTGGAGGACCCGCGGCCGGGCCTTCTGCGAAGCACTGCGATCGCCCGAAAAAAAGCGGGCCCGACCCCTCCCACCGCGGGGCCGGTAGGCAGCGCTTTCCAGAAAAGCCATTTGCAACAGGTAATTCGGGGGGGGAAAAAAAACACCCCCCCCCCAAACGAATCCGGATGGAAACGGTCGGGCCCGGGGCTTTAGAGAAATTTGAAAATAAAGATTTTTGAAAAGATTCAGCCAAAACGACGTCGGTTTCCCGATGCCAGTGCCCAGGCAGGCGGGCCCTTAACGGCTTTTTATTTCATCTTATTTTCTTTTAAATCGTTGCACCTACTCGGTTCTCCTAAGTGAGAAACTGGGCAGTTCACGGCGCCGTAAGATTCAGCAGATTAAATGGATCGGGAGAGGCCCGTACATTGTTTCACATCTTCGATTTCATTTTTTAAATCATTTCTCTTAGTCGGGTCTCCTACATCCCTAACTGGGGAGCACACGTCGGTGAGCTATTCTGCAGATTAAATGGATCGGGAGGGGCCCAAACATCGCCCCGAACGTCTTTTATTTTATTTTTTACATCGTTTCACTGACTCGGGTCTCCTACCCCTTTAACCGGGGGGGGGGGGCGGGGGGGGCACATGTCGCTGTGCGATTCTGCAGATTAAATGGATCGGGAGAGGCCCAGACGTCGCCCCGAACGTCTTTTATTTTCTTTTGTACATCGTTTCACCGACTCGGGTCTCTCTACATCTCTAACTGGGGAGCACATGTCGGTGAACTGTTCTGCAGATTAAATGGACGGGGAGAGGCCCAAACGTCGCCCCGAACTTCTTTTATTTTCTTCTGCACATCCTTTCACCGACTCGGGTCTCTCTACATCTCTAACTAGGGAGCACAAGTCGGTGTGCCATTCTGCAGATTAAATGGATTGGGAGAGGCCCGAGCGTCGCCCCGAACGTCTTTTATTTTATTTTTTACATCGTTTCACCGACTCGGGTCTCCTACATCCCTAACGGGGGAGCACATGTCGGTGAGCTGTTCTGCAGATTAAATGGATTGGGAGAGGCCCGGACGCTGCCCCGAACGTCTTTTATTTTATTTTGTACATCGCTTCGCTTGGTTCTCCTACATCTGCGGCTAGGGGGTTCACGCCGGTGTGCCGTTCTGCAGAGTTAAATGGATTCGGAGAGGCTCCTAAATTGAGCTTAAAAATACAGTAGGTTCCGGCGTGAAGAAATGCCCAACCGAGGCATTTCGTTTGCGCTCGTCTCGAATGCAGAATCCCGGACGGAAATAGCAGAGACCGATAAATCCCTCCGAGGAACCGCTCCACCTTTTGTTTACGGTTCCTCGGAAGGACCGTGACCGGTGAGATTACGAGGACAACGGGGCGCGGTTAATTAAATCAGCAAACGTCCGTTGTCCGCACTGCCGAGGGAGCCAAGGGAGAGGATGATGCTAAAGGCAGCGGGACGGATTTTACTGTCCCCATCGCCCCCTGAAAAGGCTACATCCACTCCACGTCACATTCAGTCGTCCCCCTCCTTTCGGTTCGACGATTGGCCGGAGACCTCCGACGCCGCAGATAGTAAGGGGAAGAAATTCTCGAGCATTTTGAAGTTCCTACAGGTAGCGGAACCTTTAAACCACGGAGCAAGTCCCACTCGACCCCCCGGTTTCCGGCAAATTCGCGGTACTGCCAATTCGCGAGTTTTGGTAAATTCTAAGGCCGCTGTTCTCCCCACCACGGTAATCAAGTTAGAACGCGTTAAACCAGAGACCGATCGGTCAGGATAAACTGGTTAAACTCTTTTAAGAAATACCTAGCTTGAGCCGTCTGTGAAACGGTTTAGCGGACCGATATTTGTCGGGGAGGTTAAGGCAGAACGATAGTTCTTTTATGAAGAATTTGGAAGAGACGCGTAATCGATAATCTGAAGCAAATGTTGGTATAAATTTCGGCGGTGGTAGTAGAGATAAGGGGCTTAGGGGAAAAAATGGTTTTTGCTGAAAAACGCCCCTCGTTCCATGAGACAGTATGCAAAACCCAAATGCATTTAGGCTTTGTGTGGGGAAGGGATACACTGTATCTCCCCCCCCCCCCCCGCCTCCTCTCCCCTTAAAAGAACGTAGGCATTTCTATAAATTAGGAAAGCTCAATTTTGAAACTGATTTTAGCAATAATTTCAACGTTCTTGAGGCCGTTCTGACAGGCTTTAGGAAGAAATCTTGCTGGCCTCGCAAACAAAGGAAGGAAAAAAATCTATAATTATATTATTATAACGTATAGTTACCTCTTCCTGGTCCGAGGCAATCGAACACATTCCAGGGCTTTGAGGTTATTCACGAAAAATGCAAACGCTAAGTCTTTTGGGGATTGTCCCCGCTGGGTCACATTATTTTGAAGAGCAAGAATGAGTGAGTGAGTGAGTGAGTGAGTGAGTGAGTGAGTGAGTGAGTGAGTGAGTGAATGATTGGCAGGTTGAGTCCAAGTTCCGGAATCCCCTTTTTTTTAACACCCAGTTGATTTCCTGCCGTTAAACTAAGGAGGACACCTAGGGCTTCAACCGATACGTCCGCAGAATCCATCGAAACGTATTATCAAAATCATGCAACGCTACCCAAATCCAATTAACGTCGGTTAATTATATGTGGATCGCTAATTACAGCAAAGCAATCGCGCGACCTGATGGTACGGGCGATTACTTTAGAACGGTGATTTTTCATCACCTACCACCTCTACGCCGATTTATTTTGGAGTCTACAATAGCCGTACCCTCCTTGCAGAGGGTTTCCTCGGGATTAATGACTAGACGGAGTTAATGACTCGGGGCCGTCGACTCCTCCCAGATGGTAATTAATTCCCAGGAAACGCTCCGCGGTTCGATTGTTACTACTTAATGGTCACAACGGATCACCTTATTAAATCGGGCCGTAGGTCTGGGTCCAGGCTTCACACCGAAATTACACGGTCTATTACTTATCGTCACGCGCCTTATCCGTAGGGTTCCCTTCTCCGTCCCTTCGGCCCCTCTCCCCCTCCAAGGGACGGTGGCCGGGAAGACTTTCCCTTTCCACTACTCGACTCGGATCACCTCGGGAGCCTGGCGGGGCCCAAAGCCTTCTCCTTCGACATTTCAGTAGTAACGGCGCCTCGGATTTCACGAGCGCCGAATGGGCAAACCTGTCCTTTAGACCGTGAAAGGAGGCCGTGGGCGTCCTTCGACCCGGTGCTGGTTTGCCCCGGCGTGCGAAAGAGAAAAATCCAGCCCGTGTTGAACTCCGAGTCGTGCGCTATTTCTGAGTTCGGGTTCGCCGAGCCCCTGAATCACCCAACTGTCTTATTCAGGGAGGCACCACCGTGCTAGAATGGGAACCAGACGCAAGGTAGGAGTTTGGCTCCGATGAATCACGTACAGATGTCTTTCACAAGGCAGGGCGAAAATAAATCGAGACGCACGGGAAGCGTAATTCCAACTGAGGATCTGAGACCGCGCTCCCAGTTGCCGGCCGGTTTGGCTGTTTACAGGGGCCCGTGAAGTCGACGACCCCATAAAACCCGCTTCGCCGACAGGTTCCGAATAGAAAGGGGCAATCGAACTCGCCGGGCCAACGCCCGCGCGTGGTTGCCGGAAAGAATGGGGCGTTCCTCCAAGCACGCGGCACCGGGGCTGGTTTGCTACCTTCGCTTTGAAGTGACGTAAAGCCGACTGGAGAAAGCACCCACGGGTCCCAGCCGAACCGGAGTGAAAGGAGAGGGTGGCGGCGAGAGGGCGGTTCCGGGAAGCCCGTTGGGGTCTGCAGGCGTCGTGGCCGCGGGAACCCTCCTGGGCTTGGTTTGGTGCGCCTTGAGAGGCCGCGGGAGAGGGTAAAATGCTTCCCACTGATTCGCGCGCGCCGTTCTCGGCCTGCCCTTGCAAAGCAACGGCCGCCGCTCTGCGGCGTCCCGGGTCTCCAGCACCCGCCCCCGGTAGTGACGGCCAGATTCCGCCGCCCCGCCCGAGCGCGTGCTTTCCCTCCCCGGGCGGCTCACGGAAAGCAGGTGTTTCTGTTCTCGCGTTTCGGGGTCACGGGGCTTGGGAGGGAGGGACCGAGAGGAGGAGGAAGACGCCCGCGTCGGCTGTCGGCGAGCGGACGGGGGAGATCCTGTTGGGGGGGCTTCTAGTGAGGCAAAAACCCTGACCTCGGGGACGCGGAGAGCCTAGGGCCGAACACGTGCCACGGCGGGAGACTCTCTGGGAAATCCGCGGCTCTGGACGAGGTTGTTCTCGGGTTCCTGTCGATCTCAGTCGTTTTAATCGAATGTCTGTCTGTCTCACGTAGGTCCGGGCTAGTGCGATCGCTCAGGATGCCGATCAGAACTACGACTACGCCAGTAACAGTGTGGTCCTTCACTTGGAACCGGGAGACGAGGTCTATATAAAATTAGACGGCGGGAAAGCGCACGGAGGGAACAACAACAAATACAGCACATTCTCTGGATTTATTATTTACGCCGACTGACCGTTCAGAGACCGAGCTCGTCCTCCGGAGGCCGAGCGTTGGATTCGTACGGCCGATGTCGACGGGGCGACCGTCCCGGTGGATGTCGACCGTGGGGCACCTCGAGCTGTGTTGGGGGGTGGGGGTGGGGGTGGGGGGGGGGGTGTTCAAATGCTACCTGGCTCGCATCTGTACCACTCAGAAAACCTGATGTTTAAAAAAAAAAAAAATTAAACGCAAGATAAGCAGATGTGTGATCCACTACGGCCAAAGCAAATACTCCTTACTGTTAGTGTCCCCGTGAATGAAGTCCTATCTAGATCACAATTTTTATAGAAAAGTCTACGACGATGAATTCTATATACACACACACACATATATATATATATATATATATACATATATACGATACTTTGGTGTACGATGATCCTGCTGCTTTTATCCACATGTCGGCTTTGGTTCCGTGAATTACCTGCGTGTGATATTTGGAGTCCACTCGGTGTAACGTGGTGAGGACTGATTTTCCGCTCAAAGGGAAGGTGTGAATGAAATATGCTGCTTCTCTCCAAAGGGATTCTTTGCCTTGGATTTTATTGCAATTTTTACACCCACGCCAGCTTAAAGCCTTAATCTAGAGCTAGAATTGAACCTTTACCACAGACCTCCGTCGTGATCTGGAATTTTCTGAATCGGGGGAGGACGACTCAAAATTCTAGGATATTTTGACGTGCTCTCTTTTCTCCCTTTTCAGACCATAATCTTCCAAAAACAAAAACAGAAAGCGAACCACGAGTACCTATTTAGACCATTTCCCACATAGAGTGTTGCTTGTCTATTCTGTAGATACCTGATGGTTCCACTTTAGTAATCTACAGTTAAAACACACACCCACACACACGCACACGCACGCACACACACACACAAAAGAAACCCCGGGGTGCGAATCCAGGAGGTGATTTTTTTTGTTTTTTTTTAAGACAGTGATTATTCCCGACCGACACGCAACGGCCAAATGGACGGAGATGCTTTCAGACTGTTACTTCAAGCTCGGAGGACATAGCTCTTACCAAACGATACTCACGTTTCCGAATACGGCAACAGGAATCCAAAATGTGATTCTGGCACAGCTTAAAAATGCCTTTGTTTTTGTCTATACCCCAGAATGAACTTAGGTCACTGTACGGAATTTACCTTTTTTTGTTAAAAAAAAAAAAAAAAAAAGATGACTCGGGTGACGTGGAATGTCAGCTACCTGGAATGGAAAGGCGATCGCTCTTCAAGACGTTACCGTTGTTTGGACTTGGCGGGGGAAGAAACATTTCCTAGAGGAGTGTCCCCAAACTCATTTATCCGGGCAAATTTTTGACCAGACCAGAAAATGCCCCGCTAGCCCATTCAAACCTACCCTAAACCGTGGGATGCACTGGAGGAGGTGCGTGGCCTAGCGGCAAGAACCTGGGCCGGGGAGGCAGGGGGTTGGGTTCCAATCCTGCCTCCGCCACCTGCCTACCGCGTGACCGTGGGCACGTCACTCGTCCGCTCTGCGCCTCAGTCTCCTCCCCCGTAAAATACGGATTCGCTCCCCGGTCCTCCCACGTGGGGGCAGGGACCGTGTCCGACCTGCTGATCTCGTATCTGCCCCGGCATTTAGTACAACGCTTGGTAAGGGCCGAAGACCGCCATCGTGACGATTAGTGCCATCGGTGCGGGACAGGCAGAGGGACCTCCCGTTTCGGGGATTCCGTAACGCCCGAGCCGGCAGTCGGTTTCCCAAACTCGTCGGCGCGCTGCAGCCCATCTGTCCCGTAGATTGGGAGGGTAGTAAGCCTCGCTTTTCCGGTGAACGCGCTTTGCCCAAAGAGTCGTTTCTTCAATCTGCCAAGTGAGTTTGACGTGATGTGAAACGGCACTTTCCCACCGAGGGGAGAGATCTGTTTTCCCGCCCTCGACTCGGAAAATGGTTCGTCACGAAGCGCTCTGCAACAGAATTCAAAGTTCTCTAAAAAATGCGTTAACCTTAACCTTTCTGGGTAGCCGGTTTCAAAACGGCAGGGCCCCGTTCGTTCAGTCGGGTCTGTAGAGCGCTTACTGCGTGCGGAGCACTGGGCTGAGCGCTTGGGAGAGCACGATTCGGCAACGGGCAGAGCCGGTCCCTACCCAACGACGGGCTTTCGACTCGACCACGCTGATGAGTCTTTTCGGGAGCCCGCTCTGTCTCTCTGGAGGCGGAATTCACCGCGGAGACGCCATCACGTGTCGAGCGTTTTCCTCTGCCGAACCCTCGGCTTGGGAAACGCCGGGCAGTAATCGTTGCGCTAAAACCGTCGAGGCACCCTTAGAGCGGGGACGCTTCAAAAACATAATTTCCGTGGCCCGTACTTCTCTTACCAACATCTTTATCGCTCTACGCGTTTCCTCCGGAACAACCGGAGGCTGGGCTTCGGAGAGTTTCGTATCTATCGGAAAGGCGAGGAAAGGATTAGGCAGAGGAATCGTTTTTAGCTAAGCCCGGATCTCCGCTAGAGAGTGAAAGGAGGGTCGCTCTTACCACGGAGAAACACAGGCTTTCGACATCTTAAAGAGTAAGCTCTCAAAAGCAGACTGTCATCTCTAACAGACATAACCTTTTCTTCAGACAAATGAGCTGACTTACGCCTCGAGGAAAATATAAATAAAAGGTAAAGAGAACGAAATGGGAACTATTTACAAGGCAAACACTGCTCTCTCTCTCTCTCTCTCTTTTTTTGCATCGTTTCTTGACAAACATTAAATGGTGGCCTTTGTTAGAGTTGTAACAATTCATTAAACTATATCATGTAATACCGTATTGACTTTTATGATTACCTTTTATAACGCAGAGCTAACATGCGTGTTATTCACACATTCTTATACCGACAAGAGCCAAGAACGAGCCCCAAACTGACATCTGAAACCCAAAGCAGATTTTATTCACTACAGAGGTACATTTGCGCCTGCCTTACACATTTTCCTTTCAAAGCGTTTCTCATTACCAATAGGAGTCGACGACCTGGTTATTGCACCTTTTGAGGGAGTGCTTCAGATCGTCAATTCAGGCCCCGGCCTGTCTTCCGCGTAAGCTATCCGAAGGTACCCTATTCATTACCGAGCATTAATTAAGGAACAGCAGGATAATTAACGGGACCATCGATATTACGGGAAACATCAAATTGCTCCAGAGGGGGGCAATTTAACTGGCAGCACTTTAAATTTTCTCGAGTAGCGCGGTTGATGAATCTTCAAAAGACCCTGTCTGCTTTATTGCTCTTGGATTCAAAGCCTTGTATGTAAACAGCCACTTCAGGATTTTGAAGGGAAAATCGGTGGAATTAAATTAAAGTCACTAACTCGCTCCGGGGTCAGGCTGGTGAGAGGCAGCCGGACCCAGGGATCGCGTACGACTTCCATGATTCTGATAGCAAAGGAGAGTATCCGCCCCGTGGGGGTCCTCGTTACCACCCCACAGCTTTCACCAAAATTAGCCGGGTGGGAAATGACCGCTCTACGTTCAGCTAAATACGAGTGTCCCCCGCAAGCTTCCCAAAGAGGCTGGGAGTTCATCCGCATTCCTCCTACTTGAAAGTCAGCCACCGTTTAGGGTTCTCTACCAGTATCTTTTCCAGCGTGTTCTCCGTCACTCCTCTAATCCGCATTTTCGGGACCACGTTGGCGAGGATGTGGGAGTAGCCGTGACCTCCGTACTTCATCAGCCGATGCTTTGTGTGTATGTCCTGAGCGATCAGAATTTGGTCTTCGTAGCCCTCGTCTACCAGCAGCCGAACCCTGCAACCGTTTTAAACACATCATCTGACGTTTGCCTGACGTCCTGTTTCTGTCGGGCGCTTTACAACTCTTTAGTTATTCATCTGTCCGCTCGCAGCTGAGACCCCCGTGCACCCGGGGATCGTTAACAGATAGGAGGAGGATGAAACCGTCGCTTCTGTAGGGTGGAGGCACGGGCTTCATTTTAACCCTTCCTAGGCACCCTGAAACCATCTCCCCTCGCCAGGGCTGGTTCTCCGAGTCTCCTCTCTTTTGAGCGGCCACCTCGGGGCGTCGCCAGTTCGACTGAGATTTGGTTTCGATTTTCACGCTTTTTACTCTGTCCCCTCCCCTGCCCGGCACAATGCTCTCTCCGTCCTCAGACACCCACGTCCGTTAGCCTCACCAGTTGTTCCGGGTGCTCGACTTCCTCCTCGACGCCCCCTCCGTCTTCTCCCGCCTTCCCCATCCCTCGCCCCCGATGACCCGGCTACCCGCTTGGTTGAAAGAAACGACACTATCAGGCTCGATCTCTCTAAAATAGTAATCGTGATGATGAGGGTATCTGTTAAGCGCTCGCTCTGTGCCGAGCACTGTTCTAAGCCCTGGGGTAGACAGGAGGTGATCAGGTTGTCCCACGTGGGGCTCACTGTCTTAATCCCCATTTCGCGGATGAGGGAACCGAGGCCCAGAGAGGCGAAGTGACTTTCCAAGGTCACACAGCTGGCAGGTGGCGGAGCCGGGATGAGAACCCGCGACCTCTGACTCCCAAGCCCGGCCTCTTTCCGCTAAGCCACGCTGCCTGAAACTCCCCTTCTCCTCTCCACCCTCCTTCAACTTTCCCATCCATTCCAGCAGTATCTCGAGAGAACTCCCGCCGCCTCGCAAAATCCACCCCCTCCACCTGCGCATGGGATCCCATCCCTTCGCACCTTTTCAAAACCCCTGCTCCCTCCCTTCTTCGCTCTCACCGTCATCTTCTACTGTTCCCTCGCCAGTGGCTTCTTCCCCACTGTTTTCAAACATGCTCACGTCTCCCCATCCTAAAAAACCCCCCAAAACCCTCCCTTGACCCCTCGACTCCTTCCGGTTATCACTCCGTCTCCTTCCCACCGTTCCTATCCAAACTCCTTGAGTGAGCCGTCTACACCCGCTGTCTCATTCATCCATTCAGTCGTATTTACTGAGCGCTCACTCTGTGCCGAGCAGTGTAGTCAGCGCTTGGGAGAGTTCGAAACCAGAATGAACGGGCACGTGCCTTGCCCACAACGAGCTTTCAGTCTGGGGCGGGGAGACGGGCATTAATATAAATAAATACATTACAGGTGCGTACCTAAGTGTCGTGGGGCCGCGAGGGCGGAAGAACAAAGGGAGGAGGTCAGGGCGACGCAGAAGGGAGTGGGAGAAGAGGAGGGGGTGCTCAGTCAGGGAAGGCTTCTTGGAGGAGATGGGCCTTCGATAAGGCTTTGAAGGAGGGGAGTCGTCGTCTGTCGGATTTGAGGAGGGAGGGCGCTCCAGGCCAGAGGCGGGACGAGAGCCGGGGTCGGCGGCGAGATAGGCGAGATCGCGGCCCGGTGAGAAGGTTAGAGGAGCAAAGAGTAAGGGCTGGGTCGTAGGGGCAGAGCGGCGAGGTCAGGCGGAAGGGGGCGAGGTGGCTTTAAGTGCTTTAAAGCCAATGGTCGATGCGGAGGTGGATGGGGAACCGCTGGAGCTTTCTGAGGCGCGGGGTGACGTGTAGAAAAACGGAGCCAGGCAGCGGAGTGAAGAAGTATGGGCTGGAGAGGGGAGAGACAGGAGGCTGGGAGATCAACAAGGAGGCTGATGCAGTAACCCAGGCGGGGTAAGGATGAGCGACTGCATCACTGGGTAGCGGTCTGGATGGAGAGGAAGGGGTGGATCGGCGATGTCGGGAAGGTGGGACCGACAGGATTTAGAGATGGATCCAATATGGGGGTTGAATGAGAGAGAGGAGTCCGGGATAACGCCAAGTTTGTGGAAGGAAGGAAGGATGGTGGGGCTGCCTACGGTGATGGGAAAGTCGGGGCGAGGACAGGGTTTGGATGGCAAGATCAGGAGTTGTGTTTTGGGCGCGTTAAGCCCGAGGCGACGGGAGGACATCCAAGTAGGGATGTCTTGAAGGCAAGAGGAAACGCGAGACTTCTCTCCTTGACCCCTTCCGTTCTGGCTTCCGAAACTGCCCTCTCAAAGGTCACGAATGACCTCCTTCTTGCCAAATCCAGTGACCCCCTACTCCATCCTAATCCTCCTCGACCTCTCGGCTGCCTTCGACCCTGTCGACCACCCCCTTCTCCTGGAAACCTTATCCAACCTCGGCTTCACTGACACTGTCCTCCCCTGGTTCTCCTCCTATCTCTCTGGCCACTGATTCTCAGTCTCCTCTGCCTCCCGCCCCCTAACTGTGGGGGGTCCCTCAGAGTTCGGTTCTGGGTCCCCCGCTATTCTCCATCTACAACCACTCCCCTGAAGAACTCTTTCTCTCCCGGGGCTTCAACTACGGGAAGCAGCGTGGCTTAGTGGAAAGAGCACGGGTTTGGGAGGCAGAGGTCACGGGTTCTAATCCCGACCCCGCCACTTGTCAGCTGTGGGACTTGGGGCAAGTCGCCTTACCTCTCGGTGCCTCAGTTACCTCATCTGGAAAATGGGGAGTAAGACTGTGAGCCTCACGTGGGACAACCCCATTACCTTGTATCTACCCCAGCGCTTAGAACGGTGCTTGGCGCATAGTAAGCGCTTAACAGATACCATCATCATCATCATCATCATTATTATTATTACCACCTCTACCCAGACGATTCCCCAAATCTACGTCTCCAGCCCTGATCTCCTCCCCGCTCTGCAGGTTCACATCTCCTCCCGCCTTCAAGACACCTCTACTTGGACGTCCCGCTGACATTAAAAATTGAACATGGCCCAAACGGAATTCCTTTTCTTTCCGCCCAAACCCTGTCCTCCCCCTGACTTTCCCATCACTGTAGGCACCACCGGCATCCTTCCTGTCTCACGGGTCTGTAACCTTGGCGTTACCTTTGACTCTGCTCTCTCATTCAACCCCTTCCCCTCCATCCAAACTCCCTCCACATTCACCTGATCACGTATCCTATGGCGCCTTGATTACTCTACCGGCCTCCTTGCTGCCCTCCCTCCCTCCTGTCTCTCTCTCCGGTCCATACCTCACTCTGCTGCCTGGATTTTTCTACCGAAACGTTCAGTCCAACTTTCCCCATTGCTCGAGAACCTCCGGTGGTTGCCCATCCGCCTCCGCATCTAAGAAAATCTCCTCGCCGTCGGCTTTAACGCCCTCCATCACCTCGGCCCCTCCGACCTCACCCGGCTTGTACCCAGCCCGTATATTTCACTCCTAACGCCAACCTTCTTAATGTAAGCTCCATTTTGTCTATCTCACCACTTACCTCTTGCCCACATCCTGCCTCTGGCCTGGAATGCCCTCCCCTTCCACATCCGACAGTTACTCTCCCCTCCTGCAAAGGCTTTTTGAAGGCACGCCTCCTCCAAAAGACCTTCCATTCGTTCATTTATTCGTTCGGTCGTATTTATTGAGCTCTAACTAAGCGGTTGGGAGAGTATAACAGAACGCTAGACAGGCACATTTCCTGCCCGCAATGAACTTACAGTCTGGGGGGGGCGGGGAGGAGATAAACATTAATATAAATAAATGACAGGTATGTACATCACTTAGAGATGAGTACATAAATGAGCCCTCATTTCTTCTTTCCCCACTCCCTTCTGTTTCGCTCTGACTTGTTCCCTTCATTCACCATCCCGCCCCGGCCCCACAGCACTGATGAACATATCTGCATCGATTTATTTATACTAATGTTCGTCTTCCCCTCCAGACTAGAAGCTCTTTGTGGGCAGGGAGTGTTTCCATTATACTGTTGAGTTGTACTCTCCCAAGCGCTCAGTACAGTGCTCAATAAATACAGCTCATCGAGACTGACTGGGTTTTTCATTCCAAGTATCCTCGTCCCAACAGACATTATTTTCTTCTTGGCTTCTCTTCCGCCCTTCAAAGTCAAAGAGAGTTCTGCATGTCAAAGAGGTGCAGAAGACTGAAGAATCAGGCTGTGTTTAGCATAAATAAGAGAAACTGTTCATTAGAGCAAAGAAAGTGGAAAACCCCAGAATCTCTGAAAGCCGAGTACTATCTTTGGATGCAGCGGGGGGGAAAAGAAACTACTCTATAAATTAGAGAGAGAAGCTCTCGTCGGACGGTAAGCAACCTGAGGGATCGCGGCCGTTATTATTTAGGGGAGGGCGTGAGGGGCGAGAGAAACCGACCCGGTACCTTGTTCCGATGCCTCTCCTCACCGGCTGGCTGAAATGATGAACGTCCTTTAAATCATTTATAGCTCAGGCCTGAACAAACAGTTCTGAGCGAAGCTCCAAAGTGATCTGCCTGGTGATGAGCAGGTTCTTTTTCGGGGGCCACCTTGGGTCCGCGCTGACCTAGAGAGTGGCGGGGGTGACCCCCGCGTCGTGCTCCGGATGACGTAGGTTCAGGCTTCAGCCCAAACGGGGCTCCGGGGGGGGGGGGACAGGGATATCGCCGGTGATTCAGGCAGAAGTGGAGAGGGGACCACCGGGTGACACGTCCCGATTATGGGTCTGGGAGCTAAGGTGCCGGGTTTGCATCCAGTCGGGTCTCCGCTGCACTGTGCTCGGCACTCTACCAGGCTCTTCATAATAATAATAATAATGTTAGTATTTGTTAAGCGCTTACTATGTGCAGAGCACTGTTCTAAGCGCCGGGGGAGATACGGGGTCATCAGGTCGCCCCACGTGAGGCTCACAGTTAATCCCCATTTTCCAGATGAGGTAACTGAGGCACAGAGAAGTGAAGTGACCCGCCCACAGCCTCACAGCTGACAAGTGGCAGAGCCGGGAGTCGAACCCATGACCTCTGACTCCGAAGCCCAGGCTCATTCATTCATCCAGTCGTATTTACTGAGCGCTTACTGTGTGCAGAGCTGAGAGCTCCGAGAGCTGAGAGGTCGAAGGGACAAGAGCAATACTTTCGATAGCGCTGCCCCAGCGGCGTGGCCTAGTGGAGAGGGCGTGGGTCTCAACGCCCGAGGATCTGGGATAGCAATAACGACGATGGTATTTGTTAAGCGCTTACTTTGTGCCGAGCACCGTTCTGAGCGCTGGGGGAGATGCGGGGTAATCAGGTTGTCCCACGTGGGGCTCGCACTTTTAATCCCCATTTTCCAGAGGAGGGAACTGAGGCCCAGAGGCGTGAAGTGACTTGCCCAAGGTCACGCAGCTGACAAGCGGCGGAGCCGGGATTAGAACCCACCCCCTCTGACTCCCAAGCCCGGGCTCTTTTCCACTAAGCCACGCTGTTTCCACCCGCCTCTCTGTGACCTTGGGTAAGTCACTTAACTTCTCTCTGCTCAGTTTCCTCCTTCTGGAAAATGGGGATTAAATGCCTGTTCTCCCTCAGACCGGGAGCACTGTTTGGACACAGACTGGGTCCACTTGTATCTACCCCAGTGCTTGGCACACGGTAAGCGCTTAACAATTCTTCTTATTCCCCTCGCCTCAATCCCTCCCCGGGGTCTCTCAGACTGGGTGGGGAGGAGGGAGCAAGAGGGGGGAAGGACCCAGGGCCCGCAGCCTTAGGGGGCTGAAGGAGCACTGAGTCCCGATCACCCGGATGCCCATGGGAAACCCGTGGCCCCGGGTCCTCGATGACGTCGCCTCTGGGGCTCCTGGGATGGAACTGGAGGCTACCCTTTATCTGCCTCCATTTCTGTGAGCCCCAGAACGCTTGCCGGAGATATGGGATGGATGAAAATGGAGGAGCGTTCGATCCCTTTCTCTGCCGCGCCCAGCCTATCGTTATCACCCCTCTGGGAGCAAGTTTAGATTTTCAGAGGACGCGCTTAACATCTGCTGCAATATGCTGGTTTTCTATTCATTATGCCCTCATTATTCTATTAATATCTCCGAATACCCGAAACCGCTCCTATGCCCAACAAGGACCTAGCCATTGTCCCTGGCACGCAGACAGATTCTGTCCTCTCACTTCAGATCCAAATTTTCCAGCCCCGGACAGCCTGCCCTTTTAAAGTCGGGAAAATTCCAGGTCACAGGACCCTATCTGGCAGTGATCTGCAAGGATGCTTTGCCCTCGTTCCGGGGGGGGGGGGGGGGGGGGCGGAGGCACGATGGGGTTTCAGGGGTCTCTCCAGGAGCCCACCTGCCGAACGTTAAAATCCCCCGTCACGTTCAACGCGACGCAACTTTGTCACTACGGGCAAGGAGTTCCGGCACAGCCCCGGGGCTTTGGAGAGAAGCCATTTTACTCTACAGGAAGAGCGATGTGTGGCTGATTCAGGAGGAGACCCGGGGTGGCTTCTGACTGCGCTGATTGAGAAGAGAGCCCCGTGGAGGATCTGCGAAGGCACTAGGTACTGGTCCCCCTCTTCGGGGCTGGCCCACGGGCACTCACGAACCAAGCCTAGAACTGGGAATTGCGCACTTTGGAAGTTGCCTTTCCTCCGCCCCTTCGGGGCCGGGGGTCAGGCTGAGACGGTCTCTGGCTGTCGGCTTTCTCATCGGTGAAACAGGGAGCGCGAGATCCGGCTCTCTCGTGGGGATATTTGTGGAGAAGTCAAAAATGATAATTAGGGGTCTCGGAAGCCTAAAAGTACTCCGAGAACGATAAAACAGAGGAGGAGGAGAACTTGGAAATGTTGATCTGAATATAAACGATGCGGATAAACCGGTCCGGGGGTCAATAAACACCTTCTTCCGTCCGTACAGAAAATGGAAGACATGCTTAATTCATGATATTTCCGTGAGAATTCAGGTCTGCTTTAGGGCTAAATGTCTTTCTGGGTAACTTTAGTAAAGGGAGCGGGCAAAGAAGAGTAAAGTTACCAACAGGAGGGAGACAACTCTACAGATGAAACTAAACACGGTATGGTAATTATAGAGAGACAAATCGTTGGTGTTTTGCAAACAAATCTTGAGAGTCATCTAACTGTGAAAAGCCAGAGATATAATAAGATTTGAAAAATGGAGCATAAGATTGAAAGCAGGTGCTAGAGTGAGAAGATTTCTAGGATTACAAACCAAGGGCAGGAAAACAATGAATCCTCCAAGTTCTCCGGCTTCAATTCTCCGGGGGTCAACGAAGACAGATCTCAGAGACTCGAGGGGGAGCTGAGAGGCTGACGATATCTGGAACTCGGCTCCCCAAGGTTTTTAAACTCTTGGAGAGAGGCAACTCGAATCAGCACACCCTCAGACGAAAACCCCTAGACAAGCATTTCAAGCGAATGCCGGACCTTTCCAAAAAACGTGCTCGGAGTTCGAGAACTTGTCATTCTTCACTTCCATCCGGCCATGCCAACAGTTTTGGGAGAAGATGGCGGCCGGGGGGGTGGAGATTGATACCACGGGAATAAGCGGGCTCCGCCCTGCTCTCGGGCCTAGCTGCCGAGGGGAGCCAGCCCCCAAATCGGGGTAAGGGCCGAGGAGGAATTTCAACCTTTCTTGCTGAGAAAATCGCCCCCGATGGCACCCAAGCGGGGTCGGTAGCCCCAACCCAGCTTTCCGGCTTGCCCGCTGCGTGTCGGCCCAAAGAAGCGGCCACCGAGCTCCATTCGGAGCCTGCGTTTCGAACTGAGAGCCGGGCCCGCGGAGAGGAGCCGTATCCTTGGCAAGCGTGGGTGGCGAAGACCACATCCGCTAGCAGGGCAACCTCTCGCCGGGTTTCGGTGCTGGGGAAATACGCTACGGTCACTTGGGCCGTAAATGAGTCCCGCAAGTACTTATCAGTGCTTTTCACAGTGCTCCGCTCCCCCGGCCACCTACTTATCTGTTGAACTCTGTGTGCCGGCGGGAACTCCACAGCCCAGGACGAGAGAGCGTGAGAGGCTCTGTGCAAACCACTAAACCAAGTCTTGGGTTCAGGCGCTTGATTCAGAAGTCTCAGGATCGAGGCTCGTCCTATGTTCTGGCTGGGAGACGCTGTTATCGGCCCCCTAACGTAGCTTTTGACTGCACCGTAGCAGCCTCCTATTGGTCTGAAAGATCTCCTGGTCCGTCTCCTTCCACAGACCTGATTTCTATCAGGGGATGATACATCGATGCGTATCGGACAGCGTGGCTCGGCGGCAAGGGCCCGGGCTGGGGAGTCGGAGGTCATGGGTTTAAATCCCGACTCCACCACGTGTCAGCTGGGTGACTTTGGGCAAGTCACTTCACTTCTCTGTGCCTCAGTTCCCTCAGCTGTCAAATGGGGTTGAAGACTGGGAGCCCCACGTGGGACAGCCTGATCACCTCGTAGCCCCCAGTGCTTAGAACAGTGCTTTGCACTTCGTAAGCACTTAATAAACGCTATCATTATAGAGAAGCAGTGTGGCTCAGTGGAAAGAGCCCGGGCTTTGGAGTCCGAGGTCATGAGTTCGAATCCCAGCTCTGCCACTTGTCAGCTGCGTGACTGTGGGCAAGTCACTTCACTTCTCTGGGCCTCCGTTACCTCATCTGTAAAATGGGGATTAAGACTGTGAGCCTCACGTGGGACAACCTGATTCCCCCGTGTCTACCCCGGCGCTTAGAACGGTGCTCTGCACCTAGTAGGCGCTTAACAAATACCAACATCATTCTTATTACCGAGGCACTGGGAAGCCCGGGCCCAGTGTGTCGACCCTCACGGCCTGGTGGACCTTCAGCTGAAAGATCAGACTGAAAAGCCAGGTCGCCGGGATTTCCGAAGGGGTAGGAAAACATTTCACGCCTTTTGGAAGGCAGGCTGTCGGAAGGCGAAGGCTCACTCGTCTTCGTTTACCGCGCAAATCGCCTGGCTGACCTGCTATGGTTCCGAATTCCCGACACGCGTCATTTTCCCCAGTCACAGTGCAGGGAAAGGTCTTCCTGGTATATGCCCGGATCAGGGTGCGCGCCACTTTACGCAGGTAGTCCTCTCATGCTCTCAGCGTTCAAATCCTCCAGCCAAAGCAACAGCTCAGTAATTTTTAATGACTTAATGATACCCAGGAGCTTGGTTTACCTTCTGATTCTTTTGTTGTCATCTGGCATGTCAACCGCCGGGTTGAACTGGTAATGGAGCAGTTCTGTTCCAAAAAGGTCATACTCCAAGTAACATCCAAACTGAGCGAATTCCAACAGTTTCTTTTTATCAAGTAGAGTCCTGAAGGCAAGGAGACAGACACAACTAGGTTAGCAAGAGCATATTTTCACATTCACGAAAGCCGGGCCGTGCCAGGCCGCTGGTCGAACTGATCAAAAACTCCGGCAAACTTCAAGGCGGTGGCCGGAGACTTTCCGTCCAGACCTCAGACCGGTGGGTCCCATTACACCTGAGAAAGTAAAGAGTCGACTCAGTCGGGGCATTGCCCAGTCAAAGGAAAGCGGGCCAAGAAATAATGGCCAACTGGATGGCGGCCAAGGTGGGCTCGCAGACCAGACAGGAAGGATCTGAAAGAAGCCAGGACGGAGTGGAGCGGGGAGGCAGCGAAGAAATAAAGTCAGTGTCATTAGGGACTTTCTGCAAAGGGAAATTCGGGGAGTTGAGAAGAAAAATAATTAGTCCCTTCCACACTGGGGCAAAAGGTGAGAAAACATCTAAGAACCGAGCAGTTCCCGGTGGGCCTGGGAACGGAGTCCCATGCGCGGAGCTGCTCTGATATCCTGACATTCTACAGCACAAGAGCCCCAGTGCATTTCTACAGATTTCAGGGTAGAATTCTCCTTTTAAGCGGTCAAACGAACCTCCAGAGGCATTTTTAACAAGAAGTGGAGAATCACTTTGCCGTCGAGGAGAACCGACGGGTCACAATTTCTCAGCGCAGAAAAGATGGATTCGTCTTTCTTCCTCCCAAATGGGGGCAGAATGTCCCTGGGGGGGGGGGGGGGATTCAGAGATCTGCCAGGTGGTCTGAGGGACAAGTTGTTCGTCAAAAGCTAGTTTGGGATTCGGTGGGGGCATCTGAGGATCATGCGAGAAATGGTGAACCTGGGGAGAAAAGGTGAGAGCCAAGAGACCGGCGGAGATCTTGAGCTTAGTATTTTTCGAGGGAAAGGTTAAGGAGCGTGGGTTTGGGAGTCAGGAGGACTAGATTCTAATCCCAGCTCTGTTACTGTACGACCTTGGACAAGTCACTTACCCCTCCGGATCTGCTTCCTCGTCTGCGAAACGGGGATAAGATACTCACTCCCTCTACCCCTTAGCTTCCGCATTCGATCCCACTGTTTTGTACCTCTCTCAGAATAAAGTGTTGTAGTTTGTAAGCCCTTAATAAATACCACCTTATTATCTGACCGATTCCCCCCGCCCCCCGCAAAACAAAAACTGGCTTTTGCAGCAGGCAGGGAGGCAAATCGAGACACCCAGAAAAGATGTTTCAGACCCAACTGATATTCCAGATCCATCTTTAAAAAAATTGACGGTATTTATTGAACGCTTGCTGGGGGCAAGAGCGCTGGAGAGTACAACGGAGTCGGTAGATAGGATCCCTGTCCTGAAGGAGTTTAGAGACGCCAGCTGTTGGCCAGGATCCTCCTGACAGTAGGGTAGGAATGAAACTCACCGGGAGACGGTTTAAACCATTGTTAGGTTGTCACTTGAGTGGAGAACTGCTCGCTGCCCGGGAAATCTCGACCAGCGCCTCTCACTTTGGCTTCAGGCAAATAAGCTGATTCTATAATTAAGTTTCAGATCAATGAGCCCTCAGAAAATACAATCTGTTAGGGGAAAGACAACAGGGTTTCTGAAAGGGAAATCGTGTCCTGGAATTCTCTGAAGGAGTCAACAAACATGTGGACGGAGGGCAAACAGAGCAGCACAATAAATATTGATTTTTCCAAAGACCTCCGAAGATGTTCCGTGACCAAGAGTTTTCAAAATGCTGAGTAACCGTGGGATTGGAGGGGACCGTAACGATAACGGTAATAACGATATTTGCTAAATGCTTACTATGTGACAAGCACTTGACTAAGCACTGGGGTCGATCTATTCATTCATTCATTCAATAGTATTTATTGAGCGCTTACTATGTGCAGAGCACTGTACTAAGCGCTTGGGATGAACAAGTCGGCAACAGATAGAGACGGTCCCTGCCGTTTGACGGGCTCACGGTCTAATCGGGGGAGACGGACAGACGAGAACGATGGCAATAAACAGAGTCGAGGGGAAGAACATCTCGTAAAAACCGATGGCAACTAAATAGAATCGAGGCGATGTACAATTCATTAACAAAATAAATAGGGTAATGAAGATATATACAGTTGAGCGGACGAGTACGGTGCTGTGGGGATGGGAAGGGAGAGGTGGAGGAGCAGAGGGAAAAGGGGAAAAAGAGGGTTTAGCTGCGGAGAGGTAAAGGGGGGGTGGCAGAGGGAGTAGAGGGAGAAGAGGAGCTCAGTCTGGGAAGGCCTCTCGGAGGAGGTGAGTTTTAAGTAGGGTTTCGAAGAGGGGAAGAGAATCAGTTTGGCGGAGGTGAGGAGGGAGGGCGTTCCGGGACCGCGGGAGGACGTGGCCCGGGGGTCGACGGCGGGATGGGCGAGACCGAGGGACGGCGAGGAGGTGGGCGGCGGAGGAGCGGAGCGTGCGGGGTCGGCGGTAGAAAGAGAGAAGGGAGGAGAGGTAGGAAGGGGCAAGGTGATGGAGAGCCTTGAAGCCTAGAGTGAGGAGTTTTTGTTTGGAGCGGATAATTAGGTTGGACACGGTCCTTGTCCCGCGAGGGGCTCACAGTCTAATAATAATAATGTTGGTATTTGTTAAGCGTCTACTATGTGCCGAGCACCGTTCTAAGCGCTGGGGGAGATACAGGGTCATCGGGTTGTCCCACGTGAGGCTCCCGGTCTTCATCCCCATTTTCCAGATGAGGGAACTGAGGCCCAGAGAAGTGAAGTGACTCGCCCACAGTCCCACAGCTGACAGGTGGCAGAGCTGGGATTCGAACCCATGACCCCTGACGCCGAAGCCCGTGCTCTTTCCCCCGAGGAGGGAGAACAGTACTGAGTCCCCATTTTAAAGATGAGGAAACGAAGGCACAAGGAAGTTAAATGACGTTCCCAAGTTCGTAAAACGGGCAAGTGACAGAGCCGGGATTAGAACCCAGGTCCTCTGACTCCCAGACCACGCTGCTTCCCGACAGGAAACGCTCGGTCCAGGGCGGTAAACTAGCTGCAGTTGAAGCGAGAACCATTTTAGTCCAAAACCTTCCTAAATGATCCGGAGGAGGTACTGCCGAGTGAACGCTCCAAATTTCAAACGACGCTCACCTTTATCATGGGTGAAGTGCCGCCACGATCATAAATGGCATTTACTGAGCGCTCCCTACCCACAGAGTTAAGCACGATACCGCCGACTTGGCTCCTCGCCCCAGATGAGCTCACGGTGTATCGGGGGAGACAGACACTACTATAAATCGCAGCGCGGCTCAGTGGAAAGAGCCCGGGCTTGGGAGTCAGAGGTCATGAGTTCGAATCCCGGCTCTGCCACTTGTCAGCTGTGTGACTGTGGGCGAGTCACTTCACTTCTCTGGGCCTCAGTTACCTCATCTGTAAAATGGGGATTAACTGTGAGCCTCACGTGGGACAACCTGATGACCCTGTATCTACCCCGGCGCTTAGCACAGGGCTCGGCACATAATAAGCGCTTAACAGATACCAACATTATTTTTATAAATAGATAGAGGAATGAGCACTTACTCTGCGCAGAGCACTGTACTAAGTGCTTGAGAGAGTACAATACAACAGAGTCGGTAGACACATTCCCTGTCCGTCAGCAGCTCGCAGTCCGAGCAGTCACCGAGCCCAGGCTTGGGAGTCAGAGGTCATGGGTTCGAATCCCGGCTCTGCCACTCGTCAGCTGAGTGACCGTGGGCAAGTCACTTCACTTCTCTGGGCCTCAGTTCCCTCATCTGGAAAATGGGGCTGAAGACTGGGAGCCTCACGTAGGGCGACCTGATTACCCTGTATCTACCCCAGCGCTTAGAACAGCGCCGTGCCCAGAGTCAGCGCTTAACAGATACCAACGTTATTATTATGGAAAGAATTGGGGGTGGGAACTGAGGATGGGGAAGGAAAGGAAGGAACGCCACGTGTGTTCCAACTCGGTTTACTTCTCGTCTCCTAATGGCGGTGTACGTTTCTCTCTACGACGTGGACTCACATAGGCCCCATCTACACTATGTCGCCGAGGGGTAAAAACAAAAATTCTCACAGGAAATTCATCTAGGATTTGGTCACGGGTGGTCATTTCTCCCCGCAGGAAGAGAGATCGTTAACGAGTCCGGACAGGATTCAGTGTCAGGTAAGCAAGCGGCGGAGGGTCAGGGGTCAGAGAAGGAGCTGGGGCCGCCGTAAAGTCCGTGAGGAGACGTGGAGTCCGTCCCGAGGTGTCGAGGATGATCGGGCAGGGTGGGGAGAGACCGAAGGGGTAGGAGGGCCTGGTCTCCACCAGTTCCACACGCCCGGACTGCACAGGAGTGTTGCCCGGGGTAGGGCCAGCTCCAGGCGGTAAGCAAGGTCAATTCGGAGTGGAGCAGTTCAGGGACGGAGAGTTACGAACCTCCCGATCCTCTCGAGATGGCGGCTGCTAGGAACATTCCCCAGCTGGCAGCTGAATCGGTCCTAGGTTGGGGACCACCCAGGTGAACTGTCAGAAGGGGTCAGGGAATCGCCGGGCCCGCCGTGAAATCAGTCTCTGTCTCTCTGGCTCACGTCCCTTCACGTGCTGTGCCTGGAGAGCAACTCTATCGAGAGTTTCAAGACTGGAATGGGCCGGCGATCGAAATCTGGAAGGAAGGGAAATGATTCAAACGAAGAGTGATGATCCCTTCCCACCTCCACGAGGGTACGGGCACGTCCCGGACAGTCAGGCTGCCGTCATCAAAGAGCACGTTTCCTGACGGGTTTCTGAGCAAACCGTGAAGACGGCGGCTTCCATGACGTCGCGGTATTCAGTTATCTGTCCTCCTCGTAGACGAGTGATGGGACCGACTCGGGATGATTGAATTTTAGTAAGTGGGCAACTGCATGATCAGTTCATTCGATTAACCTTATCAAAGGTGGGGCTGAAACCCAAGGAAAGCATCGTAAGAGAGTTGCGATTCCGGGTGGTTCTGGAGCTGGACAGACCCTGGGAGGTGAGGTGAGGCGGCCTTCTGTGGTCTGGAGCGGTATCTGAGAGCCTGTCAGCTCTTCCCAGTTAAGTAGGGCCCGGGCCACGTCTCCCTTGGCTGGATGACTTCCAAGGAGCGCCAAGGTGTTGCTAAAGAGGGATTTATGCATGTGACACTTTTATCCTGTGAGACACCGCTGACGCCGAACGGCCGCGCGGGGCTGAGGAATGCGGCACCGCTGGACATCTTTCAAATGAGATCCTCCGCAGAGGTCCTGACCCTCTGCTCCTGCCGCACTTCAGAGCGTTCTCAGAGGAGTCACGGTGTCAACCCGGTCACCCCGCCGGATCCCATCACCGATAATTGCATTCGCCCGTCTAAATCCTCCCCGCGCTTTCCGGCGGAGACGGCGACCCGCTGTCGGCAAGGAGGCCGTGAGCCGCTAAGCGGCCGGGTCGCCTTCCGCCCGAAAGACGTACCCCCCTTTCCGGAGGCGGATGAAGCGATTCCGCTACCATCTGAAAGGGGATAACGGGGGTCGTCGTGGTACAGAAGTGCTCACTCTGTGCTAAGCACCGTACTGAGCGCTGGGGTGGATGCAGGGTAAACAGGCCGCTACGGTTCCCGTCCTACATGGGGCTCACGGGGAGTTTTCAGGATGGAAAATGCAATACAGACACCAAAAATGTATTGTTTCTATAGTCCAGTGAACAGTTGGACGTGATTTTTCCTACAGCGTGATTTATGCTTTAGCCTCCCGGCTAATCGATACGTTTTCTACTTATAAATCACCAGGCAATTTTATGACAGTGCCCGCTGCCCTCAGCCTGGGGAGATGCTATCGAAAGTCCTTCTTCTATGTTCAGGGTGAAGGAATACGACTCCAGATTTCTGACCAACCGACCGGGCCCCTTGAAGCTTATACCTAAATTGCAGACTTCACCCCGTGTCCACGTGTACGTCAGGTGACGCCCATCAGCAGAGTACCAGAAACGAGACAAACTGGAACGGGTTCTACCCGCTACTTAGAGGACACTGAGATTTTTACCCGCGTTTTCACTTCCCTCCCCCAAATCTACCTCTCCAGGCCTGAACCTTCCCCTTCTCTGTAGTCTCACGTTTCCTCCTGCCTCCCAGACCTCTTGGACGGTCCACCGACACCTCAAATTTAACACGTCTAAAACAGACCTACTCATCTTCCCACCCCAAAACCCATGTCTTTCCCATCACTGTAGACAACACCCCTATCCTTTCTCACAAGCCTGTAACCCTGGCATTAATCGATTAGACTGTGAGCCCGTCACTGGGCAGGGATTGTCTCTGCCTGTTGCCCAACTGTATATTCCAAGCGCTTAGTCCAGTGCTCTGCACATAGTAAGCGCTCAATAAATACTAGTGAATGAATTAACCTCTACTCACCTGTCTCGCTCAACCCAAATCTACCACCAAATCCTTTTGGTTCTTCCTAACATCTCTGGAATTTGTCCCTTCTTCTCCCCCACCAAACCGCTACCACGCTGGTCCAAGCACTCATAATATCCCGCCTCGACTATAACGATAACGCTAATAATTACGGCATTTGTTAAGCGCTTACTATGTGCCAAGCACTGTTAAAGCGCTGGGGTAGATAGGAGGTAATGAGGTTGTCCCACGTGGGGCTCACGGTCTTAATCCCCATTTTAGAGACGGGGGAACTGAGGCCCAGAGAAGTTAAGTGGCTTGCCCCAGGTCACACGGCAGACAAGAGGCAGAGAGGGGATTAGAACCCGCGACCTCTGACTCCCAAGCCTGCTCTCTTTCCACTAAGCCCCGCTGCTTCTCCTGCATCGGCCTCCTCGCTAACCTCCTTGACTCCAGTCTTCCCCCCCGCCTGGATCGTTTAATAAAAAAAAAACTTCCGTCTATATCCTCAAAAACTTCCAAGCGGTTGCCCATCCAAATCCCGCATCGAACCGAAACTCCTTACCGTTGGCTTTAAGGCACTCAATCAGCTCTTCCCTTTCTACGGTCAACTGCTAATTTCCCGCTACGACCCGGCCTGCACGCTTTACTCCTTCACCACCAACCTGCTCACTGTTCCTAATAATAATGATAGTTTTTAACCTCTTACCACGTGCCAAGCCCTGTTCTAAGTCCCGAGGTAGATACAAGTGAATCGGGTTGGACGCAGTCCCTGTCCCACCTGGGGCTCGCGGTTTTAATCCCCGTTTCACAGATGAGGTAACAGGCGCAGAGAAGTGAGGTGACTTGTCCACGGTCACGCGGGCAGACGCGTGGCGGAGCTGGGTTAGAACCCAGGTCCTTCTGACTCCCGGGCCTGTGTTCTATCCGTTAGGTCGCGTCATCTGTTTCACCGACGGCCTCTCGTTCCCTCCCCCTTCTTATCCGACAGATCGCTACTCTCCCCATTTGCAGAGTCTTCCTAAAATAACACTTCCTCCCAGAGGTGATCTCTGACTAGCCCCTTATTTCCCCAATTTTTGGCTCTCCTTCTGCGTCACCTACGCGCTTGGGCCTGTATCCCTTAAGCTCCCCGCCCCGCCAGCCCCACCTCACTTATTCTCCGCTACTCCCCCATCTGTAATTTATTTCGATGTTTGCCTCCCCGCGCCTGATGGTCAACTCCCTCGAGGACCGGAATTGTATCTAGCAACTCTACCGAACTGCTCTCTCCCCAGTGCTTAGCACTCTGCACGCGGTAACCACTCAATAATAAATACCACCGATTGACCGATCACTTCATTTGTAAAATGGGGCTAAAATACCCGTCCTCGGAGACTGTGAGTCCTGTTGGATGGGGACTGTTTCCCATCCACTCCTACCGTATCGACGACCGTACTTAGAACGGCTCTAGGCACTTAAGAAGGGCTTAACAAATTCCATTATTATTCCCCAGATTTTAAATCCCTTGTCTGAATTCGCTCATTCTGTATTCATCTCAGCAAATACAGGGCGCAAACCAAAACAGCCGCTCAAACACCGCTAACTACCGCTAACCCGGCCCGCACGCTTCGCCCCGCTGACGCTAATCTGATGCTCACCGTGTGCACAGCGCTGTACTGAGCGCTTGGAAACGACAATTCGGCAACAGATAGGGACGATCCCTACCCGGCCACGGGCTCCCAGTCTAGAAGTGGGAATTGCTCTGTGACCTCGGGTAAGTCACTTCTCTGAGCCTCAGTTCCCTCCTCTGCAAAACGGGGATTCGACACAGGTTCTCCCTCCTTCTTAGACAGCGAGCCCCGTGTGGGACCTGATGATCGTGTACCCAGCCAACTGCTTAGCACAGCGCTTGGCACACAGTAAGTGCTCAATGGATACCAAAGCCATTATAATCCCATTAGGATTTTTTAGGTCTTTCACATGTCTAATTTCTTTTCTTCTGGGCCGATGGGTAGATGGCAACTCCAACTCCGGCTTTTCTAAAGAGGTCGATTCTTTTATTCAGCTACGATCAGTTTATTCTCTCCACACGCTTGAGTTCACACCAAGGCTTGATATCGCTATATTCTTTCTCCTCCCATTCAAGTGATTACGAACCGCAGTTTTACTCACGCCCGACGTTCGCCAAGAGGTGGATCTTAAAAAGAACCTCCGACACCGGGGCAGATATGAAAAAGATCCTAATACAAGGCAATTCGGGTTGTCAGATATTCTGCTCCTTTAATCTTCGTATTTTGAACGGCGTTCTTCACCCCAGATCCTCGTGTTTCTCTACCGGAGTTCACACAGTGAAATAATTATTGGCTCCGGGATGATATCATCTGTCAAATGACATCATCGTCTGTTTCCATGGGGAGAGCTGATGTCATCTCTTCAATATTATGACTGAAGGGTAAGGCACCAGGAGGGGGAACAGATGGGCTCAGGAGAGGAAGCTCTCCTTTAAACAAGATCAGTGCCAGAAGTGGGCTCAGAATTGCCAGCTGAAACTGCAACTTACTTAAAATGCATTTCACAGTTTACACATGACAGGACGAGCTCTTTCCCTCGTGAACTTCCCAACCGCAACTCGGCAGATGCGAGGCTGTATTTTCCCTGTCGGGTTCTAGGTACTGCGGACTCCCGAGCTCGTGGAAAGGGGGTCTGCGCGCGGTAAGGGCTCCCTGAACACCACCGACTGATCGTCGGATCGTTGGAAGTCTACAGGAGAGGGAGGATGAATCGCACTGGATCCAGCGATCCTGTGGGTTAAAATGTCCCGTTTCACGGGAGTGGCGTGTCAGCGTGGGGGAATTACTTCTGGAGACAACCCCTGGCGGTACCGAGACGGCAGAGGGGTCTGGCCCGTGGCCTGCTGGAGAGAGCCCGGGCCTGGGAGTCAGAGGACCTGAGTTCTAATCCCAGCTCCACCACTTGTAATAATAACAACAATAACGTTGCTATTTGTTAAGCGCTTACTATGTGCACAGCTCTGTTCTAAGCGCTGGGGTAGATACAGGGTCATCAGGTGGTCCCGCATGAGGCTCACAGTCTAAATCCTCATTTTACAAGTAATGAGGCACAGAGAAGTCAAGTGACTTGCCCACAGTCACACAGCTGCCAAGTGGCAGAGCCGGCATTTGAACCCACGACCTCTGGCTCCCAAGCCCGTGCCCTTCCCACTGGGCCCCGCTACTTGTCTGCTCTGTGACCTCGGGCCAGTCACTTCACTTCTCTGTGCCTCAGTTCCCCCGTGTGCAAAATGGGGGATTCGATACCTGTTCACTCCCCTACTTAGTCTGTGAGCCCCACGTGGGACCTAATGATCCCGTATCTGCCCCAGGGCTTGGAACAGTGTGTGGCACACTGTAGGTTCTTAACAAATATCACCATCACTATTATTATTATTATGATTATTACCTTCGTGGTGGACTCTGGGACCAGGCACATGCAGCCTCTGGCTCTTCGGGGCGCCCAATAATATCGAACCGAGTCTTACGATGGCTCTTCGAAGCCGTCCTGAGCGCTCACCTCCTCCAGGAGGCCTTCCCAGACTGAGCCCCCTTTTCCTCTGCTCCTCCTCCCCTCCTCATCGCCCCGACTCCCTCCCTCCGCTTCACCCCCCCCCCCCCCGTGTATCTAGGTACATACTTATTATTCTATTTATTTTATTAACGACGTGTCTACAGCTGTAATTCTATTTATTTCGATGCTATCGATGCCTATCTACCTATTTTGTTTTGTTGTCTGCCTTCTAGACTGTGAGCCCGTTGTTGGGTAGGGATTGTCCCTATCTGTTGCCGAACTGTACTTTCCAAGCTTGTAAGCGCTCAATAAACCTGACTGAATGAATGAAGTTATTAGTCTCGGTCCATTAGTTTGGTCTAATAGGGGCATTGCCTTTGGCAATAGGCAGCACCCAGGTTTGCCTCAGAAGGTCCTGGAATCTGCCAAAGCGCTCGTCCTCCAACAGAGTAAACCCTCGCTATAAACACAGGGGGAAACCTTCCTTTCTCCCGAGACCATCGCTATGGGTAGGCACGGGGCTGGGGCTTGTAGGGGAGAAGAGAACCGGGGCAGGATTCGTGCCAGGAGAAATATATTTTCTGTTATTACTACAGGACCCCTTCATCACCTAATTCCTTTCAGTTCTTGGGGGCGGCAAAAAAATGGCCCAGGGGATGGGGTAGGGGTTTTGGGGCAGAGAACCTGGGCTCTGGGCTCAGGTATTTTGAAAGATAATCTGTCTGCATCATTAGATTTGGGCTGATTCACCACCGGAAGACGCTCGGGCTTAAGGAAGACAGCGAGGACTAATGGAGAGAAAAGGGTTTGGTCCCAGTTTTGCCGCTGGCTTGCGGTGTGACTTTTGGGAAGTCACCTGACTCCCCTGTGCCTCCGTTTCCTCATTCCGGTTCCTTTCTCTATAAAAACGTTCAGGACGTGTCTCCCCACTCCTCAAGAAACTCCAGCGGAAATAAAAACCCCTCACCGTGGGCTGTAAAGGACCCTTTGGAAAAATACATTCGAATGCGCCGTTGTTGTCTTGGGCCGTCGGGCCCCGTCCGACCCGTAGCGACGCCGCGGACGCATCTCGCCCAGAACGCCCCACCTTCACCTGCGACGGTTCTGACAGCGGATCCGTGGAGTTTTCTTGGTAAAAACCCCCCTTCCGCGCAGTAAACCCGGGTCGCCGCCCTCGACTCTCTCCCGGGCCGCCGCCGCCCAGCACGGGCGATACGAATTAAAGACGCTATTGTTACGAGAAGGGGATGGGAAGAGTCTAGGTTCCAGAAATCCTTCGGTAAGGCAGTGCTACATTTTGGTCTCATCTCTCGGAGCCGTCAACGAACCTCTAGGCGGGGAGGACTAAATGAAGGAGGGTGGTTGGGGGGAGGTCCTGAGGGAAGTGAAACGGTGAGGGAAAGCCACGGTCTCCTGCGGCGAGCAGAGGCAGCCGGCCCCAGTGAACCCCAGCTGAGGTATCACCCGCCCAACCTCTCTCCTGAGGCTGGCCTGCTCCCAGCCGCCCCGGGAATTGGCTTTGGATTCTTCGAAACGTCCCCTCGAGGCCCCGCGGGCCAATTCCCCATCCCCTCCCCAGCGGACCATCTCAACTAGACAAAACGTCCTCTCCCCGACTCTCCCCGGATCAAGCCGGGGATGGGGTTTGCAGCCAAGACCACACTGGCCTCCGCGGGAAATGGTAAAAGTGTGCGAAAGCGCTGCAGCTGATGAGATCCTACCATGTGGTGTGTAGCTGATGGGGGCATCAATCAAACTCTTCAACGCAGTAGGCCAGGCCGGGCCAAGTAGTTTCCCGCTGCTTTCCGGGACACCTTGAGACGGCGCCCTGATCCCTTCCGGATCTGCCCCGCGCGGCACGCTGTCTCCGACCAGTTTCGGGGATGCAGCTGCTTTTTATGAAGACAGCGAGTCTGAGTCCTGCCGGGGATGGGAATCAGGTAACGTCGTCAAATACCGATAGTCGGGGTAACCTCGGGGCGGGAGAGGTCCGGGGGCTGTGGTGCCATCTGCCGCCGCTCCCCGGATTTCAGGACTCGTGTGAGAACGTGACAGAATTCTGCGCCCCTTCCGGGTAAATGTTGGGTCGGGGTCGTTGGGTCGGGAGCGGTCTCCCGCAACGTTGTTCTCCGGGGTTAAATTCACGGTGTACCGGGGAGTGCGTCAACAAGTCAACCGGTTGGTTATTTAGGGAACAGATGGGCCGTAGAGGCCCTTACCCATGGAAGCGTATTTATCTTGTCTGACTGATGTCTCCGGGTAAACGACCCGAAGATGGTCGCGGGCGGTCACGTGACGACGGCGTGGCTCGGCGGTCTCTCGGGGAGACGTTTCTTCGTTAACTCTTCTACGCTAGCAGATATGGATTTTCAGAACTAATCTGCCATCAACGTCGATCGTCCTGTTGGTGAATTCTTGCAAATCGGCCTCAGAAAAAGATTTCTGTGCTTCAGTGATACTCTGGATCTATTCCAGGATCCCCAAACGAAGGAAATATACGGGGTCTGTGTTGGGGTTTTTTTTTTTTTTTGCCAAATAAAATTCTGAAAGGCTTGTTCCAGGCTGGGTTTCACCCCCTCTATTCTCCACGGGGCCAGCAGAGCAGAGACACCTTCTCACATGGTTGCCACGCAACCAAACCGGCCTGCGGGCTCAGATGCTTCTCCATTATGCCTAGAGAGCACGGGCCGGGGGAAGCGGGAAATTATTTTCCGCTCCCTCGTCGGATGCTTTGTTTTCCCGGACCCTCTTCTGCGTTCTCCCGTGTGAATTCCGTGGCACAGAATACGAGCTTCACGGGATTAAGCCACATTATCGATGGCTGAGTTTCGCCCTCGGCACTGATCGGATTGTGCGGAGGAGCAGATGCTCAGAGGGTCTGTGGATGACCGACTGAGACGAAAATCTGTCCCGGTAATTGCCTTGCTGGGAGCGTTCACCGACGGGAACCACAGGTAGCTGGCCTTCGTTGGCTGGCCACGTTTTTCTGCCCCATTTAGAATTTCATTGGTAAAAATGCATTATTTTAGGGGAAGGCAGCGTCTCTCCCGTCTCCCCGGGGGATGGCCCCCCTCACCTCTTTTTGCTTCAAGTTAGGGAGCCCCGGGGATTGCGATGTGTTGCTGAGACCCTGCCAGCGACCTCTCAAATCCTCCGCCCTCTTCCTGGGGGTCTGAGGGTAGGATGTCCCGCTCCCGGCCGCAACCTTTAGGCTCTCAACTCCTCGTCGTCCTTTAGTTCTCGGAGAGGGTCAATCGGCCGCTATAGCCTTCTGGTTCTTCCCCACTCAATCCATCAACCAATCGATGGTATTTACCGAGTGCTTACTGTGTGCGGAGCGCTGTAGTAAGCGCTTGGGACGGTACGAGAGAGTTGGCAGACCCGTTCCCTATCCCCATTTCCTGCGTCTGCCAGCTCCCCTCCGTCCAAAGAGCTTCCACCCCAGGCCTTTTCATCTCACCAACTTGCCACAGTACATATCGCAACGCACATTACTCCACGGGCCTCCGCGCTGGCCTCCCGCCTCCGGCCTCGTCCCTTTCCAGGCTGCAGCACAGGCGGCTTCCCGGATCATCTTCCGGAAGAGTCGTCCCGCACACGTCTCCCACAGCTCTCCGGTGGCTGTCCAACGCCCCTCTCGTCAAATAGATTCCTTACCACTGGCCTGCTTCTCCCCCCGCTCCCATTCTCCCTCCTCCCAAATCCACGCGGCTCTCGTCTCACCCTCCTCCGACCTGCCGCTACTTTTCCGGGGTCTGGATCTTCTCTCCCACCCCACCTCACCCCGCATCTTCCGGGCTTCCGCCTACTCCACCTTCAAAGCCCTCCCGAGATCTCACCTCCTCCATGACATCCTCCCTAATTAATTCACACCAGCCCGAGAATCACACTTAGCACTTACGTACGCCATCCTATCCTCGGTACTTATGTGCATATTAATATTTATTCGTACGGGCAACGGTCTCTCCCTTCAGACTGTAAGCTCCTTGGGGGCAGGGAATGTGTGACTTGCTCAAAGGTGCTGAGTACACTGTCTTGCACTCAGTAAATACTCAGTAATACTCTCCTACGAATCGAAGGCTTATCGTGGCAGGAAAGTTTGCCTACGCTGATGGAGCTTAGAGTTGGGCTATAAAAGCCCGTAACGGAAAGGGCTAAGCCGAAGCGTCCAAGTCGATTCGCCTGTTCTGGGCCGTAGTGGCCTGGGAAAGAGTCAAAGGCAGAAGTTCAGCAATCGACACGTCGATCGAAGATTTTTAGTTTTTTAGCGCGCCGGAGAAGGCGCCGGTAAACCGCTTCCGCACCCTTACGGAAAACTCTACGGATTCGCAAACCGGGACCACTTTATGACAGAACACGGGACGTTCTGAAGAGGGTGTGTCCACGCAGTCGCTATGGTTCGGAAACGACCCGCCGGCATCCGAAGAAGAACAAATAATAGAGCTGAAGGACGGATCCACCTGATTCCGCTGGCCAAGCGGAAGACAGTCCGGGAGTTGCCCGCCGATCGGGGGTATTCTTTTTTCTAACGGCCGTTGTTAAGCGCTTACGGTGTGTCGAACACTGTTCTAAGTGCTGGGGTAGGTGCACGTTTGTCTCGCTCAACTCCCGGGGGAGATGTCCTCGTCCTTCGTGACGCCGGGCCCTGCCTAGGGCTTCAGTGACGGGCCAGATTCTCTGGGAAGGTGCTTTGGTGATCTATACGGGAGAAAGAAACCGTCCACGGAGAAAGTGGCATGAGAAAGCCCACATCGGGCAAGAGGGCTGCCCTCGGCCTTGTGAATTAGAAAGGAGGGACGGTCCGGAAGAGGCACGGAAGGGCCTGCTGTCTGGATCGTGGCGGTTCCAGCTGGGTGGTGCTGATATGGACGCAGCACGCTCCACCGGCAGGGTGGACCCGAACCTGCCTCCCTGGCCGCCCGGGTAGCTGAGTGGACTTGGACGCTTCGGGCTTTTCGTTATGGGTAGCCCTCTGTGGCACCACCCTAGGCTTCATCAGCGTTTGCAAACTCTCCTGCGACGAGCCTGAGCCTGCGGGGAGCCACTGACGGAGCCGGGTCGGTTCCCCATCATCACTTCAGAACTGGGGTCGGGTGGTCTGAGCCAACGCCCCGTCCCCCCCCGGCTCAATTATGCCAGGCTGAACCTCGGGCGATGCCCCCGGGGCGCTCGGAGCCGCCCGAATACGTCTCAGACCCTTCCGGTCTGACTGCCCGGCGGGTCCCAGGGGCTGAGTGGCGGCTCATGGCCCCGGGCAGGGCGTTGGGCTACGAGATAGATGCCGTGAAGGCGAGAGTACCCGCTTGCTTAAGGGCCCGGGCTGGTCAGTGCTGCAAGGAGGAGGAGGACGACAGGGCCCTGGCCCCGTCCCACCCCGAAGTAGCGAGGGGATAACCTGTGTAGTGTCCTGCCAAGAGGGACTCATAAGGAAGAGGTTACGAATCCTTATCCCCGCTGCAGCTGGCTCACATTATCATTTTTTATGGTATTTATTAGGTGTCTATTATGTGCCAGGCACAGTTTTAACTCCCATTTTCCAGATAATAATACTCATTACGGTCTTCGTTAACCGCTTACTGTCTGTCAAGCACGGTTCCAAGCCCTGGGGTTGCCCCACGTGGGGCTCACAGTCTTCACCCCCATTTTCCAGACGAGGTCACCGAGGCCCAGAGAAGTTAAGCGGCTTGCCCAGGGTCATCCAGCAGACAGGTGGCGGAGCCGGGATTAGAACCCGCGACCGCTGACTCCCGAGCCCGCGCTCTTTCCACTGGCTCACGGTCTCCAGCCCTATTTTACAGATGAGGTAACTGAGGCCCAGAGACATCAAGTGACGGGCCCCAGGTCACGCAGCAGACAAGCGGCGGGGATTAGAACCCGGGTCCTTCTGACTCCCGGGTCCGCGGTCTATCCACTGGGCCTCGTTGCTTGAATTCTTTCACGTCCTTTAACATCGCTTCACCCTAACGACTCAGACTTTGGTCAGATGCTTCCACGTCCCCGACCGTCGTCGGGTCTGCGTAGGACGTGCCTCAAGCGCTCGGTACAGTGCTCTGCACATAGTAAGCGCTCAATAAATACGATTGAATGAATAGTGAAGATGGTTTATCGGGAGAAAAGTCTGGTTTGGGATCAAATGCACTCAGGACAAACGCAACCCTACACACTTGCCTAAGTCAACAGTCCACGAGAGGGTGAGATTTATTACAGCCTCACAGCGCTTATCCCGACTGTGTTGCATCATACTCTCCCAAGCGCTCAGCGCAGTGCTCGGCACATAGCGAGCGCTCGATCATTCCCACCGATGGACTGATTCCTGCCTCCGCCCCTTGTCGGCTGGGTGACCTCGGGCAAGTCGCTTCACTTCTCTGCGCCTCAGTTACCTCGTCTCTAAAATGGGGATTAAAACCGTGAGCCCCACGTGGGACACCGCCATTACCCTGTATCTACCCCAGCGCTCAGCACACAGTAAGCGCTTAACAAATATCTGAGAGGCGCCGCGGCTTAACGGGACGAGCGCCGGCTCGGGAGTCAGAGGTCGCGGGGTCTCATCCCGGCTCCGCCGCTATTCAGCCGTGCGACTCTGGGCAAGTCGCTTCGCTTCTCTGGGCCTCAGTTCCCTCGTCTGGAAAATGGGGAGGGAGACCGTGAGCCCCACGTGGGACAACCCGATCACCTTCTATCTACCCCAGCGCGTAGAACGGTGCTCTGCACGTAGTAAGCGCTCAATAAATACTATTGAATGAATGAATGAATGCCTGGCACATAGTAAGCGCTTAACGAATGCCGTCGTCATGATTATTATTATTATCCAGACCCTGTAGCCTCAGTCCACCTGAGCAGCTGATAGAAGGCTGCATCCCTGGCTCTCCTAGCGCCGGGTCTCCCCTTAGCCGCCCCGGGCCGCGGCGGGCTGGGGGCACCGTCCCCCTCCCGCCCCCCTCCACGCCCGGGCCGGCTGGCAGTGGTTGGGAGACCTCGGGGTGCCCCGCAGGCCCCCCGGCCCCCCAGGACGGGGATACAATCCCTCGGCAGGCTCACACCTCCGCGTCGGCTTCACCTTGTTGCTTTTAAACCGCTCCCGTTGACGCGCAACAAAAAGACTGAGGAGGCCATTTCTCCACCGTTCTTCCGGGCGGGCAAGTCAAATCTCTTTTACGCCATCAGGCTACAGCTGGAATCTGAACATTTTTTCACTTGCCATTAAGTCCGCCCCCGGTTGAGGGGGGTGACAGAGGGTAGATCCCACTTTCGTAGCGAGGGGTCGTTCCCCACCCGCCTCCCGTCTGAGGGCAATATCTACAACTAGGAAAACATCCCTCAGGACAGTGCTCTGCACACGGCGAGCGCTCGGAAAACACGACTGAATCGAACCCGTCTGAAGGCATTCCGACTCCCGTTTATCTTTCTGAAGCCCCAGTTTAGCCCAGGCTGACGGGGACCAAGCCGCTCAGAGAGGACGCGACGTTTTATCTGCGTCGCCTACCTAAAGGGAGGGCCCAGGGAAAGGGGAAGCTGTGGTTGAACAGGCTACTTACCTGTCCAGGTGAGACATGACTGTTTTGGAGATATCAGCCCCCGCTTCCTGCAGGATCCGGATAATCTGAAAGGGGGCCCTCTGGTCTCTGCCCGGATGGATAATAACAGGACATCCAAGCTGCGACTGAGCGTGGGCAGCGGCCTGAAGAACTCTGTTCTCGCTCTCGCTCAGGGGCCAGGAGCAGCCGATTTCCCCGACGACACCGCACTTGATATCCGTTCCGTCGGCTCCGTGCAGTATTTCTTCAGCGAGGACGCCGGTCAGCTGGACGAGACCATCGAGAGCACTTTATGAGGCGAGGCGCTTTCTCAACCCTCCCTGGTCCTCCCACCCGAGCCGGCGTCCGTGAGGGGAGGGGCGAACGCTCGGCCGGCGGGTCGGGGAGGGGCGGAAGGCTCTCGGATCTCTAAAACGACACGGGTAGCGTCAGGCCCCGAGCGGGCCACCTGCCCGAATGGCGTAGGCATGGCAAGGTGGTTGACTGAACTGGGAGGATACTGGCTTCGGGCCCAACCTGGGGCGTCCGAAACACAACCGGGCTTCCCAGCCAACGCTGAAACCTTCAACGAGTTCAGCTGGGCAGATCTGCTCCCTCGCCCCGGACAACCAACCCATCTGCGCTCTCGTATCGCCCCTTTCGGCTCCCGGATGTAGGGTAGCTCGTAACGGCAGCGGGAGTCAGGCGCGGACCCTGCCTCCGGTACGGCTCCCACGGCACGCCGAGGAGCGGGTTCCTTCGATTTTGCCTACGCCTCTCGGAAGGGTAAAGCCGAAAGGAAGAGGAAATACGGTGGTGAGAGTGAACGCCCATCCGAACGAACTGTTTTAAAGATGAACTGCTCCCCCGGTTAAATGGAGGCTGTTTTCCCACTGCTACTGAACAGACCACGGCACCCGTGCCCGCGGAATACGGATCTGGGGCTCGTCGGCCTTTTCCGCCTTGAAGAGTTCCTCTCATCCCTCTCCTTCCAACTCCCCCTTCCTGCTGCAGGTTCACATTATATTAAACACAACTGAATGGATCTCTCCCTTTCTCCCGGCCTTCTCGCTTTGTAAAAGGAGAAGGAAAATATTCACAGCTGTGCCAAGACTGCCTGCCAAGTTTCACCCTACCGTGAATTTTTACTGCCGGGTTATTATAAAACCCTGCAAGAAAATTGAGGCGGTATAATTGAGGTTTATAATGGAAAATGGAGGTTTATAAACAGACCACAGTACCACCCCTGAGCTCTGATACAATACATACAAATATAATTATCACTATTTGGGTCTCTCGGCGCCCAGTGCGTTAAGATTTTCTTTGTCCCCGGTTCCCGTGTGGAAAAATCAGGGATCGCGGGGCCCGAGCCTCATCCCTTCGGCTCCCACGTCCGTCCCCGTGGCAGGCACGGCGCGCTCCGTGTCCGCCGACGGGAGACGGGCGGGAGAAACGAGACCTAAGCAAGGGGCGGCAGCTGGTAACCAAGAGGGAACGGCTTCTCCCGTTTACCTGTTCTACTGACATGGCGCGGGTTTCCGGAGAATGAGTGGCGTCCACATAGAAGCCCGCCCCGGAGATGATGTGGACGCCAGTCTCCTCGGCGAACCACTTCAGGCGCTTCACGTCTCGGCCGATCCCCGCGGTGGTGTTCTCCACCAAAGCCCCGCCGCCCATGGCTTTGTAATATAACAGCTCTTCCCTGATGGCGTCCGCCTCCTGATGCAACTGAAGGTTCTCTTTGTGGGAGTAAGGGTTCTTCTGAATCCAAAACAGGTTCCTCATTTCAAAGGGCAGCACGGCTAGAGCTTCTCGGCCCGCGGGCGGTGGCTGGTAGCTGCAGTCGAAAGTCATCGTCAGGTGTTCGTGGGTCAGGGTGCGGCCAAGCTGGCTTGGCTCCACGGGGCCCGAGACGGTCTGCACTTTGCCACTCGGGGCCGACATGGCTCCGCCGCAGGAAGAGGGTCAGGTGTTCCCTGCAGAGGAGAAACCCGGACGGACACGGAATCAGCAGCGCGTCAGTACGAAGGCCGCCCGGAGCCCGTCCTCGGGGAGTACGTGGGGAAGGCTATACCAGTTTCAGAGAGAGAATCCCAGAAACTCAAGAGGCCGACTGGCGGACAACGTCTACCTTAGCCTGCTACGCTTAGGGGTCGGGTTTTTTATTCTCACCGGCGGGGCCTGGAACAGAGGCATTTTGGGGAAGATAGTTTGAATGTAGAAGATTCCACTTTGGCCCAAACCTGCCCAGAGAAACTGCCGACCTGAACTGAGCCAGGCCTACTTTGGCTTTGCTTTTGGGCAGATTTCCACGTCCGCTAGCGTCCCTGAGAAGACTCCCTTCTGGGCTCCCTTCTTTGGGGTAGGGCTCGTGCTTTCCCCACTCCCTGGCCTTCCGCCATATCTACATTTGAAAACAACTCCGCCATCTTCGGTACCAGCAGCCGGGGGCCATTAGGGTCAGCCGGAGCCCATTCCTTCTGGAAGGTTCCGCCGGCCCCGCAACACCCCCAGTCCTAAATATCCCCAACCTTCCCCTCTGCACCCTCCGAACACAAGAACCCCGAGGCACGGAACGCGGAACCAGAAGGATTTCCAGAGACGCAAGCTTCCTGCATTTCGGCCTCCTGCCTACCAAGCTACCGACCGAGATAGCCCCACGACCGCCCCACGATTTACACGGTTTTTGTACCACTGAAACAGGAGTGGAGCTATTAGGCGGGTCTTATGAGAATTAAGTCTAGCAATAAGGAGGAGGAGAAAAAAGCAAAGAAATAAAGGAGGAGGCGGCCACATGAAACTCTCTCTTACAATCTATGGCACTCTCTGAGTGCTGCGCACGATGAATTAGAGTAACACCCTCCTCCTTTCTCCTTCTCTCCCGTAGCACCCCCTTCTCTACTGGATTGCCGTGTTCTTACCCTTTTCCTCTTCCCCCCCGACACGCACCACTAACACCGACCGCAATTATGCACCGCTCAAAATGATATTTTATTTACTCCTCACAAACGGGGACGGGGAAATTATGAGGTGGAGGCAAGAGCGGCCAACGGAGGTTTTAAAAGAATGGGGAGATGTGGGCCGAATGGCATTTTAGAAAGCGTCGGGAGCTTCGGCCGGGTGGAGGGGGTTGGGGAGAGAGGAAGGAGGCCTCTTGGAGCGACTGTGAAGGAAAAATGAGCATAAATCGCTCATTTATGCAGTGGGCGGCACTGTAGCGGTCCACAAAAATGAGATGTTTACGGCTTCAATTTGATTTAGAGGCGCACGGCCTTTACAACACAGTATAGTACTTTTATACTTTTCTGTCGGACTTTTCACCTTTTAAATCTTTGGGGCAGTAAACGTCCGCATCGCAAGTGTCCCGACCCCATCCCTGAGCAAACGGTAATAATTCTCCCATGCAGGGAGTAAAGGTTTCCTCCTCCTCACAGCACGCTGTGGTATTTGACGCATCTTCCTCCCTACCCTGCGATGTACCCTAAAAGAGTTCCACTGCTTCCTCGCTTGTAACGTTTCCGGTGTCACGGAAATCACTAAGCACACCCGTCTAAAGAGACAGAAGACGCACGTTTCCGGGAGACACAGCACAAATATTAATAACAAGGGCCAGTGATTTTTCAACCCGGAACAAAAAAGACTTTGGCCGTTGAAGGGGCTTAACGGACGGACCCAAATCCAACAATCCAAATCCTTCCGACGGGAAGGAAGGGTGGGGGAAGAAGGGATGTGATTTCTGTACCTTTTTAGAGCACCGAGGACTCTGCTGTAAATGGGCTTGGAGGTAAGAGGGGAGGACAAACAGTTGATTTTCAAGAGGCAACATTTTTTTTCTTTGCTCGTCTTCCGCCCTAGATTGTAAGCTGTCTTCACCCGCTGGTTTTCTAAACACCCGGTAGAGTTCGGGGAACAAAGGAGGTTCTCCATAAATATGAATTGTATCAAGGAACCCTAAGCAACGGCGACTAAATTATCCAGGGACCGAGAAACAGCCGCCAAATTCAAAGGGAATTGTTCATATATAATAATAAAAATAAGGTTGGCATTTGTCAAGCGCTGACGATGTGCCAAGCACTGCTCTGACCGCTGGGGTAGATTCGAGGTGATCAGGTTGTCCCACGGTGGGGCTCGCGGTCTTAATCCCCATTTTACAGAGGAGGGAACTGAGGCCCAGAGAAGTGAGGTGACTTGCCCAAAGTCCCACAGCTGACACAGCGGCGGAGCCGGGATTAGAACCCGGGTTCTCCTGACTCCCAGGCTCGGGCTCGATCCCTCGGGCCACGCTTCTCCCCATCCATAATAATAACAATCATGATGATATTTGTTACGCGCTTACTATGTGCCAAGCACTGTTCTAAGCGCTGGGGTAGATAAAAGCTCATCGGGTTGCCCCACGTGGGGCTCACCGTCTTGATCCCCACTTTCCAGATGAGATGACTGAGGCACAGAGAAGTGACTTGGCCAGAGTCTCACAGCTGATTAGTGGCAGAGTCAGGATTAGAACCCACGACCTCTGCCTCCCAAGCCCGGGTTCTTGCCACTAAGTCACACTTACTCCAGGAGGCCTTCCCGGACTAAAGCCTCCCCTTTTCCTCTTCTCCCCCTCCCCATCGCGCCGACTCGCACCCTCCGCTCTGCCCCGTTCCCCAGCACTTGTGTAGCTATGTACAAAATTATAATTCTATTTGTTTTTATTAATGATGTGTATATTCTGTTTATTTACAAAATAAAAAGATTTATACAAATTTTTTTCCTTTTAGAAAAAATTCTATGTATTTATAACGACGCTGCCGACGCCTCTTTACCGGTTTTGACGTCTGCCTCCCCTCTCCTAGACCGTGAGCCCGTCGTGGGCAGGGAGTGTCTCTTGTCGGTTGCTGGATTATACCTCCCAAGCGCTTAGTACAGTGTCCCGCACACAGGAGGCGCTCAATAAATACGATCCGACGAACGAGCCGCCGCTCTCTCCCGAGGGAAACCTGAGTGTGAAATTGCAGGGGGGGCTATTGCTTTCGGGATCCGGAAAATCAAATCATCCTTCTCTTTCGGTAGCCGCGGTTCGTCCTGATTAGATTCAGTCATTACTTGCGTATTTTTCCACTGGATTTTTCGACTTGCGTATTTTTCGACTGGATTTGGACCGCCCAAGGTTTCGGGGAGTGATGAGGGAGGGGAGACGAGAGAAAGTGCGAGCTGTCTGTTTACTGGGGAGAGCCGGGGCTTGGGAGTCAAAGGTCGTGGGTTCAAATCCCGGCTCCGCCGCTTGTCAGCTGTGCGACTCCGGGCAAGTCACGTACCTCCTCGGTGCCTCAGTGCCCTCGTCTGTAAAATGGGGGTTAAGACCTTGAGCCCCACGTGGGCCAACCTGAGAACCTTCTATCTAAAGAGCACGGGGCTTTGGAGTCAGAGGTCATGGGTTCTAATTCCGGCTCCGCCACTTCTCAGCTGTGTGACTTTGGGCAAGTCACTCAACTCTTCGGTGCCTCGGTTACCTCATCTGCAAAATGGGGATTAAGGCTTCTGAGCCTCATGGGGGACAACCTGATTATCCTGTATCTACCCCGGCGCTTAGAACAGTGCTCGGCACATCGTAAGCGCTTAACAAATACCAACATCATTATTATCAACACCGCAGCGCTTAGAACAGGGCTTGGACATAGTAAGCACTTAACAAATACCATCCTCATCATCACTTTCACACTGTCAGAGAAGTAGCGTGCTTTCGGGGAAAGAGCCCGGGCTCGGGAGGCAGCGGCCGTGGGTTCTAATCCCGGTTCCGCCACTTGTCAGCTGTGTGACCTGGGGCAAGTCACGTCACTTCTCTGGGCCTTAGTTCCCTCCTCTGGAAAATGGGGATGAAGACTGTGAGCCCCACGTGGGACGACCTGCTTACCTCGTATCTACCCTGGAGCTTAGAACAGCGCTCGGCACATAGGAAGCGCTTAACAAATACCATCATATTATTATTATTATTTTTTCAAACCATCTGGAAGTGCCTGAGGCCTAACATCGTACAGGATGGGCCGGGCCACGAGGACGAAGGGCAGAGCATCGGGACGGCCGAACCCGAAGAGTTCGGGGGGCAGACTCCCCCCGAGAAGCCGACGCCTCACTATTTAACGTCGTTCCAAGTCTCTCCCCACCGACTTGACTCCGCCACGGGGCAAAACCACGGTCCCTGGCAACGAGGCGGCCGGCGCGTCTCCGACGCCCACGTATCGCCCAAGAACCCGCTGAACGAATCTCCTTGAGGATAGGTTGGAGTGAGGATAGGGGGAGAGAAAACCTTGGGGAATAATAATAATATTTGCTAAGCACTTATTTCGTGCCAAGCACTGAAACGGGCACTGAGTTCGATGCAAGATTAGCAGGCCAACCGTAGTCAATCCTATTTATTGAGCGTTTACTGATGCGGAGCACTGTATTAAGTGCTTGGGAGGGTATAATATAACCATCTAGCAATGACACAGTCCCTTTTCCACGCGAGGCTCACAGTCTACGGAGGAGGGAGAATGGGCATTGGATCCCCATTTTACAGAGGAGAAACTGAGGCACAGAGCAGTTAAGGAACTTGCCCAAATTCCTTCTCGAACCGAGATTGGGATTTGGGTCCCCTGACTCCCAGGCTCTTGCCACTAGAGCATGTTGCTCTTCAAGATGGTTCAGAGGATAAAATAGAAGTCTAAAAAAAAAAAATGGCAGCACAAATCCATCTCATCCAGCAAGGCTGTCACATGTCAATTGTGAAAGTCTTTTTTGTAAAAAAAAAAAACCACCAACCCCCCCCCCGTTTAGCTTAACCAAGTAGCATAAAATAAAAAGGACATGAAATACTGAATGTCAGTGGTAAAAGAGTGGAGTTCTATCCTTTTTGGGGGCCTTTGCTCATCACGTATCTCCACAAAAGCTATGTCTTATCGAATTAGACTGGCTGAATGCTTTCAATATTTCGAAAAACATTTTGTTTATTCAAGAACTTTTGACTAATCCTTTTTCTGGCACCGTCCACTTAGATTCATTTCAGAATGACCTTCGAGCCATATGAGAACCTTCAGCTACACAATCTGATAACCGGTAAGCAATCTCCGGCTTCTTGAACGTTACATTCTTCTTAATATGCCACTGGATTGCTTGTCTCTCGGAAAAGCCAAATTTCGCATCCACCATACCGCTTACACGAACAAAAAAGTCATCACCGTTTGAGCCTACGCGGGGGGGATCGTTTCCCTTCTTTTTTCTACAAAATATAATTCATACTGTGGATTTGCACGAGACCAAACGGACAGTTGCCGGCGCAGGGTTTTTATCCTGGGGAATATCTGCGGCGAGCGGGAAGTCGCATATCACGGCTTCTGCCGTGGCTTGGATTTTTTCAGCCCTATTCCCAGTTCGGCAGAGACTTGGAAGTTCTCCCTGCCTGGACAAAGATGTCTCTAACCTACGAGAGGCTCCCCGATATGCAAGGATTGCCTCCCATTCCTAAGCAACCCGACTCTAGTTTCGATCTGCACGGAAACTCCAGGCCACCTGCCTGGAAAACTCCTGTGGAACTCCCCCCGGGCTGGGATTCTTCTGCTGTGTTAAAACCGAAGCAGCTGTTTTCACTAGTGATCCATCAACCGATCGTCTTTATTGAGCACTTACTGTGTGCAGAGCTCTGTTCTAAGCGCCTGGGAGAGTCCAACGGAGTCGACAGACACGTTCCCTGCCCTCTACCCCGAAAGCTCACTGAGGGCAGGGAATGTGTCTTGTTGCATCGTTATTCTGTACTCTCCCAGGCACGCAGGTCAGCGATCTGCAGTAGGTGCTCAATAAATACAACGAGCCTACAGTCTTGATCAAGAAAGCTGTCCCACCAGAAACTGTTTCCACTCATCCGTGAGAGATATTCTCCCAGAATTGAAGATGTCCATCGGTATCAATGATATTTAAGTGTTTACAGGGTACAAACTACTGCTCTGTATTTATAGAAGGATCCACCAGCATAAAACTCTTCTTTTATCGCTCTTTTGGGTCAGTGTTATTGAATTTTAAAGCTTTCTGCATTTTCTTACAAAGCTCTCTCTCTTCAGGATAACAATGGATCTGCAGTGCCTGCAAAACTTATTTTGGCTCACCCACCTCTGTCTCCCTTCCCATCAACTTTTCAAACATTCGACTGGCTTGAATAGAGAGATAAAAGCCCATTTCAAGGGCTATTTTCTCTCTCATGTGGACAGTGCTCAAGGCTATTAACCCAGGCTACCTTTTTGATGAACAGGACGTAAAACCTAACAACTTGAAAGTGAACCGTTTATCCCAGACACATAAAAACCGAATTCATAGCATTTGATTACTGGTCGGGTCACTTAGCTCTAGGCACGCTTTGTTCTTTCATAAAGTGCTTTCACTATGCATTCTGGATTGAAAAATGTTATATAATTGTCCTTCTATTCAGTGAAGACATTGCTGATCGTTAAAGCTAACCTATAACTCTATTTGTGGCCGACAAGTTCAATGCGGAAGAGAGAGTCCCGGCCACATCGGGCACACAGAAAGATTTTCCATCGTTGTGGTGGTGTACGCAATGGCTGTGGCTCCTGGCCCGTTTTCTCTTTGGCCTCCTTGTCTCATTTCCCGTACAAAGCTCCCTTTCTGATGGCAGTGTAATGTGCGTATTCTATCTTCTGCGTTTGACTCCCGGTTTTCTACCGGGTTGCTGTGGCTTTGTGGTACCCAGAAATACTTCCTCTTCCCTCCTTGCTTTAGGTTGCCCAGTTTCACCTTTCCATACCGCCTTTTTTGGGGGCATCCTGCTGCCAATCATTCTCCTCGCACGTCTCGCAGAGCTCTATTAAGTTGGACAAGGGAGGATGACTCTGGATCGGTTAGATTCCAGGTTTCATTCGAACAATTTGGGGGATTTAAGGCCTATTTTCCATCGATGGGCGTCCATTTGGATGGCGCTTTATGCAGCATCGGAAAAAATAGTTGCGTTAACGCAGACGGTGGAGGTCAAACTGTGTATACTGCAATATGAGCTTTCTTTAATGGGCTTGTTGAAAACATGACCACGTATAAAAGGATAACCGAGAATATTATTTGATCACATAACTATATTGTAATTTTTAATATCCATTTTTAAATATATGTACATTGTTCTCTCATTTTTTTTTTTTATCCCGGGCACGCACTACTAAACTTAATAGTCTTTCCTACTGGAAAGTACACTCCTTTTCGCTCTCTTTCACTGAAGACTCTCTAGTTAACAACTCTTAAATTGATTCCTTGAAACTGCTAAATGGGGATTCAATACCTGGTCCCCAGCCAACCGGGAGTCCCACGCGGGACTGAAACTGTGTGCAACCTGATTAACTTGTATCTACCCAGGAGCTTAGAACGGGCGCTTGACACACAGTAAGCAGTTCACAAATATAATAACGATGATAATGATGATAAAAGAAAAAAACGTAGGCACAGTGTCATCACTGGAGGGATCGCGCCTTGTTTCGGATGAGGATGAAGACATGGGGACTCTTCTTCAGGGTCGCTGTGATGTGTAGCCTACTGCTTTATTTCAACCATCCCTCTAGTTAATGAATCTGGGCTGTCGGATGGCGGGGCCCGCAAGAGTGAGAGGGGGTTGCTTTTCTTCCAAGAAAAGCCTCGTCAATGGGCACTTCATAGGTTTACACCCTAAAATGATCCTGCTGGTTTTTATCCCGCCTTTCCTTTTTTCCTTTTCATTCTCACGTCTACAGGGCGTGTGTGGGGGGTGGTCTTTTCTCAGTCTATCTTGGCTCCTTCTACTTTTCCTTCCACTATGTAGCATCCCAGTCCGCTTCCAGAAGCACCTCCAAGGGCGAGATTTTTAAACTTTAATGATTCGGAGGAGGGGGAAGGAGGAGCTGGTTCTTATTTCAGTTTTAAGACATCTGTCACCGAGGGGGTTGGAAGGATCAATGTTAACTGGGGAAGATTCTATAAGGCACTTGAACTATGGCTGAAGCACGTAAATTGAGACTAATAACAGCAGTAATCTAAACGATGATTTAATGGCAGATTAAAACGGTATAACGCAGTGTGCATTGACCTCCAAAAATTCCGTCGGTTTCCTAATGGAAAAATGATAAAGGCCAAAATACTCAGTGTAATTCAAAAATCCACAGTCCTCAATTCAGAACTATAAATCAGATACGGACGGCTACTATTAATAAGCTGTCCTGGGAGGAAGACGTCATAAAACTCGAATTCCGTGCCGCTAGTCTCATTATCTTCAAAGAGACGGGGGTTGGCCGAAATTATCATCCGTAACGATAATAATAACAACTTTGCATCACGCGGTCGTGTTCTCCGAAGAGCTCCAACCATTTTACACCCGCCGCCGAGACCTCCCTGTGTCTGTGAAGTCGGGAGAAGGCACGGCGAGTCACCGAACGCTAACTGACCCCGGGACATCCGGGAGTTTATTTTTGGATGAAATTCCCAGGGGTGATTCTCCTTTCACCGACGAGGAGAAGGTCTGTTACTCAGAGCGCGGCTCAGGAGAGGCTGATCCGGGGCAAGACCTTACGGGGCTCCTGTTGCGGGGGGATGGCGAGGGACTCCGGTCCTATTCTACGTTCCTGGAGACAGGAAGGAGGAGGGATGGGGAAGAGACTAACCACTGCCAGTGACCGGTGAGGGTGCCACTCTTCCCCTCCCACTAATCAATCAACGGTATTTACTGAGCGCTTACCGTGTGCACGGCAAGTACCGAGTGCCTGGGAAAGTAGACTGCAAGAGAGTTGGCCGCGAGGAGCATCTGAAGGAGGAACTTAGAGTCTACAGGATTCATTCCTTATAACAGTGATATAAGGGTGGCATCTGTTAGGCGCTCACTATGTGCCGAGCACTGTTCTGAGCGCTGGCGGGGGCGGAAGGGGGGCAATCGGGTTGTCCCACGTGGGGCTCCTAGCCGTAATCCCCACTTTCCAGATGGGATAACTGAGGCACGGAGAAGCTAAGTAATGATAATAACGATGGCATTTGTTAAGCGCTTACTACGTGCAAAGCACTGTTCTAAGCGCTGGGGAGGATACGAGGTGATCAGGTTGTCCCACGGGGGGCTCACAGTCTTCGTCCCCATTTGACAGATGGGGTGACTGAGGCGCAGAGAAGTGAAGTGACTTGCCCCAAGTCACACAGCCGACAAGTGCGACTTGTCCCCCTCCCATCCTCTAACTGTTGGGGTTCCTCAAGGGTCAGTTCTGGGCCCTCTTCTGCTCTCCATCTACACTCACTCCCTCGGTGAACTCATTCGCCCCCACGGCTTCGACTATCATCCCTATGCAGATGACGCACAGATCTACATCTCCGCCCCCGTCCTCTCCCCCTCCCTTCAGGCTCCCATCTCCTCCCGCCTCCGGGACGTCTCTACCTGGATGTCCTCCCGCCAGCTAAAACTCAACATGGCCAAGACTGAGCTCCTTATCTTCCCTCCCCAGCCCTGTCCTCTTCCTGACTTCCCTGTCACCGTGGACGGGGCGACCATCCTTCCCGTCTCTCAAGCCCGCAACCTTCGACTTTGACTCGGTTCTCTCGTTCACCCCACACATCCGATCCGTCACCCCCGCCGGGGTCACCTTTATAATATCGCCAAGACCCGCCCTTTCCTCTCCACCCAGACGGCTATCTTACTGCTACAGGCTCCCGTAATATCCCGGCTGGATTATCGCGTCAGCCTTCTCTCCGATCTCCCTTCCTCCCGTCTCTCCCCGCTCCAGTCTGTTCTCCATCCCGCTGCCCGGCTCATCTTCCCGCAGAAACGCTCTGGGCACGTCACTCCCCTTCTTGAAAACCTCCAGTGGTTGCCTATCGACCTCCGCACGAAACAAAAACTTCTCACTCTGGACTTCGAGGCTCTCCGTCCCCTTGCCCCCTCCTACCTCTCCTCCCTTCTCTCTTTCTACCGCCCACCCCGTAGGCTCCGCTCCTCCGCCGCCCACCTCCTCGCCGTCCCCCGTTCTCGCCTATCCCGCCGTCGACCCCTGGACCACGTTCTCCCCGTCCTGGAATGCCCTCCCTCCTCACCTCCACCAAAGTTTCTCTTCCCCTCTTCAAAACCCTACTGAGAGCTCACCTCCTCCAAGAGGCCTTCCCAGACTGAGCTTCCCTTTTCCCTCTGCTCCCTCTGCCCCCCCCCCCACCTCCCCTCAGCTAAGCCCCCTTTTCCCCCGCCTTTTCCCTCCGCTCCTCCCCCTCTCCCTTTCCCTCCCCTCAGCACCGTGCTCGTCCGCTCATTTGTATATATTTTTATTACCCTATTTATTCTGTTAATGAGATGTCCATCCCCTTGATTCTATTTACTGCTATTGTTTCTGTCCGTCCGTCTCCCCCGATTAGACCGTGAGCCCGTCAATGGGCAGGGACTGTCTCTATCTGTTGCCCAATTGTCCATTCCAAGCGCTTAGTAGCGCTCTGCGCATAGTAAGCCCTCAATAGATACTACTGAATGAATGAATGACCTCAAATCTACCCCGGCGCTTAGAACAGCGGTTGGCACATAGTAAGCGCTTAACAAATACCAACATTCTTATTATTATATAAATATTCACACTTGCTTTCTCTCTCTCCTTTAAAGCCTCCTCTTGGTCTGCTCAGAAGAATTAATTCCGAGTCTCGTACCACGAGTCAATTTAAGAGGATTTTACCACTCGAAGGCCACAACATCCGATGAACTAAAGAAGAGAGTCTCCCCGCTAAAGGTCAGGACCCCAAATTCTGATCCCGGCTCCGCTCCGCCTCGGGACACAAAGGCCAGCGTTCAGTTGCCCCGGCGCTTTGGGTCTCCCAACTTTAAAGAAAATGGAACAGTCCCACCGATTCCAACTCCACTGCTTTACAACCAAAGGCGATAGAGATAACGAAGTCTTCTACACGTGCTGGTGCCATTTAAATATTTAATACGAAAAGATATGACCGTCGAAGTCCCGTCCTTCCCTAAGTCCTGCCGCTCGGAAGCTTTCGGTAGCTGACCGCCACCGAATGCCATTTCCTCCTTGGCTTGTACTGCTGTCGGGGTGATGAAACAATATCCAATAATAGCAACCGAGACCAAAGGCTACGATCCCTCTTTGGTCTCTCAGGCGAGGTGCTCGTAATAGGTATTTTTGGGAAACCGCACTAATGAAGGCGGCTACCAGGGGATCCTTGAACGGTGACTAATTTCTGCAAATTGACTCTCTCACCGGAGCGAAAGGCCAAACACGGAAAATGCCGCGTTGTACGGGCGGCTAGCTTAACCGCCAGTGAGAAAATCAGTAATCTGCCCCTTGTCTTCGAATGTTACCCGGCCAGACTCTCTTCCTAAGCAAAATGGCCCCAGTGGAAAGGATACGGGCCCGGGAGCCAAGGGATCCGGGTTCTAACCCCAGTTCCGCCACTTGCCTGCTGTGTGACCCCGGGCAAGTCACTTGACTTCTCTGTGCCTCAGTTTCCTCATCTGTAAAATGGGGATTCACCTATTCATCCTCCCCCTTAGACCGTGAGCCCCAAGAAAGACAGGGATCGTTCGATCTGACCCCATCCGTCCCCGTGCTTAGAACAGAGTAAGTGCTTAACGAATTCCCCAATAATCCCAGTTATTAATTACTAAGAATGTCTGGCCGGATTAACCTGTAACATTTCCTGGGTCGTGGGTTCGAATCCCGGCTCTGCCACTTGTCAGCTCTGTGACTGTGGGCAAGTCACAACTTTTCTGTGCCTCAGTTACCTCATCTGTAAAACGGGGATTAAAACTGTGAGCCTCATGTGGGACAACCTGATGACCCTGTATCTCCCAGCGCTTAGAACAGTGCTCTGCACACAGTAAGCGCTTAACAAATACCAACATTATTATTTCCCGCTGCTGCCTCTGAGAAACAACTGACTTCGTTTGGAAATTGTGTGGGAAGTGGGGAAGGGAAACCTCGGCTTCCTGGGCTAATAATAATGACGACGGCATCTGTTAAGCGCTTACTATGTGCCAAGCACTGTTCTAAGCGCTGGGGTATTTGGGTTCTTTCAAACCCAAGCACCAAAGGCCTGAATGAGAAAGAGCCTGAACACCTTTTACTCAAAATACGGATTTTTCCCTCTCAGTTTTCCGTTTTGGATTGTTCATCTCTATCTTAAATTTAAACAAATGATGTCGGGGGGCTTAATTACTTTCTAATGGCAATAATATTTGCATTCAAATTAGTTTTTAGTCGTCCCATCATGAGTGTGCGCTGAAGTTATTGTGTCATTATAATCTCATGTTATAATGGTTTCATAACTCTAGTCTCCGTGGAGCGGAATTAGTCGTTTCCTTCGGTAATGGCGTATCACTGTAATATCATAATCAAATAAGCACGGTGCCCACATGCTTCCAGTGTAATCATTTTCACGCGGTAAGAACATTTTAACGGTATTAACGCGGATCCTCTGGAGAAATCGTCGTACCGGGGCCGAGTTGCCGTGTAAGACTAAGGGCATTAGACTTAACGCCGTCCCAAGCGGAGACGTGTGAAGTTACGTTCCGCGCCTAGTCTGTAAACCGCACATCCGTACGTGCCCTGTACCTCTCAAAAAGTCGGCACGTTTCCCGAGAGGGACTGCCAGGCCACTTTTAATTAAGGATATGTCTTCCGGTAGGACATACAGTTGCATACGATAAAGGCAAAACTTCAGGACATGAGGCATATTAATAGGTAAATATTCTTTTTTTATTAGTTGCAGGTAAATAGTAACTAAAGCGTCTCCCTGCATAGAAAACGATTCCTAGAAAGAAAATGGAACATATGGGGGTTTTTTTTCAAGTGGGAGCTCGGATCTTTTTTTTACAATTTTGTTTTTTTTGGAAGGGTTTAGAGAATGGTTTCAGGTAACACGTAACGTTAGGGAGAAGAGTAGTTTCCCGTACGTCTCCCCAGTCGAATGGAAGGTCCTTGTGGGCGGGAAGTTCATTCGATCCTATTTAGGGAGCGCTCACTGTGTGCAGAGCACTGTACTAGAGAAGCAGCGTGGCTCAGTGGAAAGAGCCAGGGCTTGGGAGTCAGAGGTCACGGGTTCGAATCCCGGCCCTGCCGATCGTCAGCTGTGGGACTGTGAGCCAGTCACTTCACTTCTTCCGGGCCTCAGTTACCTCATCTGCAAAAATGGGGATTAAAAAATGTGAGCCCCACGGGGGCCAATCTGATTATCCCATATCCGCCCCCGCGCTTAGAACAGTGCTCTGCACACAGTAAGCGCTTAACAAATATCAACATTATTATAAGGGACCTCGAAGCCGATGCCTGGGTGTGCCTCTGGAGCCCGCGGAAAACACTTGAACTTGACGAGAAAGAAAAGCCAGACTCAGGAAGGGTTTTGCCAATATAGAGTCAGCCTTTCAAACCCTATTTTGGGCCCAGCGTAGCAAGTCATCCAAATCCTAATCAAAATAATTAAAAAAATGCTGTTTGCCCAGTGTTTATTATAGACTCTGGACAATCAGATAATTACCATATTTATTTGCATAATTGCCTTCATCACATAATTTCCCCTCCTCCCACCACCGTTTGAAGCGGAAATGAAACATCGGCTTTTCCAGAGCGGTAGAGGCGCGCCCCGGGGTAGGATGAGAAGGGTCAGAAAAAAGTATACCTCCTCTCGGCGGGGAGTTTCGTCGCTGAAACGCGGACGTGTCCAACCCGACTAGCTTCTGTCTACCCCAGGACTTTGAGGCACGGCGCCGGGAACACAGTAAGTGCTTAACAAATACCGTTTAAAAAGAATAAAAATCACGGGATTGTCAGCAATCGCCGGGGAGCAGGGTCGGGGGGACCCGGCCGGCCCCTCTTGGGAATCCCGCCACGGAGAACTGGTACCGTGTTGAACGATTTAGATCGGAGATCTGTGTTTCCAGACCGGAACGTAGGTCAGTCGATCCCTCGATCGACGGCACTGTGTGCAGAGAACGGTACCGAGCACCTGGGAGAGCACGATACGCCGCAATCGGAAGGCGTGTTCTCTGCCCGTCGTCGTCGTCGTCGGTGGTATTTACCGGGCACGTGCTCAGAGCACCGCATTAAGCACTTAATCAAGTAGAAGAGAGAGTTGGAGACGACGTCCTCTCCCACAAGGATCTTACAGTCTAGAGGGGGAGACGGACGTCGAAATTAATTACAGACAATAATAATGATGTTGGTATTTGTTAAGCGCTCACTATGTGCCGAGCACTGTTCTAAGCGCTGGGGTAGACACAGGGGAATCACAATGTCCCACGTGGGGCTCACAGTCTTCATCCCCATTTTACAGATGAGGTAACTGAGGAACCTCAGGGCTGTGGGACCGAGACGGGGTGACTAAAGGGCTCAAATCTAAGTGCACAGGTGCCGCAGAAGGGAGAGGGAGTAGGTGAAATGAGGGGCTTAGTTCGGGGAAAGCCTCTTGGAGGCGCGGTGATCTTAATAACGGCTTAAAGGTGGGAAGAGCGATCACCTGTCACATACGACGGGGCAGGGGGTTTCGGGGCAGGGGCAGGCCGTGGCCAAGGGGATGGCGGTAAGGCAGATTAGCAGCGTGGCTCAGTGGAAAGAGCCCGGGCTTGGGAGTCGGAGGTCCTATTTATTTTGTTAATGAATTGTACATCGCCTCGATTCTATTTAGTTGCCATCGGCTTTTACGAGATGTTCTTCCCCTCGACTCTATTTATCGCCATTGTTCTCGTCCGTCCGTCTCCCCCGATTAGACCGTGAGCCCGTCAAACGGCAGGGACTGTCTCTTATCTGTTGCCGACTTGTTCGTCCCAAGCGCTTAGTACAGTGCTCTGCACATAGTAAGCGCTCAATAAATACTATTGAATGAATGAATGAATGAAAGGTCATGGGTTCAAATCCCGACCCCGCCACGTGTCAGAGGTGTGACTGCGGGCAAGTCACTTAACTTCTCTGCGTTTCAGTTCCCTCGTCTGTAAAACGGGGATTAAGGCTGTGAGCCCCACGTGGGACAACCTGATGACCCCGCATCTCCCCCAGCGCTTAGAACGGTGCTCTGCACATAGTAAGCGCTTAACAAATACCAACATTATTATTATGAGAAGCAGCTTGGCTCAGTGGAAAGAGCCCGGGCTTGGGAGTCAGAGGTCATGGGTTCTAATCCCGGCTCCCCCTCTTGTCAGCTGTGTGACTGTGGGCGAGTCACTTCACTTCTCTGGGCCTCAGTTCCCTCATCTGTAAAATGAGGACGAAGACTGTGAGCCTCACGTGGGACAACCTCATTCCCCAGTATCTACCCCGGCGCTTAGAACAGTGCTCTGCACGTAGTAAGCCCTTAACAAATACCCCCCGATTAGACCGTAAGTCCGTCATAGGGCAGGGACTGTCTCTATCTGTTACCAATTCGTTCATTCCAAGCGCTTAGTACAGTGCTCTGCACGCAGTAAGCGCTCAATAACCTCTATTGAACGAATGAGCCGGAGGTACAGCGAGCAGTCCATACTTCACTCGGCTGCCCGGATCATTTGGCTACAAAACCCTTCAGTCCGTGTTTCGCCTCTCCTCGCTAACTTCCCGTAGCCGCCCCTCCGCCACTACGTTAAAAACAGATTCCTTACCGTTGGCTTTAAAGCGCTCCATCGCCTTGCTCCTCTAATGATGCCAACCTACTCACTGTACCCCCATCGTGCCTATCCCCGTCCCTCCGGTCTGCAACGCCCTCCCTCTTTACATCCGACTATCACTCTCCCCCCCTTCAAAACCTTACCGAAGGCAACAGGCCTTCCCTGACCAAGCCCACGTTTCCGCTTCTCCCCCTCCCTTTCACATCGCTTGGATCCGCATCCTTCGTTCACCCCTCCCTCAGCCCCACGGCCTTTCTGTACGTACCTGTAATTTATTTATTTTAGTGTCTGACTCCCCTTCTGGACTGGAAGCTCACTGAGGGCAGGGAACGTGGCTTTCAACTCTGTTATCTCAGTCGAGTGTCACAGAAACGCAGAAACCGCTCGACAATTCCGACCGACCGAGGGAAGATAGTTGGGATTCGGAGACTGAACTGGGGCCGGTGACTCGAGAAAACTGGTGCCGGGGGGGGGGGGGGGGTGTCCTGAGGTCACAGGTCTCTGTGGGGGAACAGGACGGATCGTTCCTGGAGCCCATCGGTTGAAGATTAACTTTTGGTTTGCCATCTTATATTCTGGAAATTCACTGGGGACTTGGAGGGAGGGAAAGCTTATGTCCTCACTAGCGCGGGGAGCCGAACAACTGCAGTCTCCAAGAACCCAAATGTAAGAAAACGGTAAGTTTTTCCAGCTAAATATGAAGTTATTTTTTTAAAAAAAAATCAGAATCAATGCACAGCCTCTAGTAATAGCACAGTTATAATTTAGCTGCACTAAATTTATGACACAAAACCATAAGGTTTCACACTTCTTTAATATGTACGATCGCAAAGCATGTTAAAAAGGAGGATTGTCATTTAAAACTAATGATGGAAAATTAATGCACTGTAATGTGCAAATGAAAGGCAACTATTTAAACCCCAAATTGTACACAATACTCAGCTACTTTAAAAGGAAAGCCCAAGGAATACCGAAGAGGTTCACGAAAGGATACATCTCTGCGTGTGTCGCATATGCGGCACATAAAAATCCAGTCTGATCCTCACCAAGAGCCGTCAAAAAGGAAGATAAACCCCACTGCCTTTACGTAACGAGAGCCGGGACAGCCTCAAGAACTGGAGATGGTGCGCAGACTAGATTTCGGGGGGAAAAGGAACCGACCGGTTGGGACGACGGCAACTGGACAAATTAAGAGAGCCCCTAGATGGGTGAGAATTTGACAAAATCCTTAACGGGAACCTTTTCAACCCGCAACTCTGGGTTCGCTATTTGATACGGCTCCGCGAGTGGTAATTGGTTGAACTGAAAAGACAAACTAGAAAGGAGGCATTTGGGTTAAAAAAAAAAAAAGAGAGAGAGAGCCGCCGGGACTTCTTAGCAACTCGTCACCCCTCCGCTGCGACAATACCTGCCACAAGCTCAAAGAGACATTTCCAGTGTTGGGAATTTTCATCAATAAAATTTACCGGAGGCCTGGAGGTATGTATTTGGATAAGTACTATTAGAAAAAAGCGATTCCCTACCCTTAAGGAGCTGGCAATCAGGGGAGAGGGACACTAATTAAAGAGAGAAGGAACCAGTAGAGAATTAAGATATGTAAGTGCATTGGAGAGGAGGGCAAAGATAGGATATGGTGATTCCCAGCGCTTAGAACAGCGCTTGACACATAGTAAGGGCTTTACAAATATCACTATTATTATCATTATTATTATTATTCTCCTTTCCTATCTGAACCACTGGGCTGCCAAGAATAAGGCTAGAGGTGCTGAAGTTGCGGGGAGGAGGAGGAGACGTAAGAAAACGCGACCCGCCATCTCTCTGCATCCTGCAACGGTTGTCTGTTGTGGCTCTTCTAGGGGGCTGGACCCCAAAAAGCAGGAGATGAAAAGGGACCTTAAAAAATGTAACTCAAGAGCGAGGAGCCTCGTTGTTAACAGAGATCTCTCTCGAGAGAGAGAGAGATCAGACAAGGTTGAGTTTTTGGAGGGGATACGTGCGACTGAAGCTGCAGTTATTTGCCTGGAGATCAGAGACCATCTCTTTTTCTTGGGTCGAGAGCCTCCATACGGGACAGGGACCGTGTCGGCTAGTGATTAACTTATCTTCTCTTCCCAAGGGTATTTAAGTGCTCAGAGCAGTCCTTGGAGCTGTTAAATTAACTTATTTTTTCTTCCCAAGGGTATTTAAGTGCTCACTACGTGCCCAAGGACTGTTCTGAGCACTGGGATAGATAAAAAATTAGAGGGGCGACACAGTCCCTGTCCCACGTGGGGCTCGCAGTCAAGCCGGAGGGGCTTCAGGTATTGCTTCCCCATTTGACAGCTGAGGAAACTGAGGCACTGAGGCAGAGAAGCAGCGTGGCTCAGTGGAAAGAGCCCGGGCTGGGGAGTCGGAGGTCATGGGTTCGACTCCCGGCTCTGCCACTCGTCAGCTGTGTGACTGTGGGCGAGTCACTTCACTTCCCTGGGCCTCAGTTACCTCATCTGTAAAATGGGGATTTTATCTGTGAGCCTCACGTGGGACCACCTGATGACCCTGTATCTACTCCATCGCTTAGAACAGTGCTCTGCGCATAGTAAGCGCTTAACAGAGACCAACATTATTAATCCCTGTCCCGCCACCCATCAGCCGTGTGACTCTGGGCAAGTCCCGTGACTTCTCTGGGCCTCAGCGACCTCATCTGTAAAATGGGGATGAAGACGTGGGACAACCCGATGAGCCTGTATCTACCCCAGCGCTTAGAACAGCGCTCTGCCCAGAGTAAGCGCTTAACAAATAGCAACGACATAAAGTGACTTGTCCAAGGTCACCCAGCAGACATGTGGCAGAGTTGGGATTAGAATCCAGGCCCTCTGGCTCCTAGGCCTGCGCTTGATCCAGTATGCTGCCTTCCAGGCCGCTTTTAGCTTTTAGCACAGAGTAAGCGCTTAAGTGCCCTCTCGGGGTCGCACCCGGAGAGTTTCCGGTCCGAGCTCGGGCAGTGGCTAGCGCGCGGCGGGCAACCTGCTACAGGTCAAAACTCGCCCGTGCCGGGCAGCGGCTCGAGGGCGGAGGCTCGAGTCTACGGAAGGAGGCGACGGTAGACCACTTGCGGATCTTTCCCAAGAAGACGCTACGGATCCGCTGCCGGAACCATCGCAGATGGCGAGCGGGGCGTTCCGCGAGAGACGCGACCGTGGGGCCGCTGTGGGTCGGAAACGACTCGACGGCGTAAGACGAGACAAAGCGCTTGAGTGGAAGACTTACTATTTTCCTCCCCTTCCTCTGAGAGCCTAACAGCGTGCTCCGCGCACGGCAGGGGCTCAATGAATGCGGCCGATGTTAATTCCGGTTGGGGTCGGGGAGGGACAAGATTGCAGACGGAGCCACGTTAAATTCCCGTGCACCGATTTCCCCACTCCGACACCCTACTTTTAGTGTTCTTCCAGGATTTGATATGAGCGTTTATAATATTCTGGCACTCTGTGAGAGCGCTCCGGTTTGGCTCGTCGTCCACACTGAGCGTATTCGCATTCTCGTATTAGCACGGGCCCCCCGTGCGGCTGCTGGGCCATCGACCGATCAATAGCATTTACTGAGCGTTTACTCTCGGTTCCGAGCCCCGTACGCGTGTTTGGGAGATCCGAGCGCAGGAGAGCTAACGGATACACGCCCTGCCCGCAGGGAGCTCCCGGTCTAGATACACAAATTACCGATGGGGAAACGGAAGAATACAGACATACGTACGTAAGTGCTGGGGCCGGGAGTGGGATGAGTATCAAGCCTTTAAGATCCCAGTGCAGCAGCGATGCAGAAGGGAGGGCTACTGGGAAAAACGCGGAAATCACTCTCGGAGGAGTGATTTCGGTCGGAGGAGTGATTTCGGTAGGGCTGTGAACGAGGGAAAAGTGGTTCTTTGGCTACGTCGGGGAGTGGGTAGGTGGCCATTAGAGGAGTTTAGTTTGCGGGATGGACCGTAGCAAGAGAGCAACAAAGATTGGCCGGGGACAGTGGGTCGACCGCCTCAGAGCCGACGCGGAGATGGATCGGAGATTTCTGAGGAATGGGGGGAGAGCGGCATTTTAGAAAACCATCGGACGTACGGTGACCTATGGGTCAGAGCGGGGAGAGACGGGAGGCTGGGAGGTCAGCGAGACGGCCGACGCGGAAGTCAAGGTGAGACGTAAGAGGCTGAATCAAGCCATCTGGAGGGAGAGGAATCTGTCAGAGATTCCGCCAAGGTAGAACCGACAGGATTTGGTGACGGCCCGAAGAGGTGGGTGGGATGAGAGGGACGAGTTGAGGATAATGCCAGGAGCGCGGGCGCGTGAGACGGGAGGCTGGTGGTGTGGTCTACAGTGAGGGGCGAGTCAGAGGGAGGGGAGCCGTTTGGGTGGGAAGATGAGGCGTTCTGCTTCACACTATAGTTCTGCATTGAAGTTTCCCCTCAGATAGCAGGGTTCCAAGAATCCCATGCTGATGGCGAGACTGCATATCTGGACGCATCCCTTGCACACGCTGTGAGGGAAAATACAGTCGTAAACCTGGTCCAGTCACTCACCGCTTGGGTGAGCACTGCCCCGCCAACCCCCGGTAAAAGCCGAGCGGCGTTTCCTACCACCAACACGCGATTTAGTTGCTTTTGCAGCCGAAGCGACGCTGTGTGCCGACCCATTCCCGGCCCCTCACCCGGTCCCCCCGTGCGCAAGGGCGCACGCCCCGAGGCACGGGTAATGGTGCGGCCCGTGGTCACGGAGCAGAATATCTCTGCGCTCCCGATGCCGCTTGCTGAACCGCCGTGGACCACGGGACTGTCCTGGGGAGGGTTGGAGAGGCCAGGGGTCGTTACCCGATTCCCTCCGCCAACCACGGTAAAAGCGAAAACCAGACGCAAACTCCCCCGATCCCACCAAATTCTCCGGTCGTAACACATGAAGTTCAGCACAGTTATAACCTCAAAGCAAATCTCAGCTAACGCCTCGCGATCACGCTCTGCCAGGGGGCAACGGGCACGCGGCGTTCGGGCGGCTCTTTGAGCAGCGGCTTTGGGAAATAATAGCGGTGGCATCTGTCAAGCGCTTACTATGTGCAAAGCACTGTTCTAAGCGCTGGGGGGGATACGAGGTGATCGGGTTGTCCCGCGTGGGGCTCGCAGTTTTAATCCCCATTTTCCAGATGAGGTAACCGAGGCACAGAGAAGTTAAGTGACTTGCCCACGGTCACACAGCCGACAAGCGGCGGAGCCGGGATCTGGACCCATGACCCCGGGAAAGGACCGACTCTAACCCGGTACCAGGTGCGCGGGAGAGTACAGCGGGGCGGATAGATGATAATGTCGGTATTTGTTAAGCGCTTACTTCGTGCGGGGCACTGTTCTAAGCGCTGGGGTAGATACAGGGTAACCAGGTTGTCCCACGTGAGGCTCACAGTCTCCCTGCCCAGGAGGAGCTCACGGTCTAGCGGGAGAGGCGGATATTAAATTACCGAAGGGGAAATGGAAGAGGACAGGGATATGTACGTACGCGCAGTGGGGTTGGGAGGAGGGTGACCATTTCCCTCCTCACGTCGGAGAGACAATTACGCTCCCCGGCTTAAAAGTCTTACTGAAGGCCCATCTCCTCCAGGAGGCCTTCCCTGACTAAGCCCTCCTTTCCTCTTCTCCCGCTCCCCTCTGCGTCACCCCGATTTGCTCCCTTTATTTATTCCCCCCCCTCCCAGCCCCACGACACTTGCGTACGTAGCTGTAGTTTATTCAGTCGGATCGTCCGTCTCCCCCTCTAGACTGTAAGCTCGTTGTGGGCAGGGCGTGTGTCCATTTTCTGTTGCACTGTACTCTCCCGAATGCTCAGTAGAGTGCTTTGTACACCGAAAGCGCTTAATAAATACGACGGATTGTTGCCGCTGATTAAGTGGAATATCCTGAAGTGTCTGGACTCAGACGAGCTCCCAGTTGACAAACGCAAAGCTTTTGGTGAGAGCACTTATTTTAATATTTAATTGTCTACGTGGATAATCTTATTATTGGCACAAATTTATATTGCTATCCGACCACGTAGGTTAACCGGGCTAACGTTCCCTCGCTCGGAAGATTCGCCTACGTCGTTCTGGTTACTCTTCTGGTTGCGGGAAAGGCATTAATGTGCTTTAGATGGTTAGCTAAGGGAAACCATATTCCTCTGAGCGCTCTTTCACATTATTATGGAAGCAATTAAGTGCACTAACCAGGTTGTGTAGTTCTTTACCCTGAGGGGAATCTGAGGCGAACCCATTCTACGCGGATAAGACACCTCCTTGCAGGGAGGGCCTGTTGGAATTTACGGCACAGCCCGTCTTCGCTAACTTGACAAGGATGAATGCGAAACCGGGGACTGCAGACTCCAAGGAAGGTATTTCTCCTCCCACAGTATGAAAACCATTTTATTTTGGAGTCTGATGACACGGGGGGGCTTCGGGGGCTGCTGAAGTCCCCAGATCCTCCAAATTCATTCATTCAGTCGTATCCCTTGAGCGCTTACTATGTGCAGGGCACCGTACTAAGCGCTTGGACTGTACGATTCGGCAACAGACAGAGACGGTCCCCGCCCAACAACGGGCTCGCAGTCTAAACGAATCTTCAGAGGAGTCAAGATTGAAGACTGGAATCATTTGCAACTGAAAGAAGACACTGTGGATCCGAGACAAGCACGGGAGGCAAAAAACAACGATAAAGCAAGTTTTCCAAAAAATAAAATCACTGAAAAAAATCAAGGTAGAAATCAAGGTAGAAATAGACCACTTCAGGAATGCATCACCTAAAATGCAAGTCACCTCACTTCTCTGTGCCTCAGTTACCTCATCTGTAAAATGGGGGTTAAGCCTGAGAGCCCCATGTGGGACAGGGACCTGATAAGCTTGTATCTACCCCAGCGCTTAGAACAGTGCTTGGCACACAGTAATCACTTAACAAGTACCATCATTATTATGCTATGATTCATGGTTCATGGTATTAATAAAATCTTTTCCTCGATATTCCTTTAAAAACACTAAATTGTTACCCAGTTATTCTCTTAGAGAATAAATGAATCCTGTTTTACTGGAAAAGTCATTCATTCATTCAATCATATTTATTGAGCGCTTACTGTGTGCAGAGCACCGTACTAAGCGCTTGGAACATACGATTCGGCATCAGAGACAATCCCTGCCCAACGACGGGCTCACAGTCTGAAAGGGGGAGACGGACAGCAAAACAAGTAGTCAGGCATCAATCCCATCAAAACAGAGAAAGAACCGTAGATATAAGCACATCGTTAATAAAGTCGAGTAAAAAGGAATTATACAAATATACACAAGCGCTGTGGGGAGGGGAAGGGGGTAGAGCGGAGGGAGGGAGTAGGGACGATGGGGAGGGGAGGATGGAAAGGGACTTTCCTGGCTCAGTGGAAAGAGCCCGGGCTTCGGAGTCACGGGTCATGGGTTCGACTCCCGGCTCTGCCCCCCTGTCCGCTGTGTGACTGCGGGCGAGTCACTTCACTTCTCTGGGCCTCGGTGACCTCATCTGGAAAATGGGGATCAACCGCGAGCCTCACGTGGGACGACCCGATGACCCCGTATCTACCCCAGCGCTTAGAACGGTGCTCTGCACCTAGTGAGCGCTTAACAAATACCAACGTTATTTTAACAGCCTGAGTGGCCTTCCATTTAGCGTGACCACTGAAGAGACAGAAAGCTGATGAGAATCTTACGGAAGCCAAAACGATAAGGAACTAAACGTAAGCCCACGGAGAGCTCATATGAGAATTTAAGGTGCAAAAGCCACTGTTTCTACGAGACGTTCTCTCCCTTGACTCTATTTATTGCCATCGTTCTCGTCCGCCCGTCTCCCCCGATTAGACCGTGAGCCCGTCAGAGGGCAGGGACCGTCTCTATCTGTTGCCGACTTGTACATTCCAAGCGTTTAGTACAGTGCTCTGCACATAGTAAGCGCTCGATACATACTATTGAATGAATGAAGAAGAACCGGCAGACGAAGACTGCGAGCACCTTTTGACGGTAGCCTACTCGCTCTTTGATACCCCTGATGAACCCAACGACTTCAAATCACCTCAAGCGGAAGTGATACAGCGGGGAATTCTCTGTTCATCGTGGAACAGATTCTTCCCCGGACCAAGAGATTTCGCATCAGCCCGTTACCGATCCAACACGAAGGGGAGAGCTGCCCCGCTCCCAGTTTCCCTAGAATTCGACACGTCTTTGGCCCCCAAAAGGAGCTAGCTCTCCAAGTGGCATCTGAAGTCACGCAAGACAAGAAAAAACTCCTCAGAGAGGGGGGAATCTCAATCCTGACTACCAGAGAGGCCGATTCAAAAACCCGAATTCTGGGCAAATCCGTGCCCCGTGGAGGCTGAAGGGGAGACGCCCTTTGCGGGGAGAAACTTTAAATTCAGCATGGGAGGTACAATGTCCTCTCCGTAACTCATCTGTCAGCTGCATATTCTGAAGCAGCGGCAGGGCTCAGTGGCAAGAGCCTGGGTTTGGGAGTCAGAGGTCACGGGTTCGATTCCCAGCTCTGCCGCCCGTCAGCCGTGTGACTTTGGGCAAGACACTTCTTTGTGCCTCAGTTCCCTCATCTGTAAAATGGGGATGAAGACCGTGAGCCCTACGTGGGACAACCTGATTATCTCGTATCTCCCCCAGCGCTTGGAACAGTGCTCGGCACAGAGTAAGCGCTTAACAGATACCGACATTATTATCATTATAACTCGGCGAGCTCTGCCGATCGGTCTCAAAGTACAAGCGAGAAGGTTAATTCTGGCGGCGCCAACTCCTTTCGGGGCCCAGGGTCCGTGCTGATCTTCTGCTCTACCATTACCTTCCCTCGCGAAAGGCATCGGAGCGCCGTCTTTGACCGAAAAGCAATAGAACGTGAGCGCGGACCACGGCGGCGGATTGGAGAACGCTGTGCCCGTTCCACGGTCGGACCGCGCGGCATACGAGAAAGCCCCGAAGAGCCAACGGTCCCCAGGGCTCGACAAGCTGAAGGATTCGAGCCCCGAACCTGGGATCCTTTCGCCCGCGCTCCCGCGAAGCAGCTCCCGCGCCCCCGCCCCCCCCGCCCCCGAAACGAGCCCCGGCGAAGAAGGAAGAGGAGCAGCGTGCCTCACCCAACCGATCGGGCAGGACGCCGTCCTCGGGAACGGATCCTCCTCGGGATCCGACGGCTAAGCGGGGGAGCTCTCGGGGAGTCCGAAGGGTGGCCCCGTCTCGCAGGAGCGAGCGCTGCTCAAGCGGCGGGGCACGACGGGAGGCAACCGGGAACCGGGGAAGTTGTTCGGAGAAAGACGATACAAAGTCCGATCGAGGCAGGAGGAGATGGCCCCCACTTGGCCCGAGCTGGCCTCCTAACCGGCAAGCTCGCGGGGCAGCTTGCCAGGGCAATCGTAGTTTCGCACTACCCGGGGGGCCCATTGGATACATAAACTTCAACGCACCCTCGAGGGAGGGAAGAGAGATTCCTTGGGGTGAATTTTTTACTTGGAAACAAAACCGGACCGTTTTCCTCGGACCTTGACGGAGGTCAGCAGCTCCCGTAACACGGTGGAATCTTCCATCCGCTGGGGGCTGAGGTTTGACTGTAGCAGATCGGTATTCAGAAAGGACACTCACTCCGTCGGCCGGACAAAGAGGACTCCGGGTGGCCGCTGCTCGCCCAACTCGACGCCCTTTTCAACCGTTTCAACCCAACGCAGGAGGGAAATTAGAAAATTCTACCGCCGGGGCATCTTCCGGCGGCGATGAGGAGGACGGGGAGCTGTCGGCAGCACTCCTTTCTCCCGGAAACGCTCTCTAACCGTGATTTCGCCGTCACCGTCCCCTCCTGGTTTTCCTCCTATCTCTCGGGCCAATCCTTAATCTCTTCCGCCGGCTTTTCTGCCAACTCTCTTCCCGGAGGGTCTCTGGAGGCTCAGTTCCGGATCCCCTCCTAGTCTCCATCTAAACCTACTCCCTCTGGAAGCTCATCCTCTCTGGCTTCAAGTACCTTCTCTGGGCAGGCGACTCCCACCCAAATCATTCATTCGTTCATTCAACAGCATTTACCGAGCGCTTACTATGGGCAGGGCACCGTACTGAGCGCTTGGAATGGACAAATAGGTAACAGAGAGAGACGGTCCCTGCCCTCTGACGGGCTCACGGTCTCATCGGGGGAGACGGACAGATAAGAATAGCAATGATCTACCTCACTAGCTCTAACTGCACGCCTTCGCTGCAATCTCCTGCCTCCGGGACACCTCTTCACAGAAGTCCCACCAATACCTCGACCTCCACGCGTCAGAAATTCAGCGACCCGGCTTCCCTCCCAAACCCTCTCCTCCCCGTCCCATCATCCTCGGTTTCTCTCTCTGGGTCTCTCTCAAGTCCCCATCCCGTTGGTTCTTTTTGGACATCTCCAGAATCCACTCCTTCCTCTCCGATCCAAACCACCATCCCGCTGGCCCGACCGCTTTCCTTCAGTCGAATTTACTGAGCGCTCACTGGGCGCAGAGCGCTGTACTGAAGCGCTTGGAAAGAACAATCCGGCAACAGATAGAGACAATCCCTACCCAACGACGGGCTCACAGTCTAGGACGTCTCCTATCGGCATCCTCGGTGCTTCCAATCTCCCCCCTCCAGTCCGTAACTCGCTCCGCCGTCCACATCATTTTTCTAAAAATATCACGCCGCTCATAATTCGCAAAAGCCTTCGACGGATACCCACACCCGCTCCTCTCCGCACCGCGCAGCTCTTTCTCCTCCCTCCTTACCCTCGCTCCTCTCCCGCTACGATCCAGCACGGGGGCCTAGTGGAAAAGGCACAGAGCTGGGAGGCGGGGGACCTGGGTTCCAATCCCGGCTCCGCCAGCTGCCCGCCGCGTGGCGGGACCTGGGACAAGTCACCGAGCTCCTCCGGGCCTCAGTTTCCTCATCATCCGCGAAACGGGGATTCGACGGCTGTTGCCCCGTCTACTTGGACTGGGAGCCCCCCGTGGGACGGGGACCGCGTCCGACCCGTTTAGCCGACATCTCCCGCAGTGCTTAGAGGAGTGCTTCGACGCGCGGTGCGGGCGAAGCGAATGCGACCCTAGCGGTGACGGGAACACCCCCCCTCTGGCTTGATTCACCGGAAATCTGGCCCCGACGCAGGACTTCCTCGGCTCGCCTAGAGACGTCCGTCTCCCAATTCTTACCTGAAGCCTTCCCGACGTCTCCCCGGGAAGCAGCGGCGCTTCTTGGACCCAGTCCTTCCAACACAAAGGGGAGAGAGGGTAGGACTCATTATATCATCATATATATATATAATATATAGACTATATTCACCTCTGGACCATTTTTACCACCCCTCAACCGGGAACGCTCATTCTAACGATCGTAGTCCCCCTAATTACGGCATCTGCTAAGCGTTTACTCCTGTTACCCGGGGTACCCGACTCACACGACCCCGCAGGGACACTTGGAGGAGTCCCTGGACCGAGCGGCGTGGCTCGGCGGCGAGAGCGCGGGCTTGGGGGGGGGGGGGGGGGGGTCAGAGGTCACGGGTTCGAATCCCCACTCCACCGCTCATCAGCCGTGTGACTCTGGGCAAGGCACTTCGCACCTCTGGGCCTCAGTTCCCTCATCTGTAAAATGGGGATTAAGGCGGTGGGTCGACCTGATGGCTCTGTACCTACCCCCCAGCGCTTAGAACAGTGTTTGGCACACAGTAGGCGCTTAACAATTACCACCGCTATTATTATTATTCGGGCTGCTGACTGACCTCAGGCGCAATCTGGTTAGAATAATAACGTTGGCATTTGTTAAGCGCTTACTATGTGCAGAGCACTGTTCTAAGCGCCGGGGGAGCTTAGAACAGTTAATCCCCATTTTACAGATGAGGGAACTGAGGCACAGAGAAGTGAAGTGATTTACCCAGCGTTTAGCACAGGGCTGGAGGCACATAGGTGGTGATCAAAAAAATACCACCTCGGGCCCCGGGAGAAAGGACAGGGCGGGAGGTCGGGCAGCAGCATGGCGTAGGGGACAGAGCCCGGGCCTGGAAGCCGGAAGGTCGTGAGTTCTAATCCCGGCTCCGCCACGCGCCCGCGGCGTGACCTTGGCCGAGTCACTTCGCTGGGCCTCAGGTCCCTCATCTGCGAAATGGGGACGGAGACCCCACTGCGTCCAACCCCGCCGGCTTGTAGAAGAATAATCATCATAATGGCATTTGGTAAGCGCTTACTATGTGCAAAGCACTGCTCTAAGCGGCTCTGCCACTTCTCAGCTGGGTGACTGTGGGCAAGTCACTGCCCTGGGCCTCGGTGACCTCATCTGGAAAATGGGGATTGAGACCGTGAGCCTCCCGTGGGACCACCTGATGACCCTGGATCTCCCCCAGCGCTCGGCACAGTGCTCTGCACAGAGTAGGCGCTTAACCGAGACCAACATTATTATTCTCTGAGCCTCGGTGACCTCATCTGGAAAATGGGGATTAAAACCGGGAGCCTCACGTGGGACCACCTGATGACCCTGGATCTCCCCCAGCGCTCGGCACAGGGCTCTGCGCAGAGTAAGCGCTGAACGGATACCAACGTTATTATTATTACTACCAGGTGATCAGGTGGTCCCACGTGGGGCTCACCGGCTGCGTCCCCATTTGACAGAGGAGGGAACTGAGGCCCAGGGAAGTGACTTGCCCAGAGTCTCACAGCTGATAGGCGGCGGGGCGGGATTGGAACCCAGGACCTCGGATCCGCCGCAGCGCTCAGCACAGGTGCCCAGGGGAGGGGGCCCGGCTCACCCCGCTCCCTTCCGGAGCTCTCTCACGCATGCGCGCCCCGCCCCCCGGGCTGCAGCCCCGCCCCCTGCACGGATCGTCCAATCACGGCTCGCGCTCCCCCTTCGCGCCCCGCCCCCCGACTGTAGCCCCGCCCCCGGCAGAACTCTTCCAATCACGTCCCGCCCCCATCCAGGCCCCGCCCCCGGGCTGTAGCCCGGCTCCTTCCGGAGCTCGACCTCTCACGCATGCGCGACGCGCCCGGGCCCCGCCCCCCGGGCTGTAGCCCCTCCCCCGCCACAGCTCGTCCAATCGCGGCTCGCGCTCCCCATCCGGGCTCCGCCCCTCGGGCTTTAGCGTCGCCCCTTCCAGAGTTCGGCCAGTCACGCATGCGCGCCCCGCTCCCGGGATGCGGCCCCGCCCCCACCGCAGACCGCCCAATCACGGCCCGCTCCCCGCCCAGGACCCGCCCCCCGAGGCCGATCCTCAGCCCCCATTGGTCGCTGGGCTGAGAGTGACAGGCGGCCGGGAGCCCCGGCTCCTCCCCTCAGCCCCAGCCTCCAACCGCCCCCCTCCCACCGGAGGCCCAAGTCCCACGGGTTCGAATCCCGACCCCGCCACCCGTCAGCCGTGTGACTTTGGTCGAGTCACTTCCCCGTGCCTCAGTTACCTCATCTGTACAAAATGGGGGTTCATTCATTCACTCATTCACTCATTCATTCATTCAGCTAGTATCTATTGAGCGCTTACTAGGTGCAGAGCACTGTACTAAGCGCTTGCAACGGACAAATCGGTAACAGAGACAGTCCCTGCCCTTTGACGGGCTGACGGTCTAATCGGGGGAGACGGACAGACGAGAACACTGGCAATAAATAGAATCGAGGGGCTGGATGAACATCTCATTAAAACAATAGCCAATAAATAGAATCAAGGTGCTGTACAGCTCATGAACAAAATAAATAGTTCAGAGCGTGAGTCCAATGTGGACCTTGGTCGAGTCACTTCCCCGGGCCTCAGTTACCTCATCTGTACCAAAGGGGGGTTCAATGTGGGGCAGGGACCGTGACCGACCTGATTAACTCGTATGTCCCCCAGCTCTTGGGCCAGTGCTTGGCACATAGTGAGCGCTTAACGGGAACTGTTAGTATTCCCAGCTCCGTCACTGCCTTCACCGCTTCCTCGGACATTGGGCTCCACCGTGAGCCCATCAGAGGGCAGGGACGGTCTCTATCTGTCACCGATTTGTCCATTCCAAGCGCTTAGTACAGTGCTCTGCACCTGGTAAGCGCTCAATAAATACTGTTGAATGAATGAACCTCTGCCCCTGCCCCCTGTGGTGTTCGCGAAGAGGATCGATGCTTGGAAAGTCCAGTTTTAGAGGAAATGTAAGGTGAAAGAGCAAAAGACGGGAGGGCCAGAAGGAGTCCCGAATTCTGTTCCCTCCTCCACCACCTCCCTGTCGGGAGCACTCGACTTTTCAGGGCCTGTTTTTCAATCAAAATCTGCAAAATACGGTTAAAATGCCCATTTTCCTTTCCTACGGGCTCCATGTGTTGACCATCTGATCACCTTGTAGCTCGCATCTCTCCCAACACGGGAAGTAGTCGGGATATAATTCTCTCTTCATTTTTTTTTCTCTTTTTTTCTCCTTTTTTTCCTCCTCCTCCTCCCTCCCCTTTTCTTCTCCTCCTCTCTCTCCTTTCCTCCTCCTCCTCCTTGATTCCTCCTCCTTTTCTCCTCCTCCTCCTCCTCCCTCCCCTTTTATTCTCCTCCTCCCTCTCCTTTCCTCCTCCTCCTTGATTCCTCCTCCTTTTCTCCTCCTCCTTCCCCTTTTCTTCTCCTCCTCCCTCTTCTTTCCTCCTCCTCCTCTTCCTTGATTCTTTCTCCTTTTCTCCTCCTCCTCCTCCTCCTTCTTTCCTCCTCCTCCTCTTCCTTGATTCTTTCTCCTTTTCTCCTCCTCCTCCTCTTCCTTGATTCTTTCTCCTTTTCTCCTCCTCCTCCTCCTCCTTCTTTCCTCCTCCTCCTCTTCCTTGATTCTTTCTCCTTTTCTCCTCCTCCTCCTCCTCCTCCTTCCCCTTTTCTTCTCCTCCCCCCCCTCCTTGATTCCTCCTCCTCCTCCCTCTCCTTTTCTCCTCCTCCCCCTCCTTGATTCGATTAGACTGTAAGCCCGTCAAAGGGCAGGGAATGTCTCTATCCGTTACCGATTTGTACATTCCAAGTGCTGAGTACAGTGCTCTGCACATAGTAAGCGCTCAATAAATACTACTGAATGAATCTTCAAATGCCTTCGAGTCGTCTCCGACCCATCGCGACGCCCTACCGCGCCCTCTTCGGAACATCCCATCCCCCGTCGTAAAGTCTTTCTCGTATGCCTATCCGTAGGGTTTTCTTGGAAAAGCTATGGAAGCGGTTTACCGGTGCCTTCTTCCGTGCAGTAAAAACATAATTACTTAATCAATTATATTTTATCATCACGACTCGTTCCTCAAAATGGGGCGTGGAACGAGGAAAGGGGATAAAAAGAGTTGTCGTAGGGTAGTCGGCGTCCAAAGGGTCGGCCCTGTGGGTTAATTTTTGCCAGATCTGGTAATTTCAGAAAAGGGTCTGCACTTCAGCGGTCCTTACTGGAGTCGGGAAACCAGACGGATGGGGCTTTCAGAAGCGTAGTTATCGGGAGGCCGACGTTTCATTATTTTAAATGTTACATATTTTACTATGGCGCGCTGCTAGACATGGAATTATCTCCAAGATCTGGTTAAAAAAAATGAGCGTTCAGCTCTTTCATGGCAGTTACTAAATTCTTCACTGCCCGTATTAAACCTGCTCTGTAAGATGCCCGATGGATTCACGGAGCCTAGATTTTGGGCGGAGGTGGACTCTAGTCTTTGAAACACGGGGTCTGTATCCTCTGGGAAATTCTCAAGTACTCATCCTAGGCTCTAGATCTTTTTTCTTAAAAGAAGTTTCATCTTCAAGGCAATTTCCAGCCCGTTAAACGGAAGTACGCAACGGTTATTTCAAGCAGTTATTATTATTACGGTATCTGTGATGTGCCAAGCGCCGTCCTAAGCGTCGAGGTGAATACAAGGTAATCGGCTTGGCCCACGTGGGGCTCACAGTCTCAGTCCCCATTTTACAGAGGAGGTAACTGAGGCACAGAGAAGTGAAGTGACTGGCCCAGGGTCACTCAGCAAACAAGCGGCGGAGTCGGGATTAGAACCCCCGACTCCCAAGCCCGCGTCCTTGCCCCTAGGCCATGCGTAGTAGTTATTGAGTGCCGACCGTGTGCAGAGCACTGTACTAAACATTTAAGAGATTTCAAAATTCCTCGTCCTCAAGGATTTTATCATCTAGGCAGGGAAAGAGACTCTATAATAAATTACAGCTCGGGGGAATGAAGTATAAAGATAGAGAAAACCGGATTATCTACCCCAGGGCGTTAGTACACTGCTTTACACATAACAAGCGCCTAACAAATATCACAATTATTATTATTAAATAAGTGCTATGGGGAACAACGGCGCTTAAGCACATACGTGGAATCCAAAAGTAGCACGGCGTAGTGTAGCGCCACGGTCCTGAGAGTCAGAAGGTCACGGGTTCCGCCACTTGTCTGCTGTGTGACCTTGAGCGAGTCACTTCCCTCCTCTGGGCCTCAGTTTCCTCATCTGTAAAATGGGGATCGAGCCTGTGAGCCCCACACGAGACGGGCACGGACTGCGTCGGGTTTGATTTGCTGGGGTCCACTCCGGTGTTTAGTACCGTGCCTTATTAATATAATAGCGCCTTCAGCATTATTATTGCCGTTATTATTATTGGCAGTACCGCGGCAGCGTGGCTCAGCGGAAAGAGCCCGGACTTGGGAGTCAGAGGTCACGGATTCGAATCCCGGCTCTGCCATCTGTCGGCCGGGTGACTGTGGGCAAGTCACTTCCCTTCTCTGGGCCTCAGTTCTCTCATCTGGAAAATGGGGATGAAGACTGGGAGCCTCCCGTGGGACAACCTGATGACCCTGTATCTGCCTCGGCGCTTAGAACAGTGCTCTGCACATAGTAGGCGCTTAACAAATACCAACATTATTATTAGTATTAAAAAAATAGACAATACACCAGTGGGCATCGCTACCAGACCCTCCACTCCTCGGAGTGGCCCTAACCCCCACTTGCTGTCCCTGCCAACCGGGAGGCGAGCAGACTTTGGTGGATCGGGGAGGGGTGAAGATGGGCACAGAGGTGAGCGAGAGGGCTTTCAGAGGGGGTGGCGGATTCGGGCGGCGCCCCCAGCCCCCTTCCGGTGTGATCTAGCGGATAGAGCCCGGGCCTGGGAGTCAGAACGACCTGAGTTCTAATCCCGGCTCCGCCACTTGTCTGCTGGGTGACCTTGGCCAAGTCACTTCACTTCCCTATCCCTCCGTTACCTCATCTGTAAGATGGGGGTGAAGACTGTGAATCCCGTGGGGGACGGGGAGCGCGTCCAACCCGATTTGCCTGTATCCACCGGGGAGATTAGAACAGTGCCCGGCACATAGTGACCATTTAACAAATGCCACAATAATTATTATTATTATTCCAGTCTGGCCCCAAGTGGCGGGGGGGGGACGGACATTGTTTTCTGCCGCTGCTGAGACTCCCATCCCCTCCACTGCCTGAATTCAAGTCCCGTCCCCGCCGGATTGCCCGTTTCCAGCCTCTTCCGATCCAGGAACAGAGCTCCAGCTGCTTCCAGTGCGTTTCTCCAACCCTAAGTGGGTGTTAGGGGGATATAAATCGGAAAAATCCGACTTGAAGTGCGGAAGGTCTCCCGGAGCTGCAGAGAACCAGGATCTGGGAAGGAAGTTCCGTACGGGACGAAGCGGGTAAGTCATTGTCTGGAGGTGAGAGAGACAAGGGTGAGGTGCAGCGCGTAGGTCGGCTTGAGGGAAACAAAGGATCCGCGTTGGGGTGAGGCGGGAAAGGACGGTGGATAAGTGAGAGGGAGAGATGTGGTGGACTAGTGCCTTAATACCAACGTTTAGGAGTTTCCGCTTGACGCGGAGGAATAGATGGCCACTGAAAGGTTTTGAGAAATGGAGAGATATGTGCAGAGTGACGTTTTAGAAGAAGCGATCCAGGCAGCCGAGCGAAAGATGGACTGGAGAGGGGAGATGCTGAAGGCTGAAAAGGAAGCCAAGAGGCTGATGTCAGGACAGGATACGTTTCTGGATGAGCGGGGTTGACCGTTGAAATGGAGAGAGAGAGACGGGTAGATCTCGGATACGTTGCGAAGGAATAAAATGACAGGATTTAGCGACAGACTGACGTTGAAGGAGAGGGAGGAGTCAAGGACAATGCCGAAGTCGCACTGCCGTCAACCGCGATGGGAAGATGCGACGGAGGGGATAATTTAATGGGAAATGGTGTGTGTTGGGGTCAGAAATCCAGGCGAGATTGCAGAGGCGGTGAGAGGTCAAGACCTCGTCGACCGACATTCAGCCTAGAGCCCGACTCTCTGTGGAGTCCCTCTCCTCAAATGCAGACGATATCGAATAAAGTGCTGAACGAGGAAGTCGCCCGCGCCGCGGCGCGCCAGAGGAAGAAGCGACCACGGGCTCCCTTGGCAGTCCGTTCGGGCCAGGCCGGACCACCTCGTTGCGTCTCGTATCCCCCGACCTCCTCCACGCTTCACCTTGCTCTTCTCGACGCCGAAGCGGCTGCAGGGTGGAGGAATGAAGCGGCTTCGCTTAGCGGAAAGAGCCCGGGCTTGGGAGTCAGAGGTTGGGGGTTCTCATCCCGGCGCCGCCGCTTGTCAGCTGTGTGACTTTGGGCAGGCCACTCAACTACTCCGGGCCTCAGTGACCTCATCTGGAAAATGAGGCTTAAGACTGCGAGCCCCACGACCTCATCGTCCTGTTTCTACCCCAGGGCTTAGAGCGGCGATTGCCCATTATTGTGATGATGGGAGGGAGAGGAACCGGAAGGGAGACCCCCCTCTTACTCCTCCCTCGGGACACCTCGCATCTCGGCGCGTGGCATCGTAGTGAGTAAATACACGCCCTCACAGACACGCGGCTGGTCGGGCACAGATCGCTTCCCGCCCCGGTGCCCTGGTCCCTCCATTTTGAGTCCAGGTGGGGAAGCTTGGGTCGAAGAGGAGGTCGAGGGGAACCCCCACACGACCAGTCCTGGTGGCCAGGACCTGCTGGGCTCGGCTGCCTTGTGTCTGGTGGGGAAATCCTCAGCGGGAGCAGGAGTACACCCGCAGTGACCTCGGGGGGTTTCCGGAAGCCCCTCTCCTCCTCCCTCCTCCTTCACACTTTGCCCCGCGGCTCGTTCGTCCCAGAGGTGTTGGGGAGCGGGGGTTCCTCTTCCTCCAACTCAAAGTACGGGAACACCCTGTACACTCGCACACGAATACCATCTTGAGTATTATTACGGGCCCATTCCCTATTTTCAGGGACATATCACCCCAACAGTAGGACATAATAATAATAACCGTGGTTAAGCGTTTACTGTGTGCCAAGCACTGTTTTAAGCAGATACGAGGTAATCAGGTAAGGCACAGTCCCTTTCCCACATGGGTCTCAGAGTCGTGCTCTCTAAAGCGGCGACGCTTCGCGCGGAGGCATCCACACTCTCTCACCCGGTCCCCCTTCGGACATTGTGAAACAGTTGATTAGGTTTAGGGGTGTGATTCGTGGGTCGGGGATTAGCTCCATTTTCCCTTTTCAGCATCAGACCCTGGTGTCCCCTTCACCCGTCGTTTCCGCTCCCGGGTCACTCCCATCCGCCACGCAACCACTGGGTTCTGCTATTTATTTTCCTCATTTGTGAGTTTATTTCTCAGCATTCCCATTGCCTGGGAATTCAAGAAACCCAAAAGCCTAATTCCTTCATTATGACTAATTCATGCGTCCGTTTGCTAGTTCTGCATTTCGCCAAATACCGTTCCTCTTTCTTAACCGAAAGCAGCTTGGTCGCTACCCTTATTTACCCATTTGCAGATGTAATGGATAGATTTCTCTGATCGCAGCGCTCAACTTCAACGCCTGCTTTGAAAACCCGAGAGAGCGGGGGACCGTTCGGCCCAACGCGCGTCTTGCCGACTTCAAGATCTAGAGAAATATTCATTTGCATTTTGATTGTAGTTTAAAGCTTTAAAGCTCAGGCTTTCTCCCATAGAGAAGTCACCCAGCTTCACCATTTTGAGCTTCTGCTAGATTTCTGGGATTTTTTTTGGTGACCAATCGATGTCACTGGGAAACTTTGAGCCCTTAGTCTGCGCTGAGCACCGTACGGGGTCCTTGGGGGAAAATAATACAGGAGAATTGATATTGCCTTGCCCACGTTCCCCGCTCGCAAGGAGCTCACCGTCTGCACCTCCTTGCCCGTTTTCTGTTCTTCATTGAGGGTGAACCACGTGAACTGTGGATCTGTTTTTTTTAATAATAATGTTGGTATTTGTTGAGCGCTTACTATGTGCAGAGCAAGCGTTTGGGTAGATGCAGGGTAATCAGGTAGTCCCACGTGGGACTCACAGTCTTCATCCCCATTTTCCAAGTGAGGGAACTGAGGCCCAGAGAAGTGAAGTGACTTGCCCACAGTCACCCAGCTGACAAGTGGCCGAGCCGGGATTCGAACCCATTGACCTCGGATTCCCAAGCCCGGGCTCTTTCCACTGAACCCCGATAATATTGCTCCTATAAATTTTTTAAAAATGTTGGTAGCTACCTCGTTGATACCTTATCCCGACCTCTTCCTAATAATAATAACGATAATGGTATTTGTTACTTTGTGCCAAGCACTGTACTAAGCGCTGGGGTAGATACAGGATAATCGGGTCCCCGGGTTGGGGAGAACAGGCACTGAATCCTCATTTTCCAAATGAGGAAACTGAGGCACAGAGAAGTTAAACGACTTGCCGGAGGTCACACAACGGGCAAGCGGGAGAAAGAGCACAGGCCTGGGAGTCAGAGGACCTGGGTTCTAATCCTGCCCCGCCTCTAACCTGTTGGGTGACCGTGGGCAGCTCACTTAACCTCTGTGTGTCTCAGGTCCCTCATCTACAGAATAGGGATTCAATGGCTCTTCTCGCTCCTCCTTAGTCCGTGAGCCTCTTGTGAGACCCGACCATCTTGTATCTGCCCCAGCGCTTAGCACAGTGCGTGGCCCATAGTAAGCACTTAACAGATATCACAGTCAGAATTAGTAAATGGCGGAGCTGGGTTTAGAACCCATGACACCCGACTCCCAGGCCCGTCCTCTTCCCTGGACCGCGCCGCTTCCCATTTACGCTTACGTGCATATTCGTGTACGCGGCTGCGTCCTCTAGCTGTGATTTATTTAATTTCCTTCTCCCTTAATGGATTAGAAACCCTCTGTAGGCAGGGATCACGTCCTCTTTCCCTATCGTACTCTCCCCAGTGGCGCATACATTGCTCTGCAAACAACAAGCACTCGGTGCCGTCGATTACTTGATCGGCCGATGGATGGATGCATTAAATCGTCCCTCATTCCGCTCTACGTTCTCCGTCAGGCGGAGTAACCGCTTGATACTCTGAAGAATACAGACGCGGGCGTATTTTTAAGCGGCGTTTTGAATTCCGGACCCATCCTTTATGACCCCGGAGCGTCCGTGGCATTTCTAGAATGATGTCTGTTCCAAAAAAGTCGTTGAGCTGCTCCTGGTTGTTCATCACCCGGGAAATAAATTGGACGGAACTTGTGGTCTCCGTTTGAAAGGAGAAGCAGCGATCCGGCTTGCTGATACTCTGTCCCTGTCCTTTTAAATGTTGACCAGGAGCCTTGCTTGAATATTACAGCAGGCATCCCCAAATTTGTCATTTATAAGCTAATTATTATTGTAATAGACCTCCTACAATGCTTCGCCAGGCATTAGAAAGGATAAGGGTTCAGGAGGGGATTGACACGATGGACTAGACACCATTCTTTTTGGTTCCTTTCTCCATTTTGGTGCATTAAAATGGGGACGAGTTTGGTTCGTTTGTTCCAGCTCGGATAACTTTTCTTTCGTATTATTGGGCTGGATTTTATAAAAACGTTTCGCCTTCGATGACAGTCCTGCGTACTACCTTTCTTAACTTTTCTTCAGCCGTGATCGTGTCTCTTTGAGATCTTCAGAATTTGAAGCGACTTGCCCGAGGTCACGCAGCAGATAAGTGGCAGAGCCGGGATCAGAGCTCGTGACCTTCTGATTCCCAGGCCCGGGGTCTAGCCACCGCGCCGTGCTGCTTCTCATATTTACTTCGGCACTTAGTACGGCGCCTGGCACGTACTAAGTGCTTAACGGATACCGTAAAAAAAACAAGAGCTACCTCACCAGCCCCGACCTCTCACCATCTCTGCGATCTTGCGATTCTTCCTGCTTTATATGACTGTCCCGCTGAACCCCCCCCGAGCTCAGCGTGTCCCAACGTGTCCTCGTTTTCCCTCCCAAATCCTCTTCTCCACCTAATTTCTCATCGCAGTTGACCACATCCCCCTACCCTCGGCCTTCGAAGCCCACAGCCATTATGTTTGACTCCTCGCTCTCTTTCAGCTTACAGATTCGGTCTTTCACTAAGTCCAGTAGGTTTTCCCTGGTTCCACCTCTTCCTCTCCCTCCAGTCAACCACCTTCCCGGTCCAGGAACTTGTCAACTCCCATTTTGACTATCGTGCCATCCTCCTAGTTGCTCTCTCTGCCTGCGTCCTCCCTCCTCTCCGGTCCCTCTTTCCTTCTGCTTCCCGTTTCATTTTTTCTAAACTGTCATTCTACACGCCTTCCCCCGTCTCAGAATCTTTCAGTGCCACATCCTCGCCATATCAACCCGAATCTCTTAATCCTTGGCTTTCTTTAAGGCACTCAATCGGCTCTCTCCTTCGCTCCCTTCTCCCACTGTACCCCAGCTCAGACTCCATTTTCCTCTCCGGCTCACCTTTAGTCTCTCCCACCTCCAAGCTCTTACCATCTCCTTTCCTCCCACCTGGACTCATCACCCTCCACCGAAACCTCCCACCGATTTGTCGGTCCACAGTTATCCCCCCATCCCGAGCCCTTCGGAAATCACAACTCCTCTAGGACACCTTCTCCGATTAACTCAGGTTATGTCCACGCCAATTACCATTTCAGTAAACCGATCAGTTGTATTTATTAATAATGATAATACCATTAGATGATGGTATTCGTTAAGCGTTTACTCTGTGCCGACCACCGTTGTAAGCGCTGGGGTAGACACAAGGTAATCAGGTTGTCCCACGAGGGGCTCACGGTCTCAATCCCCAATTTACCGATGAGGTAACTGAGGCCCAGAGAAGGGAAGTGACTTGGCTAAGGTCACACAGCAGAGCCCACGTCCTCTGACTGCCGAGCCCGGGCTCTTGCCCCCATTTAGACCGTGAGCCCGTTGTTGGGCAGGGATTGTCTCCGTCGGTTGTCGAGTTGTAGATTCCAAGCGCTCTGCACGTAGTAAGCGCTGAAGAAATACGATCGAATGAATGAGTGAATGAGTAGGCCTCGCCGCTTCTCCTCGGGCCACAGAAGGGAGTGGGGAGAAGAGGAAATGAGGGCTTCGTCAGGGAAGACCTCTTGGAGGGGTGTTTTGAGTAAGGCTTCGAAGGCGGGCGGAGTGATCGTCGGTCAGATGTGAGGAGGGAGGGAGTGCCGGGCCGGTGGCAGAGAGAGGTCAGTGACGAGATGGTGGAAGAGCGCGTAGATTGGCATTTGAGGAGCAAAGTGTCCGCGCAGCGTTGTGGTAGGAAATCAGGGAGATGAGTCGGAGGTGGGCAGGGCGATCGAGCGCTTTCGAACCGAGCGTAAGGGGTTTCTGTTGGATGCGGGGGCCGACGACCACGGGAGGTTCTCGAGGAGTGGGGAGGCACGGACGGAAGAGCTCTGTAGAAAAATGATCCGGGCAGCAGAGTGAAGCGTGGACCGGAGTGTGGAGGAACAAGAGGCGGGGAGATCAGAAAGGAATCCGATGCAGTAATGGCGCTACCTGTTAAGCGCTTACTCCGTGCCAGACGCTGTACTAAAAACTGGGCTAGATGCAAGGAAATTGGGCTGGACACAGTCCCTGTCCCGCCCAGCGCTCAAATCCGTAATCCTCATTTTCCAGACGAGGTAACTGAGGCCCAGAGAAGCCAGGCGACTCGGCCAAGGTCGCACAGCGGACAAGGCCCGCGCTCTATCCACTAGGGCAGGCCGCTTCTCTAATGGAGGTGGGATTGGATAGACGCTTGGATTGACGCGGCAGCAGTCGGGATGGAGAGGAAAGGGCGGATTTTGGTAACGTTGTGAAGGTTGTACGCACAGAATCTGGTGACAGATTGAACACGTGGGTTGAATGAATGTCACCGGTCGATTAGACCTGGGTTTCAGAATCCCACTTACGCCCACCGGTATGAGCCGGAAGCCGGGCAGCATGAGCCGAGACACATTTTAGAAGGAGAATCGTGAGCACTCTATTGAGTCCCACTGACGCCCGCGAGAAGGGAAGGAGAGGAAGGGGGGACGTAGCAGAAAGCCGGAACCGAGCGAACGACTTCCACCTGAGTCGTCGGATACGCTGGCGGAATTCACGACAACGCAGCCCTAGCCCCCGGGCTCACCTCGGTCCCACGCACCTGGGCTCGCCCGAGTCAGACTGCGCCCGGAGTAAGATTATTCAGACACACGGCCCTTGGCTTCTAACAGCCCAGGCTTGGGAGGCAGAGGTCGTGAGTTCTAATCCCGGCTCCGCCACTCGTCAGCTGTAGTCACTTAACTTCTCTGTGCCTCAGTGAGCTCGTCTCGGGATGAAGACTGTGAGCCCCACGTGGGGCAACCTGATTCCCTTGTATCTTCCCCGGCGTTTAGAACAGTGCTTGGCACGTAGTAAGCGCTTAACAAACGCCGACGTTATTTTAAAAGCGGGGTTTGCTTTTGCACAGACGACGAGCCACCGGGCACCCCTCCTCCCCAGCAGCGCCATCTCAGACGGGGGGTACCGCACTCTGGGTAGAGGCGAGAGTTAGATGAGCCGACAGTGATCTCGGTCCACTACGAAGGGCCGTTCGATGTTGATTTATACAGGGATTATTAGAATAATAACGATAATAATAATGATAAGGGTATTCTTTAAGCACTTACCATGTACCAGGCACCGTTCTAAGCGCCGGGGTGGATACAAGACCGTCAGGTTGGACCCAGTCCCCGCCCCACATAGGGTTCACAGTCATAATCCCCATTTTACAGAGGAGGGCACTGAGGCACGGAGAAGTTAAGTGACTCGCCCAGGGTCACACGGCGGACGCGCGGCGGAGCCAGGATTAGAACCCGGGGCCTCCTGAGCTCTGTCTCAAACAGACGCTCCTCGCTCTCGGCTTTAAAGGATGCGCAGGCGGAGGGAGTGGGTTTTGAGAGAAGGCAGGAGATTTCCCCCTGCCGGGAAGGGTGGGAGAGTTGAAGAGGGGGCAGAACAGGGGAGGAACGGGGGAGATTTGGGGGAGATCACCCAGCTGACAAGTGGCGGAGCCGGGATTAGAACCCACGACCTCCCAAGCCCGGGCTCTCTCCACTAAGCCGCACTGCCTCCCTGTAAGCTGGTTGAGGGCAGGGAATGTGTCCGTTTTATTACTGGGTTGCGCTCTCTTCCTAGTATATTACCCCGCCAGAGTACGTGCTCAATAAATACGACTGACTGATTTTCAGTAGTGGTAACGAAAATATTTATAAGCACTTCGTGGGTGCAATTCTCCGCACTAAGCATCTGGGAAAATGCAACAGAAGTAAGAGATTTTTCTCAGAGATTTCCCAGAGGGACTTCAGGCAAATGGAGTCCAATCGTTCTGTTCTATTTTGAGACAGAAAGGACTAATTGCAAAACCCCCTTTGTTAGGTGGAAAAACGGCACTTCCATTTTTGATATTAAGAAGTATCTGGACTCTTTATTATTATTATTTTTTTTTAAATGACATCTCATTTGTCCTGATGAGACTTGGGTAGTGATTCAGTCACAAAGCGGATCTTTTTCTACACAATACCTATTCTTTGTCCCTTAGAAAACACCACTCAAAATTCAAAGCCCTCCATCACTCCTCATAAAAGCACTAGAAAAATGTCTTCTTTGATCTCAAAAACTGAATTTGAAAACACCCCCTCCCCCCCGAGTTGAGAATTAAGCTCACTTTTTACCGGGGACTGTGCCTCTTCAGAAGATTCTTTACTAGATTTTGCAGAACTGAATCACAATTTGGTCCCTAAAAATCCCGTGGCTCTGGAGGACTGTCGGTAGCCAATCTGTGCAATCTTGGCTGAATATAGAAGACCGTCTGCCGTTCTACGGAGATAAAATAAGTTGTGGCTTGTATTTTCTGGAGCTAAAGGCAACGGAGTCTATTTAAAACCATTCTTTGCAAAAATCATCCCGCGTTTCATGGGGCTGTTTTTCGGAGGCTTTCCCTGAGTCTTAGGACTCCACAGATTCAACGTTCCTCTCCCTACCACGGTCCCAAGTCGGAAAATGCGCGGCCTAGCTCTGACGGATCGTTCCTCCGACGGTTCCTGGAAGAGTGGTCTCCTGGAAAGAGAACAGGCGTGGGAGTCAGGAGAAGAGGTCCCAGGATCTGCCTGCGTGTGACTCCGGGCAAGTGGCTTGACCTCTCTGAACCTCAGTTCCCTCACCTGTGAAATGGGGCTACGCTATCTGTTTTTCCCCCTCTCTTCGATCGGGAGCCCCATGTGGGACGAGGACCGTCTCTGATCTGATTAAGTCTATCCCAGCACTTAGGGTGTAATAACCGCTTCACAGATGTCATAATGATTAGGTCACTTCCATTTTAAGGACATCCATTTTAAAAATAATTTGAACATTTAGCTTTCACAAGTCAGGCTGCTCTAAAAGGTGAATAATTAAAATGAAAAACCGCAGCAGAGAGCCATTAACTGCAAGCATAAACATGTGTGGCTGCAAAAAATACCAAATGGCACTCCTCTCAGTGTTGAGAAACAGTACAATGTGGACTTTCACCAAACAGAAAAGGAATGACTTGCATTTGTCATCCAAATAATTTGAATTTTTTTCCTTTCACTTCAGCTCGTGGCCTAGATTTTTTTCAGCCTGTGCGGCTGTTAACTAATCAGCGCTATTTAGCGAGCACCTACCGACGCTATTTGGGAGTGAGACTTACGAATACAGCTTGGGAGTACTCTCCCGAATGCTCCGAGCAGTGTTCTGCGCCGTAAGCACTCAATAAATACGGTCGGCCGATTGGGAGAATCCAACAGAAGAGAAGTCTTGATTCCCTCCCCTGGGGGATTTTGCAGTCCAAATCGGGTGGCTGACGGACAAAATAATTTCGATGAGTGCAAGAGGAAGAACAGAAGAGGTTCATTTGCTGTGGAGTTCGCCAGTGTGAGTGGCGGGGGCCTTGGAGGGTCGCCAGATATTTGGAGCAGACCCCCGCAATCCACAGAACGGACAGGGAATATGTCTACCAACTCTGCGGTGGTGTACTCGCCCAAGCCTTTAGTAGAGTGCTCTGCACACACCGAGTAATTGCTCAATATTTTCCCCCCTGCCATCAGTCAATCAATCAACGGTATAGCCCAGCTCCTTCTAAAGTGCAAATCACCCACACTTGGGAGAAATCAGCAGTCGCAAGAAAACCCAATATTCTCAGCCCTCAAGGACCTTATAGCCTTAACGGCGGAGACGGCAGACCCATCTTTTTTTGTTTTTCCATTTCGCTCTCTGGGAAGTCGGAGCCGTTTTTAACAGAGGACTTCAAACTGGAGAGGTGAGTCTTTTAAAGATTCCCCCTCCAAGAGTGTTGTAATGCTCTTTAATTTCTATAGTCTGTGTTTTAGTTACCACTGTGGCTCGTAGCATATTCCTTTTTCTACGGATCTGGTCTCTTTTTTTAATGATATCTCTTAAGTGCTTACTATGTGCCAGGCACTACTTGAGGTAGATACAAGGTTAGACATTTCCCACATGGGGGTCATATCTAAATTTCCATTTTACAGATGAGGTAACTGAGGCACAGGGAAGTGAAGCGACTTGCCCAAGGTGACAAAGCAGACAAGTGGCAGGGCTGGGATTAGAACCCACATCCTTTTCTGAGTCCCAGACCTGTGCTCTATCCACTAGGCCTTGCTGCTTTTCCACTGTAGGAAGGGAGTACGTATGAACTATTTGTTTACAACAACCCCAGTCTTCAATTTCCCTTTTCGACTGAAGAACATTATTACCATAATTCTCTCTCAAAGGACAAAAAACCCAACAAAAATACTGGGAAACACTGTTGTCTAACCACCCAAATCAGCCCAAAGAACGCGTTCTGTCCGTCGGGTTAAGTTAAATTCTGAGGAAAAAAAAAAACTAAGCAGATTTAGCTCTACCCTCTAAGTGCCTAAATTCTAAAATCTTTACGATCACCTTAAAGGACGCATCCAAAGTCATCTTCAAGAACAATAATACCAAAGCGGAAAGGAGATGAATCCCTTTCCAGCGTCGTTATAAATCCACAGTTTCTCCATGTACACTTTTTTACGGCCAACAGCTTTTAGTACGGTTCTGTCCCATTTAAGGTACGACCATTTCTTGATGACGTTTCTGACGTTTTTGACGAATCTATCGTTTCTAATCTAATCTGACACAGCGGAGGCAAGAGGCTGCCTGGGGGCACTTTGGAGAGGGGAGGCAGGAGGCCTTCTGCCATTCCTCTCCTCCCCTAACTGCTTTCCCGGCTGTTCCGGCTGTCACCGAGGCCGCAGTGATTTCTGCCCTTCTGCCCCGTGCCACCCCGCCTCCGCCCCTTGTCGAAACGGTCACCGGGGATTTCTTCCTGAACCTAGGAGGTTCAGGGGATCCAAGCGGGAGGCCCAAAGAAGGTCTTTGGTGACAATCTTTAATGGAATCATCTGCTCAATTTTCTTTACTGAGCATCTTCCGGTTGAAGAACGCTATCTGGGGATGGGAAAGCCTGTCGTGTCATGTCACGTTGTCGTCTCCCTGACGACTCCTTGCCCGTGTCTTGCCTCTGACTGGAAATCCCTTCCGCTTCAGTTCATAGACCACCAATCTCCCCACCTTCAATGCCTTCCTAGAGAAGAATAGAGAATAGAATAGAGAAGCAGCATGGCTCAGTGGAAAGAGCCCGGGCTTGGGAGTCCGAGGTCATGGGTTCGAATCCCTGCTCCGCCCCTTGTCAGCTGGGTGACTGTGGGCAAGTCACTTCACTTCTCTGTGCCTCAGTTCCCTCTTCTGTAAAATGGGGATTAACTGTGAGCCTCACGTGGGACGACCTGATTAGCCTGTATCTACCCCAGTGCTTAGAACAGTGCTCTGCACATAGTAGGCGCTTAACAAATACCAACATTAGTATTATTATTACTAAAATCACATCTCCTCCAAGAGACCTTCTCCAACAAAGCCCTCATCTCCCCAGTTCCCCCTCTCTTCTACGTCACCTATGCACTCTCTAACCCCCCGATATTCACCCTACCCACAGCCCCACGGTCCTGATGTCCGCATCCTTACACTCTCCCCTTTCCCCTGTCTGTAATTTCTTTTCGTATCCGCCTCCCCCTCCTTGTAGGCAGAGATCCTGTCTCTTGTATTTTCCAAAATGCTTAACGCAGAGCTCCGCACACAGTAAGCGCCTGATTAATACCACTGATCCACTGATATAAGCAACCGCTGTTCTGGAACTCAGGTTAGGCAGAGGGAAAACTCAAGGCTTCGGTTTCCTAATTCTGGAAGACTCCCATCCCACCTCCTTCCTCCTTTCATTCCCATCTCTTTCCTCGTGGGAATGTGTCTACCAACTCTGTTATGTTGTAGAGAAGCAGCAGTGGAAAGAGCCTGGGCTTGGGAGTCAGAGGTCATGAGTTCGAATCCCGGCTCTGCCACTTGCCAGCTGTGGGACTGCGGGCGAGTCACTTCACTTCTCTGTGCTTCGGTTTCCTCATCTGTAGAATGGGGATTAACTGTGAGCCTCCCGTGGGACAACCTGATTACCCTGTATCTACCCCAGCGCTTAGAACGGAGCTCTGCACGTGGTAAGCGCTTAACGAATACCAACGTCGTTATTACTCTCCCGAGTGTTTAGTACAGTGCTCTGCATACTCTAAGTGCTCAATCAATACCACCGACTGAAATACCATTAATTTATTGTCGAAACTATTAATTTATTGTTGAAACTATTCGAGAAGCTGCAAGTGCCTTCCACAGAGGGTCACGGTCCCATAGACAGCGAGACACTACTCTGAACCCAGGCATTTGCTCGCCCTCTGCCTCTTCCTCTCCTCTCCTGGAGCTCCTTCAGCCGCACTACAGCATTCCTGGCATCTGAAGAGACTTTCGGTAAACGTATTTATAAAGAAGGGCTTAATTATCGCAACGCAGATGAACCGGTAGCAAGTTTTAAAAATATGAAGTATAGGGCCCCTGGGGCGGGGGTTCTTGAATTCTTGCTTACATTGAGGACTATCCTGCCCTTTGGAAAGAGCAGCTGGATTTCATCGTGCCTAGAGCAAATGGAAAAATAACCCAGAAAGGAAGAAATCCTCCTAAAACACTCTTTTTAACAGTAGCGAACTTATTAAATCAATCGATCAGCGGTCTCTATTAAACGCTTACTATGCACAGAGCCCTCTCAGGGTCACACCCGGAGGGTTTCCGGGACTCTACCAGCCTCGACTACAGGAGGGAGAGTCAAGCAGAGGCATATTTGTTGCTGAATTGTACCATCTGTTGCTGAATTGTACTCTCCGAGCGCTTAGTACAGTTCTCGGCCCACCGTAGGTGCTCAATCGATAGGAATGATTGAACGAATATCCATTCCATTCCCAGCTTGAGCAGTCGCTAGCGAGTGAAAGGCAATCTGCTCCAAATCAAAACTCACCCTTGGTGGGCAGCAGCGGCACGGGAGAGAGTCGAGGGCGGAGACTCTTGTTTACCGCGCGGAAGGAGGCGACGGTCAACCGCTTCTGGATTTTTACCAAGAAAACTCTACGGATCCACTGGCGGAACGATGGCGGGCGGAAGCGGGGCGTGCTGGGAGAGCCGTGTCCACGGCGTCGCTAACGGTTCGGAGTCGACCCGACGACATAAGACAAGTGGACGGAACGCTATACTAAGCACTCGGGAGGGTACATTACAACACGTTCCCTGCCCACAAGTAACTTACAGTCTAGAGGGGGAGAAATATATTAAAATAAATTATGAATACGTACTAAAGTGCCGTCGGGGAGAGGGTGGGGTGGGTATCAAGCACTTAAAGGGTATAGATCCAAGTGCATAGACGATGCGGAAGGGAGAGGGTAGATGAGAGTTTAGTCAGGGAAGACCTCTCGGAGGAGGTGGGATTTTAATAAGGCCTTGAAAGCGGGGAAAGTGATGTTCTGACGTATGTGAAGGGGGAGGGAGTTCCAGGTCAGAGAGAGGACTTGAGCAGGGGCTGGTGGAGAGGCAGAAGAGATAAAGGCGCAGTGAACAGGTTGGCGAGAGAGGAGGAAATTGTGCGGGTTGGGATGTCGTAGGAAATCAGCGAGGCAGGTTAGGAGTGAGCCGATCGAGGGCTTGATGGTTAAAGGGAAGGCATTTCCGTTTGATACAGCGGTGGTTGGACAACGGCTCTGAGGTGTCCTCAAGGCGGGAGGAAATGCTAGACTACAGAGAAGGAGGCGAGGTCGGGGTAGAGAGGTATAATTGGCAATCATCCGCGTAGAGACGGCAGTTGAGGCTGGGGAGTGAATATGTTCTTCAGGATAGTGACTGGAGAACAGAAGGGGGCCCGGAACTGATCCTTGATAGTTACGGGGTAGAAGGCAGAAGAGGAGTCTGCAAGAGAGACTGAGAAGAAGCAGCCAGAGGGATAGGAGGGCAAAAAAGGAGAGGACGGTGTCATAAAGCTGAGGATGGATAACGACGTTTCCAGAAGGAGGTAGTCCGGCCGAGTGGTTGAGCGTGCTAAAAATGGACTTGAGACTTTGGGATTTGCCAAGAATTGGATTTGACAGGTGAGAGGTCAGCGTCTGTGGAGCGAAGGGGTGGAGGCCGTATTGGAGAAGGTCAAGGAGAGGACCGGAGGAGAGGAAGTGGAGGACACTTAGTGACACAACTCACTCAAGACGTTGGGAGCGCAACGGTAAGAGGGAGATGGGGGGATAACCGGCTGTGGGGTCGGTTTTTTTAGGATAGGGGAGACACGAGCGGGTTGGAAAGCGGTTGGCACCGGCTGCTGAATTCGGATGTCTCTCCAGGGCAATAGCGATGGCTGCTGCTGTTGGAGTTATATGCAGAATTGATGTTTATCCATCAATATCAATCTAGGTCCAGAATCCGTAATGGAATAGCTGATGTCTAGGGAAAGCTTAAAGTCTGGCTCCGAGAGAAATACGGTGGAAAGCCACATACCGTGGCTGGATTTGTATCGGGGTCAGAAAGAGGATCACCGTTCAAAGTGCGAGGAGTTATTCTTGGGTTCTGTGTCTGTCGCGTGGCTTGGGAGTCGGAGGTCATGGGTTCGAATCCCCGGCTCCGCCACTCGTCAGCTGTGTGACTTTGGGCAAGGCACTTCACTTCTCTGGGCCTCAGTTACCTCAACTGGAAAATGGGGATTAAGTCTGTGAGTCCCATGTGGGGCAACCTGATTACCTTGTTATCTAGCCCAGCGCTTAGAACAGCGCTTGGCGCACAGTAAGCACTTAACAAAGACCAACGTTATTATCGGTGAAAACCATCTGGAATATTTCCTACCTCCTGAGTTTGGGTCTGAGGCGCCGGTCTTCTGATCACAAGAAGCTCAACATTCGACCGTCCGCTCAGTCAGAGATTTGTGCCTAGTTTCCACCCCGTTTCCGTGACTGAGCCCATGTTTACCTCAACTGGTTTTTTGAAATGTATATAACTCCTCACTGGTGCCCCGTAGAAGATGTTTTATAGGATCATTCTTCCACCGCAACTCCCCCTTTGCTTCCTTGACTTCCTATCATTACAAATAATCCAGCGGCTCCATCACTGGGTTGGGCCAAAGATCGATCCAGCCCACGAATAGGTTTCTCACAAGGGTCCCAGGACAACGGGAAGAACCGGATGATGGCAGCTCGATCGTATATTGCATTTTGAAGTCACAGAAACCGGTGGCGGCGCTCCTGAATTCACTGTTATTGTTTACCCGGTGTTCATAAATGGCAGAGGATAGTTTGCAGATTTGTATTTGAATAATTACGGCGTTTGTTTCAGTGCTTACTGCTGAGCGCTGGAGTGGAGACAAGTTTATCAGGACCGAAACGCTCTCCCCCCCACGGGACTTACGGCTTAACTGGGGACGGAACGGGGTGTTGAATCCTAATATTTCGGATGAGGAAATTGAAGAACAGAGAAGTTACGTGACGTGGCCCCAAGGACAGGTGGTGGGGCTGGAATTAGAACCCAGGTCTCCTGACTCCCTTCTCTAGCACTGGTATAGAAGCATTTGCATATTTTGGCTTCGCGGTTTCTACATCTGCCTTCTTACCTTTTGACGAAAAGTCTGATCCTCTATCGGCATTTTCCTCAGATGCCCAGTACGGTTCCCTCTGAAACCACCCAGCACTCCCCTGACCTCGACCTCCTGCAGTCCAGAGGCCGTGTCGATACAGGTTTCCTACTTTACGACGCTCGCCGGCCTTCTCCTAGCGTTGAGCATCTCTGCCTGAGTAAAATGACCTACGCCTAACTAGCTTTCTTAAAGTGCCCGCTCACATAGCTTGCCCGTTTTCATTGCGCTTTCGTATCTCTCCTTTCGAAACCATTCCTGGAGCTGCCCGGGACAAATCTCACGTTCGTTCTCCAAGTCACGCACGTTTCCTCTAAAAGGTATTTCGCCCTTCAACTCGAAAATAACTTGGAAGTAATCCACCTTCTTTTAAATCGGAGCATTCAGGTCGTCACTTTGCAAAAATAACGTTTCTAAAGGGACCGAACTTTCACTTAGTAGAAGTAATAGTAGAAGCATTCTTCTGCGAAGTATCTCTAGAGGAGATCTCCTGCCTCCTCTCAAAAAGCCACCCTCTCTACGTAGGCATCCGACACCATTCCTTCGCACCTAATTAAAACTCTTCCTCCCTCCCTTCTTCCCTCCTTACAGCCATCTTCAACCGTTCATGCTCCACAGGCTTCTTCCCCACTGCTTTCAAACATGCCCATGTCTCCCCCAACCTAAAAAAAACCCTCCCTCGCTCCCCCGGCTCCCTCCGGTTATCGCCCGTTTCCCTCCTACCCTCCCTCTCCCAACTCCTTGAACGCGTTGTCTACGCCCGATGTCTCCTCCGATTCTGTTCTCGACCCCTTCTAAGATGGCTTCAGTCCCCTTCACTCCACAGAAACAGCCCCTTCAAAGGTCACCAGGGATCTCCTGCTTGCCGTATCCAGGGGTCTCTACTCCATCCTAATCCTCCTCGACCTCTCAGCTGCTTTTGGCACTAGGGAAGACCCCCTCGTCCTGGAAACGTTATCCTTGGCTTCACTGACTCTGTCCTCTCCTGGCTCTCCCCTCATCTCTCTGGCCGTTGGTTCTCAATCTCCTTGGCGGGCTCCTCCTCTGCCTCCCACCCTTTAACTGTGGGGGTCCCTCAAGGTTCAGGTCTGGTCCCCTTTTATTCTCCCTCTACACCCGCTCCCTCGGAGAACTCATTCACTCCCGTGGCTTCAACTACCTCCTCTCTGCAGATGATACCCAAATCTACATCTCCTCCCCAGTCTTGAATCTCCTCCTGCCTTCAAGACATCTCTACTTGGACGTCCTCCCGTCACCTCAAACTTCACCTGACCAAAACGGAGCTCCTTCCCTTCCCACCCAAACCCTGTCCTCCACCTGAGTTTCCCATTACTGTGGACGGCCCCGGCAGTCCTTCCTGTCTCCTAAGCCTGTATCCTTGGCATTATCCTTGACTCCTCTTTCTCATTCAACCCACATACTCAATCCATCACCAGATCCTGACTCTTCCATCTTCACAACGTCGCTAAAACCCGCCCTTTCCTCTTCATCCGACCTGCAATCACGTTAAGACAATAACTCATTCTATCCCGCGTGGATCACTGCATCAGCCTCCTGTCTCTCCCCACTCCAGTCCACTCTGCTTCCCAGATCATTTTTCCATAAAAAACGCTCAGGACATGTCACCACCTCCTTCAAAAAACTCCAGTGGTTGCTCATCCACCTCCATATCAAACAAAAACTCCTCACCATTGGCTTTAAAGCACTTAATCACCTTACCCCCTCCTACCTCACCTCACTTCTCTCCTTCTATTAGCCCAGCCGGCATACTTCACTCCTCTAGGGCTAAACGTCTCACGGTGCCTCGATCTCTCACTTCTGCCCGGCCCCTTCCCACATCCTGCCTCTGTCCTGGAACGCCCTCCTTCCTCTAATCCGACAATGACTCTCTCCCGCTTCAAAGCCTTACCGAAGGCAGATCTCCTCCAAGAGGCCTTCCCAGATTAAACCCCCCTTTTCCTCATCTCCCACTCCCTCCTGCATGCCCTGACTTGCTCCCTTTTCTTCCCCCCTCCCAACCCCCCTGCACTTAGGCACATATCTGTCATTTTATTCATTTGTATTGATGTCTGTCTCCCCGTCTGCAGACTGTAAGCCCGTTGCGGGCAGGGAATGTCGCTGTTTATTGGACTGAACTTTCCCAAGTGCTTAGTACAGGGCTCTGCTGACAGTGAGTGCTCAATAAATACAACTGAATGAATTCATTCATTCAATAGTATTTATCGAGCGCTCACTATGTGCAGAGCACCGTACTAAGCGCTTGGCGTGTACAGTTCAGCAACAGATAGAGACAATCCCTGTCCTTCGATGGGCTTAGAGTCTAATCGGGGAGACAGACGGACAAAAACAATAGCAATAAATAGAATCAAGGGGATGTACATCTCATTAACAAAATAAATAGGGTAATAAAAATATACACAAATGAGCAAATGAGCACAGTGCTGAGGGGAGGGGAAGGGAGAGGGGGAGGAGCAGAGGGAAAGAGGGGAAAGGGGGCTTAGCTGAGGGGAGGTGAATGAATAATAGCAGTAGTTTTTATTGAGCTCCCCCGTGGTGGCTCAAACCAAGCAAATCTGTGCTTGGTATTTGAAAAGCACAGAATAAATAATAATGATAATGATGGTGTTGGTTAAGTGCTCACTATATGCCAAGCACTGTTCTAAGCTCTGGGGCAGATACAAGGCCATCAGGTTGTCCCACGTGGAGCTCGCCATCTTAATCCCCATTTTACAGATGAGGAAACTGAGGCCCAGAGAAGTTAAGTGGCTTACCCAAGGTCACATAGCAGACAAGCGGCGGATCTGGGATTAGAACCCAGGTCCTCCGACTCCCAAGCCCGGGCTCTTCCCGCTAAGCCACGCTGCTTCTGCAATGGTCTGGCCGAAGGCAGACCAGAGCTTGTGCTCAGCGCTTAGAACAGCGTTCCGCGGATAGTAAGCGCTTAACAAATACCATCATCATTGCTACTAGGGTGACGGCAGTTTCGGTGAGTGGAAGGAACAGATCCGGGAGCCGTTGTATCGGGGAACAGGCAGGATTCGACATCTCTGCGGGCTAGCGTCTCCGCTCTTTTAACCACGAGGAAAGGTCAGACGGAGAAAGCTGAACATGCGCGTTTCTCACCCAGAAACTTTGGATTTGGGCAGAAATCCTCTCATCTCTGAATTGAGCTGAAGATGGAGCTTTATTTCTGGAACATTACCTCGAGCTGAAGCCTTTTTTGACCCAAGGAAAATGTGTCTTACACTGCATATATTTCCCCCTCACTAACTTACACCTTCCGTCTTTATGCCAGTTATTTATTCTGCCCTCCGGGCTTACGTGGCTTACATAGTGAAATGAGACAGAATGAAAAGAGAAGCAGTGTGGAGAGCACACAGGTCTGGGGGGGTCAGAGGACCTGGGTTCTAATCCCACTTTTGCCACTTGCCCGCTGGGTGACCTCGGGCGAGTCGTTTCGTTTCTCTCTGCGCTCCAGTTCTCTTATCTGTAAATTGGGGATTAAATACCTGTTCTCCCTCCTGCTTAGGCTGTGAGCCCCTTGTGGGACCTGATTACCTTTCAATGACCTTTTAGAGAATTACCTTTTGATTACCTTTTAGAGAAGCAGCGTGGCGCAGTGGAAAGAGCCCGGGCTTGGGAGTCAGAGGTCATGGCTTCGAATCCCGGCTCTGCCACTTGGCAGCTGGGTGACCGCGGGCAAGTCACTTCACTTCTCCGGGCCTCAGTGACCTCATCTGGAAAATGGGGATTAAGACTGTGAGCCTCATGTGGGACAACCTGATTACCCGGCTCTGCCCTTTGTCAGCTGTGTGACTGTGGGCAAGTCACTTAACTTCTCCGGGCCTCAGTGACCTCATCTGGAAAATGGGGATTAACTGTGAGCCTCACGTGGGACAACCCGATGACCCTGTATCTCCCCCAGCGCTTGGAACAGTGCTCTGTCCATAGTAAGTGCTTAACAAATACCAACATTATTATTATTATTATTGTTATCGTATCTCCCCCGCGCTTGGAACAGCGCTCTGCACATAGTAAGCGCTTAACGAATACCAACATTATTATTATTATTTCATCTGCCCCAGTGCTTCAGTGCTCGGCACCTAGTAAGCGCTTGAGTAAGTGATTGAGTGAGCCCTCAGTCACCTTACCCCTTCCTACCTCACCTCGCTACTCACTCCAACAACCCAGCCCTCCCGCTTCACTCCTCTAATCCTAACTTTTCCGCGGTGCCTCCATCTCGTCTGTCTCGCCGCCGATCCCTTGGCCACGTCCTGCCTCTGGCCTGGAATGCCCTCCTTCCTCAAATCCCACAGACAGGGACTCTCCCCCTCCTTCAGGGTCTTACCGAAGGCCCATCTCCTCCAAGAGGCCTTCCCTGCCTAAGCCCCTCTTTCCTCTTCTCCCACTCCCCTTCTGCGAGGCCGTGACTTACTCCCTTCTCGCATCCCCGATCCCGCCCCCGGCGCATAGCTGTAGTTTATTTATTTATATTAATATCTGCTCCCCCCCCCTTCTAGACTGTGTCTACAAACTCTGTTGTATTCACTCATTCAACCGTATTTATTGAGCGCTTACTGTGCGCAGAAAACTGTACTAAACGCTTACAAAGTACAATCTGGCAACAGAGAGAGACAATCCCTACCCAACAACGGGCTCACGGTCTACAAGGGGGGAGACAGACATCAAAAGAAGTAAAGAGGCATCGTGAGCTCTATCGACGCTGTTGTCTCGTACTCTCCCAAGTGGCTCTGCACACAGTAAGCGCTCAGTAGATAGCGTTGATTGATTGAATGTGACCTCGGCCGCCTCTCATTTATTTGTCAGCGAGGTTTCCATCGCCTAATCGGTTAAGTTCCTACTTTCCTACAATAACAGGCTACAGAGTTACGGCCGCGCAGTCACAGCTGCTTGGCAACGACATTATTGACGTGTAGCTCAGGTCTTGGCTCAGCTAGATATGGGAGCCTCGAGGAGCCACTTTTCCTCATGGTCTTCTGGATTATCCATCCCCGACTGGGTAGCATCAAAAATGAAAGACAGCTATACGTACTTTACGCTCGGTGAAGTAGGTTCTCGTGTTTCCTGCCGCCCGTCGGAAGACACGATATTTCAGTTACGTGCGTTGAGATATTTCTTCCTCCCCACCCGTTAATTATAATGACGGCCTGCAGTACTTTCTGAAACGCAGAGCAACTCTTGGGGTCTAGGCGGGTTAAAAGTGCATCCTGACATAGCTGGTTTCCTTTTTCACTTACCTGATGTTCTCCGGTTGCTGACCCAATTACGGTTCGGGGAGTGTTGAGTCAGGCTGCCCTGTTACCTGAAAGAGGAAAGGAATCAAGTAGAAAATTGAAGAAAAAAACATTTTCTCAACTTCCCCACCCTATATCCGTGGAAAGAAATCATTTGAGCTGTGGAGATACTAAATAATACCTTGAATTTGCTTTAAAATCCTGACTTTTCCAGGTTTGAGAAACCAGCTGTTGTCTCCGATTCACATTGTACGGGGCACGAATGACACTGCGGTGCCATTTTTAATATAAACCTAATCTTTCTCAAACGCTTCCTCTCCGCTTTCCTCTTTTCATTCCTGATTCCCTTCTATTAAAAGGCGGTTTTAAATTACAGGGAGTTCGAGATCATATATCAGTTCTGAACCATCATCAGTTCCCAAGGTGAGCCTGCCGGGGTCGGTTATGGACAGCGTAGAGCCAGAGAGCAAATTGCATCCACTTAATGGAATAAATATTCCCCAGCGAACCAGAGTGATTTGGAAGGGGTCCTTAATTAGATGCGGTAATCTCAGATTTCAGAGTTATCTTTAAGAGGAAGCCAAAAAAGCAGAAACACGTGGCTCAGCGGAGATATTGACCCCGGAGATTATCGTCAGGACGTCGCTTCCAAAACGTGCACGCAGAGCAGATGGGGGTCTGCCAGAGAATCTTTCGCAAATTGGGAAAATCACGACGTTCCCGACGAGCCCCCTCTGTCGACCAGGTACCGGGGCTCGGGTGAGATTCCCCCCACCCCGAAAAAGCCACCATCCTCCTGCCCCAGCATCTCGGCTTAGTTACCCGAACGGCGAGACGACGGGTCGGGGTCCGAAGCAGAGTCGTTTACCGGAGACAGGTTGTCTACGTCACGGCCTTCCCGCGCGGGCGTGCTAGCCGGTGGTCTCCTCAATCCGCACTCTCTCCCTAGTCCCCCGGTTGCCCTCCCAATATTCCATACTCCTCCCCGTTTCACTCATTCGGTTGCATTTATTGAGCGCTTACCGTGGGCAGAGCACTGTGCTGAGCTCTTGGAAAATACGATTCGGCCGCAAAGAGAGACGACCCCTGCCCGCAACGGGCTCACAGTCTAGAAGCGGGGAGACAGACATCAAAACAAGAAAAACAGGCATCGGTAGCATCTTTGCAAAGAAATAGAATTATAGATCTATACACATAATTAATAAAAATAAATGGAATTATTATTATAAATATGTTCTGTTCCCGAAGACAGTGCTCCCCACTTCTGACACCCTTCTTGGGGGTCTGGGGCATTTCTGCACACTCTGGGCTGTGCCTGAATAATTTGGGGTGTCCCTAGCTGAGAGTCACGTACAGACTGAGGTAACTTAAGCTCCCCGCTCTGGGTGGAGTTGGTGGAGTTCTTCCAAAAGGCCGACGTGACCTTTCTTCTTCGAGAATCTTTTATCTGACCATTCGGGAGAGGGCCGAGAGGCCGTGAGGAAAAAGCACAGACCTGATACCAGAGACGCTGAGTTCTAGTCCTGCCTCCGCCACTCATCTGCTGGGTGACCTCGGGCAAGTCTCTTAACTTCTCTGGGCCTCCGTTCCCTCGTCTGTAAAATGGGGATTGAGACTGTGAGCCCTACGTGGGACAGGGACTGCGTTCAACCCGATTTCTTTGTATCCACCCCAGCGCTTAGTACAGTGCCTGGCACATCATAAGCATTTAACAAATACTATTATTATTAGGATGCGATAAGCACCGGGACCAGCGTGGTGGCCATTTGGATGGAGAGGAACGGATAGTACTTGATTCTATTCATTGCTACTCTCCTCGTCCGTCCGTCTCCCCCGATGAGACCGTGAGCCCGTCAGAGGGCAGGGACCGTCTCTATCGGTTACCGATTTGTCCATTCCAAGCGCTTAGTACAGTGCTCTGCACATAGTAAGCGCTCGATAAATACTATTGAATGAATGAATGAGTATCGTGGAATTCCAACCAACCAGATTTAGTGAGGGGCTGAAAATGGGAGGTGGAAGAGAGGGAGGATTCAAGGATTCAATGCCCAGGTTGCGGGCTTCAGAGATGGGGAGGATGATGGTGGAGACTGTAGACTGTAAGTTCACTGAAAGATGATTTCTGTTTCGGACTCGATTCGTTTGAGGTGTCGGCGAGACATCCAAGGCGTCCTGGAGAAGCGGCGTGGCTTAGCGGAAAGAGGCCGGGCTTGGGAGTCAGAGGGAGTGGGTTCTAATCCCGCCTCGGCCACTTGTCAGCTGGGTGACCTTGGGCAAGCCATTTAACTTCTCTGGGCCTCAGTTCCCTCATCTGAAAATGGGGATGAAGCCTGTGAGCCTACGCGGGACGCCCCGATTACCTTGCACCTACACCAGCGCTCAGAATAGAGCTTGGCACCTAGTAAGCGTTTAACAAATATCATCATTGTTATTATTACCCACCCCAGTGCTTACACAGAGTAAGTGCTTAGCAAATATCATTATTATTACTAAATATCCCAGGTGGGCACGATTTCTTCTGAGGAGCCGGGATAGGGCTGCCTCAGTTTCCGCTCCCTGCACGTCCCCTTCAGCCGCACGGATGCTTCAGAGAAGCAGCGTGACTCAGTGGGAAGAGCCCGGGCTTGGGAGTCAGAGGTCATGGGTTCGAATCCCGGCTCTGCCACTTGGCAGCTGGGTGACTGTGGGCGAGTCACTTCACTTCTCCGGGCCTCAGTGACCTCATCTGGAAAATGGGGATTAACTGCGAGCCTCACGTGGGACCACCTGATGACCCTGTATCTCCCCCAGCGCTTAGAACAGTGCTCTGCACATAGTAAGGGCTTAACAAATACCGACATTATTATCATTATTATTATTCACTTCCTCTCTGCCAAGTGAGGGAACGCCAGGAGAATCCGAGGGAAATGCCCTGGGCGGCTCCATGGAGAAACCGAAAGTAAGGAGGATTGAGGAAATGTTTAGAGGGCCCAGAAAAACAAAGCTTCGGAAAGAGCTGTGTTACAGCTCCCGTCTCTATTGTATTATAATGATAATAATAATAATTATGGTATTTGTTAAGCGCTTGCTTTGTGCCAGGCTCTTTACTGAGTAGATACGAGATAATGGGGTCCCCCATGGGGCTCACAGACTTAATCTCTATTTAACAGATGAGGAAACTGAGGCCCAGAGAAGGAACCTGCCCAAGGCCACGCAGCAGGCAAGTGGCAAAGCCGGGATTAGAACCCAAGTCCTTCCGACTCCCAGGTCCACGCTCAGGTGCTCTCCCAAGTGAGAATTCAACCAATACCACTGATGGATTAATTGACGGCGTGACCAGCGAAGCACCCTGTCGTTCAGAAAAGAGAGGGAAGCCGCGTGGCCCGGTTGGATAAAGCTCGAGCCTGGGAGCCAGAAGAGCTGGGTTCTAATTCCAGTTTTTGCCCCGGCCTGCCGTGTGACCTTGAGCAAGTCAATTCACTTGTCTGTCCCTCGGTTTCCTCAGCTGCAAAGGGGTGATTCGCTACCTGCTCTCTCTTCTACCTGACCGTGAACCCCAGATGGGACAGGGACTGCGTCCACCCCGATTAACTTGTATCCCCCCCCTCCCCCCCCAGCTCTTAGAGCGGTGGTCGACACACAGTAAGCGCTTAGCAAATACCACAGTTGTTATTATTACAATGCAATAGAGATGGGAGCTGTAACCCAGCTCTGTCCGAAGCTTTATTTTCCTGGGCCCTCTAAACATTTTCCACATAAAAAAGGGTGGTTCTCCTCGAGCAAAAGCTGTAGAAGAGGCAAGGAGGCAAAAGAGAAAAGAGCGGCAGGTGCTGCCAGCATTAAACATAAAAACACGACAAGGAACAGCCTTTTCGCGTGCTCAGCGTGGCTGGGACTGCGGATTCCGCGTCGGCTTTTTCAGCCAGACACGCACTCGATGTCAAGGGCACCGGTGACTTCTTCAGACGTGAAGAGATCGGTGATATCTTCCCTGGAAATGTTACCCTCCCCCTATCACCGACTTCCTGTACCACGTGGCCCGGTCCGTGCGGCAAAATGGGAGAACTTCGTATGCATTCACGAAAACCCGGGACAGTGATTTTCCCATTTAATATGGAAAGCAAGAGACACGCACATTTATAAAAGGAAATGTTTATCAGATTGTAACTTGGAGTAGAGGAGAGCAGATTTCTCCAGTCAAACAATATGTTTTTCTCTAACATACTCTCGGGGTATTTATGGGAATAACTTCTGTTCCAAGGAACTGATAGGAAGAGCAGACGACGCACCCGAAATCCTGTGGAGAAAAAACCCAGGAAATAAAATAGATTGTCCGACTGAACTTTGATCATTCCTCTCTCAGAATCTTAGGCGTCTTGAAGGGTTTTCAAACGCGAAAGGCACTTCCCATCCTTAAAAAGAAGTGAATTGATTGTACGTTGTAACTTCTACTGACCTTAGCAATTAAGTTCCAGCCGGGAGCGTAAGTAAAAACGGGTTCGGCCCGGAAGGCGGATGAGGTAGCCACCACGGCTACTGAGGAATCGGCTCTTTCAGAGGCCTGGTTGTCTCAGTGGCTGTGGGGAGGACTGCCCCTCCTTGCCCCGCAGTATTATGAGGATGGGGCAAACACCACCGGTTTCCAAGCCAACCCCCACCTAGAAGCGGCCCCCAGGTCTGCCCAGAGACTTGAGGAAAGGATCGATCGCTTTGTAAGACCACCTCTCGAATGACGATCCTTGGAATCAGCCAAACGTGGGGATCGCAGTCCCTACAGAGAAGGAGCGTGGCTCTCTCTTGTACTGTAACAATGATAACTGTGGTATTTGTGAAGCGCTTGCTTTGCACAAGGCACTGTACTAAATAGATATAAGTGGGTCAGACACCATCCCCGTCCCCCCTGGGGCTTGGGAGTCCGAGGTCGTGGGTTCTAATCCCGGCTCCGCCACTTGTCAGCTGGGTGACTCGGGCCAAGTCACTTCACTTCTCTGGGCCTCAGTTCCCTCATCCGGAAAATGGGGATTAAGACTGGGAGCCCCACGCGGGACCACATGATCACCTTCTATCCCCGCGCCCGGCGCTCAGAACGGTGCTTGGCACAAAGTAAGCGCTTAACAAAGACCGTTATTATGATGAAGCTTCCCGGTACCCAGGGGTCAAGTCTCCATTCCAGGTAGCTTGGCTCAGTTCCCGTCTCCCCCGGTCCCCGAGAACGTCCCCTTGGAAATGTTTCCATCTGGACCTGCCACCCCGGAACTTCTCATTTCCCGGGACTTCATTTCAGACCATTCCTGGTTTACTTGCACCCCTGATTGAAGGCAAAAAAAAGTACAGGGAAAGTCGAAACTCACCCAAATGACCTGCAGAGAGCATTAATAGCCGTACATTCGGAGACAGCTCTTCAGGGCCGTCCTCCGAGCGGGAGGAGATGCTTGAAGGAAAAAATCAGGAATTTCTGATGGGACGGAGAGCCACACTGGAGAATTCGGAGGAGGGGATACGAGGTGGGATTAGAATAGTTAACAAAACACGAGGACTTCCCTCTGCACTAATCAAGATTTAATCAGTACTGATTCATTCAATCGTATTTATCGAGGACTTACTGCTTACTAGAGAAGCAGAGTGGCTCGGTGGAAAGAGCCCGGGCTTGGGAGTCAGAGGTCATGGGTTCGAATCCCGGCTCTGCCACTTGTAGTAATAATAATGTTGGTATTTGTTAAGCGCTTACTATGTGCAGAGCACTGTTCTAAGCGCTGGGGTAGACACGGGGGAATCAGGTTGTCCCACATGGGGCTCACAGTCTTCATCCCCCTTTTATAGATGAGGTAACTGAGGCACAGAGAAGTTAAATGACTCGCCCGCAGTCACACAGCTGACAAGTGGCGGAGCTGGGATTCGAACTCATGACCTCTGACTCCAAAGCCCGTGCTCTTTCCACTGAGCCACGCTGCTTCTCTTGTCAGCTGTGGGACTGTCGGCGAGTCACTTCACTTCTCTGGGCCTCGTCTGTAAAATGGGGATTAACTGTGAGCCTCAAGTGGGACAACCTGATTACCCCGTGTCTTCCCCAGCGCTTAGGACAGTGCTCTGCACATAGTACGCACTTAACAAATACCAACATTATTATTATTATTACTTCCTGTGTGCAAAGCACTGCAGTAAGCGCTTGGGAGAGTACAATATAAGAACAGACACGTTCCTGCCCACGATTAGGATGCTATGCTCATTTTTACACTCGAAGGAGATTTGAGTGGCAATTTCCTATTCATATAAATATTAGGAAACTCCCCCTAGTTCGTAGGGATACGTCTGTACGCGCGTGTGTCCCGCGCGCATCCGTGTGGAAAACGACTTTATTAATGATGAGGTTTTGTCTGGGTGTTAGGTTTTGTAGTCATGCCTGCTAAGCAATGTGGGAGAGACCGGACCTTCCGTGACATGCCCATGGAAAGGTTGATCTTGATACGCTGTTCGATTTGTACGCGTGAAGATTATTTTGTGACGGACCGTTGCGTTTTTCACAACGGCTGGCACTCTTTTTCTTCCTCCATCTTGCCGTCGTAACCTTCCCGGGACCTGGCTGCCCCGTCCCCGGAAACTGTCTCCCTGCTGTCCGTTGCTTTATTCCACCGTCTCGGGTTTCAACGATATCTGCTAAGCACCTCCTATGCCTCCGAGGACGCTTCACCGCGTCTGCCGAGTATTTTTTCTCTCCTCCTTCTGGAAATCACCCCATTTCAGCTCACCGGGTGAAGACGTGGTGCGGCGAGCACCGCTAAGGACCAAGATATCACTGTCTGTGACCCTGCCCCGCCAGTTGATGCTAAATATTATCCTTAGGAAGTGACGGTCGAGTTGCTGTAGAATTCAGATGTGGAATATACGACAGGTCCGGGTCCCCCAGGATTATATTATTACTATTATACTAGTTAAGGCCTTATTAGGTGTCAAGCACTCTTTTGAGCGTTAGGGTAGAGACGGGAAATATCCGTCCTATCTGAAGATCGACTCCGGGTCGACCCCACACTCTGTCTCTCAGCCTCTTAAAAGACACAATAGCTTCTTTGATGTGGTTTTCTACTCTGCCCTCAACGTGGGACATATGCTGCCGGTTAACAGAATTCAGCATCCAAATCTGTGCCAAGAGGATTCTGGCTAGCCATCAACGGACAGCAGGGAGATCGCATGATCGTTTCCACAGTTTCGCTCTTTCCTCTGGAAGGAGATGAGGGAGAGCGACAGCCCCGAAGTTCTGCGCCATTTCCCCCCGGGTTCCGTGTGTCGCGGAAGAACCCGGGAAGGCGGTCGGACAGCTTGTCCCTCCCTTGAGTTTGGGGGTTTTTTAAGTGCTTACTACGTGCCAGGCGCCGTGGGTAGATGGAAGATGATCAGGTTGGACGCGGTTCCTGGCCCACGTAGGGCTCGCAGCCTCCATCCCCATTTTCCAGATGAGATAACCGAGGCACGGAGAACTTAAGTCAGTCGTATTTATTGAGCACTTGCTGTGGGCCCCGAAACTAAGGTCTTGGGAGAGTCCGATATAACGATAAAGGGACACATTCCCCGCCCTCGAGGAGCTTGCCCAAGGTCACACGGCAGACAAGTGGCGGAGCCGGCATTAGAACCCAGGTCCTCTGACTCCCGGGCCCGGGTTCTTCCCACGAGGCCGTGCCGAGCCGAGATCTCAGCGGGTGGAAAGAGCCCGGGCTTTGGAGTCAGAGGTCATGAGTTCGAATCCCAGCTCCGCCACTTGTCAGCTGACTGTGGGCAAGTCGCTTCACTTCTCTGGGCCTCAGTTCCCTCATCTGCAAAATGGGGATTAAGACTGTGAGCCCCACGTGGCACAACCTGATTCCCCTGTGTCTACCCCGGCGTTTAGAACAGTGCTCTGCACATAGTGAGCGCTTAACAAATACCAACGTTATTATTATTACTCTCCGATTTAGGAGTTTTCCCGCTCCTCGTGCCTCTTCTTTACGGCCTTGACTGCAGGGGGATTTCATCAACTTCCGGAAAGAGAGCCGCGGCTCCACATGCCGGCGGTCAAACGTTGCGCGTACGGTCTCGTCCCCAGTGGTGGAAGGTGTGCTCCCGCGATCCGTTCAGTCGGATTTATTGAGCGCTAACCTTGTGCGGAGCACTCTGCTAAGCGCTTGGCCCCTTTGCAGTCCCCAAGAGTCCCTCCTCGCCTCCCTTGGCGACGGAGCCGCTTTAGCTCCGTGGCCTGGTGGGAAGAACCTGGGGGTCAGAGGTTCCGGATTCTAATCCTGACTCCCCCTCCCTTGCCTTTTGCGGGACCTTGGGTACGTCGCTCCACTTCTCCGTGCCTCGGTTACCTCAGCTGTAAAATGGGGATTAGGACCGTGACTCCCACGTGGGACACGGACTGCGGCCGACCTGATCTACCCCAGTGCTCAGTACAGTGCCTGGCACATAATAAGCGTTTAACAAATGCCAATTAAAAACCCCAGAAAGAACGACAAAACACTTCTTCAGGGGTGCCGTGATACTCCTCAAAGATGTGTGGTTTGATTTCAGATTGCCAAGTCTCCCATCTAGTCAGCCGCGATAAACCACCGCATTTCATTTTCATTCCCTCACGTGTTCTGTGTTGCACGACGCGGGCTTCGGGAAGCAATCCGTCGATCAACAGGATTTATCGAGAAGCAGCTCGGCTTAGCGGAGAGAGCCCGGGCTTGGGAGTCAGAGGGCGTGGATTCGAATCCCGGTTGCGCCACCGATCAGCTGTGTGACTTTGGGTAAGTCACTTGACTTCTCTGGGCCTCCCTTTACCTCATCTGTCAAATGGGGGTTGAGCCTGCGAGCCCCACGTGGGACGACCTGATTGCCTTGTATCTACCCCAGCGCTCAGAGCAGCGCTCGGTTCATAGTGGGCGCTTAACAGATGCCATTATTATTATTATTATTGATAATAATAAACACTTGGTGCAGAGTATCGTGCTAAACACTTGGGAAAGTAAAATGCAACAGAGATAGGGGATGCAAGCCCTGCCTACAAGGAGCTCACGGACGGAAGGCAAGACAGCCTCCAAAGTGATATCTTGAATTAGTGACCGAATTCTGTCACAGCTTTTAGCTCCGTGTAACTAATATACATTTACGTTAGTATAACTGAAAGCCAAGGTGGAGAATCGGTCCGCACCGAGGTCAAAAATGTCTATTAGTTACTGTGTATCAATGTAAATATGAATGTAGTGTATACTAATATACAGTAACTAATAGACATTTTTGACCTCGGTGCGGACTAATAGAAATGCAGTATATACTAATATACAGTAACTAATATACATTGTATATACAAATGTAGTATATACTACATTTGTATTAGTATATGCTAATATACATTTAACAATAAATAATGATAAATAATATATTATATAATAATAAATAATATAAATATACTAATATTCGTATATACTAATATACAGTAACTAATATACATTGTATATACGAAGGTAGTATAAAGGTATATTACTGTACATTAGTATAAATGTATATTAGTTACCGTATAATACTAATTACCTTAGTCTATGCTACATTTATGTTAGTATAAAGGTACATTATTGTACATTAGTATAAATGTATATTACTGTATATTTATTAGTATAAATAAATATTAGTATGAGTATATTTTATTAGTATAAATAAAAGCCAAGGTGGAGAATCAGACCGCACCAAGGTCAAAAATGTGTATTAGTTACTGAATATTAGTATATACTAATATAAATGTAGTATATACTAAGGTAATTAGTATTATACAGTAACTAATATACATTTTCGACCTTGGTGCGGAATGATTCTCCACCTTGGCTTTTATTTAGAATTATCATCGGGCCTTAACGCTCAGTGAAGCGGTTTACCGGCGTCTGAGAACAGTAATAACCGTAATAATAACGATGATGGCATTTGGTAAGGCCTCTCTAGGTTGGAAGCACTGTGAAGCGCTGGGGGAGCTACGTGGGCTGTCCCACGTAGGGCTCACAGGCTTCACCCCCATTTGACAGATGAGGGAACTGAGGCCCAGAGAAGTCAAGTACCCGCCCAAAGTCACCCAGCTGACAAGCGGCAGAGCCGGGATGAGCAACGTGGCCTAGCGGAAAGGGTAGAGGTCGGGGAGTGTGAGAACCCGGAGGAGGCAATAGGAAACACAGGGTTTTGCACCTTTGGGAAACTGTTAACACATAATCCAAAGCCCTGCCGGCGTGAACACGGGCCCGGGAGTCAGAAGGTCACTGTGTGACCTCGGGCGAGTCACTTCACATCTCTGTGCCTCAGTTTCCTGATCTCTGAAAGAAGCAGCGGGGCTCAGTGGCAAGCGCCCGGGCTTGGGAGTCAGAGCTCGTGGGCTCGAATCCCGGCTCTGTCGCTTGGCAGCTGTGTGACTGTGGGCGAGTCACTTAGCTTCTCTGGGCCTCAGTGACCTCATCTGGAAAATGGGGATGAAGACTGGGAGCCTCCCGTGGGACAGCCTGATGACCCTGTAAATCTACCCCAGCACTTAGAACGGTGCTCTGCACATAGTAAGCGCTCAGCAAGTACCAACATTATTATTATAATTATTATTAGTATTAAAATGGGGATTGAGACTGGGAGCCCCCCGTGGGACGGGGACGGTGTCCATCCTGATTTGCTTGTATCCAACCCGGCGCTTAGTACAGAACCTGTCACACAGTGCCTGGCACATTCCCAAATCACTCACTGCGGATGCCAAGCAATAATAATAACCGGGGCATTTGTTAAGCACCTATTATGTGCCAAGCATTGTCGTAAGCACTGGGGGCAATATAAGAAAATCATAGAAAACCAATAAAAATCTAGAATACTTCAAGATAGGGGCAAGTCACCACGTACAACTGCTCTGATCAAACAAATCTTACAAAGTGAGTAGAAAAAGATCGGCAGGATAAAAGTAAAGCCAATATGCAAAATTGAAAAATGATTACAAAATGATTAGGTTCACATTATACGGATAATTACAGCGAAAAAATGCGGTGCTTTTTTGCGACTCGCTTTTCAATACAACTTTCCTTTTAAATTCCCATTACACGGATAATTACAGCAAAAAAACAACAATACATTTTTTGAGACTCGCTTTTCAACACAACTCACATTTTAAATTACAGCGATTCAAACAAACAGAAATAAAAATTTACTTTACAGTCCCGGTTCTCCCACTTGCTGACTGTGTGAATTTGGGCAAGGCACTTAATTTCTCTCTGTCTCAGTTTCCTCATCTGAAAATGAGGAATCAATCCCCGTTCTCCCGCCTACTTAGACCGTGAGCCCCATGTGGGACGAGGACCGTGTCCGATCCGATTATCTTATATTGATCCCAGCGCTTAGTACAATGCTTGGCACATAGTAAACACTCGACAAATACCACAGTGATTATTCGAGAATAAGCTCGGCTTAGAGGAAAGAGCGAGCGCGGGCTTGGGAGTCAGAGGACCTGGGTTCTAATCCCGGCTCCGCCGTTTGCTGTGTGAGCTTGGGCAAGTCACTTCACTTCTCCGTGCCTCAGTCACCTCATCTGTAAAATGGTGATTAAAGACCGTGAGCCCCGGGTGGGACCACCTGATTATCCTGTATCTACCCCAGCGCTTAGAACAGTGCTCTGCACATAGGAAGCGCTTAACAAATACTATTATTATTATTATTATTATTTTTGCTTGCCTTCTTGAGTGTGCGCCTCAGGGGGAAGATTCATCTGCTTTCAGTGATTCTCAAATGACTGTCTCTAGGATAGTCTTGGTGCCGAGAGGCAGTGCGGCCTAGTGGGTAGAACACGGGCCTGGGAGTCCGAGGGACCCGGGTTCTAATCCCGGCTCCACCCCTTGCCTGCTGTGTGACCTTGGGCAGGTCAGTTCACTTCTCTACGCCTCAGTTACCTCGTCTGTAAAATGGGGACTGTGAGCCCCACGTGGGACAGGGACTCTGCCCAGCCTGATTCGTTCGTAATAATAATGATAGCGTTGGTATTTGTCAAGCGCTTACTACGTGCAGAGCACTGTTCTAAGCGCTGGGGGAGATACAGGGTAATGGGGCTGTCCCACGTGAGGCTCACAGTCTTAATCCCCATTTGACAGATGAGGTCACTGAGGCACAGAGAAGTGAAGTGACTTGCCCACGGTGGGGCACCCACCCAGCACATAGTAAGCGCTTAACGAATACCACAATTATTGTCTGGATGGTGCTCAGAGCCGCCTGAATGAGAAAAGTTTCCTAAAAGTGAAAAACAGTACTCTAAACCCAAGCCGTTATTGCATCCTCCAACCTGGTGCAGAAGATACATCGAATAGAACCAAATCTAAAGGACCTCACTGGGCTTCTGCTTTGTGTGCAGAGTAATGTACGAAGCAGACGCCGTGGGCAGAGCGTTAAACCGAGTACTTACCGGGCGCAGGACACTCCGCTAGGTGCTCAAACCTGTAAAATAGAATTAAAAGAAGCTTCACTTGTCTTCAAGGAGCTTACAACCGGTGGTCACGAACTGCCAAAGAAACAGTAGGTAAAAGAGTAAGAGGATGGACATGAGATATGTTAATAAATCAATAATTCATTCATTGGTATCTATTGAGCGCCTACTGTGTGCAGAGCACTGTCCTACTACTACTAATAATAATGTTGGTATCGGTTACGCGCTTACTACGTGCAGAGCACTGTTCTAAGCGCTGGAGTAGACACAGGGGAATCGAGGTTGTCCCACGTGGGGCTCGCAGTCTTAATCCCCATTTTACAGATGAGGTAACTGAGGCACAGAGAAGGGAAGTGACTCGCCCACAGTCACACAGCTGACAAGTGGCCGAGCTGGGATTCGAACTCATCCTCTTTCCACTGAGCCACGCTGCTTCTCATACCCTTGGGAAGTACAATTTGGCGTCAGATAGAGGCAATCCCTACCCAACAAGGGGCTCACCGTCTCAAATGGGGGAGAAAGACAACAAAACAGCTGGGGTTAGATACAGGGTGATCAGGTTGTCCCTCGTGGGGCTCACGGTCTTCATCCCCCTTTTACAGATGAGGGAACTGAGGCACAGAGAAGTGAAGCGACTTGCCCACAGTCACACAGCTGACTAGGGGTTGTCAGCGGGACAGGCGAGAACGAGGCCCCGTGAGGAGTGAGTTGGGCTGGAGAAGGAGAGAAGGGAGGTGAGGTTTTCTTCGTGAGAAGGTTAATAGGCAAGAGATGTGCCTTCCCTAAGGCTCTGAAGGTGGGGAGACCAACTGTCTCTAGGATATGAGGAGGGAAGGTGATGGGAAGCAGCGTGGCTCAGTGGAAAGAGCCCGGGCTTCGGAGTCGGAGGTCATGGGTTCAGCTGTGTGACTGTGGGCGAGTCACTTCACTTCTCCGGGCCTCAGTTCCCTCCTCTGTCAAATGGGGATTAACCGTGAGCCTCACGTGGGACGATTGACCTGTATCTCCCCCGGCGCTTAGAGCGGCGCTCTGCCCCTAGTAAGCGCTTAATAAATACCCACATTATTAAACACCAACATCATCATTATCCAAGTCAGAGGCAGGATGCGGGAGAGGGGTCGGAGGCGAGATAGACGACACGGAGGTACAGTGAGAAGGTTAGCATCGGAGGAGTGAGGTGTGCTGGCCGGGTTGTAGTGGGAGAGTAGGGCTATTCGGAATACCGATCTATTTCTGTGTCTGAGAGAGAAGGTTAGACAGCTCTGTCTTTACTTTCAGGAGCCACCCAAGCTCTTTACGTAGTTCACCGAGGTCAAAGAACTTCACCCGTCCCGACTGGGTACCAGAGGGATCCGTACTCAGTGAATTTTAAAGGATCAGCTTCAACCTTTGTCGGTAGAGCTGATGCCAAAAAAAAACCCCAAAACACCCACATGGATTCCAGACGGACTTGGAGAAAAGATTTGTTTCGCCATCCTCGCGTTTCCGGCCACAGTTTCGGAAATTTAGAGGAATCCCCCAAGGCCAAAGATGCCCACAGATCACCACATTCTAAAAAATGAAAATTCAAAGGACATTTTAGTGTTCTCCTAACTTTCCCATCTCTTAATAGGGTGCTCAGCACACAGTAAGTGCTGAATAAATACGATCGAATGGATCCCTGTTGACAATCCCATCATCCTGCCCGTCGCAGAGCAACTCAACTGGGTCGTCGTCCTCAATCTCTCACTGTTTTTCCGTCCTCACATTAAACCGATTGCTCCATCCTGCCGGTTCTTCCTCCAGAATATTTTCGGATCTGCCCTTTTCTCTCAACTCATCTTCGGACTCCACTGCAAGCTCTCTTCCTCTCAAAATTGGGGGAGCTGTGTTCTTTAGTCGTAGCTAAACGTGCCCGGACGGCCCATTTGGCAAGAAACCTCCCCACTGAGCTCCCGGAGTTTGAATCTCCTTTAGGAGAAAAATCATGGCCTAACGGGTGGAGCACGAGCCTGGGAGTCAGAAGTGCCTGTGTTCTAATCCCGGCTCCGCCACTCGCCTGCGGTGTGACCTTGGGCAAATCCCTTCACTTCTCTGTGCCTCAGTTACTTCATCTGAATAACGGGGGTTAAGACCGTGAGCCCCTTGTGGGACAGGGGCTGTGTGAAACCTGATTAGGTTGTATCTACCGCAGTCCATAGTATAGTTCCTGGTACATAGTAAACCCTTAACAAATGTCTTTAAAATAAATTAGACTGCCCTAACGGCCTCTTCACTGCTCTTCCAGCCTCCAGCTAGCCCCACTTTCAAGTTGCTTCCGATATAATAATACTGTTGGTATTTGTTAAGCGCTTACTATGTGCAGAGCACTGTTCTGAGCGCTGGAGTAGATACAGGATAATCAGGTTGTCCCACGTGAGGCTCACAGTTAATCCCCATTTTACAGATGAGGGAACTGAGGCCCAGAGAAGTTAAGTGACTCGCCCACAGTCACACAGCTGACAAGTGGCAGAGCCGGGAGCTCTGACTTGGAAGCCCAGGCTCTTTCCACTGAGCCACTCTGCTTTCCACATATCTTCTTCCTAAATAGAATTCATATATATATATATATATATATATATGTACATAAGTGCTGCGGGGCAGGGAGGGAGGGAAGAGCAAAGGGATCGAGTCGAGGTGACACAGAAGGGAAGGGGAGCTGAGGAAAATGGGGACTTAGTCTGGGAAGATCTCCTGGAGGAGGTGAGCCTTCAGTAGGGCTTTGAAGGGGAGAAAAGCGATTGTTTGGCGGATTTGACGAGGGAGGGCGTTCCAGACAAGAGGTAGAACGCGGGCCAGGGGTCGACGGCGGGAGAGGCGAGGACGAGGCCCAGTGAGAGGGTCAGCGGCAGAGGAGCGGAGTGTGCGGGCTGGATGTAGAAGGAGAGAAGGGAGGTGAGGTAAGAAGAGGAGAGGTGATGGAGAGCTCTGAAGCCAGTAATGACGAGTTTTTGTAGGATGTGGAGATTGATAGGCAACCACTGGAGATTTTTGAGGAGGGGGGTGACATGTCTTGAACGTTTCTGTAGAAAGATAATCCGGGCAGCGGAGTGAAGCATGGACTGAAGTGGGGAGAGACGGGAGGGTGGGACGTCAGAAGATCTCCCCACTCCTCCAAAACCTCCGTGGGTTTTCCATTTCCCCCCACATTAAACTCCACCAGCTTTCTCCGTCGTGCGCATCGGCTCTCTTGAACCCCTACTCACCGGCTCTCGCTCCTCATTCCGTCCAAGCCTAACTGGCAACCGTCAATTTGTACTCAATTCCCCTGCCTCCGTTCCCTACCTCCAATCCCTTGTTTGCGGCATATCCCCTCTCCTCTTTCCCCCCACCCCCCGATGGTAGCCCCTCCACAACTTTAAAAGGCTTTTGAAAGTCCCACCTCTTTCAGGAAGCCCTCCTTGACTGATCACTTCCACTCCAAGTTGCATCAACCCAAGAGCCACCCTTAGCACTTGTGAATTTATACCCACCCCCAGTATTGTACATACTATAAACGCATATTCATTGATTGATTCATCCATTTCATCGACCTTTATTTTTGCTACTATCAGTCAATCAATCAATGGGATTCACTCAGGGCTCACTGTGTGCAGAACGACATTCTAACCACTTCCATTCTTTTTTTTTTCCTCGAGCCCCAACTATTTGTAAATGATTTATAATAATAATAAATATGTAATGAAATATAATAAGTAAAATGATGGTGTATGTTAAGCGCTTACTATGTGCCGAGCACTGTTCTAAGCCCTGGGGTAGATACAGGGTAATCAAGTTGTCCCACGAAGGGCTCACACTTTTAATCCCCCTTTTACAGATGAGGTAACTGAGGCACAGAGAAGTCAATTGACTTGCCACGAGTCACACAGCAGACAAGTGGCAGAGGGGGGATTAGAACCCACGTCCTCTGAATCCCAAGCCCGGGCTCTTTCCACTGCGCCACGCTGCTTCTCTAGGCCGGCCTACCGCCCCAATTTGGTTGCAGGATCCGAGGGTCTGCGCCTGGACCACACCTTTTTCGTCTTTTGTACTCTCCCACGTGCCTAGACTAGCGCTCTGAACACAGTAGGAGCTCAATAAATAATATCGATCGATTTGCTGATTGAAATTTTCCAGGGACCGATCTTTGGCGAGTGAACTGGACTTGGAATGTCTGGTTAGCCAGTGACTATCCCAATTAGGCAGGCTGCTTGTTGGTTCGATTCAATCGTATTTATTAAGCGCTTGCTGAACACTGTCTTTTCTGTTTACGGACTGGGTAGAGCCGGGGTTGGGTCTCTGGGCTCCTCTTGCAGTAAAAGCCAAATCCTTCTCAACCCAGCCAGGCCACTGGATCTGCTACCCAGGCAGCCCCCTCTCATCCCACGGCCAATCCTACTCCTTCCCTGGGCGGAGAGCCTCCCCTTCGTCGGCCTCGCCTCGGCACCGGAGCCAACGGCCGAGACTTCCCAACAGTCCGTCTGTGGCGTTTCTGCCCCAAGGCCTTCCCAGATTTGCAGCCTCCAGAATTCACTGACAGCAAGTGCCCTCCACGTTGAAAAGTCCTTCTCCTTCCTGAACACAGCCACCCCCAAACCTTACAGATGACAAAGAAAAAAATCACAGACAAACGCAGCTGGACAATTCAGGGTTTACGCTAACTACCACCTATCCGCTTGGCAAGGGAGAATTAAGCTCGGTATCGCACGTCCTATTTTCTTCGCAGTCGGTGCCAGTGGCCGGGGGGGACGGGGTGGTGTCGGAGGCAGGAAGGTGTTGGGCGGAGAAAGTATTATTCCTGGCCCTGGTCACTCCACAGTTAGTTCCACAATTAGAAATGAGATCACATGATCCTATTCAGGTCTCCACCACCAAATGATGCAGTTTATCAAAGTCTTCGCCTCTTCCGTTTTCATTTCAGGCAAAGATCTGCGTCCCTAAATGTGTCTTTGGAAAGAAAAGACCCCAGCCCCATTATCCTGGGGAAGAACAATTTCTCAATAAGGAACACATTCGAACCGGAGACTCTAAAACTCCCAACAACTGGAGTTCTGTTTCAAAGAAAAGAAAGCTCCTGGGATCGAAGCAGAAAAGGAACAAAGGCCTTAAGATTTCAGAATAATTAGAACTCGAACTCTTAGAGGCCACCTGCTCATCAAAGGAAATATGAACTCCGCCCCGGGTCCTGATGTACGCCGATGTCCATGATCGTTCATTCAGTCGTATTTATCGAGCGCTTACTGTGTGCAGAGCACTGTACTAAGCGAGTGGAGTCATTTGACAATAGTATGATAAATGTGAAATCTTCACCATTCTATCAAGGAAGACATAGTTTCTCATCGTTGCTTCACAGTACTCTATCTTCAAAGATGCAGATTCATTCATTCGGTCGATGCCCGACACTTTGTTTATCCAGTTGCTAGGGAAATTTTCATAACCTGAGATATAGGATGAGTGAACAGAGTAATTTAATTGAAATTCATTGTCATCCAAATCTTCCAAGTCAGGGGTAGATTCGGTCGCCGGGAAGATCTGTAATTATTCCATCTCGCTAAACGGAAAATATTTTTGCAGTTAACTAATTAGCAGTTATTAAAATGGCAGGGGAAATCTGAGAAACTGCTTCTGTGTTTTTAGAAACGAGGTGACGAGATTGGTTATCCACAGCATGCCGGAGATAATGTCCGTGCTTCCCGCAAATGCATCCTAAGAGATCCAAGAATCGCGGAGCGATAACGTCTCCGCCGTACAGGCCCGAGGGACCTTCGGAGTTACTCGCCATTTCCAGGGAAACGTGCGTTTAAAAAAGAAATATTAGCACGGAGATAGCATCGACGCAAGATGAGAGGTAGGGTAATGCAAAGGATAGACCTGAGCTGGTTAAGGACTCCGTGATCAACTCTATCAGAAGCCGCTGGCATTTGTGAACAAAACTAACACGTGAGAATTCAGCATCGCTATTTATACTTCTCTTCCGACTCCCAGAGAAGGACCCTATTAAGTCAAGCTAAATTGTACCTAGTGCCTTAAAGTGGTTCCTGTCTGTTTTAATTTCCCTGATATATCTAGCAGAGGCTTAGCGGGGGGGGTGATCGGACGGCCTTATTAAGAATGTCCCTGAAAGGAAAATACAGCTGGCAGCTATTCATTTATTGTGGGGATTCTTTGCAATCTTTCTGCTCCTAACCAATGTCACTATAAAAGGGCCTCCCTATAGGCGATCTCTATCAGCGCGTTAGACAATAATTGTCAGCTTTTACTATCCATTTTGCCACCTCAATTGGCTTTAAACCTCTATAGAAACTCCCTAAAGACTGATCTCCCTACAAGGTGACTGAAGTTATCGTGTATCATTTTAGAGCCATTGTCTCGGTAATGGGTTCGAAGACATTTGAATCCGTAAATGTGATGTGATTTCTACGGAGAAACAATTAAAGTTATCTCGGGGGATACGGCCACCAGCTCCAAGCGCGGATTGTGCCTTGGAAATAGTCCCAGGTGGTGATTGGCGGGGAAGGCTGGGGCAGGGGGGACCACCCACCCCACCCCAACTGCCGCCCGAACCCTCCCGCTACTTTGCATTTCGGAGAAATGGGATTATTTTTTTTAAGGATAGTTGTTACGCACTTACTATGTGCCAGGCACCGTCCTAAGCACCGGGGTAGATACGACCTAAGCAAGTCGGACACAATCTCCGTTCCACAGTCTTCATCCCCGTTTTGCGGATGAGGTAACCGGGGCACAGAGGGGTGAAGTGACTAGCCCGAGGTCGCTCAGCAGACGAGCGGTGGAGCTGCGGTTAGAACGCAGATCCTCTGTCTCCCGGGCCCGTGGACTTTCCGCTAGGCCACGCTGAATTTATCCTCGACTCCCCTCTCTCTTTCGACCTGTGTTTTCAGTCACCAGATCCCGCTGGCTCTTTCTTCTCAACATCTCCATAATCTGTCCCATCCTCTCATCCAAACTTCCGCAGCTCTGAGCCAAGCGTCTATCATATTCTCACTCGACCACTGCATCGGCCTCCTGGTTGACCGCTCTCCTTCTTGCCTTTTGCCTCTCCTTTACACTCTTCACTCTGCTGCCCGGATCATTTTTTCTAAAATATTTTTCTGCACACAAGCCTCATTCCTCAAAAAATCTCCAAGAGTTGCCTCATCCTCTCTGCAGCAGAAAGAAACTCCTTCTCATTCGTTCATGCATTCATTCATTCGTTCGTTTGTTCATTCATTCATTCCGTCGAATTTATTGAGCGCTTACTGTGTGTTCAGCACTGTATTCGATTGCCCAAGTGTACTTTCCCATTGCTTGGCACATGATAATAATAATAATGTTGGTATTTGTCAAGCGCTTACTACGTGCAGAGCACTGTTCTAAGCGCTGGGGGAGATACAGGGGAATGAGGTTGTCCCACGTGAGGCTCCCGGTCTTCACCCCCATTTTACAGATGAGGGAACTGAGGCACAGAGAAGTGAAGTGACTTGCCCACAGTCACACAGCTGACAAGGGGCAGAGTCGGGATAATAAGTGCTTAACAAGCACCATTATTATTATTATTATTACTGATGATGATGGTATTTGTTAAGCGCTTACTATGCGCCAAGCACTGTTCTAAGCACTGGGATAGATACAAGGTAATCAGGTTGTTCCCACCTGGGGCTCACAGTCGTCCTTCCCAATTTACAGATGAGGTAACTGAGGCACAGAGAAGTTAAGTGGAGGCAGCGTGGCTCAGTGGAAAGAGGACGGGCTTGGGAGTCAGAGGTCATGGGTTCGAATTCCGGCTCCGCCACTTGTCAGCTTTGGGACTGTGGGCGAGTCACTTAACTTCTCTGTGCCACAGTGACCTCATCCTGTAAAATGGGGATTAAGACTGAGCCTCACGTGGGACAACCTGATTACCCCGTATCTCCCCCGGCGCTTAGAACAGTGCTCTGCACGTAGTTAGCGCTTAACAAATACCAACATTATTATTATCATTACTATAACGACAGCCCCATCAAACCTCTTCATTTTTTGCGGGACGGAAACGAAGGTGGAGCAGATTATTAGGGGCTCAAGGACATCCTGTGTTATTTCTCCAACCCGCTCTCACGTGCTCTTTTCTTTCCGCGGTCAGGGTTTTCTCAGCAATCTTCGTTTTTCTCATCTGAAAGGCTGGCCCGTGTGAGGCGTGGGGCCTGACGGAAATGATCAGGGAGGATTTCTTAGAAATATTGCATCTACAGCAGAGGTTTAGTTCCTAGCCTCCGAACAGATTGAACAAGAAGAGCGTTTGTCTTCTTTAAGCTCCGTGACGCTGAGGCTGTTTACCGCTCTTCTTTTATAAAAATCTCGAGTCTTGACAGATGGTAGGAAATAAAACTTTCATCGCTTCAGAAAAGACAATATAGCCATTGTAGCCTTTTCTCTTTAGTGAGGTACTCATTAGTATCTAGAAAACAGAGGTCAGGAAAGGAGGTTGGCAAAGGAGGCCAAGAATGGAGACCGGCGATGGAGGCTGCAACTTGGAGGCCAGGAATAGAAGTCAGTGGATCCTTCTTCTCATCGAAGGCCTCTCCCTAACCAGTTGTGCAGTTTGCAAGTAAGAGCTGGTCGTTGTCTTATTCCCTCGAGCCGGGTCCGACCCACGGCGACGCCGTGGACACACCTCACCTCCATCTGGGAGTGTATCCGTAGAGTCTTCTTGGTAAAAATACAGAAGCGGTTGACCATCGCCTCCTTCCGCACGGTAAACCTGAGTCTCCGCCCTCGACTCTCTGCCGTGTCGCCGCTGCGCGGCACGGGGGAGTTTGGCCTTGTAGCGGATTGCCGGCCACCCGCTAGCCACTGGCCAAGCTAGGAATGGAGCGGGTAGGACTCTGCTTGACTCTCCCTCCCACAGTCGAGGCCGGTAGAGTCCCGGAAAGCCTCCAGGTGCGACCCCGAGAGGCCGCCAATAAGTCACTCGGGTCTTTATGCTACAGTAGCTACGCGTGCCAAATAGAAATGAGCTGGGCCAGAGCCCCTTGGCCTTCCAAACTCGAAATAATAGTAACAGAAGTAATTTCTGTAGTTGTCGTCGTAATCAGGGAGGATGTCTGCCAACCGACTGATAATGTACTGCCCCCAGTCGCTTAGTACGGTGCTCTGCCTCGGTGATGGACTGATCGGTAGGAGTAGGTGAGAGGGGATCCCGGTGGTTTCACTGGATGGTCCGCTGGAAAATGGGCGTGTGCAGATTTATTTCCGAATGTGTCCCAAGTCACGCGGAGAAGCCTCTCTCCTTTGATGGGGTTAAGGCTGGAGGGCATCCGAAGCCCTGCATAAACGGGGAAAGGCTAAGTGAGTGCCCAAGGATCAAGAGCGGTTCACTGCTACGACACATACTAGACAGGGATTCAGCTGGAGGCTCGTTTTGTTATTTCCCGACAGCCCGTCCCACCCTCTTTTCAAAAATCTTCCCCGTTCAATCGGTCGGTCGATCAACAGGGTCGACTGCTTGCCCACTGAATACAGAGAAAGATCGTGGTCTGGTGGACAGAGCGTGGACCTGGGAGTCAGAGGTACCTATGTTGAAATAGCCTGTCTGCTGTGTGACCTTGGACAAGTCACTTAAATTCTCCGTGCCCCAGTTACCTAGCTTAAAAAATACTACTATTAGTCGTAGTAATAACTATAATAATAAGTACTGAACTAAGCACCTGAAGAGAAAAATCAGCTTAGAAGATACAATTCCTGCCCTTAGCGAATTTACAGCGTGGTGATTTAAATCTCCCTCCTCCAATTCCTCTCCCATCTCCTCCAGCGAGTTGGCCACAGATGCTGTCTCAAATTCCTCTCCTCCAATTCTCTCCTTAACCCCTTCCAATCTGGCTTCTCCTTCCCTCAACCGCCCTCTCAAAGGTGACCCATGATCTCCTTCTTGCCCAACCCACCGGCCTCTACTCCACCCTAATCCTCCTCGACCTCTCGGCGGCCTGCGACGCTAACGACCGCCCTCTTCTCCCGGAATTATTATCCAACCTTGGCTTCACCGACGCTGTCCTCTCCCGGTTCTCCCCTTATCCGTCTGGCTGTTCCTTCTCAGTCTCCGTCGCGGACTCCTCCTCTGCCTCCTACCCCCTTACCGTACCCCCTCAACGTTAAGTTCTGGGTTCCTTTTCATTCTCCACCTCCCTTGGAGAACTCATTCTCTCCCGTGGCTTCAACCACCACCTCTATGCGGATGCTACCCAAATCTCCATCTCCAGCCCCGATCTCTCTCCCTCTCTGCAATCTCTCAGTTCCTCCTGCCTTCGAGATATCTCTACTTGGACGTCCTCCCATCATCTCAAACTTAACCCGTCCAAAACAGAACTCCTTATCTTCCCGCCCAAACCCTGTCCTCCCCTTGATTTTCCCATCCCTGTTGATGGCGCCATCCATCCATTCAATCGTACGTATTGAGCGTTCATCGTGTGCAGAGCACCGTACTAAATGCTTGGAAAGTACAATACGACCAATAAAGAGAGATAATCCCCGCCCACAACGGGCTCACAATCTAGAGCGGGGGAGACAGACATCAATACAGGTCAACGGGCATCCATATAAAGAAATAGAATCAAAGATACGTACGTATATACATAAGAGCTGTGGGGCGGGGAGGGGGGGAAGAGCAAAGGGAGGGAGTCAGGGTGATGCAGAAGGGGGTGGGAGCTGAGGAAAAACGGGGCTCGGTCTGGGAAGGCCTCCTGGAGGAGGTGAGCTCTCAGTAGGGCTGGGAAGAGAGTTAGTTTGGCGGAGGTGAGGAGGGAGGGCGTTCCGGGACAGCGGGAGGACGTGGGCCTGGGGGTCGACGGCGGGATCGGAGAGAACGGGGGACGGTGAGGAGGTGAGCGGCACCAGAGGAGCGGAATGAGGGGGCCGGGCTGGAGGAGGAGAGAGGGGAGGTGAGGTAGGAGGGGGCAACGTGATGGAGAGCCTTGAAGCCAAGAGTGAGGAGTTTTTGCCTCACACGAAGGTTGACAGGCAACCACTGGAGATTTTTGAAGAGCGGGGTGACGTGCCCAGAGCGTTTCTGGAGAAAGATAAGCCGGGAAATGAGACCGGGGTACAGTGTCTGAGAACCCTCCGAAATTTTCAGGCGGCAGGACGCGCCCTATTTGTATGATATAACAAGTATTTTCGGCTCATTGAACGATTTCTGCATTTCGCCGAACAAAAACAGAACGGGAGAAGATCTCAGAATTACTGCCTCCACCGCAAGAAGTGTGAATGATAATTTCTACATTTTTCACCATTTGCCTAAACAGCTCATCTAAAAGGGATTTTGTAGATCGCACATCGATTTCTGTTGCTTCTCCAACAGTTTCATTTTGCGATGCCGTAGGAGGGAAGCTGCCCTCGCTCGCTGGGAAAGATTTGACGGTGTACGCAGAGGAAAGTTGCCGGTGTCTACAACAAAGTGGACAGAGCAGGGGCCTTGGAGTCAGAGGACCTGGGCGCTAATCTCTGCCACTTGCCCGCTGTGTGACCTTGGGCAAGTCACTTCATTTCTCCGGGTCTCAACTTCCTCATCCGTAAAAATGGGGATTCAATCCCCAGCCTCCCTCCCCGTGTCGTACAGGGGATTACCCCGTACCGAGCCCAGCACGTAGAACGGGGCTTTACGCACGGTAAGCGCTTAGCAGACACCAAAATAATGACCGCCATCGGTATCATTATTATTATTACGTCTCAGCGGAGGCCGTCGGCGACTGCATAATTCCACCAAAATGGATTTACGGATAGAAAGGCATCGAAAGTACCCTTGTAAGAGATTCCACTCCTCTTCATCTAGGCTGAGCTGTGTTCTAGCCTTTAAATGGAGTCGGCATTAACATTCCAGAAGGTTGGTGGTTAAGAAGCAAGCTGTTCAATATTAAAAGCCGCATCTATGTACTGGCATGTTCCTGAGTACGCCTAAATTTGAAATTATGCAATTTAGCTACCGTTTCTGTGAGATGTTTAACGACAGATTTCTTCCCCTGCCGCTGCTATTTCTTTCGCTAAAATAAAAGGAATTGAGGAAAGGGTTTTATTCTAATCAGCCATCTTTCCATGTTTTTAATGAAAATTACTCCATTTTTTAAAATAGACCTTTTCGGTTCAGTAAACACTGGGAAACTTCAAGGGATATATGGCTTTAGTGACCACACGAAAACATTCGCACGGATGCAGATAGGGAAGGATTCAATTATGCTCTTTTGTTCCAACCTAAAGAAATACCAGCTCTGAGACTCGTGAACCGAGGACGGCTGAAGAGCGTTTCGTTTCAGGCCAGGGGGTGAAGCAACTCGTCTCTTGCGCACGGGGACTTAATAATTCATTCGATAGTATTTATTGAGCGTTTGCTATGTGCAGAGCACCGTACTAAGCGCTTGGAACGGACAGATCGGCAACAGATAGGGACAGTCCCTGCCCATTGACGGCTTACAGTCTAATCATAATCTAATAATATTTTTAAGCGCTTACTATGTACCAGACACTCTACTAAGCGCTGGGGTGGTTACGAGTAACTCGACTTGGACACAGTCCCGGTCCCCCGTGGGGCTCACAGTCTCCTTCCCCATCTGCAAATGACTCGTCCAGGGTCACACAACGGACAAGCGGTGGAGCCGGGATTAGAACGCACGACCTGCTGACTCTCGGGCCCGTGCTTCATCCACTATACCGCGCTGCTTCTCCGAGCGTCCTCCAGGTAGCCGGCGGGACCACGGGTTCAGTAGTATTTATTCAGTAGTATTTACTGAGCGCTTACTATGTGCAGAGCACTGTACTAAGCGCTTGGAATGTACAAATCGGCAACAGATAGAGACGGTCCCTGACACAGGTGTGGACAAGGTCGGGTTTGGCTCCTTGGATGAACGAGGAATATCACCGAGAAGCGGCGGGGCTCGGTGGCAAGAGCACGGGCTTGGGAATCAGAGGTCGCGGGTTCTAATGCCGACTGCCACTTAGCTGTGTGACTTTGGACAAGTCACTTCACTTCTCTGGGCCTCAGTGACCTCATCTAAAATGGGGTTGAAGACGGTGGGACGACCTGATTACCTTGTGTCTACATCGGCGCGTCGAACGGTGCTTGGCACATAGTAAGCGCTTAACAAATGCTATAATTATTATAATATTATTATTAATAATGTTAAATAATGCTGGTATTTGTTAAGCGCTTACTATGTGCAGAGCACTGTTCTAAGCGCTAGGGTAGACACAGGGGAATCAGGTTGTCCCACGTGGGGCTCCCAGTCTTCATCCCCATTTTACAGATGAGGTCACTGAGGCCCAGAGAAGTGAAGTGACTTGCCCACAGTCACACAGCTGACAAGTGGGCCGAGCCGGGATTCGAACCCATGACCTCTGACTCCAAAGCCCGTGCTCTTTCCACTGAGCCACGCATGTGCAACACGGACTTTGTCCAAACTATCTTGTATCTACCACAGAGCTTATTACACCGTCTGTTAAATGTTGAACAAATGCCACTGAAAAAATAGATACAGAAGTCCAGTATCAACATGGCTTAGTGGGAAGAGCGGGGATTTGGGAGTCAGAGGATCTGGGTTCTAATCCTGGCTTCTGCACTTGCTTGCCGTGTGACCTCGGGCAATCTGGGCCTCAGTTTCCTCATTGTAAAAGGAGGATTCAATACCTGTTCGCCCTCCTTTTTAGGTTGCGAGCCCCATGTGGGCCAGGGACGCTGTCCATCTTGATTATCATGTATCTGCCCCAGTGTTTGGCACATAGTAAACGCTTAGTAAATATTGCTTTATTATTATTATTATTATTATTATTAACAGACCTAGACAGAATCTACATGAAACACAGAGCTAGAACAGTTGTAAAAGAAGGGAGGCAACTGTGCCCGAAATCATCCAGGTGAATCGAATAATCGTAAAAGACTAATCAAATATCGAAGGTATTTTTAAAGCACCCGAAAACACCTATTGCCCTGGTAGCCCCTAATTTTATCTCAAGCAACTTCGGAACCAACTCCTCACACTGTCCAGCAAGGGACGATTCATAAGCAGGTTGCCGAGAGTGGAGAAAGGAATAAAAGATTTGAAAAGCGATCGTATTTATTTTTATTTTTTTCCACCATTCTAACCAACGGGGCATTTCCTAAACAAAGAGCGTTTCTGGTCTTATGACATTTACTAAGCACTTACAGTGTGCAAAGCAGTCTACGTGGGGGAGTGTTAGATAGAGACGGCCTGTAAAAATGTTTTACAGGATGACTAATCTGTTCAAATCCATGAGAACACCAGCCAAGAGGGCGGCTGTGTGAACTGATCCCTGGTAAACAGAGGGATGGGAATCTGAGAGAAATTTAGGCTCCCAGCAGACATAGCTAAATGGTCGGAGCTGAAATACACAAAGGGGTTCGATTCCAAAAAGCAGAAAGGGAGGAGAAGCGGCAGGGTAAACTCGGGAAAATTCAAGCCACACGGGCAGACTTGACTACTTAAATTCCCCTGAGGCTCTCAGTCCCTTTCTCTGAGGAAACAGGGAGAGGTTTCCAGATCGATAAAATCGCAAAGAGGTTCGCCCGGCCGCATTGCACATTCCAAGCGCTTAGTACAGTGCTCTGCACACAGTAAGCGCTCAATAAATGCTACCGAATGAATGAGACAGCCTTGTCCAGGAGACAGACGGCCACGCTCAGGGCAGAGGCAGCAGCCAGAGAAAGTCCGAGCTATTTTTTACGTGCCCTTCTCAGGGTATCTGGAGATGCAAGGAAGCCCCTCTAATCTGTAAGATTCTTGTTGCGGAACTGGGCCCCTCTACTCTGTTGTAATGTCGTAGTGATAATGCTAATAATAATATCAATGGCGTTTGTTAAGCCCTTACTGGGTTCCAAGAGCCGCCACTAGAACCCGTGACCTTCTGACTCCCGGGCCCGGTCTCTATCCACTACGCCATCCCGCTTCCCCTACCGGCCTCCTGCCTTCCTGGCCTGCGATTAAGGAATCAACCGAGAAGGAATCTTAGAGAAAGTTCTTCCCACAGTTTGTGTCAGATTTTCGAGGCGTTGAAGAGTTGATAATTGGAGAAGTTCCCGAGCTCGAGACGCAACGTAATTTAGAGCTGGGTGATGCAGGTGTCGCTGGAGTTAATTGCATCTCTTTCTGAGAAATCATTCAACAAGGACCTCTTTGAATGCCAACAGTGCACCGCCTCACTGTAAGATGGAGAAGAAGTTACGCTGCCTTCGCCGCCAATTACTTTCCCCACCTTCAGAGCCTTATTGAAGGCCCACCTCCTCCAAGATGCCTTCCTGAGTCCTCATTTCTTCTTTTTCCACTCTATTCGGCATCGCCCTGACTTGCTCCCGTTTTTCACCCCTTCCGCAGTCCCACAGCACTCATATCCATATCAGTAATTTATTTATTTACATAAATGTCTGCTAAACTGTGAGCTCGTTGGGGACAGGGAACATGTCTACCAATTCGGTTGTGTTTGTTCTCTTCTAACCAGTCAGTACTGTGCTCCGCACATAATAAGTGCTCGATAAATACAGTTGATTATGGAGACAAAACGCCTTTTCAATTTTTAACACTGATAATGAAAAGATGTATGCTTTAAATAAATTAAATCAAAGGGATTTCTATTTGCTCACTTGCAAAAGAGTTTCCCATCTACCCTTAAAGCCAAATACATAGGTGCCCCTTGTGTTTGAAATGATCGGTCACATTTATTGAGTGCTTACGGCGTGCAGAGAACTTAGTATGAATAAAGAAATTACCCATGTGTACGTAAGGGCTGTGGGGCCGAGGGAGGGGTGACGAAAGCTTGAAAATCCAAGTGCAGGGGTCACACAGAAGGGAGTGGGACAAGAGGAAATGGGGGGTGGTCCGAGAAGGTCTCTTGGAGGAGATGTGCTTTCAATAAGGCTCTGAAGGTGGGCAGAGCGACCACCTGTCGCCGACGAAGACGGAGGACGTTCCGGGACCGAGGCCAGACTTTGGTAAGGAGTCAGCGGCGAGATAGAGATTGAGATACAGTGAGTAGGTTGGCATCGGAGGAGTGACGTGTGTGTGTGGGGTGGGTTGTAGTCGGAGAGTAGCGAGGTGAGGTAGGAGGGGGAAAGGAGATTGAGTGTTTTAGAGCCTATGGTAAGGAGTTTCTGTTTGATGTGGAGGTGCATGGGTAACCACCGGAGGTTCGGGAGGAGTGGGGAAATATGGACTGTTTGGTTTTGTCGAAAAACAATCCAGGCAGCAGAGTGAATTATGGACTGGAATGAGGGAAGACAGAAAGCAGGGAGGTCGGCCAGGAGCCTGATGCAGTAATCCAGGCGGGCTAGGATAAGTGCTTGGATCCGCGTAGAAACGATTTGGATGGAGAGGAAAGGGGGGAGTTCAGCAACGTGCGAAGATTGAACCGACGGGACTGGGTGACTGATTGAATACGCGGATCGAATGAGGGCGTAGGGAGACGAGCCGAGGATAACGCCAGGGTTACGAGTCCGAGGGGCATGGAGGATGGTGGTGCTGTCCCCAGTGATGGGGGAGTCAGGAGGAGGGCAGGGCTCGGGATGGTAGGTAACATGACGGATTCTGATCCCGTTGACAGTAATAATGGCTCCCACTTCTCCGGCTAAGGATGAAAATACTGATGTTGGCAACTTGTAAATCTCTCCACGGATGTCGTCTCACCGCCGGTAACGTCATCTTCGATCTGAGGGACAGCGCTACTATAATAATAATGATGACGATGGTATTTGTTAAGCGCTTTCTACGAAGCAACTACTGCTCTAGGACCGTCTGATCGTAAGACTGAGTCAGTCACATCTGCCTCCCTAAGCATATCACAGCCTCTTGCGAGTCGGTCTCATCAGCTGTTTCGTGTGACTCTCATTTTGATCTAAGCCTCTTTCCTCAGTTTGCTAAACATCACCCTGGCTTGTTTCTCATTGACAATCGGGGATATTGTTCGAAAGCTGTACTTTCTGTGGGTAGAAGGTCAGCTATTTCAGCATCGTTTTCTTCAAACCCGTCTCTTTTATCTTCAGCTGCTGAGAAAGTAACATCGCTTAACTGCTGCCCACCAGTTACAGTGTAATTTTAAATGACTGCTAGGAACGGCCTAACTTTGTCAGTGTTTGAGACCAAGGTGGTCCGGTACGATCTATATTTGAATGTCTTAACATCTAATTCTCCTCTAGTTGTCGAATCCCGTTGGATGATATAACCTGAGATGGTAAAGTCGAGAGCGGTTGCGACCATTCTGCCCAATGTTCTGCTCCTCCACTTATCACCCCTTAACATCTTTCAGGTCTCTTCCCCTCTTATCTGTAATTTCTTTATTTATAGTCGCATCTCCCTCCCTCTCTGGACGCTAAGCTCGTTATGGGGGGAATGTGTCTGCTTATTGTTATATCGCACGCTCCCGATGGCTTATTACAGTGCCCCGTCCACCGTAAGCGCTCAATAAATACGATCGGCTGATCCCGCGGTCCAGACGTTTCCAGTACTGGAGTGAAGGTCCATCCAGATGATCTGTCACTTGTCTTGGCGTCAAAAAAGTGTCTTGACCACTGCCAGCTGGTGTTCAGTACAGTTTGCTAGTAGTAGGCGTCTTGTTGCTATTTTAATTTTCCCAAGGCGTGTTCGCTGATTATTTCAGACCGTGAGGAATGAATGATCGCTTCCAACTCAGGGGTTGCACTCACCGAATATGATCCACTTGTTTGTTTTCAGGTTGTCTGAGATCACCTGGTTCCAGCAGTCTTTTGTCGTGCGTATCGTAATAGAGACATTGATTCTGATCCATCTTGCAGGCCTCTTGTCTGCTCGTACAAGAGGTAAGGTCGTTGTACGCTCCAATATGTTTCCTAACTTCTGTGCCTGTTTCGTCAACTTTAAAGTGGAAATCAAGTTCCCGTGCTTCGCACGTCATCGGTGCTTAACAGATCCCTCAGTTATGATTATTTGGGTCCGATACACCAGTGGAAAGATCTTTCGAAGGCACACCCGAGGCATTCCGCGAGGTGAGCAGACTCACCGGGCATCCTGGAAGGTAGCCGGCTAACCCGGGCGGCAAGGTTTGCCGGCGTCGTTGTCTGGGGTATTTATTAAGCACTTACTGTGTGTCGGGCACTCGACCGAGTGCTGAGGAGGATACAGGTTGATTAGGTTGGACGCAGTCCCTGTCCCGCGTAGGGCCCACAGTCTTAATCCCCATTTTACGGGTGAGGTAACTGAGGCGCAGAGAAGTGAGGCGACTTGCCCACAGTCAGCTGACAAGTGGCGGAGCCGGGATTAGAACCCAGATCCTCTGACTCCCAGGCTTGAGTTCTGTCTCACGCCGCGGTGGCCGGGGCCGTCCGGGTTAGGATGCTCCGGCCCCGCGTCGGCACTTCTCCCTGTTCGCTCTGGCCAGAAATCGGTTCCTTGTGCGCATTCCTGCCTGCCTGACTCCTCGTTGCACTCTGTGCCCCGGCGGCAACGTGTCTGGCAGCGTGAGCAGGAAGGCCACCGGGCAAGCCACCGGCGCTATAATCCAGCCTCGGTCCCGAGATCCATCCGTCATTCTCGGCGGCAGATTCCATCACGGGGCCCGGGTAGCCCAATTCCAAGCAGAGGCGTCCCAGTTGCCTCGGCTGACCACCCGCTCAAGCATCAAACCTGAAAAAGCTTGACAAAGGATGAGTGGGATGAGAGCATCATTCTAAGGCCTAGCTCTCTCTCTCTCTCATCACCCCAAACTATCCAATGGCCTTGACCATCCGGCCCTATCAATCCTCCCCCACCTGCACCTCCGTTCCCGGTGGGATTGGTGGAAAAAGGGCAGTAAATCAGTCGGTGCCTATAGCCGTCCAAACCGGCTTTCTGGAAAGAATATTGAAATTCGACTCCTTTCTCCAGCGTGCCGGGGGAGGGCGGGAGGAATATAGTACTCCCGAACCCATAATAAGATTCAGGAGTCCTGATAAACGTAAATTATTTATCGCTCGCTCTGCATTTTATGGGCACACTGGTGTTCGGAGTAAGATTTCCCAGCATCCTGCTGCTCTTGCCACGGCTCCTCACCGGGCCGAAGCGGCAGGAGGAGGACGCGGCCCGTGACCGGTCAGCTGCGGACAGAGGGAGAGATGACCGGACGGGCTGATTGTGTAATTTAATCCCGGTCCCTCACCGCCTTTACGAAGAGAAAAATCGCGTTAGCCATTTTTTTCCCCTCAAGGATGTAAGCGGGAGGACGTTAATCTGCCACGACGGAGGCGCCGGGTCAATTGGCCGGCCCGAACGAGGCAACCGTAACCGAAAGGGCAGAGCGGCGTGAGTCATGGGGGTCGTTCGTCTTCGATAGCTGCCCGGTGGGGGACCCCTGAAGTCGTTCAAATCGGAGCCCGCCTGCGGAGAGGCCCCCCCCAGGGGACAGCCGGCCATCTAATCCAAAGAGAGAGAAATACGAGAGAGGCCCGGACAATGGAGATCGATGGGCGGCGGCTTCTTGCAGCCGGCCGTTGGCTACGGAGCCCTTCTCGGTCGGCTTCCGCAGCCTGGGCCGTCTCCCTCCGGGAGCTGGGCTGAAGTCTGTGAGAACGAGGGAAGGGAGAAGGGAGATTTTAAACTTGCACTCCGAGGTCGACCTCAAGCCACCTGCGTGGGAGAGATGGAAGTGAAGATATAAACTGAACCACGAGGAGGGGAGGTCCCACCGAGAGGCCGCAAGGCCTAGTGGAAAGGCCGCAGGCCTGGGAATTCGAGGATCTGGGCTCTGACACCGCATGGCCTTGGACGAGTCGCTTAACTTCTCCGTGCCTCAGTTACCTCATCTGTAAAATGAACATTAAGACCGTGACCCCTCTGTGGGCCAGGGACCAGCTCCAACCAGCGCGGCTTAGTGGCGAGAGCCCGGGCTTGGGAGTCAGGGGTCTTGGGTTCTAATCCCGACCCCCGCCACTAATCGGCCGTGTGACTTGGGGCAAGTCACTTCACCTCTCTGGGCCTCGGTCACCTCATCTGGAAAATGGGGATGAAGACCGCGAACCTCAAATCGGACAACCTGATTACCTTGCATCTACCCCAGCACTTCTAAGCTCGGCACGGAGTGAGGGCATATCAGATACCATCATTATGATTATTATTTTCTGGTACCTACCCCAGCGCTTACCTAGGACATAGTAAGTGCTTAACAAATACCTCAAAAACAAAACAAAAAGAAAAAACTAAGCCACGCGAAGGTGTCACCATTGAAGTCAGACAGCCTGAGGAGAAAGTAAACCTAAGGGGAGGACACCTGTAAATTCAAGACTGGTAGGAATGAGCTGCCCCCGCGGAAATAATAATAATGATTATTATGATATCCATTAAGCGCTTACTATGTGCCAAGCACTGTTCTCAGCACTGCCAGGTGCTTCCAACATTTTAAGGCATAATATCATCGTAATGAGACGTTCATCCCCTTGAGTCTATTTATTGCTATTGTTCTTGTCTGTCCGTCTCCCCCGATTAGACCGTAAGCCCGTCTCTGTCTGTTACCGATTCGTTCATTCCAAGCGCTTAGTACAGTGCTCTGCACATAGTTAAGCGCTCAATAAATACTACTGAATGAATGAATAATACGAAATGCACTAGGTTCTCAGTAAGGAGCTTCCCCACTCCAGGAAGGTCCACCCACAACTTTCCAAACCCAGGAATTCCGCCCGCCCCAGGCTTCATCAAAAGAGGGCCTGCCTCCCTAACGAGCAAGGAAGGAGGGTTTAGAAATGGGGCGGCAGGAGTCAGCGGGGACATCCTGAACCTCCACCTGTACGAAGCCAGTGTTTCTTTGTTCGAAATGTCATCGTCAAGGGAGTGCTCTTAGTTAGTCCAGTGCTCTTCCCAAATAAATGCTCAATAAATACCACTGCTTGATTCGTTAGCACGTTCAGTCGTATTTACTGAGCGCTCACTGTGTGCAAATCACTGTACTAAGCCCTTGGGAGAGGACAATGTAGCAACAAACGGACTCATTCCTGCCCACAACGAGCTGACGGGCTAGAGGGGGAGACAGACATTAATATAAATAAATAAATTACAGATACATGCGGATGTCTACATTTTTGCTGTGAGGATGGATGGCTGAAAGAAGGATTCTCGGGCTCCTGAGATTGGCAGTTCCACGTTCCCTTTCGGTCTGTAAGTGGATTCTTTCAGTCTCAAAGGCAACGTATCTTTGTAATCTCCACAACTGTTACTCTCCCAGTGTCCCAGATGTACTTTTTATTGGTATTTGTTAAGCACTTACTATGTGCCAGGCACCGTTTTAGACGCTGGGGTAGATACAAGTTAATCAGGTTGGACACAGTCCAGGTCCCGCATGGGGCTCACTGTCTTAATCCCTATTTTACGGACGAGGTCACTTAGACACAGAGAATAATAATAATACTAATTATGGTATTTCTTAAGCGCCAGGATGCTCTGGAGAAAGTCCATCCATGGAGTCGCGACTAATCGGAAATGACTCCTCGGCACTTAACAAATTATCATCATTATTATTGTTAAGTGCTTACTATGTGTTCTAAGCTCTGGGGTGAATATGAGGTAATCCGGTTGCCCCACGTGGGGCTCACAGTCTCCACCCCCATTTTACAGACGAGGAAACTGAGGGTCAGAGAAGCTAAGCGGCTCGCCCAAGGTCACACAGCAGGAGAGTGGCGGAGCCGGGATTAGAACCTTCCGACTCCAGCACTCGACCGTTACCCTAAGGAGACTAAGACTTTGATTCGGTTTTGATTTATATTCTCGTCGTTACCACTTCCCTGTTTCTAGTCAGAGTTTCACTAAATTGCGTGCCAGGAGAGCCTTGATATATCCAAATAGGGAAGGAGACGCCCCGCACACCAAAGTACTTCATTTTCCAACTCGTTTTCTGGAGGTGAATTTGGAACACGGCAATTCCGTGCCTCTGCCCGAAAGGACACAGCAACTGATTTTGGGCCTAAAGCCCCCTTTTTTTCCCCCGTTCAAACTGGACCCGGGGTTTCAGGTGAAAAGACGTTATTTCTTTTAGGGTAAGGAGGCATGCTATAGTATTGTCAGAACCTAATTCCTATAATTGGTTACGCGAGACCTACACGATTCCAAGTCCGTCAGTCGTTGAGAAAGTAAATATAGGAGAAACAGCGTGGCTTCGTGGCAAGAGCCCGGGCTTGGGAGTCAGAGGTCATGGGTTAGAATCCTGACTCTGCCACTTGTCAGTTGGGTGACTGTGGGCAAGTCACTTCACTTCTCTGGGCCTCAGTTCCCTCATCTGTAAAATGGGGATTAACTGTGAGTCTCCCTGTTTCTACCCCAGGGTTTAGAAGAGTGCTCTGCACAGAGTAAGCGCTTAACAAATACCAACATTATCATTATTAATTCTTATTTCTATGGATAATACTTAGTAGCCTCTGTAATCTGTCCAATAAGGCGTTCCACCGCTTGAAATCCTCTAATTGCCGTCTCTGTGGGGGGAGTCGGGGAGAATACGAAGGACCTCTTAACATCCAGAGTAAAAGGGTGATAAAAAAGTGAGAGAACAGACAACTCCAACTTGTAATGGAATTCCAACTTGTAACTCCAACCCCCCCCCTCCACCAAGCTGACTGTGGGAAGCCGCGAGAGACGCAATTTAAGGGTTAGCCTAGGCCCTCGCCACGACAGAAGCCCGTCAGTCATTCCCTGACCGGGGGAGAGTGGCAACGAGGCTCAGAAAGTATTTCTATATTTCTCCCTCTTGACGGTCTTTAGACCACAGCCGTTGGATTACCCTCGGACCTGGAGGAAGGTTATTTCCGGGAATAGGGCAGGGGACGCACGGGGGGGGGGGGGCTAACGAGTGATTCAGCTCTCTGAGTGGGGGTATTGAGGGAAGAGGGCTCCTGGTGAATCTAACTCTACCTGTGCTTGGCGGTGGGACCCGTAATTTCACCCAGGAGCTCTGCCAGGCTCAGTATAAGAATTAGTCTCTGGGAATTAGGGTCCTCAGTTGAGGTGGGGGCAAAAACTAGAGAAGTAAACCCAGACCCTTTCCTTCAAGTTGATTCCCTTCGCTTATTTTAATGATCAGGAGGAGACCCCTAAGCACTTGCTCTTAACCCCTTCCTCAGTCACCCAGCACTTATGCACAGCACTCTCCCATTTCTCCTGGCTGTAATTTAGTTCAATTCAGAGCTTAGAACAGTGCTTGGCACACAGTAAGCGCTAAACAAATGCCATCACCATTATTATTATTGTCTCCCTCAGTGTAGGCTCCTTTGGGGCAGGGATTATCCCTACCAACTTAATTACACTGCCCTTTTCCAAGCCCTTAGGACAATGTTTTGCACACGCTAAGGGCTCACTAAATACCACTGATTGATTGATTGATTGATTGATTGCCATTAGATCCTGGAAAACGTAATCAGTTGGGACAGTTGGAGTTGAAGCCTGAGCTCTCTTCCACCGGCCCCGTGATAAACCAGAGAGGATGAAGGTCGGTTTGACTCCCTCCAGTGAGATGCTGCCCAAGGTTGATGGGCTCAGGACGCCCACTGTAAATTCCGGCACTGAAAGTGTAGTTTTGGGATTGCCTCTGGAAATATTTATGGACGGCCTCTGGGTTTCTGCAGGCTTTCAGAAGCGGACCGACCCGGTTTTGAGTGTGCTGTGGATACTGTAGCTGTGTCTGGTTTGGGAGAACGGGATGCTAGAAAGGAAATAAGGAGTTTGGGACTGAACGTGTCCCATTTTTTAATGGCGTCTGTGAAGCGCTTGCTATGTGGCAAGCCCTTGTACTAAGCGCTGGGGTAGATCCAGACAACCGAGCTGGACACAGTTCTTGTCCCGGTTAGGGCCCAGAGTCTAAGAAGCGGGGAGAGCAAGCACTGAATCCCCATTTTACAGGTAAGAAAACTGAGGTCTGGAGAAGCGGAGTGAGTTGCCCAAGGTCACACAACAGGTAAGAAGAGAAGCAGCATAGCCTAGTGGCAAGAGCCCGGGCTTGGGAGTCAGAGGTCGTGGGTTCTAATCCCAGCTCCGCCACTTGTCTGCTGTGTGATCTTGGGCAAGCCACTTAACTTCTCTGGCCCTCAGTTACCTCATCTGTAAAAATGGGGATTAAGACTGGGAGCCCCACGTGGGACAACCTGATTACCTTGTATCTACCCCAGCGCTTCGTACAGCGCTCGGCACAGAGTAAGCGCTTAACAAATACCGTCATTATTATTATGTGGAGCCGGGATTAGAACCCAGGTCCTCTGACTCCCAGGCCCACGCTCTTTCCACTAGGCCATGTTACTTTGAGGATGCCCTCGAAGCTTCCAGTATGAGGATGGCTGGTCAGCGGAGTCCTGGGCTGGATGGATTGCAAGCTTGTGGGCTGATGATGTGCGCTCTGGGTGGACTCTGAATGGACCCCGTGTGATTCCACACGGGCTCTGGATGGAAAAAATGAAGTCAGGACTGGTGAAGAAAGAGGTAAGGGTTCGAGAAAGCCCATCATGCCCCACATGGACAAGTAGCCTGGAGGGCAGCCATCACGGATTCCTTTCGACACCCTGTTGGGGCTTTACCTGGCCATGGCCTGGCTCAACGGCCAATATTCTCGTGCGTTCTGAGTGCGCACTGGGTGTGCTCCGAATAAAATCTAGGTACGCTGAGTGTGCTCTGAGTGCGCTGTGGATGGACACAGAGAGTGCGCTTTTATGTATGTCCTTTTCGTGTGCTGGGGGTATGCTCTGAGTGTGCTGTGGGTACGTGTGCTCTGGGTATGTGTGCTTTGAGTGTTCTGTGAATATGCTCTGAGTGTGTTCTGTCTGGGCTCTGGATCTGCTGTGGATTTACGCCGAGTATACTCAGTATGAACTTTGAGCATGAGTTTTATGAGTGTGAGAATTGATTACGTCATCTCAGGTGGCGTAGCGTGAACGCTGACCAAATTCCTATAAGCTTCTCCTGCTGAAGGACGAGGGTCGATCGCCGTGGTCGATAACCAATAATCAATCACCAACGGTATGTACTGAATGCCTCCTACGTGCGGAGACGGAGACGGTAGAACAGAAGCGAAATGCCGGATTCCTGCTGCCCTCAGCTAACATCCGATCTAATGAGAATGTTGGTATTTGTTAAGCGTGTGCAGCGCGCTGTTCTAAGCGCTGGGGTAGATGCAGGGTAATCAGGTTGTCCCACGTGAGGCTCGCAGTTAATCCCCATTTTGCAGATGAGTAACTGAGGCTCAGAGAAGTTAAGTGACTTGCCCACAGTCACACAGCTGACAAGTGGCAGAGTCCGGATGCCTCCTACTTTTCTCCTGCCCTAGACTTTTCTCCCCCCGGATTTCGTTTCTGGTTCTAAACCATTTAACTCCATCTCCTCCACTTCCCGCGGACAGCTTTCATTACCAAGCAGCATCCTTCCGTCTTTTCCGAAGCTCCTAGTTGCCATGGCGTTCCCCTCCCAGCGCAGCCCCCCTAAGAAGCTGAGGAGAAGCACGTTCCTTCCTCCTTAATCACTTTCCTTGCCTCTAATCCAACTGAGCTTGCCGCAGAGGTTCCTCTTTGTGCAGCTGCCCACCAAGCGGGGCGCAGCCCAGCATCAGAGAAGGTTTTCCCCTGTGAGTGACTTTCTTTCCGGAAGAAGAACTTTCTGGAGAGAAGTCTTAGCCTTCCCTCCGTGACTGGCCATTTGCCCTTTGAGTCTACCCCTTGCCAGTTGGAACCACCAGTTGACCCAGGTCCCAGGAAGCCACCGACCATGACGGCAAGCGGGAACCTCCGGGGCCTCTGCCCTTCCCCCTCCTTGAGCAAAGTGTCCCTGATGTCATTCATAAAGCAGTTTTCTGCCTCTTATTGAGCACCCGTTGCAGGCAGAGCCCAGCACATACAATGGGAAGAAAGTCCGAGCCTTTCTAACCTGTGGGGTAAACTTTTCCTGACTAAGGTCAGTTTGAAGAGGGCAGGGAGCTCTGGTTGAGCTTGGGAGTCAGAGGACGTGGGTTCTAATCCCGATTCCACCACTTGTCTGCTGTATGACAACTTCTCTGTGCCTCAGTTACCGCGTCTGTAAAATGGGGATTAAGACTGTGAGCCCCAAGTGCGACAACCTAATCAGCTTGTAGACATAGTAAGAGCTTAACAGATATCACAACTATTAATATCATTAGTATTATTCTCCGAAAGAGGCCAGTGCCGTCTCCCCTCTCTAGTCCGGAAGCCCGTTGTGGGCAGCGACTGTCTTTATTGTTGTATTGTACTTTTCAAGTGCTTCATACAGTGCTCTGCACACAGGAAATGTTTAATAAATACGATTGAATGAATGAAATTACATTTGGCTATTTGTTCATGACGAGGAGCTGGTTTGGGCATTTTCCCCGTCTATAAGGTTTTTTTAACGTCTGCCTCACCCTCTAGATTGTAAACGCCTCGTGGACAAGGATTGAGTCGGCCAACTCTTACTCTCCCGAGGGCTTAGTACGAGTCTCTGCTCCCGATAAGTGCTCAAAAAATACAATGGATTGATTGATTTGGGGGAGAGACTGTGCATTTTTCGAGATTGAGTCTGATGGTAATCCCACCCACTGATAGCTTTTCAAAGGGAAAGGTCGGCGGTATTTTATGTCGACTTCTGATTCTACAACAAACTCTACTAAAGAGAAAGGCACATTAATAATGCCGACGGTGTTTGGTAAGTGCTTTCGGTGTATCAATCACCGTTCTTTCTAAGCACTGGGGGTAGATGCAAGCTAAACCTGGGTTCTTACTAAGGTCAGGGTTACCTGGCTTCTAATCCCGGTTCCTCCACATATCTGCTGTGTGACCTTAGGCAAGTCATTTAACTTCTCTGGGCCTCAGTTACTTCATCTGTAAAATGGGGATGAGTGTGATCCTCATGCAGAACAGGGACTTGTGTCCAATCTGATTAACTTGCTTCTAAGTCAGTGCTTAGAAGAGTGGTTGGCACATAGTAAGCACTTAATGAGTGCCATTAGTATTATTAAATCATAATTATTCTTAGGCTAATCAGTCTGAACATAGTCCCTGTCCCAGATGGGGCTCAGAGTCTGAATCCCCCTTTTACAGATGAGGTAACCGGAGCACAGAGAAGTGAAGCGACTTGCCCAAAGTCACACAGCCGACAAGTGGCGGAGCCGGGATTAGAACCCACGTCCTCTGACTCCCAAGCCCGGGCTCTTTCCACTAAGCCACGCCGCTTCTCTCTTACAGGGCTTCAGGCATTGGGAAACAAGGGAAGGCTTGTTCAAAGAGGTGGAATTACAGGGGGGCTTTGGATATAGAAGAGCTAGTCTGTAAATTCCTTGAGGGCAAGGACCAGGTCTCCCAAATGATTGTATTGTACTCTCCCAAGTGCTTTAATACAGTGCTCTGCAAACAATCAATTTAAAAAATCACATTTACTGAGTGTTTACTGTGTGCAGAACATTGTACTAAATGCTTGGGGGGAGACAGTGTAACAGTGTCGATAGACACGTTCTCTGCCCACAAGAGAGTTACGGTCTAGATGGGGAATTTACAGTCTATAGGTGCTCAGGAAATACCATTCATTGATTGATTTAGCTGATGGATTTGAAGGGGGAGATCCAGGCTGGGTGAGGGGACAGAGGCTGGAAAATCGAGAGTCAGTCGAGTTAGTAGGTTGTGGGGGGTCTTTTCATTGCTGGAAATCAACAGAAGGAACCTAAAAAGATGCAGGACTACATAGGAATTGGATAGGGGACAGGCCAGCCGAAAATGATAACCGTGGTGTTTATTAAATGCTCGTTACGTGCTAAGTGCTGGAGTAGATACAAGACAATCAGATCAAACACACTTCTGGCCCACGTGGGGCTCACATCTGGATGACTGGTTACCTCGGCTGTGTATTGGGCCAGAAACCGCTGAAAAGGAGCCAAGAAAGGGAACTGAGAAGCCTGTAGGGTGAAGGGAAGGTGGACCGTCTCTCAGACAGCAGCTGTCGCTAATTGATAGACACCTGTCTTCTATGAGCTAAGGGGTAACGAGGAAACCCCGTTTATTCTCCTTCTGCAACAGCCCCAGGGAGTAAATCTCACTTGGGAGAGCTTAGCGACCTTCAAACCCAGGTATGTGGAGCTCTAATCAACCCTGCAGAGAGGGAACCAGTAGAGTTAAAACATCTGTTCCCCGCTGACGTCTTGATGGCGGAAGAAATTAGAAACTCTTTAGAAATCTTTCAAGGAAGCCTACCTCGAGCGCTGTTTTAGGAATGGATAAATTTATGCACTGCTAATTTACCCAAACGGTACGCACCTCCTTAGGCACTGATGAAAGAGGAAGTCGATTCAAAGAAGCTCTCAAATTCCGAAGGAGCTCAATCAAATATAGACAGAGTACTGGAATAGTAGGTAAGCGTCTTGGAAATGAGGAGATTTTCCCTGTTTTGTACTCCAGCTTGGCTTTTTTTCTTTTTTGGGCGATGGAAACAGAGTGTCTTTCTGTCCCAGAAGAAAGAAGGTTGTCTGTCACCCTCTCTAGATTGTAAACTCTTAGGGGGCAGGAATCGTGTCTACCGATTCTATTACACTTTCCCAAGTGCTTACTACAGTGCCCACAATACAGTGCTCAGTAAATACCAGCGATTGATTTATTGATTGAGGAGCAGTTGATTTTAATATCTGTTCACTCACTGTTTAATCAGGGATACGGCAAACTCCCTGGCACTGTACCTTAGAATCCTTCCCGGTCAAAATGAGGTTCCTTTCGTGCAGTGTTCTGCAATCATTCAATTAATTGTGTTGACTGTTTGCAGAGAATCTGAACCAAGTTCTTGGGAGAATACAATGGAACAGTATACAAAGGAGTTACAGTTTAGATGAGCTTAGAGGGTACAATAAGCGTTCAATAAATACCATCAGTTGATTGATTTGGCTGTTGGAGAGGGAGTCTTACGTCTAAAACTCAACAGGAAGGTGAAATGGCCTCCTTCTGGCTCCAACTCTACCCCTTACCCAGGCTCCATCTGAGGCCTTCACAAGTCTAAATGATTATCAAGGGCTGCTAATTTGCAAGTGATAACTGACTTTAAAGAGTTGACCTTAGTGAGGCCTCTTAGGATTAGATCTGGGTGTTGAGAGCTGTGAGGGGGGGAAGGAGGAGAGAAAAGGAGGGTCTCGACGACGGTGTCGGCGTAGAGGTGGAGGGGTAACCACTGGAGTTTCTTGAGGAGTGCAGAAACTGGAACCTTTTGTAGAAAACTGATCCGGGCAGCAGAGTGAAGTGTGATTTGGAGTGGGGAGAGGCAGGGAGGACAGTGAGGAGGCTGATGCAGTAATCAAGGCGGTTTAGGATAACAAAACCAGATTATTTCCTCCAGTAGCCTCAGCCCCAAGCTCCTAGAGGATCCCCGTGTCCAGGCCAGGGAGGACGCTGCCTCAGCGGGTCTTGCTCAGGTAATCAATCCCTTGAGGAGCCCCTTAATTCTCCCAACGTGTCAGGATTGCTCCAAGGATTTCCAAGCGAGCCGAGTGTAGATCGGACAGCGAAGGGAATTAAGACTTGAGGGGGTTAATCAATTGTATTTATTGAGTGCTTACTGCGTGCAGAGCACTGAACTGAGCGTGTGAATAGTATAATATAATAATAAAACAGATACATTCCCTGTCCACAACAAGCTTACAGTCTAGATGGGGGTGGGGGATAGAGGAGGAGCTGGTGAAAGACACCACAGGGATCAGTCAGAGAGGTAAAGGGAGAACCAGGAGAGGGATGCCAGAAAAAACAGGTCTAGAGAGCGTTGCCAGGAGAAGGGAGTGATCCAAACTGCCAAAGGCAGCCAGAACGTCAAGGAGGCTTCAGGTGGAGTTGAGGGGTAGCCGGAGAAATTGCTTCGATTGAGTGACTACTTGGAGTTAACCCACGCCTAATCCGAGCAGCGGCAGGGGGTAATCTAGCTGCGAACCGGAGCTTTGGAGAGGAAATCAGCCCCCTTCCTCCCGGGGATCTCTGGGCTCAGCTAACTTCGGGGAGACCGTTATTCATGCATTTTCATGAATGACTCAGTCTGGCTTTATTCAGAAACCCAACCCAGTGGTAGAGGTACTTTTTAAACTTGCAGATAAATAACTACTGGGGCTGCTGACAGCAAAATTAAAGAAGCGAAATCCAGGGCCCCGTGAGTTACGGCTCAGAATGGATTTTGCCTCCAGCTGAAGAGTGGGGAGGTTCTGCAGGGAGAGATGAAGGGCAAATCTACTTGTTGCCGGCCTGTTCCTCACCTACTTAGAAAGGAAACTCGACATGGCTTTGGTGGGGACCGGATGGCTTTAAAGAAGACATTTCATTCTAGTAATGAACAACCATCGCTTCGCACGACACAAGGGAAGACGTCTCCGGCCAGCGGAAGCTAAAGAAAGGCAAAGAATGGGGACGTTACTAATATTCCCCATAATTACTCATTTCCAGCAACGTGCTCTGCTAAACAATTTCCCCACTGTCTTTTCCCCATCTCTCGTCTTCGAAAGATTCGTGTCCCTGGCTCAACTATAGAATAGCAGCTCCCTCCCAGGAGCTGATCCGTACCCCCCCCCCCCGTTTTCTCTCAGATGAAGCGGCGGATATTAGAGCAGGAAAGAAGTGTGGTTTGTGTTCCTATTCTGCCTTAATTGAATGGGAACCTTGCAATTTCCTCTTAGGATCGTTTTGAAGGAGAGAAAAGAGAAGGTGGGGAATCTTCCCAAGACTTCGACTCCTTCACCTGGTACGTGACCCTTAGAGCACATCTCTCTCTCTCCCCCATCCTTCCTTCCCAAGAGCTAAGTCATGCTGATTTCCTCCCGAAACCAGTTAGTTAATGGGTAAGTTTACTCAGAATCAATTTGGGAGGAAATAGCGTCTCGTAATAAATCGCTGCCTTTTCAAGCGACGCCTTTTTTGGCCGGTCCCAACATCACAGTCAGGCCTGCCGTTATCTTCCAAGATGAGCCACCCGTGTCACGTTGAAATATTTTCGGAGGCAAATGGGGCCCCAGCTGATTTTGCCGGTCGTTCTGGCTGTCTGGGAGAGCCAGCCCTGCTCGGAAAAGGGAGAGATCCAGAGAGACACTCGTATTGACCACTTACCCTTGGCTTCTCCTCTTACCGCACCCACATGCAGAAGCTGCCCCGGGAGATGAATGTGCCAAGATAAGTTATCCGGGGCTCATAAAATCTTTTTTAGAAGATTGAAATAAAGTCAGTGCTTGCGGAAGACAAATCAATTGTGACATTTCTGAATAGAGTGCGATGCATTTAATTAGCACAAGACATACTGGCAAATGCTGAATGACCCAATAAATCACCGAACGCTGGAGCCCATTCAGAGCTGGGAATCAGCTGTCTCGGGAAATGTACAGCGAGTGATAATAGGGAGATCTGGCCATTTGTATTGTCACTCTGCCCCATTTGCTGCAAATTTTTTTTCCATTTTGACATTTGCAAACAGGGCCCCTTTAATTATGGCGAGCCTCCACGGTAGCACCAGCAAACCGTGCCCCCTTCCCTCGCCGAGCATCAGTCGCAAACATTTGCGGTGGCCGACGCCGTCCCGGGAGGGGGCTGGAGATGGGAGACGGCGGGGTGAAGAAAGTTGGGCTTCTACAGAGAAGAGGCGGAAGCAGAAAATATCCGACGGGGGAAATGCACTCCAAAAGCAAGTAACCACGGCTCCATTCCGCAGAAGAGAGGAAACGTTGTCCGTATCCCAGATTTTTAAGGCGCTCAGTGACGCTTGGACCGTTTCGACGGAAAAACGGCCGCCGTAAATGCTGCCGTAGAAATTTAGTTGGTTTTTCCTCAACCTGGTGTTCGGTTACTATCGCTATCGCTCATCCTGCAGCTAAAGAGCATGGCCGCTTAAATCAAATAACTGAGCCATTGAAAATCTACCGCGAAAGGTTGATGGTCCAGACTTTGGCCTCTGCTCAGGCGCCGCTGGGAGATTGAAGAATACGGCTCCTACGGTGGGAAGATTTTGGGATTCAGACAAATCGGTGACTGGGCAGTTCCGGCCGCCGTCTGTCTCAGCTGAGTCCGGGGGTTAGGGCGCTCTCCGCTTTGAGTCCACTATGGGAGCGGAGGGTTGCCGATAGGCTCCTCCACAGCACCATCGCTTGATTTCTCACTGGCCAACCGGTCTCTCTCCACTGAGGGAATCTGTGTCTTTTGAGGCTGTGTTGTATTTAATTTCTCAGTCACGTGACTTGTCCCACGTGAGGCTCACAGTCATAAAAATTCCTGCCTTTGAGTAGTTTCCAATCTAGTTGGGGAGACCAACTCTAAAATAAAGTACAGGGAGAGAGAGAAGGAATAGACTTTGAAGAGATGAACCTAAGCTTCACCAGGGGAAATAAGAAGTGCGAGGGTACCGTGGAAGTGCCGAAGCAGCAGTAGGGGATGGGAAAATGAGAGTAAATCGGGGAAAGCTTCTTGGAGGAGATGTTTTTTTAAAAGGGCTTTGACGACGGGGAGGGTATGGTCCGCTGGATGTGAAGGGAAAGAGGGATTTTCCTCAGGAAGGAGGGTGATAGCAAAGGGTCAGGGGTGAGACAAATGAGATAAAGTGGCTTGAGGGGATGGAGCTGTAAGCTGGATTTTATTGGGAGAGAATCAAGGATAATTAATGGGGAAAGAGCCGACTGAGTGGATTAAAGCAAACGGTCAGGTGTTTCCGGTTGTGGGAAGAGAGCTGGTCGAGGGCCTGAAAAACCACTCGTTAGGAGTTTCTGCTTCACGCAGAAAGGGATGGGTAGCTATCGGGAGCAGCGTGGCTTAGTGGAAAGAGCATGGGCTTGGGAGTCTGAGGTTGTGGGTTCTAATCCTGACTCCGCCACTTATCCGCTGTGTGATTTTGAGGCAAGTCACTTTACTTCCTGGGCCTCAGTTACCTAATCTGAAAAATGGGGATTAAGACTGTGAACCCCACGTGGTTACAACCTGATGACCTTGTGAGTATCCCAAAGCTTAGCAAGCGCTTAACAAATGCAATCATTATTACTATTCTTGGGGAATTTGAGGAAGTGGAGGACGTGTGCAAAACAGTTTTTTAGAGAAATGATCTGGGCAGCAGAGTGACTTACCAACTGGAGAGAGGAGAAATCGGAAGCAGAGGAGTTTGGCGAGGAAACTGATGCAGAAGTTGCCCGGCATATGAAGAGTGCTTTAGATCTGTGAGGTGGCGGTTTGGCTGGGGAGGAAGGTTTGGATTCTGGAGATTTTGAGTAGAAAGAACTAATAGGATATGACTGAATTGAAACAGAATAAAAAATAATGTCAAGGTGAAGGGGTTTGAGAGACGGGGAGGGTGATGGTGTTGTCAACAGCGATTGGGAAAGTTAGGACGAGGGGAGGATTTGTGGAGAGAGGAGAGGAGTTCAGTTTTGGACCTGTTCTGGACATAAATTCATTCATCTAGTCCTATTTATTGAGCGTTTATTGTGTGCAGAGTACTGTACTAAGCTCATGGGAAGTACAATTCAGTAACAGAGACAATCTCTGCCCTCAGCGGCTTCATAGTCTAGAAAGGATGTCCCGTAGGCAGGGAGAGATGCAGGATTGCAGAAAAGAAGACATTTTAGGGCCAGCGAAGTCTCCGTCTAGAGTCATCCGGGTAGAAGTGGAAGCTGAAGCCATGAGGATGGATTAGCATCCCTGGCCTCGAGGACTTTACATTAAAATAAATTACGGATATGTATATAGATGCATCCGGAGACTGTGGCAGTCAGGAGATATGGAATAAGATGCCAGCGTGGCTCAGTGGAAAGAGCCCCGGCTCGGGAGTCAAAGGTCATGGGTTCTAATCCTGGCTCCGCCACTTGTCAGCTGGGTGACTCTGGGCCAGTCACTTCACTGGGCCTCAGTTACCTCATCTGAAAAATGGGGATTGAGACCGTGAGCCCCGCGTGGGACAGGGACTGGGTCCAACCCGATCTGCTCGCATCCACCGCAGCGCTTAGCACGGTGCCTGGCACATAGTTAAGCGCTTAACAAATACCATAATTATTATCATTAATATTATTAATAAGAAAGGGTGGCTCTCTTAAAGAACGCCTTTAAAAGTAAGCAAGGGCCACTGAGGAACACAGGATCACAGAGTAGGCGAGTGGCGGAACAGGGATAAGAACCCGGGTCCTCCCGAGTCCCAGGATCGAGCTCTCCGCGCGCTGATCAGAAGAGCCAGACAATCGCAGTTTTGGGGCATTCACAAATATTTATTAACGTGCTCATGATAGCCTCCGGAAATCCAGGCCTGCCCTGGCGAAGCTGATGAGTACGGTCAGCCTCTGTGTCACCGTACTTAAGGGATTGAACCTGACGCCATTGATGGATTTTATTGGTATGTATGGACGTGCTGATAAATCCAATGCATTATCGATAATCCCTCCCTCACTGTGGGAATGTAAAGATCGGACTCTCGTTTCACTGTTACGTTTGTTACCCACAGGGCCTTATATATTTTTTTGCTGCTTTGATCCCCCGGCCTTGTCTCTCTGACAGTCACATCATTTCCACTGACAGATCTTCCTCTCTGCTGCTATTCTCTCTGTGAGCCCGTCATTGGGCGGGGATTGTCTCTATCTGTTGCCAAATTGTCCATTCCAAGCGCTTAGTACAGTGCTCTGCACATAGTAAGCGCTCAATAAATACCATTGGATGAATTCTCTCCCCGGTCTCCACGCCTATTCCGCTACAGAATTTGGGATTTTGTTTCTTTTATGCCTTTCAAGTATTTTTCTACCGTTTTCCCATTTTGGTTAGTATAGAATAGTTATTTGTCTTCCGTCACCCCTTCTCTTCACCTGTCTCGCCATGCAATGATTCCTTCATTGAATCAATCGTATTTATTGAGCGCTTACTGTGTGCAGAGCACTGTACTAAGCGCTTGGAAAGGAGAATTGGGCAACAGATAGAGACAATCCCTACCCAACGACGGGTCCACGGTCTAGAAGGGGGGAAAGAGACAATAAAAGAAGTAGACAAGCGTCAATATCAATGTCAACTGCGCCCTGCCACGGTAAGAAGCCACTTCTGATTTGGGGAACGCACGGTTAATGATGTTTTTTTCCGTAATCGGCCCGGGAAGCATCTGGCTCGGGTTGTGACTAGTATGGAAAAGTAGTAGGAATTCTTCATAGTTTCCCTAGTCTGTTTCTTAATGAGGAAATCAGCAGTCCGCTCAGCAAACCCCACACCGTATCGCCCTGGCTTCAAGCATTTCCACCAATTCTCCTCTTCTTTTGCATCCGCCCTCTTCACCCGTTACTCCTCCGCCCTCGCTTACCCGCTGCTTCCCTCAAGTTAACCCTCTTCTTGAACCTCACTTGCAGCTCTCTTGCCTCTCTCCTCCAGATCCAACCCTTCCCCCGCCCAGAATTCCTTCCCCTCCCAACCCGTTCGGCCGCCATCCACCTACGTGTGTGAATGTCGCCATTCTCTTTCTGCTACGGCTGCATCTACTTTACCCCTGCTGCTATGTGACCCTAATTAGACGGTAAATTCCTCAAGGTCAGGGACCGCGTCTTTTACTCGCGGTATTTTCCCAACGACCGGGGAGCAGTGCTCCCCGATGGGAGTCTCCTGTAGAGAAAGATGGATGAGGACTTTGGGATTCTAGTGACAGGATTTTGTGCGGGGCTACTTGAACGGGTCTCTCTCTGCTAACCGTGTTTGTGCAAGGATAGAAATTGCAATGAGTTAATAGGCAATCTAGGTGTTTAATAAGTGCAAGACCTGCTCACAGCCGAAGAGGTAATAATAATAGTATTCATTAAGCGCTTACTATGTGCCGAGCACTCTTCTAAGTGCTGGGATAGATACAAGATTAAATATATATATATATAGGTATTAAGTGCTTACTATGTGCAGAGCACCGTTCTAAGCACTGGGGTAGACACAGGGTATTCAAGTTGTCCCACGCGAGGCTCACGGTCTTAATCCCCATTTTACAGTTGAGATAACCGAGGCACAGAGAAGTAAAGTGATTCCAGGTTGGGGCTCCGTCTTCATCCCCATTTTGCCCATCAGGTAACTGAAGCCCAGAGAGGTGAAGCGACTTGCCCACAGTCACACAGCTGACAAGCGGCGGAGCCGCGATTAGAACCCGCGCCCTCCGACTCCCAAGCCCGGGCTCTTTCCGTTAGGCCACGTGCTTGTAGCACAGTGCCGAAGATCCCGCCAAAACCCAGCGGACGGTAGCCAGGGTAGCTTTGGCCGCTCCGTTTCGCGACTTCTGTTGGACCCCATCCAAAACTCGATGCTTCTCCTCGTAGAATCCTTCAGCCCTAATTGCCTAGCCACCCCCCACACTGTCCTTCTTGCAGAACCGGGCCTAAAACCCGGGTTTCCCGATCGCCAGACCTGTCCCCTTTCCTCTACACGCGGTGCGTAGCGGCGTGGCCTAGTGGATAGAGCGCGGACCCGGGAATCAGGTCGTGGGTTCTAATCCCGGCTCCACCACGTGTCTGCCGCGCGGACTTAGGCAAGTCACCTCACTTCTCTGGGGCTCATTTACCTCGCCTGTAAAATGGGGATTAAGACCGTGAGCCCCATGTGGGACGGGGACGGTTTCCAACGCAATTAGCTTGTATCCACCCCAGCACTTAGTGTGTGGTGCATAGTAAGTGCTTAATAAATACCGCAATTATTATTATTACTACTGCCCAGAGTAGGAGCTCAATAAATACTAGTGAATGAACTAAGCAATCTTCAGTGGTATTTATTGAGCACTTTGTTCAGGGCTCTGTACTAAGTCCTTGGGAGAGTACAATACAATTAATCATCAATCGGTGGTATTTATTGAGCGCTTACTATGTGCAGAACACTGTACTAAGTGCTTGGGAGAGTACGGTAGAGTAGAATTGAAAGACCCGATCCCGGCCCCCAGGTCTAGATAATGATGGTCTCGGTAATGATTGTCTAATTCAATAGTATTTCATTCATTCGATAGTATTTATTGAGCGCTTACTATGTGCAGGGCACTGTACTGAGCGCTGAGAATGGACAAATCGGTAACAGATAGAGACGATCCCTGCCCAGTGACGGGCTCACAGTCTCCTCGGGGGAGACTGACGGCAGAGAAGAACAGAACGAAACAGAAACAAGACGACATAATCACGATAAAACAACATAATCACGATAATCCTAAATCGGCCACATGTCTGCTAGGTGACCTTGGGAGAGTCACTTCGCTAATGACCATTAGGGGATAATGGAAACATCTTTAAAAGCTCACGGCATTTTCTTCATAATCCCTAGGTCGCAGAAGAGCCTGGGTAGGTAAGAGCAGAATACTGTCTGCATGTACATCATAATAATAATGATATTTGTTAAGCGCTTACTATGTCCCAAGCACTGATCTAAGCGCTGGGGCAGATACAAGGTAATCAAGTTGTCCCACGGGGGGGGGGGGGGGGGGGCTCACAATCTTCATCCCCACTTTCCAGATGAGATAACTGAGACACAGAGAAGCCAAGTGGCCTGCCCGAGGTCACCCAGCAGACAAGTGGCGGAGCCGGGATTAGAACCCAGGTCCTCTGACTCCCAAGCCCGGGCTCTTTCCATTAGGCCACGCCGCTTCTCCAGCCGATCTCAGCTTGTATAGCAGGAGATCCAGGGGCCTTTTCATCCTTTATGCCTCTGTTTGTAAGGAACGCTCCGTTTAATGGGCGACAAAATGACGTAAGAGGTTTCCCAGAGATCACGAGGGTTCTTTCGACATCTCTGGAAAATCCCCTCTGCGCCGAGTGGATTTCTGGGGGTGTAAGTACAGTCTTCACGAAATTGGTTGTGATCGCAGGCTTCCCTCTCTCTCTCTCTCGGCCACCCGTGTTCCTTAAGCTGAATCCGTAGCCCCCAAAACAGTTTTGATGTAAGCTCATTCTAGGCAGGGATCGCGTCCGCTGACTCTGTGGTGGTGCGCTCTCCCAAGTGCTCAGTACAGTGCTCTGCACATAGTAAGCGCTAAATAGATGGTGGTGGGGATGATCCTTTTTTTTTTAATCGGGGTCCTAGAGGGCCGCAAGGTCGACGATGCGAAGCTCGCTTTGATGCGTCGGGAATCATCGAATCGGTCCTCAGGGTGTCTGCGTTCCAAGGCCACGCTGGTGGTTGGCAGGGGGTTGTGCGTTCAAAACAATCCAGGGGAAACACAATGAGAAGTAAGCCTAAAAATAATAATTATGGTATTTGTGAGGTACTTTTTAAGGGCTTACTATGTGCCGGGCACTGTACTAAACACTGGGGTAGATACAGAGTAATCAGGTTGGGCACAGTCCATGTCCTACATAATAATAATAATAATAATGTTGGTATCTGTTAAGCGCTTACTACGTGCAGAGCACTGTTCTAAGCGCTGGGGGAGATACAGGGTCATCGGGTCGTCCCACGTGAGGCTCACGGTTCATCCCCATTTTACCGATGAGGTCACTGAGGCACAGAGAAGTGAAGCGACTCGCCCACAGTCACACAGCTGACAAGTGGCGGAGCCGGGAGTCGAACTCATGACCCCTGACTCCGAAGCCCGGGCTCTTTTCCACTGAGCCAAGCTGCTTCCCCGCGGGGAAGCAGCTACATGGGGTTCACACCTTCACAGATGAGGTAACTGAGGCACAGAGAAGGGAAGTGACTTGGCCAAGGTCACACAGCAGACAAATGGCAGAGCCGGGATGAAAACGCAGGTCCTTCTGACTCTCAGGTCCGCGTCCTCCCCACTAGGCCACGCTGCTTCTAGAGGAGTTTGGAGAAATTCTTCACCAAGTGGTTCATAAGGGATATTGAGAGGAGCAGAGTGGCTCGGCGGAAAGAGCCCGGGCTCGGGAGTCAGGGGTCGTGGGTTCGACTCCCGGCTCTGCCACTTGTCAGCTGTGTGACTGTGGGCGAGTCACTTAACTTCTCTGGGCCTCAGTGACCTCATCTGGAAAATGGGGATGAAGACTGTGAGCCCCATGTGGGACAACCCGATCACCTTGAAGCCCCCCCAGCGCTTAGAACAGTGCTTTGCACATAGTCGGCGCCTAACAAATGCCATCGTTATTATATCGAAAGGAAAGCCGGGCGGGTAGACCCCTGACTATTAGGAGGATCGTCAAGGAAGGTAAACGTTGCGTTCTTTCTCCATTCATTCATTCATTCAATAGTATTTATTGAGCGCTTACTATGTGCAGAGCACTGTACTAAGCGCTTGGGATGAACAAGTCGGCAACAGATAGAGACGGTCCCTGCCGTTTGACGGGCTTACGGTCTAATCGGGGGAGACGGACAGACAAGAACAGTGGCACTAAACAGCGTCAAGGGGAAGAACATCTCGTAAAAACCGATGGCAACTAAATAGAATCAAGGCGATGTACAATTCATTAACAAAATATTTCTCCAAACACGGGCTTGCTACCGTCAGAGGCGACACGGAACGGATTGACTCGTTGGCCTGGTCCGGTAGTGACATTTTGCGCATTATCTCGCAGAGACCTCGTTCCTTTTGTTCAGTGCTTGCCAAGTGCCCAGCTCTGTCCTAAACGCTGAGTGGATACAAGCAGAGGGGCTTGGTCACAGTCCCTGTCCCACCTGGGGCTCACAGTCTCACTCCCCACTTTACAGATGAGGAAACTGAGGCCCCGAGCAGTGAAGTGGCTTCCCCACAGTCACCCAACAGACAAGTGGAGGAATCGGAATTAGTAGCCCGGTCCTTCTGACTTCCGGACTGGTGGTCTATCCACCGGGCCACGCTGCTTCAGGACCGAAATCCTTTGACAGCGTTTAGCTCTGGGCTGCCGACGTACATTTTTGGTTGCCCACGGGACAACTTTTCTAGTCCCCGCCTTCATCTGGGGCGAGCAGTGAACTCCTAAATCGGGCGGCTTAGCACTTCAAGGGACCTCTAGACTGTGGGTCCTGATGGGCGGGGATTGTGTCGGCGGTATTGGGCTCTCCCGATCGCTTAGTACAGTGCTCTGCACGAAATAAACATTCATTAAATACCGCTGATTGATTGCCGAAAGGTGCTGCTGCCTCTTCGGTCGCCAAGAGACTAAGGATATCTCGGGGAACAGGGATGGGGCGTGGGAAGCGGCGTGGATCAGCGGAAAGAGCCCGGGCTTGGGAGTCAGAGGTCATGGGTTCGAATCCCGACTCTGCCCCTTGTCAGCTGTGTGACTGTGGGCGAGTCACTTCACTTCTCTGTGCCTCAGTTCCCTCGTCTGTAAAATGGGGATGAAGACCGTCAGCCTCATGTGGGACAACCTCATTCCCCTGTATCTACCCCGGCGCTTAGAACAGTGCTCTGCACGTAGTAAGCGCGGAACAAATACCAACATCATTATCCCATCATCGGTAAAACTTGCACGTGAATCGTTTTGCATTAATAGCGATGGTTTCCTTTGAGCCACTGCACTCTCTCGCTTATCGTTCCGGGAAGCCGACCGCGAGTCTCGTGAGGCGGTTGGTCAGGTCGTGGTGAGCATCCGTGGCCGTAGGACCGTGCGTCTTTTTTGCCCCCCGACCGGCAGGCCCCGCCGGGCAATCCCCGGCCCCATCCCTGGGAATCCAGCTACGGTCTGTGGTCATGGGACAGAGCGGCTCCGTGTGTCCTCTCCGGAGCGGATCCCGCCGGGCCCCCGGTTAGCCCGGGGGAAGGAACGGAGACCCGTGGGTTTATAACATGGGGGTGCCGCTTGTGTTTCGAAGTTGTTGAATGGAAAGGAGTGATGTGTCTGGGTTTGCCGATAGTCAACCGACATCATTAATCCCTCCATGAATCGCTTCACTCCGTCTTTGGACAGATGAGAGGACGAGGCACGGAGAAGTTGAGTCACCCAGCGGACAAGTGGCAGAGCCAGATCTTTCTGACTCCCAGGCCCGGGCTCTATCAATCAATCAACGGTATTTTCCGAGCGCTTACTGGATGCAGAGCACTGTACTAAGCGCTTGGGAGAGTACAGCGTATCCACCAAGCCACAGTGTCCAGAGGGGCGACCATCAGCACGGCTCCTCCAAAAATCCTGGCCGGATGGACCGTTGGTCTCTCTCAGAGATGGGCTGCTTATGGTTTTTACATTCTTCATCCAGGGTCAGCCCAAGAAAAGGGCAAACGGGATGACCGCCCGGGCCACCGTTTCCTTTAGGATGCTTCGCTTTTCCAGAGCAGCCTGCGGTTGGTCAGGCGCAGCGCTTCCAACCGGTGGTATCTATTGAGCGCTTACTCTGTGGCACTTTACTGAGCTCTTGGGATTATACGCTATGACAGAAATAGCAGACACGTTCCCCGCTTATGACAGTCTGGAGGATCGTATTCCTCTAGATTATATAATCCCAGGATGTTGGTCATCGTTGCTGGAAATGGGTGGCAGTCACTTAATTGATCCCTCAGCTCTGCCGGCTGGGGCTCCCCCAGCGTATTTCCAACCTTCCTCCGGGCCGGTCTCTCCCCCGTTAAAAAATGATGAGTGGCCCCCGGTCCCCCTTTCCTGCTCATGGGATCCTGCCTCCCAGGCAGCTCTGAAAAATTCCAGCCTTTTCCTCTCAGTCGCCTCCAACTCTTCCCTCCAGAGCTCTTTTCACACCGTTTGCCTTGCTAACGCCTTGGCGGCCGCGACGGTTCCTGGTTCTTTTCTGGACCACCTTCCCCTGTCCTTCATCATCAGCGTCGCCCGAATCCCTCAGCGGTTTCCAAGCATGCGATGCTCGTGCATTAATAATAGAATCCTTCGTAATTGGCTCGCCGCGGCCTTCTTTTTCTTGTACTTCATCTTTATCGCGGGTTTATATCATGCTGTGAAGCTGAACCTCTTTCCCTAATCATTTCAGATTTCGTTCGACGTTTGATAATATAAATATTTTGGCCTCGAGGAAGGCATTTTTAACAGGCTGGTGGCATTTAAATTATATTATCGAGATGGCACGGGCCCAGGATGCTTGTTGGAATTTACGACTCTGAGTTGATTTATATTTTACTTTGTAAACTAGGCCCGAGAGACTGGCTAATTAGAACCATGACTCAAAGCTCAAACGGAGCCTTATTGATTCAGATCATGAAAAGACCAGAACAATCAAAAACAAACATCCATTTACCTCCTCATCCAAAGTTCAGGGGGTTAAGTATGATTAGCCTCCAATCTTTGGCATTAGCTCCATCTTGGTAACAGGGAAGGCAGTTGCCAACCCTGACCTACTCATTTAACCTGGGAAGTATTAATTAGCAGAATTACCCAATTAAATACCCCTTAGGAAACTGGATCATCTCTCTCTTTCCCTCTCTCTTTCTCTTCTCCTTCCCTCTCTCTTTCTCTTCTCTCTCTCTCTCTCTCTCCTCCCTTCCCTTCCCTCCCTTTCTGTCCCTTCCAGAGAACCCACTGCAGTAAGGAAAATGCTTCCCGGCCTTTGAATGCAGAAGCCTTTCAGGGATTTGTGGTGTCATTCCATGTGGACTCTGATACTGGGCTCCGGACGTTTGTCGTTCTCGGTTATCCTTGGCCCGGGACCCACTCTAAATCGGGTCTTCCTATTAACTGTATGAGCTACTCTGTCCTATCTGAAACTCTGCAGGAGTTAATGATGATGATGATGATGATGATGATGGTATTTGTTAAGCGCTTACTATGTGCCAACTGTTCTAAGCGCTGGGGTAGATACAAGGTGATCAGGTTGTCCCACGTGGGGCTCACAGTCTTCATCCCCATTTTACAGATGAGGGAACTGAGGGGCAGAGGAGTGAAGTGACTCGCCTAAAGTCACAGAACTGACAAAGGGCGGAGGCGGGATTCGAACCCAAGACCCCTGACTCCCAAGCCCGCGCTCCTTCCGCTCAGGCACGCTGCTTCTCAGAAGGGTGTGGAACGGTGCCCGAAGCTGTGGATTCACGCCACTCTTTCTCTTGCTGGGTTTTGCGGGAGTTGGAAGGTGCTGGGAGAATTCCATCTGAGGGTCGCTAGCGCCCGTGGGATGAGAATTGCTCATCCAGTCGCTCACCATCTGCACCCCCTCTGGCTTATGGCCAGGACTTGAAGACTCAGAGCAGGACTATGAAGACTAATAATAGTAATAATAATAATAACGTTGGTATTTGTTAAGTGCTTACTATGTGCAGAGCACTTCTGAGCGCTGGGGTAGATACAGGGTAATCCGGTTGTCCCACGTGAGGCTCACAGTCTTAATCCCCATTTTCCAGATGAGGTGACTGAGGCCCAGAGAAGTGAAGTGACTTGCCCACAGTCACACAGCTGGCAGGTGGAGGAGGTGGGATTCGAACCCATGACCTCGGACTCCCGAGCCCGTGCTCTTTCCACCGAGCCACGCTGCTTCTCAGACTAGTGCTGATCCAAGCCCTTACCGCATCCCACCTGACTCCTGCATCAGCCTCTTCACCCACTTTCCTTCCCTCCCCACTCCAGTCCACACTTCACTCTACGGCCCGGATCATTTTTCTTCGGAAACGTTCAGTCCGTGTTTCCCTACCCGTCAGGGAGCTCCGGCGGTTGTCCGTCCAACTCCCCCTCAAACAGAAACTCCTTACCGTCGGCTTCAAAACACTCGTTCACCTTCCCCCCCCTTCTACTTCACTTTGCTGCTCTCCTACTTCAACCCAGTCCACACATTCTGCAACGCGAATACCAACCTACCACCCTACCGTAGCTCGATCTCATCTAACTTGCCTACGTCCTGCCTCTGGCCCGGAATGTCCTCCCTCTCTGCATCCAGCGGACAGTTACTCTCCCCACCTTCAAAGCCTTATTAAAATCCCATCAAGTCTGCTGGGTGACCTTGGGCAAGACTCTTAACTTCTCTGTGCCTCAGTTATCTGTAAAATGGGGATCAAGGCCGTGAGCCTCCTGTGGGACACGAACTGGGTCCAACCTGATTAGCTTCCCCAGTGCTTAGAACATAGTAAGCCCTTAAATACCACGAAAAAGTCCCTTTCGAGAGCCCTTCCCTGACTAAGCGCTCTCTTTTCCTACTCCTTTTTCCTTCCGCATCACCCTCGTTCTTGGATCTGCACTCTTTAAGCGCTAGATATTTACTCCACCCTCAGCCCCACAGAACTTAGATCCGTACACGTAATTTATTTGAATGTATGTTCCCCCCCTCTAGACCGTAAGCTCCTTGTGGGAAGGGAATGTGTCTACCAACTGTCGTATTTCACTCTCCCAAGCACTCAGTGTATCGAGTGTTCAATACACGCCACTGATGGATTGACCGAGACCGAAGAAAAGTCTTCTTTTCGCCGACCCCCTCAATAACCATGGACTAGTGGTTAGAGCGCGGGCCCGGGAGTCAGAGGACCTGGGTTCTCGTCCCCAGTTTGCTGGGTGGATTTTGGCAAGTCGCTGAACTTCTCTGTGCCTCGGTTACCTCATCTGTGAAACAGCGGATTAAGACCGGGAGCCCCAGAAGGGGCATGGATTGGGTCCAACCTGATTAACCCGACTCTACCCCGGTGCTTAGTATAGCGCCTGGCACATAGTAAGCACTTCACAAATACCAAAACCCTCCCCACCGCCCGCCACACCCACGCTCACACACAACCAGCCATATTATCGGTCCTCTCGTCTCTTCTCTTAAACCCTTAATCTCATTTTCCTCCTTTATCCGAGAGCCCTCTAGGGAAGACAGTCGGAGCCTGTAAGTGCCGTCCCAGTCCTGCTGACTCTGGCTGCTACAGACACTAATCTGCAGATGCCCTGAGCCTACGGCCGACCTTAGAATCAATCGATCGATGATATTTATTGAGCGCTCTCCCGAAGGCTCACAACAGAGTTGGTGAACACGCTCCCTTCCCACACTGAGTTTAGAAATCTAGCTCGAGTCAGGCTAGCGGCCAGAGTGGAGGTTTAAGACCCCCCCCCATTTGCAGCAACCCGCTGGAGAACGGGGGCCCTGACCCGAAGCGACTCTCTCGTTGCCCCTCTTCTGGGCTGGCCACCGGAGGAGTGAGTTGGCCTTCCTCCGGGATTGCCGGTGTCTCCGGGGTGGAAGTTACTCTTGCCGTCACCCCCGTAGTCGAGGCCCGCTCTCTGGAGTTCCCCGACCTCTCTGCAGTCCCACTTTCTCTCCCCACCCCTCAGAAAGCAGCTCCTGGAACTAGGAGAAGCGGTGCCAAGCCTCAGCCGCTGCGGTACTTTCTGAGCAAGGAGATGGAGGGCAACCAGGAATTAGGGGAGGTGCGGGATATCCGCTCTGCTCGTCTTCTGTTCCTGCAACCAATTAACTGATAGATTGTCTAAAGAGAAGATAATCGGCGTGCGTGTGTATGTGTGTTTGCGGACGTGGGAACGCGTCTTTCATCCGTGCCTTTTCTTTTGTCAATATCTCCCGGATTTCTCTGAACGGCTCTCTCTGGTTTTTTTTCCTGCTTCTCTGTCTCGCCTTTGCCTGCCTTTGTAGCTGTAATTTGGAATATTTTTTTTTTCTTCCTCAGTGCGTTACTTTGCATCCGCTCCCATGGAAACTTCTCCGCTGCTGTACTGCACAGAATATAGCCACCTGGAAGAACATGGAGTACAGAAATGGGGAGATTCTAGACTGTAAGATCCTGGTGGGCAGAGAACGTGCCCACCGGGTCTGGTAGGGGGTACTCTCCCATCCACTCCGTACAGTGCTCTGCCTGCAGTGAGCGCTCGATCAGTGCAGTGAGTCGGTTTCACCGCTCACTCCCTCTTCCAGATCATTTTGAAAGTGATAAAAAACGAACGGTCTTAAAAGTGATCCCCAGAGGACCCAAACGTTCGCACTTTTCCATCCAGTAAAGTGGCCCTTAATCCCGGCTCTTCGTTTTCTATCTTCTAGCCGGTTTTCGATGCATGCAACAATCAATAGTACGACTTGGAGGCAGAGTGGTATGCTAAGTGTTTAGGAGCGCATAATAGAGGGTTGGGAGTCGGAGGTCGTGGGTTCTAATCCCGGCCCCGCCACTCGTCAGCTGTGTGACTTTGGGCAAATCACTTAACTCCTCTGGGCCTCTGTCACCTCGTCTGTAAAATGGGGATTAAGACTGTGAGCCCCACGTGGGACAACCTGATCACCTTGTATCTACCCCAGTGCTTAGAACGGTGCTTGGCACATAGTAAGCGCCTGACAGATACCGTCGTTATCATTAGTAGTAGCAGACAGGATCCGTCCCAACAGGGAGCTTACGTTCTAAAGGGGAAGACAGGCACTAAAATCTATTACAGCTTGGAATAAACCATAGAACATAAATCTATGAATGGTCGTGCCGTGGAGTGGGTTGGAGTGGCGATTTCTAGGGTCCGAAATCCTTAGGTGATGTGCAGGGTGAGGATGGGGAGATGAGAGGTGAATCGGGGAAGGCCTACTGGAGGAGATGCGATTTTAGTCGGCCTTTGAAAGCGGGGTGAGTGGTGGTCTGCCAAATGGAAAGCTTGAGGGAGTTCTAGGGTCGAGGGAGACTGGAAGCAAGGGGTCGATGGCGGGAGAAAGGAAAACAGGCCCGAGAAAATAGTGCGGCCAGAGAATCGAAGCATTCCAACTGTGATGCAGTCGATCGAGTGTATTTTTCATTCATTCAATCGTATTTATTGAGCGCTTACTGTGTGCAGAGCACTTTACTGAGCGCTTGGAAAGTAGAATTCGGCAACAGATAGAGACAATCCCTAACCAACAATGGGCGCACAGCCGACCACAAAGCAAAACAAGTAGACAGGCATCAATAGCATCAATATAAATCAAAAGAATTATAGATCGATGCACATCATTAATAGAATAAAAAGAATAATAAATATGTATATATATGCACAAGGGCTGTGGGGCGGGAGGGGGGTAGAGCAGAGGGAGGGGAGGAGGAACTGAGGAAAAGGGGGGCTCAGCCTGGGAAGGCCTCCTGGAGGAGGTGAGTTTTCAGTAGGGCTTGGAAGGGGGGAAGCGTGCTGGTTTTTGCGGATTTGAGGAGGGAAGGCGTACGGGGCCGGAGGTAGGACGGGGGCCAGGGGTCGACGGCGGGACAGGCGAGAACGAGGCCCAGTGAGGAGTTTAGCACCAGAGGAGGGGAATGTGCGGGCTGGGCTGTAGAAGGAGAGAAGGGACGTGAGGTAGGGACGTGAGGTAGGAGGGGGCAAGGGGACGGAGAGCTTTGAAGCCATTAGTGAGGAGTTTTTGACTGATACGAAGGTTGATAGGTAACCACTGGAGACTTTTGAGGAGTGGAGGTGACGTACCCAGAACATTTCTGTAGAAAAATAATCCGGGCACTACTGAGCGCCTACTGTGTGCAAAACACTGTACTAAGAGCTTTGGAGAAGAGCCCTCATTTCTTCTCCCGCTCCCTTCTGCTTCATCCTCACACTTGGATTTGCTCCCTTGATTCACCTCGCCCTCAGCCCTACAGTATTTTATTTATATTAATATCTTCTCCCCCTCTAGACTCACCGAGCGGGTAAAATGTCTACCAACTCTGCTATGTTATACTCTCCCATGCCTTCAGTTCAGTGCTCTGCACCCCGTAAGCGCTCTGGAAATGGGGTTAATTAAGAAACAGAGGGCTGAGGGGAGATTGCTGATTGACGGTCTAAAGGTCGGTGGTCGGGACCTTCTTTTAGGTGTGGAGGGAAATGGGCGGCCATCGGAGGAATTAGGGAAGTGGGGAGACCCGCGGAATGGTGTTTTAGAAAACGGAATCGGGCAAGCGCAGTGAAGCATAAGGACTGAAGAGGGGAGGGTCTGGAGGCAGGGAGGATAGTGAGGAGGCTGATGCGGTAATCAAGTCGGGATTTGACGAGCTCCTGGTCCAGCCCGGAGCCTATTGGGATGGAGTGGAAAGGGAGGATTCTGGAAGTGTTGTAGAGGAAGAACCGACAGGATTTAGTGACAGAGAGACCGAATATGAGGGTTGAAGCAGAGGGAGCCACTCCCACGATTACAATTTTTAAAAAGCTCGTGGTATGAAACCATGGCGGAGGCCTTTGGAATATCTCAGTACATTATATTATTTTCTTTCCACACGCTACCTCATTCGCTCAAGCGCACCGGCCGATTAATGAGATAAACCACGGAGTGTTGCCTCCAACAGGTGGTGGTTTTCTAAATGTGCTCTGATCATAAACTGAATTATAGATTACACCAATTTGCCCAGCATAAGACTGAGAGTCCTACAGTTATCTCTAAAGGCCTTCTTTCAGGTGGGAGGAAGATTGGCTCTCTGTTGCACATTCTTGCCAAGAATTCTACATTTTCCCCTCTTGAGTTCCTTCTGAACTCTCAAGGGGGTACCATCTTAGTGCCTTGCTTGATTCAGGTTTGCCCCATTTTGTCTAAAACATCCTGGAAAGCAGTGTGGCTTAGTGGATAAAGCACAGGCCTGGGAGCTGGAGGGCCTGCGTTCTAATTCCAGCCCCGCCACATGTCTGCTGGATGACCTTGGGCAAGTCACTTAATTTCGAGAAGCAGCACGCCCCAGTGGATAGAACACGGGCCTGGGAGTCAGATCAGCTTTGGATAAGTCACGTCACTTCTCTGGGCCTCAGTTACCTCATCTGTAAAATGAGGATTAAGACCGTGGGCTCCGCGTGGGACGTGGACTGTGCCCGACCTGATCACCTTGGGTGTACCTCAGCTCTTAGAACAGTGCCTGGCACACAGTAAGCGCTTAACAAATGCCATTCTAAAAAAAAATGATCTGTGCCTCAATTTCCTCAACTGCAAAATGGGGATTCAGTTACCTGTTCTACCTCCTACTTACATTATCTGAGCCCCATGTGGGCCAGGGACTGTGTCCCACCTAATTAACTTGTATCTAACCCGGTCCTTAGAAGAATGCTTAACACTAAATAGAGGCTTAACAAAAATTCTTTTTAAAATCTTGTGTGCTTATGACAATTTGAGTAGTTCTTCAACCTGTTTGCTTCAAAAAACTCTTCAATGTGCAAATCTCTCCTCTCTTCCTCAGTAAAGGCTGAATGAAATAATGAAGACTCTAAGCTATTTCCTTTTCATCTCTGAGTGATTCCCTAGATGGGTCCTGGATTTAGATATATTTGAAGAATCTTTTTTTATTAGCTTTGGAGTTCTTTTATCCCTTGAAATTCCTTTCTGACCCTCCTAAAGTCTTATTTGCACCTGACCCGCCTCTCTTTCCCGTCTTCCTCACTTAGGGGAGCTTTTTCGTTTTAAAACGTTGACCTTTTCTCTCTAACGACCTTTTCCGCTCTGAGCTAGCCTGTTTGTTTGCCTGTGGTATTTTTTGTTGTTGTTCTGTGGCATACATTTCACCTGAGCTTCTAATACTGTGTCTTTAAAAAGCCATCAACCTTCTAGAAAATTACTTGGATTCTTTTAGATCTCCATTTTAGCTTCTCTTAAGGTCTGGAGTTTCCCACAGTCCCCTTTTCCAAAATGAAATATCTTTATGTAAGAGTTGATCGTCGTCTCTACCCAGAATGAATGTTAAATTGAACTGAGTTGTGGTCGTTGTTACTCAGGGGCTTGTCCCCTATGCATATCGCCTGCACTAGATCCTGCCCCCTTCTTGAATTAAATTCAGTTGATTATCTTTCCCGGTGGGTCTGAAAATTAGCCATTTCAGAAATAATCATTTATCTCATTCCAAGCCTCACCTCCATTGCGCGTCTGCGGGACTTGTTCAGCCAATCGATGTGAAAATAATTTGTTCCCCCTTATTACAACCCATCCTAGTTATGCAGCCTTCCCAGTCTCCCCCAACGTTGCTCTCACCCTGGCCGGGTGATCTGCATCGTCAATCAATAGTGTTGATGGAACGAGTGCTCTCTGTGTGCTCAGCACGTACTGAGCACTTGGGAGAGTGAAGTAATAATAATAATCGTATTTCCTGAGCACCCATTGGGTGCTCTACTGTACTAAGCGTTCAGGAATAAACAACACAGGCAAGTGAAGAGCTCCCAGTCCTCAAGACTTCTGCACTTTTATAGGGGAGCAGAGATAAGAATATTTACAACTAGAGAAATCAAAATAAATGTATAGTCGAATAAACAGATGCCCAAACGCTGAAGATGGAATTCGATTAAGTACATAAGGGCTGAAAAAGGGTTACGTTGTACTCTCCCAAGCGCTTAGTACAGTGCTTTGCACAGAGTAAACCCTCAGTAAATATGATTGAAAGTTTTGGGGATTCTGTGATTCATAGTGTTGGGGACTAAGAGAGAAAAGAGATATATACCTGAGTTAGCGTTGAAGGATTAAAGTATACAAAGATACGTTCACGAGTGCTGCAGAGGTTTGTGAGTTCGCAAGTGCTCGGGTGTAGCAGAAGCGATAACGTAGAAGAGCGGGGGGGATAAAGCCTGGGTAGGCTAGAAATGAGTGAGGGAAGGCCTTCTGGAGGCAAAGGCCTTCCTTCTCAGGATATCCGGAGGGCTGTGAAGAGAGAGGACGTGAAGACGGCATTCCAAATAAAAGGAAGGGGGTGAATGAGAGGCCAGGGGTGGGACAGATGAGAACGCTCAAAGTAGGAGCGAAGAGTCTGACGTGGGATATAGCGGGGAAAGAGAAAAGGAAAGTAGAAAGAGCAGAACTTAAATGGCAATAGTATCTAATTAGCACTGGTTGTGTTCAGAGAACACTGGGAAAGCATATAGGGGTGGGAATAAGACGAGCGACCCTGAGGGGGCTCACAAACTAAGAATATTAGCGGGGAGAAGGGACTGGAGACAGGCACATCGGGACTGATGAAACAAGAAAACACGAAGAACAGACCAAAACCCACAGAAAAACAAAATATAAACAAAAATCAGTAGGCTGTTATGAGGGGAGCAGAGTTTCAGGCCACATCAACAGCAGCCACCAGTCTTCCTGGGACTCTGTGGAGGCCTCATTCTCTGGGTGTTTTTCTCTTTCCCGCCAGGGTGATGGAAGACAAGGCGGGATGGAGGTTCCTCACAGATGTGGAGGGGAATTGGTGCTGAATCCCAGAGAGGTAGGGTGTCTGTCCACTGAGGGAGAGGGAGATGCCGAGAGTGTAGGGCAACAGCTTTTATTCCTGTGGTCCAACGCGCGGAAAGCAAGTGGCGGGGAGGGTTAGGTCATCGTGTTCCTGCTTTGCTTCTCTCGGCCGCAGCGGAGCCAATAGTTAGGCACGTCTGCTTGACGCAGAGAGGAATGGATACCCGCGGAAAGTTTCTGGGGAGCGGGGAGAGGTGTGAAGAGTGACATTTTAGAAAAATACTCTGGAGTGTAGTATGGACTGGAGAAGGATAAAAAGGCCATAGGTAGCGAGACTGCTGAGGAAGCTGATGAAGGAGTCAAGCCAGGAATTAAAAGCCTAGTGAAATGTTGCTGCCCTTGAAATTTGCAATTTCTGCCCACGGGGGCTCCACAGTGCTCCGCTTATCCTCTAAGATTTTATGTTACTTCAGCTTATGCTGTCTTACGTGCATCATGCTTCTCCCCCACCCACCCCCCGCCTATGTGCCCATTCCTACTGATCCTGGTTCCACAGTCCCCTCCGTTCATTTCCTCCACCAAGTATCAGAGGTGTCGAGTACGCCAAGGTTCTCACTTGCCACCGAGAATTCCAATTGACCCATTTCATTTCTGAGGCTTTAAGCGTTTGCGTGGAAGCGTTCGTGTGTTTTGTCTTTGTTTCTTTCCAATTTCCACATCTGCCAGCTCTCCCCGGTTTGATGGGCAGTCTAATTTGTCCTCCTCATTTTCTCCAAATGGCCCCGGGTGATTCCCTCTGGACCACCCCAAGCACTCCCTTGACCTTGGACCACTTCTCCCCCAGGGGGTTGTGTCGATCTCAATCTCGGGCTTTCCCACACTTCTCGGCTCCCCAGTGGAAAGACTGCTAGGAGTGTCAGCCGGTGGGGCACCGTGGCTTCAGGCGGAGCTAAGATGACCACTGATAGTCCTTCCACGCGCCCGACAAAGAAAGGTCCGTGATAGCCCACCGATTACCTCAGGCATTCGTGTCATGGGCGCCATTTTGAGCAAGTACCTGGGTTTCCTGTGACCCTACTGCGTGTCTCTGAGGTGAAACCCGTGAGCTCCTCACTGGCTCCAGAGCCATTGCATTCCCCTCCTAGGTTTTGGATTTTTTTAATGGTATTCATTAGTTACTTACTATATGCCAGGCCCCATACTAAGTACTGGGGTAGATACAAGTTGATCGGGTTGGACACAGTCCCTGTCCCGTGTGGGTCTTCACAGTCTTCATCCCCATTTTACAGATGAGGTGACTGAGGCCCAGGGAAGTGAAGTGACTTGTCTAAGATCACAGAGCAGACAAGAGGTGGAACCAGGATTAGAAACCAGGCCCTTCTGAGTCCCAGGCCCGTGCTCAGAAGGTCACGGGTTCGCAAAGCACGTGTGTGTGCCTTGTGGAGGGCAAGGGGGAAGGGGGCGTGTGTGTACGTACGTACGCATCGTGATTTATTGATTTATATTAATGCCTGCAGACTGTGAGCCCGTTGTTGGGCAGGGATTGTCTCTATTTGTTGCCGAATCGTATTTTCCAAGCGCTTAGAACAGTGCTCTGCACACATTAAACGCTCAGTGAATACGGTTGAATGAATTAATATAGGCTGTAAGCTCGCTGTGGGCAGGGAGAGTGTCCGTCGACTCTTACGTTGTACTCTCCCAAACGCTTAATACGGTCTCTGCACAGAGTAAGCACTTCATAAAAGGGATTGATTGAAGCCTTCTGGGATGACTGTCCCCCGGAAAGAGCCGAGGAGACCACCCAAGGCTCCCTTCGGCTCTGCTCCAGCATCGTGTGGGGAGGAAGTAGCGATTAAAATCACAGAGTCAGTTTCCCCAGAGTGTCGGATAAGATACCTGCCCCTGGCTGATCTTCCCTGCCTACGGTTCAGCCAGATTGGTCCACCCTTCATTACCGGAGACACTCAACCTTCCCGCAGAGAGGATGAAATGGGGAATGTTTATTTAGATCTGAAATTTAGTTTGATGGCGCATAAACGTTGACAGATTGAAAGCGAAACCTTCGGTGGGAATGTAGGAGAAGGTGGGTAAGGTAGATTAAATGCCAAAAGTTTCTCACGTCTCAAATAATGCCAAAATGTGTGGGAGAAAGCGGAGGTCCAAACTCCTGCAGACCGTATTAATATTAATATCTCCTTATGGATTACTAACAAAACAAGATTTTTTTTGGCTCAGATACCCCATCGCGTACCTTCTCTAAGGATTGTGTCATACGGGGAAGGATAGAAATGCGAAATTGTTGGACATTATCTCATTATTCATAAACCGAAATTTAAGAAATTCTGAGAATGGGGGGAACGTGCTTGAAGTCGCAGCAGTCTTAGAGTAAAAAAGCCATATTAACAGGTAAAAATAGCTCTAGAATGAAATGGTTCTTGAGAATTTCCCAGCATCTGTCATAGGAAATCATCAGCCAATTCTAACAGTTAGGCACTTATTTCTCCCCATTCTCAACACGTTTGTCTATACTTTTATTCAAATGCGATCATCCTCGACATCGTCGACCGTTTATTCGCGACCCTACGTCCCCGTGTCCCCTGTTAGAATGTAAGCTTCTCGTGGGCAGAGGGTGTGTGACTTCTTGGTGTGGTATTTTCCTGAAAGCACAAGCTAATATTGCTAGAGAAAAGCGTTATTCCTTGCTTATCACTGACACAGGGCCAAGTTCTCAATTAAATTTAAATGTGGTATTTGTTAAGCTCTTGCTATCTGTCAGGCACCGTTCTGAGTGCTGGGGGAGATGCAAGTTAATCAGGAAAAACACAATCCCTGTCCCACAAGTAGAAGGGAGAACAGATCCCCATTTTACAGACGAGGAGACCATCGATGGATTGATTGGATTTATTGAGCGCTTACCGTGTGCAGAGTACTCCACGAAGAGCCGCGACAGTATAGCGACGCGTTCCCCTTCCGGAACTAGCTCACGGTCTAGACGGGGAGGCAGACGTTAAAATGAATAAATTAACTGTGGATAAAGGCGTGAGTGCTCCGGAGGCTGTGCGAATCCAAGTCCGGGGGTGACGCGGAAGGGAGGGGGAGAAGAGGAAAGGAGGGCCTAGTCAGGGAAAGGCCTCTTGGAGGGGACGGGCCTTCAGAAAGGCTCTGAAGGCGGGGAGAGTCGTCGTCTGTAGACTATGAACAGGGAGGGCGAAACGGGCCAGAGGCAGGGACGTGGTCGAGAGGTCGGTGGCGAGATAGACGAGCTCAAGATACAGCGAGCATGTTGACATTAGAGGAGGGAAGTGTGCGGTCAGTACAGTACCTGGCGCTTAGTACAGTGGTTTGCACAAAGTAAACGTACCGTAGATAATGAATGAATAGTTGGAAATGCGGGAGGGAAGGTAACAGTGTTGGTATTTGTTAAGCGCTTGCTATGTGCAGAGCACTGTTCTAAGCGCTGGGGGGGGGCTACAGGGTAATCAGGTTCTCCCACGTGGGGCTCACAGTTAATCCCCATTTTACAGATGAGGTAACTGAGACCCAGAGAAGTGAAGTGACTTGCCCACAGTTTCACAGGTGACAAGTGGCAGAGCCTGGATTCGAACCCATGACCCCTGAGTCCCAAGCCCGGGCTTTTTCCACTGAGCCACGGTGCTTCTCATGGGAGGGGGGAAGGTGACTGAGATAAAGCCGACGGGAAGGAGTTTCTCGTCGACGCAGAGGTGGATGGGCAACCACTGGAGGTTCTCGAGGAGCGGGGCAACGTGGACTGCAGGGTTTTGTCGAAAAATGATCCGTGCGGAAGGTGAAATGTGGCCTGGAGTGGGGAGAGACAGGAGGCCGGGAGGTCAGCGAGGAGGCCGATGCGGTCATCAAGGCCACACGCAGCAGACAAGGGGCAGAGCCTAGATTCGAACCCAGGTCTTCGGATTCCCAGTCCCCCGCTCCTTCTACTGGGCCGTACCGTTCTCCGGTTCTATTCTCGGTCGCTCCTATATACTGAGGTTCCTAGAATTTCAACAAACCTCCCTCTCCGGCGTTGTCTCCGTACTGAACCTTTGAGGGCATTCACCCCACTCTCAGCCCCACAGTCTTACGTATAGAGCTGTAATTTAGTTATATCAAAGACTTAGCCGTACTTTATTGATTTATATCAATGTTTGTCTCCCCCGATCGACTGTTAGGTCCTTGCGGACAGGGAATATTTTTGTTATATCGTGTTGTACTCTCCCAAGTGCTTCGTACGGCGCTCTGCGCACGCTAAGCACTCCATAAATAGCTTCTTAACTTCTCTGGGCCTCAGTTCCCTTATCGGTAAAATGGGGAGGAAGTCTGTGAGCCCCACGTGGGACAACCTGATTACCTTGTCTCGCCCCCAGCGCTTAGGACAGGGCTTGGCCCATAGTAAGCGCTTTACAAATACCATCATTATTATTATTATCATCATAAATACGACCGACGGACTCATGTCTGTCTCCCCCTCTAGACTGTAAGCTCTACCAACCCGGTCGTGTTGTACTCTCTCAATCAGTACAGAAAGTCAGGGCTCAGTAAACACCACCGATGGATTGATTTTTCTGTTATATTCTTCAAACACTCCCCGTGTCCAGGGCACAAGGCAGACTGCCGTTTTCCCGCCCTGCGGCACGGTGCTTGAAATTCAGACCCAAATTTCCTCTGAGCTGTCGCAACGGCTGCGACTCCGCAGCTCGCGCATACCCACGTCTGCGTTCTGATGCGATTAGTTCCCCGTCTCCAATGGTTTATTTTTCCCTTCCACAAACCAACAGAACTGCATTCGTGCCGGCAGACTCCCCCCTCCAGTGCCAATCTGAAAGTTGGGGAAATTCCAATCTGGGGGCTGCCTTGGAAGGGATGCGGCCTACGGATTCGCCGGGGCCCAGCCTGCGCGGGGACCGGATCCGGGATCCGTATCCCACCAAAGACTCACAACCCCATCTCCTGGTCAGTGACGGTTGAACACGAGCCGACTCTCGGGCAGAAAGCTGCCCGACCCTAGAAGAGCCAGAATAATAAGAGGAAAGGAAGTCGGAGGGCACCTCGAGACGGTGCCTGGATCTTTCTTTTTTAACCCGGCGTCCGCGCGACGGAAACGGGCCGCTGTTCCTTGAGAATCCGGGCCTCCATCTTGTCTCCGTCATCCGGATACCTAGCGCACACCCTCCCTCCTGGCTGAAACTCCCTCCCCTTCCCTCATCGTAACGATAATGATGGTATTTTTTAAGCCCTCGTTACGTGCCGAGCATTCTTCTCAGCGCCGGGGTAGGTACAAGTTGATCAGGTTGTCCCACGTGGGGCTCACGGACTTAATCCCTATTTGACAGACGAGGTAACTGAGGCCCAGAGAAGTGACTTACCCAAAGTCACACAGCCGATTAGTGGCGGAGCCGGGATTAGAACCCAGAACCCCCGACTCCCAAGCCTCTTTCCACTGAGACACGCCGCTTCTCATATACACTGCTATTCTCCCATCTTCAAAGCCCCAATAAAACCGCATCTCCTCCCGGAAGCCTTTCCTGAATAATCTCTCCTCTCCCCACCTTTTTTTTCCCCTCCCTAATGTCTCTCCTATCCATATGAGAGGCAGCATGGCGGAGTGGATGGAGCCCGGGCCTGGGAGTCAAGAAGGTCATGGGTTCTAATCCTGGCTCTGCCACTTGTCTGCTGGGTGGCCTTGGGTATGTCACTTCACTTCTCTGGGCCTCGGTTACCTTCATCTGTAAAATCTGTGAGCCCCACGTGAGACAGAGACTGTGTCCAACCCTGTTTGCTTGCGTCCACCCCAGCGGTTAGTACAGCGCCTGGCACACGTTGCTGCTTAACAGATACCGTAATTATTATTATTATTATTGAGTCTGCATCTCTCAAGCACTTGAGTACTCCCCTGCCTCCAGCATTTATATATGCAAAGGAGGATGTGTAACCACCTGTAATGGATTTTAATGTCTCTCGTCTCCTCGTGATAGGCCACGTCTCCCCATTCCTCAAGAACCTCCAGTGGTTGACGTCCCGTTTCCGCTTCAGACAGAGGCTCCTCACCACGGGGCTTCAAAGCGCTCAAACGGCTCTCCCCCGCCTACCTTACCGCCCTGATTTCCTACCACGACCCAGTCCGCTCGCTGCTCCTCCGATGCCGACTTAGCACCTCGATCTCGTTTATCTCACCGCCGACCCCTTGCCCAGGTCCTCGCTCCGGCCTGGAACTCCCTCTCCCTTCACAGCTGGCAGACCACCCCTCTCCCGACCTTCAAAGCCTTATTAAAAATCACATTAGCTCCAAGAGGCCTTCCCTGACTACACCCTCATTTCTCCTACCCCCTTTCCCCTCCTCCGCTCGGCCCGCTCGCTTCCAACCGTACCCTTTAAGCACTTGATATCCACCCCACCTTCAGCCCCGCGGCACTTACGTACCTACTCATAATTAATTTTTATGTCCGTCTCCCATCTGGACTGTAAACTCCTTATGAGGAAGGACACAACAGGTCTGTTGTCCTCTCCCGAGTGTTTAGTCCAGTGCTCTCCATTCAGTAAGCGCTCAATAAACAGCACTGATGGATTGATTGAAATTTCAACCTCAAAGCCTTCTTTTCACCTCATCTGTAAAATGGGAATTACGAGCGTGAGCCCCGTGGGGGATGGGGACTGTGTCCAACCGGATTATCTTCTATCTGACCCCGTGCCTGGCACAGAGTAAGCACATAAAAAGATACTATTTTAAAAAGGAAGAGGAAAATATCCATTTTAACTTATTTTGCTTGATGTTTGGAAAATGATCCTAGGCAATGTTTTTCAACTCTAGGCGTTTAAAGTCATCAAGTGGTGGTTTCCCCACCAGATCTTCAGCCAGTCAGTTCTTCCCCGGTTGTGTTTGCAAGAGCCTTTGTGAGCAATTCTCCTGCCTTTTGCGTCGTCTCATTCTTCGTTCTTCCCTTTCTCTTGCTGTCTTGGCTGTGCAAATGAGAACAGTTAAATGGAAGCCGCGGTGTGATTCTCACTGGTCGTACCAGATGGAGTGATTTCAGAACTCCAGTAGAATCCCAACTTTTCAAATTGTTGTTAAAGCTGGCAAAGATCAGAAATGAGCTGTTCGTGGCAGGCCTGTGAAGAGTTGAGTAAGCTGTGTTCCGTGGTTTTCCTTTGCGTAGTATCTTCGGCTGCTTCGTTCTGAAACTTCTTGTTACTTGCCCGTTCCCCGGGTTCGGCAAGCGGGCCTGTCCTGATGGCGTCATTCCAGCTGAAGCAGAGACAGCTGGGAAAAATCCCAGAATGACCAGGGTAGGAATTTCTTCCTTGCAATGTTTCCCCCTCAATTCTCATCCCCTTGCTCGGTTTCCCTAGAAAGTCGCTCCGTTGGCAGCTCTTTTCTTTCCCAGGAGTCTCGGGAAATGTCCCATGAGCGTGCCTGGGGATGGAACTCCAAGATCTCGAGTTTCCGGTCCCGAGGCCGACGGGAGCGCGGCATGGAATACTCTACCAGAGCCATCCTCTTCCCTCTGGAGAATGACTCCCTATTCCCGGTCACCTTGGTTCGCTTCCCGTGTGTTCTCTGTCTGCAGGGGAAGGCCCGAAGCGGGAAAGGAGTCTACCAGGAACTGAAAGAGTGAAGGAACAGGGGATCTGGGGAAGGCGAGATGAGAATTAATGGGGGAAAAAGCAGAGTGTAAGTGGATGGCGAGAGAGTAGAACGTTAAAGACTGAAACTCCCGGGGAGAGTCATACTGGTTCTTCAGTGTTCCCAGTTTACCGTATTCATCAGCCGGCTTCACCGGCGCCTTCTGGCAGCCTCCAGAAGCTCCTTCTCTCCCCTCCCTCGCCCTCCCAGTGGAGAAACCATCCGTCAGTCAGTCGGTCAATCGTATTTGACGAGCGCTTACTGTGTGCAGAGTGATGATAGAGATGGCATTTGCGAAGCCCTTAACCGGGTGCCGAGCACCGTCCTAAGTCCTGAGGCAGATATAAGGTGATCAGGTTGGCTCACAGTTTTAGTCCCCATTGCAGAGATGAGGTAACTGAGGCACAGAGAAGTTAAGCGGCTCGCCCCCGGTCACACAGCAGGCAAGCGACGGAGCCGGGGTTAGGACCCACGTCCTCTTCCCCCTAAGCCGCGTTGCTTCCCCAAGTTCTGTACCTTACTAAGTGCTTGGGAGAATGCAATATAAAAGTACAACAGAAAAATTTCCTGCCCACAGTGACCTTACAGTGTAGAGGGGGTGACAGACAATAATATAAATGAATATAATATAATATGAATCAATCAATCCATCAATAAAAGAACCAGGACCCCGCCTTGAATCCGGAGCCTTGCGCAGTCACAGAAGCATGGTCGGGAGATCTCAACAGTTCTGTGTCTACCAACTCTCTTGAAATAATAGTAATAATAATAACGGTGGTATTTGTTAGGCGCTTACTATGTGCAGAGCGCTGTTCTAAGCGCTGGGGGAGATACAGGGTCATCAGGTTGTCCCATGTCCCAGTCTTCATCCCCATTTTACAGATGAGGTAACCGAGGCCCAGAGAAGCGAAGTGACTCGCCCACAGTCACACAGCTGCCAAGCGGCGGAGCCGGGATTCAAACCCATGACCTCCGACTCCCAAGCCGGGGCTCTTTCCACTGAGCCACGCTGCTTCCTTGTATCATAATAACACTAATACTAATAATGATGATATTTATTAAGTGCTTACTACGTGTCAAGCGCTGTTCTAAGCATTGGAGTGGACACAAGGTAATGGGGTTGGACACAGTCCTCGTCCCCCAGGGGACTCACAGTCTCAATCCCCATTTTGCAGTTGAGGTAACTGAGGCCCAGAGGAGTTGAGCGGCTTGTCCAAGCTCACGCAGCAGACAAGTGGTGGTGGAGCCAGGATTAGAACCCAGGTCCTTCTGCCTCCCGGGCCCGCGTTCGATCCACTGGCCACGCTGTTTCCCTTACTTTCCCAAGTGATTAGTACACTGACCATAGTATGTGCTCAACAAACACCACCGATCGATTGATTTTCTCAGGCCGTTGACCACACCACCTGTCTCACTGGCCCACGACCTTGGCAGTATCCTTGACCTTTTCCTCCCTTCAGCCTGCATATTCAGTCAAGCTCCAAATCCTGATTTTTTATCTCCGTCACATCTCCGGAATCCACCCAGCCCTCCACGTCCAACCCCCCCGCTCCGTTCATCCAAAGACTCGTCAAATCTAATCCCAGCTCTCTGGCCGTTCTCCCTGCCTCCATCCTCATCCCTCTCCGGTCGTGCATTCGCTCGATTGTATTTACGGAGCTCTTACTGTGTGCAAAACAGTACGGTGCGACAACAAGGAGACACATTCCTGCCCCCAACGAGCCCGCGGTCTAGAGGGAGAGACGGACACTGTAAATAAGCGGATGAATAAATAAATAGAAATATTCTGATATAGTTCACACTTTATTGTGCTGCCATAGTCACCGGTCACAGAAGAATGGAGGCGAGGAGGCTTAGAATGTAAGTGAGGAGCAGCGTGGCCCGGGCGTCAGAAGGACCTGGGCCCAGCTCCGCCGCGTGTCTGCTGTGTGACCTTGGGTAAGTCACTTTACTTCCCCGGCCCTCGGTTACCTCGTCTGTAAAATGGGGGTTAAGAGTGTGTGCCCCACGTGGGACAGTCTGATTGTCCGGCGTCTCCCCCAGCGCTTAGAACAGTGCTTAACGGGTACCGTTATTACTGTGCGGAGGCCCCCACCGAATCCCAGCTCTGCGCCTGGACGTAAAAAGGCTTCCGGTCCCCTTAAGGAATGCAAACCCTGGAAGCTTCCCAGAGGACGCGGGTGCCCTATAAGGATTTACGGAGAACAGATGGTGCCGATTAACGGTACCCCTTTGCCGCCGTACCGACATCAGGCGCCCCTTGATCTCCGTGATTTACGTATTTGTTTTCGATGCTCTGTCTCTCCTGGTGCGTCGGTTGCCTATTGCTCTGGCGGATCACCACGGCGCGAATCCGCATGGAAACGCACCCCTGTACCCGCTCTGTTGAGACGCCACCGTGACTCGATGGCCGGCGTCGGTCTGTCGCGCTCCCTGCGATCCTCCCGTGCGGCTGCGTCGGCCGGTCGGCGGCCTTTCCTCGCCTCGCATCGTCGGAAGCGTATCATCTGCACTTATATCTGCACTGATCACTGTCTACTTCTTTTGTTTCGTTGTCTGTCTCCCCCTTCTAGACGATGAGCCCGTTGCTGGGGAGGGATTGTCTCTATCTGTTGCCGGATTGTCCTTTCTAAGCGCTTAATACAGTGCTCTGCACACAGTGAGCGCTCGGTAACTACCACCGAATGGAGGAATGAATGAATCGGGGAGAACTGAGTCTCGTTGGCTTTCAGCTGCCCCGTGACTTCGTTCTGCATCATTCGGCAGAAGCGGCGGAAAGAGCCAGGACTTGGAGTCCGAGGTCATGGATTCGAATCCCGGCTCTGCCACTTGTCACCCGTGTGACTGCGGGCAAGTCGCTTCACTCCTCTGGGCCTCAGCGATCTCATCTGGAAAATGGAGATTAAGACTGTGAGCCCCACGTGGCACGACTTGATTACCTTGTATCCCCCTCCCCCGGCGCTTAGAACAGTGCTCTGTACATAGTAAGCGCTTAACAAATGCCGTCATCATCATTGTTATCGGCCACGGGTCCTGTCCAGCTCGGGACTCAGTCTCCGGGGGAGGGAGAAAAGATAGTTCATTCGCTTTTTGCAGACGAGGAAAGCGAAGGTCAGAGAAGTGACTTGCTCAAGGTCACACGGCAGGCAAGGGGCAGAGCCGGGACTAGGATCCAGGTCTCCTGACTTCCGGTCTGGCGTTCTTTCCACCGGGCCACTCCGATATGAAACTTGAAAAGTCAAACGGCAGGGACCGTCTCTATCTGTTGCCGACTTGTTCATCCCAAGCGCTTAGTACAGTGCTCTGCACATAGTAAGCGCTCAATAAATACTATGGAATGAATGAAATACTATTGAATGAAACGTCCAAGCGCTACCATACCGTATAGCGTATCTCCCAATCTGATGCAGTTTTCTCCATTTTTTTCTCTTTCTATTTGAGAAATATTGGGTACAAGTATGGTCTAGGTAGAAGAATTTGTCCCACGTGGGACAACCTGATGACCCTGTAACTGCCCCAGCGCTTAGAACAGTGCTCTGTACATAGTAAGTGCTTAACAAATACCAACATTATTATTATTAGATCCCCGCCCCCCCAAAACCTCCAGTGGTTCTCCATCCATCTCCCCATGAAGCCGAAACTCCTCCCCACAGGTTTCGAAGCACTCGATCGGCTCTCTCCCCTCTACGAACCTCGCTCCTCTCCCGCTACGATCCAGCCTAAGCCCACCATCTATCAGGCGTCAGGAAGGCAGGTGGCAGAGGCCGTCCATCTTCTTCTGCAGCCAAAAACTTACAGGAGCAGCAAGGAATTGAAGTGTCTTGCCCTGGGATTCGTAACCAGATTTCTCCAACCTCAATCTAGCCTGCCAGGCAACCGAGTTTCGGGAACTCAGAAAGGAGATTTTCACAGTATGTATTGGCATGTGATGGATCTAAAATTATACTTTGAAGACTATTCCAAAAACTCTTTTCAAAGTTGGTAGCTCACAATACTAAGAAGGCAGAAGACCAGGTCGGAGACATTTTCCAACAGCGGGAATCGCTCGCGGACTGACCCCCCCGAAGTGCCCCGGCAAACCCTTAGCGGTCATTGACTCAACGGGAGCGATGCGTGGCCCCGTTTCGGGACGGCCGCCGGCCTTTCTGCAGTCTTCGGGATTAGTTAGCACTTATCATGGGCTCTGAATTTCAGATGGCCTTCCGGTCATTAAGGAAACGGTCGTGCAGATGGAAAATCCGTGCCCCTGAGACGACTGCAGAAGCCATGGATGACGAGAGGCGGAACCCTCATCAAAGTCAGTTAGCCCAAGTGTGTCAAGGAGGTCCGATCTTACGCAAGACAGAGCGACGGGGTTTAGGATGGAGGGCTTGGGACCCAGTTTCAGATTTGGAACGATGAGTGGGATAAAGGGAGGCGGGCGATATACAGATGGTTTCCCGAGCGATGCATCTAATGAACCCAATGTTGCTACATAGCAACGCTACTGGCATTTCAGTTATCGGAATGACTGACAAGCTTTCTACTATAAAAAAGATTTGGGCCCGAATTTCCATGCTGCTGATTAATCGACAGCAGTGTGATTAAATTGGGAAAAGGGCCCAGGGAGAAAGAGTTGATTATTTAGCCCAGAGGAGAAAAGAGAAAGCTGGGAGGTAACAGAGAAATATATGAGGTCTATAGGACCATCCTCTATACGGGAATGACAACTAGTAACCGTGGTCTTGGTTAAGCACTTAGTATTCATGCCTTCGATCCTATTTATTGAGCACAGACTCTGTGCAAAGCACTGTACTAAGGACTTGGGAGAGTACGGCGTAACATTCAACAGACACATTCCGCAACGAGCTCTAGGTCTACTCCGTGCCTAACACCGGACGAAGCGCTCGGACACATGACCCGTTTGGACAACGGAGGCGGGGGAGGGAGAACGGGGATTTTATCCCCATCTAACAGCTGAGGTAACAGGCGCAGAGAAGTTACGTGACTTGCCCGACGTCATACAGCCGGGAAGTGGGGAAGGTGGGATTCGAACCCAGGTCTTCGGACTCCCAGGCCTAGGCTCCCTCCGCAAGTCCCGCTGGGAAGATGGCACTGCTGAGTGGTGAAAAGACCACTGAGAGACCGATGCTCCACTGTGCACCGAGAGTATGGAAAAATGAGGTTCCGTTGCTCACTTAGTCCTGTTTCTGTTTTCAAATTTACCTCTCAACATCTCCATCTACCCTAAAGTCTTTAGGCGAACATCCTCGCTCCCGATTGCCGTACGCCAGTCGGGTCCGCCAGCTCCTGGTATTCCCCAGCGGTCCGCTACTCAACTCAAAATGCTCGAGATGGGGTTTCCCTGGGTCTTCGAAAGGTCGGTCCCCCCCCCACCCCGCCCCCGTTTGGATGACCTTCGTTTCGGCTTTAGTAATTGCTTGGGTGTCCTGTCGGCGTGGTTTTTCCTCTCTGTCACCCAGAGAAGCGTAGATGGTTCAAAGACGTTTTCTTCCCAAATCTCATCTTTGGGGAGCTTGACCTGCCGTGTGACGACGAGTGAATCTGCCTAAGAACCGACCCATGTTGATGGAAGCAAATCCCTCGGCCACAGAGAATGCTGGGCACCGCGGAAGATTTTGTGGACTTCAGTTTGCCATAGTAAGTTTGAGAAGATGACAGTGATGGTATTTATTGAGTGCTCCTCTGCCCGGGAGCTAAAGACGAGATAATCCGATCAGACATAATCGGATGGAGAAGCAGCGTGGCTCAGTGGAGAGAGCACGGGCTTGGGAGTCAGAGGTCATCGGTTCTAATCCCGGCTCCATCGCTCGTCAGCTGTGTGACTTTGGGCAAGTCACTTCACTTCTCTGGGCCTCAGTTACCTCATCTGGAAAATGGGGATGAAGACTGTGAGCCCCACGTGGGACGACTTGATTACCTTGCATTCCCCCTCCCCCAGCGCTTAGAACAGTGCTCTGTACATAGTAAGCGCTTAACAAATGCCATCATCATTATCGTTATCGGCCACAGGTCCTATCCAACTCGGGACTCAGTCTCCGGGGGAGGGAGAAAAGATAGTTCATTCGCATTTTACAGACGAGGAAAGCGAGGGTCAGAGAAGTGACTTGCTCAAGGTCACACGGCAGGCAAGGGGCAGAGCCGGGACTAGGATCCAGGTCTCTTGACTTCCGGTCTGGCGTTCTTTTCACCGGGCCACTCTGATATGAAACTTGAAAAGTCCAAGCGCTACCATACCGTATAGCGTATCTCCCAATTCGATGCAATTTTCTCCATTTTTTTCTATTTCTACTTGAGAAGTATTGGGTAAAAGTATTGTCTAGCTCGCAGAATTTGGGCTCAACATTAAGTTCTGCCTTGCCAACTGTATTGTTTGATTTCAGGAAGAGCTTCCTGGATTTAGGTCTGTTCACGGCCTTGGCTTCCTTCAGGCTTCCTGTCGGTCCGTAGCCCCGGCCGACTACGTGGCACGGTCACTGCGTGACTCTCTCGGAGGCTTTCAGTACCGTTCGTAGCTCCTGGAGGTGGGAGAGTTTCCTAGAGGAAGGAAAGGACTGTATGACACCCGCTGCAGAGTCCCTGATTTCATCTTCAGGCATGGAAGCGTAGAATAGTGTTGCCGTACGCTGATGGCGCTGGCGAAATCGTCAATCAGCATCGTGAATGCTATTTATTGAGCGCTTGCTGTGTGCCGAGCACTGTACTAAGCCTTTAGGAGAATAGAGCGCGAGAGAGTTGGTAGACACGTTCCCCGCCCGCAGTGAGTTTGCAGGCTAGAGCGCGATCTTGTCTTGTCTTCTGCTGTCGAGGCGACTCCGACCCACAGCGACCCCATGGACACGTCTCTCGCAGAACGCCCCACTCTCCGTCTTCAATCGTTCCGGTCGTGGATCCGTAGTGTTTCCTCGGTAAAAAGCCGGAAGCGGTTTACCATTTCCGCCTTCCGCCCGGTAACCCTGAGTCTCTGTCGCTTAGCGGAGGGTCTGAGAGACTCCAGCTAATGAGAGACAAATTATGAGGTACGCGGAGCCCCTCCCTCTAGACTGTCAGCTTCCCGTGGGCATGTCGACAAGCTCCGCGATACTGTATTCTCCCAAGCGCTTCGTACCGTGCTCTGCACAGGGTAAGCGCTCCGGAAATGCCACTGATGGATGATTTTGGGTTTGTGGAGAAATGTATTGTTTCCTCATTGAGAATCTGGAGTTCTCCATTATTCATGGAAATGAATAGATTAACAAGGGACCGTTTGTTTTGACTTCTCCTTCCTGACTTCCCAATTTTTTGTTCTTTTGCCACTAAAGAGGTATTTATTGAATACATCTGTGGTAAGCATAATGTCCTGGGAGTAGATCCATTTTCATTAGATTCGTTTCACCTCAAGGGCCATACATTATCATATTCCCATCCTCCTAGATTTAATTTAATTTTATTCATTATCAATCCAAGGTAATTTAACTATATCTGCAAGTTTGGCAGTTTTCGTTAATTTAACCAGGTGTAGGGGAGTTTTCAGGCTTTTGGAACCCCCGTACCCCTAATTGCTTTACTTTTTTTATTATTATTTTGCTTTGACAAGATTCTTGATAAACTGCCGGTGATCATTTCCATTTCACAAAGGCTCACGTGGCCCCGCGCGCCTCCAGGTGGCCACCATTCCCATCAATCTCGAAAGGAATTGAAAAAGGGAGCATTAGATGCTACGTTCTAATTGCCGGGGATGTGGATTTTGGTGTCATTTTTATTAAAATATTGTGTGAACAAGCTGTTCCCATCCTACTGCTCTGTGGTCTCCTGGCAGGAAAAATGAACATTCTGGAGAACAGAGAAAAGGAGGCTGGAAGGGAGGGGGGAGGGAGCGTTGGGCTCAGATTGAGGGAAGAGGAGGAGGGGAGAGGAGAGATAGCAGTGCCAAAATGATCTGAGGCAGGCGAGAGGACAGAACCGACCACAGAAGGTTGGGGAAAAGGGCAGAACTGGGAAATGAAAAGATGAAGTCTGGATTGAGCCAAAATTAAATGAAAAACGAAAACCGAGGAGGCCTGAACTAAGTGGGGGAAGGGAGGGGGAAACCGAGATCCGAAGCGAGGAAGAGGCTGGCGGGAGAAACGAAGGCCGCGGCAGTCGACCCGAGGGACTGCGGGATAGATGGACAGGCCGGGTCCCGCGGGGAGGACGCAGGTCAGCGTGGACTGAAGTCCATCCGGGGAGCTTGGAGAGAAAACGGATGAGGAAACCTGGACCGGCCACCGCGGAGGTGATGTTCACTTCTGGACCGATGTTCACACAGTCGTGCTCTGCATCTTGCACGTGAAGATCAGCGACGTCGTGGAGTCTCTTCCCTAAGTAAGCCAGGAATTGGGTGCCCGGCAGAGACGGAAGGCCAAAAGGTCACAAGGAAGAAGCAGAGACTAATGAGTGAAACGGGAAAGAAACCTAGGTGGGCAATCGTGTGCTTAGAAAACGTGAAAGAAAATGAGGGTCTTGTCTCTTCTCCTCACACTCACCAACTCAGTCGTCCCCCCTAGTTTGCCGCGTGTTTGTGACTTGTCAGGCTGGGAGGGGACCTTGAGGATCTTGAGTTCGGGTCATCGGGAAGCACAGGGCGGGGGCTTCACGGGGTGAGGCGGGGCAGAGATGGAGCTTTCAGCGGTTGTAAGGAGCAGGAAAGAAGGACCAAGCCTGAGGTGCGGCCAAGGACAGGGAGACTCAAAGATGCAGTGACACAGGCCGGAGAAGTGGCCAGAAAAAAGAGATGGTCAAAGAGGTACGCAGAGAGCCAGAGACACTTCCCCCAGAGACGGGCCCAAGAAAGAGAACCAGCCCTTTTATAGTCATTCATAGTCTTCCTCGGCATACATATGTAAATACTATTCCAATTCACATTTAATTTACTCATTTTGCTGCGCCGTTTGTAAATCATTTTCGGTCTGTTTCCTCCGTCAGGTGGTAAATTCCTGGTGCACAAGAAATGGGCCATTTCTTTTTTATTTATTTATGTCCCAAGACCTCACTCCAACGCACTTCACCCAGCAAGCCCAGTAAAGGCTATTAAGAATAATCGGGGTACTTGCTGAGCCCGTACTCTGTGCCAAGCGCTGATCCCAGCAGCGTGGGTTAGTGGAAAGAGCCCGGGGTTGGGAGTCAGAGGGCATGGGTTCTAATCCCGCTTCCGCCACTTGTCTGCTGTGTGACTTTGGGCAAGTCACTTTACTTCTCTGGGCCTCAGTTCCCTCATCGGCAAAATGGGGTTGACGTCTGTGAGCCCTACGTGGGACACCCTATTTACCTTGTACCACCCCAGTGCTTAGAACAGTGCTTTGCCCATAGTAACCGCTTCACAGACGTCATCATTATTATCTGAGTACCGGGGTAGCTACAAGTTAGTCGGGTTGGACGTGGGGCTCACGGTCTAAGTAGGAGGGAGTAGACTTTAATCCTCGTTTTCCAGATGAGGTGACGGAGGCCCAGAGAAGCTGAGTGACTTGCCCCCAAGTCACACAGCCGGCAAGTGGCCGAGCCGGGATCAGAACCCGCGACCTCTGACTCCCAAGCCCGGGCTCTTTCCACTGAGCCGCTACTATTACTAATTTGGTATTTGTTCAGTGATTAGTACGTCCCGAGCGCTGTGCTAAGTACTGGGTCAGGTACAAGTTAATCGGGTCAGGCACCGTCACTTTCGTACGTGGGGAAGTCTAGAGGAGATAGAGAACAGGTGTCGAATCCCCATTATACAGACTAGAAAACAGAGATTCGGGGGAAGTAAAGTGATTTGCCCAAGGTCACACAGCAGACGAGTAGCGGAGAAGCAGCGTGGCTCGGGGGAAAGAGCCCGGGCCTGGGAGTCCGCGGTCGTGGGTTCGAATCCGGGCTCTGTCGCTTGTCAGCTGTGTGACTTTGAGCAGGTCACTTCACTTCTCTGTGCCTCAGTTACCTCCTCTGTAAAAATGGGGATTAAGACTGTGAGCCTCACGTGGGACAACCTGAAATCCCTGCTTCTCCCCCAGTGCTTAGAACAGTGACATAGTAAACGCTGAACAAATACAAACATTGTTATTACTATTATTATTACTCCTACGCCCATTATCTTTTCACTAGACCGCACTTCTTCTGTTCTTACTATTACTGAAACTTCTGCTCCTCCTCCTCCTCCTCCTCCTCCTTCTATAACTCCGACCACTATTTCTACTCTTGTTATTACCCTACCAACTACTGCCTGGAGTTTTCCCAGATCTGGTCAAGGACACCGTGTTTCTAGATGCGGCTCCCGGGGTCAGGCCCCTCCTGATCTTCCTCGGGCAGTAATGGGGACCGGTCCGCCGTCTATGCTGGAGAAGGAGAGGGCAAACCAAAATGGTGATGAGGGGGTAGAGGGAGGTATTGGTGACTGGCAGAGTGGAGGAGGAGAGATTTCCAGGCTCCGTTGCCGTGACGGGATCGTCCCTGTCTTTGGGGCCTGACTCTGGTCCGAGACCAACACTGCAAGGTCAAAATCTAGACCTGGATTCACTGCCGCAGACTTTAGGAAGCTGGGGCTTCACCGGGCCGCCATTTTAGCCTGCTCTGCGTCACTCTGGCCGCCGGATTAAGAAAGAGGGGAATCCAAGGCCGCGAAAACCGCATCGGCATCCAGGCCAGGGGCAGGACTGGGAATGTGTCTCCGTTGCTGGTCCTAGAGGCTGGCCTACTGGTGGCTTTGTGGGGATGAAGACCACGTTGTCACCTCACGTCGTGACTGACTGACCAGAGGGAACGTCTCTCTGGAGGTGGGCGTCACCACGCTGATGGTCATGGCCAAGTCTCTTCAGCCGAAGCCAAGAGAAGGGTTGGGGCGATGCTGAATAGTTGGGAAAAGACAGAAATCAGGGCACCGAGGTCCTACTCCAAATCCGCCCTCCTCCCGTGACGTACTTTAGTTTGAGTGCTGTCTCCCACCTGGACCCACCTTCCTGCTGAAATTGCTCCAGCCCGGTCCCCACCTGATCCCAGGTCGCAGAGGACTGGGAATCAGGAGACCTGGGTTGGAATCCTGGCTCTGGCGCTTGTCTGCTGTGTGACCCTGGGCAAGTCACTTCACTTCTCTGTGCCTCCCTTCCTCCACAAAACGGGGATTCTCCCTCATCCTCAGTCTGTGAGTCCCATGTGGGACTGGAGCTGGGTCTGACTCGATTATCTTGTATCCACCCCAGCGCTTAGTAGGGTGCTTGGTAGATAGTAAGAGTATGTGTTAAGCGCTTACTATGTGCAGAGCACTGTTCTAAGCGCTGGAGCGGATACAGGGTGAGCAGGTTGTCCCATGTGAGGTTCACAGTTAATCCCCGTTTTACAGATGAGGTAACTCAGGCCCAGAGAAGTCAAGTGACTTGCCCACAGTCACACAGCTGACAAGTGGGAGAGCGGGGATTTGAACCCATGACCTCTGACTCCCAAGCTCGGGCTCCTTCCACTGAGCCACGCTGTGATGTTTGTTATTGTTTTTATTTTGTTGTATTTTGCTCTCCCAAGCACTTAAAACAGTGCTCTACATATAGTAAGTGCTCAATAAATACCACCGATTGACGGATTGTATCTAACCCAGAGCTTAGCACAGTGCTCGACACATAGTACAGAACCGCTAGCATCTCCGGGCAGCCGCTGGCAATCAGATGGCGACACGGTCACGTGCCTGAAACTCAGCGTCTGGGGAGGTCGAACCCGACGGCCCTGAACTTATTCTGGAATATGTGTGGCAGTAAATATGACTTGACTGACTCCTGTGGGAGTTAATTCCATGAAATAATAATTATTATTATTATGATACTTGTTAAGTGCTTACTATGTGTCAAGCTGTGTTCTCAGTGCTGGGGTAGTCGGGTTGGACACAGTCCCGGTCCCACGTGGGCCTTAATCCCCATTTTACAGATGAGGTACTGAGGCCCAGAAAAGTGAACTGATTTGCCCAAGGTCAGACAGCAGACAAGTGGCAGAGGCGGGATTAGAACCCAGGTCCTTCTTAATCTCAGGCCCGGGCTCTCCCCACTAAGCCACGTTATTTCCGCTTGCCACCCTCTGGGTGAAGGATTTCTTCTCGGTTAGTTTCGAATCCGCCACCTTAAGGTTTGAATCGGGGTCCCCTCCTCCTGGTGACGTGCGACTCGGTGAGCCATCGTTCTATCGACACTTTTCAGGAGTTTATAGACTTTAGTCACACCCCTCCACGAGCAGCTCCTTGTTTAACTTTCTGGGACTCATCAGATCGGTTAGGTGAGGACCAACGGTCCCCGTTTCTCTGAATTTGGAGTCTGGGACTCGGTTCCGTTTAACAGCCGAGAACGCGAGCTAGTTTCGACGGAGTTTCTCGGGGGTTGGAACGGACTCCCGTCTCGCCGAACGTTCAGACCTTATTCTCGAATCACAATTCCAGAGGGCAACTTTGGGAAATGTGATGTATTTGAAAGTTGGGGCTTCCGCTCTCTAGGGGAAATTCTTAATGTGCAACTTTTTTCTAACTCTTTCACTGATGTCTCCTGGGGGCTGGATCCCAGTGGGAAGACAGACAATTAGGGCTTTTAAGAAATTCCACAGTGAGAAATTACAGAATCCTCCAGATGCCCCCAAGGGAAAACAGGAAGCTCCATGCTCTAATTTGGACAGCTGCTTAAACAGCGTCTTTAAACACGGCAGTCAGAAATGCAGAACTGTGTTGGCTCAATACGGTAGCTTAAACTTCAATCAGAGACATTTATTAAGAGCAACATCATGATTAAAAGATGCCCAAGGCATCTGAGACCTAAAAGCGTTCCAGAAAAACGGAATACGCATCCGTTCCGCTCACTGAGAACGCTTGCGATAACGTTGATTTTGAGATCCCGCTAATTCCCCTCTTTCAGCCTGGGCTTTTCTGAGCGACTTCCTCTCTGCGAAGAGAAGACTAGCGATCAACAGATCTCTTGGAACTTCCTCAGACCTTATCGGAGCACAAGTAAGAAGTTGACTCTCCTGACATTCAGGTGATCCTACAATAATTATTCATTCATTCAATCGCATTTATTGAGCACTTACTGTATGCAGAGCACTGTACTAAGCGCTTAGCAAGTATAATTCAGCAACAAAGAGAGACGATCCCTGCCTTCAACGGACTCACAGTCTAGAAGGTAGGCGACAGGCATCAAAACAAGCAAACAGGCATTAGTAGCATTAATATAAATGAATAGAAATACAGATAACTACACATCGAAACAAGTAAACAGGCATTCATATAAATAAATAGCATTATAGATATGGACCTATATACACGAGTGCTGTGGGGCGGGAAGGGGGGTAGAGCAGAGGGAGGGAATGGGGCGATGGGGGGGGGGGCGGTGAGGAAAAGGGGCTCAGTCTGGGAAGGCTTCCTGGAGGAGGTGAGCTTTCAGTAGGGCTCTGAAGGGGAGAAGTGTGTTAGTTTGGCGGATTTGAGGACGGAAAGCCGTTCGAGGCCAGAGGACGGGGACCAGGGGTCGACGGCGGGTCAGGCGAGAACGAGGCCCAGTGAGAAGGTTAGCACTAGAGCGGAGTGCGTGGGCTGGGTTGTAGAAGGAGAGGAGGGAGGTGAATTAAGAAGGGCCAGGTGATGAAGAGCCTTGAAGTTGACAGTGAGGAGTTTTTGCTTGATATGGAGGTCGACAGGCAACCAGGGGAGATTTTTGAGGAGGCGGGTGACGAGCCCAGAACGTTTCCGTCGAAAGATAACCCGGCCAGCAGAGTGAAGGATAGACTGAAGATATCCCCCTTGTATCTCACAGAGGCCTGGGGGCTTCGTTGTTCTCCGCACATTTCACTGTACCCTCTGCGGAGTCAACCGACTGAATCTAAAAGAATCGAATCTGAATCGATTTCTAATCTAAATAGAAAGCTGAGTGGCTGGAATTTCTCTCTGTCCCTCCAGCCCTGTTCTCCTTATACCTTTGGGTTTGAGGATTTCCCTTGGGAATTCAGAAAGATTCCAACTAGGGGCCTAGAAGGCTTGGGAGGTGGGGTGGGATTTATGCCATTTCCTTTTACACAATAGCTTGGTGCTTTGGGCTTTTTCAGTTAGATAGTATGTTTTGGGAGTTTGGTCTATAATCGAGACCTTAAATATAACAAAAAAAAGATGCATTGTCCATCTCAGGATTTCTAGGTGTCTAAAGACTGATGCTTCAGCTTGGGGGTCCCTTGCTCCTCATCTCTAGCCCTTGGGCTATTTCCTTGTTCCACAAGAAGTCCTCGAACCAGGATGACACAGAGAGCGAAGGGGGATTCGCGATCACTTCATCCGTTCCCTTCTGTAAATTCCAGATTCCTTGGGGGATGAAGTTGACCTTCTTGACTAAAAATGAGAAGTTGCGGTCTACGGGGATAGATTTTAATGCTCTGCCTGGCACCATGAACGCTTAACTTTTCTGGGCCTCAGTTCCCTCTTCTATAACATGGGGAGTAAGGCTGTGAGCTCCATGTGTGACACGGAGAGCCGATTTTCTCGTATCTGCCCCAGTGCTTAGAACGGTGCCTGGCACGTAGTGAGCGCTTAACAAATACCATAATAATAATTATTACTAAGTGCTCTTCTGCATAATAGCCCTTCGTGGCCTGCGTAATAGTATCGTATTGTGTCAAGTTCTCTAACTGCATAACCTAGTGATGCCATCAGGCGTGGTGGGAAGGTGTTGGTTCAGAGCAACCGAAGGTCTAAAACCAACCTGCCTGAGGTTCAGGGCAAAGTCCCTCCCCACTGTCCAGTGGTCTTTTAGAGCAAAGGTCCGGAGTGAGGCCCGGCCAGCCGCACCATTGCAACAGCCTTGAAGACTGTCCGGAGTCTGGAAAATCAATGGGGCCGCGATCCCGGCAATCCAGCCCAGCCCCCGTAGCTTGGACCTCATCGCTGGGTCGGCTGTTTAACTCTAGCAGGGCCCGTTTTTAAAATTCTGGGGTCTGGGTGGGTCGGACTGGTGGTGAGGCTACAGTCCCTCTGGTCAGGATTCCTGTTGATCATGTGTGAGCCCTACAAGACTCTTTTTTCTAGTTGGAAAAGGCCTAATTACTTCCAACATCCAGGACCAAAGCGGGAGGAGAGTTGTCTTCCCTCAGGGCCGGGGTCTGGGTGGGAAAGGCCTGAATCACTCCCTGGGGGCTGAGGGAGTTAACGCTCTTATCTTTCCTGAGGAAACCACCCCGGGATCGCAACCTCCCTTTCAATTAGCCCGTAGCCGCGATGCCGTATTATTTCCTTTCAAAGTTGGGAATCATTCCAATGGAGAAATCCAAGAGGCAGCCTAAGGAACACCGATCAATAGTTTTGTTTTCCTAATGGTACCTGGGCTATCAATAAACATCCGTGTGCTGTAGGGTCCCAAATCTTCTCTTCTATGGAAAAAATTGGGGGGACTATTATAGCACAGTCCTCTTTGGAAATTTCCAACACGGAATGGAAAATTTCCCACTTGCTTTGTAGAATAAAAAAGGATGCTAGGAAATTAACAGTCTTACCCTGAGCCTGGCACCCTGGTGATGCTCAGTGAAGGTCGTTAATGATGCCGAAGAAGAAAAGTCAAAATATGACGGCTCAGCTTCATTCGCAGGGGAGAGAATGCTTGAATGGGTGAGGAGAGGCAGGAAAGATAATCGGGAATGTCGGGTTCCGGGATTGATCCCGTTGCTGTGTAGACTCGGGCTGAGACATGGCAGTAGTAATAGGATTTTTTAAGTGCTTACTATGTGCAAACTCCTGTACTAAAGTGCTTGGATAAACAACATGAAACTTCTACAAGCGAGCGCTTACTGTGTGCAGAACACCGTATTAAGTTCTTGGGAGAGTACAACATGTTCTCTGCCTGCATACATTAATATAAATAAACAAATTATGGATATGCACGAAGTACTTTGTAGCTGAGACCGGGGTGATTACCAAGTACCTACAAGAAGCAGTGTGTTCCCGGCCCACAAGGAGCTTACGTTCTAACAGGGGACAGAAAAATAACAGTATCGACCAGTCCATCAGTCAGTGGTGTTTATTGCACACTTACTGCGTGCAGAGCACTGTTCTAAGCACTTGGGAGAGTACGATATAACAGAATTGGTAGACAGCTTCCCGATCCACGAGGAGTTTGCCGTCTAGAGTACAACTAGAGTACTATAAGAACGCACGATTGAATAAATACATGTAATAAATAGTGAGTGCGTCTAAATCATTTCGTAAATGCTAGAGCTGACTGATGGGTTTAGATGATTAAGGATCTGTTTCCGGTAGACTGGTGGGAGAAGACTTGAAGAACCAGGCAGAGACAAGGTGTTGGCCGCAGTGATGGAGAGAGAATTCGTCTCTGGGGAAGGATACTTTCCTAAGCACTTAGCACAGTGTTCTGCTCACCGTAAGCGTTCAATAAATGCCATTGATCGAACGGTGCTCTTTTTTTCTAGTTGGAAAAGGCCTAATTACTTCCATCATCCCGGGCCAAAGCGTGAGGAGAGTTGTCTTCCCTCAGGGCGGGGGTCTGGGTCGGAAATATCTCAATCACTCCCTCGGGGGCTGAGAGAGTTGACACAGCTTCTCTTATCCTTCCTGCAGAAACGGCGCTCCAGCGCTTAGAACAGTGCTTGGCACATAGTAAGCACTTAACAGATACCATAATTATTATTATCGAGCAAGGCCCATAATAGTAATAAGAGTAATAATAATGATAGCTGTTGTGTGCCCATTAGGTGCTAAACACTGAATTAAGTTCGCGGAAAGTACAATAGAAGCAATAACAATAGTAATTAGAATACTTGCTAAGCACTGACTACGTACCAAGCTCTGTTCTGAGCACCGAAGTAGATACAAGTCAAGCAGGTTGGGCGCAGTCCCTGTCCCACGTGGGGCTCATACTGTTAATCCCCACTTTACAGGTCAACTGAGGTCCAGAGAGGTTGACTCGCCCAAGGTCACACAGCAGACACGCGGTGGATCCGGGATCAGACCTGGCCCCTCCGTCTCCCAGGCTATGCTCTCTCCACTAAGCCATGCTGCTTCTACAAGTGAGACATCCCCTGCCTACAGTGAGCTTTCATTTAAAATACTTTAAAAATAGAATATATATCAGAGAGAGAGAGCAGCAGAAGGAGGGAACAGAGACAACATGGAGGAGGAGACGCAGTGATAGGGACAGAAAAAAGGCAGCGCAGCCTCGAATAGATCTTGCCAGGTAACCAAAGCGGAGCTGGGTTGGGTAGAGAGGAGGAGGAAGGGGCAGAGACATCCCCTCAAAGGAAAAAAAAAAAGGTGAATTGTTCTACATGATCCTCAGTCACGGCTCCAGCAGTGGGGAAAAGATTTATGTAGAACGAGGGGAGCTAACAGATCGTGGAAATAAGATTCTAAGAGGAAGACATCATCGATACCTCCCAGAGAGTCACATTAGAACGTCTCTGGGAATGGCAAGAGGAAGTCCTGACAGGGAAACTGAAGCTCTTGGAGGGTGGTTTAGCAGCTTAATATTCATCCCGGAGGAAGAATTCAAGGATCAGAATGAGAACTCCTGGCTGGCCGGCCCGCTGGCAGGGTGATTGTTTTGGAGGGATGACAGGGGGCTTTGAAAAACAAGCTGCGGAAAAAGGAGACTGAGTTGTGTGGGTGAAGAGGGGACTTCCAGCCTCGTTTTAGAGGCAGCGGAGCCGGAAACGGGATGGACTGGTGTGTGGACAGGGAATAGAAGTGTGAGGAAACTGTGGCAAGAGAAGGCTAAAATAAACCATCTGCCTGGAGTCTTTCATCTGGCAGCAGAGAAGAGCTCCTGCAGATTCATCAGGGAGCCCTGCACCTGCCATAAATAAGGATCACTTGGGCATAAATGCTTCCAAGGCCCGGGAGAAGAGAGGAGAGGTGGAAAGGTTACGGCGCAGATCCGGGGCCGGGAAGAGGCCGCCCAGCCAACCTGAGCCTTCTATTCCAAAAGGAGCCATCTGAGACCGCCAAAGCGGATCTTCCCAGCCCCGGCAGCGGGAAACTAAGCCGGGGCCTCCGGCTCCGAGGGGAGAGGACTTGGCCGGTTAGTGTAGGGGAGCTGAAGAAGCGGGCCTATTGGAAGCAGAAGGGAAAAACAGGAGAGAGGAATTCCAAACCTAGAGCAGGGAATAGGAGGAGAAGCCAGAGAGAGAAGCAGTGGAAGGGGGAGGAGAGGAAGTGCAGATGAAAAGCAACAAAGCTGATCTTCCAGGGGTGTCCCTTCAGAAAACTTTGGGATACGGCTGCTCGCGGGAGGCCGAAAAAGTAGTCAAACCCGGGAAAGGAGACCAACCAGCTGGAGCCAGATCAATCAGGTGCAAATAGGAAATCAAGCCGGCCCGGCAGGGTTTGGAAAAGCTTCATGCCATGGCTGAAAACATTCCGAAAGTGTCCTCCTACCTAACTTGCTGCTCTTTCATTCCAACTTCATCCGACTAACTCGAACCAGCTCCGATCTCATCGTTCTCACCATCGCCTCCTTGCCCTTGTCCTCCCTCCCACCTAGAACTCTCATCCCTTTCGCATTTATTCACTGAATCGTATTTATTGAGTACTTACTGGGTGAGGAACTGTCAGACCTCCACTCTCCCCGTCTTCAAATCAATCAGTGGGTGGTATTTGTTGAGCGCTTTCTGTGGGCAGAACATCTCTCTAAATGCTTGGGAGAGTACAAGCAAACGGAATCGGTAGTCACAGTTCCCGACCTCAAGGAGCTTACGGTCAAATGGGGGAGGCAAAATTTAAGATAAATCACAGATAGGGGAAGCAACAGAGTATAAGGACATGGATTAAAGTGCTGTGGGGCTGGGTGAGTAACAAAATGCTCAAGGGATTCACAGGATAGGGCCCAAGTGATGCAGAAAGGAAGAAGAGGGTGGGAAAATGAGAGGGTAGTCAGGGAAGGCTTCTTGGAGTTGGCATGATTTCAGTAGGCCTTTGAAGATGGGGAAAGATGAATGTCAGATATGAAGGAGGAGGGAGGTCCGGGCTGGAGGGTGGACGTGGGCGAGGGTTCGGTGGCGAGAGAAATGAGACCGAGGTACGGTGAGTAGCTTGACATTAGAGGGGTGAAGTGTTTGGGCTGGGTTGTCGGTGCGGTTAGGGTTCGGCACACAGGAAGCGCTCAGTACATACCACTGATTGACTAGTGAGGTTGGTAGGCAGGAGAGAAGCAGCATGCTGTGGTGGATAGAGCACAGCCTGAGCGTCAGAAGGTCATGGGTTCTAATCCCTGCCTCGCCACTTGTCCGCCGGGTGACCCCGGGCAAGTCACTTCACTTCTCTGTGTCTCAGTTACCTCATCTGTAAAATGGGGACTGAGACAGTGAGCCCCAGGAGGGCCAGGGACTGCGTCCAACCTGATTAGCTTGTATCTACCCCAGAGCGTAGCACACTGTTTAGCACGTAGTAAGTGCTTAACAAGTACCATAATTATGATTCCTATCATTACTAGTGCCTGAAAGTCATTGCTGAAGAGTTTCCCTTTGACGCGGAGATGGACGGGTAGCCCCCGGAGCTTTGTGAGGAGGGAGGTGAGGTGTACAGAATATTTTTTAGAACGATGATCCAGGCGGCAGAGTGAAGAATGGACTGGAGTGGGGAGAGACAGTTAGGATACAGTAAGTCCTTGGACCCGCCTGGTAGCAATTTGGATGGAGAAGAAGGGGAGGATTCTAGCGATGTCGGGAAGGTAGAACCAACGGGATTTGGTGACTGACCGAATAGGACACAAGTGTCCTTCTGGGCAGGGATCATGTCTACAGGCTACTCTGTTGCACTCTAAAAAGCACTTAGTACAGTGGCTATGCACACAGTAAGCGCTCGCTAAATGCCACTGACTGATTGATTAACTGAACCAGAGAAATGAGTCCTCATCGAACAAAAACTCCTCACCACTGGCTTAGAAGCAGTCCATCAGCTGGCCTACCTCACCTTGCTTCTCTCCTTCCACACGCCAGCCCGCACACTCGGCTTCTCCGGTGCTAACCTTCTCGCTGGGCCTCGATCTCACCTATCTCGCCGCCGACCCCTGGCCCGCATCCTACCTCTGGCCGGGAACGCCCTCCCTCCTCGAATCCGCCAGACTATTACTCTTCCCCCTCTTTAAAGCCTTACTGAAGGCACACCTCCTCCAAGAGGCCTTCCCAGACCAAGCCCCACTTGTCTTCATCTCCCATTCCCTCCTGCCTCACCCTGACTTGCTTCTTTTGCTCTTTCCCCTTCTCCCCGCCCCACAGCATTTATTTATTTATATTGATGTCGGTTTATTTGTTTTGTTGTCTTTCTCCACCCATCTGGACTGTGAGCTCACTGCGGGCGGGGATTGTCACTCTCTGTGGCTCTATTGTACTTTCCCAAGCGCTTAGGACACAGTAAACACTCAATAAATACGATTGAAATGAATGAATGACAAAGTTACAGGCTTGTGAGGTCGAGAGGATGGTGGTATTGTCTACAGCTATCGGAAGGTCTCGGGGAGGGCAGTGTTTGGGTAGGAAGATGAGGAGTTCTGTTATGGTTGCGTCAAGTTTGAGGTGTTGTTGGGAATCCAAGTAGAGATGTCCTGCGGGCAGGAGGAAATCTGAGATCGCAGAGAAGGAGAGAGGGTAGGGCTGGAGAGGAAGATTTGGGGACTAATCCACATAGAGACGGTAGTTGAAGCCATTGAGCAAGTGAGTTCTCCAGGGGAGTGGGTGTAGATGGAGAAAAGAAGGGGGTCCTTGAGGGACTCCCAGAGTTAGCCGGTGAAAGGCAGAGGAGGAGCCTGCAAAAGAGACTGCGAGGAGGACTGAGTTATCGTAGGATCGGGGGAATGCCCTGTCATGGCTGAAAGATAGGAAGACAAAGGGTAAATCGTAATTTTTAAGTTGGGATAAGGGCAGTAAGACCGTTCCCTCCTATTTAGACTATGAGCCCTATGTGGATCAGTTACGGTGTTCAACCTGATTGTCCTGCATCTGCTCCAGCGCTTAGCGCGATGCCTGGCACTTAAAAATGCCATAATTAATTTCATCTGAAAAGCTCTTGTGTTTTTCTAAAGTGTTTTCACTTCATTTACCTCATTTTGTCCTCAGACGTCATGGTCCCCATTTGACAGTCGAGGAAAAAGAGGCCCAGACCAATTAAACGACCTGCCCAGACAGGCAGAGTTGACTCTAGAACCCAGAACTCGTGACCCTCAGCCCTTCGGTCGTTCCACCAGGCCCTGTTGCCTCTCAGGTTAAACCAGAGTCATTTAACATCTTATAGATGACCGGAAGGAAGAATGCTAACGCTCTCAGTGAGGTATAGAGTAGAGAACAAGAACACAGAGACGACAACTCACTCTAAATCGGGCACCTTTAATCCCACTCTTTCGGTGAAGGTCTCGGCACGTGTCTGCCGGTCCTTGTACTGAGCGCCCCAGCCTGAAAGGAGGGGTTTTAACACAACCATTCGCATGATCCCGACCCGGATGACGCGGTCAGGTCCCTTGGCCGTCCCGAAGATGCTCCCGAGGGAACGAGCCCTCAGTGGTCCCCGTACTGCCATCCGTGGCTTCTCACTGGTTGTTGAGCACAAAGTTGGCATCCCTCGGTCTCCAGAGGCCCCCGGTCATCGCTCTCGGTCCCTCCTCCGACGGTCCGTTGATCTCCGCCTCGTGGCCCGATCCGCCGTCGTGGAGTCATGTGGCCCGTGGGGGATGCGGAGGGAGCAGGGGACGCCCCCAAAGTCCCTAGGTGTGAAGGGACGGGGGAGGGGAGAGGAGGTGTCTGTAGGTCAGGGCCCCCTCTGGGCACTGCGGGGCCACCTCGGACCACGGGGGCGACAACACGACTTGACCCTCCCCATACCGTGGAGCGCCACCCATTCTGCAGTTTGGCACCGGGGAAAAACTACTCCGGCAGCTCGGGGAAGCCCCATGGCAGCAAAAGGTCTTTGCACGGGGTTTCGTGTTAGAGCCAGCCCGGGGCTGTGAGCTCCTTATGGGCAGGGAATGTCTGTTTATTGGCATATTGTACTCTCCCAAGCGTTTAGTACAATAAACGCTCACAATAAATATGATTGAATAATTGAACGGCTCACCTCTCTGCCCCAGAGCCCAAGCCTGAGGCGGGCGAGGGGAACAGAGAATTTGAAGTGGAAGACCCGAGTTCTAAATCACCCAGTTCTCTTCCCGAAAATGGCAGGTGAGCCTCAGTATGAGCAAGGGTACGATAGGGAACAATAATAAAAATTGCAGCTACGAGACATTCAGAGCTGAACCCTCCGCAGCGAATTGATCTTAGTGTTTTTTGTGGGCTCTTCTCTTAAATCATCCCTCCAATCTGCAGAAACCAGAAGGGCCAACCAGATACCGGGAAGAGGGATAGAATCCAGAAGGCACAGTTTTAAACAGTGGCATGCCCATACCATGAGAAAACAGATCTAAATTACAATTCCATTAAAATGGAGATTTTGCCGTGTGCTCCGTGCGTTCCAAGCAGGAGATTCTGCTGTGTGACCTGGGGCAAGACGCTTCACTTCCCCGGGCCTCAGTTACCTCATCTCTAAGATGGGGACCCAGATTGGAGCACTGAGAAAGCCCAGAGGACTGGTACCTTGGCTTGTCCCTGCCCTTGGCTCCTGTAGCTTTCCCTCGGGGGCTCAGCAAGTACCTCCCACATTCCAGAAACCTGCCAACAAGCTGGGCCTTCAAATTTAGGCTTATGCCAGGCTCTGGCTAGAGCCCAACTGCTAAATCAACTGCTAAATTCTGCTGGTTCTTTCTCCACAACATTTCCCTGCCTCAAGCCTTTCTCTCCGCTCAAATAGCTAGCACCCTGATTGAAGTTCTCGCCATCTGTTGACTGCGATACCGAACGAGCCTCTGCTCTGGCCTCCCAGGCTCTGGCCGCTCACCCCTTCAGTCTACGCTGCACGCCGCTACCCGGCTCAGATCCCCAAACTGTTGCTTGGGCGCGGATTTCTCCACTCCTCAGAAGCTTCCGGTGGCTTCCCATGTTCCCTCTATATCCGGAGAAAGCTCTCGTCGTTGGTTTCGAAGCTCTCCGACACCTTTCCACACCTTCTATATCTGTTCTCTTCACCTGCTATACCCCAGCTCACACTCCTTCCTCTTCCTAATCTCATCTTCTCCCTAAAACCCTCTCTCAAATCTCCCGCCTCCCATCCTTTGCTCACACTGCTCTCCCTGCTAGGAATTGCGTCCCCCTTCAAATGGCCGAGGCCATAGCTCTTCCCACCTTCAAACCCCACCTAAAATTCCTCCTCTTCCAGGAAGTCCTCCGCCATTCATTTCCAATACCCCAAGCCATGTCAGATACACCCCGATCCGTATACTCCACTCCTCTCACACCGACCCGCTCTCTGTGCCTCGATCTTCTCTATCTTGTCACTCGCCCCTTGCCCACATTCTCTCTCCGGCCCGGAGCTCTCGCCCCTTCATATCTGACGGTCCACCGCTCTCCCCACCTTCAGAATCTTCCTAAAATTACATCTCCATCTTCTAACGCTAACTTTCTCGCTGTACCTCCGTCTCGTCTATCTCGCCGCCGACCTCTGGCCCACATCCTACCTCTGGCCTGGAACGCTCTCCCTCCTCATATCCGACAGATAATTGCTCTCCCTCACTTCAAAACCTTATGGAAGACACATCTCCTCCAAGAGGCCTTCCCTGACTAAACCCCTCCACTTTCCTCTTCTCCCACCCCCTTCTTCATCGCCCCGCCTCGCTCCCTTCATTCATCCTCCCTCCCATCCCCAAAGGACATATGTATATAGCTCTAATTTATTTATGTATTTATTTATTCAGTTACTTATATTAATGTCTGTCTCTCCCTCTAGACTGTGAGCTTGCTTTGGGCTTGTGAGATGGACAAACACATATTTTTATCAACTGTTGGGACAGAATGGAGAAAAGGGATCCAGCACGTACAGAAGTACGATGAAATAGCTGAATGCATTTTGCATATGTACATAGGTACTGATAGTGGATATAAATCCATAGGTGCCAAGGAGAGCTGTTTTAATCATTCCCAAATACTAAGCAACTGGGAAAATGCAATCCTTGCCCACAGTGAGCTTACAGTCTAGAGGAGGAGAGAGGCAGTAATGTAAATAAATAAGTTATGTACATAAGTGCTGGGGGGGCTGAGAGTGGGGTGAAAATCAAGTGCCCAGAGGGCACAGATCAAAGTGTGTAAATACTGGGGAATTTTCATATTTTAAGAATCTCTGGGGAAGAGTGCCCAACTTTCCTCCTAGCCAGCGTGGGAGTTCTACCGCCCTCCCTGGCAGGAAGAGTTTCCTCGTATCGAGTCTGAATTTCTGCATCTCAGTCTCATTCCTCCTTCCTTCCCTCCCTTTCCCCTTCCTTTTCTTCCCCTCCCCATCATACTCTGGTGAGTCACAATTCTGGTCCGGGAAGGTAGGCTGGATTTTCTCACCTGACAACGCCTGCCATTCGGAATTGCTGTGTCTTGCATTTTCCTCCCTTGGATTCCCACCATTTTCATAGTCGAGAACATAGGAAGTTCAAGATTAATGAGCGGCAAAGTTCCTCTCACCCTTCAGGGCTAGGGCCCATACATAAAAAATAAAACCATCCACATCCACAATAAGTCTCTCCTACTTGAGGGCCCCATCCTGCAGTCTAATCTACTCCTCTCTCCACACTCTTAGTCGAACTCTAGTTTATTTAGAGAGTGATAAATCATTTGTTTCTCCAACCCTACAAAGGCCTGATAACTGGTGGCCCAGAAATTGAAGCCTGGGCAATAATTCAGGGCACCTAGGAAAAATTAAACCACATTTTAAAAATAAATATTGGGAAGCTGCCTCGTGGGAAACAATAAAGACAGGGTGGAAAGACGGAGAGACTTACCCGAGTTCTGCCCCCGGTCCCATTGCGGCAACAAGAAGAGTCTGTAAATTTCTCGCATTAGGTACCAGTGAGGGGATTCCACTCTCCGCGTACGGTAACAGAGGACACAGTGGACACAGAGGACAAAGTAAAGGAAATGACTTAAATTTCTGGCCCTGCCCCTGGCTCTGAAAGGACGATGTCGTATGGGGGAGCTCAAGGCGCCATGAAGTTCAGGGCTTCGGCAGAGTGAATAATATTGTACCTCTGTTGTGAGGAAAGCAACTCTGAATATCAGGAGCAGGTGGTGGAAGTTGGTAATATTTTCAGTGAGGAGAAATTTTCATGGATTTTAAAGGGGCTGTTCATTCGATGGCTCCCTTAGGCTTCTGAAAAAAATCATTTGTCCCTCGTTGCCAATAGAATAACAGTGGCATTGATTTTCCATGTGAATTCATGTTTTAGCTGGGTATTTTATGTGTTCTGGAAGTTTCATGAATTTTTAACCTTCTTTTTTTTTTTTGGAGGTAGGGTGATGAATTCTTCCCTTGTTTGAGTTTCAGTGGCCCCTCCTGGGCACTCAGAGGGAGCACCGGAAGAACTAGTGCTTTTCTAAATAATTCACCCACCAAATCAACACAATTTTCATTTAGAAATCTCTCTCTGTCTCTTTCTCGGCCCCAACAGAACACCTCCCAGCTGGTTTTAAACATGGGCAAAGGCAGAAATGGATCAGGATGATACCTCTCCCCCCTCTAGCCTGAAAGCGCATAATGGGCAGGGAACATCTCCGCTAATTCTGTTGTATTGGACGCTCCCGAGTGCTTAAAACAATGGTCTGCACTTAGTAAGTGCTCAATAAATACTATTGATCGACTGACCGTTCAGGTTGAGTTTTAGCTTGTCGGGAGAAAATACGATTTCTCTATAAGGGGAATATTTTCTTTTTTTTTTTTTGCAAAGTCCTAGCGTTCTCCGTAACATTTGCGTAAATAAATCCACTGGGCCTATGTTCTGAACAACAAAATTCTCTGGCTACGTTGCAGATAATCCTTCCTTCTTCACCGGCGTAGAAACACCCACAACTTAAACATTTCCTTATACTCGACTCCCTTCCCTGATGTAAAATCTGAGTCTCATTCAATTCCAGTGCATTTTGGGTTGGAAACACCAAGTATGGATATTTTATTCGGTTTAGTCCCCCGCTTCTCTCCCCATTGCCTGTTCCCCTTACGGTGCGTTGACTCTGGGTAGTGTGCATCTGTGGATCTTCATTTGTGTGTATATATATATATATAGGGTGCAAATGTGAGCACTTACAGATATCTATATAGTCCACAATCCCAACTACCTTGTGCTCACAAAGAGCTGGTCTCTTGTGGTGGTGTTTTATATCATTTTTTTTGCAGCGCTCGGTGCGGTTTTCTCTTTTGCGTCCTTATCTCTCTTTCTTTCTGAAGTTTTTATTAGGAAAGCCCCATTCCTTTCTTAACGGCAACAACGCCAAGCTGGTCCCTCCTCTGAAGCCGACTCTCAGTTTCCAGCTGGGGTGCGGCGCCGGCTGAGGTTTGGTTGTGGTGTATCCTTAAAAAGTTTCCTCTGCCCTCCTTGCTTTTGGTTTCCAAATTCCAGATGCCCCTAAAGCAGCTGGTCGGGGATCCCGTCAATCAATCAATCAATCAATCAATGGTATTTATTGAGCGCTTACTACGTGCAGAGTACAGTACGACAGGATTAGCAGACCTGTTCCCCGCCCAAAATGAGTTTTCAGTCTAGAGGGAGCCTACAGTCTGCCATTGCTCATTCTCCTCACACGATCCACCCACGGCGTTAAAGAGAGCCTAGCTCGGATCCGAGGAGACCGAATTTATTCCGGCACTTCACCGTTGGTGATCTTGTCTTGGCCTCTGATGTGGTGTCTGGCCCGGAAGCCACCCTGACGGAGAAGCAGAGTTTCCCAGTGGAAAGGGGCACGGACCTGTGGGTCAGAGGACCCGAGTTCTAATCCCGACTCTGCCACTTATCTGCCAAGTGACCCTGGGCAAGTCGCTTCACTTCTCTGGGCTTCAGTTGCTTCAGCCGTACAATGGGGATTAAGACTGTGACCCCATGTGGGACGAGGGCTGCGTCCAACCTGATCAACTTGTAGCTACCCCAGCGTTTAAAACAGCGCTTGGCACATAGTAGGTGCCGGATACAATGCCTCTTTGGGATCCGGGGTCCCGTAGCCGTAGAAAAGGTTAGACAACAACAACCCAACAGCCCCGCTGAGCTTTAGTTTGGTCTGGGGTCTGTCACCACGCCGCCGCCGCCAGATTCCCGAAGGATATACCTCTTGCTTGATTCGGTTTTCTATTTCCCTGTTCGCGTAGCCTTCTATAGCCTTCTCTCCTTCCCCTGAGATGGGGGGACAGGTAAGAATAAATGCAATCGTAATTGTGGCATTTTTATACCGCTTATTACGTGCCAAGCAGCGTAGCGAACACTCGGGTAGAAACGAACGCTCTCGGACTCTCTCTTCAGGCTGGAAGGTTTTCTTCCTTGGCAGAACCGTCGCTGGCCTCGTATTTTCTTAACTGGATATCTCCAGCGTCAACACGAAAACTGTCCGATCTCCAACCTGAGGCGGCAGGGCTGTGCCATCTCACAGAAACAAACAGCTTGTTTTAATAATCAAATTTGCTTCCTAAGGGTCTTGTTAAATTGCTGAATGTAAATTGCAATTGGAATTGACTATTAAAGATCTTGGTAGAGTAGGTTAAGCATCTGCTCAATTTATTACAATTTTATTTGTGCTTCAGCTGTAACTGGGGCAATTAAGCCGATCAGAGCCAGCGAATCAAACCTAATTTACACTCTAATGGACGCAGGCTGAATGAATAAACACTGAACTACTACAGCCGAGTGATTAAACATGTCTCGGAGGATATTTTTTTTCCGATTTCCGCCTACAAAATCATGGTGCTTATACTATAATTAACCACTTAAGAGTGATGTAAACGAATTTGAGCGCTCATTCATTTCTGCATATGTTTTCATAAAAACCGCGAAGCAGAGCTTATGCACGGATTCTGTTTCTCCTTCTAAAGCCTTTCCCTTCATCGGCCCCACGGTCATTCTATATCCGAACGGGGGGATTCGGTGGACACCGGGATGTCCAAAGGCCAGGGCCGCGTAGGGGGCTGGGCCGGGGACGGAGCATCAGGAGCATCAGGAAGGAGCGTGGCCTCGAGAAGCGGCGTGGCCTAGGGGATAGAGCACGGACCTGGGTTCTAATCCTGGCTCCGCCACCCGTCCGCTGGGTGACCTCGGTCAAGTCGCTTAATTTCTCCGTGCCTCAGTCACCTCGTCCGTCAGATGGAAATTAAGACTGTGACCCCGTGTGGGACAGGGATTTGATCCCGGCCGGTGGTGGAGCTGCCCCAGGGCAGAGGGTAGCAGATCATCCATTCAGGAGTATTTATTGAGCGCTTACTATGTGCAGAGCACTGTACTAAGCGCTTGGAACGGACAAATCGGTAACAGATAGAGACTGTCCCTGCCCTCTGACGGGCTTACGGTCTAATCGGGGGAGACGGACAGACGAGAACGATGGCGATAAATAGAATAGAATAGTTAGAATAGAAATAGAATAGATAATAGATCGAGACTCCTGGGGAAGCCAGAGATCCCTGGAATCGCTTCCTGAACATTTCCCGGTCACCGTTAGACCGGGCTGGAGGTGACCCCCGGAACCTCCAGGCCCGACCTCCTATAAGTGGGGCCGGCGATCCTGAACCCTCGCCTTGCACGGGTTCAACCAAGATGTCCCGATTGAGAAGCAGCGTGGCCCAGTGGAAAGAGCGTGGCCTTGGGAGCCAGGGGACCTGGGTTCTAATCCCACTCTGCCGCTGGCCTGCTGAGTGACCTTGGGCAAGTCTTTTAATGTCTCTGGACCTCAGTTGCCTCATCTGTGAAACGGGGGTGTTCAATACCTGTTCCCTCCCCGCCCATATGGGGCAAGGACTGGCCCTGATCTAATTATCTGGCATCTACCTTGATGCTATAGCGTGGCTCAGTGGAAAGAGCCCGGGCTGGGGAGTCAGAGGTCATGGGTTCGAATCCCGGCTCTGCCACTTAGACTGTGGGCAAGTCGCTTAACGTCTCTATGCCTCAGTTCCCTCATCTGTAAAATGGGGATTAAGACTGTGAGCCTCACGTAGGACAACCTGATGACCCTGTATCTACCCCAGCGCTTAGAACAGCGCTCTGCACATAGTAAGCGCTTAACAAATACCAATATTATTATTAAAGGAACCATTATCATCATGATCCAAAACACCGGAAGGACAGTTCAGTTACTGGTCTCGCCTTTCCAAGAAGGTCTAGCTAGCACTCGCCCAACGTCCTAGATGACCAGGGGCGGCGTGGGGCCCGGGTCCTTCAAGGGCTGACACACCCAAATTTCAGTCTCCCGGCAGGAGATCGTCCAACCCGAGAGACTAGATTCCTGTGGTCCGTGGTCGGGACCTTTGGGATGGGTGGGGGGGAAAACTGCAGGAAAAGGAGAGAGAGACAGAGAAAGAGTGCGTGTGTGCGGTAAGAGAGGAGGAGAGGAAAAAGGAATCCCAGAATTCAGACTGCCAACTGGAGAGGATGATTTTTACGAACAGCGTGAATAAAAATCACTGACTCTGTTACTGATGTAATTTTCCGTACCCTAAGAAGGTAATTGGCATCCAGTTGTGGCATCTATTTGGCTCATAGCTAGGTGCTGCTGAGTGCTCAGCAAACAGGGGGAGAGCTCTGCGGGGCAAGCAAACCCTGCTACTGTGGGAGGTGGGAGGATTTTCGGGCGGGGAGGGCTCTAGAAATCGCCTAGAAACCGCAGCTCCCCTCGCATTCCCTCCCTGCCTGTCCATCTGCTTCCGCCTTGCACAGAGCATCCCGCTGGCTCATCTTCCCTGGGAAAACTAACCAGAGGCTGGAGGAAAAGGTACTAAGGAGGAGAGGAGGAATGTGGGGCGGAGAGGGAGGAGGAAAGAGATGTAGGAAATAAAAGAAAGTGGAAAGAGGGAAGGAGAAAAAGGAAAGGGGAGGAGTAGAAGAAATAGAGGGAGAAGGGTGAAGAGGAAAGAGTGGAAAGGGAGAGAGGCAGCGTGGCTTAGTGGAAAGAGCCCGGGCTTGAGAGTCGCAGGACGTGGCTTCTGATCTCGGCTCTGCCACCAGTTTGCTCTGTGACCTTGGGCACTTAACTTCTCTGTGCTTCGGTTACCTCATCTGGAAAATGGAGATTAAAACTGTGAGCCCCATGTGGGACAACCTGATTACCTTGTATCTACCCCAGTGCTTAGAAGAGTGCTTGGCACCTAGTAAGCGCTTAATGAATGCCACCGTTATTATTATCATTAGACATGAGTGAAAAGACTCCCCCTTTGCAGACAAACGTGCAGCCACAGGGACATCATGTGCAAAACAGGGTTGGAAAGAGGATCCAAGACTCTACAAGAGAAGCAGTGTGGCCTCGTGGAAAGAACGGGGGTCTGAGAGCTGGATTCTAATCTTGGATTTGCCATTTGTCTGCTTGGATCTCTGCCAAGCCACTGAACTTCCCTGTACCTCGGTTCCCTCATCTGCAAAATGGGGATTCAATACCTGGTCTCCCTCCTCCTTGCGAATGGGAGCCTCAGCACTTAGTACAGCACTGGGCACATAGCGAGCTCTTCAAAAGATTATCATTATTATTATCATCATCGTCATCATTATTTCTAGATGAAGAGAAGAGAAGCTACCGGAAATCTGCAGCCCAACTGAACTGGGAGTAGGTGCCCGGGACTTGGAGAGGAGGAGAAGGCCGTGGGGCGGTTCACCTGTGCCCGACTGTGCCCGCTTTAACTGGAGAGTCGGAGTGGGTAGAGCTGAGGGGTGCGTGAGCTCTCTTCCCGGCCCTCCTGGGAAACGGTGTTATCTGTTTTCCACCTTTGCTCTGACATCTACGGCCTCCCCCTATGCCCAGACAATAAGGCTCAGTTCAGAGAAGCTGACCGTTCGCAGCTGCTGGGTCGCGGCGCAGAGCAAACGAGATTCCTCCGGCCCCATCCCAGTGGAATGGCCGCCCCTATTTACGGACGCTGAAAGAATTCACAGGCTTGACGGACCCGATCGATTTTATCCCGAATTTAAGGCCAGTTGGCAATCCTGCCCGGGGTAGACGTCTCATCCCCGGACCTCTCCGAACCCCTCCGGAGCCTGCTGTTGTTTCTAGCCCCACAGATTCCTGTGGGAAAGATTCCACGAGCTCACACTCCACTGGGGGACGGAGCAGTGGGAAATATAGCCTCGGACCTGACCGGGGGGCCTGGTCGTATTAGCTAAAATCCTCCATCCCTGGGCCCTGGGAGATTATTCCTTTCTCATTTCCATCTCCCACTCCCTTCTGCGTTGCCCTGCGTTGCTCTTCCCCTTTCCCAGCCCCACAGCACTTATGTACATAGCTATTATTATTGTGTACTGATCATTTTTGGTATTGATATCTGTCTCCTCCCTTCATTCATTCATTCGATCGTATTTATCGAGCGCTTACTCTGTGCAGAGCGCCGTACTAAGCACTTGGAGAGCACAATTGGGCAACAGGGACAATCCCTACCCAACAGCGGGCTCACGGTCTAGAAGGGGGAGACAGGCAACAAAGCAAAACAAGTAGACAGGCATCAGTAGCATCAAACGTCTAGATTGTAAGCTCACTGTGGGCAGGGAAGGTCACTCTTTATTGCTGTATTGTACTTTCCCAAGTGCTGAGTAAAGTGCTCTACACACAGTAAGCGCTCAATAAATGCGACCAAATGAATGAATAAAGGATGAAACCGGTTCGGGAAGGGTTAGAGTTAGACAAGAGGAAGAGGAGACACAGACGGGAGTATTCCCCCGCGCTGACTCTGGCCGCGATAAGGCCGAATCAGCAGTAGTGGCTGCTGGAAGGAGGGCTTGAGCGGCCCGGGCCGGCCAGGGGAGCGACAGAATGTTCCAGTCCCGACAGACTGGCTCCCAGGATGATATCCTTCACCGCCATTCTTGGCGGAGCCCAGCTCCCTCCTCCGCTGCCGGAGCGGCTGAGAGGTGTCCTTCCCGAAGGTCGGAGTGTGAACAGGTCCCGGTGTTCTGGAGCTGCGACTGCAGTGTGGATCAGGCCCCGGCTGGTGCCTGCAGGGAAAACTTGAGTTTGCTCGTGGCCTGGGGGAACCAACATCCCTCCCCTTTCCGGCCAGGGCCGCCCCGTCAGTCCCCGTCTCCACAGGCGGGGAGTCTGTGACTCCCGGTCGCCCAAGCATTTGAGATAAACTTGGCAGGTGACAAATTCATTCCTTCTCACAAAAGTGGGCTTGTGGACCCCGATGGCCTTGGGCGGGGCAACAAGAAGGTCTTTCACCACCTCGTTGAAAAGCCGCCAGACAAATACACGTAGGGTGTGGTGAGTCTAAGGCCTGGGGCTTGTCTACACTCAAAAATGAAGGACTTATTTCATTTAGGAGCAGGAGAGGGAAGGGCATGAAGGTAAAGGAATCCTCCGGGTCTCCTTTGGTCGGTTTGGTGTGAATGTTTGTGTTTGCGTGTAGATGCCAGGGCGAAGGTGGAAAAGAAATAACACCATCTCCCAGGAGGGCCGGGAAGAGAGCTTACGCACCCTTAAGACGGTTTGTTCAAGGTATAGATTCCTGGAGAGAGGGAGACCCTGGGTCAGGGTGGAAGTAAAGGAGAGCTCCCAGCTGGGAAGGTCACACGGAATCTGTGGATGAGGCTTCTGTGACTGTTGGTCTGAGCCTTGAAGAGCCTGAAATCCTGCTGTTCCTTTCATGTGTATCGTCATCTTTATCATTAAAGATGTATTTCGTTTTCCCGTCCTTAGATGTCAGCCCCCAGTGCCCCTTTCCCCCTCTTATTCTTAGAGCGTGAGCCCCTTGGGCCTGGGAACCATGTCTTCGTGTCATCTACGTATTTCTCCTGCAGCGTTTAGTATTCAGGGGACGAAAAGGCACAAGCTTCCCTTCCCACGATAGCCGGATTGTCTATCTGACCTGCCCAAGAGTCTAGGTGCTTGGTACAGTGCTCTGCACAGAGTAAGGGCTCGATAAATTCCACTGATTGATTGACCGATTTGGTGATGGTTGAGGGAGTTAGCTGGAACCTCTCTGGACCCTCCTAAAAGGAAAACTCATATTCTTATGGCGTCAATCACTCCCTGGTTGACACCCCCTGGACCAGAGCCAGTTACAGGGGAGGATTTGGACAAGAGAGAGAGAGAGCTATCTAGATGGGGAGGACAGCCCAGAGCCATTTCCATTTCAGGGGCCAGAGGGAAGGGACGGGGAGTGAAGCCGGGTTCACCGAGAGTCGACTAGAGAAGGCGGGGTTCATCAAGAAGACTGGGTTCGGCGGAACGTATGGCCTAAAAAGGTCTAAAAAGGCCCTTTAAACCACCGAATCGGGGAAGGATGATGTCTCTGTGGGGAGGGTTTGAGTCTCTGAGCTTATTAAGGGCAGGGAACACGTCTGCGAATTCTCCCAAGTGCTTAATACATTGTTCCGCACATAGTAATAATAATGTTGGTATTTGTTAAGCGCTTACTACGTGCAGAGCGCTGTTCTAAGCGCCGGGGTAGGTACAGGGGAATGAGGTTGTCCCACGTGAGGCTCACCGTCTTCATCCCCGTTTTACAGATGAAGGAACTGAGGCACAGAGAAGTGAAGTGACTTGCCCACAGTCACACAGCTGACAAGAAATACCACCGACCGAGGTTCCCTCTGCATTAAGTGAGGAATCAATTCTAGAGTAGGGAAAGATGATGTATTTGCAGATTTGCTGCTTAAGTTCTGTTAGCACTTAACTCTTAAATGCCTACCTGTCTGTGTAATCCACGTGTGGGCCTCACGACCTCAGAGAGATCGCTCTGGTAGTGTGATGTGCGAGTTTACCTTTCCCCGAACCTTGGAAACCCGCTCTTCTGGAGCAGCGCTGGCTGGTTGGGCCGAGGATGCTTCCTGTCCCACCTGGGGAGTGCAGATTCTGAGAATCGCAGGATGGTCGCAGCAGACTAGGGGGGAAGATCTTCGGGAGCTCGAAGGTGGGCCCTTAAGAGCATCTCTGCCTGGGCTAGAAAAATGGTGAGGGCACTGGGAACCGGAGGATAGAGGGACCCGAGGTCTAATCTCCGCTCTGCCACTCGTCTGCTGACCCGAGGCAAGTCATTTCACTTCTTCGTCCCTCAGTTACCTGTAAAATGGAGATTAATACGGTGAATCCCCCGCGGGACCTGGACTGTGGCCGGCCTGATTAGCTTGTAACTATCCCAGCGTTGAACACAGCGCCTGGCACTTGACGGATACCACAAAACAAACGAACAGATCCCCCCAAACTGGGGGAGCCCTAAGTGCGTGCTCTCAAAAGAGACAGAAGTGAGCATCCGAGGTCACGGCCAAGACCCGTAGACCGACGTAGCTTGCCCTGCTGCGGGTGTCTGACGGCAGGACAGGGGCCGATCCGGCCCCCTTAGAGCGGGACCGCCCAAGAGAAGAGGGTGGGTAGCGGATCTGGGCAGCTGACTCTGCTGTTGAACGATAAATGTCAACGAAAAGACAAGACACTAATTGGAAGTGGAATAAGCTAAAGAAGCTTCAGTTCAAATGGCAACTACATTTTCTGAAGAAAATATCTCAGCTTAAATGCCAAAGGAGACAGTTAGCCAAAACACTTGTCGGTGGAAATTCGTCTCCAATTTCATTCTGAATTACAGCTGGGGTTGGTAGCGTTCCTTGAAAACACATGTCGTGGCTCAACCAAGATGTTTATTTTCAGAAGGAGCAGACCATATTGAACTCATAACAAATCATTCAATTAGCATTATTGCAATTGGATTCATTCCTTCATCCCGCAAAATTAGGGAAATGAGAACCTCTTTCCGAGGCCCTGGGGTCAAGGAGTTGGGGGTTAGGGTCTGGGTGATTCAGGCCTTTCCTTTGGACTTTGAGTAAAGCGAGTCCCATCCCACCCTCCTCACCCGAGGACCTCTCTTTCGCTCGCTCTCACGCGCTCATCACTGACTCTTTGCACCGGTTGGGTCAGGGACCCATTTATTTTCATCCGTAAGCCGTCACGACCCTCACAGATTCTCCAGTGGCATCGTGCTGGGCTCACCCGCTGCACCTCTGCCATCCCTTCCCCGGTGCCATCTGTTAGGCGTCGGGAATAACTTGGGGATGGTTTTGCCGTTTAAAAGCCGGGAAGCTGGAGGAGAAGGTATAGAGAGGGAATTACGCCGTCTTTTCGGTCTGGCTACCCATTATTAGTAAGGCCGGAAAAACCGCCGGTGGCTCTGATGTATTTTTCTCTGACAGTGATGGCTTGTGACATGGGATAGTGTGGGTTCACGTCTCCTTGTGGTTTTACGTGGTTTTCGGCTCAAGGTTGGCATCGAGACGCTTGGGGTGCAGCTTCTCAACGCTTTCTTGAAGAGTTCCCGGAACATCGGAGGTGACAGGGAACTGTGGTCGGAGACACCGAGACTGTAAACAAAAACCAGCCCCTCGGTATTAACCCCGAAACTGCTGTGGGCCGGGGATGTGGGGGTGGCGGGGGGGCCCTGGGAGTGCGGAGGGGAAGGGGGGGAGATGGTACAACTCACCGGGGGACTGGCAAGGGCATCTTAATAATAAGAATCCCTATTATAAGAGCGGTATCTGTTAAGTGCTCACTGTACGACAGGCTTTGTTCTAAGCCCTGGAGTAGGTTCAGGATAATAACAATGACGGAATTTGTTGAGCCCTTCCTAAGTGCCGAGCAACTGTTCTAAGCGCGGGATCAGATCCCAAGAGGGGCTCACAGTCTAAGTCGGAGGGAGAACAGATATTGATATGTATATATAAAAATATACAGAGATATATTCCCATTTGGCAGATGAGGGAACTGAGGAGTTAAAGTGACTTGTCCCGGGTCGCCCAGCCGGAAAGTGGAGGAGCTGAGCTTAGCACCGGGTCCTCTGACTCCCAGGCCCGAGCTCTTTCCGCTAGGCCATGCTGCTTCCCATCTTGTAGGCGTATTTTACTTTGTTTCTAAATATTTTTAATTGCTTTGAGTGCTCTCTTCATGTGAACTCTGATAGCCTTATTAAACTCAAACGGTAAATCAACGGTACCTATTGAGTAATTACCGTATGCAAAGACTGCGAGTCCCATTTGGGACAACCTCATCACCTCGTATCTACCCCAGTGCTTAGAACAGTGCTTGGCTCAGAGTAAGTGCTTAACAAACACCAACATTATTATTATTACGTATCATTTAATCGAGTTGGTAAACACGATCCTTGCCCAAAAGGAACTTACAATCTACAGGGGGTGATAGAAAATAAAATAAATTACAGATAATTCACCTTCATCGAGAACAAGCGACCGAGGTGATTAGGCACTGAGTCGATCAGTAGTATGTTTTGAATACCTACTATGTTCAGGGTACTGAATTCAACATTTGGAAAGCAAAAAACAGCGAGTAGACATGATCCCTGCCCTCAAGAAGCTTACGATCTCATTGGAGAGACGGGTACTAAAATAAATTACAGATATGGGGAAGAAATACCGTGTAAAGAAGTGCACATAGGGGCAACAGGGGATGCTGAAGACCCAAGTGCTTAGGTGACGTGGACGTCCTGAAGGGGAAATTGCAGGGGATATAGGGAAGGGCACCTCTCAGGGTCGCACCTGGAGAGTTTCCAGTCCTCTACCGGTCTCGACTACGGGAGGGAGGACAAGCGGAGCCCTACCCACTCCATTCCCAGCTTGGCCGGTGGCTAGCGAGTGGAAGGCCATCTGCCCCAAGTCCAAACTCCCCCCGTGCTGGGCAGCAGAGGCACGGGAAAGAGTCGAGGGCGGAGACTCAGGTTTACCGCGCGGAAGGAGGCCGTGGTCAACCGCTTCCGGATTTCGACCAAGAAAACTCAATGGATCCACTACCAGAACGATTGCAGATGGAGGTGGGGAGTTCGGGGAGAGCCGTGTCCGTGGCGTCGCTATGGGTCGGACACGACTCGACAGCGTAAGACAATAGCAGGGTAGGGAGATTCCAAGCGCTCAGTACAGTGTTCTGCAGATAGTAGGCGCTCAATAAATACTATTGAATGAATGAATGAAATCAGGGAAGGCCTCCTGAAAGAGATGTGATTTCAGGAGGACCGTGGAGATGGGGGAAGCAGGAATCTGCCAGGAAGGACTTCCAGGCAGGAGGGAGGGTGTAAGTGGTAAGATGTGGAAGAGATGGGAACAAGGCACAGTGAGTAGCCTATCTGGAAAAGAGCAAAATGTGTGAACCGAGAGATGGAATAGGAAAAGAGAAAGTACAACTAGAGGCAGGGAGAGAGCCGATGGAGCGCCTCAAAGCCGACTGGAGTTTCTGCTTCGACGCAGAGAGGAATGGAACGGTTCGGGAGGCGCGGTAAGATGTGCGAACGATGTTTTAGAAAAATGATCCAGCAGCTGAGTGAAATATGGACCGAGGAAGGGGAGAGACTGGAGGTAGGGAGGTCAGAGAGGAGACTCGCTGCAGCAGGTGAGTCAGGATATGACGGCTGCTGGGACTGGTGTGGTGGATGTTGGCGTGGAGAGGAGAGGGTGGATTCTGCAGATGTGGTGGAAGGAGGAGAATCATCGACGGGATTTAGCGACGGACCCGAAGTGAGAGTTGAAAGAGAGGGAAGAGTCGAAGACGTCGGAGTCATAGGCTTCAGTATGACGAGGGTGGCGTTGTCAAGGGTGATGGGAAAGTTAAGGGGAGGGGAAGATTTGGGAAGGTAGACGGAGAGTTCCGCTTTAGACGCGTTCCGCTCGAGGTGCCGTGAAGACGTCCGTATAGCGACGTCCTGGAGGCAGGGGGAGATGTGAGAGTGCAGGGAAGGAGGTTGGGGCTGGAGAGGTAGAGTCGGGAGCCGTCCGGATACAGGTGGCAGATGACGTTCTGGGGGCGGATGAGTTCCCCGAGGGAGCTTAGAATCAGATGTCGACAATGGAGAAGAGGTATCTTCTACAAAAATTATGTTTGCATTTCTGTTGCCTTTCATACAGTCTCTTGCGGTTTTGCTAAATACCAAAGATATTTATGCTTAAACAAATGTCGCCTCCCTCTTGGCCCTCCTCGCCTTCTGGCAGTGAAGTCATCATGCTGAATCGGTGACATTTTCCATGGAAACCGACTGTGATGTCACTGCCGTTTCCACGGTAACAGGCTCTGCGGGCCAAAATGCAGCCTCCCGACTCGATTCGAAAGAACGGTGCTCCGAAACCACGGACCCCGGTAGTTAGGCGAGGTAAACCAGTTAGCCCCAGTTAGGGGAGACTGAACTGAGCACTTCTGCCTTAGAAGCGAAGCCCGGGTGTGGAGGGGAAGGAGGGGAGAGGCAGTTCTCCGGGAAGAAGGATGAGGATTTAGAAGAGAACTGACAGCTACCCCCGGGGAGGCCGAACGTGACTGCCCAACTCTGCGGTCGGTGCCCGTTAAGTATCGTTATTATTACTGGGCCTGGGGCTCCCCCACTTGTCCGCTGTGTGACCTTGGACAAGTCACTTCCTCAGTTACCTCACCTGTAAAATGGGGATTAAGATTGTGAGTCCAGGGTGGGACAGGGACTGGGTCCAACCTGATGGACTTGTATCCACCCCAGCGCTTAGTACAGGCTTAGTACAAGCACTTAACAGACACCACAGCTATCATTATTACCACCATCCCCGAAGACACTACTAGTATCCACGAAGCAGTGTAGCTTAGTGGCTAGAGCCCGGGCCCGGGTGTCAGAAGGACCTCTCATCTGATCGTGGCTCAGTGGAAAGAGCCTGGGCTTCGGAGTCAGAGGTCATGAGTTCGACTTCCGGCTCTGCCCCTTGCCGGCTGTGTGACTGTGGGCGAGTCACTTCGCTTCTCTGGGCCTCAGTGACCTCATCTGTAAAATGGGGATTAACCGTGAGCCTCACGTGGGACAACCTGATGACCCCGTATCTCCCCCAGCGCTTAGAACGGTGCTCTGCACATAGTAAGCGCTTAACAAAATGCCAACATTATTATTATTATTGTTATGACTGCTCTGTGGCCTTGGACGGGTCACTTCACTTCTCTGGGCCTCAGTTGCCTCATCTGTAAAATGGGGATTAAGACCGTGAGCCCCACGTGGGACAGAGACCGTGTCCCACTCGATGAACTTCTATCTACTCCGGCGCTTAGAACAGTGCTCGGTACAGGGTGAGCGCGTAACAAGAACCATAATCAGAAGTAGTATATTCCCCGGCCCCTGGGATTCTGAGGGGATCGGCAGGGAGCGGAGGAAGAGGAAGGGGATGGAGGGGTCATTCTCCCCCTTATTCACTCCTCACACCTAAATTCTAAGTGGCCCAAGTGGGAAAGGGAAGGTCTGAGAAGCAGTGTGGCCTAGTGGGAAAGCGCCGGCCTGGAAGACGGAGGATCTGGGTTCTAATCTTGGCTCTGCCAATTGCGATGCAGAAGGGAGAGGGAGATGGGGAAAGGAGGGGTTTAGGCGATGCAGAAGGGAGAGGGAGAAGGGGAAAGGAGGGGTTTAGGCAGGGAAGACCTCTTGGAGGAGCCGTGTCTTCAATAAGGTCTCCGGTTGCTCGCTGTGAAGCCACTTCACGTCTCTGTGCCTCAGTTTCCTCAGCTGTAAAACTGGGGATTAGATACCTGTTCTCCCTCCCATTTAGACTGTGAGCCCCATATCGGACAGGGACTGAATACGACCTGATTGACTCACGCCTACCCCAGTGCTTAGACCAGTGTTTGGCACATAGTAAGCGTTTAACAAATACCGTAATAAAGGGTCATTGGCCAACTAGCTGCCCCTGCCCGGGCTGGTCAGCTCTGCCAGTGTGGGAGGGGAAGGTCAGGCTGCTCATTTGTTCATTCGGTCGCATTTAATGAGCACTTACCGAATGCAGAGCACTGTACTGAGCGCTTCTCTGATGCCCGTCAGCAGGGAGGGCACAACAATAGTGATGCTATGTGTTAAGCGTCTACTATATGCCAAGCACTTTCCCAATCCTGGTGTCAGATACAATCCCAGACCCTCAGTCGAAGCTGGGGACAGCACAGATATTGAATCTCCATCTAAAGATGAGGAAACCGAGGCACGGGGAAGTGAAGTAACTTGCCCAAGGTCACGCGGCAGGCGAATGGGGAAGGCTGGATTAGAATCCAGGGCGTCGGATTCCGAGGAACGCTGCCTACCGGGTTCTTTGGTTCTCAATCAGCGCGCGGGGCACACAGTAGGCCCTCGGTAAATCCTCTGGGTGGATTTTTGAATATTCTCTTTGTGTTTTGCTCTACCCATAACGATTCTGGTACTTGTCAAGCACTTACTATGTGCCAAGCACTGGGGTCCGGTCTTGTCTTATGCCGTGGAGTCAAGCGACCTGGTTTAAATCCCAGCCCTGCCACTTTGCTGCTGTGTGACTCTGGGTAAGTCCCGTCACCTCTCTGTTCCTCAGCCAGCTCCAAACCAGCCCACCTCCGGGGGCCCAAGTCCCGGGCGACCAACATGCTCCTCCCCTGGGTTCGACTCCAGACCTTGCTTTCCGGCTTCCCGGCGAAAGCCGACACTCCGGTTTCCGGATTCCTGAATCGACAGGGCCTGGCGGCGCCGCTTCTGGGAGGGCCGCGGGACTCATCAGTGGAGATTTCTCGACGGATAAATCGGCGTGTATATTTCCATTCTGAGAGGGATACTGAGGGAAGGAGGTTTACAGTGGCCGTCTGACTGCCCTTTTCCGAGACAGAATCTCGTTTCCTGGGCCCTAATTATCCTCTGAGCTATCATATCAATTGGGACCCGCTGTCCCCCTCCTTGGCCCTCGTCTCCGTCTCCATCATCCCTCGACCCGAACCTTTCCTTCCCCCTCTTGGCTTTGAAGGAACCATCGTGTGAGACTTCCAACTCCTCTGGCTGTTCTCTACGCTCCGAAGTCAGGCCGAGTTAGGCAACCGAAATGAGGGAGAGAGGGTCTGTAACCCAGTCTTTCCATCCCCGTGGCTTTTCTCAACCCATTTACGACAGCCTTGCTTCATTCTTATCGATGATCTCGCCTCAGGACCGATTTAATAAAGTTCCTTGCTCTCACAGAGCCTATTTTTCCTCGTTTCTGGCCGCCTTCCTATCCCGACTCCCTCGACTGCTAAATCTGGGGCCCTGGGTGTGCGCCAGCGAGTAGGAAAACGCTCTAGTTGGACAGGACTCTTCTTGGCCTCGAAACCACGGGAGCCGGAGGCTGTGGCCTCTCCGCCGTGTCCCTCCCAGCGTCTCCTGCGGGGCTCCGGGCCAACGGAACGGGACGAAAGGGATTCTTGAAACCGACCCCATTCTGGAGTCAGCAGCCTTGGGGTTTCTTGATACCTACCCCATTCTAGAGACAGCGGACTGCTGAGTTACCCCGGAAAAAAAAGAATTGGGGCGGGAGACAGAGAAAACTCACCAAGCTCTCTGGGGCTGTAGAATCCCTTCAAAACGTGAGTATTCCTCCTGGCAGATTCTGGTAGCCCGCAGCCCACATTGCTACGTTGGGAAGAGGCCAGAATTTGGGCTGTTTAAGCCACGGAGGCTGGTTCAGAAATGGGGGGGTGGCCCGCGTAACTGTCCCCCTCACTCTAAACTCCGAGGCCCGGGAGACCGCAGTCCATCACCGTTCTGTTTCTCCCAGGGTTTCCTAAAAACATTTTTGACTGACCGACAGGTCTTTCCCCATCAACAATACCAAACCATTTCCCCCTTCAAAGCCCTCCTAAAATTCCAGGAAGCCCTGCTGAAATCATCCCCCCAACTTCCCAGTCTTGTTGAGCCCTAGTAACAATAATATGATAATAAAATGGGAATTCCATACTTAGGCTGAGAATCCCTCGTGAATCGTGGATTTTGTCCCCCCCCCCCCCCGATTAACTTGTATCTACCCCAGAGTTTGACACAGAGTAAGCACTTAATAAATATCATTATTAATAGTAGTAGTAATAATAACGAAAATAATTTTAAGTACTCGCTATGTGCCGAGCACTGTTCTAAGCACCGGGGTGGATCCAAGGAGTCCAACGTGGGGCTCACGGTGTTCCGATGCACGCGCGTTTATCTGTTTCTTTGCGTGGTTATTCACACGTGTATCTCATTCCTCCCTCTCTCAACTGTTGCTTGGCAATCTGTGTCCGCTTTCCTTCCCCGCTTGACCGTGAGCTCCCCGCGGGCAGAGACGAGGTCTTCTGTTTCTTCTGGGGGTCTGCCAGGATGGAGCTCTGTACCCGGAGGTCTTCAGCCAGTCCTGGGGAGACCCTGACCGAGAAGCCCGTCCTCGTGGGGCTTTGGGAGAAGAAGTTCCTCACCTGCCTTCTCTCGAGCTCTTAACGACGGCCTGCCGAGCTCAGTCCAGAAATAGCCAGCCGACACGGTCCAGAAATAGCGAGCTGCCTGGGAGACTTGTCTGTTGGAGACGCGGAATCTTTATTCACAACCCGACTTCTGCATCCACCCTTGCGGTCTTTTGCCTGAAAGTAAACCACGGGAGTTGAGAGGGGAAGGATGAAGGGAAATGTTCACCGGGTGATTACGACACAGGCCAAACCCGGAGCCGCTGGATGGGGGCCGGGCCGAGGCCCTCATCCTTCCTTGGGTGAGTGAGGGATGTGGAAACAGCCTTGCCTAGTGGAAAGAACGCGGGCCTGCAAATCAGCTCTAATAATTATTATTATGGTTTTGGTTAAGCGGTTACTATGTGTTATGTGTTAGTAAGAGCTGGGGTGGATACAAGCAGTGTGGTTTGGACGCTGTCCCTGTCCCACGTGAGGCTCGCGGTCTCAATCCCCATTTCACAGATGGGGTAACCAAGGCCCAGAGAAGTGAAGCGACTTGCCCAAGGTGACACAGCAGACGGGTGGCGGAGCCGGGATTAGAACCCATGACCTTCTGACTTCCGGGTCCGTACTCTATCCACCACACCATGCCGCTTCTCTACCACGAGCCTGCCCTGTGATCTTGGACGCGCAGTTCCTGGTTTGCAAAAGTGGGATTCGATGCCCGTTCTTCCTCTTACTTAGACTGTGAGCTCCTTGTAGGACCTGATTATCCTCTCTCTACCCCAGTGCTCAGTACGGTGCTTGGCGCTTAGAAAGCGTTTAGGAGAGGCAGTATCGCCTAGTGGACAGAGCATGGGCCTGGGAGTCAGAAGGACCTGGGTTCCCGTGTCCGCTGCGCCACTTGGCAGCTGCGTGACCTTGGGCAAGTCGCTTCACCTCTCTGGGCCTCAGTTCCCTCACCCGGAAAATGGGGTTTGAGACTGTGAGCCCCACGCGGGACGGGGACTGTGTCCAACCCACACTGCTTGTATCCACCCCAGCTCTTAGTACAGTGCCTGGCACCTACTAAGCACTTAACAAATCCCGTAATTATCATTATTATTATTACTATTAAATACCATAAAAGAGCATTTAACAAAGACTTCAGTTATTATTATTATTAGAATTGAAAACAGCAAGAGGCTCTGCTGCTGGCCCAACCCAGCTCAAGAAGGACGGTCTTTCCCTGGGTCCGGAAAGGAACAGTCAGTGGAGGGAAAGTTAGGGATGAAGCAGGGAGAGTTAGGGTTGTCGGATCCCTATCCGTGACGGTAAGTGACCAGAGGTGTGCAGCAATCACACTGTTCTTTCAAACTTAGTACAGTCCCCGGCACATAGTAAGCGCTTAACAAATACCACAATTATTATTATTATTATTATTATTCACTCAGGCCAGTGGTCCTGTCAGAGATGGAGTCCCGGGGCTTGAAGGGCCACAGGCCGACCCGGGAATGGTCAGGTTTCGGTCGCTCAGTCAATCAGTGGTATTTGTTGAGCGCTTCCCGTGGGCAGAGCACTGTACTGAACGCTCGGGAGAGTACAGTACGACAGAGTCGACAGGTACGTTCGGATGCTCTTACGACAGTAAAATGAGGAGCTCAGCAGCAGCACAAACCGCAGTCACGGATCTCGTCTGTCTCGCCGCCGTCCTCTTCCCCAGGTCCTGCTCCTGGCCTGGAACGTCCTCCCTCCTCGAATCCGTCAGACAGCGACCCTCCCCCCTCCTTCAAAGCCTTACCGAAGACGTCTCCTCCAAGAAGCCTTCCTCGACTGAGCCCTCCTTTCCTCTTCTCCCTCTCCCTACTGCGTCGCCCCGACTGCTCCCTTCATTCAGAGCCCCCAACCCCGTCCCACGGCACCGATGTACATACCGGTAATTTATTTATTCGTTTTAGCGTCCGTCTCCCCCTCTGGACTGTAAGCTCGCTGTGGGCAGGGAACGCGTCCGGTTCGTTGTTATATTGCAGTCTCCCAAGCGCTTAGGACAGTGCTCGGCCCACAGTAAGCGCTCGATGAATACGATCCAGTGAATGAAAGAATGAACGGCTCTTGGGGATTCCCTCCTCTGAAGCTTTCTCAAGGCTTCGGTTACTACCTCTGTGCAGATGACTCCCAGATCTATCTCGCTAGCCCCAACCTCTCACCTCCTCTGCAATCTCACATTTTCACTTGCCGCCGGGGCGTCTCCTCACGGATGAATGTCCCATTAGCACCTAAAGCTCACTATGTCTAAAAACCGAGCTCATCGTCCCTGCCAAATCCTCCCTCTCACCCTGACTTTGCCATCACAGTTGACAACGCTGCCATCCCCCTTGTCTCCGAAGCCCGCAAACTCGGTGTGATCCCCGGCTCCTTGACTCTTTCGACTCTCGCGTTCAGTCTGTCGCTGAATCCCGTCGGGTCTTCCTCCGTAACGTCTCCGGACTCCGTCCCTTCCTCTCCATCCCAACGGCCACCGCCCTCGAAAGCCACCCGTTCCTCTCCTCAACTTCTCCTCACTCTTCTCCCATCACAGCCCAGTTCAAAAATCACTCATCTGCGCCTCCTTCTCATCTCTCAATCAGCCGGTCGGTCGTATCGATTGAGCGCTCACTGTGTGCAGAACACTTGGGAGAGTACAAAATCTAACAATGTAACAGAAACAGTCCCTGCCCATAACGAGCTCACGGTCTAGGGGGGGAGGTGGATATTAATGGAAATAAAATTACGGATAAGCGCGGTGGGGCCTGGGCTGGGGGATGAATAAAGGGAGCAGGTCGGGGCGACGCAGAAGGGAGTGGGAGGAAGGGGAAGGAGGGTTTAGTCGGGAAGCCCTCTTAGAGGAGATGTGGCTTCAACAAGACTAGGGGAAAGTAATTGTCCGTCCGATATGAGAGGAGGGCGTTCCGGGCGAGTGGCAGGATGGTGGGGAGGAGGTTGGAGGTGAGATAGACGAGCTTACTTCCCCCCGCTTATAATAATGTTGGTATTCGTTAAGCGCTTACTACGTGCAGAGCACTGTTCTAAGCGCCGGGGTAGACACGGGGTAATCAGGTCGTCCCACGCGAGGCTCACGGTTAATCCCCATTTTCCAGATGAGGTCACTGAGGCGCAGAGAAGTGAAGTGACTCGCCCGCAGTCACACAGCTGACGGGCGGCAGAGCCGGGAGTCGAACTCATGACCTCTGACTCCGAAGCCCAGGCTCCTTCCACTGAGCCACGCTGCCCGCTCCCACCCTTGCTCCATGACCGTGACCGTGAGCTCCATGTAGGGCCCGATTATCCTGCCCCAGGGCTTAGTACAGTCCCTGGCACTTAGAAAGCATTCAGGAGAGGCGGTATTGCCCAGTGGATAGAGCATAGGCCCGGGAGTCAGAAGGACTCGGGTTCTAGTGCCGGCTCCGCCTCTCGTCAGCTGCGTGACCTTGGTCGCTTCACTTCCCCGGGCCTCAGTTGTCTCACCTGTAAAAGGGGGATTAAGACCGCGAGCCCCACGTGGGACGGAGACCGTGTCCGACCCGATTGCCCTGCATCTGTCCCAGTTCTTAGAACGCGTAGTAAGTGCTTAACAGATCCCATATTTAGAAAAGGGTTTAACGAGTCTAACTGTTCTACCTCTTCTCCTGTGACATTGAGGAGGCAGGCATTCACCCTTCGCGATCAGCCGGAAGCGAGAAACGGTAGCTTTTCCCCTTGCGAGACCCTCCGGCTGACGGCCCGAGTCGCTTCACGTGAACGGAATCCCCCAGGTAAAATGTCCTTCCCGTTACCGCCGCCCTCAAAGGGAGCGATCCCCCGACCCCCAACGGCCCCGCTCAGCCTCCGCACTTGATCCCCCCCGCCCTCCCGGCCATCTCCCGGGCCGCGACCTGGGAGGGCAGAGGGGCACCGCTGGCCCAACGACCAGCGGAGGTGCGGAAACCCTGTCAGGGTTGTCCGAAGGAGCCTCTGTCAGCATTTTCCCCGAGCGCAGAACAGCGGGAGCTTTTTAATGTAACTTTAATTACAGCAGCCAAGCGGGCTGGCTCCGGGAGCGCATGGGCCCCGCTCCTGATTGCGATGTTCCTGCCAGAAGCAATCGGAGATGCCACAAGATTTGTGTTTCATAAATTGTGTCACTTCTACAGGTGCCAGCTGTCCGCTCTTCTCTTCCTCCTCCTCCTCCCTTCTTCCCTTGTTCCTCTCATCCGCCTTAAAGCTGCCGTCGCTAACTCCTGGGTGGAGAATGGCGTCGACGACCTGTGATCAATGAGCTTCTTGGGGTAAGATGATGATCCACGCCCAGGGTTTGACCCTGAAGATCTTCTCACTCCTCTTCCCCTGTAGCGACGTCCTGACCTCCGAGGACGTGGTTTTAGAAGGGCGGAAACCGGAGTTCGAGTCCCGGCTCTGCTGGTCGTCTGCTGGGTGACCTCGGGCAGGTCACGTAAGTTCTCATACCTCTGTTTCCTCAGCTGTAAAATGGGATTAGACTGGGAGCCCGTCACTGGGCTCAGTGGAAAGAGCCTGGGCTTCGGAGTCAGAGGTCGTGAGTTCGACTCCCGGCTCTGCCGCTTGTCAGCCGTGTGAGCGTGGGCGAGTCACTTCGCTTCTCTGTGCCTCAGTGACCTCATCTGTCAAATGGGGATTAACCGGGAGCCTCGCGTGGGACGACCTGATGACCCCGTATCTAGCCCGGCGCTTAGAACAGTGGTCTGCACGTAGTAAGCGCTTAACAAATACCAACATTATTATTATTATTGTCTCTCTCTGTGGCCCAATTGTCCATCCCAAGCTCTTAGTACAGTGCTCTGCACATAGTAAGCGCTCAACAAATACTATCGAATGAATGAATGAATTAGATACCAGTCGCCTGCCCCCCTTACAACATGAGCCCTTTTTGGGACAGCAGTAAATTTACAGATACCATAATTATCGTTATTATTATTAAAATGGGGATTAAGACTGTGAGCCCCATGAAGGACGTGGACTGTGTCCAACCTGATTAACTTGTATCTACCCCAGTGTTTAGTACGAGAAGCAGCACGACGCAGGGGATAGAGCACGGGCCTGGGAGTCGAAAGATCGCGGGTTCTAATCCCGGCTCCACCGTTTGCCGGCTGTGTGACTTGGGGCAGGCCACTCTACTGCTCTGTGCCTCAGTAACCTCGTCTGTAAAATGAGGATTGAGACTGTGAGCCCCATGTGGGACTTTGGGACTTTGGCCAACCCCATTTGCCTGTATCCACCCCAGCGCTCTGTACAGTGCTTGGCATAGAGTAACCAGAGGAAGTTAAGTGACTTGACCAAGGTCACGCAGCGGACAAGTGGCAGATACAGGATAAGAACCCGTGACCCTCTGACTCCCAGGCCCGTGTTCTATCCACTAGACCATGCTGCTTCTTGGTATTCCCGCATCCGGAGCAGTCCGGGCCCTTTTTTCTTTTTTTACGGTCTTGGTTAAGCGCTCACTATCTGTCAGACACCGTTCTAAGCACAGCCCCTGTGTATTTAGTCAATTTCCTGGAATCGGGTAGCCACCCAGATCCAACCTGCGATAGCTTAATCACGGACTTGTGCAGCCCGGACCCCCAGCTTCCCTTAGGAGCAGGGGATGGGGGTGGGCGGTGCTCCTTTCCTACCCCCTAAGGGTGTCCGGCCTCCGCACTCCAGCCATCCAGCCCCCTCCCCTCCCCACCTTGCTCTGTTCAAGTGTTCAGGCCTCAGTGTCCCCCCCCTCCCCGGTCCACAGCCCACACACTAGACGATCCCGGCACGGTGGCTCTGCACCGTGTCCATCTCCCCACGCCCCCTGCTCCCTCACTGGCCTGTCTGGAGAGCAGCCCGTGATTAGACTGTCACCGAGCAGGGACTGTCTCTATCTGCTGCCGAATTGTCCGTTCCAAGCGCTCAGTACAGTGCTCTGCGCCTAGCAAGCGCTCACTAAATACTACTGAACGAATGAATTCTCGGGGGTGCCGTGACTCAGTGGCTGCCATGTTTCGTCCTTGTTTTTTCCCATCTTTCCAGACCCTCCACCTCAGCCCGCGGACTCTGCAGAAACTGGCTTGATCGGTTGGAGATGTCAACTCTACTGCCTGGGGAGAGCATCCAGCACTCGGCACCCAGAGGACCCAGCAACCGGCACCTACCCCCCCACCCCGGCATCCGGCGTCGAAGCAGTGTGGCCTAGTGAAAGCGGAAAGAGCATAGGCCCGGGAGTCACGGACCCTGGATTCTGATCCCGGCTCGGCCACTTAACTGCTCTGTGACCTCGGGTAAGTCACTTAACTTCTCTGGATCTCCGTTCCCTCACCTGCAGAACGGGGATTCAAAACCTGTTCTCCTTCCTGCTTCTTTGTCGAGCCTCGTCCCGGGCCTGATCATCCTGCATCTCCCCCAGCCCTTAGAACAGCGCTTGGCATATAGTAAGCGCGTAACGAATGCCACAGATATCATTACTCTTATTTTTGTCCAGATCCGGGGCTGGATCTGGTTTTCTAAATCCGCTAGTGGAGTCAGTCGGTCGGTCGGTATTGATTGAGCGCTTGCCGTGTACTGATCGCTCGGGAGAGTACGGTATAACAATAAAGAGATAGATTCCCTGCCCACACCGAGCTCGCAGCCTCGAGAGGGAGATGGAAATCGATATAAATAAATGAATCACCTCCATATAAGTGCTGTGGGGCTGGTGGGGGGTGGATGAATGAAGGGAGCAAGTCAGGGCGACGCAGAAGGGAGTGGGAGAAGAGGAAAGGCGAGCTGAGTCGGGACATCATCACCCACCCGGCCAGAAGCCGACAAGCCGGAGTGACTTTCGGGGACCCCTGAGGTCAGAGGGGACGTTGGGCCCGGGAGAGTCCGAACCGGATGAATGATGGGCGGATCTCGAATCGGGGGATGTGCCGGTTTATTTAATTAGCTTATTAGGCTCCTCTGGAAACATCTAGGCACCGTGAGAAATTGATACACACCAGAATATTTAGCTGCCCAATTAGGGAAACATAAATTAGGCAGATCATATACGCTGTAAAAATCACAGCTGCCAAAAGGAAGCAAGTGAATGAGCAATAAAAGACGGCCAAAGGCTGACTCCTGCCGTGGCTGCGAGTGCAGGCGTTGTGGCCCTGACAGGGGAAAAGTCCCCCACGCCCTTCCCAGCCAGCACTAGTCCTTGGGGAGCTCGGGGCCCACCCATCCATCTCTCCCGTGCTGCCTTGCTTGGGTTCGAGGGGCAGAAAGTCCTGGCTTTGGCACCATCTGGCGTCTCCGGAGCCATCTTGCTCAGAGGCAAAAAAAAAAAAACCCCAGGCCGCCACTCCGCTTGGCCCGTTATCAAAGCCCATCTGGGCCTAGGGAATTTCCACCACGAGATTGGAGCCGGGGAGGAGACCATTCTGGACAGAACCGGCCCTGTCGGAGACTCTGGGGGGGGGGGGGGGAAACACGGCGGGAGGGGGGCTCCGTACCATCGAGTAGCGGGGTCCGGACCCGATCCCGTCATTCTGGTCCCAAATTTAACTTCCCCCAACGGCCACCCTCGCTCCTGTTCCTCCGACCACGCTCTCCTCCTTCCCTGCTGTCTTCTGACTGGAAGTCTCCCACCTGCTCTTAGGATCTAAACACTCTACCCACACCCCGTATTTTTCCAGTTAGTTCTTCCTCGTACATTTATATCACTTCCTGCTTGTATTGTGTGTAAATAAGTCATATATCTCCATCTCCACCCATCCGCCCTGCATTACATTATGTGGTCCCTGAGAGCGAAGGGGAAGTGTTTAGCTTCTGGTGTTTTCTCCCAAGGGCTCAGAACAATGGTTTGCACTTAATAGATGTTCAATAAACACCTCACCGATAGTGGTGTTTGTTAAACGCTTACTGTGTGTCAAACACTGTTCTAAGCGCTGGGGTAAATCCCCTCCTCACCTCCTAAAACACTTTCTCCCGGCCTCCTCCCCTCCTTTATTGCCATCTTCCAACCTCGCACTCTCCTGCCTCCCCCTCTACCTTCGACCAAGCCCCAGTCTTCCCAGTACCGGAGAGAGCCGTACCCCCACCCGACCTCACTTCCAGGGATTGATCCATCTCCTTATTTCCTGTTCCTTTCTAAATTTGAATGAGCTGTACACAGTCCCTGCCTCACTTTTTCTCCCCGACGACTCTCTTCTAACCCCCCCGCGATCTAGATTTCACCGTCCTCATAACGTAGTGATTGCCCCGTACCTCCTCCTTCTGAAGTCTAATAGGCTCTCTTCTGTCCTAAGCCTCCTCGACATCTTGTCTGCCTCTGATGCGGTCATCTGGTTCTTCCCTTTTTTAAATGGTATTTATTAAGCACTTACTATTCCTTCATTCGGTCGTATTTGTCGAGCGCTTACCGTGTGCAGGGGGCTGTGCTCAGCGCTCGGAAAGTACAATTCAGCAACAGAGAGAGACGATCCCTGCCCACAGCGGGCTCACAGAATAGAAGGGGGGGAAGACAGACATCAAAAGCAAGCAAACAGGCATCAATAGCATCAGTATAAGTAAATAGAATTAGAGAGAGAGAGAGAGAGAGAGAGACACATCCGAACAAGTAAAACAGGCGTTAATATAAATAAATAGAATTATTGATATGTACATAGATGCACAAGTGCTGTTGGGGTGCTACTGAGTGCTTACTGTGTGCAGACCACTCTCCCAAGTGCTTGGGAGAGTATAATGTGACAGTCAACAATTTCCCCGTCCACAACGAGCTTACGGTCTAGAGGGGCAGATAGACATTAATATAGATAACTTAATTACAGATAGGAATATAAGTGCTGAAAGGCTGGGATGGGGGATAAACAAAGAGAGCAAATCAGGGGGATGCAGAAGGAGTGGGAGAAAGAGGAAAGGAGGGTTTAGTCGGGGAAGCCCTCTTGGAGAGGAGATGGATCTTCCATAAAGTTTTGAAGAGGGGAGAGTCACTGTCTGTTGGATTTAAGGAGGGAGGGAGTTCCGGGCCAGAGGCACGATGTGGTCGAGGGATCGGCGGCGAGATAGACAAGATCGAGGCCCAGTGAGAAGGTGAGCATTAGAGGAACGAAGTGTGCGGGCTGGGTCGGAGTAGGAGAGTAGCAGAGTGAGGCAGGAGGGCACGAGGTGATTGATTGCTTTAAAACCAGTGGAGAGGAGTTTTTGTTTGCTGCGGAGGCGGACGGGCAACCGCTGGATCCCAAAGAGTGGGGAAGATACGTCCTGAACATCTTTGTCGAAGAATGACCCAGGGAATCAGAGTGAAGTATGGACTGGAGTCGGGAGAAGACGGGAAGCCAGGAGGTCAGCGAGGAGGCTGATTCAGTGATCAAGGCAGGAGAGGATAAGGGATTATATTACCATGATAGCAGCTTGGATGGAGAGGAAAGGGTGGGTGTTAGCTATGTTGTGAAGCTGGAACCCTGAGGATTTAGCGATGAGGGAAAGAAGTCGTGGAAAACATCAAGGTTACCGGTTTGGGAGCGGGAAGGATCTACAGTGATGGGAAAGTGAGGGGGAGGACAGGGTTTGTGTGGGAGGATAAGGAGGATAAGAAGCTTGCAACCTTGGTGATTTCTCTGACCCCCTTTTGTCTTTCACCTCACACATTCAACTGCCCTCCTAAATTCGGAGGCTGATTGGAAAAAAATGACCTCGGGGAGACCCCGCCAGAGACCCCACGATACCCCACACTGGCAATGGGTTCAAGCCATGAACCACACGGGCCTCGGTTTCTCATCTCCCGACCCGGTTTGAGCCCCAGCGGACTGTGCCTGTGAGCCCAGGCCCATCTTCCCAGGGAAGAGAGCACCGGTTATCAATCGGGGGTACTTATCCAGTGCTTACTGTGTGCAGAGCACTGTTCTAAACACTTGGAAGAGAACAACAGGATTAGTAAAGACATTCCCTGTCCCGTAGTGAGTTTATAGTTTAGAGGGTGATAGTGACTACGAACTTGATTGTACTGTACTCTCCCAAGGGCTCCGTCCAGTGCTCTGCACACGCTAAGCGACTCTTGATTGACTGCTTGGAAGCCAGAGGCAGCCCAAATCCAGTGAGAGAACCACAGTCTGAGTTGCCAATTCAAACGTTCCCCTCCCCTGCCATGCCAGAGTCCCCTGAGCTTGAGTGAGGCGAGAGGCCAAACAGAAATTGGCTGCTCTTATCCGGTGTCCGGCCCCCAAATTCCTTGTTTCGTTATAACCTCCTTCCCACCCGGATGCCTTTCCTTCCGATCCCGGCTGCTGTCCCTTCTTAGCCTGCCCGCACGGCGCTGTCCTGAAGCAGAAAGCATAGATGGATTCTGGAAGCGAAGGCAGTTTTGGGTTTGGCGGTGATGTCAATCCTGGGCAAGGTGAGTGACTCTCTATATTTCCCGAAATGGACACTTGGAAATGGAGACTGCTAGACGGGGCCTGGTGTTTGAGGACCACCGGGTTTGTTGACCGTTTTCGTTGTCATGGAATGTGTTGAGCGCTCACTACGTGCCGGGCACTGTACGAAGCGCCGGGATAGATACGAACTAAGCGGGTCGGACACAGTCCCCGTCCCACACGGGGCTGGCGGCTTTAATCCCCATTTCACAGACGAGGAGGCCCAGAGAGCTGAAGTGACTTGCCCACGATCACACAGCAGACAAGTGGCCGGGAACGGATCAGAACCCAGGTCCTTCCGACTCCCAGGGCTGTGCTATACCCGCTAGGCCACGCTGCTTCTCTAATTTCCGGGCCTGTCCATTCTCCATAGTCTGGTAGAGGGTCAAGATCCCCACAGAGATCTGTCCCGGGTCAGGCGAGGTGACGCCAGGACCTTTTTCAAAGCCAGGAGGAAGCTGGTCTGCCCACCCCGAACCCATGCACCTCTAACAGGGTCTCGGCTGAAGAGATAAAGAAAGCCCACCCAGCCACTGCCTTCTCTGGATGTGGCCACCTTTGCTCCGGCCTGGCCAGCCTAGTTTCAACTTCTCTTCTCTCCCTAGCTCCCTCCTTCCTTTCTGCTCTCTCTTGCCTTTCTCTTTCCCTCTCTCTTGCCCCTTTCTATTTACTTTTTTCTCTCCCTTCCTCTCCTTCCCTTTCATTCTCCTCTCTCTTCCCCCTTTCTCTTCCTCTCTCTCCCCTTTCTATTTCCTTCTCTCTCCCCTTCCCTTTCTCTCCCTCTTTCTCTCTTATTTCCTTCACTCTCTCTCCCATTCTCCCCTTCCCTTTCTCTCTCCCTTTCTCCCCTTCCCTTTCTCTCTCCCTTTCTCTCCTTCCCTTTCTCTCTCCTCTCTCTTCCCGCTTTCTCTCCCTCGCTCTCTCTTTCTCCCCTTCCCTTTCTCTCTCCTCTCTCTTCCCTCTTTCTCTCCCTCGCTCTCTCTTTCTCCCCTTCCCTTTCTCTCCCCCCTTTCTATTTACTTTTCTTTCTCCCTTCCTCCCCTTCTCTTTCATCTCCTCTCTCTAACCCCTTTCTCTCCTTTCATTTCCTTCTCTCTCTCTCCCTTTCCCTTTATCTCCCTCTCTCTCTCCTTTCTATTTACTTTTCTCTCTCCCTTCCTCTCCTTCCCTTTCTTTGTCCTCTCTCTTCCCCCTTTCCCTCCCTCTGCCTCCTTTCTGTTTCCTTCTCTCTTTCTCCCTTTCTCCCCTTCCCTTTCTCTCCCTCCCTCTTATTCCCTTCACTCTCTCTCCCTTCCTCCCCTTCCCTTTCTCCCTCCTCTCTCTTCCCCCTTTCTGTCCTCTCTCAGTACACATACACATTACAGATCTATTATTATCTGTCCCGAAGAAATGCACTGAGCTCCTGGACTTCCCAAACTCCACCTGTTCACTTCTCAAAATAGCAAGAGTCATTCACACCCAGCTCTCAGAATAGAGTGATGCTTTCTGCCTCGCACACAAAGGGTTTGTAATGCTCCAGCCTAACGATAATAATAATAATAATAATAATAACCATAATAATAAAAATGGTATTGGTTTAGCGCTTACGATGTGCTGAGCACTGTTCTAAGCACTGGGGAAGATGCAAGGTAATCAGGTTGTCCCACGTGGGGCTCACAGTCTCAATTCCCATTTAAGGGGAAGGAAGGGGTGTTGAAGTGTGGGAAAGGGCTTATTATTATTATTATTTTTACTTTAACTTGCTTCAGGCAAACTGGGACTAAAACCCAGTTTCCTCTTCCCCGCAGTAGGACTCTTTCCGCTGGGTCACCAGTAAGGCTTCCAGGAGGATGAAGCTAGAGTCCAGGTGATTTAGCAAGGAGCACATCCTCGGTGACCTTGGAGAGTGCAGTCTCGGTGGAGGGAACGGGCACCAGATTTATGAGGTCAAGAAGAAAGTTGGAGGGAAGAAAGGGACTGAAATGGCCACAGACAAACCGTCCAAGGACTTTGCGGAGGATTGAGAGAAGACAGCGCAGAGAGGGTGCAGAGGGAGCCAGAGAAGAGATTTTTCCGAAGGGGGAAGAGGAGCGTAGTCGAAGGCACGGGGAAAGGAGCCATCAGAGACTGGGCCTTTGAAGATGTCCGGCGGAGAAGGAAGAGGGGTGGGAGCAAAGTGTTTTTCGGAGGTGAGAGGGAAGGCGAGAGTGGTAACGAGAGAGGATGAACGTGAAGTGGCAAGATTGTCCTGCCACGTGGATGTCCACCAACAGCAGTCGGCAGCAGGAGAGCGGGAGTGGAAGAGACGCATCACGGAGGTGACCCAGGCCTGAAAGCTGATGGTATGAGACTGATGGGAGGACAGAAGCAGAGGGAGTTGAGTTCTGCGAAGAGGGTATGGATTTGTGTGTATCGTTTTTCTGATTTTTTTTTTCCTCTCTGCTATGTGCTTTCTATGTGCCGGGCTCCGTACTAAGCTCTGGGGTAGATATGAACTAATCAGGTTGGACACAGTCCCCGTCCCACGCGGGGCTCACAGGCTTAATCCCCATTTTAAAGATGAGGTAACTGAGGCCCAGAGACGTGAAGGGACTTGCCCCAAGTCGCACAGCAGACAAGTCGTGGAGCCGGGATTAGAACCCACGTCCTTCTGACGCCCAGCCCCTTGCGGCTCGGTACGGGGTGTCGTCTAAGCAGTTATTCGGGGAGGAAGCATTTCAAAAACGCCCTCCCCCATCAGGGGTCAACATAACCTCTTTAGGCGAAATGGAGCCCAAGAAGAAACGCAACAAGAAGGAACCGTACTGACTGACACCTACTTTGCGCAGGGCACCTTACCGGCCGTTGACAGTGTGCAGAATACCGTGCTGACCGCCTACTGCGGGAACTGCACCGGCTACCTGTGGGGTGCTCACCGTGGGCCGTGAGCAGAGGGCTGAACTGGGTGTGTGGAGTCGTGCGATAAACATAAAATCCGCACTGCCTGCCCTGAAAGAATCTGCCTTTCTCCTAATAATGATCATAGCATCTGTTCAGCACTTACTATGTGCCGGGCGCTGCGATAGATACAAGGTAATTGAGTCGGACGCCGGCCGGGTTCCACGTCGGGTCCCCAGTCTTGATCCCCATTTGACGGATGAGGGCAGAGAGGAGTGAAGTGACCTGCCCGAGGTCACGCAGCAGACAGGTGGCGGAGCTGGGATTAGAACCCAGGTCCCTGTGACTCCCAGGCCCCTTGGTCTATCCACTAGGCCACGCTGCTTCCCTCCTACACAACCGACTGGCCAGCCTGATGCTTCGAGAGGACGTCGGGAATCTAAGGCCGAGAGACGCTCTTACGGTCTGAAATTCTGTCAGTCTCATCCCGGGAGGTGACGGGAGGGAGCTAGGGACAGGGAGCAGGCTGGGGAAAAGCTAGTGGGGGCGGTGGGTAAGTCAGCGTGATAACCAGAGACGAAAAGTATCCCAAGAGAAAGGAAATCGCAGGCTCCCACAGCGAGCTCGGGTCTCTCACCTCCCAGATGAAACTCCCCGGGCACATTATGGCCGGACGGATTCGGATCCACGTACAGGGTCTCAGTCCGGCCGAGGCTCCCCCCCTAGAGAACCCGACCCCACCGCCCGGCGCGGCGTCGGAAACCCTGCTCGCTCGATTTCCGATGGCGGGATCTCCGAGCCAGCGGGCCCGATCCGACGATCTCTTCGGTCGCCACTCCGAGCCGGGTCTCTGTGCGGAACGTCTTCTGACTTTCCAGAGCCCGTGAGAAGTATCCAATTTCACTTATTAAAAAACCGGTTCCTATAACCTTCATTAGGGTGCTCTTAATTAACCGATATGCCTTGCAATAAAGTATCTAGCTGTCACCCAAATCAACACTTCCCGGTTATTAATAGATTAAGGAAGGAATGTTAATGTCTTCAAGCTCCATTTCGTTTGGTCTCATTACTTCACAAGCCAGATGGTTACGGGGCCAGACCTGTCAACAGTTATTGCGAGGAAGAATACGTTCGGAAACACCAGACCGCAGAGTGAATAACGGCCGAAAAACGAAGCGTGAGGTAGCTGAGCCCAGTGCAGAAGGCACTGAGTTCCTCCGCGGAGAACAGGGGGAAAACGATCGCCAGTCGGGTTCATGGGAATTGATGTCTTCAGCTCCCCCGCCCACCTGGCGTCCGTCTCTTCCGAGAGCCCGGCTTCCGGGAGCCGCGGCTGGCGCCGTCCCCCACGGGGCCGACGGTTTGCCTCCCGTCTCCGGCTGCCGGCGTCCGTCGGCCCGCCGACCCCGGCGGCTGACGGACGGAGGTCAGCGTGGAGGAGGAAGCGGCCACCGGGCCGCTCTCCTTCTGACCCCCTCGGCCCTTCGCCTTTCTGGACGGGACGACAGTCGGGCAGCCTGGATCCTTATCGGCCTGGACCGGGACCCCCTATTAAGCGCGTGGCTCAGCGGAAAGAGCAATGACTGGGGAGTCAAAGGTCATGGGTTCAAATGCCGGCCCCGCCGCCCGTCGGCTGTGTGACTGTGGGCAAGTCACTTCACTTCTCTGTGCCCGTTATCTCTAAAATGGGGATTAAGACCGTGAGCCTCGCGGGGGATCAACCTGATGACCCTGGATCCCCCCCCCCAGCGCTTGCAACGGTGCTCGGCACGTAGTAAGCGCTTAACAAATACCAACGTTATTATTATTAGTAGTAGTAGTATTATTAATCAAGTCGGACACCGACCCCGTCTCAAGGAGGGCTCGTGGTCTAAGTGGGAGGAAGAACGATGAATCCATTTCCAAGCTCGTCTCTGGACTGTAAACTCACCGTGGGCAGGGAAGGTGTCTCATTTATCGCTGTACTGCATTCTCCCAAGCGCTTAATACAGCGGTCTGCACACCGTAAGCCCTCAATAAATACGATTGAGTGGGCGAAGGAATTTTACGGGTGAGGATTAGAGGTGCAGCGTGGCTTAGTGAATAAAGCACGGGCCTGGGAGGCAGAAGGATCTAATACCCGCTCCGCAACCTATCTGCTTTTTGACCTCGGGGAAGTCACTTCACTTCTCGGGGCCTCAGTTACCTCATCTGCCAAATGGGGGTGTGAGCCCCCAGGTGGGACAGGGGCTGTTTCCAACCTACTGAACGTGTATCTACCCTAGCTCTCAGAACAGTCTCTGGCACATAGTAAGCGCTTAACGAGTCTTTTTTTTTTTTTTAAGCGGCCTGTCCGAGGTGACGGAGCGGACACGTGTCAGGATTGTAAGCTCGTTGGGAGCCAGGAATTGTGATACTGTACTCTCCCAAACGCTTACAACGGTGCTCTGCGCACAGTAAGTGCTCAATAAACAGGATCGAGGGTAGTTTAGTTAATGTTGTAATATTTAGTAAGCTCTCCTGGGTGTACGGGACTGGAGTAAGCGCTGGGAAAGAATCCAGAGGTGGGAATTAGACCTTTCACTTGAGGGCTCGCAATCTAAAAATAAAAAGGGAAAGAAGGGCCTGGTGACAGGTACGTAAGAGAAGCAGCAGCGTAGCTCAGTGGAAAGAGCCTGGGTTTGGGAGTCCGGGGTCATGGGTTCGAATGCCGGCTCCGCCCCTTGTCAGCTGTGTGACTGTGGCCGAGTCACTTCACTTCTCTGGGCCTCAGTTACCTCAACTGTAAAATGGGGATTAACGGTGAACCTCACGTGGGGCAACCTGATGACCCTGTATCTACCCCGGCGCTTAGAACAGTGCTCTGCACGTCGTAGGCGCTTAGCGGATACCAACGTTATTAAGAAGAGATGAGACAAAAACACCAAGTCTACAGAAAGGCAAAAGAAAGAAGCAGTATTGCTCAGTGGATAGAGCACGGCCTGGAAGTCAGAAGGACCTGAGTTCTAATCCCAGCTCCGCCTCATGTCTGCTATGTGACCTTGGGCCTGTCACCCGACTCCTCTGCGCCTCAGTTACCTCATCTATAAAATGGGGTTCAAGAGGGTTGGACCGAGTCCACCCTGGTTAACTTGGATCTTCCGCGGCGCTTAGAACAGATCTCGGTACGTAGTAAATGCTTAACAAGTGTCTTGATTATAATAATAATGGTACTATTTTATATTAATAATCTCGTGAAGCTCAGTAGGGCACTGTGGCTCGAGGAGCAGAACGTCAAGCTCACCACGACTCCAGTCACAACCAGCGGCTGAACTCATCCCTGTGGGGTCAGTGTGGGGGGGAGCAGAAAGTACTGAGGTCCCGAAACCTGCTATCAGGGGAAGCAGCGGGGCTCAGTGGAAAGAGCACGAGCTTGGGAGTCAGAGGTCGTGAGTTCGAATCCCTGCTCTGCCACTTGTCAGCTGCGTGACTGTGGGCAAGTCACTCAACTTCTCTGTGCCTCAGTTACCTCATCTGTAAAAGGGGGATTAAGACTGTGAGCCCCACGTGGGACAACCTGATTCCCTTGTGTCTGCCCCGGTGCTTAGAACGGTGCTCGGCACATAGTAAGCGCTTAACAAATACCATCATTATTATTATTATCTGGAGGGTCCAGATGCGTCGTCAAGAGGCTCTGGGAATTTCCAAAGCGGGGCTACGTTTGGGCTGTGCTGGGAACAAACCTCCTGAAGCCTTCTGAAATCAAGTAACTTTCTCCTCATCGTCCACAGCAAAGTTCACCCCATCACCTCAGCGCTTTCGTACATATCTTTATAAGCTGTTGCTTCCCCTACCTAGAGATCATTCGACTGTCCGTCTTCCCCCCAGCCTATAAGCTTCTTCTGGGCAGGGACCGTGCAAACCTACTATATTGAACATTCACAATTTCTTGGTACGGTGCTCTCCCCCCCAGTCAGCACTCAATAAATACGATTGATTGATTGACTGATGGAGCAGCGGGCGGCTCAACTGATCTCTCAGCAACGTCCCTTACTCTCAGCCTCCTGAAAACTCACCCATCCTGAGCTCAAAGAAACCAGGCTCTCCCCCAGCCGCGGAAAGCCGTCGCAGACGTTTAGTCTCTGGAAGCAGGAAAAAATTGTGTTGCCTCTTCCTTGCCATTATGTTCTACTGCTAGAATAGGAAGTAATCAGTCAGCAGTCAATGGTATTTATTTATTTATTCGTTTTTAATGCTGTTTGTCGAGTCCTTTTACGTGCTTACTATGTACTAAAGAGTGGTGCGGGTACAAGGATGGAGAAGGCATGACACAGTGGACAGAGCACAGACGCGGGGCTCAGGAGGTCGCGGGATCTAATCCTGGCTCTCCCACTTGTCCTTGTGACCTCAGGCAAGTCACTTCCCTTCTCAGGGCCTCGGTTACCTCATCTGTAAAATGGGACTGAGACTGCGAGCCCCACGAGGGACTGGGGACTGTGCTCACCTCGATTTAGATCGAGTGCTTAACGAATGGCACTATTAATATTATCATTATTATTCCAGTCGATGTCCCACAAGGGGCTCACAGTCTTAATCTCTATTTTACAGACGAGGTAACCGAGGCCCAGAGAAATGAAGTGACTTGCCAAAGGTCACACAGCAGACAAGTGGCGGAGCTGGGATTTGAACTCCGGGCCTTTGACGCCCAGGCTTTTTCCACGAGGTCACGATGCTTCTCACGGCCTATTGAGCGCTCACTGTGTGTGGAGTTCTGTGCTGAGAACTTGAGAGAGAACAGTACAGAAGTGTCGGTAGCCACGAACCCACAAGGAGTTTACAGTCTAGGATGGGAGAAAGACTCGAAAATAAATTACAGATCCATTACAGATAAATTAAGGATAAAGGCGTAAGCGCTGTGGGGCTCGGAGTGGGGTGAATATCAACGTACACCCGCAAGGAAAGGTGACCGAGAAGGGGGTGGTGAATAGGATGGGGAGATGAGATGCTGTTCGGGGAAGGCTCGGAGGCGATATAGAATTTTCCTAGGGTTTTGAAGGTGGGCAGAGGATTTTCCAGGAAGGGAGGGAGGGAGGAGGACCTGAGAAAAGGGGTCTGTGGTGAGGAGATGAGATCAAGGCGTAGTAAGTAGTCTGTGTGTGCTTTGGAGGAACGAAGTACGCGAGCAAGTTATTGGGAAGTTCTACTTCCCAACAAACTTAAAATACTTCTGGAACCGTCAGCTGTTAATTTTTGCAAGAAGGTCCCCTTTGTGACATTTGGAGTTGTTTTTGAGATAAGTAGCTTTCCTTAGCATCTGTTTGTTTTCAACCTATAACATCTCTCCTACACATTTACACTCAAACTCATCTGATGTCTTCCTACTTAATATCCTGTTTTCTTGAATTTCACACTGGGGCTTAGAAATCCCTACCAAGTTACGGGGCCTCGCCGGGCCCGGAGATATAACCCGCTTTTCCCTTCCGGCCGTGGATGGCGAGAGGTTTCGTCCCTGAGTGGTTTCTCTACTCTGGTCAAGCGAAGGCCCTCAGGGCTGCTTCCGAAAGCCATCTGCTGGTCGGCAATACCGTGGTATTTGTTAAGCGCTTACTATCCGCCAAACGCTGTGCAAGGCGCTGGATACTAGATTCAAGAAAATCTAGTCAGAATCGGGCCCTGCCCCACCATGAAGCTCACGGTCTAAAGTAAAAGGGAAAAGAGGTAGTAAATTCCCATTTTGCCGATGAGGAAACCGAGACCCAGGGAAAGCGACTTCCCCAAGGTCATACGGCGGGCAAGCGGCGGAGCCCGGATTAGACCCCGGAAGAGTAGGGATAAGGAGGCAGAGGGGTTGGGAAAAGCACTGGGATAGGAGGGAGAAATCAGAGATTCCGGTCCCAACGTAGTCCCCGCGCCCTGTCGGTTAGAAGCCTGGATAGTTTTCCCTTTTTCCCCTTCTGCACACCAGGGACGGTGTCTGGCCCCACCATCCCTCAAGATGCGGCAGTAAATGAGAAAACCACAGGCCACTGACCATTCTTCTGGGCTCCGTTAAAGTCACGTAATTGTTTCTTCAGGGAGCAACGAGCCCTGAATTGCATCATCTTACTTTATATATAGAAGCAGTGTGGCCTGGTGGAAAGAGCACGGGCCTGGGAGTCAGAGGAGCGGGGTCCTAATCCCGGCTCCACCGTTACCCGCTGTGTGACTTTGAGCAAGGCTCTTCGCTGTGCCTCGGTTCCCTCATCTGCAAAATGGGGGTTCCGTCCCTGTTCTCCCTCCTCCTTGAACTGTAATCCCCATGTGGGGCTTGATTATCTTGGTTCTACTCCAGTGCTTACCCCTCTCAGGGTCGCATCTGGAGATTTTCCAGTTCTCCACCCAGAATCTCCCCCCGGATCACTATATTATGGGGACACATTCGTGCGTTCTCAGAGAATACGCTCCCATCTGTTTCCATAGCGAATTTTACAGAGCCAATAAGAGGGTTTGGGACCACCGAGTCGCGGTGTACCCTCGGGTGAGGGTAGATGCGATCTCAAAGATCCCAATCGAAAATGGAGAAGCAGGGCGGCCTAGTGGATAGAGCGCAGACCTGGGTCCTCAACTCAGCTCCGTCACGTCCGCTGAGTGACCTCGGGCAAGTCGCTTTCATTCATTCATTCGATCGTCTTTATCGAGCGCTTACCGTGCGCATAGCACTGCACTAAGCGCTTGGAAAGTACAATTTGGCAACAGATAGCGACGATCCCTACCCAACGACGGGCTCGCGGTCTAGAGACGGGGAGACGGCCAGCGAGACAAAACAAGTAGACGGGCATCAATAGCATCCAGATAAATGAAATTATAATTATATACACATCGTTAATAAAATAACTAGAATAATAAAGATGTACCAAACATACCCAAGTGCTGTGGGGCGGGGAGGGGGATTCACTTCTCTGTGCCTCATTTGCCTCATCTGTAAAATGGGGATTAAGACCGCGAGCCCCACGTGGGGCACGGTCTGTGTCCCAACCCGATTAGCTTGTATCTACCCCAGCGCTTAGCACGGCTTCCAGCGCGGTGACGGGGACGGGATCGGCGACTGGCGACGGAGGGCCGGGGAGGCCGCTAGCCTTCCCCGAGGACCGACGGCCGAGACCGCGAGCTCATCTGTCTCCCCGCCGACCTCTCGCCCGCGTCCCGCCTCCGGCCCGGAACACCCTCCTTCTTCGTATCCGGCAGACACTCACTCTCCCCACTTTTAAAGCCTTATTGAGAGCACGTCTCCGCCATTAGGCTTTCTAAGCCCTCTTTTCCCTTTCTTCGGCTGTCTCTGAACTGCCCTGACTTGCTCCTTTTATTCACCCCTACTCCCAGCCCCGCAGCACGTATGCTCTTGAGAAGCAGCGTGGCTCAGCGGAAAGAGCCCGGGCTTGGGAGTCAGAGGTCGCGGATTCCGATCCCGGCTCCGCCACTTATCAGCTGTGTGACTTTGGGCAAGTCACTTCGCTGTGCCTCGGTTCCCTCGTCTGTAAAACGGCGATGAAGTCTGCGAGCCCCTCGTGGGACAGACTGATTACTTTGTATCTACCCCGGAGCTTAGAACGGTGCTTCATTCATTCATTCGATCAGATTTATTGAGCGTTTACCGTGTGAAGAGCTTGGAACGTACAGTTCAGCAACAGAGAGAGACGATCCCCGCCCACGACAGGCTCGCCATTTAGAAGGGGGAGACAGACATCAAAGCAAGTAAACAGGCATCAGTAGCATCAGTATAAATAAATAGAATTACAGCTATATACACGTCGAAACAAGTAAACAGGCATTAATAGTAAGCGTTTACAAAAACCATCATCATTATTATTATTATTATATCTGTAATGTATTTATATTAATGTCTGTCTCGCCCTCTAGACTCCACGCACATTGCGGGCAGGGAATGTGTCCGTTTGTTGTTATACGGTTCTCCCCCAAGGGCTTAGAACAGCGCTCTGCACAGAGTAAGCGCTCAGTAGATACGACTGACCGACTGTGACTGGTGGGAGGCCCTGGGGACCAACAGGGAACGGAAAGACCATCCTCCGGGGCCTCTTTGCAACGGCACCGCAGGCCTCTGTACGGGAGGGCGGCGGAAGGAAGAGCAGGACCCGGAGGTCAGAGTATCGGAGGGCCGGACGAAACGTCTCACGTTGCGGACGGCGGCCGAGGTCAAAACACGGCGGACGCTCCCGTTAGAGCCGAGTCAGTGCCCCGGCCAGCTGAGGATGCTATCAGTGGGTCGAGTGAATGGGCAGGCAATCAAAAAATCCGTGTTTTGCAGTCTGTGCGTCCTGTGAGCGAGCCATGACTAAACTCGCTGAAGACCTTTCTTTGCGTTTACCCAGACCAGGCTCCGCTTCTCCCAGAGTCCAAGTCATAAAAGTCGCCCCTAATCCCTCCCTCTGCTCTACCCCACAGGGCTTGGGTGAATTTGAACATATTATTCTATTGATTTTATTAAAGATGTGTATATATCAATAATTCTATTTATTTTGACGCCCCTGATGCCCGTCTACTTGTGGTCTGTCTCCCCCTTCTAGCCCGTGGTTGGGTAGGGATTGTCTCTGTCCATTGTCGAATTGTACTTTCCAAACACTTAGTACAGAGGTCTGCACACTGAATGAACGAATGAAAGCTGAAAAATGGGATCCCATCCAATTTTTCCCATCCCACCTCCTGGATTTGAAGTATATGTCTAAGCCGGCACTGACCAAGTTACCTAGTTGACTTTGCGGGCGCCAAACCAGCCTGACATGAGAGCTCGGTGTCTGAGACAGACACTTTCGGGCTGTAACCTGATGCTCACGTCCCTGGAAAAAGAGCTTTAGAGGCCAGTGAGCCTCCGCTAAACGAAGAAGAGTTCCCGATGCTGACCAGAGAACATCTGCCATTCTGTTCTGAGCTCGGAAAAGATGCGTGAATGTGTTGGGATTAGGTGTGAGAGTGTTTGCGTAAGCGTGCTTGTGTGTGCGTAGAATGGGTCATGTTTAAATGAACTGCTTGAGAATCGCCCAGTTGGTTGCATGGAATCTGCAACTGAAGCATGGGGGTAGGAAACCTAACCGACACTCTTTCGAGGCCTCTTGGGGAATAAGAAAAGAAACGGCGGTGGGAGGGAGCTAGCGGTTTAAAAGAACGAAAATAAATTCGTTCGTGGAAAGGCACCCCCTTCGAGCGAGATGTTGCCTCCCTCAATCAGATGCGGAGGTGTGAAACCGCAGAGGGGGAAACTGGGAGAGGAGAATTTGCAATTAATAATAATAATAATAATGATGGTGGTATTTGTTAAGCGCTTATTATGCGCAAAGCACTGTTCTAAGCGCTGGGGGGGATAAAGGTGATCAGGTTGTCCCACGTGGGGCTCACAGTTTTTGAATCCCTATTTTACAGATGAGGTCACTGAGGCACAGAGAAGCGAGGCGACTTGCCCACAGTCCCGCAGCCGCCAAGCGGCGGAGCCGGGATTAGAACCCACGACCGCTGACTCCCGAGCCCGGGCTCTTTCCACTGAGCCACGCTGTGTCCGGCTAGAAATGCCTGTAGGGTAGTGATTTAATTACGCTACCTGAGATTCTCCTGCATTCGATTTTGCTAAATTGCTAAAAGCGGTATACAGGCAAGTCGAATGCAACCTGTCATCTTTACATCTGGCCGGTCTAAACCTGATGGTCTGACCGAGGAAACTTGCCTCGATATGGAACTCGCTAGATGTGCGGTGGAAAAAAAGGTAAGATAAACCTCGGTCCTTCCTTTCCTTGTATAGTTTCGGAGATACTGGAATATGGAAATTGGGCCTTAGGGAATGGATGAAAGATACCACCAAGATAACAAGGGGAAAATTCGGAAATGGTATGTAAATTTGGATTTTTCCTATTTGTAAAATGGCTATTAACTCAGGATTAGCCCGAGGAACTCTGTCAGACATGAATCTTAAGAAGTCTGTGATAAGGGGGCAGCCGTGAACGTGGAAGATATTTAATCGCCTAGCATTCCAAATCAAGTGTATTAAAAACGGGGCTTACCCGTTCATCTTCATTTGTGACAGTGAACTTTCCGTTCAAATGATCTTTAATATAAAATCTCATCTGGGTTAGGGGTTAAAACAAATGCAAGCCCTGCGCGCCGTCTACGTTAGTAAAAGAAAGGGCCCTGGGTGTTTATTTTCATCTTTGAAACTGTTTCCTTTTGAGGGGACTGGGAAAGTTTTAGGCGTCGGATGCCGGGGATTTGGAAAGTAATAGAAGGGTAATAATTGGGAATACGTGCTGTTGTTACATCTTATTGGGAAAGAGCAGTTATTTCAAGCGTTATCAATTATGTCTGCTACTGGGCACTTCTCAGCCTCACAGTTCTATGATTAGGATTTTATCTTCCTAGGTTCTGATCCAATGGGACACATAAGAGAAGCAGCGTGGCTCAGTGGAAAGAGCCCGGGCTTGGGAGTCGGAGGTCATGGGTTCGAAACCCGGCTCAGCCACTTGTCAGCTGCGTGACTGTGGGCAAGTCACTTCACTTCTCTGGGCCTCAGTTCCCTCATCTGGAAAATGGGGTTTAAGACTGTGAGCCTCACGTGGGGCAACCTGATTACCCTGTATCTACCCCAGCGCTTAGAACAGTGCTCTGCACATAGTAAGCGCTTAACAAATACCCACATCATCATCATTATTATTATTATTATTATTAAATGGGGATTCCATGCCTCTTCCCCCTCCTACTTGGACTGTGAGCCCCTTGTGGGACGGGGACTGTGTCCAACCTGATTAACCTGGATCTCTCCCAGCGCTTGGAAAGAGTTTGACACAGAGTGAGCACTTAACAAATACCGTCCCAGTAGCCCTTTTCGCCAGGAAAGGAAAACTCTACCGTAAAGGGAGGCCTTCTGTGGTGGTCCTTGGCAGAGGCCCAGCCCCATCCTGGTTCACCTGGGCACGGACTGTCATTCAGTCATATTAACTGAGCACTTACTGCGTTCAGAGTCTCGTAATTAGCGCTCGGGAGAGTACGGTATAACCATGCGTTCTTTCGTTCATCCAGTCGTATTTATGGAGTCCTTTCTGTGTGCAGAGCGCTGTACTGAGCACTCGGAAAGTACAATTCAGCAATAGGGAGAGACAATCCCTGCCCACAGCGGACTCACAGTCTAGAAGGGGGGAGACGGACGTCCAAACGAGTGAACAGGCATCAGTAGCATCCATAGAAATAAATAGGATTACGGATATATGCGCATCCAAACAAGGTAACGGGCATTAGTATAAATGAATAGAATTATAGATATGTACGTAGATACACTAGTGCTGTGGGTCGGGGAGAGGGCTAGAGCAAAGGGAGCGAGTCACGGTGTTGGGGAGGGGAGGGGGAGCTGAAGAAAAGGGGGACTTAGCGTGGGAAGGCCTCTTGGAGGAGGTGAGCCTTTAATAGGGCTCTGCAGGGGAGAGGTGCGATTGGCGGGTTTGAGGAGGGAGGGCGTTCCGGGCCAGAGGTAGGACGGGACGGGCGACAACGAGGCCCGGTGAGAAGGTTGGCACCAGAGGAGCGTGCGGGCTGGGATGCAGAAGGAGGGAAGGGAGGTGAGGCAGGAAGGGGGGCGAGGTGACGGAGAGCTTTGAAGCCAATAATGAGACGCATCCCCTGCCACGATGACCTTAAGGCGTCTCTGTTTCTCTACCGCCCCCCGTAATAATAACGACTGCGGTGTTTGGTGGATGCTTTCTGTGTGCCAAGCAACCCAAGGTAGGTCAAACACAGTCCCTGCCCGCGTGGGGTGACGGTCCAGGTTGGAGGGAGGAAACTGAGACGGAGCAGTCAGGCGCCTTGCCCGAGGCCAGCCGGGGGGCAAGCAGCGGAGCGGGGATTAGGACCGGGTCTCTGACACCCGGGACTGAGCCCTCTCCACTGGGCCTCACCACTCGACCAGCATGAGACTGAACACGGCGGCCACCGTGGCTTGGGCGGCTGGGTTCGCTATTTCCCGAAGCCCTCCGTCCCTTGGTCCGGCACTGGCTGACTCGCTTGTAAAGCAAGCCGCAATTTCTGCCAGAATATGTTGAGGAAATATGAGCGGTTGCTTCCAGTGACCCCTTTAGGTGAGCACAAACCGAATCAAGGCCCCGAGTTCGGCCGAGTAATAAAGTCTAATTTGATCGGCGGGAGGCATCGGAGCGGGCCGCAGCCTCCCAGATCCTCTTTTAACCCAGTTTAACAAGTTGCTCTCAAGAAGTTATTTATTCTTCCTGTCAACATCCTGTCGCAGAGATGACAGCCGTCAAATCTCCTTTGGATCCTAATCCTCTCCCGCGCCCCCGCCCCCCCCCCCCCCGCCTCGGGCTGGCGACGGCCCCGCCCGGCGCTATTCCCCTCCGGCCCGGGAGCCGAGGGATCGGTTCGACGGCGATCGCTCGTTGAAAAAGAAGTCGCCGGCCTTTGGAAATGGATGGGATATCAGCGGTGATTAGCTCAGAGTTGATAAGCAGGGAACACCGCTGATGAGGCGTTCTCCGAAACCCGGAGAGACCGGATATAGTTGAAGAAACTCTCCCACCATCGGAATCTGTCCTCGTCTCTCCCTTACCCCATCACCTAGGACCTCCTCCCCGAGCTGAGCGGGACCGCCCTCTCGGAGAACCACCTAGGTAAGCGTCTCCTGCTTGGCGACCTTGGACAAGTCACTTTACTCCTCCATCAATCAGTTTCCTCATCTGTAAAGTGGGGATCCAATACCTGTTCTTCCTCCCGCTTAAACCGTCAGCACGACGTGGGATAGGGCCTGGGTCCAACCCGATGATCCCGTATCACACCCAGCGCTTAGGACGGTGCCCGATACTTAGTAATATCAGATTCGCCCGGTCCCCTGCCCGTCCGAGACCGGTGGAGCGTCTGGGTGGGTCTGGGTAACTGGTGCTTGGGGTATTTTAGCTCTCTTTCACCCCTCTTCCGTGCCCCCCGGCACCCAGGGCAAGCAGGGTGAGGCTAGGGGAATGCTGAAAAGATTGGCAGCAAGCAGGGCAAAATTTAAGATCCAAAAACCGATCCGAAGGTCCTCCTCCGCCTCTCCGTCCCTTCACCTGCACCCGGAACACTGTGCAATCCCGACCCCGGCACCTTGGGAAGAGACGAAATGGAGCCGGAGTAGGACAGGCGGGATGATCGGGAGATGGAGAAGCTTCCATATGAGGGTCGAACGAAAGGGTCGGGCCTCTCTGTCATAAAAGGAGTAGAAATCTTCTTTATTAAGCATTTATCGTGTGCAAAATACTAACCTGAGTCCCGGGAAGGAGTTCACGGAGGGGAATTGGACACGGTCTCTCATTCATTCGTTCAGTGAACGTGTCTTCCGACCCTTCTGTGTTATACTCTCTCGGGTGTTTAGTACAGTGCCTTGCGCGCCGTAAATGTTCAGTAAGTACGATTGATTAATTGATCTCTTCGCGGGCAGGGATCGGGGACACCAGCTCAATTGTACTGTCCTCTCCCGAGCTTTTAGTACGGTGCTGCGCACGCGGTAAGTGCTCGATAAACACCACGGAATGACTGAGTCTTGTCTTTTACCTCAGCTGACCGCTCCCAGGGGCCTACGTAGCGCTCTGCATACGGTGGACACGTTCTGAGCCACTGCGGTTTCTGTCCCCTTCAGTCCGCAGAAACGGCCCCCTCGAAGATCAACGAACGGCCTCTACTCCATCCTGATCCTCCTCGACCTCCCAGCTGCCTCCGACGCCCTCAACCAGCCCCGTCTCCTGGAGAGATTATCCCACCTTGGCGCCACTGACACTGTCCTCTCCTGGTTCCCCTCCCGTCCCTCTGGCCGCTCATTCTAGGGCTCTCCCGCGAGCCGCCCGCGGCCCCGTACGGTGCTCTGCACAGGGTGAGCACTCGGTAGATACGAGTGAGTGAATGGATGAACTGTGGGAGTCCCCCGGGGTTCCGTCCGTGTCCCTTTCTTTTCTCCGTTTACATCCATTCCCTTGGAGAATTCTGTCGCTCCCGGCGCTTCAACTCCCACCTCTATGCGGGCGATTCCAAAATCTCCGTCTCCAGCCCCGATCTCCCTCCCTCTCTGCCGTCTCGCATTTCCTCCTGCCTTGGAGACATCTCTCCTTGGATGTCCTCCTGTCACTTCAAGCTTAACCAAACAGAAATCCTTCTTCCCACCCAAACCCTGTTTTTCCCCTCACTGTAGACAGCACCACCACCCTTCCTGTCTCACAAGCTCATAACCTTGGAGTTCTCCTCGACTCATCTCTCTCATTCAACCCACGTATTCAATCTGTCACTGAATCCTGTCGGCTCAACATTTACAACGTCGCTGAAATCTGCCCTTTCCTCTCCATCCGAACTGCTACTATACTAACCCGAGTGCTTATCTCAGAGAAGCGGCGTGGCTCAGGGCAAACCGGCCCGGGCTTGGGAGTCGGAGGTCGTGGGTTCCAATCCCGGCTCCGCCGCTCGTCGGCTGTGGGACCGTGGGCGAGTCGCTTCACTTCTCTGCGCCTCGGTTCCCTCCTTTGAACAATGGGGGTTAAGACCGTGAGCCACCTGAGGGACAGGAACTGCATCCAACCTGACTAACTCGTATCTACCCCGGTGCTTAGAAAAGTGCCTGACACATAGTAAGCCCTTAACAAATACCAAAATCATCATTATTATTCCCCCCCCCCCGTGACTTCTAGTACCATCGCTATGCGGATGATTCCTAAATGTACATCTCTAGCCCTGACCTCCCTCCTTCCCCGCAACCTCAGACTTCCTCTTGCCTTCAAGACGAATCTACCTGGACGTCCCACCGGCGCTTTCAACCTGCCCAAAACTGAACTCCTTATCTTCCCACCCAAACCCCGTCCTCCTCACGTCTATAGACACCATCACTCTCTTCTCTATCATCTCACAACCCGAAACCCTGCCGTTATCCTCGACTCATCGCTCTCATTCCTCCCACATATCCAATCTGTTACCGAATCCTTTCAGTTCTGCCTTCACAATATCGCTAAAAGGCACCCTTTCCTCTCCAACTAAACTGCTAGCCCGCTGATCCAAGCCCTTACCTTGGATCTCCTCGGCCGTCGCATCTGCCTCCTCGCCGTCCTCCCGGCCTCCCGTCTCTCCCCACTCCGATCCGTATTTCTCTCTGCTGCCCTTATCGAAAAAACAGTTCAGTCCGTGTCGCCCCACTCCTCCAGAACCTTCAGTGGCCTCCGTAAGAAACCGAAATTTTTTACCGTCGGCTTTAAAGCGCTCAATCAGCTTGCCCCGTCCTACCTCACTTTCCCGATCTCCTAGTGCAGTCCAGCCAGCACGCTCCGCCCTATAGAAAAGGAGGAGGGAGGGCGCTCCAGGCCGGAGGCAGGGCGTGGGGTCGGGAGCGACGCGGAGGACGAGACCGGAACACAGCGAGAAGGTTAGCATAAGAGGGGTGAAGGGTGGGGGCTGGGTCGTAGTAGGAGAGTAGCCAGGTGAGGTAAGAGGGGGCAAGGGGATTGAGGGCTTTAAAGCCAAGGATGAGGAGTTTTTGTTGGAGGCGAAGGTGGATGAGAAACCGCTGGAGTATTTTCAGAAGCGGGGTGACGTGTCCCGAATGTTTTTGTAGAAAAATGATCCAGGCGGCCCAGGGAAGTATGGACTGGAGTAGGGAGAGACTGGAGGCCGGGAGGTCAACAAGGAGGCCGACGCAGTCGTCCAGGCGGGAGAGAATGAGTGATTCCATTGGCACGGTGGTGGTTTGGAAGGAGAGGAAAGGGCAGATTTTAGCGATGCTGTGAAGGGGACCGACAGGATTTGGTGACGGATTGAATACGCTGGTTCCACGAGAGAGAGGAGTCAAGGATCACACCGAGGCTCGTGAGACGGGAAGGATGGCGATGCCGTCTACGGTGATGAGAAGGTCAGGGGGAGGACGGGGTTTGAGTGAGAAGCTAAGGAGCCCTGCGGTGGACGTGTTAAGCCTCAGGGGACGGGAGGACATCCAAGAAGAGATGCCGTGAAGGCGGGAGGAGAGGCGAGTCTGCAGAGAAGGAGAGAGATCAGGGCTGGAGTTGGTGAGTTGGGTAGCATCCGCCTAGAAGAGGTAGTTGAAGACTTGGGAGCGAATGCATCTGTCCCGGGGGACAGAGGGTTGTACTTTTCCCTTCTCTCCTCTTGGTCGGGCCGGCTCACTGTAATTGGCCAATTCTTCCGGCGTGGCTGAGGCATCAATAAAGCGGTTTACGCTCCCTTAAGGGGTCTACGCAAAGCAAACGGGAGTTTTCCATGGGAAGGCACAACCGCGTCCCCATTAGTTTTGATCAATTGCCTTGCGGTCCCTTTCATTAGGCCGTCTAATGCGAACCGCAATTAGATTTTATCCTTTTAAAAGATAAAGCAGATTCCCCCGCCATTAATTAGAGCTCCTGACTAAGGTTAGTTACAAGATGGATGTTACGTCCCCTCCGCTGATGACCCAGCTCAGCAAAACAGTCCACTTTTGTTCCGAGAAGCGCCGCTACAGCACTAATTGACTGGAAACTTCAGCTCCCCTTCCGAGCACGGGCTCCCGATGTCCGAGCCGGGCGGGAGAGGCCTCCCTCCGAGGGAGCCCGAGATGGGAGAGGGAGAGTGGACGGGAAGGGCTGGGGTTAGAGGAGGGACAGGACCCATCTCAGTCCAGCACCCTCCCTCCCTCCCTCGCTCTGTCAGGCTACCCTGGGGAATCATCGCCCATTGCCCCGGGAGGACGGAGGGTGGCCCGGACTTGGGCGGCCTAGCGGTTAGAGCACGGGCCCGGTAGTTCGAAAGACCTGGATTCTAATTTGGGCTCCCGCCACTTTCTGCTGCGTGACCTTGGGTAAGTCGCTTCACTTCCCTGTGCCTCGGTCGCCTCAGGCGGAAAATGGCGACTGAGACCTGGAGCCCCGTGTGGGACATGGACCGTGTCCAGCCAGATTAGCTTGGGCCTAACCCAGGGTTTAGTACAGTTCTTGGTGCGTGGTAGGTCCGGTGCTCTGCACAGAGTAAACGCTCGATAAATACAAATGAATGAAAGAGTGTTTAACCATTCGAAAAAAAGAAGATTCTGGCATGAGTAGAGGAGCAGCGGGGTCCCCGCTGCAGAAATAATCTAGGTTTGGGCAGACCTGGCTCACTTCATAGAAAATAATAATGGGGATGGCATTTCTTAAGCGCTTACTATGTGCCGAGCACTGTTCTAAACGCTGGGGTAGATACAAGGTAATCGAGCGGCCCCACGTGGGGCTCACAGTCTTCATCCCCGTTTTACAGACGAGAGGACTGAGGCTCAGAGACGTGAAGCGACTTACCCGAGGTCGCACGGCAGACGAGTGGCCGAGCCGGGACTCGAAGCCACGTCCTCTGACTCCCAAGCCGTGCCGGATCCACTAGGCCGTCATTACCGTCTGCCGCACGCCAGGCTCTTGCGGGGCATCTTCTGTGTCCCCGTGTGAGGGATTTCTGAGGGGCCGCAATTCTTGGGGTGACTCGCCGGCTCTCCGGTTCAGAGCTGGAACGACCGGGATCATCGATGCGTCGATTCATTCATTCGACGGCATTTATGGAGCGCTTACTATGTGCAGAGCACCGTACTAAACGCTTGGAACGGACAAATCGGTAACAGATAGAGACGGTCCCTGCCCTTTGACGGGCTTACGGTCTGATCGGGGGAGACGGGCAAAAACGACGGCAGTAAATAGAATCGAGGGGATGAACATCTCATTAAAACAACAGCAAAGAAATAGAATCGAGAACAAGGGAATAGAATTGAGAAGAAGAGGTCAGACACACGAGGTGAGAGCGAGGCACGGGGGGAAGGGAGCTTGAGAGGATGGAGACGTACAGACGAGAGTACGGTGGGAGAAGAGGATGGACAGGTAAGAGGGAGAGAGTCGAGTGACTTAAGGCCAGCGGTTAAGAGTCTCTACTTAACGCACAGAGGGGTGGACGGACGTCGGAGGTGACCGAGAGGTGGAGAGGTGTACGCGGAACGACGTTTTAGAAGAAAACGATCGGGGCGGCGGGACGAGGGGTGGACCGGGGAGGGGAGACGCTGGAGGCGGAAGGCTGAAGACCGAACTGCACGAGGAAAGGGCCTGGACGAGCGTCATGGATGGAGAAGAAGGGGAGGATCCTGGAAATCTCGCGGAGGAAAATCGGCGGGATATAGGAACACACCCAATAAGGGAATGGAAAGAGGTGGAGACGGATCAAGGGTAACGCCAAGGCGGTGGGGGACCGAAGACCCGGCACCGGTATTCCCACGGCGCTCGGCGTGCAACCCCAAGGCGGGCTTTCCTCTGGGGTAAAACACGGCGTTAGGCTCTGGGCCACCAGACGGCTTCCGCAGTCGGATCGGGGCCGGATCTCCCCGGGAAACGGCCCCGCATCGGGGGGCCTAGATCCAGCTCTGGTTTATCCCGGACCTGCCCGCTGAGGAGGCAGTAGGCCCCGGGTGTGGCGACTTGTCACGAGGCAGCAGAAGTGCCAGGCTCTTTGCAGCTTTTCAGAGTCACGAGTGAGCTGTCTCGCTCCCCCTCCCCGCCGCCCGGCAAGACCGTGCTACGGATCGAGGCTTCGAGAGAGGGCGGTGAGATCGTGCGGCCCGAGGGGAATCAAGCTTCGACCTCGGTTGGCGGCCTCGCCCTCCTCGACGCTCGGCCTCGCAGCTCCTTGCTTTGGGTTACGGATTCCGCCGCATCGATCCTGTTTGCAGAGATCAGTCATCCCGGTAAACGGCGGGCTGGGTGATTTATGGGGCAGCCTGCCGCGAGTCCCTCCGGGGTCGCCCCCCCCCCCCCCCAAGCCCGCGCAGATGGGGGAGGGTTTGGAGGGGCCGAGGGCTCGGAGGATTTAGGGGGAATGATACCATTCCCTTCCAATTTCTGAAATGAAAGTAACTGTGATTTGAGAGTGATTACAGTCCGAAAGAAAGGAATCTGACCCTCGCCCGATCTATAGTAAATGGATTTTTTTCTGCTCGGATAATCCATCTTCAAAGTTTTTCTTCTTTTTACCGAACTCAGCGGAGGAGTTCGAAGGCGGTCCCGAAGACAGAGGCGGCCCCGGGAAGACGCTCGCCCCGGCCCGGGCCCGGATCAGACCACCAGGGAGGAGTCGGTTACGCTCCGTGGCGGAATGCCGAGCGGATTCGTCACGGCGCTGCCGACCTTCAGCCGGGTGGTCCCGCCCCGCCCCTAACCCTTTTTCGCATCCGTCCCGACGGCTTCGCCCGGTCCTCTCCCCACGCGTCCCGCGAGTCTTCAGTCTCACCCCAACATCGGAGCGTGTCTGTTCGGTTGTTATATCGTCCTCTCCCAAGGGCTCGGTGAGGTGCTCCGCGCACAGTAGACGCTCATTAGACGCCAGGGACTAGCTGACTTGTATTCGGCACGGTGCCTTCACGACAACCCCGCGAGGCAGACAGGCGGGCAAGTTATTAGTATCCCCGTTTCGAAGATGAGTAAACGAGATATGAAGAGGTTGAGTGACCAGCCCCGGGATCACCCAGCCGGCCGGCGGCGGGGATCAGATGTGAACCTGGGTCCTCTGATGCCCGAACCCCACTGCCTCCCTATTCCCTGAGCCCCCCTCCCCCCCCAGGTCTGCAAGACCACCCCACCCCTCGGCCCCCTCCCCGACTTGAATGCTGTCCTCGTTACCGCGGGCATCCCAGACATCCCCCCGTCCCGGTGGGATCATCAAAACCGAGATCGGGAGCGGCCGCCTGGGTAGCCTACGGTCGTCCATTCTTCCCCCTCGCCCCACCCAGTGAAAGGGTGACGCGCTCTGCTAACGTGGGGTCTGACGGTATTTTAGGACCTCACGGGGATTCGGTTGTGCCACGTGATCAATCAGTCGATCGTTTCTATTGAACGCTTTTGCTTGCAGAGCTGTGTCCTAGGCGCTCGGGAGAGGACACTGTGATAGAGCCGAAAGGTGCGTCCCCTTCCCGCATCGAGCTTACGAGTCAGAGGACGTTAAACGCTGCCCGCGGGAGGCATCGGCGGAGCCGCACTGGAAGTCAGACGTGGCGACCGCGGTAACCCGAGGTGGGAAGCGGCACGGCCTAGTGGATAGAACCCGGGCCCGAGGGTCAGAAGGACCTGGGTTCTAATCCCGACTCTGCCACACGGCCGCTGGGTGACGTGGGACGAGTCACTTAATTTCTCTGTGCCCCGGTCACCTCATCTGTTCAGCGGATGTGAAGACCGTGAGCCCCGTGCGGGACAGGGACCGTGTCCGACCTGATTAGTAGAGTGCTCAGGACGGCGCTTGACGCGTATTAGCAGATATCATTATCATTCCGGCTACAGAGGAGGTCTCGCTGCAGTTGCCCATAAACGTCCAGGGCGATCCGATCCTTCCCGTCGGGTCGCCGTCATACGGTCCGTTTCTCGTCTCCCGAGGGGCACGGTGACCTCCGTGACCTTGGCCATCCTCTCATCCCTGGATGAGCGAGACAGAACTCGGCGGCGACACTCTGCTCCGGGTCACCGGTGCCGCGCGGCGGGCCGGCCGGTTGCGGAACGGGTCCCAGGCTCGGTCTACCTCAGACTGGTCGTCAGGGGAGAGCGTCCGCCGATCCTGAGACGCGGTTCCGAGTCATCCGCGCGACCCCGTGGCCCGCAGACGCCGGCTCCCCTGTGAGGAGTTCAGAGATCTTTGATGATGCTCTCAATAAATCGAAACGATCGCTTAGACTTCTAAACTTTCAGTAGAATTCATCTGAATCGAGGTCTTTATTAAAAGGCCTTTATTTCGAAAGAAATGTGATAGATATATTTATCCCGGAATTTTTCATCGACATGTCAAAAAACTGGAGGTTTCGAACGAGGCGGGGCAAATCGGTCCGGATCGCGTCGGAGCTCGGTGAATGGTACCCTCGGCCTGGAATTGAATAGGGACGTCTGTGAGAGCTGAGAATTGTTTCCTTACATTTTTTCAACACGAGCACAGGACGGAGATTATTTCACTGCGCCTTCCGATTTATCTTGATCCGATCCATCCAGATTCTTCTTCATCTTCTCCCTTAACTCGATTTTCTTCTCCGGCTGTGATTTCCCTCGCTGCTCCAGGAGGAGATAAGGCAAACTGTAAAACCCCCTCCAGGTCGCCCATTCTGTCACAGGGATGTGATAGTCTGTCTTCGGGGGTGTTGCGAGACAATTTTTTTTAGCGTTACTCGCTAAGTGCTTACCGCGGGCCGGGCTTTATACTAAGCTCTGGGATGGAGACAAGATGATCGAGTTGGGCACAGCCCCCGTCCCGCGTGGGGCCAGAACCTAAGTCGGAGGGAGGGGGATTCGATCCCCGTTTTACAGATGCGGTAACCGAGGCCCGGAGAAGTTAAGCGATGACGACGAGGGTACTTGTTAAGGGCGTACTCTGCGCCAGACACTGTACCGGGCGCCGGGATGGATTCCACGCCAGTCGGGATGGACGCAGTCCCTGCCCCACGTGGGGCTCACGGTCTCGATCCCCATTTTCCAGATGAGGGAACTGAGGCCCAGAGAAGCGAAGCGACTTGCCCGCGGTCACACAGCAGACAAGTGGCGGAGCCCGGATCAGACCCCCGTGACTCCCAGGTCCGTGCTCTCTCTCCGCTCCGCCACGCTGCTTCCAGGTGACCCGCCCCAGGGACACCCAGCGGGCAAATGGACTCCGGGCCTGGGAGTCGGAAAGCCGAGGGCTCCAATCCCGGCTCCGCCACTTGTCTGCCGTGTGACTTGGGCAAGTCGCTTCGCTTCTCTGGGCCTCCGTTCCCTCATCTGGAGAATGGAGGTTAAGACCGTGAGCCCCACGCGGGACGGGGACTGCGTCCGACCCGATTTGCTCGTGTTCACCCCGGGGCCACCCCGTCGCCGAGAAATGCCCCTGCCTGTCAGCCCCACCCTCACCCCCGCCCAGGGCCCACCTGGCCAAGCCTTGATTCCTGCCCGGCTCCTCTGCTCTTGAGAATTGGAAATCATTTTTACACCCCCCCCCCCCACAACTCCCCGTTACCCTAGCTACTCCTGCTGGACCGAGTCCCCGGGCAGGGCTCCCGCTGGGTTCCCGCGTGCCCCCGCCGCTCGTCCGGGGTTCAGGTGGAATATGCCAGCGTCCGTGTCCCGGAGGAGGATTCTCCGGTCGACCGTCCGTTAGAAATGCGCCGTGGGAGGACCGAACTGCCACTCTTTCCCCAGGACAGGGAGGAGAGCGACCTCCCGTCGGGCTGCCGGGCCAGGTTGCCTCGTGGCAGCGGACCCGGCTTCACGGGCGCCGCGGGGCGGTCCCCATCGCTGGCGGATGGGGTCTGGGAAAGGCCGGGAGGGCTTCCCGGCCGGCCCCCCGGGTCAGCGCCGCAGAGCAGAAGGGATTGGCGTGGCAGATTTCGGCCGAGCGCGGAGCCGCCCTGGGAAGGCCGTGCGAGGGGAGGGACGGTGATGGGGTGGCTACAGGGTGGAGGAAGTGAGGGAGTCGCGCGCCGTAACGTCCTTCTGTAATGCAAACTGACCCCCGGAGGGGCCGTGGGGCGGGGGGACGGGAGGCGAGGCACGATTTCGGCCACCCTCGGTCTCCCCCGCTCTCTGCCGACGTCTCGCCGGACCCCCCAGCTCGGGGGGGGGGGGTCTTGCTCGGTCAGCGGGGCAGAGGCGGGGGGAGTCAGGGTAGCAGCTTGGCCCAGGGAATGAAGCCCAGGCCTAGGAGTCAGAGGGACCTGGGTTCTAAATCCCGGCGCCCCCACGTGCCTGCTGGGCGACCCTGAGCAAGTCGCCCTCCTTCCCGGTGCCTCAGTTACCTCCTCTGTAAAATGGGGATTGAGACTGGGAGTCCCGTGCGGGACGTGGGCCGAGTCCAACCTGACTGGCTTGTGTCTATACCCCAGTGTTTAGTACGGTGCCCGGTACGGAGTAAGCGCTTAAAGGATACCATTAAAAAAAAAAAAAGCGGCCCAAGTCCGGGGAACCTTCCTCCTTCTGGGAAAGGAGATGAGTCTGGGAGGAACTTTCTGCCTCGGCTTTCCACGGGAAAGAGATCATTAACGGCCTAGGCCGCACCCAGCCAGTGTGGGTGACGGAGGGACAGAGACGAAGGTGTTTTTCTCGGCTGGGGTTGAGCAGCCATCCTCATCTGCCCTATCTCTGGCCGGTCTCGCCGACAGATAGATTTCTTTATTCACCAGGTAATCAAAGGTCACTGGAAAGAGGAATATGCCACTTCCGCTCATAAAATAAAGTTAAACAGTACTTAGCATTCATATCTTTCCGGGGTGGGAAACCAAATGCGGTTCATCTGGCTGAATGAAGACCTGCGGTGCTGAAAGAGATCGGTCCCAAGATTTGTTTTAACAGAGGACGATAAATCTTTCGGCCCGCGTCTCCGGCTGTGACACGTAGCCGCCGGGCGCGCTCTCTTTCCTACCGCGCAGAGATCGGCACCGGGGCTCGCCGGGGACGGGCCGGCCCGCAGAACAACTTCGGGAGGGGGCCTGGGGTCCCGACCCGCGGAGCGCCGCGGAGGGGCGGCGGGAGCGCCAGGGTCGCCGGGCGGCACCGAGTCCACGGACCCTGGGGCATTTTCAGAGAGGCTTCTGGGTCGGGTTTTGCCACTCTGACTGCGGCCCCGGAGGGCCCCAGTTAGCGTCTACGAGAGGAAACCCGGTCGGAACGACCCCTGACCCCTCTGCCGGGTGAAAAATGCTTTTAAACGTTTCCATCTGGGTGCCGTTTCGGTCCTTTTTCCGGTCCCTGGCCGTTAGGGACGCCGGCCTCTCTCCCCGTCCTCTCCCCTCTCCAGACTTCCCTCTCCCCGAGAGCAGCCCCTGGGAGGCAGGAGAAGGGGTCGGGCCAGGAGAGCGACGAGGCGGACGGAAGGGCAGCGCGGAGATCTCCCCCCGGGCTCCTCCGGAGGCCGACGGAATTCACTCAGCCCGGCCGTGGCTAACTCGTGGGTTTCGGGCGGGGGCGTTCCCCGAGGAGCGGCAGTGGATAATGGCTCCGGGACGGGGGGGTGATCCACAGTGTGGAAGGCAACCGAGGGGTCGAGGGGGATTAGGACGGAGTAGAGGTCGTCGGATTCGGCGAAACGGAGATGGCGGGTTTGGTGGAGTGAAGGGGACCCAAGCCGGATCGGAAGGGATCAAGGAGAGAATCGGGAATGGTCCGTCGGCTACGAGGGACGGCGTCCCAGGCCGGAGGCGGGAGGCGGGCCGGGGTCGCCGGCCAAATAGAAGAGATCGAGGTAGCGTGAGAAGGTCAGCGGTAGAGGAGCGACCGTGTCAACGGCCTCGTCCGGCCCGAGCCGGGCCTCCCTAACCAGCCGCCCCTGGCTCTCAGTGACGGCCGCCTGTCGCTTCGGTGCGGAAGCGTCGGCCCCATCCTTCGGGAACGGCCCCGGCCTAGACGGCGGCGGGGACCGTTCCGAGGACGCCGAGGGCCGTCCTCGTCCCCGTCAGACGGCTCCCCGAGGTGATCTGTCGCGGAGCGCTCCCGACGCGGCTCGACGGGCCGGGAGAAATCCCCCGTGACTTCCGGCCCGCAGGCGGGCGGTCTCTCGGGATATCCTCTCGCACCATCCGATGACAGATTTGACTTTCTGGGTCCGCCCGCTCGGGCGAGACACCGTCGGGTCGATCCCCGCGCCCCCCCCTCGAGAACCTCCGGCGACTGCCCGTCCGCCTCCCCGTCAGACAGACACTTCTCAGCGTCGGCTTTGAGGCGCTGAATCGCCTCGGCCCCTCCTGCCTCACCTGGCTACTCTCCCACCGCGACCCGGCCCACGCACTCCGCTCCTCTCACCGGACCTTGTCACTGGACCTCGCTCTCGTCCATCTTGCCGCCATCCTCTCGCCCACGACCCGACCGTGGCCCGGAATGCCCTTCCTCCTCAGATCCGCCACACGATCTCTCTCCCCCGCTTCAAAGCCTTCTTAAAGCCTCCTCCGAGAGGCCTTCCCTGACTAGGCCCTCCTTTGCTCCTTTCCCACTCCCTTCCGCGTCACCCTGACTTGCTCCTTTCATTCATCCCCCCTCCCGGCCCCGCGGTACTTACGGGCTTCTCTGTAGTTTTATTGGTTTATATTGAGAGACTGTAAGCCCGCTGGGGGCGGGGAACGTGTCTGTAAATTCTGTTGCACCCTCCCAGACGCTCAGTACGGTCCTCCCCGGACAGTGAGCACTCAGCGAATACGATCGAACGAATGACTGGATTAGATGGTGCCCTTCGTGTGGAGAAGGGGCTGCTTCTGACCTGATTGTCTTATATCTCTCCCGGCGCTTAGTACAGTTCTCGTTACGTAGGTGGTGCCTGGGAAATGCGACAGTTATTACTGCTAGCCTTCTAATTTACCCTCAAGAGGACTCCGGGGGCCGGAGTTTGGAGAGAAAATAGGGTTGCCGGTCACCAGGGGCACGATTCCCGTGAGCCCCATGGAGGACAGCGATCGTTTCCGACGCCCGCCCGTGTACGCTCTCCCGGCGCTTAGCCCAGTGGCGGGCACTCAGTAAGCGCCTAACGAATGCCCCTAGGCGGTCACCACCCCCAAGGTCACTCGCCTTTCCTCGGGAGGACCCGAGCCGGTCAAGGCCCAGCGTCTTCGAAGCCAGTCTCCCGGATGGCTCTTCTGCTTCTCCGGACAAGCGGCCCGGCCTCGTGGAAAGAGCGCGGACCCGGGAGTCCGAGGACCTGGGTTCTAATCCCGGCTCTGCCAACTGCCGGCGACCTTAGGCAAATCAGTTCAATCCTCTGGGCCTCAGTTTCTTGATCCGTAAAACGGGGATCCAATGCCTGATCACCCCTCTACTTAGAAGGAGAGCCTCGTGTGGGAGAGTTTGACCTGCTTACCTTTATCTTTCCCCAGGGTTTAGGACAGTGCTCGGCACATATCGCTCGTTATTATTACCTCTGCACTTGAGTCGTTATTCCCTAAGCACTTAGGTACCCACTCCACTCCCGCGCTCCACGACATTTACGTACCCATCTTGAATAGCAATAATAATAATATTGGTATTTGTTAAGCGCTCACTACGTGCAGAGCACCGCTCTAAGCGCTGGGGGAGATACAGGGACGGATCGGGTCGTCCCACGTGAGGCTCACGGTTAATCCCCGTTTTACAGAGGAGGTCACTGAGGCACAGAGAAGTGAAGCGACTCGCCCGCGGTCCCACGGCTGACAAGTGGCAGAGCCGGGAGTCGAACCCGTGACCTCTGACTCCGAAGCCCAGGCTCTTTCTCTCTGCTTCCCGGCTGCTTCCCTGACTGAAACTGATTTAAATGTCAGTCGACCTAGCGGGGCGTTTCGGGAGCGCCTACTTTGTGCAGAGCACGGTGTCAAGCCCTTGGGAGAGTACGGTGGAGTTGGTAGACAACCCCTGCCCGCCGGGATTTTACACTCGGGTGGGAGGAGTTTCTAATCTAGTAAGGGGAGCTTTCCCCCCTCGGGGTCCCAGCTGGAGAGAGTTTCCGGGACTCTACCAGGCCCGGCTACGGGAGGGAGGGTCCAGGCCTAGCCATTCCGTCCCTAGCTTGGCCAGTGGCTGGCGAGGGGAAGGCCACCTGCTACCAGGCAAGAGTCACCCGTGCTGAGTTTTTACCAAGAAAACTCCACGGATCCACGACCAGAACGATCGCGGAGGGACAGCGGGGCGTTCGGGGAGAGAGATATCCGTGGCGTCGCCACGGCATCAGACAAGCGGAGCTCGCTATTCTCTTAGCCTCTTGAGGCCCTCGATTCAACCGTCTACGTCCTAGACTATCGTCGCTCCGCCGGTCGGCCTGCTGCCGAGGTAACGGAATTCCGTGCGGCCAACGTAAATTGCGGGTTGCGCTTATGGCTTCCGCGGCGCGGACCGATACGTCACCTCGGTTTCCTTTAGATCTAACCCTGCTCCCAGGAAACTGGAGGGATCTGTGAATGGCTCTGCAATCATTCGCACGTCTTCCGGGCGAGAGCCTCTGGAATGTAGTGTTCCGCTTCCCGAGGTTCTGGAGTGTCTCCGTCTAGGACTTAGGACAGTTTATATACGCTACTTCGGGGGGGGGGGGGCTTCTTTCCGCTCTCCGTGAATGACTTCGTATCCCGCCTCCGCCCCTTGTCGGCTGTGTGACCGTGGGCGAGTCACTTCACTTCTCTGTGCCTCAGTTCCCTCCTCTGTAAAATGGGGACGAGGACTGTGAGCCTCACGTGGGACGACCTCATCCCCCTGTATCTAGCCCAGCGTTTGGAACGGCGCTCTGCACACAGTCGGCGCTTAACAAACACCAACGGTGTTATCTCTCTCCCGTTACACCGCGATACTAAGAATGACCACGGTGCTTCTTGCGCGCTTACTCTGTATCAGACGCCGTTCGGAGTGCTGGCCTAGACACAAGCTGATCAGGTTAGACGTAGTCCCGGTCCCAAATGGGGGCTCCCGCTCTTGATGCCCATTTTACAGAGGAGGTAACTGAGGCACACAGAAGCCAGGTGACTCGCTCGAAGTCACCCAGCAGACGCGTGGCGGAGACGGGTCCTCCTGACTCCCAGGCCGGGGCTCTAACCACGGGGGACGGGGACCGCGTCCAATCCGATTATCCCGTATCCACCTCGGCGCTCAGTACGGTGTCTGGCCAATAAGAATAATGATAATTACGGTATTTGTTAGACAGGCAGGTCGGGTCCCTGGCCTCGGTGGGGCTCCCGGTCTCAATCCCCATTTTACAGATGAGGTCACTGAGGCCCAGAGAAGGGAAGCGACTTGCCCAAGGTCACCCGGCCGAGAAGGGGCGGAGCCGGGATTGGAACCCATGACCTTCCGACTCCCAGGCCGTGCCCGATCCGCTACGCCCTGCCGCTCCTCCTGGCAAGCGCTCAGCGGATATCCCAATTCCACGAAAGCGGGGGAGATTTCAGTCGGATACGAGGGAGAACCTCCCGCCTTCGGAACGGCGGAAGGGACGATCTCCGGCCCCGGAGCTCTCTAAGAGAAGCTTAGCGGTCACTTGGCTGCTTAGCGACAGGAAGCCGGACCAGACGGTCCCCTGGGGAAGGCCGCCAGCTCCGGGATCCTGCCGGCTGATTCCCAGGCAGATCAGCCCCCTCCCGGACTCCGCTCGGCCCCGGGGCCGCGGCGCGCCATCCCGACGGTTAGCCCCGCCTGGCCGGGAGCACAGAAGGACCCGGGGCCCCATCGGACCGCCTTCTGGACGCGGAGAGCAGCCGGGGAGAAGCCGTGGGAACGAGGAAACGGCGGCGTCTGGTGTTCCCGGCCCACCCGCTCGGCTCCGGAAATTCTCGGCGCTTCTGGAGACGCGGGCGCGGGATAACAGTAATGATCGTGATGGCGTTCGTGAAGGACTCACTATGGGTCGAGCACCGTTAACAATAATAACGACGATGTCGGTGTCTGTTGAGCGCTTACTACGTGCCGAGCACCGTTCTAAGCGCCGGGGTGGACACGGGGGGAATCAGGTTGTCCCACGTGGGGCTCATTTTACAGACGAGGCAACTGAGGCACCGAGAAGTCAGGCCACTCGCCCACGGTCCCACAGCTGACAAGTGGCCGAGCCGGGGTTCGAACCCACGACCTCTGACGCCGAAGCCCGTCCTAAGCGTTGGGTAGACAGAGGAGAATCAGGTTGGACACGGGATGGCCCGGTTCCCGAAAAACGCAGGCTTCTGTCGCGTCGGGCCTCTCGGAGGATACGTTTTGGCCGTTCGCCAGACTCCTATCCGTGGTTTCGGGGTGGTTTTTTTTTTTTTAACGCTATTGGTTAAGCGCTCACTGTGCGGCAGACACTGTACTGAGCACTGAAGTAGATACCAGCCAGTCAGGTTAGACACAGTCCCTGTCCCACATGGGGCTCGCAGTCTCAGTCCCCGTTCCGTGAGGCGAAGCGACTCGCCCGAGGTCGCACGGCAGACGTGGCGGAGCTGGGATCGTCGTTATCATTATTATAAAGTAAATAAATAAAAATAAAGGGTGCCGTCTGTTAAGCACTTACTACGTGCAAAGCCCCGTTCTAAGCGCTGGGGGACACGAGGTGATCAGGTCGCCCCACGCGGGGCTCACCGCTTTGATCCCCATTTTACGGAGGAGGTAACTGAGGCACAGAGAAGTTAAGCGACTTGCCCAAAGTCGCACGGCTGGCAAGCGGCAGGGCGGGGATTCGAACCCACGACCCCTGACTCCCAGGCCCAGGCTCTTTCCACTGTGCCTCATTATGCCCGTGAAGTGTTCGCTACGTGCCAAGCACTGCCCTAAGCCCTGGGGTAGATACGGGTTGATGAGGTTGGGCGCGGTCCCCGTCTCCCGCGGGGGTCGACGCTCTCCGTCCCCCTCTTCCGGATGAGGTAGCTGAGGCCCCGAGCGGTCAAGAGACTCGACCGAGGTCTCCCTGCGGGCAAATGGCAGAGGCGGGATTAGAACCCAGGACTTTCTGACTCCCAGGCCTGGGCTCTATCCACCGGGCCAGGCAGCTTCTCCGAGAGCGGCATCTTGAGGGCATCGCCTGACCCGCCACCAAATCTGAACGCGCCCGCGGGGCCTGGGAAGATTCATTCCGTGGTGTTCACTGAGCGCCTACCCTGTGCGGCGCGCTGTACTAAGCGCTTGGAATGGCCAGTTCGGCAACAGATAGAGGCGATCCCCGCCCGACGACGGGCTCCCGGTCTCGACGGGGAGGATGGACCGTCTCCTCGCCCAGGGCGCCCGCCTGCGCTAGGAGGCGAGGACTCCTTACGTCGCCGGCAATCGACCCCAACATCGAACGTTTCCGCGGGGAAACCCGACGGCTCCGTCCCCTCGAGGAGGGAGCGGGTCGTCCCTCGCGCGGCCGGGGCGGGGAGGGGAGTGGAAGAGTAAGAAAACGAGGGAAATTTGGCTCTCTTCCCTCGGGCCGGGCGCCGGGCAAGGAGGGAATGGGCATTTCGGGTTACGGAGTTCGGCTCCTTTTCTTGCGGGCCCGGGTTCCAAACTGCGGCGCGGTGAAAAATGACTACGGGACGCTCGGGGACCAGACTGGGGCCACGGAGGCTTTGGCGCGCCAAGGTTACGCGGGGGCTTTGTCACTGCCAGTCGGCGCGGGCCGCCCGAAGCGGGGCGGCGGGACGGCTGGGCCCGCTCGTGAGAAATGGTGCGCGGGTCCTCTCCCCCATTCCTCACCCTGACTCCCGAGCCGGGACGCGGGGCGGCTCAGGACAAGTCCTTCGGGACAAGTCCTGGGAGACGGGAGAAGCTCCCGGCGGCCCCCCGCCGCGTTACCGCTGGCGATGCGCTCGGCCGGGGCCCGGCACGGACCCCGGCGAGAGCGGGGATGTCGGTAATAATCATAATGTTGGTGTCTGTTAAGCGCTTACCATGCGCCGTGCACCGTTCTAAGCGCTGGGGGAGATACGGGGTCATCGGGTCGTCCCACGGGGGGGGGGGGGGGGGGGGCTCACAGTCTTCATCCCCGTTCTCCAGGTGAGGGGACCGGAGCACCGAGAAGTGACTTGCCCAAAGTCACACGGCCGACGGGGGGCGGGATTGGAACCCACGACCTCTGCCTCCCGAGTCCACTGAGCCACGCTGCTTCTCTATAACGGTAATCACGGTGCCCGTTAAGCGCTTACCACGTGCCGAGCACCAGTTCTAAGCGCCGGGGTAGACCCAGGGTAATCAGGTTGTCCCACGTGGGGTTGGCGTTTTTAATCGCCGCCTCGCGGATGAGGTGACTGAGGCGCAGAGAAGGTAAAAATGACTTGCCCGAGGTCACGCCGCGGGCGAGCGGCGGGGCCGGGGTTAGAACCCACGCCCTCTGATTCCCAAGAACGTGTTCTTGCCGCTGAGTCAGGCTGCTTTCTCTTCCCGAGTACCGAACTTGGAGAGGGAGAAATTCGGCCGGGCGGGGGTTGGCCCAAGAGAAGACGGTATGCCCGACTCCGGAGCTTCCACGCTTGTCTGATAATCACGACCGTGTGCCAGACGCCGCTCTAAGCACTGGGGCAGATACGAGATAATAATGTCGGTATTTGTTCAGCGCTCACTGCGCGCAGAGCGCTGTCCTACGCGCTGCGGGGGGGACACAGGGGTCACCGGGTCGTCCCACGTGAGGCTCACGGTTAATCGCCATTTTCCAGATGAGGCAACCGAGGCGCCGCGAAGTGAAGTGACCCGCCCACGGTCAGACGGCTGCCAAGCGGCAGAGCGGGGATCGGAACCCATGACCTCGGACCCCCGAGCCCGGGCTCTTTCCGCTGAGCCGCGCTGCTTCTCTAGGAATCATGCCGATGGCACTGGTTAAGGATTCGTTCGGTGTCAGACGCCGGTCTGAGCTCCGGGATGGAGACGCGCTAAGCAGGTTGGACCCAGTCCCTGTCCCCCGTGGGGCTCGTGCTCTGAATCCCCATTTTCCAGAGGAGGTAACTGAGGCCCAGAGAACTCAAGTGACTTGCCCGAGATCACACAGCGGACGGCGGCGGGGCCGGGATCAGAACCCAGGTCCTTCTGACGCGCGGGCCCGCGTTTTAACCATTAGGTCACGCCTGCTCCTTGCTCGTCCGGGCTTACCACCCGTAACGCCCATAATTGAGAAGGCCTGGGAGTCACCAGGTCACGGGTTCTAATCCCGGCCCCGCCACTCGTCTTCCGGGACACCTGGAGCGAGCCCCCTTCGCTGGGCCTCGGTTCTCTCACCTGTAAAACGGGGGTAGGGAACGCGAGCCCGATGCGGAACAGAGGCCGTGCCCAACCCTTGTACCTACCACGGTGCCTGGCACGTGGTAAGCGCCTAACGCACTATAAAATTCTTCTTATTATAACCCCCCCCCCCCAGCCAAGGGAACCGGCCACTCGACTGATTGGGCCCAGCGCTGGGAGTTCAGACAGCCGGGAAGCGACGCGGCCTAGTGGATAAAACCCAGGCCCGGGAGCCAGAGGTCCTGGGTTCCGATCCCAGTTCTGTCGAGTGATAGTGGGCAAGTCACTCCACTTCTCCGTGCTTCGATTTCCCCAACGGCTCCAGAACGGGGATTCGACCTCTCCCGCCTAGACGGGGACGGGGACCGCGTCCAGCCCCATCGACTGGTCCGTACCTCGGCGCTTAGAACGGTGGTCGACGCACGCGGGGAGCCCTTAACAAACACCGCAGGAAAGAGAGGCCCGTACGAGATTCGCCGTCCCTGGCCTTCCTCTGGAAGCTCCGGACTGAGTTTCTTGAAACGTTGGTCGCGTGAGCCGCCTCCTCGAATGGCTTGAAGCGAGGGGCCCTTTAGACTCATCGGCTCTTTTCCCAGATGGGCGCCAGATGGACTTCGGTGTGGACGGCAGGAACGGCGGGTGAGGGCTCGGTAAACGCGGTCGAATGAAGAGCGGACGAATGAATGCGCGGGAAAGCGTCCCAGGCGCACCCGGGGCCGATACCCACTCGGTCGTGCTTACCGCGCGCTTGCGGCGTGCCGAACGCCGCACTGAGCACTCGCTGTAGGCGTAACGGATCGTGTCGACGCTTACCGGGCACTCGGTACGGGGGGGGGGGGGCGGTCCGCACGCGGTAGGCGCTCGATAAATCCCGTTAACCGATCGGCGTGCTCTAGCGTACCCTTCCGAGCGCTCGATCCGGCTCTCTGCGTACGGCGAGGGCTCGACCGATAGCGCTGATGATGATCGATTGATTCGAACAACAACCCCCGAGCCACGACTGTTGGGTTTCTGTGTGTGTGTGTGTGAGAGAGAGAGAGAGAGAGAGAGAGAGAAAAGATAGAGGGAGTCTGCGTGGGAGACCGACTGCATACGTCTACCTGTGAGAGTCTGTACGTGACTGACTGAATGTGTTATTTATGTGACCGTGTCAGTGTCTAGCACAGTTCTTTCTTCGTTCTCCCCGCACCTCTCCGACCGATCTCTTTCGTTGCCCTTCATGGGGTCTTCCTCTGCTCCCCACCCCTAAGTCTGGGGGTCCCCCTCTAGCCTGGCCTTACGCCCACTCCCCCGGGGAACTCTCCCCCAGCTTCGACTATCCCCTCCAAGCAGACGACTCCCAAATCTACCTCCGCGGCCCCGCTCCTGCTCCTTTATCTGTGACCTCCCGTTTCCTCCTGACTCCACCTGGCTGGCGCCTCAAACTCACCGCGTCTAAAACCGAACAAAATCCTCTGCTCCTCCTAATGTTTCCGTCGCTGTAGACACCCCCCTCGCCCTCCCCTTCTCCCAGGCACTTAACGCTGACATTATCCTCCGGTCCTCCCTCTCTTTCAGATCCTGTATTCCATCTGTCCCAGATCCTGGCAGTTCTTCCTCCGGAACTTATCCAGAATCCTCCCCTCCCTCTCCCTCCAGACCGTCTCCTCGGTTTGGTCCCGGCGCTCCGATCTGTCTAACCGTATTTTCCTCCTCGCCGACTTCCTTGCCTCCGGACCCTCCTCGCTCCGGTCCACCCTTCACTCTGCTGCCCGGAGCGTTTTTCTAAAACGTCGTTCTGCACGCCTCTCCCCGCTCCTCTTAATCTCCGGTTGGCGGTGACTTATCCCGCTCGGCATCAAGCAGAAAGTCCCGCTCGTCAGCTCTACCCCTTCGCCAGAACTGAGAAGGACATCCACGCTCACCGCTGCATTCCCTCCCGCCATCGAGGGTCCCCGCCCCGGGCCCGCCGGGATGGGAATCGAAGCTGCTCCCCCGGGCCCACAGAATCCCCCTCCCCGGGAATCGGCCCCGGCTCTCCTCCGCCCCATCCGGCGGACTCCGTCCCGTCCCGCCTTCCCCCGCTCCGACGGGAAAGAGAGAACCCCCCCCCACCCCCCGTGACGCGAGGCCTCCAAAATCCTTGATGTGTTTGCTGTGGTTACGGGCTCGCGTCGAACTCTGAGTCCTAGGAGCCTGAAATTCTGCTCCTTTAGCCTCAGCAGCCTTCTGATTTGGGGTTCGTTCGGTGCGTTTATCTGTGCTTTACTGTTCTGTCGATCCTGATGTGGCATTCTCCTCCCCATTTATACTCTTAGATTTGGGGCTGCCCTCTTCCTCTCCCCCGGCCAGGGACAGGGACCTTAGCTAATTCCCACTTGCACATTCTCTCCTGGTACTTAGTACAGTGCTCCGCACGCAGTAAGCGTCTAATAGATTCCATTATTACTACTATTGCTATTTCAACGTCTTCGACCAGCTCACTGTCTCCTTCTTACTACACCCAGATGGCACACTCGGCTCCCCTCAAGCCATCCCAGTCCCCGAGCCTCGTCTCTCTCCCCACCCGATCCTTGTTCGCGTCCTTCTCCTTGCCTGGAGCTCCCTCCTCCTTCAAATCCAGGAGCCCCTCTGCACCGCCGAAGCCTTTCTGAGGTCACAGCTCCTCCAGGAGATCTGCCCCTACTGATTTCTAATCCCCCACCCTTGCCCTTCTGCCCCACCTAAGTACTCGGATACTCCAAGTTAGCGAGACCATCTCCCGACTATCTCGTGTCCACCCCAACTCCCGGTACGGGGCCGGACACGTAGCAAGCGCCTATCGAATGCCGTCATCCTCATTTTTCTCACGCTCAACCTCTCCCCATTCCCTGAGTATTTACGCACCGATCTTTATAATCTCTCCTTTCCTCGCATCTATAATTTAGCAATCAATCGATCTTATTCTTTGAGCTCTCGCAGGGCGCTGTGCTGAACGCTCGGGAGACTACGGCGCAGCAGTATAACGGGCACGTTCCCTGCCCGCGACGAGCTTACGGTCTAGAGGGGGAGGTAGACATTGATATAAGTAGATGAATAAATAGCCCCTCACGTGGGGTTCACGGTCCTCCAAGAGCTTAATTGAGAGGAAGGTCCCGGAGACAGACACAACTAGAGCGATGAAACAAAGGGCCGGATGGACGAGAGAGGCTCCGCACCTCGGGGGCCGGGAGGAAGGCGGGCGTTGCCGCGGTGCTTTCCTCGGTGGGGGTGGAGGGGTCTGAGAGGGAGGGGGAAGCAACTTTTATCCCCGGGCTGGTGCCGACCCAGCATGCAGGAGCAGGCGGTGGGAGGAAAGCGAGGGGGCCGTAATCCCGTCCGGGCCGCCGGGGCGCTGCCCGAGCGCTTGATGTACCATTCTGCACGTAGTGGGGACTCGTTAAAAATCAGTGGTTGATCGATCGGATCACTGGGATTCAGAAGAGTTGGATTCTAGCACCGGCCCGGGCGAGTCACTTGACCTCTCTGAATCTCGGTCTCCCCTTCCGTGAAACGTGACCGCTAACACCTGCCTCCCCCTCCCCCTCAGGCGCGTTAACAACAATTATCGTTACGGCGTTCGTTAAGCGCTTACTGCGTGCTAGGCACCGTACTAAGCGTCGGGGTGGACGTAAGAAAGTCGGGTGGGACTTCACGTCGCGGTCCCACGCAGGGCTCACGGTCTCGATCCCCATCTTACAGACGAGGTGAAATCGGGACAAGCCCCCTGTGGGGCTCTCGGTCCGAGTTCCCATTTCGCAGGCGGGGTGACCGAGGCACAGAGAACCGAAGCGACTTGCCCAAGGTCGCGCAAGCAGGCCCACGGCAGAGCTGGGCTTAAAACCCGGCCCCCCCCGCCTCGCAGGCCCACGCTCCTTCCGGTCGGCCTCGCTGCTTCTCGTATGGATTCCTGCCACGGGAGCAGCTGTACTTTATGCTGTTCATAAAACCTTATCATCAAATCAGCTTAAGGTCAGGAGAAGTTGAACCAAATAACGAGACACTTCTCCACAGAAATAACTTCCCCGTCATCTTCTTCTACCTCTTTCTTGCTTGCGGTCTGACGGGCTCCTCCCCGGAGGAGGAGCCCGCGGGGGTAATCGAGACGCGGACGGTCCCGGCTAGACTCTCCGGGAAAGGTCCCCTCGTCCTCCCTGCAGAACGACGCCCCTGGAGAGGAAACTTTCGTCGGATCTTTCGGATGTCAATCCCGGCATCTCGGTCCCTTTGAGCTTCCCGGAAATCTTCTACGGCACATTTAGGTTTGAAACTAATACTGCTGTCTGCTGTCGTTTTCGTCTTAGGCCGTCGAGTCGCGTCCGACCCACAGCGACGCCGCGGACGCGGCTCTCCCAGAAGGCCCCACCTCCATCTGCGACGGTTCCGGTGGTGGATCTCGGTAAAAATACAGAAGGGGTTTACCGTCGCCCGCCTCCGCGCGGTCAATTTGAGTCTCCGCCCTCGACTCCGCTGCCCAGCACGGGTGAGTTTTGACTTGTAGCGGATGGCCTTCCACCCGCCAGCCGCCGGCCGAGCCTCTGCTTGACGATCCCTCCCCCAGTCGAGGCCGGTAGAGGACTGGAAACTCTCCGGGCGCGCCCCCGAGAGGTGGCGACGACTTCCGCTAATTGAAATGATAAGGATAACAGTCTGTTAGGCACTCGCTGTGTTCCAAGAATTGTGCTAAGGAGGGGGGTAGGTACAAAATCTTGACAAGGAATTTGGTCTAGCGGATAGAACACAGGCCCGGGAGTCCGAGGACCTGGGTTCCAAGCCGCTTATCTGCTGTGCCTCACTTAACTTCTCTGTGCCTCGGTTTCCTCTTCCGTAAAACGGGGGAATCAGACGGCGAGCCCCACGGGGACCTGGGCTGTGTCCGATCTGCTTATCTTCTATCTACCCCAGCACTCAGCGCGGTGCCTGGCACAGCGTAAACACTTAGCGCACACCGTTAAAAGTCAAAAGACCGAGAATACGCACGGTCCCTCTCCCACCTGGGCACACCGTCAGAGGAGGAGGGGGGAAAAGGCGTTCGATCTCCGTCTTACAGGACGCAAAATCGGGGCACAGAAAATGTAACTCGAGCTTAGTAGGGTGGTCTGAACTCAGGAAGATCTCACTAAATAGCAACCGTCGACTTGCCCCCTAACATCACGCAGCAGGCAAACGGCAGAGGTGGGCTCAGGACCCGATCTGATTTATTTTTGGCGGCCAAACAATCTGTGGTCTTATCGTGGATCACCCCGCCGCAAATCAGTAAGCGAGTAAGTCGGCCGATCGAGTGGATTAAGGAGAAGGACGATGGCCAACTGTCTCACGGCTCTCTCACTCTAGGATCCCGAACAGTTTCTACCTTAGGCGAGCTATGACCTGAATGGCGTCTGACCTTTCGAAAGCTCAGCCGGTATTAGAGCTCTTGGACCTAAACGCGTACACCGGGCCTCGGAGCCGAGACGCTCTCCATCTGGGTGGGAGGGGAAAAAGGGAGGGGAAAAGGCCTCCCCTCTTCAGGGGCCAAATTAACTTCATTCTTACCCAGAAACAGGGGCAGAAAGTCTCTCATCCCAACAAAAGAAAGAAGGAAAAGTCTCCGGTCCCGGTAGAATTTAGGTCGAGTAATCCTCCGGACACCGGAACAGAGAGGATTCACTTCCGTACCTACGGTTCGAACGGTAAAACCGAAACCGAAGGTTTACAGGCGTCGCCTACGAGGACGTTCAGCTCGAGACGCTTACTACCACAGTGAACCCGGGAGGAATTCCTAGCTGACCCCCACCCCCCCCACCCCCCCGGCTTCGGTCGAGGCGAGGAAACAAGCGGAGGCGGACGGCGGGGAAGGAGCCAGCCTGAAAGAGCGGTTGGAGCTGAGGAAGGACACGATTCTCTCCTTGGAAGTCGGAACGAAGATCTAGACCCCCTCACTCGCCATTTGTTCCCGAGACGAGGTGAGCGTGTTCGCCCTGCCTCAGTGTCTTCCTGGTATTCCAAACTCACTCATTCATTCGGATCTCCACTTCGGACGAGGGGGAGGAGCGCCTCTCTGAGAGAGGGTTTTCCGTCTTGTCGGAAGTGGAGGCGGGTTAATCCATTTCCGCCGAGCGAGGAGGCTCCGAGGTGGATTCCCAACCGGACGCGGAGAGGGCCGCCGCTCAGCTCGGCGTGAGCGAACCGTGGGTGGGGAAATCTGTGTGAAGGCGGGGTGCTCTGGGAGAAGGACGGAAAGGCTCAGATGAAGCCCGTCAGAGGGCGGGGACCGTCCTCTATCTGTTACCGATCTGTCCATTCCAAGCGCTTAGTCACAGTGCTCCGCACATGAGAACATTAATAATGAATGAACGAGAATATTAATAATAATAACATCGGTATTTGGTAAGCGCTTACTCTGAGCGGAGCGCTGTTCGAAGCGCTGGGGGCGATACGGGGTCATCGGGTTGTCCCACCTGAGGCTCACCGTTAATCCCCATTTGACAGACGAGGTCGCTGAGGCCCGGAGAAGTTCATTCATTCACTCAGTAGGATTTATTGAGCGCTTACCGTACTAAGCGCTTGGGACGAACAGGTCGGCAGCAGATAGAGACGGTCCCCGCCGTCTGACGGGCTGACGGTCCGCTCGGGGGAGACGGGCACAAACGGAGTCGAGGGGAAGACCGTCCGGGAAAAACGACGGCGACTACATGGAATCAAGCGACGCGGTGACCGAGGCACAGAGGAGTGAAGCGACCCGCCCGCGGTCACACAGCCGACAAGCGGCAGAGCCGGGATTCGAACCCACGGCCTCTGCCTCCCGAGCCCGGCCTCTTCCCACTGAGCCAGGAGGAGACGCTTATCGCGCCGTGGCCGAGAGACGGTGTTGGGAGAGTGGGGCTGGCCCAGTCTCTCATTCCGTGACTCGCTGGAGTGAAGAGCAGAGGGCCACCGCGGTCTGGTGGATAGAGCCTGGGAGTCAGACGTTTCTAGGCTGTGTGACCTTAGGCAAGTCACTTCTCTTCTCTGGGCCTCGGTTACCTCATCTGGAAAACGGGGATCGAGACTGCGAGCCCCCCGTGGGACGGGGACCGCGTCCGTCCCGGTTTGCCGGCATTCACCGCGGAGCTCAGTAGAGCGCCTGGCGCGCAGTAGGTGCTTAACGAATGCCACGATCGTTACGATCATCACTATCGTTCACAGGTGCGGCGGCTTCCTGGGCCGGGCCGGGCCCGGCTGGCACCCCCGGGGCCGACTCCCTGCCGAGCGCCGGGAGACCGAGCTCGGCGACGAGTGCGGGGAATCTCCCTCCTCTCGAGAGGAGGACAGAGGGGAAGGACCGTCCGGAGCGGACGCCCCGACCTGCGAGATTAAAACAGAGTCCCTCGGCTGCGATCGCACCATCCCTCCTGGGTGACAAAGTAGCAGAAGACAGATCTGTGACAGCACCTATATATTTTCTTCAGGGCGGCGGAATCATCAGCCCGGCGAGGGGGGGGCGGGGGGGGAGGGAGGGCGGGGGCCCAGCTCGAATACGAGAACGACTTTCCGAAGCCGGGGTTTAATTTGATTGCTTTCATCAAGAGCCGACCGCTCACGACGCGGCGTGAAAAACGAGGCGGCCGCCGGCGGAGATGGCGACCGGCCCGCCGGGAGGAGATCCAATCCTCGAGGGGAGTCGGGACCCCCCCCCCCGAGCCTCCCGGCCCGTGGGTCGGTCTGACCGCCGGCGACACCGGAGGGGAAGAAGGACGCAGCGCACCGGGGCGCAGGGAGGCCGCTAGCTTGTCTGCTGCGTATCGTTGGGCGGGTCACTTCTCTGCGCCTCAGTTGCCTCCTCTGTAAAACGGGGATTAAGACCGCGAGCCCGGCACGTAGTAAGCGCTTAACCGGTATCGTCATTATTATTATTAGTCTGGTAATAACAGAATGAATGATGGGAGAACGATGACGGTATCCGTGAAGCGCTTACCACGTGCCGAGCCCTGTCCTGAGCGCTGTGGGAGATACGGGGTCAACGGGTTGGAAGATGGGGATTAAAGACGTGAGCCGCACGTGGGACAACCTGGTTACCCGGGATCCTCCCCCAGCGCTCAGAACGGCGCCTGGCACCTAGTGAGCACTCGATGCGTTCATCCAGTGGTATCTATTGAGCGCTTACTATGTGCGGAGCACCGGGCTAAGCGCTCGGCACGGACAGATCGGCCGCAGACAGAGACGGTCCCGGCCCGCTGACGGGCTCACGGCCTAAACGCGATCCATCGATCGATCGACGTTAACAAGGGGACAGGCCGGACGGAGCTGAGCGTCGATCGGGCAGAGCTGGGGAACTGGAGGCTCGATCCAGGGTTTTCCGGGAACCCCCCCCCGGATGGGGTTCAGTTAAGGCCCCCATGAATCGAGCACGTTGGAGGCAGGGGAAGGGGGACACGGCGTCTTTCCTCACGGAGTCAGGGGAGCGGGGACCGGAGGGACGGGGGAGAGGGGAACGGGCCTCAGCTTCGCCTTTGGAGGAAGTCGCTTCCGCGAAGCCGTAGATAATCGAAGAGTATCCCCATCTGATGGCCGAAATCTACGAGCGGAGAGGGGATCTGACGCTCGACGTTGGAAACTCCGAAAAGATGCCACGGACGTTCCGAGACGGCGCCCACGGCGCCGCTTTCGAGAAGGGCGAGGGCTGGCTCGGGAGTCGGAGGCGGCGGGTTCCGACCCCGGCTCCGCCGCCTGACAGCCGTGTGACTCCGGGCAGGTCACCTCGCTTCTCGGTGCCTCGGCGACCTCACCTGTAAAATGGGGATGAAGACTGTGAGCCTCCCGTGGGACAACCTGATGACCCCGTACCCACCTCAGCGCTTAGAACAGTGTTCGGCCCCTAGTAAGCGCTTAACGAATACCGACATTATTATTATTCGAAATCCTAAGCTGCCTAATCGGTAGGTCCTCTGGGAAACGGACAAGAGGTCCGGCAGCCACAGGGCATCAAAATTCATACGAAATTAAATGTCTATAATCCAAACCTCTTCGTGGTTATGAGCTCCAGACCTCTATACAAGGAGAAAGCGCCTGGTTTAGTGGATAGGGCCCAGGCCGGGGAGTTGGAGAACCCGGGTTCCGATCCCGCCTCTGCCACTTGCCTGCCGCGTGTCCCTGGGCAAGTCGCTTACCTTCCCCGGGCCTCGGCTTCCTCATCCGCAGAACGGGGATGCGCCGCCCACTCTCCTTCCTCCTTGGACCGTGAGCCCCCGGGGAGGAGAGGGACCGTGGCCAAGCTCACTATTTTGTCTCTGCCCCGGCGCTTCGCGCTCGACGGGCGCTCGACAGATACCGCGGCCCTTATTAAGGCACATTTAACTCCCGGAGAAGTTTCAGCAGCGTCACCGGCTCGACGTCCCTGACGCTCCGCGAAGGCGGGAGCTCCAGCCCCGCGTGGGACAGGGCCCAGGACCAACCTGCCTCTCTGATTATAGGAATTTTGACATCCTCCTCCCTCGGTCATGCTCAGCCCTTAGGAGTTCCGCCCGCCCACATCCCGAAACAAATCCTCACCCGCGCCATCGCCGTCGAACCCGGAGGACGGTGAGGTGGGTAGATGATGGCAACGAACGTAATTAGGTTTCTTAAAATATCACCTAGGCCGTAAACCTCAGGGTTTTCAAACTCGTCTTCTCACGAACCAAGACGAGGGATGTGTTTTTGAATGCGGGGTCAGAGTAGAGAATCACGACCAGAATCTCCCAGGCGCTTAGTACGCTTCTCTGCCCACAGAAGATTCTCGCCGCGGACCGACCGATCGGCCAGATGGAAGACGGCGGATGTTCCCGTCTGACAGAATTTCACTTCGGTCAGTCGGTCAGTCGTATTTATTGAACGCTCACTCTGCGCAGAGCACTGTACTAAGCGCTTGGGAGGGTACGATATAACGCGATAGCGGATATATGGCCCGCCCACGACGAACTTACGGACCAGAGGGGGAGACAGTCGTCGGTATAAATGAATAAACTACGGATATTACGTGAGCGCTGTGGGTCTGGGAGGGGGTGATAGGGGAGAAAGTAATTCATTTATTTCTATGATAATTTTTCTTTACTGATACCTGCTTCCCCCTCTAGAACGTAAGTTCTCTGTGGGCGGGAAATATGTCTGGTATATCGAAATGTATATATATATATATATATATATAATGAGATGGGTGACCTTAACAGTGGATCGAACACGGACCCGGGAATCTGTAGGACCTGGATTCTAATCCCAGCTCTTCCACGTGCCTGCTGTGTGACCTCGGGCAGGTCGCTTAACTTCTCTGGGCCTCGGTTACCTCATCTGTACAGTGGGGATTACGAGTGTGAGCCCCATGTGGGACCGGGACCGTGTCCAACCTAACTCGTATCCCGGTGCTTAGAACAGTGCTTGGCTCGTAGTAAGTGCTCAACAAGCACCACGATTTATTTTTGGCTTATCCTGCCTGTTCTCCCGGGGAGGGGGACCCAGGAGAGCCCAGGGGAGCCGGCCCCTCCGAAAGGGATGGAAAGGGCGCGCCAACGGCTCTGTCCTCGCGGTCCGCCCGGTGACGTTTGCCAGAGAGTGCCAATCTGATTTTAACCCAAGGCAGTGACCCCCAAGTACTCCGGTGACGCGAGAAAGACAGAAAGGGAAACAGAGAGCTCTGGTCCGTATTGGTGCGGCCTCCAGCCTGGGCCTAGAATCCAAATCCGCCCGAGCAGTGGCGGCATTTACTGGGCGCTTACTCTCCGCCGGGTTCAACTCATCGGTCAGGGACCGGTGCCGAGCGGTGGGTCGGCCGGGATGGGCCCGGCCGCCGACCCGGCCCACGGCCACGGCCCCCTCCCCGGGGACCCCCCGGCTCGCTCTCGGGACGGCCGGACCCCGGCGGGGAATCCGACCGCGGCGGGCTCGGCGGCCCGAGGCCTGAAAAGTCTTCTCCCCGGCCCCGTTGTTCAATGTCACCGGGAACGGCGCTTCCCGACGGCGGATGACAAATGGGTCTGGCGTCCCCGGGCCTCGGGACGAGCCGGCCGTCGCCGTCTCCCCCGGAGCAGTTGCGATTATTTGTCATCTTAATCCGACCCGACGCCGGGGCTCAAACGAGCCCGGCCATTAGTCATCGCTTAGGTGTATCCCGCACTTACGTTAATATTAGCATATCATTATTATTACCCCGCGGTCGTAGGAACCGATGCAATTACCTCAGGGGGAAAATGCATTAAAGCAGGTTCTGCCACATGCAGAGAGTAAGCGAAAAGCAATCTGGAGCTCGTTCCACCTGTCTGCCGAATGCCGCGATCCGTTATCGTTAGCGTCGGAGGCCCTTCTCCCGGGTGCTAAGAGGAAACCGATCGGCGTGTTTTTCCGCTACTAACTGGAAAGGGTTCCGCATTAAAACCAGCGCCCCGGCCTTTGCAGGGTAACCTGCCCATCCTCGAACTCTCCGACATCTGCCGCCGTCGACCCAGTCCTCTCGGTATTTAAGCGGGCGGGACGATCGGTCGTTCGTATTTACCGGGCACTCGCTCTCCGCTTGGGAGGGGACAGTGGAAGAGCGTAACGGGGTAAGGCCACAGCGAGCTCGCCGGGCGAGAGGGGGAGGCGGATACCGACGGAAATAAATAAGTGACGGATCCGTACGTCGGTGCTGTGGGACTCGGAGGGGGGCGAATGAGGGGAGCGAGGCGGGGGGACGCAGAAGGGAGTGGGAGAAGGGGGAGGGGGGGCTTAGGGAAGGTCTCTTGGAGGAGACGGGCCTTCCGTAAGGCTTTGAATCGGGGGGAGAATAATTGGCGTCTACGAATGGTGCGGGGACGGGTGACTTTGACCATCCGGGGGACCGAACAAGAGCGATCTCTTCTCCTCCGCGGCTCCCGCGGGTCCGGGCGCAGCCTCCATCTCCTCCCTCTCGCCGCCGACTTCTCGCCCTCGTCCTGCCTCGGACCCGGACCGCCCTCCCTCTTCAATTACTCTCCCCCGCTTCGAAGCCTTACTGAAGACACATCCAGCGCTTAGGACGGCGCTTGGCGAATAGCAGGCGCTTCACAGATAGCAAAATAGCAGTAAGAACAATCTCCCATACCTCCGCCACTCGTCTGCTGCGGGACCCTGGGCAAGTCACTTCACTCCCCTGGGCCTCCAGTTACCTCATGTGTAAAATGGGGATGAGGATCGTGAGCCCCACGTGGGACGGGGACCGGCGTCCAACCTGCCGCGGGCCCACCCCGGCGCTTAATACGACGGCTGGCACGGGGCGACGGCTCAACAAACGTCACGGTTGTCGTTTAGTATCGTTATCCGCGGGAGACGCCCAGTCGGTCCGTCCTCCGGACCGGAGAGACCCCGGGCCCCCCGGGCCGGCTCGCCCGGGCCGGGTGTGAAGCCACATCCGAGCGTAAAGCCGAGGCCCGGAGGAGCCGAGGGATTTCCTAAGAGAGATTCCCGGGCGGAGGGTCCGGGACCACGCCGGGAACGCTGCCAGCGCCTCTGCCCGGGTGGAGCTCGGCCCCAGGCCCTCCCTAAATCGCGAGAAGAAACAAGGCCTAAGAGTAGCCACGTGGCCTAGTGGGTAGAGCGCGGGCCTGGGTTCCGATGCAGCCACAGCCACTTGCGTGCCGGGGGACCTTGGGCAAGTCGCTTCTCCGTTCCTCAGTTACCTCATCTGGGCAACGGGGATTAAGATGGTGAGTTCCACGCGGGGCGTGGATTGCGTCCAGCCCGATCAGCTTGTATTTCCCCCTTGTTCGGTACAGTGTCGGTCACACAGTGAGCACTTACCAGATACCATTAAAAAATAAAAGGCTCCCTCGGGAGATCCCTCGGAGAGACCGGAAAGACCCCGGGCTGAAGAGGACGCCCGGAACGGGGGCGGCCCAGGTGAAGAGGCCAGCGGCACTGATTGATGAGGGAAAATGAAAAGGACTAAGCAGACCCGGGTGATCTGGGCTGACCGATGGACAACGGGGGAGGATACGGCTGATTACTCCGGAGGACTGGGAAGATTGAATTCCTTGGAGAGAGAGAGAGAGAGAGAGAGAGGGGATACGTCTCCGGGGCTCCAAGGACACGGAGGGAAAAAGCACGCGGGACCGGCAGAAATGGACGGGGACGGGCGGGAGCCGGGAATTCCCGGCTGCTTGGGACGGGGAGAGGCGGAGGGGCCAGGGAGGGAGAGAGATCAAGGACCGACCTGGGCCAACCCAACGCCCGCGTCTCATCAACTCCGCAGGGGTGCGGACGGGCCCCCCGTCCCCGTCCCCCGACTTCCCGGCAACGCGGCGAAGCTCTCCGGTCCGGACCCGGGGCAACGGGAGAGTTCGGATCCCTTCCGGGATGAGATGGTCACAGGTCAGGTTTAGGTTTCGGCCCCCGCAGCCGGAAGGGCGGGGAACACAAACGCTTCGCTCCTTTTAATGCCAGACTGCTCGATGTACTTGAGTCTCGTGACCTCTCACCCGCGTCCCGCCTCCTTCCTCATATCCGACCGTGACTCTCCCCCGACCTTCAAAGCCTTACTGAAGGCACGTCTCCTCCAGGAGGCCTTCCCCGACCAGGCCCCCTTCTCCTTTTCTTCTTCATCCCCATTTTGCAGATGAGGTTACCGAGGGTGGAAGAAATCGCCAGTGGGAAAAGGGAACGCACGAGTCCGGCTGAGCGGGCGGAGCCCGGGGGAACGAGGAGGCTTTCCGGCCCACTGGGAAAGGATCCGTCGATCTTTAAACAAACTGCCTGTCGTGGTGATGAACGGATGAATGGAAAGCAGCGCGGCATAGTGGATAGAGCACGGGCCCGGGAGTCAGAAGGTCATGGGTTCTAATTCTGACTCTGCCACTCGTCTCCTGCGTGACCTTGGGCGAGCCACTTCACTTCTCTGAGCCTTAGTTACCTCATCTGGAAAATGAGGAGCGAGACTATGAGCCTCACATGGGAAGGGAAGGGAAGGGGAAAGGGAAAAGGAAAGGGGAAGGGGAAGGGAAAGGGAAGGGGAAGGGGAAGGGGAAGGGGAAGGGGAAGGGGAAGGGGAAGGGGAAGGGAAGGGAAGGGAAGGGAAGGGAAGGGAAGGGAAGGGAAGGAAGTGGAAGGGGAGTGAAGGAAAGAGGTGGAAAGAGAAGGGGTGGTAAGGGAAGGGGAGGGAAGGGAAGGGAAGAGAAGGGGAGGGGAGGGGAAGGGAGGGAAGGGGAGGGAAGGGAAGGGGAGGGAAGGAAAGGAGAGGGAAGGGAAGGGAAGGGAAGGGGAGGGAAGGAAAGGAGAGGGAGGGAAGGGAAGGGAAGGGAAGGGAAGGGGAGGAAGGAAAGGAGAGGGAAGGGAAGGGAAGGGAAGGGAAGGGAGGGAAGGGAAGGGAAGGGAAGGGAAGGGAAGGGAAGGGAAGGAAGGGAAGGGAAGGGAAGGGAGGGGAAGGGAAGGGAAGGGAAGGGAAGGGAAGGGAAGGGAAGGGAAGGGAAAGGAAGGGAAGGGAAGGGAAGGGAAGTGGAAGGGGAGTGAAGGAAAGAGGTGGAAAGAGAAGGGGTGGTAAGGGAAGGGGAGGGAAGGGAAGGGAAGAGAAGGGAGGGAGGGGAAGGAGGGAAGGGGAGGGAAGGGAAGGGGGAGGGAAGGAAAGGAGAGGAGAGGAGGGAAGGGAAGGGAAGGGGAGGGAAGGAAAGGAGAGGGAAGGGAAGGGAAGGGAAGGGGAGGGAAGGAAAGGAGAGGGAAGGGAAGGGAAGGAAGGGAAGGGAAGGGAAGGGAAGGGAAGGGAAGGGAAGGGAGGGAAGGGAGGAAGGGAAGGGAAGGGAAGGGAAGGGAAGGGAAGGGAAGGGAAGGGAAGGGAAGTGAAGGAAAGAGGTGGAAAGAGAAGGGGTGTAAGGGAAGGGGAGGGAAGGGAAGGGAAGAGAAGGGGATGGGAGGGGAAGGGAGGGAAGGGGAGGGAAGGAAAGGAGAGGGAAGGGAAGGGAAGGGAAGGGGAGGGAAGGGGAGGGAGGGGAGGGGAGGGGAGGGGAGGGGAGGGGAGGGGAGGGGAGGGGAAGGGGAAGGGGAAGGGGAAGGGAAGGGGAAGGGAAGGGGAAGGGGAAGGGGAGGAAATAATGATTCTCCTGTTCCTCTCCCCATTGCAGCTGCTTCCTCCCAACACTGGGGCACGAAGATGCAAATCAGAACTTTGGGGAAAAACTCCTCTGGGCATCAGGGAATCACTCAAACGGGCTGTCACTGGCGGCCCGGCTACGGGAAAGCCCTGAACAGAGGGGCCCCCTTAGAGCCGGCGCTCTTGGGGCCTCCCGGAGTAGTAACCGCCGTCTTCGTAAAGCCCTCACTCTGGGCCAACCGCGGTTCTAAGCGCCGAGACAGATACGGGATCATCACTTTCCAACTTGGGTTCGCGGTCCGAGTGGGAGGGAGACCAGGTACTGAATCCCCATTTTGCAGATGAGGGAACTGAGGCCCGGGGACGTTAAGTGACCGGTCCCAGGTCACACAACGGGTAAGTGGTGGAGCAGGGATCGGAATCCAGGTCCTCCGACTCCCGGGCCCGTGCTCTCTCCATCAGGTCGCTTCTCCCGTTCCCAGGGAGGGACGTGAGCCCCACACGTTTCTCCACGGCTTTCCGGCCGGACGCGTCACCCGCTCCCGGCTGGGAATGCCAACCGCCCGTCAGCCGGTGGTACTTACCGAGCGCCGGGCCAAGCGTTGGGGTGAGGACAGAAAATGTCGGCGGACGTGATCCCGGCCTTCCAGATGTTCGTAATTTAGTGGAAGGGACGGACGTTAAAATGCATCACATCTGGGGGAGGCAGCGGAAAAGAACGACGATAATGATCATAGTAACTGTTAAGCACTTACTATGTGCTGGGGGGCTGGCAGAGGGGTGCGTGTGTGTCAAATTATCGGGGGGTAAGGGCTCAGTAATAGTAACGTCGGTATCTGTTAAGCGCTTACGGGGGGCAGAGCACCGTTCTAAGCGCCGGGATAGACCCAGGGTAATCAGACTGCCCCCCGTGAGGCTCGCGGTCTCCATCCCCATTTTACAGATGAGGCAACCGAGGCACCGAGAGGTCAAGCGACTCGGCCACGGTCACGCAGCCGACAGGTGGCAGAGCCGGGATTCGGACCCATGATTTCCGAGTCCCGAGCCCGGGCTCTTCCCACCGGGCCGCGCCGCTTAAGGGCACGGCTGACCCGGAGGGGAGGTCAGTTAAGGTGGGAAGGCGAGGGAGGGGAGTCAGGGAAGGCTTCCCGGAGGGGAGAGGATTTCGGTAGGACTTGGAAGATGGGGAGGGTCAGATAGGAAAAGGGGAGGAGTTCTGGGCGGGAGGGAAGGCGAGACCAAGGAGTGAGAGTCGGTCGGTCGGTCAGTCGTATCTACTGAGCGCCTACCGTCCGCAGAACACCGTACCGAGCGCTTGGGAGGGTCCACCGCAACCCTGAAGCAGCGCGAACCCCCGCTCCGCCCCTTGTCGGCTGCGCGACCGCGGGCAGGTCACGTCACTTCGCTCCGTCGCCTCATCTGTAAAACGGGGATGAGGACCGTGAGCCCCACGTGGGCCAACCCCATCCCCCTGTACCTACCGCGGCGCTTAGAGCGGTGCTCGGCGCGTACTAAGCGCTCAACAGATACCAACTTTATCAGACGGGCTATTCCCCGCGCCCGACGAGCTCACCGTCTAGAGGGGGAGCCCGGCACCGATGCAGATAAATCGCAACGTCCCTTTCAAGTGCCGTGGCGCTGGGACGGGGGGGGACGAGGAGGGGGAGCGGGGCCGGGCGCCGCAGAAGGGAGGGGGAGAAGGGGCAAGGGGAAGGCCTCTCGGAGGAGACGGGCCTCCGAAAAGGCTTCGAAGCGCGGGAGAGCAGTCACCTGTCGGACGTGAGGAGGGAGGACGTTCCAGGCCAGAGGCGGGACGAGAGGTGAGGGCGAAGCGCGGTGAGTAGGCCGGTGCTAGCCGAGTGGGTTACGGTGGAGGAGGAGCAAGGAAAAGTAGCCGGGAGAGCGCCGATCGCATGCCTCGCGGCGAAGGGGAGGAGTTTCCGCTTTATGAGGAGATGTCCGGACGACCGGTGGAGCTCTCTAAGGAGTGGGGCGATGTGCGCGGAGTGACTTTTCAGAAAACCGGCCCGGGCAGCAGAGGAAGAGGAGGATTCCGGAGTCGCGACGATAGAACCCGTAGCTCGCACCCGGGACAGCCCTGGGTACAGGGTAAGTTCCCCACTACGTCGCCCTGCGCCGAGTAGAAGGAGAGCACGGGCCCGGCAGTGAGTCCTAATCCCGACCGGCATCGCCTCCTCACAGCTTGGGAAGGGACGGTTCAGCGCGGAAATGGTCGCGCAGATACAAACGGTAACGGTCGAGGAGGTATCGCTAGATGTACTCGCGCCTGCCCATTCTTCGCCAGTCCTCGTCTACACTCTGACAGCGCAAGTCTGACGGTTTCGATGGCCCGGAGGCAGAAGGGACTCCGCTTCTCCAAAGCCAAATATTCTCCGTCTTACCCGACCGTGCGGCCGGTCCGTCTCTCACCCCGGGCTAGCCGGAGGTCGGCCTCCCCTTTGCGACCGAACCCCCGCGATCCCCGCCGCCCCCGGGCCGCAGGAAGATGAGGTCTCTAAAGCCGCGTGCCGCTGGGCGTGATTTGGCAAATGCACCTTCCGACGCCTCCCGTAGCTTTCGAGGCTTATTTTGAAAAAATCCAATGCGTGAGCGGAGTTCTCCCGTCCTTCCTCCAGAGAAAATTCGCGGCACGAACTGACGACACCGCCATCCCGGGCTCGATCCTTCGAGCACTTGGGACTCCCAGAATTCACGGGCGGGACTCCCTCGTCCTCCGCTGCCCTGCCCGCGATCGGATGCGTTTATGACGCGGCAGAAACGTTGAACCGGAGCAGCCCAGCCCAGCGGAAAGAGCCCGGGCCTGGGGGTTGGAGGACCTGGCTTCTAATCTGCTCTCTGCGTGACCTCGGCCGCGTCGCTTTACGTCTCTGGGCCTCGTTTTCCTCGACTGTAAAATGGGGTTTAAACGCCTGGCCTCCCTCCTACTCGCTCTCAAGGGCGCGGGGACTCCGTCCGACCTGATCAGCCCGTGCCGGCCCCGGTTTAGAAGCGTGGTCGACCCATCAGTCGGTCGCCGGGATTTACTGAGCGCTCACTGGGGGGCGGAGCGCTGTGCTGAGCAGTCGGGATGGTGCGTGCCCTGCCCGCCGTCAGCTGCGTGACCGTGGGCAAGTCACTTGACTTCTCTGTGCCTCGGTCACCTCATCTGTGAAGTGGGGATTAAGACCGCGAGCCCCACGTGGGACGGCCTGATTCCCCCGTGCCCACCCCGGCGCTCAGGACGGTGCTCGGCACGTAGTGGGCGCTTAACAAATACCCACGTTACTATCGTTATTATCATTATTACTGTTACGGTCTAGAGCGACGAGCTTACGGTCTAGAGGGCCAGGTGACTTGATGGGCGCCTAACAAATGCTAAGGAAGCAGCGTGGCTCAGTGGAAAGAGCCCGGGCCTCGGAGTCAGGGGTCGTGGGTTCGACTCCCGGCTCCGCCACCTGTCGGCCGTGGGACTGTGGGCGAGTCGCTTCACTCCTCGGCGCCTCGGTTCCCTCGTCTGTCAAGTGGAGTTTAACCGCGAGCCTCACGTGGGACGACCCGATGACCCCGTATCTCCCCCAGCGCTTGGAACAGAGTAAGCGCTTACACAAATACCGACGTGGTTATTGTTATTATTGTTATAAAACGCCCTAAAAATAGAAGGATGGGTACGACAGCCGGATCTGGGCCCTGGTTACAATCGTCGTGGGAAACGTTCCTGTCTTCAGACTTCCGGATCTGGGAATGGAAATGGAAATCCTCCACCCCATCTGTCGGGGGGGGTGCAGAGGGGAGGTTTCGTGTTTCTAGAGGGAAAAGACGGGCCTTTAAGACCGGCCCCGGGGGAAGAGCCGCACTGCCCTCTGCCGCGGAAGCTTCAGCTGGCGGGGGCCGTGGTCGCCCCGGCCGGGGGTCTGCCGGTTCCCCGGGGGAGCCGAGGCCTCCTCCCTCGTGGGCGGTGAATCCGGGTCCCCGGGGGAGTTAAACGCGAAGCGGCGCGGACGGCGCGAGCGAGGCTTACTGGAAAGAGCCCGGGCTCGACAGTCAGAGGTCGTGGGGTTCCCATCCCGGCTCAGCCCCGTGGCCTCGGGCAGGTCGCGTCGCCTCCCCGGGCCTCGGTTCCCTCGTCCGGGAAATGGGGGTGAAGACCGCCTGGCGGTCCGTTTCTTGTGTCCGCCCCGGCGCTTAGAACGGTCCCCGAGTGTGGGCTTGAAAGATCCCGTCGTTAATTTCTCTTTCGCTCCCTTACCGTGGTCGTGGGTTCCGATCCCGGCTCCGCCACCTGTGGGCTCTGTGACCGTGGGCGAGGCGCTTCACTTCTCTGGGCCTCAGTTCCCTCATCTGGAAAATGGGGATGAAGACCGGGAGCCCCACGGGGGACCACCCGATCACCCCGGATCTCCCCCCAGCGCTTAGAACAGTGCTCCGCACGCAGTGAGCGCTTAACGAATGCCAACATCATCATCATTATTATTACCGGGCCCTGAGGGAAGTTACCCGTCACTGTCGCCCCTCTAGGATTCTTTTTCTAACAACGGCGTTTGTCAAGCACTTAACACGTGCTAAGCGCTGGGGTAGAGACGAGCTAATCAGACTGGACGAGAGTCCACGTCCCACGTGGGGCTCGGTCTTAGTCCCCCTCCGTTTTACAGACGAAGTAACTGAGGCCCAGAGACGTGAAGTGACCCGCCCCAGGTCACGCAGCAGACGGGTGCCGGGGCCGAGATCGGGACCCGGGGGCTTCCCGTTAATGAGACGTCCAGCCCCTCGATTCTGTTTATCGCTATTGTTCTCCTCCCTCCGTCTCCCCCGGTGAGACCGCGAGCCCGTCGGAGGGCGGGGACCGTCTCTGTCTGGTGCCCGTCGGTCCGTTCCAAGCGCTCAGTACGGTGCCCTGCGCGTAGTAAGCGCTCAGTAAATACCGCTGAACGAACGAATGACCCCCCCCCCCAGGCCCCCGCCCTCTCCGCCTGCCGGCCGGCGAGCAGGCGGGAGCGCTCGTCTGCGTCCGAAAGCACGAGGGAGGCACGCGTCACGTTGGCGCGGTTCTACGTGAGCAGGCGTGTCGACGCGCGTCGGCCTGCGTGAGCGCGGGAACGAGCGCGGGCCTCGCGGGCCCGTGCTGAAATCGGAGGGGTTAATTTCGTACATGGGGTCCCCTGCCTGAGCCACGTGAAGAGCGGGTCACGGGTTCCGATCCCGGCCCGGCCGCCGGTCTGACGCGTGACCTCGGTCGCTTCACCCCTCTGGGCCTCGGTTCCCGGAAAATGGGGCTCGAGACCTCGGCGGCTCCCGGGGGGCAGCGCGGCTCGGTGGCGAGAGCCCCGGCTTGGGAGTCGGAGGTCCCCACTGGTCCGTTCCAAGCGCTCGGTACAGTGCTCTGCCCCGAGTAAGCGCTCAGTGAATACCGTCGAATGAATGAATGAATGAATGAATGAAAATGCAACCGTGAGATGCTCCGCTCGGTAAGAGGGTCGTCGGGAACGCGTGCCGAGAGCCCGGGCCTGACCGTGGGCGTCGTTGGGGTGGGGGCGTCTCCGTCCGCTGCCCGAGCCGTGCTCTCCAAAGCGCTCGGCCCGGGGCTCCGCACGCAGTGAAGCGCTCGGCAGGTCCGAGGGGACCAACGAATGACTGGGGCGGGGAAGGGCGCTCCCTCTCCGAACCGCGGGACGACGGCACCATCTGCCGCCGAGCCGAGCGGCCCCGGCCGAGAGAACCGCCCCCGATTTGAAAACGTTCGCGTCGGGAAAGCGCTTCCCGTCATTTTCGGCGGTTCCTCGCAATCGCCTTGGATTTTGGGAGAGGAGAGGAGGGGGCCGGTGTCCCTGCCCCGTGAAATACAGCTCTCCTGCGCCCTACCCCTTCAGGCGCGCGGCACGGGGGTCCGTGACGACGACGGCGTTCGTCCGGCGCCCGCTACGTAATAATAATGACGCCGGTATCTGCTAAGCGCTCACTCTGCGCAGAGCACCGTTCTAAGCGCTGGGGGAGATACGGGGGTCATCGGGTCGGCCCCCGTGAGGCCCCCCCCCCCCCCCCCCCCAGGCTTCAGCCCCGTCTTCCAGATGAGGTCGCTGAGGCCCGGAGAAGTGAAGTGACTCGCCCACGGTCACACGGCTGACCAGCGGCAGAGTCGGGATTCGAACCCGTGACCTCGGACTCCCCGAGCCCGGGTTCTCTTCACCGAGCCGCGCTCGGCAGTCGGGCCTCGACCGAGAGCTCGTCGCGGGCAGGGGCCGTCCCTATTGCTGCACGGTCCTCCCCCGAGCGCTCAGTCCAGCGCTCCGCACACCGTAAGGGCTCCACGAAGATGAATGAGCGAGTGGATGGATGGATGAATGATTGGCTGAATGAATGAAGGGCGCTCCCACAGCCGGGCCTCGACCGCGAGCTCGTCGCGGGCAGGGACCGTCTCTCTTTATTGCTGCACGGTGCTCTCCCGAGCGCTTAGCGCAGTGCTCTGCACACCGTCAGTGCTCAATCGGAACGGATGAATGCCTGAAGGAAGGAAGGAAGGAATGAATGGCGGCCGGGCGGCCGGTTCTGGGCGGGCAGGGTCCCCCTCCCGAGAGAAGCGGTGGGGCTCAGCGGCGGGAGCCCGGCCTCCCTAGTCAGAGGTCCTGGGTTCGAATCCCACCTCCGCCGCGGCTCCGCTGGGACACCTCGGGCCCGTCCCTTCGCCTCTCTGGGCCTCAGTGGCCTCATCTGTCAAACGGAGATTAAAAGTGGGAGCCCCACGGGGGGCCACCTCATTACCCTCTATGCCCCCCCCCCCCCAACCCCAGCGGGGGCAACAAATACCGCCGTGATTACTCAGTGGCAAGAGCCCGGGCGGGGGAGGCGGGGGTCCTGGGTTCGAATCCCGGCTCGGCCGCTTGCCAGCCGTGTGACGGTGGGCGAGTCACTTCAGTTCTCTGGGCCTCAGTGACTTCCTCTGGAAAATGGGGATGAAGACTGGGAGCCTCACGTGGGACCATCCGATTCCCCCGTATCCCCCCCAGCGCTCAGGACGGTGCTCTGCGCACGGGAAGCGCTCAGTAAGTACTATTGAATGAATGAATGCTCTGCACATAGTAAGCGCCTAACCAACACCACCATTATTGTCATTGTTATTATTATTGTTATTAGCCCAGGGCTCCGCCCAGCGTAAGCGCCCAGGAAGGCGTGGCTCAGTGGACAGAGCCCGGGCTGGGGAGTCAGGGGTCATGGGTTCGAATCCCGCCTCTGCCACTCTGTCAGCTGGGTGACCGCGGGCAAGTCACTTCACCTCTCTGGGCCTCAGTGACCTCATCTGGAAAATGGGGATGAAGACCGGGAGCCTCCCGTGGGACGACCCGATGAGCGCTTAGTACGGTGCTCTGCACATAGTAAGCGCTCAATAAATACTATTGAATGAACGAACCCCGTATCTCCCCCGGCGCTTTCAGCACACAGTAAGTGCTTAACGAATACCGACGTTCTTATTAATATCATCATTATTATTTATTATTATTATTAATCCAGCGCTGCCACTCGTCAGCCGGGTGGCTGCGGGCGAGTCACTTCACTCCTCTGCGCCTCGGTGACCTCATCCGGAAAATGGGGACGAAGACCGGGAGCGCACGTGGGACCATCTGATTCCCCTGTCTCTCCCCCAGCGCTTAGTCCGGCGCTCAACAAATACCGAGGGAGTGACTGAGTGAACGAGGGAGGGAAGGAAGGAAGGAAGGAAGGAAGGCTCCGCCCAGAGGAAGCGCTCAAGAAACACTACCGAATGAATGAACGACCGCTCCGCCCTCGCTAAGCGCTTAACGAACGCCATCATTAGTAGTAGCAGTCGTCGTTTTATTAGCCCGGGGTTCCGTAAGCGCTCAGTAAGGGGGCGGGGCGGGGCGCGCGCGGGCGGGCGGGCGCGCGGCAGGGCCAGGGGGCGCGCGAGGGCGGGCGCGCGGCAGGGCCAGGGGGCGCGCGAGGGCGGGCGCGCGGCAGGGCCAGAGGGCGCGCGAGGGCGGGCGCGCGGCAGGGCCAGAGGGCGCGCGATGGCGGGCGCGCGGCAGGGCGGGACTTCCGCTTCCGGTCTCCGTGGCCCCGCCCCCCCCCCCCGGCGGCAGCCGGAAGTGGGCGGGCGCGCACTTCCGGTGCGAGGGACGACGCTGGTCCCGGCCTGCCGGCGGCCTCCTCCTCCCTGCTCCTGCTCCTGCTGCTCCTCCTCCCCGCCGCCCTCCGGCCTGCCTCCCTCTCTGCCTTCCTCCGTCCGTCCCGCGTCCCGCCCCGGGCCGAGCATGTCGGAGCTGACGAAGGAGCTGGTGGAGCTGGTGTGGGGCTCCCAGAGCAGCCCCGGCCTCTCCGACACCATCTTCTGCCGCTGGACCCAAGGTACCGCCGCCCCCCGCCCCCCCCCCCCCCACCCCCCCGGCTCCCCCGGAACCCCCCGGGCCTCCACGGAGCGACCGCTCCATTCGTGCTATTGAAGGAACCCCCGGGCCCCCAGCGCTTAGCACAGTGCTCTGCACGGAGTGGGCGCTCAATGAATACTATTGAATGAACCCCCGGGCCCCCCCGACCCCCGAGCGCTCAGTACGGTGCTCTGCACCTAGTAGGCGCTCAGTAAATGCTACTGAATGAACCCCTAGTCCCCCGACCCCAAGCGCCTAGTTCAGTGCTCTGCACAGAGGGAGCGCTCAATACGTGCTGTTGAATGAATGAACGAACCCCCAGTCCCCCGACCCCTTCAGGCCTCCACCCCCCCCCCCCCGACTCTGCACTCGTCCATTCATTCAACAGTATCTATCGAGCGCTTACTATGCGCAGAGCACTGTACTAGGCGCTTGGAATGGACACATCGGTAACAGATAGAGACGGTCCCTGCCCTGTGACGGGCTCGCGGTCTAATCGACTGCCTACCTCCCGCCCCCCCCCGGTCCCCTTGTCCCCCGACCCTGCAGCCCCCTTGACTCTATTTACCCTGATGACGTTGGCTTCTTTTGTTTGATTCTGCTTTGCTTTGCTGCTTGTCACCCCCCCCCCCCCTTTAGACCGTGAGCCCGTCGTTGGGCAGGGACGGTGTCTATCTGGTGCCCAGTTGTCCATTCCAAGCGCTCAGTCCAGTGCTCTGCACGGAGTAAGCGCTCGATAAATACCGTTGAATGAATGAATGAATGAATGAATGAATGAATGAATGGAGCCCCCAGGCCCCCCGACCCGTTTGCCCCCGGCCCCCCCCCCCGCCTTAAATCCCTTCTCCTTCAAATAATGATAACGTTGGTGTTTGCTAAGCGCCTACTACGCGCGGAGCACTGTTCCGAGCGCTGGGGGAGATGCGAGGTCACCAGGTGGTCCCGGTCTCCATCCCCCTTGGACAGATGAGGTCGCCGAGGCCCGGAGAAGCGACGCGACTCGCTCGAAGTCACCCCGCGGACAAGTGGCGGGGCCGGGATTCGAACCCAGGACCTCGGACTCCCAAGCCCGGGCTCTTTCCACCGAGCCCGCCGTCCGTCCGTCCGTCCCCGTAACGGTGGCGTTGGCTAAGCGCTCGCCGTTGGGTCGGATGGGAGCCGGCGGGGTTGGCCCCCGTGGGGCTCACGCTCCCCGTCCCCATCTTCCAGGCGAGGGAACCGAGGCACCGAGAAGCGAGGGCCACGGAGCGGGCGGGCGGCCGAGCCGCGATTAGACCCCGCGACCCGGCGCCTCCCGGGCCCGGCCGCGCCGCCCCGAGTCCCGCACCCGCGACGGAGGCCCCGCCGCGCGCCGAGCGCCGCGGTAAGCGTTCGGGAGAGGCCCCGGCGGTCGCGGGACGATCCCCGGGGCTGGCGTCGACCGTCTAGACTCTAAAACCCGCCGTGAGCAGGAGAGGTGTCCGATTATCACGTCGCGCTCGATTGAACTCTCCCAGACGCTCGGCGCGGTGCCGGGCGCCCAGCCAGCGCTCGATAAATGCGGTCCGACGAATGAATGGTAAAGTTGGTATTTGTTAAGCGCTCGTGGGAATCAGGTTGTCCCCCGCGAGGCTCCCCGTCTTCGTCCCCGTTTTCCAGATGAGGTCACCGAGGCCCACAGAGGTGGAGTGACTCGCCCGCCGCCGGCGAGCGGCAGAGCCGGGATTCGAACCCGTGACCTCCGACCCCCGAGCCGCGCCGCGGGGAGGGAAGCTCGTCCCCTAGACCGTGAGCTCGTGGTGGGCAGGAGATGTGTCGCCTTGTCGTCGTCTTGCGCTCTCCCAAGCGTTCGGTTACGGTGCTCCGCCCGGAGTGAGTTCCCGGCGCTCAGTACGGTGCTCTGCACGTAGCAAGCGCTCAGTAAATACTGTGGAATGAATACGTTCGAACGAACGAGTGCCGCTCCTCCAGACCGTAAGCTCGTCGTGGGCGGGGTTGTCAGCCGTGGGACCCGGGGCGGGTCGTTTAGCTTCCCGGCGCCTCGGTTCCCTCCTCCGGAAAGAGCCCGGGCTTGGGAGTCCGGGGTCACGGCTACGGATCCCGGCTCGGCCGCCCGGCGGCCGTGTGACTGTGGGCGAGTCGCTTCCCTGGGCCTCAGTTCCCTCATCTGTAAAATGGGGGTGAAGGCCGTGAGCCCCGAGGGACGGCCCGAGGGCCTCGTGCCCCCCCCCCCCCCAGCGCGGAGAACGGTGCTCGGCACGTAGTAAGCGCTTAACAGATACCCCCCTCGTCATTATAGATTGCATCTGAACAGCATTGAGTGCGCCTGTTCTTTTGAGACCCAAGGAGTGCTGTGTAACGTTGGTATCCGTTAAGCGCTCGCTACGTGCGGAGCACCGTTCCGAGCGCCGGGGGAGATCCAGGGTCGTCGGGTCGTCCCCCGTGAGGCTCGCGGTTAATCCCCATTTTACGGATGAGGGAACTGAGGCGCAGAGAAGTGAAGTGACTCGCCCACAGTCAGCTGACAGCTGGGTAGGTGAATGCGTACCCACGGGGGGCTCTTAGAAAGTGATTTCTCTTGGAAAGTGCAATATGCTTGGGTCAGCCCCCTCACACTTCAGTGGGAAATGCCCTAACTCGATTTACTGAGGCAAGGAGACGTTGCTTTCCGTACCTTCGTTTTCGGGCAAGGTCTCTCCGGGTCCGTATTAGGCGAGTGCCTAGCCACGGAGGGCTCTTGGAAGGTGCTTTCTCTTAAAAAGTACAGTATCTCTGGTCAAGTTAGGGGAAGATGCCCTGACTTGATTATATTGAGACAAGGCCACCCTGCTCTCTTTCCTTACGTTGGTCTGAGGGTAAGACTTGGAAAGGTTTGTATTTAGCCTAGTCCGTCTATTTAAAAAAAAAAAAATAAAATAAGGGCCGTCTAGGTACGTCACTGGCGATTTGTAGGCGGGATTTGAGTCTGTCCCGACAACCAACGGCCCCCGTTTCCCGTGCGGTTCCCCCGCGTGTGTTCTTGAGAGATAGGAGCGAGTCCCGCCCTCAGAGTGAGGACGTCGAGAAGTTAGATGGAAGAGAGAGGCAGCCCGGGAGTCAGGAGGACCCGGGTCCTGATCCCTCCGCCCCCGTTTGGCTGCTGCGTGACCCCGGGCAAATGTCTTCACTTCTCGGGGTGTCGGTTTCCTCATCTGTGAAACGGGGGTGTGTTGGGCGGGGGGCCGTGATCACCGTGCGTCGTCTTCGGTTCTTAGTTGCGGTTCCTGGCGAGCGCTGGACAGATACCGGAGAAGCGAAGCGTGAGAGGGAGCAAAATAACGGATGTTATTAATATTAATGGCATTTTTAAGCACTGAACTATGTGCCAGGCACCGTACTAAGCGCTGGGGTGGATGCAAGCAGATCGGGTTGGACCCGGTCCCCGTCCCACGCGGGGCTCACGTTTGTGGTTATTAATGAGAGGAGTCGATCGTTTTTATTACTCAGTGCTCTCTGGGTGCGGAGCACTGTACGCGGCGCTTGGGAGAGTTTAGCGGGCACATTCCCTGCCCACACCGAGCTACTGGTGGTATTTGTGAAGCCCTTACTAGGTGCCAGGCCCCGTACCGGCCGCTGGGGCGGTTACCCGGGGCTCACGGTCTCGATCCCCGTTTCCTAAATGCGGTAACTGAGGCACAGCGAAGTGAAGCGACTCGCCCAAGGTCCCACAGCGGGCGAGTGGCGGAGCCGGGATCGGAACCCGTGACCTTCCGACTCCCGGGCCCCGGCTCTATCCGCCGGGCCTCCCACCCTCCGCCGGCATCGCACGCCGCCGTCTCGTTGGACCGTCCGAGCGCCTGCGGGGCTGGTTTCGGAAAGTCGGGCTCCCCGGCGTTGGAGAGGAGCCGCGGGCGAGCGTTGACGCGGGCCCGTGGGAGACGGGAACCGCCCGCGGTCAAGGGTCTCGCCGTCCAATAAGCAGCCGGAGCGGCGTCCGGTACTCGGAAGGGGGCAAGGGGGAAGGTTGCGGGGCAGGGTGCAGAGCGAGTCGCTTCACCCGTCTGGGCCTCGGTTGCCTCATTTGCCGGAGGGGATTAAGACTCGGAACCCCACGTGGGCCGAGGGACCGTGTCCAGCCGGGTTATCTCCTATCTGCCGCAGCGCTTCGTACGGTTCCTGGCACGTAGCGAGCGCTTAAGAAATTCGGTAATGACGATGATGATGATTGGCTTGGGGGTCAGGGTATCATCCAGATTAGTGTTCCGGGGGGAAAGGCGGCCTCCCGTGTGACTTGGAGCCGGCCCAAGTCTCAGCCGCAGTCTGCACATCCATCCGTAAAACCGCGACGGAGCAGTAACGATAATTACGGCACTCGTTAAGCGCTTACTACGCGCCAGGCGCCGGGCTGAGCACTGAGGTAGGTTCAGGTCAGGTCGGACGCGGTCCCGGGAGGGGCTCGAACTCTGAATCCCCGTTTGACAGGTGAGGTAACCGAGGCCCAGAGAAGCGAAGTGACTTGGCCGAGGTCACACGGCAGGCGTGTGGCCGAGCCTCGACCTCCCGACTCCCGGGCCCGTGATCTCTCCGCTAAGCCACGCGGCTTTTTACGGGACAAGGACCGCGTCCCCGTCGCCTGACGTCTCTACCCCGGTCCGCGGTGAGCGTTTACTAGACGCCCTCGTTGCCATTTTCAGCGGATAAGTCCGAGACAAAGAAACAGGCATTGGTGAGAGGGCTGAGGCGGCACGCGGGCCTGGGGAGAAGGTGGGGATTAAATCTTTAACTCTCTTTACGGCGGCGTGATTTCAAGCGAAAGCGCGGGGGAATAAAATGCCGCTCGAGTGGTATCTTCGTTCACGGGCAACTTTCCCTTTCCAGGTTTTGTGTTCAGTGAATCGGAAGGCTCCGCGTTGGAACAGTTCGAGGGGGGCCCTTGCGCCGTAATCGCGCCTGTCCAGGTAACCGCCCCCGAGTTGGCAGCTCCCCAGGGCGGCTCACCGGAAAGTCCCCGATTTCAGTTTTCGGATCGTAGAATTCAAGGGACGTGTCGGGTTACGTCCCCCCAGTCATTGGTTCGGGCCGTACTGAGCGCTTACTGGGCGCGGAGCGCAGCGCGGTAACAGATAGAGACGATCCCTTCCCAACGGCGGGCTCGCGGTCTGGAAGCGGGGAGACGTCGGAACGAGTGGACCGGCGTCGGCAGCATCCCGTTCACTGGGCCCCGCGCGGCGCGTGGAGAAAAACACGCGCCTCGCAGGTGGGCACGGCCTCGGACCACCCCCTCCACCCTTTACGTGAAAAGAAGGAAACCTCCCGCGTTGCGTGTGAAGATAATCCGAGGAATCGGTTGACCGGCTTCTGGTTCCGACCAACCCATCCATCGATGGTGTTTCCGGACTTGGGCCGGGAGGGCAGTCCGGTAGAGTTGGTGGATACGATTCCCCGCTCCCAGAGAGTTTCCGGTCCGGAGGGGGGCGGTCCCGAACGGGAATCCCGGGACCCTGTTCCCGTGCAGTTCGGTCACCGCGGGCCGAGGCCGTTGGGAGCTCGGAAGCGGCGGCGGGCCGAGCGGAGGTCGGGGCGGGAGGAGGACGACGGAGGAGTTCCCGGCGGGGACGGGTGGGGGAGGCGCGTGCCCTCCCCCTCCTGGCCCGGCCCTCTTCCGACGAGGCCGTTGGCGTTCCCGGGAGCAGCCCGGGAGAACCACAGGTCTTGCGCGTCGTCGGCCTGTCGGGTCCCGGCGCTGGAGTGTGATAACCGCCGGTTCTTCCGCACGCCCGAAACCGATTCCTTTCCCGGTCTGACCGTAACGCAGCCGAAGCTCGGTCCTTGAACCAAATTCGGTACCCGAGGGCCGGGGACGCGTCTACCCGCCCTCTTGTGTCGTGCTCTCCCGAGCCTTTAATACAGGGCTCTGCGCAGAGGGAGCGCTCAATAAATACCGTCGACGATGATTTGAATGTTCTCTGCCGAGCATCTACTGGGTGCCCTACTAGACCCTTGTGGAGGCCAACAGACGTAGAAGACCGCGTGACGATTTCGGGAGGAATAATGAGGCGCACGTACTGATCACTCGGCGAAATAAAGGCACTTAGTAAACTGTTTGATTCTAATGCTGTTTTTTGTTTGTTTTTAATTACCTAAAGGCATTTCTTTTAAAGAAGCTCCTTTTTACTTGTGAGAAGTCAAACTGGAGAGATTGCCAAGGTGAGTTAACTTTTAAGAACCTTTATTAACAATGATGATAATAATAACGTGGGTATCTGCGAAGCGCTCACTGTGTGCGGAGCACCGTTCTAAGCGCTGGGGGAGATACGGGGTCATCAGGTGGTCCCACGTGAGGCTCGCGGTTAATCCCCATTTTACGGATGAAGTGACTGAGGCCCAGAGAAGTGAAGCAAGCGACTTGCCCACGGTCACACGGCCGACAAGCGGCAGAGCCGGGTTTCGAACCCATGACCTCTGACTCCCAAGCCCGGGCTCTTTCCACCGAGCCACGCTGCTTCTTTAGAACTCGTACGAGGAAATCGAAGGAAACGTTAGGTTTTTTCCTTCTTAAAATCAAGGAGGACAGGGCGTTCAGCGGCGCAGGTATAGTGGTTAACATCCCCGATAGCAAAGTGACCCGTCCGGGACGCCGGCTCATCATTAATGGAACGTTTTCCAACGCTGTCGATGCATCTGAAACATTTAAAAACTGATTTTTTTCATTTTCCGTAGATGGGAATCTCTCATTTTCTTTTTTTTTTCTCCCCACGGACCGATTAATTCGAAACGCTTACGTGGACGCGCACGAGGTTTTTTGAATTCAGGATGAACAGAGCTTGGAAAGCTTTCCGAAAGCTTTCACGCAAAACTTGCCAGGCCAATCGAAAAGGGTGTTTTCTTTGTTCTAAGCCAAATGTTTTGGGGGTTTTTTAAATTAAATGATATTTTTATTTGCTTACTGTGGATCAGGCGCTGGGCTGAGGGCTGGGTTTTCTCTTCATTATCAGAGTGCACATCCATTTGGCCTAAAAAAATCTTTTCATTTACGTTCGAGACAATTAGGGGTTTTAAGCTATCCAGAGAAGTGTCCGGGCCGAAGTCGCAGGGAGGGCTGTGGATTGTTCTCATTCTTATGGACGGAAAATAAAGTCGTGGTGATGCTTTTAACTCCTCCAACCCAAAATATTTCCTCTGAAATCCATCGGGTCTGTTTTTGTTTGATATATGCGCATTTTGCGTTAGCCTAAGGCAGTAATTCTAAATAATCGTAACTGACGAAGAGTCTCCCGACTTTCTGACTTATTCCGTTTCCAGAGGAAGAACGGAAGAACCTACTCTGCCACACCTTATGTGATATTTTAGAAACAGCTTGCTTCAATAACTCTGGATCATACTGCCTGGCAGCATGGTTAAGAGGAAAGACATCCGAAGAAACTGCTGGGATTTCTGAGAGCCCCGCAGAATCTAGTCACCAAGAGGAACATTCCTGTAAGATACCTTTTTTTTTAAAAAAAAAAACAACAAGTTTCCTGCATGTTGAATTTACAGTGCTTGTATCAGATTGAATGGGGGGGAAAAAAAAAAAGGTGTACCATTTTCACTAGATTTCCTTTTGCCCCATCCTCCCTCTGTCACGTCGAGAGCCTAAATTTAAAGCGTTTACTCTCGGACCGGCCCCTTTAAAGTTAAATAGCGTTTTCAGTCGCTTATTAATGAGGACTTTAATAAGCGCTGTCCTCATTCGCTTTTGACCGGGAGGAAGTTTGGAAAAATTGCACTTGGGGTGGTGGATGTCAGAATATTTATTCAGGGCCCCTTATTGACTCCCACGAAAGAGCGGGGCTGAATTCATTTAATTATTCATTCAGTAGTGTTTATTGAGCGCTTACCATGTGCAGAGCACTGTACTAAGCGCTTGGAATTATACATTCGGTCATTTGTCCGTACGAGCTCACTTCCTCGAATCAGATCGGCTAGGCCTCGGAGTTAATAAAGAGAACCATTTGAGGTGGGAGAGAGAGACTAATAACAGTAATAAAGATGATGGTCACGTTTATGTGAAGCGCTTATGATGTGCCAAGCCCTCTGCTAAGCTCTGCGGTAGACACGGGATGATCGGGCCCGACACGGTCCCTGGCCCAAAGAGAGCGCACAGTCGAAGAGGGAAAACCGGCACTGACTCCCCATTTTACAGATGAGGAAATTGAGGCAGAGAGAAGGGGAGTGTCTCGCTCGGGGTCGCGCAGCAGGCACGAGCCGGGATTAATAATTACGTCTCCGATCTATCCGTCGAGGCATTAAACTCAGTGGAGCGCAACGTTCTTTGGAAAGCGGGAGGAAAGTCCCCAAGACGACCAGTGGGTTTGCATGCCGGTCATCTCCTGCTTGAATTACCATCCCTCGTCTGTCGGTTCCTTATTTGAGGCATCCTTGTTTCTCTACACTTCACCTCCTCCTGACGCTAACCTTTCTCGTTTTTGTTCTAGAAAGCTTAAATTCGTGTAGATCAAGGGTTCTGCTCTGGCATTCATCCCGACGGGCTTTTCCCGACTCCCCTTCCTCTTCCTCGAGCGATGAAAATATTAATATTTTGATGCTGAGTCTGCTGAAGGGAACTCAAAATGCCGGTTGAGGCTGGTCTGCCCCAAGCCGTAATTTTCAGCAGTCTCGATTGTTTTCTTAATGGGTATTCTATTTGCTGAACCATTTCGAGGTGAGCTCAGGGACCGAGTGTCGGCCATGTAAATGAAGTGTCGACTTCTGGGTCCGTCGAACGTTGTGGCAGAGCGGTTGCCCGTAGCTCCGATCTGCATCTGGAAACTTTTATCGTGCTTATCAATTTACTAAATCACCCCAAGTCACAGTCTCTTGTACTCGTCACCCAATTTAAATTTAACGGACGTGGGTGTCTCTGTCGGCAACCGCTTGATGCCACGGGGAGCGTTTTTCCCCTAATTCCTTAGCATTTTTAAATAGGACTTGCACCATATCGGTAGACGAGTCCTGGATCGTCGGTAGAAATCCGTACTTTTTGTGGTATTGGTTAAGCGCTTAAGGTTGCCGCTGTGCTAAGCACTGGGGTAGATCCAAGCTGGCCAGGTTGGACGCAGTCCCTGTCCCGCGTGGGGCTCGTGATCTTCGTCCCCATTTTTACAGGTGAGGTGACTGAGGCAAAGCGAAGTGAAGTGACTTGCCCAAGGCTAGACGTCGGTCACACGTTGGAGCGGGGATTAGAACCCAGGTCCTCCCGACTCGACTCTTTCCGCTAGGCCACGCTGCTTCTCGATAGTATAGGCAAGCTGAGGAATCAGTAGCTCTGGAACCTTTTTTTTTTTTTCCCCCACTCCGAGAAATTAGGTTTCAGGTGTCTGGAAAACTGGTGTAAATTTCAAATGTTTTCAGGATCGACCAAGATGCCACTTGGGGACCTGTTCTGGGCTGTAACGGGCCACAGAACGACTTGTTACGGATCGACGTGAAGTTTACCTTTTAGTACCTTCTTCCTTACTTGAAACTAACGCAGGGTCCGTCTTTTAGCCGGAGAAATGTGGACTCTTAGCAAGGGATTGAAAGTTCACATTCTTCAAGTTCTACCGTTGTCCTGAAAGACGCCGATTATGAGGAAGGAAATGGGATTTTTGGTTACGGTTGTGGTCACGGTGAAGTTTCTCTTTGCAAGGCTTTCACGAGCCCCTCGATTAGAAACGGCCTAGTAACACTTTAGCCCTCCATTTTGAGAATGAGTACTAATTTAATGCTAAGCTCAGCCAGTCCTTCTTAGAGACTCAAAACTTTTCTAACCCCGAACTGAACGAGATTATCTCACCAGTGTGATTGGGCTTGCTGGCAGTCTCGCTTCGGCATCTCCTTGTTCTAAAATAGAATCCATCAGGATGGGACACGGACGTAAACTGTGCATTATTCGAAAAGAAATTCAGAGTCGTTACGATTTCCGACCTCGAGCTAGAAAATCGAATGCCTTTAAAAAATACAGTGAACTGAAGGGATACGTTATTCATAAAAAATTCTCACTCTCCCCGCTCTTTTTCTTTGGGTCGTCCACGCTGTGTTCTGTCTTGTGTTTCCCGGGTTACCCATCCACCGAACTTGCGTTCTGATTGTTTTGTTCACGGTCCACCGCCCTACGCAATTCGCGTTCTGAGCCCCGACAGAGACATCTGGGATTTCCGGCCAGTGAGGGGTAGGGGTTGCCTCTGAAACGGGGGGAGATTTTTGCCCTCTCAGATTCCAGTGGGAAACGTTTCATCCCCAACTCAGACGCCCGCCGCACTCTTGGAAGGCGCACTAATTTCGGTGGCTTCTGTGGTGTACACCTGTGGCCGGTTTAGTAATGCACACGATTGCTCTCCCGGAGACTCAGGTTCAATTACAGTTTGTTTCCTCCGGGATTTTTTTTTTTCCCCCGAGGTCATTCAGGGCATTGTTCCCTGCTCTGCCACCTGTTTTAAAACAACCCACGTTCATTCGGTCGTATTTACTGAGCGCCTACCGTGTGCAGAGCCCCGCGCCGAGCTCCGGAACTGACGTGTCCGGTCGTAACACCTACAAAGGAGACCACCGGGGCTAGTGCAGATTTTCTAAAGTGAGCGATTTCGAGGCCAACTTTGTCCGAGAAGGGGTCTCGAGGAGGCCGGACGACTCTGTTCCTTTTGTAACGGAAGAGTTCGAATCCCTGGGAATCGAGCCGGCCGTTTTCTCGGGCGTCCGGCGAGAGGCGGCGCAACAGAATTCAAATTCGCGTGCGCTCTGATCTCTACAAAAGATTTTAGAGGCCACGAGCCTTTTTTCATTGGGGATTTTTTGCTGAGGTGAGATCTGGAGCTTTTGCTTCCGTTTTCTGGGTTGCTTAGCTCCAGCGATCGGGGTTTTTTTTTTCCATTTCTTTACGTGCACGTTCGGAAACGGAAACCGAAGAGGCTGCCGATAAGCGATATCCTACCGCTTGGGCAGGCGTGTGTGTGTGGAAACGAACTGAAGCCGGTCGTTGAACCCGTGTAGACCAAATCTGTTGTCTTCTTCTAGAAGTCTGACCAAAAATTAAACGTGCGAATACCTAACCTCCAAGGCAGCAGCTTAGTTCAGAGGCGGAGTGATGGTAGCTATTAAACGGGAGACTGTGTCATAATGGAGGAGAAATGAAAAGAGACCTAAAACCAGGCAAACTGCCATCATGTCTGAAAACTGGAACGTTACTTTTATAACGGGGGTAAACTGAGCCGATAGATTTCTTATGGCCACCTCCGACTGTATAATATGCCTGTTCTCCTTCAGAGCACAGCACGCCCTTGTTGGTTAGCAAAATTCCCTTTTGTTCACGCGTCAGCTTGATGATTGATTTAGACTGATCCACCTGTGCCTGAAGTCAATATTCAGTAGCTTAGTTTAAGGAAATCTTAATTATCAAGCCACCGTAAATGTCGTACTTATGCTGTTACAGTCATTTAGATGTTGATATTGTGGTTTTGGATCTCGTGATAAAGTTGAAAATGAAAAAAGTCTCATCATTTTGAAAGGGGAAGAAAATGGATATTAACGATTGAAGCGTAAAAGTATTTCAGCTTGCTGTGTGTATCTTGTGTCATTTATTTGCCTTGTGTAGTGCTGAAAAGTGTCTTTTATGTATAGCTGCCTTGGCTGCCGAAGAGCTTGGCTTTGAGCGATTTCATGCATTAATTCAGTAAGTAACATGTTGGAACATTTAAAATACTTATCATGTGCTCACAACACTATTTGAAGTCTGTGAATGCCCTGGGAAAGGTGGCTTTATGAAACTCCTGTGAGGCAGTTGAACACGACTCCGAATTAATATTTAGGAGGGCAGGTTCAGGAGAGAAAGAGCTTCTCTGTGGGCTGAAAATGGAGCCGATCCCTCATTTAACTTAATGATCCGAACGCGCTCTGTTCGCTGGGGACTTTTCAGAGCGGAGGAAATATGAAATTGGGTTTCGAGTAGTTTTTCTTGCTCATTACTCAGTATTTTTATGGCGTCGGTGGAGCGCTTACTATGTGCCAGGCACTCTTTTAAGCGCCGGGGGAGATTCCAGGTAGACCGTGTCCCAACTGATTTAATTGGGTCCTACTCCATCTTAATCCCCGTTGTACAGAGGAGGGAACCGAGGCACCGAAAAGTTAAGCGACTTGCCCCAGGCCGCCCAGCAGACGGGGCAGAACCGGGTTTAGAACCTGGGTCCTCCAGACTCCCGGGCCCGGCCTCTTTCCACTGGGCCGTGCATGCAGCTTCTCGATGGGAAGATTTTACATGAGAGTAAACATTTTTAATATATTAAACCTTGTTAACGTAGCTCTCTGTCGAAAGGCCCTAACTGCGTAGCACTGGCAGTAGGTAGCATGTCGGCATGCATCGTAAGCGGGGGCATTTGGGTCAGTCAGAGAAAGCGTCTGGCTTGGAATTAGAAGGTCACTTTTCCTAAAATACTCTGGTGGGATAGTTCAAGCCTCCGACGTACGGATCCACGGTAGATCGGTTTCCGGACGTTTCAGACCGATTCACATACGTCGGCAGACGGATGTTTCACTCAGTGTATGTGCGGGTTTCTTGGCTAATGAACTCTGTCAGAGAGAGCACTTCATTTTCCAGATAATTTTTGGATTTATTATTATTCATCCCAGACGTTATGCTACGGATTTGGAGATGATCCCCGCCGAGCAGGTTTTCCATGTAAATTGGGTTTGCTAGTTAAGGCAGAGAGTCGTCTTAACTCTCCTTGTGGGTAGGCCTTATCACAGCACTTTCAGTATTCACAAGACCACCTATTTTGATGAATAAGTAAAGGTAATTAATGTAAAATCTCATCAGTTTGCTCCCCCCGCCCCCCAGTACACATTCAGTATTACTCTCGCACCTCATTAATGTCCATTTCTCTTTCAATTTTTTTTCCAGCAAGAGGTCATTCAAAAGTTTCCCGGAACTCAAGGACGCTCTCTGGGACCAGTATTCAGTGTGGACCAACAAATTTGGAGTATTGCTTTTTCTCTATTCTGTGATTCTGACCAAGGTTTGTTGAAGAAATCGATACCACTGCTTCAAGTTTGTTGTAGAAATTGTGACGTTTTTCCCTCTCAGTTGAGTTCCGCGAGTTGTTCCCCCGAGTCGCCCTTCAGTTAGGCCAAATTGGAACGACTCCTCCCTCCTGAGGACTCCGCCCCCGCCAGCAGAATGAGAATAAGAACTGTGAAATGCGGTAAGCGCAGCGGAAAAGGCCGGGCTTGGGAGGCAGAGGTTGTGGGTTCTAATCCCAGCTCTGCCGCTTGCCCAGAGTCACTTAACTTCTCTGTGCCTCCGTTACTTCATCTGGAAAACGAGGATAAAAACTGTGAGCCCCACCTGGGACAACCTGATCACCTTGTATCCCCCAGCGCTTAGAACAGTGCTTTGCACATGGTAAGCGCTTAACGGATACCCCCATTCACTGATTCTATTTTACCGTATCCCCAGCACGGGGGTAGATTGAAGACAGTCAGGCCCCACAGGGGGTTCCCGGCTTAAGAAGGAGAGAACAGGTATTGAATCGCCGTCCTGCCCGTGAGGAAAGTGAAGTGACTTGCCCAGGGTCACGCGGCAGACGAGTCACGGAGCCTGGGGTGAGAACCCAGCTCCTCTGACTCCCAGGCCCGGGCTCTTCCCACCAGGCCAGGCTCCTTCTCTAGGAAGAGGTCTCCGGGCCGGACCAGTTGGGCCCCCCCGCAGAGATTCATAGGCGCAGAATGTTCAAAGAGCAGGATAAGGGCGGGAGCGGGTAGTTTCCCTCTTGTGAACAGTTCACCACCCAGCTGAAACCCGTTGCCCCGCCCCGAGCGACGTGCCTGGAGTCCTGCCGCCCTCCGCCAAGAACGGCCCTGCTGCCGTTTTCACGTCGATGATTGCGATTGGTATATTCGGAGGCGTATAAAACAGCTCCAGTCAGAGCTTTGTTTTCTGGCATTTTCCCAACCAGCTCTCCTCAACAGGAAGGCCAGTCTTTCCGAGAAGGGGGCCTATCGCTCCCTCGGGGGCACCTGAGGACACTCTTCCAACCTAATCAGCAGATCTGCACTCGGCGTCAGTTTCCTCTCCCGACTGCCGTCCCATCCCTGGGCCTCGAGATGGCCGGGCCTCTCCGGCTTCTGGTTCCGCCGCCGGGCTTAGCCGAAAGTCCTCCGCCTCTAACGGTCACCCCCCCCCCCGGTTTTATCTCCTGCCGGGGTCGGCAGATGGACCCTGAGTAGAAGCACCACTGTAGTAAGCGCTCAATTAATACCGTCGATCGATCGATTCGATATGCTGGAGAGGTTTTACTCGGTCATATGTGAATGTTTGCTGAAGGACACCAGAACCGTGGACTTCCCACCGCCTCCCGGTCTCAGGGAGGCGAATAAACCAATTGCACGTTCCTTCATTTGCCACCTAGCAGTTGAGTTGCCCGGCTTTGAACCTCCTCGGTTGCCCCGACTCACTCTCGGGCTGCTCTCTGAGAAAATAGCGGGTAAATCGGCTACCGGTACGGAAGGTGTAATCTCGCTTTCCCTTGAGCCGAACTGACGACTCCCCGTAGTTATTTCTGTCTACCGTCGACGGTATCTGAGTGCTTGCCGCATGCGTCGCAGACATTCCTCATATAACCTGGTAGCTGTGTCCCCGGGGGCCTTTTTGTTATCCCCTAAATCTTGTTTCAGTGGGAGATAAATAGTTGGTTCTGAAACAGCTGAAATAAAAAACACCTCCCCAGCGCCGGTGAACGTTCATGCCAGTAATTTCAGAACCTCTCTTACTTGGAGCAGTACCTTGGCTTAGTTACTTCCCCTTGAAGTACGTGGATTGATTTGAACGGAGTGTTTAAAGCCCCTTTCAGTTTGTCAGTAGATGTTAACGTTGATAACTCTGTCAGCTCTCGCAGAGTTCCTTCGTACTGAACGGGATGTGAAAGATAACACGTAGAAAATGAAGCAGTTTTGCGGATGTACACAACAAAGTCTGATGAGCTCATTCCAGTTATTGGAACGTATTTATCTCGGTTCCGATTCTGTAATTATATTCGCGTTGCTTCACATCAATTTTTAATGCTCTTTGAGTGTTTTGGTCCAATTTTTGACTCTCGGGAATACAGCGGACTTTACGGTGGGAAACTCGCTTCAGACAGTCCGTCTTTTCGCTTCCCTTCCTAGTTCCGTAGATCCAGTTAAGAGCACTAATAAAGGAGAGCGGTGTATGATTTCTGGCACGCCGAGTGAAATTCAAGGTGATGGCGGAAAATGAAAAAGCTCGTTTCAAGCGGTCAGCCGAGCCGACACTTTACCGTGGTCGGCACCGCCCGGGAAATCCGTGTGGCCGTATGGCAGCTTATTAATGTTCTCTGGTCTCAGCAGACAACTTTAAACAATTTCAGTTAGTTTCCTGGGCTAGTGAAGTACTGGTAGAGACGCCTTGAGAACCCGTGACCTTGGCTGAAACAAGCTGTAAAGAGCTGTAACCTTACAGGGCCAATTCACTGGTGCGCGATTATAACTGAGTTGTCCTGTTCTTTTGCTTTCCCTTCTCGGCGTGGCTAAAATCCACTTTCTGTTGAAAAACGAAAGCCGACGTACAAAGCCCTGTATTACAATCTCCCACACTCAGGTATTTAGAAACTTCACTTGGTGGATTACGCGTCTACTCGAGACTTTTCCAGAAATACGTTCGGATGAAATGCAAATGCGAATGTGGGCTAAACTCCCCCCCCCCCCCCCCCCCCCCCCATTATCTCTAAATCGGGACAGATTCTTCTAGCCTGCTAACCGGCGCTGCGTCCAAATCCCACCGGGGCCAATTAGCGCTGTTACTTTATAATCCAAAGAGCCCCTCGGAAGCCGTGAAAAATCACGCTCCAGAAATTGAGCCATCCCGCTCGAAAGACATCTTTAAGGGTGTGCGTTTCAGTGCCCGCTGATTCAGATTGACATCTTTCACTCCGAATCCTGTAACTTGCCGCTGTCTCGTTCGGTTTGGGCTTAGGGATCGACTGGTCTCAGCTACCGTACTTTAAATGTTTAAATTGCGTCAGTGACCTGTGACCATTGATTTCTCTAGGGGATCGAAAACATAAAAAATGAAATTGAAGATGCAACGGAACCTTTGATAGATCCTGTATACGGACATGGCAGGTAATGAATTCAGGCGTCTTTATTTAAGTATCTGGGTAGCCGTCGTTAATGGGTAACAACCTGGACGATTTTGTTGTGTTCCCCATCACCCCCGACTGAATGGCTCTAGGCTGAGAGTTTGTTGCCTAATCTAAAGGATTTAAAGCTCTTTGTATTTATTTAAGGAGGATGTTGATGATGATATTCCTTAAGCGCTTACTATGTGTCAATCACCGTTCTGAGTGCTGGGGTAGCTACAGCTAATCATTCCTGTCCCACCTGGTGCTTACAGTCTTACTCCCCATTTTACAGATGAGGGAACTGAGACGCAGAGAAGGGAAGCCACTTGCCCAGGGTCACACAGCAGACAAGTGGTGGAGCCGGGTTATAATGTCTTGTACTGGAAGCTCTCTCGGCCCACTGAGGGCCGACATTTTCCTGCCAGAAGAAAATATGGCGGACTTCGCTCTGAAGTTTAGCAAAACCTATCTGATAGCTCCATCCCGGGGGAAGAGGCAGTTTCCAAATGAATTTTGGAAGGGCTGATCAGTAAGAGGAAAGCGGCTTTCCTGCCTCTCATCTCCGTGGCGTTGGTCCTGACACTGCGGAATCCAGGGACAAGAGTCTCCCGGATTCCACGCAGAAGCCAAGAGCCCTCCTGGGACATCGATGGAAAAATCACTAATGAAAGGAAGCTGCTTTAAAAATCCTGGCTCGTTCATCCGTGCCATGTTCTGTGTCAGGAAAGCGGTTGAATCTTTTGAGCGCGAAACCCTCCACTAAATACATGGGAGGATACATTGGAAGCAGACAACTGTTCCCTGCCCTCAAGGAGTTTACAGTCCACCCTGGCAGCCAGAACAGATAAAAGAAGATTATTTGCAAATGGAGGGAGCAAGAGGAAGAACAAGGTTATAGAAGGAAGTAGTACCGACATATAGAGAGGAAACATCTGACTAAAAAAATGAACGTGCAAATGAAAGAGAGGAATACTTATACATTAGGTAAAGGTAGCACACTTAGGACAGTCTCATTTTCTCAAGCAAGGTAGATCATTTTGAGGGGGATCTTTGCTGTTAAAGTAATTGGGGATTTTTAAAATGTAGTTCTTTCAAATAGGATGGATTTTTCAAAGTCTTCCGAATCGAGGTTTATTCATTCAAATTGATTTTCTGTGGGGGGGACCCAGAAATCACTGGAAAAGAAGTTAAAAATGGTTGTGGTTAGTTCCTGTTGCGGAGTTTATCATCATCATTGTCATTATCATTATTGTTGTTGTTATTCAGCCAAAGCCTAATAAACCTGCTGCTGACCGGACATGCTGTTTCTAATGTGTGGGATGGAGACAGAGAGTGTTCAGGAATGAGTAAGTACATGTTTCGTTTTCTGAAACTGTGTTTCTGATGATGGACTCTCTCGGTACTCTTTTGGCCTGGATAGATTTGAGAATTTCACTCATCGCTATTGCATCCACGACGTGGGGTACACGGCATAATGGAAGAGTCTACTAAAAAGGTCGAAGCGTTTTTAGGACCTTTGTGGAGTTCTTTTATTCAGTTTGTGAAAATGTCCGAGAGAAGCAGTAAATAATAGAAGAGCCAATGAACGGCTCGATATTTTTTGGCAAACAGAAATACCTGAGTACTGGGACATGTTTTTCCTCTCTAAATACTTTTGTGAACGCGCTAAAGACCGGCATAACTGAAGAACAGACGTAACATTGAAGCAGAAAGTAGTAAATCTGAGAATCTCATTTTGGTCTCATCTCTCTCTGAAGTAAATTACCCCTTGAATTCCCAGAGTAGGGTAGTATTCTGGATTCACTGGAGAGAGAAGGGTGCAAACTCTTCGTTTTAAGAGTGTGGGGCAAAGTTTGAGTGAACTTCAAGGGGGCTTTGAGGAGGTAAGGGAGGGGAAAAGAAGAGATGAGAAACGTTGGGAGAGGAAAAGGGAACTGTAGCAGGTAAAGGGGGGAGGTGTGAGGAAAGAAAAGAAAAAGAAGGAAGGTGTAAGAAGGCTCTTTACGTGTTTGTTGGGTGCTTGGGAGAGTACAATACCCGAATCAAAAGACACATTCCCTGTCCACAGTGAGCTTACAGTCTAGACGACTAGCTTTCATTCATTCATTAGCAGGGAAGAGGCAGAACCGAAGCAAGAAATTTGCTATAAAACACCCGTGAACCAGAGAACTAATAGGTCACTGATGTAACTTTTATACAAAGGGCCCCTGAGGTGACTGTGGGAACTCTATAGTTTGGTGCCTCGCTTCTGTCCCCAGAAAATTAGAAGAAGCCGTAACTCAGTGTAGGATCAGTGAGGTTATAGAGGAAAATAATCTCTCTTGCTGAGGGGAACACAGCGTGGTTTGTGTGAAGGGAAATTACAACGCACTATTCTTCTGGAATACTTGGGGAGGATCGATAAATAGGTTGGATAGAGGGGAACCTTAGATTTTTTCGAAAGACCTCAGGTAGGATTTCACACCAGAAACCAAAAAAAAACCCCCCCAAAACTGAGCAGGCTTAGAATGGGAGGAAATGTTCCTTTATGGGTGAAAAACAGGCTAGAGATGGAAACTAAAGATTAGAGGTAAACGGCTACATCTCTGAATAGCCATTTCCTCCCAGCACTTAGATTTGAATCCTTTATTTGCCGTCGTCCCAGCACTTAGATTTGCATCCTTTATTTGCCCGTCCCTCAGTCCCATAGGACTTACACGTACCTATCCATAATTTATTTTGGGAAGTGTCCGTCACCCCCTCTCATTGTGGTCAGGGAGCATGTCTACCAAATCTGTTATACTGTACTCTCCCAAGTGTTTAGTAAAGTGCTCTTAGCACAGTAAGTGCTGAAAAGATACGATTGAGCCGGGGAACGTAAATAGAGGGTTCTCTCGATGATTGGTTTTAGGGTCAGTTTCGTTCATCAGCGGTCTTTTATTGAGTGCTGACTGAGAGCAGAGCACGGTCCTAAGGGCTTGGGAAAGTACAGTGAAGTACGGTCGGTAGATGCGTCGGAGCTTTACAGTCAACAGGAGGAGACAGACATGGAAGAAAATCACAGATGAGGGAAATAGAACGAGAGGATATGTGCATAAATGCTGTGGGGCCGGGCTGAGCGTTCATGTGTAATATATCACAAGTGACCTGAAAGGGAGTTCAGGGAATTTCCCAGAACAGTTCATTCAATAGTATTTAGTGTTACGTGGCTCAGTGGAAAGAGCACGGGCTTTGGAGTCAGGGCTCATGAGTTCGAATCCCAGCTCTGCCACTTGTCGGCTGTGTGACTGTGGGCAAGTCACTTAACTTCTCTGCGCCTCAGTTCCCTCATCCGTAAAATGGGGATTAAGACTGTGAGCCCCACGTGGGACAACCCGATTCCCCTATGTCTACCCCAGCGCTTAGAACAGTGCTCGGCACATAGTGAGCGCTTAACCAATGCCAACATCATTATTATTATTATTATCATCATTGATTGAGCGCTGACTTTGTGCAGAGCACTGTACTAAGCGCTGGGAATGGACAAACCGGTAACAGATAGAGACAGTCCCTGCCCTCTGATGGGCTTGTCTTCCGAGTGGCGAAATACGTCGCCGAGAAACCCGAGACAACTACCAAGTTAGTGAGTGGGCAGAAATGCGTCAGATGAGGTTGGGTGTATCCCTGAAAAAATGGCCACTGCGTCTTTAGAAGGACACCATAAAGCTAGAGGAGGAATAGAAAGAGGATAACGAAAACAAGACAAGCAGAGGGTTGGAACATCTTCCAGGTGAAAAGAGGTCGCAAAGCTTAGGACTCTTCATTCGAGAAACTAAAGCTGAGAGGGAACGTAATTTAACAAAATCACGAGTAAGGTTGGGGGTGGAATTATTGTTGACCAAATCCTACGGCATTAAGGACAGAGGGGCATCCAATTGAGGCTTAAGGGTATCTTCAAAACAAAAAATAATATAAAGTGCGTCACCACTCGTTCGGGCCAAAATATCAATCACCCAATCAGTGGTATTTGCAGAGTACTGTGAATGGGAGAGAAGAATAAGTTCACAAAGAGTTGGAACAAATGAGCGGATAAGCAGTTATCCGTAATGTAAATTGGAGGGATATTAGTTCGCGCGTTCCTAGCCGTGCGAACCTGTGTCTAGAAGGGCAGGCATCTCTCCGTTCCTTCAAGGATCCTGGTGCTCTAATAAGATTGTATCTGTTAAACACTGGGGGGGGATACAAGCGAATCGAGTTAGACCCGGTCCCTGTCGCCCCTGGGGCTCCCAGTCTCAGTCCCCATTTTGCCGCTGAGGTAACCAAGGCCCAGAGAAGGGAAGGGACTTGCCCGAGGTCACACAGCAGACACGCACGCGGAGTCGGGATTGGAACCCCTGACCTCCTGACTCCAGGCCCGTGCTCTACCCACCACACCGTGTCCATTGGACTGATCCAGTAATGGCATTCATGGCAGTCTTACGTTAGAACGAGCTTATTCCCCACTCTCAACAGCTGTAGACGGGTTTTTGGAGAAATTCCTATTGATTATTCATATTGATGCAGTCTGATGGGGGTGCGTGTGTATTACGTGGCTAGCATCGGACGCTAGTGAAGAATTCGGGATTGTTCTTTCCACAGTGCGTGTCCGGGGCAATCGGTCAATCTTACCGAGCCCTCGCCGAGTACAGAGCACTATACCGAGTGTGTGGGACAGTACATTCAGTGGTAACGAGGCAGCGTGGCTCAGCGGAAAGAGCCCGGGCTTGGGAGTCAGAGATCGTGGGTTCTAATCCTCCCGGCTCCGCCACTTCTCAGCTGGGTGACTTTGGTCAAGTCACTTCCCCGTGCCTCAGTTACCTCCTCTGTAAAATGGGGATTATGACCGTGAGCCCCACGTGGGACAACCCAATTACCTTGTACCTGCCCCAGCGCTTAGAGCAGTGCTGGGCACATGGTGAGCGCTTAACAAATACCATCATCATTATTATATTTTGAGCCCTTATTGTGTGCAGAGGACTGTACTGAGCGCTTGAGCGAATACCAACAGACAGGTTCCGTGCGCACGATACGGCAGAGTTGGTAGCTATATACTCCCTGCCCACAGGAAGCTAAGTGCCAGTCAAGAAGGCAAACGTCGTCTTAATCACATTGCATCTTGTGTTCCCCAGTGAATGGTCGTTATATTTCTGTTTGCTAGAAACTGGCCCTGTAGAAATGGAGTGAGATTAAATGAGGCCGAGTACCGGGACTCCTCCCCGTCCTAAACAGTCTGTGAACCCAGGGAGGACAGGGACCGCGTCTCCTGATGTAAATTTTTTCTTTATCCCAGTTCTTGACCCAGAGTTAAATGCCTTAACAAATACCATAATAGTGTAGCATGCAAATGCCATAATAATTTCCGTAACAGTTTATGGGATTATTAACATAATTTCCATAACGATTTTTATGGAAACCAAGCCCGTATCATCGGCAGCGTTTGTTGACTGCCTGCCGCGAACAGAATGCCATTTTAAGTGCTTGAGAGGAGTAAAAGAAAGAGATGATTAAAAACTTTTTATGCACATATATTTAAAAGAAACAAACTCTGATCGTAGACCACGATTAAACGGGAGTATTCCAAGAGCCGGCCCGTTCCCGGGAATGGAAGCGCGAGAGCAAAGAGCCTGGAAACACACCTTCCACTTGGCTCTGACTTGGCGAGAGCTTTCCTTTAAAGGGTCTCGGGCCTGGTTTTGGTCACCGCACTTTTAACGGGGTGTGGGGAAAATGGAAGAGTCCCAGAGAAGAGCTACAAATATGATTAAAGAATAGGGAAATAGATCTTATGAGGAAAAGGCTTAAGGAAGGGATGACTAAGAGGTGACTTCATAACCCTTCCAAGTATCAGAGATGGTTTTATGGGCAGAATGCTGACCGGATGTTCTTCCTAACATCTGACGCTACAGTACGGACTTAAAGCAAGAGAGATTTCAGCTGGCCAGAAGGAAGCTTCTTGGCCCTCTAGACGCCCAACCTGGCTACCAAGGACTGCTGTGAGCTTGACATTCCTGAAGATCTTTAAGAAAAGGAGAGGCAGCAAAGGAAGGGCTCCCCCCGTGACGCTTCCAGCGCTATCGTTCTGTCATTCCGAATTCCTTCTACATTTTCCTCCGCTGTAGTCCAGTCTCTGTGTAACCTGAGGCCCCCAAGACAGTCTGATGGTTCACTGTCTTAGCCACGCTTTTGTCGTCGTGGAATTTTAAGCCGCAGCCAGAGTCCCGAAGGGTCTGGGTAAAACATAAAATAATCATTGGAATGGCAGTTTTTTTGCCATCTGGAGAGCGTCCCACCGGCACTCGTTTCGCCATGTGATTGCGACTCCCCCTTTCTTCCTCCCGGAGGAGTGTCCACCTGGAGGATTGGATCTTGGTACTCTGGGTGGGTGACTTGGTCATCTTTTGGTAGGGTAACAGGTGGCTTGAGGGATAATAATACTAATAATGATAGTTGTTAAGCGCTTATCACGTGCCAAGCGCTGTTCTAAACGCTGGGGTAGTCACAAGGTAATCAGGTTGGCCCACTTGGGGCTTCCGGTCTCTATCTCCATTTATCAGATGAGGTGACTGAGGCACAGAGGGAAGTGAAGCCTAAAGTCACACAGCTGACAAGTGGCGGAGCCGGGATTAGAGCCCACGGCCTCCGACTCCCAGGCCCGTGCTCTTTCCACCAGGCGGTAAATTCAAAACATGCCGTCGCTCAGAGCTTTAGCCCACTCGCTTTGGCGAGGGAAAAGCCGTCGGTGTTTGCCAGCTGATGTTTTGCACGTTGACGGAGCAGGAGCTGAGCTGCGTGAGCTGGTGCTCCGAGAAGATGTGCCGACGTTCAATTTTCAGCTCCACCGTCTCCCAGTCGCTTCGTTTTGTCGTTTCATGAATTCTTATTTCAGTTCAAAGCAATATTGTGCTCTACGAATCAGAAAAATCGATCATATTGAGCGCTTACTGGGTGCAGAGCCCCATACTGAGCGCTTGGGAGATTACAGAATGACAGACACGCTCCCTGCCGACGCCGCGCTTACGATCTCGGGGGGAGACCGACGGTGATGAAAGTAAATAAATTACGGTTATGTACGTAAGTGCCGTGGGGCCGGGAGGGATGAGTGAAAGGAGCAAGTCAGGCGACGCAGGAGGGAGCGGGAGAAGAGGAAAGGAGGGCTTAGTCGGGAAAGGACTCCCGGAGGGGACGTGTCCTGCGGTAAGGAGGGGAGAGTTGGCTATGAGGAGGTAGGGCTGGAGTTGGTAGACGTATTCCCGGCCCACGGTGAGCTTCCAGTCTAGAGGGGGGAGACCGACACTTTTAGAAGTAAACAAATTACGGATACGTTCGTCAGTGCCGTGGGGCCGAGGTGAATAGAGGAGGCGAATCCAGGAGTGCAAAGCAACCCAGAAGGAACTGGGAGAAGAGGAAATACGGGCTTACTCGGGGATAACCTCCTGGAGACGTGCTCTTAATAAGGCTCTGAAGTCGGGGAGAGCCATCTCCTGTCGGCTACGACGAGGGAGGGCGTTCCAGGCCAGAGGCAGGAGGTGGGTGAGGGCTCGGCGGCGAGATAAGAGGAGATGGAGGTACAGCGAGTAGGTTGGCGTTAGAGGGGCAGATGGTGCGGGTTGGGCTTGCGGTAGGAAATCGTGAACCGGGTAAAGAACAGGCGAGGGCCCGGCAGTCTTCGCTGCCGAGGAGGATGTAGAGAAATTCCTCTCCCGGGGCCCCCGGGAGGAAGTTTGGGAAGACCAAGCAGCTGTGCGACAATATGGTTCCGGTTAAAGAGTGCGGATGACGTAGTGGAGCCCGTCTCCTCACGGGAGAACCGGAGGAAAACCTAACCTAATGCTCTGTTTACTAGTAATAATTGCGCCCGTTGCCAGACGCTTATTTATCGAGCACTTAGCGTGGGTGGAACGCTGTGCCGAGCACTAGGGAGAGTGCGGTGCGGAGGAGATCGTTGGGCCTGGTCCTCCGATCTGAGGCTAGGCTGTCACCAATCCCCTCTTCTCCCTCGATATCCTTGATGTTCTTCGATTTCCAAACGGTCCACTCCGCCGAGGGAGAGGGACCGTGTCCGATTCTCCCCGCTGGACCGGGAGCTCGTTGTGGGCAGGGAATGTGTCCGTTTCTCGTTGTATCGTACACGGCGCTTAGTGCCGTGACGGGCACACGGTAGGAGCTCAGGAAATGCCGTTGACCGACCGCGTGTTCCTTCCCGGCGCGCGTAATAAGCAGTATCGCATCTACGACTTATGGGGGCTCACGGACCGAGTTTTTGTCAGGTGGGCAGCCCGGGGCATGGGTCATTCGGTTTTTGATGCGACGGCAGCACTCTGGGTCCCCGAGCCAACTTACGTCGGGAGGTTCTTCTCTCATCCCTCGAAAATAAATCATAATTGTGGTGTTGAGCGCTCGTTTCGGGTCCAGCGCCGTGCCGAGCGCTGGGGGAGATACGAGGTAATCGGGTCACGTGTGCTAAGCGCTGGGACCGGGGGCTAGGAAAGGACGTCCCCGTAGATTTCCCGCCGAGATTCACGGAGGACCGCCGAGACTCGTCTTCCTTAAGCCGGGGGGGCTCACGGAAACCGAAAACCTGTCCGACCCAAAGACAGTCACAACAGCTTCGTAGCGGTGAGGACCGCCTGCGGGAAAGTGATGGTAATGTTGGTATTTGTTAAGCGCTTACTATGCGCCGAGCACCGTTCTAAGCGCTGGGGGACATACAGAGTCATCGGGTTGTCCCGCGTGAGGCTCACAGTCTTCATCCCCATTTTACAGACGAGGGAGCCGAGCCACCGAGAAGCTAAATGACTCGCCCAAGGTCACCCAGCTGACAGGTGGCGGAGCTGGGATTAGAACCCATGACCTCTGACTCCTAAGCCCGGGCTCTCTCCACTGAGCCATGCCGCTTCTCTGACCCCAATCTCACCGTACCCCCAAAAGTAAGGACCCCCTGCCCTTCCTCTCCCCAATGCTCAGAACAGTGCTCCGCACCCAGTGAGCGTTCAAGCAAGCACCATCGACGGACCGATTCCGGGTGCGCCCCTGCTAATGGGTCGCAGCCGGCGGCCCTTCCTGGGTCCGTAGCCAATCTACAAGAGGGCAAGACGGTCGAAGACACGTCCCACGGGGGCGTACGGTCACCTTTTGCCCCATCTTTTGCCCAGCCTTCATTTTTGTGGAGGAAGGGGGCAGTCGGCGATAAAGCATTCCTTCAAAGCACTAGGCGGCGCTCCTTGCCTTCGGAAAAATCAGTGAGATCGTGGCGCTGCTGGTCCCTGATCCAAAATGAGCCGTGTTTAAAGGGGGTGGTGGAAGGATACAGGTGGCTCGTTTATGTGGCTTAATAGACCAAATTGAGCCCAAGTGCCCGGCCAGATAAAAGGCTAAAATTCAGTGAGAAAAGGCCAACTGGCCCCCCTTGGTCGCGAAAAGAACCAAAGCCAACGGCGCGTTCTGTCGTTGCCTTTCGATCAGAAGGGAGCTGTCAGGGAGCCTCCCCCCCCCCCCCCCCCCAGGCAGGAATGACGAGAGCTCCCGATTTCCCCGTGGGATTCGTCTTGCCGTCACTCCGGTACCTTTCCCCTTCACTGTGGCATTGGTTCCAGCTCCCGGGTATCTCTCTGCCCGGTTTTGTGAATGAAACCACCTTGTCGGGATTATAAAATACGGTGCGAGTCACTGCGGGGGCCTCTCCCGGGTCGGGAGTTGGAGCCGCCAAATTCACCCGTGTCGTCCCCCTCACTAAACTGTCGTGTGAACTACCGGCTCCTCTCCGTACGGTCTGGACCTCAAGAGAGAACAGGGAAAGCGGCCTCTGTCGATCTGGGGGTCCGAGAGACGTCGGGAACGTGGCTGTTCGCAGCTAGGTCAAGGCTTCAGCACCGCTTGCGGGCCAGGTTTCTGTCAATATTTTTGTAAGCTAGCCCGCCTGCCTAGAAATATCCGCCTGGCAGCGGCAGAATTAGTTTAATATTCATGGATCGCCTACCAGATGCAGTGCACCGATTAAGCGCTCGGGGAAGGACAACGGAAACGTACCGCGCCCTGTTCCCTGACCGCCGGGAGGGTGATTTCTAATGGGGGGGTGGGAAGGTCGTCAAAATATTTTCCGGCGGTGGAATAAATTCATCGACTGTTCAGTCAGAGGTAAAAGAGTGCAGAAAATGGGTATGAATAGGGAAGCGGAGTCGCTTAGTGGAAAGAGCCCGGGCTTGGGAGTCAGAGGTCGAGGACTCTCATCCCGGCTCCGCCTCGTCTGGTAAAAGGGGGATTAAGACCGTGAGCCCCACGTGGGACAATCTGATCGCCTCGTATCTACCCCGGCGCTGAGAACGGTGCTCGGCACGGAGTGAGCGCCTAACAGGTACCGTCCTTATTATTATTATTAGGCCAGCAAATCGGGTTGGATACGGTCCCCGTCCCATGTGGGGTTCGTAGTCTCAATCCCCATTTTGCAGATGAGGTAATCGAGGCACAGAGAAGCGAAGGGATTTTTGCCCAGGGCCACATACCGGACAAGTGGCGGAACGGGGATTAGAACCCATGACCTTCCGGCTCCCGGGCCCGTGCTCTATCCGCTACGCCGTGCTGCTTCCCTTTAGAATACTCAGATCAGTTTGCGCCCCCCCCTTACTGATCGCAGCATGAGGTAGCGGGTGGAGCCTGGGCCTGGGAGCTGGAGGGCCATGGGTTCTAATTACGGTGCCGCCACTTGTCTGCTGTGTGACCTTGGGCCAGCCACTTCACTTCTCTGTGCCTCAGTTCCCTCATCCGTAAAATGGGGATTGAGACTGTGAGCCCCGTGTGGGAAGTCCTGTGTGGGCAGGGATTGTCCCTCTCTATTGCTGAATTGTACTTTCCAAGCGCTTAGAACAGTGCTCCGCACACAGTAAGTGCGCAGTTAATACGACTGAATGAATGACAGGGACTCTGTCCATCCCGATTTGCCTGTATCCCCCCCCCCGGCGCTTACCACAGTGCCTGGCATATAGTTGGCATTTAACAAATATCACAGTTATCATCGTCATTATTACTGTAAGGACAGCTCGCCCACTTTGCTCCTGTCGCGCCATCTTGCTCCCCGTGCCCCGATCTCGTTTATCTCTCCACCGGCCCCTTTCCCACAAAGTCCCTCTGGCCCGGTACTCCCCCGTCCGTATAGGCCAGACCACCGCTCTCCCCACTTCCAAAAATGTATTAAGGTCACATCTCCTCCAAGAGGCCTTCCCCCACGAACGTTTCCTTGTCTCACACTCAGTCGGTCGTATTTATTGAGCGTTTCGGCAGCGCGCTGTTCTAAGCCGTTGGGAGGGTACGGCCCGAAACAATCAGCAGGCACGGTCCCTGCCCGTAACGAGCTCACGCTCCCCTTTGGGTCACATTTAGATTTGCGGCCTTTATTCACCCCTCCCGCGGCCCCACGGCACTCACGTACGGGCCCGTAATTTATTTACATATATCAGCGTCCGTGTCGCCCTCCAGATTGTAACCTTGTTGAGGGCAGGGACCGTGTCTACCAACTGTGTCGTATTCTCCCGAGCGTTTAGTGCAGTGCTCTGGGGTTGATCAGTTTGGACATTCCCTGTCCCGCGTGGGCATCCGCAGTCTTAAAGACTTGGGGGAGGAGAGGTATTCGGTCTCCATTTTAGAGGGAGAAGAGGTATCCGGCCTCCATTTTACAGATGAGGACGTGAAGGCCCAGAGAAGGTGGGGGACTTGCCCGGGTCAGATACATCAGGCCAGGGGCGGAGCCAGGATTAGAACCCAGGTCCTCCGACTCCCTCCCCTTGGTTCTTTATCCAAGTAGAGCGAGTTCTTGCCAGGATTAGAACCCAGGTCCTCCGACTCTCTTCCCTTGGTTCTTTATCCAAGTACGGCGAGTTCTTTTCCTCGGAGGCCGGGCCGGTTTAACAGAATCCACCCGAGCTCTGTCGGGTCTTAAGAAGTCAGAAACCCGCGTGCCAACCCACCAGATTAATCTTGCGGCCCGAAATCCCCCCGGTGACACGGGCTTGTGATGGAATCAGGCTTTCTCGCTCCAAATGGAGTGAAGTACGTGAGCAGGTGATAAACAGGATTTTTTTTTGAATAGGCCAAGGGTTTAGAAGCGAGCGGACCATGAAGAATTTTTCATGGCAGTAGCGAGACCTAAATCTGTCCAAGTCAGACCCGGGCCAGAAACGTATCATCAATTTTACTAACTTGCCGCCCTGTCGAATGACGGGTCATTGTCTTTATTTGGGCACAGACCTGTATTCTTCAGAAAAGTGAAGGTCTGGAAAGCCCAGTGGCCCCAAGATTCGAGTTTTAATTTGTCTGATTATGTTCCCCAAGGAGCCCGTTGTGATTAAAATGATTGCGTCCTCCTTAAAAAAAAAAAAAAAAAAAAAAAAGGATGACATTAGTAAGATTTTAACAATCTAGTCAGCTCTCGAGGAAATCTTAATAGATCTCTGCCTGGAGAAACTCATCGGAACTTGGAAAATCCTCTTCCAAGTGACGAAACAAGAAACGGGCATCAGGGAGAGTCGGGAGCGATGTCGTGAACTTTGCCCCCCGCGACCTCTGGGGTGGAAAGGGCCACGCGGCTGATCGGCCCGGCCCCTGGGAGCCAAAATGGAAGCCAAGATGGCGTCCCTACCCGTCTCCACGCGAGAAGTGTCCCTGGGCCTCGGACCTTGGAGGTTTCCATTATTCTCACTGGGACGAAGACCCAGCGAGCCGCCCTCAATCGACCGGAGGTGTTTAGTGTGTATTTACTGGGTGCAGGGCGCTGCACTGAGCGCTTGGGAGAGCAGTAATAATAACGATGGTATTTCTGGAGCCCTTACTAGGTGCCAAGCACGATTCTAAGCGCCGGGAGTTGGTAGACGTGCTCTTTGCCTTCAGGAAGCTTACGGTCTGGTGGGGAAGGCAGACCTCAAATTGCAGTTAGGGGAAACGGCAGAGTACGGGCTACGTACCTAAGCGCCGTGGGATGGGGTGACTTTCAGAGTCCTCAAGGGGTTTAACTCCGTCTGGGCAACCGAGAAGGGAGGTAAGTGGAATGGAGGAAACGGGTTAGACGAGGAACGTCTCTCGGAAGGGATGCGGTTCGAGTAGGGCTTTGAAGTTGGGGGGCGTGGTGGTCTGTCAGGTGGGAAGGGGGGAGGGAGGGTGTGGGCAGGGGGTCGGTGGTGAGATTTAGATCGGGGGGCCGGAGAGCCGGTTGGCGGTAGAAGAGCCGAGCGAGTGGGCCGGTGGTGGAATTGCAGGTGAGGGAGCCGAGTCGGATGGGGGAAGAACCGATGGAGCGCCGTCAAGTCGCCGAGGAGGAGTTGGGACGTTCCTGGGGAGTGGGGAGGCGTCAGTCGAGAGGTCTTTTCGAAGAACGATCCGGGCAGCGGAGCGAACGGCGGACTCGGGTGCGGAGAGCCAGGACGCGGGGAGGTCGGCGAGGCCGCTGACGCAGTTGTGGAGGCCGGAGGAGATGAGTGCTCGGACCTGCGTGGGAGCGGGTTTGGTTGGAGGGGCAAGGGTGGATTCTAGAGATGTCGTGAAGGGGAAACCGACGGCATCCGGTGGCAGATGGAATATTCCTGCTGAAGGAGAGAGAGAGGGGTCGAGGACGATGCCAAGTTCACAGGCTCGGGAGACAGGGAGCACGGTAGAGGTGTCTCCGGTGCTGTGGATGGGGTTTGGGTGGGAAGGCGAGTTCCCCGCCGCCCGGGGAACCGGGGTGAGCCGTCCGGCTACCCGTGGGGGCAAGTCGTCCCCCAGAAACTGGGGCCGAGAGAGGGCCGGCCGGACGGCGGGCGGTGTGGGTGGGTGGGTGTCTCGGTCCAGGAGGGGGACGGTTCACCTCCCAAATGTTGGGGTGGTGAAGGGTTCGGGGGGGATCACCGATCGCAGCAGAGGGCGGGCGGCGGGCAGGGCGGGGAGCGCTGGGACCGGGGAGTCGCGTCTGACCCCCGCAGTCCGCTGATGTCCTGCTAACTCAGCAGGCCGGGTCCATTGCGCGCCGGGCCCACAGTGTCCGGACCCCCGTTCTGGCCGCCCGGAAGGGTGACGATAACGAGTCGCTCAGCGGACGTGGCAGCCAGGTGCCCCGGAAGGCCACAGAACTGAGATCCCGCGTGAAGGATACAGTAGAAGTACAAGTTGTCCCTTTCCCTCTCTTCCTTTTCCTTTCCTCCTTTCTCTTCCTCCCCTTCCCCTCCTTCTTTCTCCTCACCGTCTCTTCCCTCCTTTTTTCTCTCCCCATTTTGCCCCCGTTCTCGGGGTGTGAAGTGGGCCTCCCCATAAGGGGCTTTCTGAGTGGTCAGAAGTCAGCTGATCATCCAGTTGATTATTATTTTATTATTCTATTTATTTTGTCAACGATGCTTATGGATCTATAATTCTGTTTATAGTGACCCTATCGATGCCTGTCTACTTGTTTTGTCTCGTCGTCTCTCCCCCCCCTTGTAGACCGTGAACCCGTTTTTGGGTAGGGATTGTCCCTATCTGTTGCCAAATTGTACTTTCCAAGCGCGCAGTCCAGTGCTCTGCACACAGTAAGCGCTCAGTAAATACGATCGAAGGAACGAATGAATGCTGGAGAGGTTACAGCGGTGGGAACTCTTTTCGGTTCTGTCTGTCTCAGGCTACTCCAAGCTATTAAAGCTACGGAAGGTTTTGCCCCTCGTTTGCAGTGATATTTTTGCGGTTATTAATAATAGCGTCGTTTAAGAGCCTGCTTATGTGTCAGACGTTGTTCTTAGCGCTGGGGTAGATGTGAGCTGTTCACGTTGGGCACAGTCCCTCTCCCACGTGGGGCTCGCGGTCTAAATCCCCATTTTTACACCTGAGGCGACTGAGGCCCGGCGAAGTGAGGCGACTTGCCCAAGGTCACGCAGCAGCCAAGTGGCGGATGCGGGATTAGAACCCAGGTCCTGCAGACTCAGCCGTGGTTACGAGCCGACCCTACGCGCTACGGTACTGTCGGCCGCCGTGACTTTGGAACGTTCCGTGCGCCCTTTGATTGTAAAAATCCGTCAGCTCTCTCTTAATTAATGTTTGTCAGCAAGCTGCCTTTTTGCACGTATGAAAATATTTCAGCTCCTCTTCCTTCCCCCATCAGGAAGCTCTTATTTATTTTAAAAGGAAGATAACAATAAGGAATCATGGTTATGGAGAGCTCATTTCCCAACTCTTAGGACCGACGCAAACGAGGAGCCGCCTGTAGATTCTGAAGCGTAAAATGTCCCCGGTTTTCTTCCGTTCATAACGGGAAATCTCCCGGTTTCCACCAGCCGGGCCGTTCACTCGGCGGTATTTCTTCGGCGCCTACTGCCTGCAGATTGTCCTGGCGAGTGCCCCAGTCGGCGACCCTGGCACTGGTTTATCGGTTTTCCGAAATAATCCCTAGAAGGTTTCGACCCGAAAAGAAGTGAGCGGAATCTTAAGCGCTCGGTAGCGGAGCAGTGGACGGCGTTGTGTTCCTGAGCCGGGTTGCCCGGTGCCGGACTTGGGGAAAAATCTGATCCCCGGATCCAACCTCGCCCCTGCTTTGTCTTCCAACCTAATGTGATGGCTTGAAGAAGGAGAAGCAGCGTGGGCTGGAGGACGAAGCACGGGCCCGGGAGCCGGAGGACCTGGGTTCTAATCCTGGCTCCGCCACTCGCCCGCTGTGTGACCTTGGACAAGCCACCTAACCTCTCTGGGCCTCGCTCTCCTCAGCGGTAACGTCTGTTCTCCCTCCTACTTTCCTGCAGGCCCCATGTGGGACAGGCCTGTAGCTGGCCTGATTAACTTCTGTCTACGCCCAGCGCTTCTTGACACCTAGAAGCGCTTTACAGATAAATAACTAAGCAACTCTCGCGGTCCGGCGCGCGGGCATAGAAGAGAGCATTCCGCACTCCGCGGAGAAACAGCCGCTGGGATCGGAGAGATTTTGTTTTGAAGTGAAAGTTGTCGGGTGGATTTTGCCAGCGCCGTGTGGTATGTAATAACGGGGTAACTTCTCTTTTCCCCCCGTAGAACTTCTCGGTATACATAAACAAGCGACTGTCGGCTTTTTAACGTTAATGGAGTCTCTGAGGTACTGTAAGGTAAGATACCGTCTTCATAGAAACGCGAAGACCCTTGTCTCCTACGTGCAACTCAGGGGAAAGAGCCCGGGCTTGGGAGTCAGAGGTCACGGGTTCTAATCCCCTTTTATTCTCCCTCTGCTCCCTCTGCTCCCCCCCCCCCCCGCGTCACCTCCCCTCAGCTAAGCCCTCTTTTTCCCCCTTTCCCTCTGCTCCTCCCCCTCCCCTCAGCACTGTGCTCGTCCACTCATTTGCATATATTTTTATTACCCTATTTATTTTGTTAATGAGATGTACATCCCCTTGATTCTATTTATTTGCTATTGTTTTTAATGAGATGTTCCTCCCCGGGATTCTGTTTATTGCTCTTGTTTTGGTCTGTCTCCCCCGATTAGACCGTAAGCCCGTCACAGGGCGGGGACCGTCTCTGTCTGTTACCGATTCGTCCATTCCAAGCGCTCAGTACAGTGCTCTGCACGTAGCGAGCGCTCAGTAAATACTGTTGAATGAATGACTGAATAACCCCGGCTCCGCCACCTGTCAGCTGGGTGGCTTGGGGCAAGTCACTTCTGTGTGCCTCAGTTGCCTCGTCTGTCATGTGGGGGGTAAGGCAGTGAGCCCCACGCGGGACGACCCGATAATCTGGTGTTGACCCCGGCGCTTAGAACGGCGCGTGGCCCGTGGCAAACGCTCAACGAATGCCGTCGTCGTTATTTAGAGGGTTTCTGTTGCCCTGACTGCGCGGTCCAGCTTTTCCTCCCGTCACCGTGACTGACCGCTCTCCCAAGCTGCCAGGGTTAGTCAGAGTACGGCCCGGCCGACGGAGCTCGTTCCCCTCTGAAACATTGAGCTGAAAAGGATAAGATCCCAGTCGCGACATACGCAACGGCTAAAAATAAGCCCAAACTATTATTAAATGCACGTGTCTTGTTTGGTAAACTGAGTTACGGAGAGAACGCAATGTTCCCTCCTCACCGGGGGACCCAAGTGGGCCTGTACTGAAGTTGACGGAGGTACCCCGTCAGGCCGAGGAAACGGATTTGCTCAGATGCCTGGGATTCTAGCTTTTATCGGCTCCATCTGCGAAACTATTTAGCACTCAGAAGAAATACCATGAATTTCATCAACTCAGCTCCTAACCACACGTTCCAGAGTTGCAGTTCCTATTCTGGGAAGTTGGTCCGCGGATTGTTTGGGGTTCCGTGGGCCAACGAAACCCCGACGGGACGGGAAGCCAGGTCCTTGAAGGCCCCAGGGCTGGAGCGGCCTCTCGGTGCCCGTTGGGCTCCGGCCTCTGCCAACCCTCCCCTGACGGCAGCGGGCAGGGTGGGCCCGCACCCCCTTCCCATCCTTAGTCCCATCCTGGCGGCCACCACGTCTCCCGCCCCCCAGCCTGGGCTCTTCCGCTCCGGTGCCTTGACCTTTAAATGCTTCGATTCGGGAGTAGGAAGGGAGAGAGGCTTCAGGCGCTCGTTCGGGATTTTAATTTTGCGGGGGGGGGGGAAAGCCGCGAAGCTGAAAACCGGCTATTCCGACTCACCCCGGGATCCCGGAATTGACCTGCAGCGTTGGGTATTTCTCTGAAGAAAGAACAGTCTTCATTCGTAATATTTATTGAGCGCTTACTATGTGCCGAGCACTGCACTGAGCGCTTGGAATGTACAGATCGGTAACAGATAGAGAAGGTCCCTGCCCTTTGACGGGCTTACGGTCTAATCGGGGGAGACGGACAGACGAGGACGAGGGCAGTAAATGGAATCGAGGGGATGAACAGCTCATTAAAACAACAGCAAAGGAGCGGAATCAAGGCGGTGTACGTTTTCGTTAACACTCAAGAAAGCTTCCAGGAATGGCACCCAGGGAAGCCCTCTCTTTTCTGGTAAAGGATCTTGCCATCTGTCACTGTTAATCATTCATTTATTCAGTCGTATTTATTGAGCGCTCGCTGCCTGCAGAGCTCTTTAAGTGACACTCCCTGCCCAGAACAAACTTTACAGCTCGAGGCGGGGAGGCGGACATCAGTACGCGTAAACGAAATGACAAGCTATGCACGTAAGTGCTGTGGGACTGGGAGGGAGGGAAGAGCGGAGGGAGCAAGTCCGGGCGACGCGGGAGGGAGGGAGAGATGAGGGAACGTGGGGCTCAGTGTGGGAAGGCCTTTTGGAGGAAGTGTGTCTTCAGTTAGGTTTTGAAGAGGGGGAGAGTGTTGGATTTGAGGAGGGAGGGCGTTCCAGGCCAGAGGCAGGAGGTGGGCGAGGGGGCGGTGGCCTGACAGGCGAGAGAGTAAGCGCTAGAGCACTATGGAGCACTTAGTGTGCGCAGAGCGCTGTACTCTGCTTTCGGGAGAGGACACCGCAACCGAGCTGGACGTCCCCGGCCTGCCGGCTCTGAGGAACTCTGACATCGTTCACCTCTTCCAGACTCCGGGATACTCTGGAACCGTTCAGCTCCCGGTTGCCGGAGTTAATGCCCTACAAAGATCAGCTTACCCAAAAGCCGGAGGGTGAGGAAAGAAGGTCTGGGCTGACAGAAGGGTAAGGAGGACGTGGTTGGTCTCTTGGTTTGTTTCTCACGTCCGGGCCCAGTTCCCGTCCGGACCGGTGCGGTAATCTGATTTTGGAAATCGAGGCCCGGGTTCTCCTGGGTCGGGTTCGGGCGGCTCCCTGCCGGTGCCGCCTGGGCGGCCCCTTCCTCGAAGCCTGGATTACAGTGTGTCCCCTGCCCCCGTAAACAGTTATAATGATGAACGAGGCATGTCCTTGCCAAAGATCTGAACGCTTCGAATGGCGGCCCGAGGGACACGGACAATCCAGGGCTTAGAGCGGTGCCTGGCCCGCGGTAAGGGCTTAACAGATACCGTAATCAGGATTATTAAGGTCTAATTCCCGTCCCCTTCTGGAGGACGACGAGACCGATCACGTCAGCCAAGACCGTCTCCCCACCCTCCAGCTTTTGGGTAAGCGGATCTCTGTGGGGCATTAACTCTGGCAACCGGGAACTGAATAGTTCCAGGGTGTTCTCGCCTGGCCGTCTCCCCCGATTAGACCGTAAGCCCGTCGGCCGGCAGGGACCGCCTCTATCTGTTGCCGACTTGTTCGGTCCAAGCGCTCAGCACAGTGCTCTGCACAGAGTAAGCGCTCGACAAATACTATTGAATGAATGAATATCCCAGAGTCTGGACTAGCTGAGTAATATCGGAGCTCCTCCAAAGCCGACAGCTCCCTGATCCAAACCGAACTGTATCGTATCCAGTGCAGCGTACAGGTCTTCCCCTCCCATAGCCCTCTTTCCCTGTGTCTCTCCCTCTCCCGCCCTCCTCCTCCAGGCTCGGGAGTTGGGAATCCTCCACTTCCCTTCGCATCCGCGGATGGTTCCGAGCGGATGCTGGGAACGCCCTGCGGTGCTAGAGAAACAGACAAGCCCCGGGATCCACCGCTGAGGCGAAATCCCGAACCATCTTCCATCCTGTCCGGACTCTGGGACTCTAGAGACTCCGTACGGGGCAGGGCAGGCTGGGAGGGGCGCCATCCTAAATGACCGATGGAGTGATCCAGTGAACCAGGAGGGAGTGACCCTTTTTTTTTTTTTTTTTTTTTTTTTTAACGATAGCTGTTCTTGAATCCGAGATAATTGACAATCTGCGGGAGTTTTTCCACGTAACTAAAGTCAACCGGGATTTCGGGGATCCCCCCCGAGATGCACTGGGGCCCTGCGTGCAAGGGAAGGAACGCGCCCTTTTACATCCGGGGACGAGGGCCCTTTCAGTGACCTCAGCGGCATCAGCTGCTGCCCCCCTCCCTTCCCAACGCCCCCCATCCCTTTTAGGCTGGCAAACTGCTGGGATTCCGCAAGAACGGAAATAGCAGGAGCAGCTGAGACGAGGAACGCCAGCCCCCTTCATCTCACTTCCGTTCACCCCCGCGCTCCCCGCCGCAGCCTCAACCGAGCGCAGCTTTTAGCTCCGTCACGGAGAAGCTTCCCTTCCTCCTCGACTGGTTCCTGACCTACTCACTGCTGCTCCTCGCCGTCATCGAAACCTGGCTCTCCCCATTCATTCATTCGGTGGTATTCATTGAGCGCTTAATCTGTGCGGAGCACTGGACTGAGCGCTTGGGATATACGATTCGGCAACAGGTAGAGACAGTCCCTGCCCAGTGACGGGCTCACGGTCTAATCGACTGGTGACGCCGCCCTCCCCAGAGGGAGCCTTGCCCGCTCCGCTCCAGTTCCTCCCTTCTCCTGCCCCTCCTTCGACCCGCCCGTCTTCCCTAGCAGTATGTCTGGGGGAGATCCCCTGCCTTCTTTCAGATCCACCCTTCCCACTTGTGCCTCTGACCCCCATCCCTTCGCACCTTACCGGAACTTCTGCCCTTGCCGGTCTTCCCTCCCTGTCCACCATTTAATGGCTTCTTCCCCACTGCTTTCAAACGCGCTCCCGTCTCCCCGTCCTAAAAAAAACCTTCCCCCCGACCCCTCGGCTCCCGGTTATCACCCCGGCTCCCTCCTTCCGTTCCTCGGCAGACCCCTTGAGGGGGTTGTCCGCACACACCGCCTCCACTTTTTCATGGCATTCGTTAAGCGCTTACTTTGTGCCAGGCACTGAACTGAGCAAAGCGGTAGGTACGAGCTCATCAATCCCTGCTTGACGGGGCTCGCGGTCTTAATCCCACTTCCCATTCTCTCTCCTCCGAGTCTATCCTTAATCCCTTCATATCTGACTTCCACCCCTTTTGCTCCACAGAAATTGCCCTCTCTCTAAGGATTCCAGCGATCTACTCGCCAGATCCACCGGCCTCTGCTTCATCCTGGTCCTCCTCGACCTCTTTGGCTTCACTGACACTGTCTTGCTTCTCCTCCTATCGCTCTGGCCACTCGTTCTCGGTCTTTCGCCTGCTCCACTTCTGCCTCGTGGCCCCTTGGCTGTGGGAATCCCCTCAAGGCTCCATTTCCGGGCCCCCTTCTCTTGTCCATCCACACCCTCTCCCTCGGGGAACTCCTTCGCTCCCCCGGCTTCGACTTCCGTATCTGTGGAGATGATTCCCAAATCTACATCTCCAGCCCTGATCTTTCTCCTCCTCGGCAGCCTCACCTTTCCTCCTCCCTTCGGGACATCTCCACCTCGGTGTCCCGTGGGCACCTCGGACTTTACGCGCCCAAACCGAGCTCATCTTCCCACCCACGCCCTCTCCTCCCCACCACTGTAGAGTTTACCACCATCCTACAGGCCTTTAATCGTGGCATCGTCCTCAATTCGTCTCTCTCGTTCAACTCGCCTAGTCTGTCACCAAATCCTCTTAGTTGGACCTTCAGAGCATTGCTAAAATCCCCCCTTTTTTCTTCCCCCGCAGAACTATGCTGACCCAAGCGCTTATCCTGTCTTGCCTCCTCACTCACCTCCCCGCCACCTGTCTCTCCCCAGTCCAGTCCATAGTACACTCTGCTCCCCGGGTAAATTTTCTCCCAAACCATTCAGTCCTTGCTTCCCCACTCCTCGGGAACTTCCGGTGGTTGCCCATCCACCTCCGCGTCAAACAGAGACTCCTTACCGTCGGCTCTAAAGCAGTCGGTCGCCTTACCCCTTCCTACCTCACCGCCCTCAATTCCTACCACAGCCCAGACGGCACACTTTGCCCCTCCGTAGCCAACCTGCTCACTCTACCTTCGATCTCATCCATCTCCCCGCCGACCCCTCATCCACATCCGCCTCCTGACCTGTAAATCCCTCCCTCTTAATATCTGATAGACGGTGTATCGCCCCACCTTCAAAGCCTCTTAAATGCACATCTCCAAGAGCACTTCCCCGCCGAAGCCCCCGCTTCCTCTTGTCCCGCTCCCTTCTTCGTCACCCTTGTGCTGGGATCTGTATCTTTTAGTCACCCACCCCCAAGCCTCGGCCCCACAGCACTTAGGTACGTATCTGCGATTCGTTTAGATCAGTAAACGTCTCCCCCACAGGCTGTAAACTCCTCCCGGACAAGGAACGTGTCTACTCTCCCTGTTACCTTGTGCTCTTCCAAGGGCTGAGTGCAGTGCTCTGCACATAGTAAGCGCTCAATTAGTACAATTGGTTGCCACCGTGGCCCTCTTCCAGAATTGGGCCGAGCGACTTAGGTGATGGCACCTGCGTGATTTCTGTTCGTCCTCCATTCTGCCGGAACATCCTCCTTTCCTCTGCTGGGAACATCGCGTTAGATGTGTACCCGCGTCTCCAAGTCTGCCCCCTTCCTCCAGCCTCCCCTAGCCCTCCTCTATGAGCAGTGCCCGGACAACAACAATAATAATGGTTTTCGATAAGCGCGTACTATGTGCCAAGCACCGTCCTAAGTGCTGGGGTGGATACAGGGTAATCGGGTTGGACACAATCCCTGACCCACGTGGGTTTCACAGTCTCGATCCCCATTTTACAGATGAGGTAACTGAGGCGCAGAGAAGTAAATTGACCTGCCCAAAGTCACACAGGAGGCATAGGGCAGAGCTGGGATTAGAACCCCCATCGTCTGACTCCCGGGCTCTTCCCACTAGGCCACGCAGACAGTTCCCCGGTTTAAAAGCTCTGAGCTACTGGTTTTCAAGAGAGCAAGGGGACCAGCAGGGTGGATTGTTCTCAGGCCCATCGACGTTTTATTTATTTTTTTTTTTTTTAAGATTCACAGGGAATAAAATTTAGGCCCCTCAAACCTTGATGCGCAGCGACGCCGGTAGAGTACGTGCTAATCTTTGAACACTAGAGCATCGGTCCAGAGTCCTGGAAGGAGAACTAATCCCCCGTGTGCCAAACTCTGGGAGTTCTCATCTGACCGTAAATCACTTCAGTGGTACTTGATGGTGGTCGTAAGGAAGTGAAATGTCATACTTGCCCAGAATTTTATTCCAACTCTTCCCAGGACTCCTAAGTTTCACAAGTATATGCCCATCTTTAGCCGCTTTCTTTTCGAAAGCATCAAATGGGGTGGCCAGGGCTCACAGAGCCTTTTATCCACCAAAGCCCAACTGGGAGACGCTCCTGGAAGGGTGGGAAGATCAAAACAAGCCCAAGGAAACACTTCCCGACGCAGTGGGTGGCGAGCATATGGAACTGGTTATCACAGGAAGTTGGGCAGACAGAAAATATCAACAGGTTCAAGCGGGATTTGGAGAAAGTCATGGAGGAGAAATTACTTAAGAGGGAAATCGGGGATGTTTAAACGGTCCATCCCGAACCCTAGTTATCCATCCGTAGAGTGGCCTGTTGTGTCGTACGCTCCCGAACTTGTAGAAGAGTGTTCTGCACATAATCAGCGCTCAGTAAATCCCATCGATGGTGATGTCCAGGATGATAACCATCACTCTGTTGCCCTGTTGGGAGACAGAATCCTGCGTTGGACAGATCAGGGGTCTCACTCACTGGGGCATTGGTCGTGTTGCCTGAAGATCCTATCGGGCCCCCGCTCCCCGATTTCTTTGGCTACTATTTCTCCCCCTTTTTAGTTGGTGATCCGTTGTGCAGCAGCAGCTGTGTTAACTCACATTTGAGGAGGAATGCGGGCCTGTTTCTCAGAGCCTGTGCGCCTTCACAAAAGCAGCTGCTCGAGGGGTTCGGGTCAAGAACATTGCATTTCCAAAACCTCTCCAAGAACTGGATGGTTGTATATCGTGCCATCCGTCATAAAACGCCAAAACTCAGACTTCCCCAGCTGAGGGATCGTTTACCGATGGGTGACTTTGCTGCCCCAAACCCCTGCAAGTTGGCTTTCCCCGAGAGAGCCTATTTCTACACCCTATTTTTCGGTAGCCGGCTCCCAGCAACTTCCTACCGGTGGTGGCCGGACATCTTGCGGTGTGTTTTGATCTAGGGGGTAGAGGTCTGCGGTGAAATGGTCGCTCCTCGACCTAAATGGGTGCCTTCGGTCCGATTTCAGATGAGAGGGGCACATTATCCAAAATATGGAATTATTTAGCCCCTCTCCGTTGGTGCTGGGAGAAGTAATGCCAGACGCTGTGTAAACTGTCCCTCCTTTGTGTGTATTTCTCCCGCAGGACAGAGATGTGTGAATGTTGCTATTTGCGCTGTTTTACGCCCGTTACATTGTCCTTTGTAACCTATTCGCATCTCTCGCTCTCCCTTTTTTTGCTCGCTCTGCTCCAGGTGGGCTCCTATTTGAAGTCTCCGAAGTTCCCTATTTGGCTGGTTGGCAGTGAAACTCACCTCACCGTTTTCTTTGCCAAGGTATGATAACCTGAGTGCATTTTCTAGGCGACGAGGCAGGTAAGCACCGTAGAAGTCCATTGAAGTTGGAGCCTGTCTGCCAACTCGGTTGCACTGGACTCTCCCGAGCGCTTAGAAGCAGCGCGGCTTAGTGGAACGAGCACGGCTTAGGAGTCAGAGGTCGTGGGTTCTAATCCTGGCACCGCCGCCTGTCAGCTGTGAGACTTTGGGGAAGTCACTTCACTCCTCGGCGCCTCAGTTACCTCCTCCGTCAAATGGGGATGAAGACTGTGAGCCCCACGTGGGACAGCCTGATTCCCCTGTATCGGTGCTCGGCACACAGTAAGCACTTAACAAATGCCAAACTTATTATTATCATTTTTATCATCACGGTGCTCCGCACACAGCAAGCGCTCAGTAAATTCGGTTGATGGATCCGCATCCAATCTCTTGCCAAACAGGACTTCCCACGTGGAAGTGAGCTTTCCTGATCGACTGCGCTCATATCCCTGCGTAGTAAAGAAAACCCTGTGATCCCTTAGTTGTAGAATCGTGAGGGGAAAACCTGTTTCACATTTTCAGGTACAGATTTCCTCATTCCGACTTGACGGTTCTGGCATCGGAACATTTGAAAAAGTGTCCAGGTCGATCTGGAAAAAAATAAAACCACCTTTGGGGTTCCACTGCCGGTTAGAAGTAACAGTAGCCATATCGATATCTGCACCGGTAAATTGTGAAGGAATAAAATTCCCGTTTGCTAAATATTTAACCAGCGGTTCTCACTGCGATGGCATTCCAAACCCCTTCATGACTTATCTAAGCGTTCGAACACGGTGCGCTTTTGACACGGAAGATCTTCTTGTAACGGTCGTGTGTTTTGGATTGTACGTTCACCCTCTCTATACGTAGGAACGCGGGTTGGGTGGGCAGAGACGAAGCCTGTTTCCTGGGCGTATATGCTTAACGGTGCTGACCTTATTGCCACTGTCGTGACCGATTATGAAAACTATCTATTGAAATATTTGAATCTGATCATCTCCAAAATACTTTTTAATGGTGTTAACTCATATTCCCAGAATGTAGATTGGTGTATGATAGAGCCCTAGGGACAGTGAAAATCAAGTGTCCAAGTAATATGGGCATTATTACATCGTAAGAGTTTGGATCTTAACCCTTGAATCCGACCGGTGCCTGAAAAGGAGACCGTGTGTCTTTATCTCAGGAGCAAGGGTTGACCTCTCTTAAGATGCTTAGATCTTGAATGTTGGATTTTGAACTTCAAGCCCCCTTCTTGGAATTAATGGACACATGTCTAAACGCTTCCGTTGTCGGGAAGCGTAAAAGGAGACGGGAGATTTTGTAAAAGCGCACTAAAGTACTATCACCGTGGTAGACTGAATATCTAGACTGAGATTCCCTTTGGTGTCCCAACGTTTGGGAACGCTCTGCTCCGAAGAGCAACCCTCTTCTGAGGGTTACCCACTAGGCTGGTCTGTCCCCTGGGATAATCGTCCGGCAATCCACAGCTATGGCCCATTTTGTCACTACCTTTCTACTCCGCAACGATAATTATAATTAATGATGGCGTCTGTTAAGCGCTTGCTATGTGCCAGGCCCCGTTCTGAGCGCTGACGCACAGTGATGGCGCCAGCTGACCTCCGGCCACCGGGGCACAGAGTCAGGGATTGGCCTCATCCACCCGAACCGCCGACATCCCCGTGGGGGCATCGAAATTCAAGAATTCAAGCGTCGGTCTGGGCGGAGTGCCGGGGTTGGAACTCGTGCTCTACCGGCTTCTGAGTAGAGGCTGATCGTCCGAGAGAGTTTGAAAACACAAGGAGGATTTGAGTGCTACTCATTTACGATGTATAGAAAACTAGCTCCTGCCACTTTAGGGGAGCTGTCTTGGAAGCGCCGATCCTTTAGAGGTAGCCAGCGATCTTCACTGAGCACCGTCTGAGTGGGCAGCACTGTGGCATCCATATCGGAGAGTCCGACAGAGAAGACAGACGTGACTCTTGCCCTCGGGAAACGTACAGGCCGACGGGGGAAGTGGATATTAAAATGTATTTTCTAGGTAGGAGGAAACAGGAGGGCCCCGGGGGATTTTGAGAATCCGAATCCCGCCGTGGCAGCCGGAGGCCGGGAGAGGGAGGGTGGGAGGCCGGGCGGTTGGCGGGGAAACCCTCCCGGAGAGATGAAGGTGGGCGCCGCCGCGGGAGGGGCGGACGGAAGGGGAGAGGTGGGAACGGAGCGCCGTGCGAAGGTCGAAGCCAAATGCGCACGGAGCGCTAGAGGGGGAGAAGAGAAAGGATGAGAAAAGGGGAGAGAGTCGAGCGTTGTGGAAGGGGGGGCGGCGTGCCGCTCTCTCTCCCCCTACCCTTCCCGCCAGCGAGAGGCAGGATCAGTCCGGATCGAGGCCCCGGGATCACGCGGGCGGAGGGCAGTTCAAGGCGCTTCAAGGGCGGTGCGGGTCGGTTCTCCAAAGGACGAGAGGTCAAGGCGCCCGTGGCCGCCGCTTCCGGGGTCTCACGTGAAATACGTAGTTTGAGAACGCCGATTTCACATATAAGACCTTTTTGGCTTGCTTTTAACGGTTAGAACCCGGGCCAAATTGGACAAGCTTCCTGACGGTCCTGGCAGTTTGGGGAACCGTAGCAGAAGGCATTGTTTGAAGGTTCCTTCCGCGATATTTGTGCAATGACGGCGATGGCACTTCTGGCCCGGCAGGCCAGAAACGGCACAGATCACTTCTGGCAGCTCGTTAAAAATGTCGCCCTCTTGTTACTTCCCGGCCAATATGTGTGTATTTCGGTCTCTTTGGGTGCGCGTGCCAAGTTTCTCGTACTTGTTCTCATTAAGAGGAAAGGCCTCCTTTTCAGTTTGGAATTTTCAAGGCAATCTGTGTTGTCGAATCCTTTTTTTTTTACATTACTGACGGAGTGAATGGATGACCCTCGGACAGGTCCGGGAATCACCGGGCGCCCGGAGGATGGGGTTCGCGAATGACACTGTTGACGGTGAGATTCTTATTTGTGAGTGGCCGCTAGGATCCGTGCCCGTCTGACGGTCTCTTGCCCCCCCGCGGGACGCGGAGAGATTCCTCCTTGCCGCGCTGCCGCTGAATCTGCTATCCACCGTGCCCGGGATCGCTTTTATTTCTCCCTCTGCGGGGGATGGGGCGAGTTTCCGGAGCCCCTCCACGGCTGCCGAGGCCGACTTGCGTTCGTTCATCCGTTGGCCTCCGTGGAGCGCTTCCTGCATGCGGAGCGCTGTGCTGAACGCTTGGGAAATACAATCACCGTAGACGCGTTCCCCGCCCACAGCGAGCTCACAGGCTAGAGGGGGAGACCGACGTGAATATCGTCAAACAGAAGATAGGTGCGTAAGTGGTGTGGGGCCGGGTGGGGGGATGAGTAAGGAGAGCGAGTCAGAGTGAAGCAGAAGGGAATGGGGGGAGAGGAAAGGGAAGCGTAGTCAGGGAAGGCTTCTTGGAGGAGATGGGCCTTCAGTAAGACTCTGAAGAGGGAGAGAGTCATCGTCAGACGTGAGGAGGGAGGGCGTTCCAGGCCAGAGACAGGACGTGGGCCAGGGATCGACGACGGGACAGACGAGACCGAGGCTCCGCGAGGAGGTGAGCGGCGGCAGAGGGGCGGAGAGTGCGGGCTGGGCCGTAGTAGGAGAACGGCGAGGCGACTGAGTGTTTTTGAAACCAAAGATGTGGGGTTTCTGTTCGATGCGAAGGCGGACGGGAGACCGCTTGCAGCGTCAGGGCTTTTTTTTTTTCCGATATCGGTTCAGCGCTCACTGTGTGCAGTCAAGTCGGACACGGTCCCGGTCCCGCGTGGGGCTCACGGCCTCGATCCACGTTTTGCAGCCGAGGGGGGCCGAGGGACGGAGAGTTGAAGCGACCTGCCCGAGGTCACGGGGCCAACCAGGGGCGGAGCTGGGGGATTAGAACCCAGGTCCTCCGACTCCCGGGCCCTTGCTCTTTCCCTGAGGCCGTGCCGTGGGCCGTGGTCCTCGTTTCCGCCCCCTCCTCCTAACCCGGATGGGAAAGTAGGGCCGGTTGGACCCGACGGACACTTCCCTCGTGGGGTGGTTGGTCGAGCCTGTGCCGTATTCCTGGCACTCTGTCCTCGTAATAATGCCCCGAGGGCGAACCCGGGGAATGCCTAGTTAAAATACACTCCCGCACCGAAATTCCAAAGAAAATTAGCCGGGCTTTATTAAAATTCAAAAGGGGCCGCTCAAGAAAAACTCAAGGAAGGATCTGATGGGTGTGTGTCGGGGCTTGGGGACTCCGAGGGCCCTGGTTGGGCACGGGAGGGAGGTGGTAACCGATTCTGGTGGGGGCAAGAGGGTCGTGGGAGGGGGCTGCTTTCCCAGATACGGAAGCAGCGCGGCTCAGTGGAAGGAGCCTGGGCTTCGGAGTCAGAGGTCACGGGTTCGACTCCCGGCCCTGCCCCTCGTCAGCCGTGGGACTGCGGGCGAGTCGCTTCACGTCTCTGGGCCTCGGTTCCCTCATCTGTCAAATGGGGATTAACCGGGAGCCTCACGTGGGACGACCTGATGACCCTGTATCTGCCCCGACGCTCAGAACAGCGTTTAACAAATACCCCAGAGGGCAGCTCCCTGCCGGAACATTGCCGTCCCCGGGGCAGAGGGAACGAAGAGGCCTGTCGGCAGAGGCCGGGGAGATGGGGGGCCCAGCTGCTTTTTCCTGCCCCGCGGCCAGCTATCCGAGGGGAAGTTTATCGTTATGTCTCTCTCTCTCTCTCCAAGTGCATTATTAATTTTAAAATTTAAAGTGTAACTCACATTTAAATTTATAACTCACCCACGGGGAAAATAAGATTAGGTCTGGACAACGTCGTGGCGGAGTGGAAAGACCCCAGGCCTGGGTAGATCAAAATTAATAATCGTGGTACTGGTTAAGCGCCGACTATGCGCCGGGCACTGTGTAAGTGTTGGGGTGGATGCGAGCAGATTGGGTTGGACCCAGTCCTGGTCCCGCGAGGGGCTCACAGTCCCCATCCCCGTTTTGCGGATGAGGGAACTGAGCCCCAGAGAAGTGAAGCGACTTGCCCAAGGTCACACAACAGACAAGTGGCGGAGCCGCGATTAGAACCCGTGACCCGATGACTCCCGGGCCCGGGCTCTAGCCACTCCACCGTCGCGGAGTCGGGTTCTAATCGCATTTAGCGTCATGTAGCGCCCGCGGGCCCTCGGTTTCCTCATCTGCAGAATGGGGCTTCGGTTTCTGGACTCCCTCCTACTTAGACTGTGAGTTCCACGGGGGACGGGGACCGCGTCCAACCTGACGATCTTCCGTCTGCCCTAGTGCTTAGGACAGTGTGTGGCCCTTCGTAAGCCCTTAAAAAGTATTGGAATTAGTAGCATTATTATCCTAAAGAGGGGAATTCGGGCGAGCCACGAGGCAAACTAGAGGTACGCAGGTGACCTTGTAAATGGCAGAGATTCCATTTTAATCTAAGGCATCTCTAATGTTGTTAGACCAGAGGAAGACATGTACAAAAGCAGAAGGACTGAAAAACCATCCCATTTATCTGTGCCTGGCAAACGTAGACTAGCCCGACGGTCACGGAGGGGAAAACCCAAATCCAAAATGGCGGACTTTTTTTTTTAAAGGATCACAGTCAAAATGGGCCCCTACCCAGACCGGGATCATCACGGAGATCGCTTGTGAACCGGCGTGGCCGTCTCCTTTGATTATTTGCTTAACGATTTCGTTCCGCTTCCTCGAAACCAGTCACATCGCAGCGACAGCGAGTGAATCCCGGGTCCACGGAAGTACCGTCTGCAAAGATTTGACCAGCCCTTTCCGTACTTAGCCGACTCGGGACCGGAACTCAGAACTCCCTGTAGCGGGTCTTTCCTGGGGGCAGAAAGTCCCAGAGTATCTAATAATAATAATGATGATGATGATGTTGTTTGTTAAGCACTTACTACGTGCAGAGCACTGTTCTAAGCGCCGGGGGAGATACAGGGTCGTCGGGTCGTCCCACGTGGGGCTCCCGGTTAATCCCCATTTGACAGATGAGGGAACTGAGGCCCAGAGAAGTGAAGCGACTCGCCCACAGTCACACGGCTGACGAGGGGCAGAGCCGGGATTCGAACGCGTGACCTCGGCCTTCCAAGCCCGGGCTCTTTCCACCGAGCCCTATCTAGTGCTCCCCCAGGATGGGCCACTGGATTCCTGGACAGTTAGTTGATCGGAAAATGATTCCTAGCCACTCTTGACATCTCTCTCCAAACTAGAAGGTTTTCTGGTGCCTTCTGAGCGTTGGCAGAGGGGAGAATGAGCCGCCAGCGACTCACCACCAATGGCCATCTCCCCTCTAAGCTCGTTGTGGGCGGGGAACGTGCCCGTTTATCGTTACCTTGTCCCCTCCCAACCGCTTAGCACAGTGCTCTGCACACCGTAAGCGCTCGGCCGGTAGGACTGACCCACTGACAGTTCTTTCAGGCCCGGTTTCTTCCAGGTCTTCAGCCTGCGCGCCACCGCTAACCTCTGCGGGTTTGGGTGAATGCACGTGGCGTCTGAGAAATGAAGGCCCAGTGGCGCTTGGAACCGTGCTTTGCACCTAGTGAGCGCTTGACAAATGCCACAATTTATGATCGTTAAGTTTTTAAGGCGGCAAATTTAGGTCGGTTCTCAGTTTCGTAGAACGCATCTGCCCCGGGCCTCCTTGTAATGCCTCTGCGGCAAAGTTAATTTAATAAATTAACGTTTAGGTAAGGAGCATTTTGGACTCATGACTTGAACCTCAATGAGATTCCCGGTTGTTGGTTTTTTCCATTGAATGTGCATCATATTGTACGATTACAGAGAACAGCCAGGAGTATAGAGCACAGACAGAAGGTCACGGGTTCTAATCCTGGCCCCCCCCCCCCCCCCCCCCCCCACTTGTCTGCTGTGTGACCCTGGGCAAGTCACTTGGCTTCTCCGGGCCTCAGTCCCCTCGTCCGTAAAAGGGGACCGAGACTGTGAGCCCCACGTGAGACTGTGTCCAACTCGATTTGCTCGAATCCACCCCAGCGCTTAGTACAGTGCCTGGCGCAGGGTAAGCGCTTAAGAAATACCATCGTTCATCATCGTCATTATTTTTATCGTAGCCGAAGGAGCGAGGGGTCGCTCGTAAAGCCACTTTGTGAAGCCTTTTGGCTAACCAGTCGCGATTTCCTTTCTACAAAAGTATCTCCCAAGGACCGTAGAATCTACCGTAATGACTCACGTAGCTGCCTTCGACGCACCGTTTCGGAAGAGTGAGTAAAAGAGGATTCTTGCGAGCGGGGAGAGCGGCCCTTGCCAGCTTAGGAAGAGGAATAGGGGTCAGGGCGTTGGGAATGCCGGCGCCCAGAGATTTGCTCGAGGTAGCCGAGGGAGGGTTACCGCAGTTGACTCGGTGCCCCGTTATCGGACCCATCGTAGGGGTCTTGAAGCAGTCGTATTTATTGAGAGCCACCTGCCCTCCCTGCCTCCAGCCCTTACTTCACTCTCCCCCCGGAACGTTTTTCTAAAAAATCGCTCTGTGCGCCTCTCCCCCCTCTCGACAACCTCCGGTGGCTGCCCCTCCAAATCTGCGTCGTACCCAAACTCCTTGGCGTCGCTTTTAAGGCACTCGGGCGGCTCTCCCCTTCCTACCTAACTTTGCTCCTTCCCCAGTACAGCCCGGTAGGCGCACTTGCCCTCTCTACCTCCATCTTGTCTCTCTCACCGTCAGTCCCGTGCTCCATCCCCCTCCCCCCCCCCCCCCCCCCCCCCATAGCCTTTCTGTTGACCATCACTCTCCCCATCCTCGGAGCCCGACTAAAATCGTATCTGCTCCAGAGAAGCTCCTAGTGGACGGAGCACGGGCCTGAGAGGCAGAGGTCCTGGGTTCCAATGCCGGCTCGGCCACTTGGGCAGATCACCTCCCTTCTCCGTGCCTCAGTTCTGTCATTCGCAGATTGGGGATTCGAGACCCCTTTCCCCCGGTAGTTGGGCTGCGCTCCTCATGTGGGATCTCGTATCTTGTTGTGGGTTCTAATCCCGGCTCCGTCGCTTCTCACTGTGTGACGTTGGGCCAGTCACTTAACTTCTCTGAGCCTCGGTTACACCTCATCTGTAAAATGGGGGTTGACTGTGAGCCCCGCGTGGGACGACCTGATCACCCTGTATCTACCCCGGCGCTTAGAACAGTGCTTGGCGCCTAGTGAGCATTTAGTAAATGCCGTTCATCACTATTATTATCACCCAGTGCTTAGTACAGTAGTTGGATTATAGTAAGTGAGCCCCATGGGGACAGGGACTATGTCCAACCCCCTTTGCTTGTTCCCACCCCAGCGCTTACTATGGTGCCTAGCACATAGTTAAAGCGCTTTACAAATACCGTTATTCTTTGACGTCGAATATGGTTCAAGAAGCCGGGACATCGCACCAACCGTAACAGGCCCTTCTGTAAAACCGGTTCGTTGAGAACCAGGCCGACCTTTATGATGCTGCCTCTTGGGTCCGTTGTTTCACGGATGACTGCCGTATCGGTTGGGGAAGGTCGAGCTGCTTCGGAAGACATTCCGCCGTCGTGTTGGGTTTCCCGAGTTTTCCTGAGCCGTGCCCCGGCCCCGTCCTGATCCGGCGAAGCCGTCGGGGCCAGCTCGACTGTATGCGAGTGAGACGATTACTTCAGGGCTCCCCGTCGGACAGCCGAGGCAGTTTGCAGTTCACAAAGGCCCAGCCGTCGGAAGCGACACGCGGGAAGGGAACCCGGGGAGGGGAGTCATTTATTAGTGATGTGTGTGTATATCTCTAATTCTCTCTCTCTCTCTCTCTTGACGCCCACTTGTTTTGTCCTGTTGTCCGTCTCTCCCCTTCTAGACTGTGAGCCCGTTGTTGGGGAGGGATTGACTCTATCTGTTTCCCAGTTGTACTTTCCAAGCGCTGTGCACACAGTAAGCGCTCAGTAAATACGATTGCGTGAACGACCGAATGGACCCGGTGGTTCTGGAGCAAATCCGTCGATCGATGGGTGGCATTTTGAGCGCTTGCTCTGCGCAGAGCACAGTACAACAGACTTAGCAGACCGAGCTCCTCCTCCACAGCGAGCTTACGGTCTGGAGAAGGGAGACACGGGCCCTCCCTGGAGAAACGCTGCGGGTTTAGGGCTTTCCAACGGAACTCTGCGTGTTGGCGAAGGGATTAAGAGGGAGCGATGGGTTTTCCCGGGCCTCGAGGCAACCGAATATGTCTGAAACCAGCTCCGCAAGCGATGCGTAATTGTTTGCGCTGTTCGGGCCCCTCAAGAGCGCATCCGTCAGTAGGCGACGGTTCCCGGCCCGCTGGCTCCGAGACCGACGTTCCGTAGCCTCTCCAGTTGGAAGAGTTGCCCGGTGGCTTGGAAACGCGTTCCGTGTCTAGCCGTCGGAGCTGCTTCCTTAAGGGTGGAGACCCGGAATGGGTTGAACAAGACGGGGCCTGCCTTCCCCCTCCGACCTTCCAACCTTGTCTGGGCGAACCTTTCTGTCGCGGAGTAGCCTCGGGGGGCTTGGGGAATCGCCCGGGGCTGCCAGATTTGCTGAGCAATTTCCAGAGGCCGGGCCCGGTGATGGGGTCAGATGCTCCCGTAAGGACAGAGAGCTCGTTAAAAGGGTGGTGACGCTGCTCTCTGCCGAATATAGAAGTGGCCAGTGCCAACCTTCAAGCAGTTTTATCTGACCTCATCAAACGTTACTCTCCAAGGGAACAGATGAGAAGGAAATGAAATTTAGAGACTACAGCCTATCAAACCAAACTCAGGACCTCAAGCTGGCTACGTTAATGAGTCCATTTTTTCCATCTTTTAAAAAAAAAAAAAAATCCAGAATCCAACAAGGGACAGGTATCGGACCGGCTGTCGGGCAAATTGTTTTACTGTGTTGATATAAAAAAAAAAAAAAAAAAAATTCCTTTCTTTCAGAAAACATGAACCAAATACTCGTTAACACTACAGATCCCTTCTAAAATCATCGTAGCATTCATTAACAGTCATTTCTGTTCCTGAGTGGAGGCTTCAAATCTGATCTTGTTTAAGGTTTACGTTCACGGTTGGTTGATGGAGACCATGAAAACGTAATTGTGTATGCCCTTAGGTGAACAAGAAAATTGTTTCCTTTTGAGGAAATGATCACTCATCCATCTGTTTTACGTTTTCTTTCTAAGATAGGGGGTTTAAATGTTAGAATTTCAATGGCCGACCCCAAATGAAATGCCGGTTGCCCGATGTTGTCCTTCATTTGTTGCGTTTCTAAATTTGGGCGTTTGACCTATTTATTGAACGAAATTACTCTGTTTCATGTTAGAGAGATTCCCCATTTTGGGTACGTGGAATTGCTTTTTCTCAGCTTTTTCTTCACTCAGGAGGTCCCGTACGTGAAAAGGACTCCCAACTGAAGGAACAAAGAGAGGATTTCATTTTATGCTTAGCAATTGATTCTCCTCTTACTCAATTTATTTATAAGAGCACATGGGGGGATTTCCCCAAGGAACTCGCTCTCAATTTGTCCTTTTCAAAAGTGTACCCTATTAGTCTTTGGGTGAAAAGGAAGCTTCAAAGTAAAATATCAGAACAGAGATTTATTACGGTGCAGCTTTTCCTCGTTGAAATATAGTTATTGGATTTTTCCTGCCAGGTAGTGTATTTAATTGCGTAGCAGGTCTGTCTCAGCTTTGGGGGGGGGCAGTCTGAAATGATATATATGCTAAAGAGGAGATAATAATAATGATAATGGTATTTATTAAGCGCTTACTATGTTCCGAGCACTGTTCTGAGCACTGGGGTGGATACAGGGTAATGAGGTTGGCCCAAGTGGGGCTCCCAGTCTTCTTAATCCCCATTTTATAGAGGAGGTAACTGAGGCACAGGGAAGTTCAGTGACTGGCTCAAAGTCGCACAGCTGACACGTGGCGGAGCCGGGATTAGAACCCACGACCTCGGACTCCCGAGCCCGTGCTCCTTCCACTGAGCCACGCTGCTTCTCTTAAAATAAGACAGCGGGTGAGCCTCAGTCTCAAAAGATTTCCGGAATGAAAGGGAGAACCCGCACAAAGGACCTGATTAGAGTGGGACTGACCCAGAGGGCTCTCTTCTTGCCTGCCTCTCCCGTCTTGCGTTTTCCTTTCCTCCTTCCTGTCAACCCCTCGTTTTCTTCCTCTTCCTCCATTTTCTTCTCCAGTTCTCTTCCCTCTGTTGCCTTTTCTCTCTCCCCCACCCCTTTTCGCCCTCCTTTCCCACCTCCTCTTTTCGCCCCCCCCCTTCTTGCACTGCCCAAAGTTTGCCCCCACTCTCAAAATGGCAAGCGGGCACCCATAACCCGTCCCCTCTCTCGAAAGATTGGCAAAGAGTACGGTGCTCTGCACACGGTAAGCGCTCAATAAATACGAATGAATGAGTGAATTGAGGAAAGGGCTAAAATGTAACATGAACCACTCAGCAAAAAAGCAGTCCGTGAGTTAAAGTTGGTATTTGAACTGTAATTTTTATGCATTCAAATCCATCGTTGTAGCTGGAGAAGAAAATTGAGATTTACAGGGAAGCAGCGTGGCTCAGTGGAAGGAGCACGGGCTCTGGAGTCAGGGGTCCTGAGTTCGAATCCCAGCTCTGCCACTTGTCAGCTGTTGTGACTGTGGGCGAGTCACTTAACTTCTCTGGGCCTCAGTTACCTCATCTGGAAAATGGGGATTAAGACTGTGAGCCCCACGTGGGACAACCTGATTGCCCTGCGTCTACCCCAGCGCTTAGAACAGTGCTCTGCACATAGTAAGCGCTTAACAAATACCAACATTATCATTATTATTATCGTTATTCTCACAGTACAGTTCATATTGTACTTCACAGTATAGTCAAATTGCTAATCGTGCTGTTACTGTTGACAGACCAGAATAAAATCTATCCAGATCGCTTTTTTTTCCAGGACCACAGTGTTTTTTTGGCAATTAGTGGCCTCAAATTATTGATGATTCAAGCACTGATAGGTCGTCATGGTGTTACACTCTAACAACCCACAGTTTGCTTTCAGAAATAAAGATTAACCGAGGCACTGTTAGCATCTCTTTTCCTACAAAGATTTGCTTAAGTTCAATCTTAATGAACATTGTTGTAAAACATAATACCGCGAACCCCCCCCCCCCCCCCCCCCCCCCCGTCAAGTTTACGAGTAGAAATTTTCGATTCTGGTGCTTTAAAATAACAGAGCCTTACCCCTATGCGATGGCCATTTTGAAGCCTCTACCAGGCAGAAATGTTTATTTTATACTCTGCTCCTTTTAGTCTAAAGTCCAGAATAATTGTTTCAGATGTTCTCTTTCAAAGAGTATTTTTATGTAGTTAGGAATGTGACTTAAGAGCAAATGGCAAAAAGAAATCTTGCTCCAGAATACTTCTTGGGAACATATCAAAAAACAAGACCGAGCGCCTTTGTTCCCTTTATGCCCCACATCTTTTCTATCCCCTTCACTCACAACTGGCAGAGAAGTCTTTTCAGAATTTAAAATGGAATATCATTTCAAAGGGGCAGTTCACTTATAGGGATACTTTAAAACTCTCCATTGATTTCAGTCTTTTGACCTCGTGGCCTCATCGGATTCTGAAAACTGTGACCTTTTTTTTTTAATTTGGGGTTGGAACTTAAGATCATTAATTGAAATATTCAAATCTCCTAAAGCCACAATAATAAAAATAAGAGGTAAAAGCATGAAGCGGTTTATCTTACAGCCCCGTGACCCGGAGGTAGGCAGATGATTGGAAGCGTGAGCCTGAAAAGTGTGGTTGGTGCTCAGCCGACAATACCGCGGTCTTGACACGGTGTCATTGGGCAACCCAAGGTGGAAATAATAATAATAATAATAATAATAATAATAATAATTTTGGTACGTGTTAAGCACATACTGTGTCCCAAGCGCTGTTCTAATCACTGGGGTGGATACAAGTTAATCAGGTTTGACCCAGTCCCTGTCCCACATGGGGCTGACGCTCTTAATCCCCGTTCTACAGATGAGGTCACTGAGACCCAGAGAAGTGAAGTGACTTGCCCCGGGTCACAGAGCAGACACGTAACAGAGCTGGGATTAGAACTCAGGTTCCTGATTCCCAGGCCTGTGCTCTATACACGAAGCCCCGCCGCAATAAATGGAGCATCAAACTCAACTCAGTCTGCCTGAAATTTAGGATGGAAATGCGGGTTATTTGGAATTAGGTGAGCCTTTTGAATTTACAAAAATGCCAAATCTAAGTGAAGAGTTTAGGAAGTGTGACTTGAAGTATTTATGCTTCACCGGCATCCATCGGTAGCATTTATTGTGTGCTTTATTGGGAAAGTACAACTGAATTAATAGACCCGACCCCTCCCCTTAGGGAACCTCCAGTCTAACGGGGGAAGCACGATGATGTCACGATTACACGGGAACAGGGGGATTGTGTTAGAGCTTCAGCGACTGTAAATTATAAAATGTCTGGGGCTCCCCATCTGCGTCAGATCGCCTCAGGTGTTCCAAACCAATCAGATCCGGTCCGCAGGAACCAGTCAGAGGACCCAGCTGGGCGGGCTATGATCAAATAATGCCCATGATCCGGTCAAATGTAGTTGAATGCATCGTGAACCTGAGGGAGGTGTGATTTTAGGAGGACTTGAGGGGAGAGTAGTGATGTGCCAGCTGTGAAGGGGGAAGGCGGGAGGGCATGAGCAGGGGGTCTACAGAGAGGGAGAGATGAGGGCAAGACACGGCCAGTAGGTTGGCATTAGGGGGGTGAAGCAGTCAGGCTGGCTGAGGAAGGGAAGGGAAATGTGCATGAAATGGTCATTTCTGGACGTTGACATCCGTCCTACGTACTTTTCTCTCCAGCCCCCTGCCCCGATCAAACCGTGATCCAAGCTTGTCCAGATTGGAGAGAGCCAGGTGTTATTTTTGGCGTGTGCCCCTAGAAGTTCACAAGCTCAAAATGTAAGCAATCCTTTCTGGAAAGGAGTTCCGGGAGCCATTTTGAGGCCACCCGGTCCCTTGGTGACCTACGCTCCCTCGTTCCTAAATGGCGGCGAGCTGCAGACCCGGGGGAGAGGCAGGGAAAGGTTCTGTTGGCAAAGGTGCCTCTTGAGGAATTTTTCCTCAGAATCACCGCCCAAGAGACAGCCCGGGAAAGCAGCTTTGACTTTACAACCCTGCAGGCTCGGCACCACGTTTCCCCTTCTGGGGTTCGCACCCCCAGAGATGGCAGAGCTGAATCATCGCGAGTCAGTTGGGCGGAGATCTCTGAAGAGGCACGAAACTGAGAAATGTCACCAACTTTTAGTTGGGTCGACATCTACGCACACCGTTTCTCTCCTGCTCCCGAAGACTCATCTGGGTGTGCTTTTGAGTAGAACCTTGGAAATTGAATGATTCCTGTAGTTCTAAGAAACACTAATGGAATTAGTTGGGTGATTAGTAGTTGAAATCTAGTTGTCTTTTTTACTTGGAATTAAAAACTTCCCAGCCCGGGGATTGCAACTCTTAATTCAACACACAGCAGTTGGAGCCTGTGAATAAGTATCCAGTTTCATTCTTCTGAAACTCGGTGACTAATTTCTTTGGAAATCCGTGGCAAATTTTCTTTTGAAGTGGTGGGAAGTGATTAGTTTTACATGTTCCCTTTCAAGGTTATAGGGATTCTTCGCGTGTATATGGAAGTCCACCTTTGACCTCCGCTATGATAAAAGCTTTCCTTTCAACTGACGGCCAATTAACAGGTCCGAACTCCAAATTTAGAAAGAATTGCCTTTCTGTCAGAGTGAGGGCTCAGCACTTAAATTTCCCCGGGTTGGGTGGCATTGTTTTTACTATGGAGTCCATCACTGGGAGACTCGAATATAATGAATCTGGGCCAGGTAGTTTCTCTTGTTACAGTACGGTTCAGATTAACATCAGAGAGCCCTTACGCATTTTTTTATTTTTATCAATTGGAAAAAACTCGATATACTTGTACTCAATTTCTCTCATCTGATTATGATTTTTGTTTAAACAAAAAGCTAATTCCACTTTTATTGTTTAGCCAACTCCACTTCTGTTTCTCATAACTAAATTTGTGAAACTGGGACCTTCCAGATTTTAGGCTTTGTGTAATGAGGAGACGCTGTTCCACGGAACTTTCCTAACACGGTCAACACCGTCATCTGCCCTGCCTCAGCCCGGTTTATCCTTGACTTGTCTTTTTCTTTCCCGTTCCCTCTGTGGATTCTCCACCGTTGTATTTGCTAGAAACCCCCCCAGGTGGTCACCGCCCTGGTCAAGGTTGCTGATCGTATCCCGGCTGGATTACCGAATCAGCCTCGGTCGATCAATAATACCGACTGAGCACTTAGTGCGTGCAAAGCGCTCTGCTGAGCACTGAAAAAGAAAATGGTTTTTGTTAAGCGCGTACTCTGTACCAGCTAGCGTTCTGAGCATTGGGGTTGGGAACGTGTGGGCGAGTAAAATGCAGTAGACGGGAATCCTGCCCTTAAGAAGGTTACAGTCTACAGTGAAACCTCCCTCACTGGTCTCCCTGGCTCTCCCACCTCCAGTTTTTTTCTTCATTCTGTCACCTGGGTCATCTTTGTAAAATGTCACCTGCACACATTTCCCCGCTCCTTAAAAAGCGTCAGTAGTCCGTTTCCCCTCAGAGTCAGGCCGAGTTTCCTGACATTTTTAATGCATTCCAACAGCTCTTACCACTTTTGTCTCCCTCTCCACTCTAGCTCGCACTCCTCATTCCTCCTTATTCTCAACTCTCCCATCTCCGAACCCTTCGTCATGCCTTTCCTCCTGCCGGGAACTCTGTTTCCCTTCCAGTACAGCTCCTGCCCTGAAGGAGCTTATCACTTAATAGGCAATTATTCATTGTTCAGTGCCCAATTATATGTATATATTCCAGAGCCCACCCCTGAAAATAGTACTCGCATATCATGTTTTCAGGTAAACTAAAGAGCACCGGGTAATGATCGATCTTTTTGATTTGGTGTTTAATAATGGTGCTCTGACCTGGAATCTGATTTGTATGGTTATCAACCATAAACCCCGGGAAGCAGCGTGGCCTGGTAGATAGAGCACGGGCCTGGGAGTCCGCAAGATCTGGGTTCTAATCCTGGCTCCGCCCCTTGTCTGCTGTGTGCCCTTAGGCAAGTCACTTAACTTCTCTGTTAACTCCTCTGTTACCTCAGCTGTCAAGTGGGGATTAAGACTGTGAGCACCGGGAGGGACGTGAACTGTATCCAACCTGATTAATTTGTAGCTACTTCAGCACTTAGTAAACTGTCAGGCACTGGGTAAACCCTTAACAAAAAACATTAAAAAAAAAAAACCCAACAGATCAGCATTCGGTAGTTATCTGGTTGACCATGAGAAGGTACTCCTCCGAGGAAAGAAAGAAAGGACGGGTAAATTTGAAAAGCCTTCTTGGAAAATGTACTGCTCGTCTCTAGGTCTCACAGCATTTTAATAGGTATTTAAGAACAGCTAATGTGATCTTTATATAAAGTCTGCGGAAACTGGTGACGCCGTGACGCTACGCCACTTAGTCATAGTGAGGAAGATTTTGTTTCATGGTTACGGAGTGTTGAATCCTACTCCTTAATGTCTAAATTTCCCAGCACCTTTCTTTTTAGACAGGCTTTGCCAAGCAAGTAGAAATGGGTTAGAGTTGGTGGTTCCGTTAATAATGTAGCCCCAAAGTCTACGTGAAATCTTTCCCGAAATATAAAGCAGCCGTTAGAAAAATGTCTCATTTCCACCAACCCAGACTAAACATCACAGTTTAGTAAAAACCGGCTCTAAGCCGAATAGCTAAATTCAGTTAGTCGAGCACAATACTTAAAAGCCCATCTGAGTACAGATCCAGAGTATCTTCCAGGCCCGAATGTGTCCGTTGCAGACCTCCCATTCTCCTGTCTTTCCCCACTCCAATCCGTACTCCACTCTGTTGCCCGGATCATTTTGCTACGAAAACGCTCAGGACATGTCTCCCCACTCCTCGAGAAACTCCAGTGGTTGCCCATCCACCTCCACGTCAAACAAAAACTCCTCAGCATTGGCATTAAAGCCCTCAATCACCTCTCCCCCTCCTACCTCACACGACTACTGTCTTACTACAACCCAGCCCACACCCTCCACTCCTCTAAATGCTCACCTTCTCACTACGCCTCCATCTCGCCGCTGACCCCTCGCCCACTTTCTGCCTCTGGCCTGGAGTGTCTTCCCTCCTCAAGTCCGACAATTACTCTCCGCCGACCCATCAAAGCCTTAGAGGGCACCTCTCCTCCAAGGCACCTTCCCTGACTTAGCCCCCCTTTCTTCTTCTCCCCTCACCTTTTGCATCACTCCGACGTGCTCCCCTTGTTCATCCCAGCCCCACAGCACTCATGTGCAGATCTGTAATTTATTTATATTAATGTCTGTCTACCCCCCGGCCTGGAAACTCCTTATAGGCAGGGAGTGTGTCGGTTTACTGTCGTATCGCACTCTCCCAAGCGATTAGCACGGCGCTCTGCACACGGTAAGCGCTCAGTAAATATGAATGAATGAATGTTGACAGAGAAGCTATTTTGGTCCTGGCTCTTGCTTTGCTTCATGTTTTCATTTAGGAATCTTGAAGCCTCTATCCCAATTTTCCCCTCCTAATAAAGGAATCTGTCTTTCAGTGAATGTGTTTAGAGACCTTTCCTTTTCAAGTTGACTTGATAAGTATTCAACTTTCCTATGGAGAAAGCATTCACTTAATACCAATCAGTGTATAAATTAGGTAAAAATTGCAAGGATTAATGGAATTTGCTTTAATGAGAATAGGGGATGGCTTTAAAACTTCTCTGGCACAACGTGGTCAGGCACTGTTTTGACATTTATTTTTAAGCAAACTTGCTAGGGTAGGGAATCAAGGAAACCCAAGGAAAGCTAAAATGTTGCTCTGTATCCTTTTGAATGTCTGGGAATCCTAATTTCCCACCAGAAAGTAAAGAGGAGGTAATCTCCTGTTTTGTGGATTTGCTTGGGTCCAGTGTGATCCCTGTGATTCCTTAGAAAAAGCCGGCGAGTTCTGTGTAAGCTAGCGGTGGTTGGTCCAGCAGGTGGAAAGCATTTGGTCTCCGAACAGGAGATTGCAATCCCCATTTCCTCTGCCTTCAGAATTGATTGCTCAGGTGGATTAAGAACTGTTACTCTTCCTCCCCTACCTCACCAGGGCCCCATGAGCCTTCTTCAAGCTCAGTGCCTGGATTTCAGTGGGCCACCCCTTCCCTTTTTCCCCCAGCCCCAGGAATAGGGTCACCAACCGTCGAGAAGCATAAGCACTGGGGTGGATGCAAGTTGATCAGGTTGAAGACGGTCCCTTTCAAACGTGGAGCTCACAGCCCAAGGGGGAAAGAGAGAGAACTGGAGTCTCTTTCGTCTTTTATAGATGAGGAGACCGAGGCACAGAGAAGTCAAGTGACTTGCCCAAGGTCGCTCAGCAGGCAGGTGGCAGAGCCAGGGTTAGAACTCGGGTCCCCTGATCCCCAGGCCCGTGCCCTTTCAGGCCAGCTGTTTTCTATTACATCTGACCACCAATTTATGCTGCATATGTTTCATGGGTTTTTTTTAAGTCACCAGATTTCTTTCTGTTGGGAATATCAACATTTCTTTAATCTCGGTTTCCCACAGGAGGCCGTGAAAAATTCTGATATTTCCCAAAGCCTGTTTTGCAGTGAACATTAGTATTCAGGAGGAGTCCGTCTGTAATAAAATAATTGTTGTTAAATGTCAGGTTAGGCCTTCAGTTCTGCTTTAGTTAGTTGAGTCGCAGTGACGTTTGACATGGTCTTTAAGCTTAAAATCCTTCAAATCATCTTCTCTTTTAATATAGTATCGAATATATCCAATAATACATCAAATATATCCAATATCAAATCTATATCTGATATCTAGTAATCAAACCAGTGTGCCTTTCTACAGGTTCTCAGTTTAACCGGTCATCTAAGTTGGTGATTTAATTGTCTGAACAATTCCACCTTCTTGAAGAGCCTTAGGCCCGGCCCCAGGTGGGACAGGGACTGTCTGACCTGATTACCTCCCCCCCCACCCTAGGTCCTTAGGTGCCTGCCACCTAATAAACACTTAATAAATGTCATGATGATGATGACGTCGATGACTAACGGCCATCTCGACCTAGAAAACCCGTTGAGAAGCTGAAAGGGAATTTAAAAAAGGCGTGTCATGCTTAGGATGGCTTGAACTCGAGACCAGAAGCTCACTGTGGACAGGGAATGTGTTAACCAACACTTTGTACCCTTCCAAGCGCTTAGTACAGTGCTCTTCCCCACAATAAACACTCAGTAAAAGCCATCGATAGGGTGCTAGCCCGAGGGGAAGCAGTTAATGGGGACTGCCCTTGCCCAGGCTTTACGGAGGGATTTATCTATTAGCGACACTTTGTGAAAGAGGTGGGTGAGGAATCTGGACTCTCTCGTTGTCAGGGACATTTGATTTTTTCTTAATTTACTTTCATGACTATTGCCTTGTAGGTTGGAGGAGGGATAAAAGGAGAGTTGCTTGTGCTAGCAACCTCGCACTGGAGTCCATCAAATTCTGATGCCGTTTAGGAATTAACTAGCAAATGCAGAGCTCTGTAAAACCAGACCTTAAATATTTATGGTCTTGGATCTCCTTCTCTTCTTACCAGGCTGTAGCCGATTCGGTAGGTGCTCCGAGCCCACGGGTCACGAGGCAGAGGGCCAGGATTTTCCTGAAATGGAATTGGGCCCAGCTGTAAATCTGAGCATGGCGCTCCCCTCCTGACTTCTTCGCCAGTCGAAACCTCTCAAATGGTCGTTCTTATCACCGGAACATTTGAGGGCTGGGTCGTTGGGTGTTTACAAAGCCCCTGATCATCCTCAATTAAAAGGAACTCTCGAAATGCTTGAAGAGTTCATGTAAATAAAACCAAAATGCATCTAAAGCTAAAATGTTATTTTAGCAGCGAGGGTGAAAGAAAACTTAATCAGATACCTCACCGCTTACCTTACGGGGTAATTTTGTCATAGATTGACTGGATAAGTATTCAACTTTCCTATAGAGAAAGCATTCACTTAATACTAATCAGTGTTTAAATTAGGTAAAAATTGCCGGGGATTCATGGAATTTGCGTTAAGGAGAATAGGGGATGGCTTTAAAACTTCTCTGGCACACCGTGTTCAGGCACTGCTTTAACATTTATTTTTAAGCAAACTTGAATTGATAGGGTAGGTTTTCAACCAAAGCCTTGTGGAAACAGCCTACCGGCTTAGTCATTTCAGAGGCTTTTAGAGGTTCTTGCGTGTGCTGTTTCTGATTTGTATGTTGAAAACTTTTAGAATGTTTTCATTAGAACTCACTGAGATCTGATATTCTGCCCTGAGGGCAAACCCATCTTGAAATAATGGATATGACTGAAGAGAACCCTTGGAAAAGAGTTTTGTAAAAATGGCTGCTGGCACGTCGTGAGGGTGAAAGAGTGAAATATGATTTTCTCCTCTCACTCGTTGCTTTAAAAGGTGAAAATCACTGTGGAAGGGTTTTTGGTTTTTGTCATCGTTGGGTGGAAATTTCATTGTCTGGGACAGGCATATCCCGTTAAATCCACAAGTTATGCATTTTGGCAGAAGTTGTGGAATTTCAGTTTGGTCAGTGCAAACAGATATTTTTAAGATGTCGGCTTCACGCGTTTCAGCATCTGGCCAGGTTCTTTAAGTTGCTCTCATTTCCATTTAAACAATGACCAGAAATGTAAGAGTTTTGGAGTCGTTTGGTTCAAGAGGATAGAAAATCATATTAGAGGAACCAAATTGCCCCCCCCCCCCCAAAATTGGGATGTTTTTATCTGATTAAATGAACTTTTAAAATCTCCTTAGACTTTGAATAAACTGTAGTTAACCTCATTCCAGACTTACCATGATGTTTACATTTCAACTTTCAAGGAATCCCACCCATTTATTTTCTTGGCATTTGAGCGGTGGTTGAAGATGTTTCTCTCAGTTTCCTATATTTAGACGTTAAGAGTTTTGAAGTTATTCTTCATATTCAACAACTGATATCTAATGACCCTGGCCCTTCTTGAAGCAACATAAAAATGTGATTTAATACTTTGATAACCAATCCATTTTTCTCGAATAAAGTGTCAACTTTAATGAATCTTTTAGGTAATTTCTTGACTTTTCAGCAGATGCAAAAGGAATGAGAACTCGTTATGAGTTTTCCATTTGGGGATGTTCACCGAATGTGTGGCATAACCGATCAAGTTTCCGTTCCGTTCTGCCAAGAACAGCAAGGGAAGTCTTTCTCGGCCCCGATGATATAGAACTTGGACCAGCCAACCCAGCAAGTGCTCAGTGTTTCTTCACCCAGCACAGACCCTGGCAACAGTGATAGGATTTTTGTGGGTTTTTGCTTTTCTTTAATCTTGCCCCAACTTCCTTTCACCCCAAACTGCTCTCAGGGTGCCCGTCACCTCGACTGCTCGGTTACTGCCCGTCTTTCCGTGCCGCCTCTCCACTCTATTAGACTCCGACAAGAATTCTTCTTTGGGCGGTCGAAGTCTGGGCCGCTTAGCTCTGTATCTCCCAATTTGGACCTGAGTTAGCCAGGTTCCAGTTGCCAGATCCAGTTGCCAATAGACCCCAGGGATCAGAGCAGAACCAGATTCCCAAACAAAAGGAGCTCAACGCCGGGATTCAGGTGATAATCCAGATCGGAAGCGAGCACAGCAGAGGTTAGTAAAGTCGAGATTCACGGGGTGTTATTTCAAGCCACTGGGAGATTGACAGGGCCAAGCAATGAAAGGGGGCCATGTCTAATTCCCACCAGCGTATTCTCTCCCAGCGCTTAGTACAGCGCTCTGCCCACAGTAAACACATGACTCTTACTACTGTCAGAAGTCAAATACCGTGAGCTTCCGCGCTGCAGCCGGCCGCCTGAGAGCTTTGCTTAAGGAAGTGGCTGCAAAATAGGATTTCGCCCAAACTGAGCCCCAGCTTAACTTCCTCTAGCTTCCTTGTCAGCCTAGGCATAACTAGCCTCGTCCACGAGTGTGCCCGAAGATCTCTTGTGGCTGGGGTTTCAGGGGCGCAGCCGGGCAGACATCGCAGCAAGGCCAAAACTCAACCAACGGGCTCTTTCCCGGCTTCCCCCCCAGGAGAATCCAGCTCCTCCCACAAGGGGATATCCCCCTCTTGGCAGAGGAGTCAGCCTCCCGCTCTTGGTCCTCTCGTTTCCAGACCTACCTGTTGGGTCTGTGGCCGTGATTTTGTGGGCTCATCGTCGGGGAGAGGGAGTGGAGGTGATCAGGCCAAGGATCCCCTAGCTAACACCCCCATCCCGATCGCCAGGAGCTCGAGCAGCAGTGAGCATCTTGAAGATGCCCCGTGCTTGCTTCCGGCCATTCCTGATCTTCCTCCTCATTGCCTCTGGTCCCGGCAGCGGGGCAGGGGGGAGATCTCCCGTGGTGCCCCCTTTCCCCTCTCAGCCACTAGTGAGAAGTATTACAGGGCCAGTCCTCTTGGAGGAAATGGGATTTTAATTAGGCTTTGAAGGTGGAGAGAGAAAAGGGCAAGCCCAGGAATGCAGTCGGACTCCAGGCAAATGTTCTTCCCCGGATCGGGAGGGAAGACCAATAAAATCTTTGTCTCCTAACGAGTTTGGGGTTAAGAAACTCGTCGCTAACATTGGTCTGAACCTTTGCTCCTTAAAAAGCGAAACAGTTTTCTACCAACTCTGTTATATTGTGCTCTCCCAAGTGCTTTGTATCGTGCTCTGCGCACAGTAAGCGCTCAATACATACGATTGATTGATGGGTGGTTTGGCATTTCAAGTTATTATTCCAGATACTCTAGGTAATAGGATTGTTCTGTATTCATTATTAATAATGCTGATGCTATAATGGTATTTAAGTGCTTACTCTATCCCAGGTACTTACTAAGCGCTGGGGTGGTCACGACCAAATTGAGTTGAACACAGTCCCTGTCCCTCGTGGGGCTCCTAGTCTCGATTCCCATTTTAAAGATGAGGGAACTGAGGCCCAGAGAAGTGACGTGACTTGCCTAACGTCCCACGGCAGGCAAGTGGGGGAGTCGGGATTAGAACCCGTGACCTTCCGACTTCCAGGCCCGTGCTCTATCCACTACCCCATGCCCCTTCTCTGCTTCCTAGTCTTGGGTTCATTCATTCATTCAGTAGTATTTATTGAGCGCTTACTATGTGCAGAGCACTGTACTAAGCGCTTGGAATGGACAAATCGGTAACAGATAGAGACAGTCCCTGCCCTTTGACGGGCTTACGGTCTAAGTGGGGGAGACAGACAGACAAAAACAATAGCAATGAATAGAATCAAGGGGATGAACATCTCATTAAAACTACAGCAAATAAATAGGATCGGGGTGATGTACAGCTCATTAACAAAATAATAGAATCAAGGTGATGTACATCTCATTAACAAAATAAATAGGGTGATGAAAATATATACGGGTTGATAGGCCATCTCTGATTTGAGACAGAATTGCAGAGTTGTATGTGTCTCCCATCTTCACTGAAGGGAGGGATCTGTTACACTTTTATTTTAAACAAATAATAATTACTGTTGTTAGGACATTTATTAAGTGCTTACTATGTGCCAAGCACTGTACTGAGCGCTGGGGTAGATACAAGATAAAGGGGTAAGAACACATTCCCTGTCCCATGTGGGGCTCGCAGTCTGAGTAGGAGGGAATAGGATTTATTCTCCATTTTGCGGCTGAAGAAGTGAATCACAGAGCAGTTAACTGATTAGAGAAGCACGGTGGCTCAGGGGAAAGAGCGCGGGCCTGGGCGTCAGAGGTCGTGGGTTCGAATCCCAGCTCTGCCACTTGTCAGCTGTGTGACTTCAGGCAAGTCACTTAACTCAGTTATCTCACCTCTCAAATGGGGATTAAGACCGTGGAACCCATGCGGGACAACCTGATGACCTAGAATCTACCCCACTGCTTAGAACAGTGCCTGGCACATGGTAAGCGCTTAACAAATACCATCATTATTAGTATCTGCCCACGGAACTGTGGCAGGCAGGCAAGTAAATGGCAGATCTGGGATTCGAACCCAGGAGCTCTGACTCCCAGGCCCATGCACTTCCCACTAAGCTGTGTTGCATGGGATAATAGGAGTTCTTTACTATTATTTAGTAAAGCAGAAAATCCTCTGATCATCAGATACCGCTTCTTTTCAGCCTTTTCTTTGAGTTCTCGCAAGAAGAAAATGATTTGTGGATCTCCATTTCTGTGCTAGTCACCTCTGACCTGTGAAGCTCTCCTAAGCAGGAAAGGTCATTTGTCATCTTGTTGTAAACAGTTTCACTCCCAAACTCTTCCCACCTGGAAAAAGTTGATTGGCAAGGGGATTGAGAAAGGGTGATTCAGCTTATGCAAGAGGTAATAATAATAATAATAATGGTATTTGTTAAGCGCTTACCATGAGCCAAGCACTGTTAGCCCTTAGAAATCTCTCCAGGAATCTTCTGTGGGGCCCTTTCCAGAGTCTACCATCTGAATTTACCAGCTTTGCAAGTTGTTCCTTTTTTATATGTTGAAAGGACACTTGCTCATCATTTTGTTGCATGAAGGAATGTGTAAATTTAAAAAAAATAAAATAAAAGTCACTTCTGGTCATAACCTTCGAGGAATCAGCCTAATCTTCGGAACACGCTAAATAAAAATTTACAGCCGCTAGACAGAGATTGTGATGTGAAGACATTAGGGACTGTGGTCCACCAGTGAGCCGACATGTTATTAGAATTTTAATCCCTATTGTTTGATCATACTTGGTTAAATGTTTACTGGGCGGTAAGCACCGCGCTAAGCAGCGGGACCGATACAGGATAATCGGATTGGACACGTTCCCTGGCCCACACGAGGCTCACAGTCTAAGCGGGGGGGAGATGGGTGTTTTCGTCTCTATTTTCTAGATGAAGAAACAGGCACAGAGAGGTTAAGTGACATGGTCCGGTCACACAGTAGAGGCCAATGACAGTGCTGGGACTTGAACCCAGATTTCCTGACTCCCAGGCTATTCCCTCGAGGCCACACTGCCTTCCAGACCAGAAGGGGACGGCGGGAGGCCATCCTGCGGTCCAGGCGAGTGAATGTAAAACTCTGCGGGTCAGATGGGTATCTGTATTCTTGTTAAAAGTCTGGGGAGGGGAACGTTATGACCTCTCTTGGTATGCTCTTCAGATTTTTTTTTATCACGCTCCCAATCAAGAATTTGTCCCTCACGCCCAAATAAAATCTCCCTCAATTTGAGCACACCTCCTCTCGTTTGACCCTTAGAGGCCTGCAGAGCAAATGGTCACACTCCCCCCGCATGGAAGCACATATCACTCTCAGCCTTCTCTTCTCCAGACTAAACAGCCCCAACTCCTTTCACGTTTTTCTCAAAGATCTATTGAATCATTTCGTGGCCCTCCCCCTCCTCAGCGACTTCAGGAGCCCTCTGAATGATGGAAGGAAAGGACCTCGGCAGGGAGTGATCCGATAAGAGAGGAATTGTGTGCGCAAGGACCGGAGTGGGGACCTGAAACGAGTCCGAGAGATCTAGTTAAAGGCCTCAGAAAAGAAAGTCCCGCGACAGAGGGAAACTGCAGGGGTTCTCGAAAGGAGCGGGACAGCAAGAAGCAAAGAGGTGTTTCGGATCGCCTGCCGGAGGGAATCGGAGCCAGGACTAAAAATTTGGTCTCTAGGGGTGTGTAAGGATGAGGGAGTCGTGTAGGAAAGACTATTGATCGTGTGGTGTTGAGGAGTCAGCAGTGTGTCGCGGGAGTTCAGTGAGATGTTACGTTTTTCACTTGGGGAGTTAGGCCAAGGATAAACCTCTTATGTGGTTACCGTCTTCCGTAATATATCACAAGGACGTCGGTCCCTAAAACAAGACTTGGCCTCTTTACCATTTTATTGTTCATCTCTTAAAGGTTAGTGCCAGGGAGTGGATACTCCGAACATGCCCTCGGATGTATTTCACGCTATGTTTCTTAACCGTTAGGGACTGAAACATGTAAAGTCTATTAAGAATTTTGGTAGATGAACAGATACTCTCTCCATGAGTTGCAGGGCTTTCCGTGAAACTTTTCTGACGGCCCCGTTCTTTTCAGGATTTGGCCTTGGTTGCCCCCGAAGCCCCATCGGAACAAGCCAGGAGAGTCTTTCAAACTTACGATCCTGAAGGTAAGAGATTTCACCGTGTTGGGTTTTGAATCGATCTCATATTTTCCTTGGGATCTGGGGAATCCTCGCAGATGTGTGGCCCTCGTCGTGGGGGAAATGACCTCTCTTGAAAACCCAGAGTGGAGTCGGGAAGAGATTAACCAGGGAGAGGAAAGAATCCCTAGCAAAAATGGGCTGGGCTCTCCTAAGCACCGCCCGCAGTGCCGTGCGCACAATAAGCCTTCATTAGATGCCACAGATTGAGGCAAGTTCATAGCAAAAAATGGGTTTTTCGTGTCGTGGAAGATCCGGTATATTTTTCACACAGCTTGACCTTAGAATTATACCTCAGGCAACAGCAGAATAGTCCCACGTGGCACTTACACTAGAGAATCGGTATTCATCAGCTCATTCAGCCGTACTCGGTGCATTGAGACGGAGTAAGCGACAAGAAAAGAGAACAGAAGAGGTGATTCCTTGCCGCCTAGTCCTGGCTCCTCATTCAGTCGTATTTATTGAGCGCTTTCTTCCCTTTTATGACCCTGCCCACCTCTTTTTATCAAATCCCCCATTCTGGAGCCAGGGTGAACCCAAACGAGAACGAGCACGGCCTAGCGGATAGAGCACGGGCTTGGGGGTCAGGAGGACCTGGGTTCTAATGTCGGCTCTGCTGCTTTGCACGCAGTAAGCGTTCAGTAAATACAGTCGAATGAACGCCGTGTAACCTTGGGCAAATCACGTCCCTCTTCCGTACCTCAGTTACCTCATCTGTAAATTGGGGAGTAAGACTGTGAGCCCCACGCGGGGACTGTGTCAAACCTGTCTGCCTTCTATCTATCCCTGTGCTTGGTACGGTGGCTGGCACATAGTAAGCACTTAACAGATACCGTTAAAAGTCGGCCAGTGGTATTGAGTGAGCGCTTACTGTGTGGAGAGCACTGTAATAAGCGCTTGGGAGAGTAGAGCAGAGCAGGTTGGTCGACATTTACCTGCCCACCAGGAGTTTACAATCTAGAGGGGACTGTACGCTCCGCATCCACGTCAGCCAAGCGGCCCTGGGTCAGGGGAGCTGGCTTTCTCCAGGTTCTTCTCCACTTTCCAGGCTAAGCCAAGGTAGAGACAAGGAGGTTAAAAGATGAAGAACAGTAAGAGGGATTGAGGTCTCACCCCAAGCCCCACAGTACTTTCTGTCCGTATCCTTATACTCTCCCCTTTCCTCTCTCTCTCAGTGATTTTAACATCTGTCTCTCCCTCCGTACTGTAAGCTCTTTGTGAGGTGGGATCGCATCTACCAACTCTATTATATTCTATTCCCCAAGTGCTTAGTACAGTGCTTGGCACTCAGTAAATGTCATCGATTGGATGGGACTCGATGAGGGTCTGGTCCGGCCATGAAGAGAAACACTGGCCCAGATGACGAGGGGGTAAATGAAGTCAGGCTGGTGAAAATCAGAAGGCCTAAAAGAAATTAAATAGTTTAACGTTTCCCTGTCTGTTTCTATTTTGGGGAGATTTTGAGAGAATACATTTTAGTTGGGGGACTCCGAGTATCACGGGGCCAGGGTAATTTCTGACAAACCAAACTACGGAAGGACTCAAGATTTTGAGAACTAGTTTTAGAGCTTCCCCCGTTAAAGAGTAAATATTGCTTAACTAAAATGCTTTCGATGGTAATAATTGCGATACTTAAGTGCTCGGTATGCACCGAGCACTGTACTAAGCACTGGGCTAAGTATAGTACAGTCAGATCAGACGTAGTCCTTGTCCCACACAGTCTGAGAGTGAGAGAAAACAAAATATCCAATCCCTATGCCGCAGAGAAGGAACCCCAAGTATAGAGAAGTTAAATGACTTGTGCCCAAGGTCACTCAGGAGACAAATGGCGGAACTGGGGTTCGAACCCAGAATTCCTGACTCCCAGCCCTGTGCCCTTCTCACGAGGTCAAACCTCTTTTCATGAACTACTTTTAAGACTCTAGTTCTAGTTGTTGACCAAGACCCCGAAACGCTTCAGCCCCTACACCCCATTAATCTTTTAAGCAAACAGTTGAGTATTATTTATGTCCTTCAGTTGGCCCCGCTATTGTCTTCTATTGGAATTTTCTTTCATATTCTTAGTTTCAGTTTTGTCCTCCAAGGATTTTCTAGCTATAATTAGCGAGACAGTCAAATGGTCGGTGCCAAATTCAATAGCATAGACAATTTATCTCTTTCTATCCTCTGATTGCATTTGTGGGAGCGTCAGAAGTGTTTGAAAATTACAGCCGAAGGATTCCTCCGTCAACAGTACTCCCCAGCACTAGAATTCAGATAGGGTTCAGTGAGATTCATTTGCCCCCTAATAAGCTCCAAACTTCAAGAAGATGCAGGCTTCGTCAGCAGAGTGAACAGACACCAAGTGGGAGAGAGAGAGACCAAACACTTAATTCTGACAGTCCCAGAAAGCGACCCAGCCGTCCACCAACCTCCAGAAGAGGTTATTGTGATGTTATTGTTGGTACTGTTATGATCCCACTCCAGTGTTACAGCTACACGGTGGAGTTAGCCGCTGGGTTGATACAGCTCCAGGTGGTGGGAGTTAATCAGAGAAAGCTTGTTGGAAGAGGTGGAATTTGAGGAGGGTTTTCTGGTAGGCTTAGAGCAGGGTGAGAGACTTTCAGGACTTGGAAGGAGTGTGAGCGCAGGGAAAGAGAAGGGGTGAAGCAGAAGGGCTTAGAAGAAGCACGGAAGCGTCACCTGAGTGAAGAGAGGATGCAGACTGGAGATAGAAAAGCCACGAAGCCGGTAGTTGAGAAAGATGGACATTAGAGATTTCTGAGGAGTGGAGAGCGATATGCCGAGCCATTTTCAGGAAGAGGACTCTGCTTGAGTTGGAGTGGTGTCTGGAGAGAAGGAGGCAGATCCTGGAACTATTTTGGAGGATGAATCAGCAGGTCTTTGCAGGGAATTGGATGTGGGCTGAAAATCAGTGAGAAGTGGAGGATGATCCCTAGGTTGCAGGCTCTTGAGGCAGGGAAAAAGGAGACTGTGATTGAGAGAGATGGGAAATGTTGGTAACGGTAAGTGTTACAGAGTGAAGGCGAGAAATCCATTTCTTTAGATCGCACCACATTTTGGGTGGCCCGTTGGCACTTGGAAGCTTCTGCGAGGCTTCGCATTCATGGACTCAGAGTGAATGCTCTTGCTCATCTCAACTTTCTTCTTCCCTTCTCCCCAGATAATGGATTCATTCCCGACACACTTCTAGAAGATGTAATGAAAGCTTTGGACCTTGTATCAGATCCCGAATAGTAAGTGAAATTGCATATCGAAACCACTTGACCACAGATAAAAACGATTGCATTGTTCGTTGGTGTTCACACAGCCCCCGATTTACCTGAAGAATGTCTCAAGTTTACTAGCTACCGATCCTAAAGGGTGGAGAAGATAGTAATATAATCAGATTTGGCAGAGGAAAAAATGGTATAAAGTTAAAATGGAGATAATTAAAAAGGGAGAGGGAGGTTTGTTGTATTTTCATTCAAGCCATGCTCCGTAGTGATCGTAGCTCTTACCGGATTTGGACAGTGAAGCTCCAAGGGAGAGTTTTGGAAAAAAGAAAATGGATTTGTCCAATGCAGTCCTGCATTTTTATGTCAAAAGACCGCTTTTGGAGGATTTTCTCGGAACCTCTCTTGGAGCACTCTCTTGGAAGTCTATGGGCTTTAATCAATTTTCTACTTAACCTTAGTGGTTCGTGGTCGATCATTTCACATCCGAAACTCTCACCACGAATTTTGGGTGCCCGAGAACTATCCGTGAGGAGAAATACTCTCTGTATTCGGCCGAGACTCCCGTTCATCAAATGTGGAAATAAACCCGGAGATCCGACCGGCGTCCACGGTCCTGTGACTTTCCTATTCCAAGAGAATGACGGGAAATCCCAGTTTGTGATTCGGCAAGTTCTCCAGGTCTTTCATCTGCCAGTAATAAAGCAAACTTGCAACATACAAAATACATAACAAGGGAATTTAGTGTAAGCAGCATAAACAGGATTGTCATTCCCAGTGTTTAAAATCCTGTTTCATTCGGTTTTGAGATGAATTTCAGATGTGGCTTATTTGAAAGTATGCAACTACATCTAAACATTTGTAAACTAATCACATCTGAATTAATATCCCAGAATCTAACCACCTTGGGTTGCGATTTCAGCCATTTTCAGTAGTTAAGCCAAGTTGGGCGGGTCCACCTTGGAAGGGAGAAACTCAAGGCAACGCAGATATTGTCCCGAGTAGCTGTAAAACCGCTGGAGCGGCATCATAAAAGTGATCTTTCCCTGAGCAGAGAGTAACTCCCCGTAACTCCCTCCCCCTTCCTATCCGAAAGCATTAGTAAAATCACCTCGCCTCCAAGAAGCCTCCCCTGACTAAGCCCTCATTTCCCCTGCTCCCTCTTCTTTCTGGGTCGTCTTTGCCCTTGGATTTATACCCTTTATTATTTATAATAATAATGGTATTTGTAAAGTGCTTAGTGTGTGCCAAGCACTGTTCTAAGCACTGGAGTAGTAGATAGAAGGCTCACAGTCTTAATCCCCATTTGACAGATGAGGTAACTGAGACACAGAGAAGCGAAGTGACTTGCCCCAAGTCGCACAGCTGATAAGCGCGGAGCCGGGTTTAGAACCCACGGCCTCCGACTCCCAAGCCCGGGCTCTTCCCCCGCCCTCAGCCGCACAGCGCTTTACGTACATGTCGGTAATTCATTTTGACGTCTGCCTCCCCCTCTAGTCTGAAAGCTCGACGTGGGCAGAGAACGTGTCTGTCAACTCTGTTGTATTTTCCCCAGTGCTAGCACAGTGCTGAACACATAGCAGGCGGTCAGTAAATACCGTTGACTGACTGTGTCGTATTCTCCCGAGCATTTAGTACAGTGCTCTGCACACGGTAAATGCTCAGTAAACACGATCGATCGATGGATCGATTGACATAGATTGGGAACCCCATGTGGGGCAGGGACTTAATGAATACCATAAGTATATACTCGCACGGGTTCCGTGTGGCAATTTTTGTCAAACCTTTTTCCATATTCCTGGAAACGCTTTTCAGCCAACCTGAATTTTGTTTCGGCTTCCTTGGCATTAAACACTGTGGTGTTCACACTCTGTTCACGGCTCTTCCTTAGACAGGCTTTCGGGGCCTGTCGAAAAAAATGTATCGCTCTTCCTTAGCGGTCTCTAACCCGAGCTAGTCTCAGCCCCTGATGTCGGCACCTCTCTTCCACCTGCCGCGGGCCACGGAAGTCGCCTGTATAAGCGGTGGGGCCTTAGCAGTAAACGTGAGGTAGGGAGCGGCACCCGGCTGTCAAAAGGCCTTCTCTGGGCTGTGGAAAGGGGAGGAAGACTGCACCCCTCGCTTCTCCGGCCCTGATCAGAGCTCCCGTCTGCTTTGGAAGTAAGCGACTCTGGGGATGCTGTCAGCTCATCTTACCGTCCCCTTCGGCGGGAGCGCGGACCCCGAGTTTCCACCTCGGTCGTTCTGGAACGTGACCCCCCTGGGGACGTTTGCCGGATTGGCCGATGCGAGCATTACTTCCCCGGGAGCCTGTCGGGATGCATGCTGGTAATACTCAACGGGGTATTTTCGGCGTAGAAAGAGGAACGAACTTGGATGATGAATTGGCTCTGTTACGTCCGGGCACATCTTAAAAAGAAAATAAAGTGTACCGGGAAGGTCATGAATTGGGGTTTTGTAGACTCTGAGTTTTCAAACGACTTTACCTAATAAGGAACAGTCTTCCAAAATTATCATCCCAATTTCAGTTTTAAATAGAAACACATTATCCTGCTTTAAAAATAACTTCGTCTTTTGGCACGTGAGCTGCCGTTCCTCGGTATTTGTCATTAAGGTCCTAAAAAGCACGGGCTCTGTGAGGGTTCGTAAGCGGGCGTGTTAGAACCACATCATTTAATCACGCGAAAATAAAAATGTCCAATGCTTATTATTTTTTCTCCATTGTTTCTGTCGCAGCGTAAACCTCATGAAGACCAAATTAGACCCAGAAGGATTAGGAATCATATTACTGGGTCCCTTTCTTCAAGAATTCTTCCCTGAGCAGGTAACATAATCTGGGATCGAAGGGGGCTTCTTCCGGTACTCTTGGGAACGACGGTAACGATTGTTTTTCGTTGACTCTGACCTTTGTCTTTCGCTTCATTGGGCTGGGCTGGAGAGAGCTCACTCCTTCTCTTCCCCGCCCCCGGTTCAGGCGCACGTGAGGCAAGGTGCGTTGCCGAGATTCTTGTATCCCTTTATTTAAATGATGCTCTCAGATACAAGCCAGAATTTTAAGTTGTTTAAGACCACGAGGGAAACGCCCTGAATTTGAATGAACCGTGTATTCGCTCTGGTGAGCGAGGTCTGCGGGGAAAAGGGTGTTTCATCACCCCTCCTTGCTCTGCGGGAGGAGCCTCCTATTAGGGGCTGTTGATTGGACTAGTCTGAGGAAACGCCCGAAGGAGCGCAAGGGTCAGCTGGGCCCCGACCGTCTTCCGAGACGATGTGTGGGACCAGAACGCCACGGTCTAGATCGGCCTCGTAGGCAGGGCTTCTCGGAAGCTCCCCCAGGAACACATTTTCACTCGGTTTCCAAACCTTTGAACCCCCCAGCGCCGGGGCTCTTTCTCCGTCCTAAATCCTCCTTCACCCCACCCTGGGGCTTGGATCCATTCTCTTCCCACCCTGAAATCCACCACTCCCTCTGTCCCCAGCCCCTCCCCGTTGCCTTCCGCCCCGTTAGCCACAATTCAGACCGAGACTCTTCCATTCCTCGCCCACGGCCTGCAACTGCGAGGAATTTGAAACCCCGTTGCCAGGTGGAACGGTCAACCTGAAAGCAAGGAGAATCCAACGAATGGTCTAAAACTAAGATTCATATAGATTCCAACACCGTTTCAATAGCTGGGGGCAGGGGAATCCCAGAATTTAAGCCCGGGAGACTAGAAAAAAATGTCATTTTTTAAAATTTTAAGCTGTGAGAGCCAGCCTCGACCCACTGGGTCCGGAATGGTATCGAAAACTGTCCGAGATGGCCGACGGTATCGATGGACCGTGACTTTTGGAAGTGTCGCCTCGCGACAAGTTTTCTAAGCCTGCATTTGGAGCGGCTGTTAGGGTGCCTCAGTCGGGAGGGCTATCCTCCACTTTTAAATAGAGGAACAATTAGCCGTCGTTTTATAAGGAAAAAGATTGGGTGCAGTTTGAGAGAGAGCGAAACATTATTCTCCATTTTCTTCTACCCCATTTAAGCGGAGGTGTTTGACATAAAGGAAAAAAAAATCTCTGGGGAGCTTCATTATAATTTTTGGCTCTTTAACCTTAAAAAGTTAAGCATCTAGTGAATCAGCTCTCCACTAGGAACTGTTTCTGCAATGGAAAGTAGTCATTATTCAAATAAATAAAGCATTTCTGCAGCTTGCTGTGCCCCCCCCCCCAAATTATCCTTTTTCCTTAATCATATAATACCTTTGGGAGGGCGAGGGGGACTGTAATATAAACAGGATTCTTGCTCATGGATACTTCTCTAACGAAAAGAAGTCGAAAAAGCTCTCTTTGGGGAAAACAGTGGGACCATTCATTCATTCAGTAGTATTTTTTGAGCGCTTACTATGTGCAGAGCACTGTACTAAGCCCTGGGAAGGTACAGATCGGCAACAGATAGAGACAGCCCCTGCCCACTGACGGGCTTACAGTCTAATCGGGGGAGACGGACAGACAAACAGTAGCAATAAATAGAATCAAGGCAATAAATAGAATCAAGATGAGCCAGAGTAAATATTACGTGAAAGATGGCAGGCTTGAGGAGATGTGGACAGCAAGAAGCCAGTCGGAGGCCAAGAAAGGAACTTAGCCGTCGATGGTTGTGATACCTAGAAGGCCAGAGCAACGGGGCGGAGTCCGGGAAGAAGATTTATTCCTGGGACGTGGCTCTCTCAGAGAGTCTGGGAGCAGAGAGGGCTCAGACCGAATCCTGCTGAGAGCCTGGACGGGGGAGAGCCCGTGTGGGGCCTTGAGGTGAAACAGCCTTTGCCTTAATGAAGCGTACTTGTTTATGCTGGACAATAATAATAATAATGTCGGTATTTGTTAAGCGCTTACTATGCGCAGAGCACTGTTCTAAGCGCTGGGGTAGACACGGGGGCATCGGGTTGTCCCACGTGAGGCTCACAGTTAATCCCCATTTTCCAGATGAGGTCACTGAGGCACAGAGAAGTTGTGACTTGCCCACAGTCACAGAGCTGACAAGTGGCAGAGCCGGGAGCCGAACCCATGACCTCTGACTCCGAAGCCCAGGCTCTTTCCACTGAGCCACGCTGCTTCTCTATCTGGATCCAACCTATCTGGTTGGATATCTGTCTATCGGGATATCTCTCTCTCTCTCTATCTGGATCCACCCGGGGATCTGCTCGGGGAACAACAGGCGCCTCCGGAAAGAAATGGAAGCCAGATGTGTCTCCTGTTGGGGGTGGGCAGGGGCTAAGTACAGCGTTAACAAGAATTTCTGAAGGCTCCTCCGTGGAGCCGTGAAATGCCGGATTGGATGCGAGGGAACCAACAGGGTCTTGACGCAGGTGCCGTCTACACCGCATCGGTGCTCGTAGGGGACGACGGCGAGAAAAAGCGAGTGTCTCCTAGTTATGATTTCCTGACATTTATGAATCGGGATCGTTAGCAAGAAAACCAGTTGGGACCCAGTCCCTGCCACCAGGGGCTCAGGGGCTCTGCAGGGAGGAGAACAGATGCACGAACCCTAAGGATACAGTGCCGTCAACAAGGGAAACCAGTAACGACTCAACGCTTCAAGGGTCTCAGCAGTGAAAACCGGCAGGTTGAACAGCGGGTCCCTCACTGCCCCCGGGGAGACCATCCTCACACCCCCGTCCTCCCCCGGCCCACGTGGGGAATTGGAATCCACAGAGGAAAGCGGGTACTTGTTTCCTGGCTTGGTTTGGCCCCGAATTTCCCTGACTAAACTAGCGCGATGTAGATTTCTAATGCTGTTTTCTTTACGATAGGATTCCAGAGTTCCAGAGTCATTTACTGTTTATCATTACAATGGATTGAAGCAGTCTAATTATAATGAAAAGGTATGAATTTAAATGTCATATTCTTATTTTACGCGGGGTGGTGTCGGCGCCGTTCGTGGCTACTGTGATGAGGCTTGGTCTGGTTGTGTGATCTGATAATAATAATGTTGGTATTTGTTAAGCGCTTACTATGTGCAGAGCACTGTTCTAAGCGCTGGGGTAGGTACAGGCTCATCAGGTTGTCCCACGTGAGGCTCACAGTCTTCATCCCCATTTTCCAGAAGAGGGAACTGAGGCCCAGAGAAGCGAAGCGACTTGCCCACAGTCACACAGCTGCCAAGTAGCAGAGCCGGGATCCGAACCCATGACCTCTGACTCCCAAGCCCGGGGCTCTTTCCACTGAGCCACGCTGCTTAAATGTCATCTCCATCAATCCAGCGGGAGCATTCATTGAGCGCCTCCTGCGTGCCAAGCACTGTACTAGGCGCCTTGAGAAAATACAAAAGCGTTCAAAGACACTCATTCAAGAAGCGTACGGTCTAGACCCAACCGAGAGACGCAAACGTGGCCCAGAGGATAGAGCAAGGGCCCGGAAGCCAGAGACGTGGCTCCTAATCCTGCCTCTGCCACATATCTGCCAGGTAACCTTGGGAAAGTCACTTTCCTTCGAATAACAATGATAATGTCGGTATTTGTTAAGCGCTTACTATGTGCCGAGCACTGTTCTAAGCGCTGGGGGAGCTACAGGGTCATCGGGATGGTCCCACGTGAGGCTCCCGGTCTTCATCCCCATTTACAGATGAGGTCACTGAGGCCCGGAGAAGTGAAGGCGACCCGCCCGCGTCACACAAGCTGACAAGTGGCAGACTTCTCTGTGCCTCAGTTACCTCATCAAACCCCCGATGGCTACTCGTTCTACCCTGCAGCAAGCGGAAACTCCTGAACCTTGGCTTTAAGTCGCTCTGTCAGCTCTCTACCTCCTCTGTGTCCGTCTCCAATCTTCAGAGCCCTCCTTGAGATGAAATCTCCTCCAGAAGCCTTCCCTGAGTACCTTTCCTCTTCCCACTCTATATCCGTCAACTACCCCTCCGGCCTTTCCGTCTGGAAAAAAAAAAAAAGTGAAACACTTAAGCTGTAGCCCTCAAGTACCTAACGTATATCATAACCTCTATTACCGCCCTTCTCTGTAATGTAAATAATAATAATTGTGGTATTTGCCAGGCACTATCCTAAGCACTGGGGTAGACGAAAGGTAATCAGGTCAGACACGGTCCCTGTCTGACTCGCAGTCTCTATCACCAGTTTACAAAGGAGGTAACCGAGGCACAGAGAAGTTACGTGACTTGCCCAGAGTCCCACAGACGAGAGTGGCCCGAGCCGGGATTGGAACCCGCAACCTCCGACTCCCGAGCCGGGGCTCCTTCCGCTAGGCCACGGTGCCCCCCTGCCGTGAAGGGAAGTGGGAGGGAGTTCCAGGGCCGGCGGAGAGGACGTGAGCGAGGGTCAGACGAGATCGAGTTAAAGGGAGTAGGTTGGCGTTAGAGGGGTGAGGCGTGCCAACCGGGACGTGGGCTGGGAGATTAGCGAGGGAAGGTGGGAAGGTGGGGGAGAAGGACCGCGAGCACGCCAGGATGAATTTGAGGTGGACGAAGTAAGCCACCCAGATTACTACCCTGTTAATCCAAGCGCTCGGCCTATCCTGCCTCGGTTACTGAATCGGCCTCCCCGTTGACCTCCTGTCTCTCCTCAGTCCAATGCTTCCTTCCGTTGCCCAGATGATTTTTCTACAAAACTGTTCAGTGCACGTGTCTCCACTCCCTAGAGCGCCCGGTGGTTGCCCATCCACCTCCGCATCAAACAGAAACTCCCACCATTGGCTTTAAAGCATTCCGTCGCCTTCCCCTCCCTCCTGCCTCAACTCCCTGATTTTGTGGCGCGGGCCAGCCCGCACACTTCGCACTGCGACGTGCAACCTTCTCACTGCACCACGGCCTCATTTACCTCGACCCCGACTCCTCGCCACGCCTGGAACAGCCTCCCGCTTCGTCCCCGACAGAGTAACGCTCTCCCCATCTTCCAAGCCTTATTTAAAGCGCGTCTTCTCCGAGAGGCCTTCACCAAATAAGCCCCCCATTTCCTCTTCTCCCACTCCCTTCTGCTTCGCTCTTGCATTTTACTCACTCCCTTTACTCACCCCTTCCTCGGCCCCACAGCACTCATATACATACCCATCATTTATTCATATTGAGGTCCCCCCCCTCTAGACCGCAAGCTCACTGCGGGCAGGGAACGTGACGTCCAGTTCTGCTATATCGTACTCGCCCAGGTGCTCGGTACAGTGCTCTGCCACAAGGAAGTGCTCGGTAAATGCCACTGATGGATTGAATGAGTCCCCATTTGCAGACGAGGGAACTGAGGCCCGGTGAAGGGAATTGACATGCCCAGGGTCACTCAGCAGACAGATGGCAGGTGTAAAGGGACCTGGGGAATTCCTTATTTGACCGGCGTATCTGAGCGGGTCTGCTCTGGAGAGTCGGGTCGGAACCGTTAAACCGGTGTGGGGCCCTTCCTGAAATTGCCTTGGTTCCTTTCACGAGTTGCCTTGGCTTCAAGGAACACAGAGATGTTATTCGTGGCTACTAATCTTAAAATTAAAAGCGGATTTGCTGCCTATTATGGAAGAATCTTATTCCAGCAGTGGTCACCTATCAATTAGCTTGAATAGCAGGTGACCTGGACCAGGATATTGAAACTAAAGACTGAAGTCGACATCACCACTGAAATATTTCATATTTTGCTGTTTGAAAAATGTTGCCGTGGCCCCATCCTCCCTAGTGAAGGGAGAATCGTTTTCAAGACGCCACGTGAGAGTCCGACCGCAAACTCCACATCTGTGGGGCGCATCAGGCAGTCAGTCGATTGTATTTACTGAGCGCTTACTTACGAATTAAGAGCTTGCTAGGGAGCGTGGCCCCTCTCCTCCCTGCCGGATTTTATTTCCAGGCCTGAAGACCACTTGGCAGCCCCCTTATCCACGGCATCCAGCCAGCCCCACTCCCACCTGCCCCCTCACTGTCACCTCCGTCCGCTCTCTGGGCTCAAGAAGAAGGCGCATTATTGTCCAGTAACAACAGAAAAGATTCATTTGCGAAAGAGCCGATTTCTGGGCAGGAGGTTTAGTGGGTTTTCCGGGCCAGAGAGTCAGCCCTGAAGACTCTGGCAAGTTCTTGCCCTAGAAGGTTTCTGTTCCGGAGCCCGGCTGTTCCATTCCTTGCCGCCCTGTAGATACGTAAAGCGGACCTGAAAACTGGCAGACCGGCGACGCGAACCCGACAGCCCCGAAAGGAGGCAGGGCCCCCCCCCCCCCCCGCCTTTTCTCGGCTTTTGGGTATTTTTGTCTCTAATATAGATTCCCTGCCCCAAACAGTCTCATCGGCAGTTCAGGTCGTAAGATAACCAGTTCCGTATTGCACACGCTGTGTACACGGGAAGCCCTCGGTAAAAAAAACCAGCGAGAGGGGGTTGTAATGCGTGGGAGGGGGTGTGGGGAGATATAGATGAATTACGTGACTTTATCTTGGCAGGTCATGTACGTCGAAGGCACGGCAGTCGTCATGGGCTTTGAAGATCCGATGCTTCAGACAGACGATAGCCCAGTTAAGCGTTGTCTCCAAACTAAGTGGCCGTACATAGAATACTGTGGACCACAGACCGCTCTCCTTCACTGAAACTGATGAAGCTGAATTTTAGAAGGAAGATAGACAAAGCAGAAGCTTAAAGAAGAGTCTAGCGGTCGGCAGTTGGCTGGAAAATACCTACCCTTTGGCTGGATGAAGCTATACACTGGTATCACTGATAAAATGTAAATAACTATTTTAGACACTCTTTTCAGTGTTGGTTGGATGGATGTATTTCATTTGGATTTCTTTTACCGTGTGCTCTTTGTCCAGGTTCTTCTTTTTTTTTTCTCTTTGACCATCGTGACGTTAAGTGACAAAATGAAATCGGGGCATAAACAGAACCCGTCCCCCGAACTGTCCGAGATAATCTTCATCTCTTTCGGAAAGATGTGACCGCCATCTGATACTGGAGATCGGATGTAAAATTTCAAAACCTATCGATTTTTGCTTGTGTCTGATTCACTCGGGCGGGTTCTTCTTATTTAAGTGATACTGGCATTACACGACCCCGTTGAGGTTCAGAACTGAAAAGTCCGAGTTACATTTTTGCCATTTTTTTCTAATCTGGTTTCACCTACGTAAGCTTGCACAATGTACACTGAAATATTCTACATCATACAAGTCGTCAATCCTGTCTCTTTGACAGTTGTCTGTGGCTGTGGTTAGCTATCTGGCATGGTAATGAAAGGCCGAACTAAGGAGAAAATGTACCGCTCTTCAGAGATGTCTAAGGAGAATGTAAACCAAAAGTTCAACAGCAGAAAGAATCTGTTTACAATCTTAAAACTGTTCACTCTTATTGAATTGCCAAATGCTTTCTCCCCTTTTGTCCAAAAAGCGACGTAAGCCAGCTTTCTTGTATATTATAACTGTGTTAAGTGCATGAGACCATCTGTTATTACGTTAGTATACTCTATTTATTTATTACGATCCTAGTTCTTGGCCCTAAATAAACAGACTTTTTTTTCCTGGACTGCGACCTAGGGTTTTTGACACGGATTGTCCAAATACGACCAATCCGCTGCTCCTCGAATATGTTTTTATGGCAGCGCTGCGCCGGACGGAATGATGAAGGTTGGCGTCGTGGGTTGACGGGTCTGCGGGGAGGAGAGTCGACAGCCGAGGCCTGAACTCTTGTGCGTATAGTGAAATGGGATTTGTCAAGGGGAATTACTCACACGGAGGAATCAGCAGAGCTGGAGCCCGAGGACCTCAGGTTTCGAGGGATCCCTGTAACCCCCGCCCCCCCCCCCCCCCAAAATTACGCCCTCACCTGACTTTAACCAAGTTGGGCCTCTGCTCGGAGAAGACCGTCTCAAAAAATCTGCCTCTCTGGCCCTTAAAGGGCACCCTGCCCTTTAATCGAGCGGTGGGATTTATTTATCGAGCACTTAAAATCGATCAGCCCCAACTTGGAGTGGGCAGGGAATGGGCAGCACCCGAGAGGAGCCGGCGTGTCCCGGAGTTCACCCCAGGAGAGCCGGAATCGCGGGTCGTTGCCGTGTAATCCCCAAAGCCTCGGCCTCCTCCTCCTCCTCTTTATGATGGGGGAGGGAGGTGTAATGATTTTTTTTAATGGTATTTGTTAAGCGCTTGCTGTGTTCCGGGCACCCTGCTAAGCCCTAGGGTAGATCCAAGCCAGTCAGGTTGGACACAGCCCGTGCCCCACGAAGGGCTCACGGTCTTAATCCCCATTCTACCGATGAGGGTAACTGAGGCACAGAGAAGTGAGCGACTTGCCCGGCGTCCCACTGCTGACAAGTCGAACCCGGGTCCTTCTGCTCCCGGGCCCAGCCGGTCGCTGCATCTAGTGACGCCGGTAGACGGGATTCAACCACTGTCTGGCTCCCGCCCCACCAGCCGTTTGCCTCGGCGCCTCGGGAAGGACGGTTCTTGACTTCTTGGTCGAGAGAGGTCATTAGGCAGGGAGGGAGTAGAACGGGGGAAAGCGTGTTCGGCTTAAAGAGGAAGTTTGAGGACTGAGTGAGTTGGGAGGATAGAAATCCGTGACTCCTCACGGATACGGATCTGCGTTGCGTGTGCATGCGTGAGTACGTACGTGTCGGGTGTTCATATCAGTGAAGCGCCGCCCCGCTGCGCTGGGAGTGTCACCACGACCGAGAAACGGGAGGGTTCCCTGCCCGTCCCTCTTCCTGGGCGAGTCACTTCACCCGATCCCTCGTTCAGTCGTATTTATTCACTTCCCTTCTCTGGGCCTCAGTTACCTCATCTGTAAAAGGGGGATTGAGGCCGTGAGCCCCACGTGGGACGGGGACTGTGTCCAACCCCATTTGCCCGTGCCCACCCCAGAATTTAGCGTGACGCTTGGCACGTTCATTCGGTTGTATTTATTGAGCGCTCACTCTGTGCCGAGCACTTGGAAAGTACAATACAGCAGTAGAGAGGGACGATCCCCTACCCACGACAGGTTCCCAGTCTAGGGCGGGGAGCCGTTATTGTCACTGTTGTTATTGTTATGCCGTTTTTCAGATCCTCACTGTGGGCGCTTCAAGTCCTGAAATCGACACTGCTGCTAGTACCGATCCTGAAAATAAATGTGGGCTCTGTTCAACGCTTACTCTGTGCCAGGCACTGTTAATAATGTTGGTATTTGTTAAGCGCTTACTATGTGCCGAGCACTGTTCTAAGCGCTGGGGTAGACACAGGGGAATCACGTGGTCCCACGTGGGGCTCACGGTCTTAATCCTCATTTTACAGATGAGGTAACTGAGGCACCGAGAAGTGAAGTGACTCGCCCAAAGTCACACAGCTGACAAGTGGCCGAGCCGGCATTCGAACTCATGACCTCTGACCCCAAAGCCCGTGCTCTTCCCACTGTTCTAAGCGCCGGGGTAGGTACGACATAATCAGGTCCCCCCCCCCATGGGACTCGCTTAACGAGAGGGAGAACCGGTATTAATCTCCATCTTGCCGGTGAGGGGACTGAGGCACAGAGAAGTGAAGTGACGTGCCCACGATCACCCAGCGGACAAGCGGAGGAGCCGGGATCAGAGCCCAGATCCTCCGACTCGCGGGCCCGAGCTGTTTTCGCCAGGCCACACGGCTTCCACGTGCGCAGATGAAATCGGGCTGGACACGGTCCCCGTCCCATAAGCGGCACACGGCCGAAGGAGGGGAGAGAAGGGGTCCCCATTTTCCAGGCGAGTTTCCAGGTGAGGAGACCGAGGTGCAGAGAAATAAATAATGAGACCCAAGGTCACAGAGCTGGGAGTAGAACCCGCGGCCTCTGATTGCTTAGCCCGTGCTCTTTCCACTGGGCCACGCGGCCGAACCTTGCTTCGGGGAAGCGGGTTTGGGGTGAAATATGGCAAGGGAGAAAGGTGTACCGAGGCCATCCCCGCTTTCCTTCCATCTCCGCCGCCTCTTTGGACAATGGCAAAATAGAGATGCGGTCACGCAGCGCAGAGCGTGAAGTGGTCACGTGAAAGGGCCCCCATCGGACGGCCAAGGCCCAGACCCCGCTTCGGGGAGTGCGGCTGGTTCCCTGCTCGCAAGCGAAGCAAATTTACGGCGACCGGTCCCTACCTTCAGTCCGCCGAGCCCACGACCAGAAGCCAGAAGCAGCGGGGCTCGGTGGAAAGAGCCCGGGCTTTGGAGTCAGAGGCCGTGGGTTCGACTCCCGGCTCTGCCACTCGTCAGCTGTGCGACTGTGGGCGAGTCACTTGTCTGTGCCTCGGTGACCTCATCTGGAAAACGGGGATGAAGACCGTGAGCCCCACGTGGGACGACCTGATTCCCCCGTGTCTCCCCCAGCGCTTAGAACAGTGCTCTGCACGTAGTAAGCGCTTAACAAATACCAACGTTGTTATACTACATCCCCGGAAGGCAATTCCCGATAGGGCCTGTCCCTGTCGATCAATTGTATTTACTGGGCGCTTGCCGTGTGCAGAGAAGTGGTACACGGTGATGTAGTCTCCCGAGCACTCAATATACAATTGATTATGCGTAAAAATATTCAACGCTTACCCTGTACTAGGCACTGGGAGAGCGTGCACAGGTGGGGATTAGGTCGTCCCTCGGGGGGGCCGACGGAACTGTACGAAGCGCGTGGGAGAGTAGCGCACAGCGGTGTAATAGACGCGTTACCCGTCCGCAGCGAGCTTACGGTCTAGGGGGCACGGAAACCCGCCAAGCTCTGCTCCGGCACTTCAGTTTCCGTCCCCGCTTCGTTGACCGAAGGAGGGCTACCCAAGGAGTGTTTTTGCCGTGCGAGGGTTAAGTTGCCGTTCGCACAGGGACACAAGTTAGTCTGCGTAACTTCTCGGAAGCCGTCTCCGCGGGAGGATTGTGTCTGGAAAATGTCAGCGGTACTGTCCCGAGGTTGGCTACTTCCAACTGCGTGTAAAAACAACACTTTACTCTGGAAACGATTCACTAATTAGCCCCGGTTCAAAAGTGGCTAGGATTCCGGCTGTAGCCGCCGCTGGATCGAGAAAGCCCAGTGCGCGTACCCGCGGTCGGTGAGCGCGGAACTGATATCAGGTGGTCGCCGGGAGAGTTGAGCGCGGAGGAGGAGCGGGACGGCGCCGGGGGCGGGCCGGGCACGGACGGCCTCTCCGTTTCTGGCCACACCGTCGGCCCGACCTGGCGGGGAAAGAGAAGCCCGCTGTGTCCACCTTCCTCTTCCCCGCCGCCCGGGGTCGCCCGGTCCTACGGCGACCGCGTGGACGGGGAGGGAGATGAGGGATGGTTCTCTCTTTAGTCCCTGACCTCAGAGTGGCTGAAGTCGAGTGGGGAAGGGACCGCGATCCTGATCCTGGCAAGAATGTGGCGAGGGAGGGGCAGAGAAATGCTTGGCGATGGTCACTCGCGTGTACAAATCGAATAATCGGGGTAAAGGACAGCCGGAAATATTGATGATTCTATGAACGCGAGTGCTGCTTGTGTTGCTATAAGTTGTGTTGTGTTGTTCCATCTCTTTACTGGTATTATAGTTCAATCAATCAGTGGTATTTCTTGAGCGCTTACTGTGGGCAGAGCCCTGAAATCAATTCATCCATCAGTGGTACTTATTGAGTAGTCACTATGTGCGGGAGGCCCGTCCGGAGCTCTGGGCAAGTACAGGATAACGGCGTTCGCAGACACGTTCCCTGCCCAAGGGGAACTTACGGTCTAGAGGGGAGCACAGACATTGGTGGGAAAGTCTGTGTAAGGATTTAAGCGGGATGCCGCCGGGCCACAAATCCAAGCGCTTGGCGTACTCAACTGCCGGGGCGATTGCCTCAGTTCGTGGCACGACCGCATCCTTACGTGTGGATAGGTCGTCTCAGTCCCGGCGATGATATTTACCGAGGGCCCTGCGCTTTGTTGAGAACTTGGAGGCTCGAGTTATCTCCCGTTCTAAGAGCCTCAGCAGTGACACGGAGCAGCAGAACTCCATTTTGAAACATCTGCGGGGAGGGGGCAGCCGTGAAAGGGACGAACCATGGAGGCTTTGGATCCTGGGCCTCGCTGGGACCTCCAAAACCGCGAACCCTAGACTGTAAGCTCGTCCCGGGCTGGGGATTTATCTCCCAACTCGGCTCTGTCGTACCCCGCCCCCCGAAGCTCTTAATACGATTGATGGATGGATAGGAGGCGACAGGGAAGCATCCGCGGGACCGCATTTCACAGGCTGTCCAGAAAGACCTGGCTCTTGTTTCTCTTTCTGTGGTCATTTGTTAAAGCGCTCACTGTTTTAACTGTTTTAAGCACTGGGGTGGATACAAGCCGGCCACGGTCCACGTCCCCCCCCCCGGGGCTCGCGGTCTTAATCCCAGATGAGGTAACCGAGGCACGGAGAAGTTAAGAGATTCGCCCAAGTCAGCAGAACCCAGGTCCTTTTTACTCCCAGGCTCGCGCTCTATCCGTTAAGCCGTGCGGCTTCTCTTTTTGAGCGGTATCTGCGAGGAGGAAGCACAGAACTGAAACCGGGTCCTGGAGCCGCAAACAGAAAAGCCGCAAACAGCACAAGAAAGAGTCTCCTCTGGCGTCCCTCGGTGTCCCGTGAGGCCAAAAAGAAAATCTCCCCATGGTAACTGTCACCTTCAAGGACGATGGACAGGTCACCAGTCGATCAGTGGTATTTATTGAGCTTTTATGGAGCGCGGAGCATTTCACTGAGCACTTGGGCGAGTACAGTGCAACAGGGCTGGGAGATATGTTCTCTGCCCACGAGGAGCTTACAGCCTACGGGGGGGGGGGGGGGGTGTTGACATTAAAATAAGTTACAAGGAGGCAGTGGTTAATAATAATAGCGGTTGTATTTGTTAGACGCTTACTACGTTCCGGGCACTGTAATAATAATGTTGGTATCTGTTAAGCGCTTACTCTGTGCAGAGCACCGTTCTAAGCGCTGGGGGAGATACAGGCTCCCAGTTAATCCTCACTTTACAGATGAGGTAACTGAGGCACAGAGAAGTTAAGCGACTCGCCCACGGTCACACAGCCGACGGGTGGCGGAGCCGGGAGTCGAACCCATGACCTCTGACTCCGAAGCCCGGGCTCTTGCCACTGAGCCACGCTGCTTCTCTTCTGTACTAGACCCTGGGATTGGTCCAAGCAAATCTTGTCGGACGCAGCCCCTGCTCCGCATGGGCCTCGCGGTCTTCACCCCCATTTGACAGATGAGGGAACCGAGGCGTGGCGGGAGGTGGGCGTGTGGCCGACAGGAGAAGATGGAACGAGAGCTGGGGAAGATTGAGATGCAAAGAGGCGGATTGGCAAACGGTAACGGAAGCTGCAAACGGCCACCGTATCGACCTGGTGACCGCTGCGTGGGATCGATCGTCAGTTTCACGCAGGTCTCCTCGCGGCCGGATGAGATCCTCACCTTCGGAAGTCCCACCGTGCAGCGATACGGATTATCTCCCTTTGACTTAGAGACAAGAGGACTCGAAGTCCGGAAGTGTAATTAGCCGAAGGAGCACCCGGGTAAATTGGTCCTGATGGCAAAGTTTGACCTTTGCTGGACACGGTTGGCTTTAAAAATGGCGGAGGTGTTAACTAAACTGCGTTCGGAATGGAGGTCGCTGTGTCGGCTTAGTGGATGGAGCACGGGCCTAGGGAGTCGGAAGGACCTGGGTTCTTACTCCGGCCCTGCCAAAGGTCCGCGGTGTGACCTTGGACGGGTGACTTCAGTTCTCTGGGCCTCGGTTACCTCATCTGTAAAGCGGGGATTAAACGCGTGAGCCCCATGTGGGACAGGGACGGTGTCCAGCCTGATCCCTTGTACCTACCCCAGCGCTTAGAACAGTGCTCGCCACGCAGTAAGCACTTAAGCACCATAATTAGTCTTATTATTAGGTGTCCTCTTTCCATCTGGAGCACGGGGAGGAGAAGGGACCGATGATTTCAGTGGGAGATGAGGACTGAGAGACCTTCACAGAGCTAATTGGGGGGTTTTCGGCCATGACGGGACCTTTTCGAGTCTCGCCGGAGATCCACGATAAGCAAGTCCAAACGGCTGTGGGGGCGACGGCTCCCCTCGCCCCAGTGGAGTGGACACCGGTGTGTTCGGATGCCCTTTCTGGTAGCGTAAAACAGACGCTTGAAAAGATGCCGGCAACGAACACCGTGCAGCTGACCGTCCCCCAGAATCCAATAATCCCGTCGACACGCTTGTGGAAAGAAGTCGGGATGTTTGCCAGCTGTTGCTGCTCCGCATTTTCTCTTCTCCATCCTGAAGTGGGTGAGGAGAAAAGCCCCTCCTTTCTCCCTCTCTCCCCCTTCCCTTCTCCCCTACCGGCCGGCCCTCTCGGGGAGGCGGATTTGAGAAGAGACCAGTTGCTATTCTGCTGAGTTCGGGGCCTGCCTCTTTCCATATTTCTGGGCTGGACCCGGGGGCCTAGGGTACCGTGTTAGTACGCTGTTTTCGACGGGGGATGTTGTCAAGATCACCGGTTACGGTCTCACACCCGATCGATCTATCAGGTGGCGGCCGTTTGCGGTTTCCGTTACCGTTTGCCAGTCCGCCTCTTTGTATCTCAACCTTCCCCAGCTCTCGTTCCATCTTCTCCCTCTGGCCACGCGCCCAGCAGATCCGTCTCCCGCCACGCCTCAGTTCCCTCATCTGTCAAATGGGGGTGAAGACCGCGAGCCCCATGTGGGACAGGGGCTGCGTCCGACCAGATTTGCTTGGACCAATCCCAGGTCTAGTACGGTGCCTGGAGCATAGTAAGCCATCTAACAAATACAACCGCTATTGTTATTGACCTCCTTGTAACTTATTTTAATGATTGAGCGCTTACTCTGTGCAGAGCACTGAACTAAGCCCTTGGGAGGGGTAAGATATAACACAATGGGTAAACAGGTTCCCCGTCTCTACAGTGACCTGGCAGTCTGTAGGGACAAAAATGCTGTTTCCCTAATGAGAGAAATCAGCAGTAAATTTCAACAAAATCAAGTGATGGATCTTCCACTTTTCTATTTTGTTGGGTTGGTCCAGTGTTTGATTCACTTTGGGAAATCCTTGGCAAACCTCCCCAGCCCAGGAATATCCTGCGGGGGCCTTGTACGGCTCTCAGGACGCCGGGGGTGACGGTGGAAAGCAGAAAATCACTTGGACCCTTCTTTTCTACAAAAGCTGGGCTCCTGCCGGGGCTTCTGACAAACACCGATTCCTAAAATATTCCCACCGGCTGATTTCTGACAGAGCGATTGGAAGCAGCCGGACGTTGGGTTCCCCGCACACATCTCAGTCCTCAGAGCACATCTGCTCCTGAGCGAAGTGCCCTTTATCATCACCTTAAGTGAGGCTGGCAAGGAATGTTTTCCATTCAGGCGGACTCCCTCCTCGAAGTCCTGTTTGCAGAAGCTTGAAGTGAAGCAATCGGTCGCTGGGATTTCTTGAGGCTTACTGGGTGCAGAGCACTGGGCTAAGCTTGTTTTGTTTTCATGGATTGGGGTTCAAAGTCGAAGTAAGAGGGAGAAGAGGTAACGGACCCCCGTTTTGCAGATGAGGAGACTGAGGCACCGAAACGTGCCTCAGTTTTCGGGCCGACCTGCCCAAGGTCAGTAGGTCGCGGAGCCGGGTTAGAATCCCAGGTCCGTGCTTCTTCATTCATTCATTCGATCGTATCTGCCGAGCGCTTACCGCGCGTGGAGCACTGTACTAAGCGCTTGGAAAGTACAGTCCGGCCACCCTGCTACTTATTGAGCCTTACCGTGTGCCAAGCGTCGTGCTATGGCTGTAGATGATCGTGATCCACCTGGGGCTCACGGTCTGAAAGAGAAGGGAGGCGGGGTTGTGAATCCCCACTTTGAGGGTTGAGGGGGCCGAGGCGCCAAAAAGTTGAGCGACTTGCCCGAGGTCCCCCCCCGCAGGGAAGTGGCGGAGCTAGAATTAGAACCCAGGGTCCCCCGATTCCCGGTCCCCTGCTTGGGCCGCGCTGCCCTCGGCTATTCCCTCGGTGCGGTTCTGTGCAGGATCCCACTCGGCTGGGCGGTGAAAACTCCTCCCGTCGGGAACCCGGTGGCTCGCCCGGGAAACGGCTCTGTGCCCAGCCCCAAGGGGTTCCGGAAAATTAGCCTCCTGGGCGTCCCGGGCTCAGTCGGGTGGGGAGGCCACTTCAGCCCGAGACCCCCAAATGGGGAATTAAGAGTGCGAGCCCCAAGAAACAGCGTGGCTCAGTGGGAAGAACCCAGGCTCGGGAGCCAGAGGGCATGGGTTTGAATCCCAGCTGTGTGACTGTGGGCAAGTCACTTCTCTGGGCCTCAGTGACCTCATCTGTAAAATGGGGATTAACTGTGAGCCTCACGTGGGACAACCCGATTGCCCTGTGCCTACCCCAGCGCTTAGAACAGTGCTCTGCACGTAGTAAGCGCTAAACAGATACCAACATTATTATTATCATGTGGGACGGGGTCTGCGTCCCACCTGCCAGACTTGTATCTATCCTAGTGCTTAGAACAGTGTGCGGCACATAGTAAGCGCTCAACGAGGGCCATTATTAGATTATGTGGGACAGGCACTGTATCCAGCCTGATTAACCTGTACCTACCCCAGGGCCTAGTACGGTGCCAGGCACGTAGTAAGTGCGTAACGGATGCCAGTAAAAAAATAATGCGTGATGGTGATAATGGTATTTATTAAGTGCTTACTATGTGCCAAGCACCGTTCTAAGCGCTGGGGTAGATACAAGGTAATCGGTTGGCCACGTGGAGCTCACACTCTTCATCCCCATTTTATAGATGAGGTCACTGAGGCACAGAGAGGGTAGGTGACCTGCCCAAGGTTCGCACAGCAGACGAGAGCCCAGATTGGAACCCACGTCCTCGGACTCCCAAGCCCGGGCTCTTGCCACTAGGCCCTGCTGCTCTTAGTGTCTGTTGTGGGGAGATGGGTAACCCAGAATCTCCATTCTGGTTGCCAACCGGGACTAGAATATTGGGGAATCTACAGGAGGGCTTAGCTGGGAACCCTGCCCGCGAGGAGCTTACGGTCTCCGGGAGTGGGGAAGACCCAGCCGGCGAAAGCCGGCGAATATACACCAGTTAGCTGCTTTCTGAAGAGATATAACGAACTGACCCAGCGGATAAATGAGGAGTTGGCCAGCTACGTGGTGAGCGACGCGGATGGCACGGGCCGGGGAAGGGCACGCGTGTGTGTGGGAGAAGACGAAGTGATGGATTCGTATTTATTTTATGTTTGAACACCTCAGCCTCTTTGCGTGTGCGATTCAGTGTCGGGGGGCGGGACAAGTGGCCAAATGTGCCCGGAGGCGTCTTCAGTGACCACCCCTCGGCCGGGATCGCTTAACCCGCCCTCACCGCCGAAAACCCGGGGAATGCCGGTCTCTGAACCCCTCCAGCTGCCCAAGTTTTCAGGCCCCTCTTAGGACTCCTGAACTATTGTTTTGTTATAATTGTACTCTCCCCAGCTCTTCGTACAGTGCTCCGCAGAGAGCAAGAGCGCGTCAGGGGCAACGGAGAAGGGAGTGGGAGGTGAGGAATGGCGGGCTGAGTCTGGGAAGGCCCCTTGGAGGAGACGGGCCTCAGTAAGGCTCTGAAGTGGGGAGAGTCGTTGCCCGGTGGGATTTGAGGAGGGAAGGCGTTCCAGGCCAGAGGCGACAAGATGGGTGAGGCTGCGAGACACAATGAGAAGGTGGGAAGGAGTGACGCGCACGGGCTGGGTTGTAGAAGGAGAGAGGGAGGTGAGGTAGGAGGGGCGAGCTGATCGAGCGCTCTGAAGCCGACGGTGAGGAGTTTCTGTCGGATGCGGAGGTGGATGGGCAACCACTGGGTCCATTTTTGAGGAGCGGGGTGACGCGTCCCGAACGTTTTTTGTAGAAAAATGATCCAGGCCAGCCCAGCCAAGTGTGGACCGGAGAGGGGAGGGAACAGGAGGCTGGGAAGGTCAGCAAGGGAGGCTGATGCGGCAATCCAGGCGGGAGAGGACGAGCCATTGGATTAACGTCGTAGCGGCCTGGACGGAGAGGATAGGGTGGATTTCCGCGATGTCGTGAAGGCGGGGACCGACGGGATTTAGTGATGGATTGAATCTGTGGGAATGAATGACAGAGAGGAGTCCAGGATAGCGCCAAGAACGCGGGGCTTGTGAGACGGGAAGGATGGCCGGTGCCGTTACGGTGATGGGAAAGTCGGGGGAGGACGGGGTTTGGGTGGGAGGATCGGGAGCTCCGTTTTGGACACGCGTTAAATTTGAGGCGATTGGGAGGACGTCCAAGTAGAGATGTCTCGGAGGCGGGAGGAGATGCGGGCTTGAGATGTCGATTTGGGCGTCATCCGCCTAGAGACTAGAAGGGGACCCAGAACTTGATCTCGAGGGACCGCCCCCCCCCCCCAGTCAGGGGGTGGGAGGCGAGAAGGAGTCCGCCGAGGAGACCGAGAATCGGCGGCCAGAGAGATGAGAGGAGAACCGGGAGAGGACAGGGTCAGTGAAGACAAGGTGGGATAACGTTTCCGGCAGAAGGGGTGGTCCACAGCGTCAAAGGCGCCGAGAGTAGAGGAGGATTAGGATGGAGTAGAGGCCGTTGGATTTGGCCGGGAGATCGAAAGCCCAACTGGAGGAGGGTCGAGGAGAGAAACGGAGGAGAGAAACAGCGATTTAGCTCAAGGAGTTTGGAGAGGAAAGGTAGGAGGGAGATGGGGCGGTACCTGGAGGGGGCCGTGGGGTCGAGGGAGGTCTGTCTCTCTTTAGGACAGGGGAGACGTAGACGTGTTTGAAAGCAGAGGGGACGAAGGCTTGGAAGCCACCTCGGGTGTCCTGAGACTGGGGTTCTGCAATCAATCAGACGGCCAGAGCCAAGTCAAGCAGAGCACCCAGTCAGCGGACGGACCTTTCCGCTCTTCAGCCCGGCGTGAATTGCGCTCCTTTTTAGAGCCATTTCTCTGAAGCTGAGGAGACTGGGGTCTCCGAACCCCCGGATGAGGTGAGCAGAGTCTGGCTGGGACGGGGGACCAGCTGCAGAGATGGGGGCAGGTCTCTGGGGGCTACGTCGGTGGGGAGACGAACGCACTCCCCCCCCTTGTCGTGTACATACATCACGCCGCCCCGGATAGTCACCCAGATACACAGTTTAAACAGGCTCGTTCCATTCGTTTATTCGGGCCGCGTCCATCGAGCGCTTTCCGTTCGCAAGCACCGTCCTCAGAGTCTGGGAGAGTGCAATGTAACAAGAAACGGATACATTCCCTGCCCGCTACGAGCTTACGCGCCACGGTCTCACAAGCGACACAATCAGGCACTCAGCCAATCGTATGCACCCGCACAAACGCCCCCTTCACACACACACACACCCGGGACACCGATGACGGAAACAACATCCCCCGGCCCATTTGAGTCCGGCTTTGAGGCGGATGCGTCGACGGTACGTAACGAGCGCTTCTCAGAGCACTGAACTGAGCGCTTGGGCGAGCACGGCACAGTGGAACCGGCAGACCAGATTCCCCGACCTCAAGGAGTCCGTAGCCTCAGGGCACAGGGCAGTGTCCCGAGTGGGAGGAGTGAAGAGAGGGGCCAGGGTCTGGAAACGAACTAACGTCGGCCGTATCCGCAGAACCCTTGAAAACGTCCCGGTGTCCGCCAATCCGGGGTGTCGGCACGCGGTCCGAATCGGCGCAGCCCGTGGATCCCCTCCACTGTCCAGTCCGCCCCCGCCTCTGCGCCCACGCTTTCTGGGCCTCGGTTTCCGCGGACATCCGATAACATAAACAATAATGACGACGATAGGATCCGTTCAGCGCTACATGTCCCGAGCCCCGGGGAACGTGTCTCCTATATCGCTGCACCGTACCAAATCAAGCCGAAGCGGTCTCGCGAGGCCAGACGACTCGACTCGGCACGTTCCGGACACCCCCTCGTCAGGACCGACTCCCCGGAGAAGCAGCCGACGCCCGGAAAAGTCCCGGGGAAAGGCGGAAGAGGGAGACCGGCAGCTTGACGGAGAGAGACCGTAGCAAGGGCGACGGAAGGACCGTCGGCGAGGCGCCGGATCTCGGCAGGAGACGGGACCTTCCGGGGAAAAAATATATCAGAGCCTGGGCTTTGGAGTCAGAGGCCGCGAGTTCAAATCCCAGCTCTGCCACTTGTCCGGCTGCGGGGACCACCGGGGGCGAGTCGCTTCGCTGCTCCAATGGGCCTCAGTCGCCTCATCTGTAAAATGGGGATGAAGACCGCGAGCCCCTCGTGGGACGACCCGATTCCCCCGCGTCCACCCCGGCGCTTGGCGCGGCGCCCGGCGCCTAGTAAGCGCCTGACAGCTACCGGCATCATCAGCCGCAGAGTCGCCGCCGCGAATCGGGAACTACCCGGCGATAACAGCAACGATATCGTCCCCGGCGCTTAGTACGGCTCTGCCCACAAGTAAGCACCGGGAAATGCGAGCGAGCGACCGGAGGCAGCGCCGGGGTAGATTCCAGGTGATCGGGTCCCACGGTGGGGTCCGCCAGCGTAATCAGAGCAGAGAGGATCCCCCCATCGCCGGGCCTCGCCTCCACCGCCTTCGCCCGGGACCCCGCCTCGCCGCGGCCCGGGCCCCTCGCCGTCCCCCGCTCGGAGCCGCTTCTGCCCGGGCGTCGGCTTCCAGTCGGGTCGGCGGGGCCTGGGGGACCACTCCTCGACCGCGGCCCCAAACGCCCCCTCGCCCCGCCGATCTCCCCCCAGCCGTTCCGCCGGCCCCCGGACCAAGCGCCGGGGTGGCCACGAGCGAATCGGGGTGGCCACGGTCCCTGCCCCACCCGGGGCTCGCGGTCTCGCTCCCCGTCGAGCGGATGAGGGAACCGAGGCCCGGCCAAGGGAAGTGACTCGACCGAGGTCACCCAGCGGACGAGTGGCGGAGCCGGGATCGGAAGCCGCTCGGCCACGCCGCCCCCCGACCCCGTGGGCCCCCACACCCCCCCGACCCCAGGTTCCCTCCACCCCGGACCCCGCGGGCCCCAGGCCTCGCGCCTCCTCAGCCCCCACGGCCCTCGCAGCCCCCGCACCCCACCTTCTCTCTGCAACCTCCGGACCCGGGAGACCGACCTCCGAGACCTCTCGGCTCCCAGACCCCGCACCTGTAGACCCCGAGTCGCCAGATCCGCCTCCCCCCCGGACCCCAGCTTCCCTCGCCCACCCCCCGAGACGGGGGAGGGGGTGGGGGGCGGGGAGGGGAAGGAGGGTCGGAAAGGCCGGGGGGGGTGGGAGAGATTCAGGCGAGGGAGGGGTGGGAGGGGTAGGAGGGGCGGGACGGATCGGGAGGGGGATAGGAGGGGCGGGAGGGATCGCGATGGGAGGGAGGCGGGGGGTGTCGGAGGGATCGGCCGTGCCGGGGGGTCGGGAGGGGGAGGCCGGGGGGTGGGAGAGGTCAGGGGGAGGGACGGGGAGGGCGGGAGGGAGGGAGGGGAAGGAGGGGAGGGCCCGGGGGCGGGGGGCGGGGTCCCGGGCCTCGGGCTCCCGTCCGTCCCGGCCGGCGCGGTCCGGCGGGCGAGCCATGGGGCCGGGGCGCCGGTGGGCGCTGGGCTGGGCGCTGGGGGGGCTGTGCCCGGCCCTGGCCGTGGCCTTCAACCTGGACGCGGCGCGGCCCACCCCCTACGCCGGCCCGCCGGGAAGCTACTTCGGCTTCGCCGTCGACTTCCACCGCCACCGCCCCGACGGGTGAGAGGGTCCCTTCGCCTCCCCGCCCCGTCCGTCCCCCGTCCCCTCCTCCCGCCCGGACGGCGCCGGCCACTGGCGCTCGTCCTTCGCCCGGCACGGGCTTCGCCTGCCGTGGGCCCTCCTGACCCTGAGCCCCGGCCCCGGCGTCCCTCTCCTTGTCCTCCCGGCCCCGGCCCCCGGGCCCTTTCCCCGTCGCTGCCCCCTCCGATCCCTGCCCCTGTCCCCCTGTCCCCCTGCCCCGGTCCCCGCGTCCTTCTGCCCCCGTCCCCGTCTCCCCGCCCCTGTCCTCCTGTCCCCCGGCTCCTTTCCCTGTCCTTGTCCCCTCCGATCCCTGCCCCGTCCCCGTCCCCCTGCCCCTCTCCTCGTCAGTTTGCCCCTGTCCCCGCCTCCTGCCCGCTCCCCGTCCCCGCTCCCTCCTGTCTCTCTCTCTCTCTCCTTTCCCGGCTCCCCCGGCTCCTTTCCCTGTTCTTGCCCCCCTCCGATCCCTGCCCCGTCCCTGTCTCCCTGCCCCTGGCCCCGTCATTCTGCCTCCGCCCCTGTTTCTGCTCCCTCCGATCCCTGCCCCTGCCCCCCCCCCCCCGGCCCCGTCTCTGTCCCCCTGCCCCTATCTCTACCCCCCTGCCCCTTGTCCCCGCCTCCTGCCTGGTCCCTGTCCCTGCTTCCTCCCGTCCCTGTCTCCCTGCCCCGGCCCCTGCATCCTTCTGTCCTCGTCCCCGTCTCCCTGTCCTCCTGGTCCCCCGGCTCCTTTCCCCGTTGTCGCCGCCTCCGATCCCTGCCCCGTCCCCGTCCCCCTGTGCCCTTGTTTCTGCTTCTCCGATCCCTGTCCCCGTCCTTCGGCCCCTGTCCCCGCCTCCTGCCCGATCCCCGTCCCCGCTCCCTCCTGTCTCTCTCTCCTTTCTCGGCTCCCCCGGTCCCTTTCCCCGTCCTTGCCTCCTCCGATCCCTGCCCCCCGTCCCTGGCCCCCTGCCCCCGGCCCCGTCAGCCTGTCCCTGCCGCCGTTTCGGCCTCCTCCGCTCCCTGCCCCAGTTCCTGTCCCCCTGTCCCGTCCCTGTCTCTGTCGCCCTGCCCCGTTCCTGCCTCCTCCAGAGCGTGTCCCCGTCCTCCGGCCCTTCTCCCCGTCCCGCCGTCCCGTCCCTGCCTCCTCCGATCCCCGTGTCCCTGTCCCTGTCCCCCTCCCCCCGTCCCTCTGATCCCGTCCCGGGTCCCCCCGGTCCCTGTCCCTGCTCCCCCTGCCCCTGCCCCTGTCTCCATCGCCCTGCCGCCGTCCCCGCCTCCTGCGATCGTCCCGGTCATCCTGGCCCTGTTCCTGGGCGCCCGCCCCCCGTCCCCCGTCCCTGCCTCCTCCGATGAGGAGTGACCCAGGTGGGGAAGATGGACCAGCTCCATCGGGTCCCGGCCGGGGCCTCCGCCCAGCCCCGGGGTGACCCGGGCGGAGGCCTGGCCGGGCGGCCTGGCCGGCCCCGGGAGCCTCGCCTCGCCTCGCCTCGCACCTTTCGTCCATTCAGTAGTATTTATCGAGCGCTGACCATGTGCGCAGCGCCGTACTAAGCGCTTAGGAACGAACGAGTCGGCGACGGGTAGAGACGGTCCCCGCCCTCCGACGGGCTCACGGTCTAATCGGGGGAGACGGACGGACGGGAGCGATGGCGACGAATAGAGTCGAGGGGAAGAGCGTCTCGTGAGAACGACGGCGGCTGAGTAGAATCGAGGCGATGTCCGTTCCGTTGACGGAATGAGTGGGGTGATGAAGATACGTACAGTTGGGCGGACGAGTACGGTGCTGAGGGGATGGGAAGGGACCACCTACCCTCTTCCCGCCCGCCCCTGCCCCCGCAGGGTGAGCGTGCTGGTCGGCGCCCCCAAGGCCAACACGTCGCAGCCGGACATCGTCCAGGGAGGAGCCGTGTACCTGTGTCCCTGGCCGGCCCGGGGGACCACCCCCTGCCACCAGGTCCCCTTCGACGGCACCAGTGAGTGGGGGAGTTGGAGGGGGGCGCGACCGCGGGAGGGGGCCCGGGACGCCGGTGGGGAGAAGGAGGTCAACGGAGCGCCGGCTTTGGGGCGGCGGGGAGGGGGAAGCAGCGTGGCCCGGTGGCTAGAGCCGGGCCGTGGAGTCAAGAGGACGTGGGGTCCGATCCCTGCGGTGCCACTTGCCTGCCGGGTGACCTTGAGCGGGTCGCTTCTCCTTTACCTCATCTGTCAAATGACAGATGAGCGGAGAAGCGGCCGTGGCTCAGTGGAAAGGGCCCCGGGCTTGGGCGTCGGAGGTCGTGGGTTCCTTGGGGCGAGTCACCTGCCTTCTCCGGGCCTCGGTCACCTCGTCTGTAAGACGGGAATGAAGACGGTGAGCCCCCCACGTGGGACGACCCCATCGCCTCGTATCTCCCCCGGCGCTCGGAACAGTGCTCCGCCCACTGTAAGCGCTGAACAAATGCCACTTAAAAAAAAAAAGAATGGGGATTAAGCCCGGGAGACCCGTGCGGGACACGGGCAGTGTCCAACGCGATTATCTACCCCGGCGCTTAGGCCTGGCACTTAGTAAGTGCTTATCAGATACCGTAAAAAGGGGAGAGGAGAGGGGTCCCCGGGAGCCGGAAGAAATCCGAGGCTCGAGGGGTGGGGGGGTCCCGTCCCCCGACCACCTGGGCCGAGCGAGACCTCGTCGGGAAGGGCGGTAGAGACCCCCCCCACCCCCCCCCCCGCTCACCGTCCCCGGCCTCTCCCCGTCCTGCCCTGGTCCCCGCTGCTTTCTCCCTTGTATCTCCGCCCCCTGCCACGTCCGGGACCGGATCCGGGGCCCCGCCGACCCGCCCGATGCCGGAGTTTCCTTCGGCAGCCACTTCTTCTCCGTCCCGGCTCTAGCCGGGCCTGGTGCCCAGGGCCCCCCGCGATGGCAGGCGCCGGGGGACCGGGGAGGAGATCGTCCCTCTCTGTTGCCGGCTGGTACTTTCCATGCGCTTGGCACAGTGCTCTGCACACGGTAAAGGCTCAGTAAATGCCATCGAATGGATGGATGAGCCGGAATCCCACCCGGGATCACTCTACCTCCGCCTCCCAGGCCGGCCGGGGAGCCCCGTCATCAGAGACCCCCCGTTTTACGGCTCCTCACTGGGAAAATCTGCCTTCGCTCCGACGGTGATGATATCGGCTCTTACGGTGTGCCGAGCATTAAGGTCGGCGGCAGATAATCCGGCTCAGGCGCATTTCCCTGTCCCAGATTGGGAGTCGGAGTAGAGGGGAGAATAAACAAGGAATAGATAAGGAAACTGAGGCGCAGAGGAGGAAAGAAGCGACACGGCCTAGTGGCCAGAGCACGGGCTTGGGAGTCCGAGGGTGTGGGTTCTAATCCCGGCTCCCCCACTTGTCTGCTGCGGTGCTTGGGCAGGTCACTTAACTTCTCTGGGCCTCGGTGACCTCGTCTGTCAAATGGAGACGGAGAGCGGGAGTCCCATGTGGGACAGGGACTATTTCAGCTGAGCTGGAGCCTTAAAAGTCGCGTCTGCTTTCCCCGTTTCAGCTCATCGGGCTTCCGCTCTAGTTCGTTCTCCTCCCACGCCTCACCCAGAGAAGCTGCGCGGAAGCGAGCGTTAGAGCCCGATTCGGCAGGGTAGATAGAGCTCGGGTCCGGGAGCGGGAAGGTCATGGGTTCCGATCCCGGCTCCGCCACTTCCCTGCTGTGTGACCTCGGTCAGGTCGCTTCTCCGCGCCTCGGTCGCCTCGTCCGTAGAATGGGGATTGACTTGGAGTCCCACGCGGGACATGGGCCGTGTCCAACCCGATTGCTACCTCGGCGCTTAGAACCGTGCTTGGCACACGGTAAGCGTTTAACAGATGCCATTCCGAACACCCGAAAAACGCTGGTTCAGACCCGATTCGAAACTACGTCACTGGCACCCAGCGCCGGGATTGGAGGGAAGCCAAGAGGGGCACCGCCCGAGAGGGCAAAGCGTAGTAGGGTAGAGGTGAATAGTAATTTGAAAGCACCCGGTCGTTCACCACCCGAGTGGGGTTCGCAAGGATCTGGGTGGGTGGAAGGAAGAGGATCGAGGGCCGGGAATCCCCATGACCCCCGTAGGTTGTGAGTTCGGGCTGACTCCGGCCGAACTCCCTACGATATTTATTGCATTACTGGGTAGAGCCTGGACCCTGAAGTCGGGAGGACCTGGGCTCTAATCCCAGCTCTGCTACTCCTCTGCTGCGTGACCTTGGGCAAGTCACTTAGCCTCTCTGCGTCTCTGTTACCTCACCTGAAAAGTGGGGATCACTAGCGTGAGCCCACGTGGGAGGGCGGTGGTGTTCGCCCCGACCGCCTCTGTCGGTTCCTTGCCGTGCGACCTCGGACGGGTCCCTTCACTTCTCTGTGCCTCCGTTTTCTCACCTGTAGAATGGGGATTCAATACCTGTTCTCCCCCCTACTTGGACCGGGAGCCCCGCGTGGGACGGGGACCGGGTCCCACCTCCTTTGATAATAATGATGTTGGTATCTGTTAAGAGCTTACTATGCGCCGAGCACCGTTCTAAGCGCTGGGGTAGACACGGGGGAATCAGGTCGTCCCACGTGGGGCTCACGGTCTTCATCCCCATTTTACAGATGAGGGAACTGAGGCACCGAGAAGTCAAGTGACTTGCCCGAAGTCACGCAGCTGACGAGCGGCCGAGCCGGGATTCGAACCCAGCTCTGCGCTCGGAACGGTGTTTGACACCTCCCAAGTGCATACTGAATGCAATAAAAATTCCGAGTGCCGTAAGCGTTAGAAGCGGCATGCCCGTCGATGGTAATTGTGGAATTTGTTAAGCGCTTGCTACCTGCTAAGTTTTGGCCAAGTGTTGGCCTGGAACGCGCTCCCTCCTGACCTCCGCCAAACTCATTCTCTTCCCCTCTTCGGAACCCTGCTTAAAGCTCACCTCCTCCAAGAGGCCTTCCCACACTGAGCTCCCCTTCTCCCTCTGCTCCCTCTACCCCCCCCCCCCGCCTTCACCTCTCCGCAGCTAAACCCTCTTTTCCCCCCGCCTCCCTCCGCTCCTCCCCCTCTCCCTTCCCCTCCCCTCAGCACCGTACTCGTCCGCTCAACTGTATATATTTCCGTTACCCTATTTATTTTGCTAATGAGATGTACATCGCCTCGATTCTATTTATCTGCTATTGTTTTAATGAGACGTTCATCCCCTCGATTCTATTTATCGCCGGCGTTCTCGTCCGTCCGTCTCCCCCGATTAGACCGTGAGCCCGTCGGAGGGCAGGGACCGTCTCTGTCCGCTACCGATTTGTCCATTCCAAGCGCTCAGTACAGTGCTCTGCACCTAGTAAGCGCTCGATAGATACTATTGAATGAATGAATGAAAGCCCTGCCGAGAGCTCACCTCCTCCAGGAGGCCTTCCCAGGCTGAGCCCCCCTTTTCCTCTGCTCCTCCTCCCCTCCTCATCGCCCCGACTCCCTCCCTCTGCTCTACCCCCCTCCCTGCCCCTCAGCACTTGCGTATCCATGCACACATTTATTATTCTATTGATTTCATCAACGGTGTGTCTGTATCTCTAATTCTATTTATTTCTAGTGACGCTATCGATGCCTCTTTGCTTGTTTTGCTGTCTGTCTTCTCCCTTCTAGACTGTGAGCCCGTTGTTGGGGAGGGATTGTCTCTATCTGTTGCCGAACTGTACATTATCAATAATAATGTTGGTATTTGTTAAGCGCTTACTACGTGCAGAGCACCGTTCTAAGCGCTGGGGGAGATACAGGGGAATGAGGTTGTCCCACGTGAGGCTCGCGGTCTTCACCCCCATTTTACAGAGGAGGGAACTGAGGCACAGAGAAGTGAAGTGACTTGCCCACAGTCACACAGCTGACAAGGGGCAGAGTAGAGCGCTCTACGCACCGTAAGCGCTCAGTAAATACGATTGATTGATCGATCGATTGAAGGCGCGTTCAGAGGGGACAGGGTCCCTGCCCCACATGAGGCTCAGAGTCCGAGTAGGAGGGAAAAGCAGGTATGGATTCCCCCTTTTACCGATGAGGGAACTGAGGCGCCGAGAAGTTAAATGACTTGTGCAAGGTCGCACGGCAGTCGAGTGGCACTTCCCGGATTTGAACCCAGGTCTTCTGGCTCCCGCGCCTGCGGTCTCCTCGCCGGCCCACGCGGCTTCTCTTCGGATCGTTGTGATTGCTGCGATCCCTTCGGCTGCCGTGATCTCTGCGGACGCTGAGCGTTGCGGGTTCTTGGAGTATTGTGAGCACTGGAAGAGCTGTGAGCATTATTAACTCCCCCCCCTCTCTCTCTCCACCAGATAACCGCAAGATTAAGGTTAACGGGAGCAAGGAGCCCATAGAGTTCAAATCCAATCAGTGGTTCGGGGCTACCGTGAAAGCTCACGAGGGAAAAGTGGTGGTGAGTACGGGCCGGGAGCCGGCGCGGTTGGGCGTACGCTCCCGCCGTCTGCCGTGCCGGTCGTTTCCGAGAGGCAGGACGTTCCAGAAGTCGCCATCGGACCGGCGTGGACCGGCTGCTCGGAGGAAATGCCTTAGGGGTGTTGGAATGAGATTGTCCTCTTCCGGCGGGCGGGGCCGGCCGGGTGGGTCGGGCGAGGTCGCCGGCGACGGACGGATTCCCTTTACGACAGAGGCCCCGGGTGCCGTGTGAGCCAGACACCCGTGACTCCACCGCAGAGAGGGTCTGGCCCCGGTTCTGAACGCCGAGCGGCCGGAGAGGCATCACGGGTCGCCGGTGCCAGCCTGTGGCGCCTACGGGGGTCGCGCCCTGGGGGGGTCTGGCTCATCCGAGGTCTCTGACGAGACCCCGGAGTTGCCAGACGGGCACGAGAAGACCCAGAACGGTGCCTGCCCGGCCCGGGGACGCTTGGAAACCAGTTCCCACTTTAAATTACCCCCCCGGCTAACCACCCTGCCCCACTTCTGAACCTCACACTTTCAAAGAGAAGCTGGCATCTTTGACTCAGTGGGCGTCCAAGGGCTGGCTCAAGGTTCCAGTGGCCATCCTTAGGCCAGAGAGTCCAAGGGCTCAGGGGGATTCCTAGGCCAGACCCCGGAGGCCCCTGTTCTATTTACATTTCACCCGAGTCTGGGGTTTGGAGCGGGGCCGTGACCTAGGGGGAGAATCTTTTGAAAACATTTCGGCTGCTGACGCTGCTTTTGATTCTGAATTCCACCCAACGATCCGTTTTTTTGGCTAGCGAGTGAGCTGGACAGAGCTGGACAGAGCTGGACTCCCCAGATTTCCAGTTGGGGTTTATCTTGATCTGATTTTCCTTAGCGAAATAAAGCCACGAGCGAGCTCCGGCGGCTCCTCCGAGGTTAGCCTTTCGACATAAAGCAGGGGGATCTAGAAACCGGCTTGACCCATTGCAGTTTCGTCGCCCCCCCCTTCCGCCCCAGCTAGTGTCGAGTCAGTACAAATCTCACCTCTCCGACCCAGGAGGGTTTGTCTTCCCTCCTCTGGGGCAGTGCCGTTCGGCCGATGGCTCCCGGAACGTTTCTTCAGATCCGAAAACTGCTAAAACCGTTTGAACCAGAGCCTTCCTTCCACCCTCCCACACCCAGGCTGGGCACCTGATTGGCCGGTGACGCTGACCCGCGGTGGGCTTCGAGTCACCGGACGCCCTGTCGGCTTTATTCGCTCTTTTCAGGCTGACCCCTCAACGAGGAAAGGGACGATCCAATCCCGCTCCGACCCGATCCCTGACATTTACCCAGAACCAGCTCTTCTCTTTCCTCTCCGCCAACCCCCCACCCCGGCCGCCCTGCTCTTGCTTGACTCCTTGCGTCCAGCTCTGCCCCAGATGGGCTGAAGCCGACCGGAGGCAGCAACTCCCCCAGCCACACGGCCAGTTGTAGCCACGCCGGACTGCCCGCGTGCATGTGGGCTTAGGGTCCCTGGCCAGAGCTTGCCCTTGCCCTGGGATCTGGCCCCGGAGTGGGTCAAAGAGTGGACGGCGCCTGGTCCGCTGTCTAAGCGGCACCTCTGGAAGGAGCCCTCTTGAAGCCAGCAATATTATAATCGGGGGAAGGGGGAGAAATGAGAAGGGCCGACACCCCCAGGCCGGTCCTTGTGTGGGGTAGAGGTAGGGGAGAGAGAGAGAGAGAGATACCCCAGAGAGAGAGCGACATTCCCCGCCATCTTGCTGGAGGCGAGGCGGGGAGAGGGTTGGTGGCGGGAAGGGAAACGGAATTCCTCTTTCTCCTTTCCCACCCCTCTTTCCGTCAGCAAAGACACTTTTTACCCTTCCGCTGAGCTAGGGAGCTGTCGGACCTCTCTTTTATTGTACTTAGCTCAGGATTCCGCCCACCGGTAAGCCTTCGGAAAATATAACTGATCGATTGACCTAAGGGGTGAAGGGATGGTTTGCAGACTGATAGTCTGCAAAGGCCTCTGCCAGGTCTGGGCTGCCCCGGTGGGGTGGGTGGACTAACAGGAGAGGGGGGCAGAACCTCCAAAAAACAAGGGAAAGTCCTGGCCTTGAGCGGAAGATGATCCAGAGATCGGAGCGGATCCAAGGCAATGGCCGGCCACCGAAGCAGAGCTGCGAGGAGCCCAAATCGAACTACAGGCAGGAAACTGGAGATCTGAACCCTCAGCTCGGGCAAACGGATTTCTCCCCAAGCCAAGGGAAAGCGGGAGCAATTTCCGCTCCATCCCAGTGGCGAGACGGGGAAGAAACCGGGACTGGGCGGGGTGGGGTGCTCGTTTACCTCTCCGGGGCCTGCGCAGAGTCGAATCTGTGGGGACTTACGGGATGCGGCCTCTCCCTCGAGCAAGGAGCCTAACGGCCGTTCACCTCTGCCCGCGTCCCAGGCCTGCGCCCCCCTGTACCATTGGCGGACGCTGAAAGCCACCAGTGAGAAGGACCCCGTGGGCACCTGCTACGTGGCGATCCAGAACTTCAGTACCTACGCCGAGTACTCCCCCTGCCGCAACAGTGAGTGGGTCCGACCCGGCCAACGGGGACAACCGGGCGGTGGTGGGAAGGGGGCGACGGCAGACCCGGAGCTTGTGGCCGAGCAAACAAGGCTGAAACAAGGGGAAACCGGAACTGGCCTCGGAGCCGCGGGACGAGTGGGATAACGGGGAAGCTGGGCCTCTAGAGCAGCTCTGCTCAGTCTGCCCGCCTCGGGGAAACGGGCCAAACCCCCCATGGCCCGGGACCAGGGCCTCTGAAGACGGCTGAGGGTGAACCTTGATTGCCCAGGGCCGGCCGGTTCAGGCAGGAGCCGGGGGGAGCTCGGGGGTTTCCGGGAACAGGAAAGGGTCGACTCCGCGGCTCGGAAGTCGTTACGGGAAACGGGGAGCCGGGGATGGAAGCAGAAGGAATGGGGCCGACCGATCGATCTGGGCGACACCTGCAGCGACCTGTCCTTGTCCTTGCTGTTGCAGGCAACCCCGATCCCGAAGGCCAAGGTTACTGCCAAGCCGGTTTCAGCGTGGATTTCTACAAGGTGAGGCTAGCCGAGGCCCAGGGGGCAGGCTCGAGGCCGTAAGACGCCACGGAGGTAGCCGGTCGGCACACGCCGGCCTCCTCCGGCCACGCGCCCACTCGGTCTCCGCTGGTGACCTCGCTCTTCTCCGGCCACACAAAATAGAGAGGCTTTAGCCTCTTGGGATTCCTATCGCCTATTACAAATCGACAAGAGCGTTCCCCTACCCCAAGATCCAGCAAGTGTCTATAACCTCGGGATTCCGAGCAGCCCAGTCATTAGAATGATAATACCTGTGGCGTTTGTTAAGCGCTTATTATGTACTAGTTACTGTACGAAGCCCTGGGGTGGATTCCGATATCTGAGCGGCAAACACCTCTGGAAGAAGCTAGGTGTTTGTCTGGTCCTGGGACCGGAGTTGGGGGCGGGCTGGGGGCCGCAAGGCAAGAGAGGCCAAACTAGGCAGGAGGGAAGGGGAGAGAGGGAGGGAAGATTGATACAGAATAGGTCTCCCCTGAGGTCATACAGGGACTCAAGGCGGTGGGAAGCGGGTAGGGTCAATATCAGCGATGGCCGGGATGGTCAGGGGCAGAATCGGGACCTGGAGATTTCAGCGTTTGACCCGCACAGATGTCCGGAGGGGTGAAGGGCGGGCGTGAGGGCAAGCCAACGCTAGGCCGGCTGCGCTCTTCACTGTTCCTCTTTGTTCCCGTTTGCCAGAATGGAGATCTGATTCTCGGCGGCCCGGGAAGTTTTTACTGGCAAGGTACGTTCTTCCCCGCCGGCCGAGGGGCGCTCAGCAGAGGGTGATGGGGTGCAAAGTCGGAAACCGAGAGGCCCGGCGACTAACTCCGCCAGGGACCTCGGGGGGCTGCTAACTTGGCTCCACGGGGCCTGGCCAGAAGCCAGGCAGGGAGGAACGTTACAGGGCTCCTCTAGGGCAGTCTGTCCTCCCGGAGTGTATTCGGTGGTTTCTCGAGGGTTGTCTCTGCCCACCCGGCTTGGTTACCGGCTGGAATCTTCAGTCCGCAGCAGTTGCCGGAGAGAAGTTACGGACACTGACCCCCTCACCCTGCCCCGCTCAGTCCATGAGGAACGACGCGGCCCGGTGGAGGGAGCCCCGGCCTGGGGGTCGGAAGGACCTGGGTTCTGGTCTCGGCTGCGCTACTCCTCTGCTGGGTGACCTTAAGCCAGTCGCTTCACTTCCCTGTGCCTCAGTGACCTCATCTGTACAGTGGGTATGGGACAGGCACCGACTCCAACTCGATCCTTCCCCGGGGCTCAGTCGAGTGCCCGACCTGTAGGAAGCACCTAAATACCACAGTTATCCTTATTCCCCCCCATTCTCTCTGCCCTAAGGCCAAGGTGTTCAGTCAGCCCTTGGCCAGTGAGCCCTTGGACAGCCCGAGAAGCACCCCTTGGCTGGACATTCGGGGCAGAGGTCTTCAGACGCCCCATTTGGGGAGCTCCCCGGGTAGGGCCCTACTCTTTTCGGCTCGTCCGAGAGCCCCCTGTGAGGCGGTGGGGGTGGGGGGCATCCCTTCATCAGTCCAACCTACAGGACACTGGTGTTTTCTGACAGAGGCGAGGCTACGCGCCAGCCCCTTACCCTTTTCCCGGCACAACCCTCCAGTTACCAGCTGCTTAAACTGCTGCCGCCCAACTGTGCGTTCCAAAATCTCCCTCTCCAGCCCTGGCCCTTCTCCTTCTCTGCAATCTCTCATTTCTCCCTGTGTTAAGGACATCTCTACCCGGGTGTCCCACGGACACCTCAAGCCTAACTTGCCCAAAACACCTCCTCATCCTACCGCTCCAGTTCCGCCCTCCCCCTGACTTTTCCATCCCTGTAGACAACACCGGTATTCTCCCTATCTCCCAAGTCCGTGAACTCGGCGTTATCCCGGATTCGTCTCTCTCGTGAAACCCACATAGTCTGTCACCAGATCCTCTGATTCTTCCTTTACGACACTGCGGACATCCACCCTTTCCTCTCCCTCCGAACGGCCGCGACGCTGAACCGAGCACTTGACGTATCCCCACTCGACTATATCCCCACTCGACTACGGGATCCGCCTCCTCACTGACCTCCCCACTCTAGTCCCTACTTCGCTCCGCTTCCTGGATCGTTTCATTCATTCGGTAGTATTTCTGGAGCGCTTACTATGTGCAGAGCACCGTACTAAGCGCTTGGAATGTACAAATCGGTAACAGATAGAGACGGTCCCTGCCCTTTGACGGGCTTACGGTCTAATCGGGGGAGACGGACAGGCGAAAACAGTAGCGGTAAATAGAATCGGGCTTTACGGCCATTCAGGTCGCTTGTTCCCACTGCTCGGAACCCTCCGGTGGTTACCCGTCCTCCTCTGAATTAAAGAGAAACTCGTTATCGTTGGCTATAAAGGTCCCCATCCTGTCTTACCTCACCGATATCTTACTACAACCCGGTTTGCTCACTTCCCTCCCGTCACACCAACCTACTCACTCTTTCTCCATCTCGTCCAGCTCACCACCATCCCCTTGCCCGTGGCCTGCCTCCGCCTTAAAACTCCCTCCCGCTTCGTATCTGACAGACCACCATTCTTCTCACCTTCAGCGCCTGATTAAAATCACATCTCCTCCAAGAGGCCTTCCTTGTCAGCCCCAATTCGCTCCACTCCCTCCTCTTTCCGCGTCACCCAAGCAGCCGGACCTGCACTTGATATCCACCGCGCACTCAGCCCCGCAGCACTTACGTATATATCCAAAATTTATTGGAACGCCTGTCTCGCCTTCCAGAGTGTAAGCAGGTGGGGCAGGGGAAACTTGTCTACCAAATCTGTTGTGTTAGTACAGCTCTCTGCACACAGTAAGTACTCAATAAATACAAGGGATTGATTGATTACTGGGCCATATTCCAAGAGGATTTTTACCACTCTCATTCTAAGGAAGTTGTTACCCATTCCTGCCGGATCGGGACGCCGGGGGAGGGTGGAAGGGCCAGCGCTCCTGCCTGGTTCAGAGTCCCTACACTGGGCATTTAGACTTTATCTGCTGTTTCCGTTCAAACAGACAGATCCAGCGGGCTGGGGAGAGATCTAGATTCGGGGGATCTTAATTACTAAGCGCTCGCTGTGGGCAGAGCGTTATACGAAGCTGTTCTTGTGGATCTTTGGACGGAGCGGAATGAAAATCAAAAATAATAATAATAGCAATACTAATGGTATCTGTTGAGCTCCTACTAGATGTCAAGCGCTGTATTAAACGACGAGGTAGATACCGTTCAATCAGATCAGACCCATTCCCTGTTCCTCATGGGATTCAGAGTCTATGGTGTAGAGAGGAGAGAGAGTTCATTCCCATTTTACCTCTGAGGAAACTGAAACACAGAGGAGATAACGATTTGCTCCCAGGTCACACAGCAGGTAAGTGGTGGAGCAGAGATTCGAACCCAGGTCCCCTGACTCCCAGCCCTGTGCTCTTTCCACTAGGTTATATGGGGCTTTTTCATGCCGGGGATGGACGGGGAGTATGGCCGAGAAGAAATATCCCGCGGGAACTTTCCCGGGCTGCTGGTCTACCCAACCCTCCTCTAGGGGAGGAATAATAATAATAATGATAACGATGGGATTTGCTAAGGGTTCACCATGTGGCCAACACTGTTCTAAGCGCCGATACGGGGAGGGGGCCAGACGGGCTCTCTCTCGGGGGAGTGGGTGGAAGGGAGGAGATGCGGGGGAGAACCGCCAGCCTCGGTGTAACGAGCTGGTCCTGCCCCAGGTCAGGTGATCACCACCAGCGTTGCTGACATCGTCGCGGGTTACTCCTTCAAGAACATCCTCCGGAAACTGAGCGGAGAAAAGCAAACCGACGTGGCGCCCGCATCCTATGACGACAGCTACCTGGGTAAGGGGCCGCTGGGGCCGTCAGAGGGTCGGGGGTCGCCCCGTCCAAAGCCGCCCCCCGGGTCTCCCCGGCACTGAGTTGGGGGTTCCGAGCAGCTGGCTCATTTCCCTTTCTCCTTACATCGGGTTGGTGTCGTTTTCGGGCCTTTAAGGGGTTCGGAGTCCTCGGTGGGGACTAAGCCCTTTGACGAACGTTTTTATCACAAGCAATTGAACCGTTACAAGCAAATTCAGGCTGTGAGCTTTCCCTTTCCCACATCTGTTGGACACCGTGCCCTCTAATGCAGGAGCATGGTCGGGGGGGGGGGGGGCAGGATCAGGGGCTGGGGAAGGAACGGGGACAGGATGAGGTCTGTCAGCCGGCCCCCGGGCCGGGCGGAACCTTAGCACATAGTAGGTGCACCTTAAATACCATCCGTGATGATGATAATGATGCCTTTGCCTCCCATTACGGGGGATGAGTGGGAGGGAGATCAGAATGCTCCCAACAGTCAGACGTAGGGCTCAGGCCAGTCCAGGGGACCCCTCCAATGTGGACAGTGCTCAATCTCGAAGTCCCAGAACGCCCTCGAACCTCAGGCCAAAGTGCGTAAAGCCAGCTTGGGTCATAGGTGCCCCCTCCCCATTTCAGCGTTCCCTGCCCCGGGGGGACCGGAGCCCCCATCTGGTCTGGCGACCGACATCCCGGCCCAGCCGCGGATGGGTGGATGGGTGGGTGGATGGAGCTGGTACGTGTGGCCCTGTCCAGCGACGTTGGCATTTGCGAAAGTGAAATGAGGAGAGAAGGGAAGGTGTCCATAGGAAGGCTTCCACCCCGAGTCTCTGAACGGCACTTCTGGGACTTGGAATCCCAGCAGCCCGCAGTGGCTAAAGTACCGGCATCCCCCGTTATCCAGAATCCCCTCCTATCTGCCTCTGGCCCAGGCTCCCCCCGACCTCCCCCCCTCAACTCCGTCATCGGTCCAGAGCGGACTCTTGGCCCCAGCTCCGCGGGGGAGGAGGAAGGGTGGCCGGGGCCCAGGCTACACTTCCCGGGATGCGGGATGGGCTTGTGCAGCTTCCAAGGAATGTGGAAACCCTTTAAACCAGAACCTAACTGGGCTCCTGGCTCCTCCCGGCCCCGCTGAGCGTCTCCCGGGCAGCCTCGGGGAGCGGCAACCCGCCGGGAATGACGGCCCTCGCTCAGCCGGGAAAGTCAACCCGAGGACGGTCGGTTGTGGCTTTTCCAGGAGGCCGGTCGGCCCCGTGGCTACAGACGGGTGGGGGAAGGGGCATCCTCCTCGGTCCGGGAATCATTCTGTCCTGATCTTCCTGGGGCCATCGCTCCCAAGAGCCAGCGGAGCTAGGCTTGGACATCAAATCCACAGCAGAACTCTCAAGTGCCTCGGCTGACGGTCAGTACAGACGGTCAGTTACGAAGCTTCATTTGCCCACAGTAGGATCGGCAGGGAAGCTGTGTTTGGGTCCGGATCATCAGAGGGAGATTTAGTGCCCTTCAGACACACAAGATGAAGGATTCCTACTCGCTCGGCTAGCGGCCCCCTCCCTCCCCGGCCTCATTTCGGTTTTGTCAATTCCGAGGTCACCGGCCGGAAGCACGGTGGCTTGTTCCCGAGCTCCCGCCTCTAACCGACTGGTGTTTGAACTGGATGTTTTAAACAGGTTACTCGGTCGCTGCAGGAGAATTTACTGGAGATTCAGACCAAGGTAGGAAGCTCTTCTGAATCCAGAAAAAAAAGTCGGCGCTGCCTCACCTCTGCTTGTTCCCAACAAAGAGAGATGCTTTCTGTTGCGGGAGAGAGCGTTTCGCCATCGGAGCTGCAGGTTCTCCTTGGCGAAGAGAAATCCCGGGGTGGCCCCGCTCCGGGCTGACTGCCTTTTCCAAATTCATTCAGTCGGTCGTCTTTATTGAGCACTTCCTCTATGCGGAGCACTGCACTAAGCGCTTGGGAGAGTACTGTGCTCTCTTCGAGAGGTCGAGAAGCGAAGGACTTGGCCTTGGTGGAAAGAGTTCAGTCCTGGGAAGCGGAGAGCCTGGGCTCTACCACTTCCCCGCTGTGTGACCTTGGGCAAGTCACGTAACTCTGGGTGCCTCAGTTTCCTTCTCTGTAAAATGGGAATTCAGTCCGCCGCTTATCTGCTGTGGGACTTTTTGGGCAAGTCACTTCACTTCTCTGTGCTTCAGTTACCTCAGGTGTAATATGGGCATTAAGACCGTGAACGCTAAGTGTGACAGGGACTGTGTCCAACTTGATGATTTCGTATCTACTTCGGTGCTTAGTAAAGTGCCTGGCACAAAAATAAGCTCTTAATAAATACCTTTTAAAAATACCAGTTCTCCCTCTCTCTTAGACTGTGGCCCCATAGGGATTGTTTTGGAACAGATTCTCTTCCATCTACCTTGGTGCTTAGTATGTAATATATACTTTTAACAGACCCCCTTATTATTATTTTACTATTATTATCACTTCTGCCTGCCCCATCTCTCCAGGGGCAACTGGGAAGAGCTTTTCTGCTTTTCAGGTGGAGCAGGGAGGCCTAGTGGATAGAGCACGGGCCTGGGAGTCAGAAGGATCTGGGTTCTAATCCCAGCTCCTCCACTTGCCAGCTGTGTGACTTTGGACAAGTCACTTCACTTCTCTGTGCCTCTGTTACCTCATCTGTAAAATGGGGATGAAGACTGTGAGCTCCATGTGGGACAGGGACTGTGTCCAACCTGATTACCTCGTATCTACCCCAGGGCTTAGGACAGTGCTTGGCACGTAGTAAGCGCCTAACAAATACTATTATTATTGTACCTGTGATATTTGCTAAACACTTGTTATCGCAGTCATCATCCTTATCATCAGTGGTATTTCCTGGACGCTTACTGTGTGCGGGACACTGAATTAAGCACCTGGGAGAGTACAGCAGAGTTAGTAGGGTCGTTCCCTGCCCACACTGAAGTTGCCAAGCACTCTGCCAAACACTGGGGTTAACACTACGCTAAAACTGAAATCTCTCCGCCGCGTGGCCTCACCCGGCACGAACCATCAACCGTCGGCCAGGACGGAGACCTTTCGGAGGACACTGAGACCTCTCCGCCCAGCGGCGGCAGACCGGTGCGGGCCGTCGACCATCGCCCAGTTCAGAGATCCCCCCCCGGAAGACACCGAGATCTCTCCGCTGGACGGCCTCATCCAGACCAGCTCATTGGCCGTTGGAATCGCTCCCCGCCGTTCACCCTCCGGGCCTCTGGCATTTCGTTCCCTATCTGCTGTGGCCGAGAAGTGGCCATTTCTTCGTCTTCCCCCTCTCCCTGCAGCCCGGCCTGAATCCACGGTGGAGAAAACAGACAAGATGTCACTGTCTGATACCCTGGTTCCAACACCCGGATTTGTATCAAGAGCTGCCTACCTTCCCATCAACCCAGCCCCCCGGTTTCCTTCCGAGCTCTCACCTCTTCACTATTAAGGACCCAAGGGCCAGAATGCAGTTGAGCAATTTACTCAGGAAACCACCGGATTAGGCGGTTATTGCCATCCATTTCCTCACCTACGACTCTTAAACGTTCACCGTGAGCCCTCAATCCTCGCCCTCCAGTCAGTCCATCTCTTTCCCCCCCGCTCTAAACACACCCCTTCCCCCTCCCCATCCATCCAACCCCTACCCACCCCTTGAGCCACCCCAACCCCATCCCCGTCCCAGTGCCGTCCCTCATCCCCCTCCTCCCGCACCAGCCATCACCTACTCGCTCCCAACCAGCCCCTTCCCACAGCCTCAGGGACTTGCGGCATCTGGAACTCCCGCTCCGTCCCTGGAAAGCTTCCCTTCATTCTTGACCTATTTCTGACCAGTCACTACTCCTCACCGTCACCGAAACCTGGTTTTCCCCAGATGACATGGTCTCCCCCGCTGCTCTCTCCAGAGGGGGCTTCGTTTTCACTCCCTCCCCAAGTCTCACTGGGAAAGGAGGAGGACTTGGATTCCTTCTTGCTCCTCAGTGCCACTTTCACGTCATTCCACCTCCCTCCCACATCCCTCTCGTTCCCTTCCTTGGAGGCCCATGTCACCTGTCTCTACCACCCACTCCAGAGTCTAGTCACTGTCATCTTCCACCTCCCCGGGCCCCACCTCCACCTTTTTGAACCGTTTTGACCCCTTTCTCACATTCCTTCTCTCATTCCCCATCCCTGCATTGATCCTTGGGAACTTCAGTATCCGCATAGACGCTCCCAGTGATCCTTTCGCTGACCGACGTCTATCGCTCCTCGACTCCACCGACCTCCTGCTCCGCCCCGGCTCTCCCACTCACCAACTTGGACACACATTCGTTCCCATCATCTCTAGTCACTGTTCAAGCTGTACCCTCACCAATTCTGAAATCCTCCTCTCTGATGGCAACCGCCTCACCTGCTTTCTCGCCCAAAGTCCTCCTCACTGCAAATCTGTGCTGTTTCCCCACAGAGACCTCCGACCTTTTGACCCCATCCAATTTTCTCAAAGTCATTAGGCTCCATTTATCCTCTATAACCAAACTACCTTCCCTTAATAAAGGTGTTACCATTTTTACCAATGAGGAATTGAGGCACGGAGAAGTTGCGACTTGCCCGAGGCTCCGTAGCGGGCGAGGTGCAGAGCCAAGATTAGAACCCGGGTCCCTTGACTCGCAGACCTGTGCCCTTTCTACTAAGCCAAGCTACTTCTCAATCTCCATTTCTCCAATCGCCGATGCTGAGGTCACTCTCATCAGTGTTCTCTGGGCAGCAGAATGCTAAAGGATTGCAGAGTCCCCCCTACTTCTGTACATATCTGTGATTTATTTATTTATTTATATTAACGTCTGTCTCCTCCTCTAGACTGTAAGCTCGTTGTGGGCAGAGATTGTGTCTGTTATGAGGGTATACTGCACTCTCCCAAGCGCCCGGTACAATTCTCTGCACACGGTAAGCGCTCGATAAATGTGATCTGACTGACTGACGGCCCAAGAGACCTGCCAACCCTAAACCACCTTCTCTGAGAAACCCCTCGGCCCGTCTCTGTAACCCTGTGTTTTTCTCCGCAGAACTGGTCGCTGGCATACCACGAGGAGCTCAGAACTTCGGTTCGGTGAGTCCCCGTCTAGCAGAACAACTTAAATCAAGGCCAGCGGTGGGGAACGTCGGGGACGTTTAGCGAGTGGGTTGTATCTAACGACCCGGAGAGAAACAAAGCGGGCTGATGAGACGGGATGAAGTCTATATTTCGACAGCCGCTCGGGCTGCCTCTTTCCCTCGGAATCTGCGATGCGGCGTTCGCACCGGCAAGTCCCTTTCCCACAGGCTCTAAGAGGCCGATGCTGCGTTGGATATCCTTCTGGGAAAATAGCCCAGGGAAAATAGTCAGTCCTGGAAATTGTCCTCTGCAGGCTGACTCGCTGCATTCTGTTATAGTGGCAGAGAGGTCTTAGAAGAACATGGAAAGAGAGAGAAAGAGAAGAAGGGGGGGGGGGGGGAGAGAGAGAGAGAGAGAAAGCTGTCACCATTTGAACTGCGTTTTTTCTGATTTTAGGTTTCGATTATTAATTCTACAGACTTGACCTTCATTCAGAACTTTACCGGTGAACAGGTAAATTGAAAACACCCTAAGATCAAAATCCTTCCGCTCACTGTGGGCAGGGAACGTTTCCGCTAATTCTGATGTGTCGTACTCTCCCACGCTCTTAGAGCAGTGCTCCGCGTGGAGTAAGAGCTCAGTAAATACCACCGATTAATTGATCGATCCTTACGCTGCCGGGCAGTAACACCCCTCCATTCTGGATGTTCAGTTTGAAAGAGGGTAACAGTTTCATTGTCAGTGCCAGAAGTCTAGTGTATCAAAGCTCTGTCTTCACTGGAATTTTAAAGCTTTTGACTGATTGGTAGGCATTTTACCAGGGGAGATAGGAGATGATAAGAAAATCTTCATATTGATCAAAATAGTGAACATCTTCCCATTTTCCTTGGCAGATGGCATCTTATTTTGGGTACACGGTTGCAGTGTCTGACGTCAACAGTGATGGGTGAGCTGTTAAAGGACTTTTTATTTTACTTTGGAGACTTTCCTTAGTCATCTTCTCCCATAAGTAAGAGAAGCATCTTGCCTTGGGAAAGAAGGTCCGGCCCAGCTCTTAGAACGGTGCTTGGCACGTAGTAAGTGCTTAACAAGAACCGTAATAATAATTATTATTGTTTAGTACGGTGTGCTGCACAGAATAAGCACTCAATACTATTGATTGGTTGAATGCTTGGATGGATGGTGAGCTGTCGAAATCTCCTTCCCGTTTCCCTCAGGCACCTGTGTTCATCAACACCGCGGGCCCGTTAGCCCAAGGAATGGTGTACCCAGTTGACTGAACGTAATATGGCTTTCTCCCTGAAGAACCTTTCTCCCAGTCTCTAAGACACTGAGATTCATCGAGCCTGCTAAGCGGCTCCTCCGAGCCCCTCAGACCCGTTACTTCATTGCTTAGGTTTCAGTACGAGCTCCCGTAAGGACTGTGGGCCTTGACAGCCGAGGCCTGGCCTTCCTTTCCTGATCCTTGGGGGTTCTTTGCGAACTGTTTGGGAAGCAGCGTGTCCTGATGGTAAAGAACACGGGTCTGGGAGGCAGAGGAATCGACCTAAGGACTAAATGTGTGATTGCATAGAGTCTTCAAGTGTACCGCGGTGGGGGGGTTTCAAAGGAAAGAAGGGAAACTGGTGGATCGCGGGAATAATAACAATAATAGTGATGATGATAATGTTATTTATTGAGTCCTTACCATGGGCCGAGTGCAAGCGTATTACGTACTGGGGCAGATACAAGATAATCAGGTCTGTCACAGTCCCTTCCCCATAGAGGGCTCACAGTAGGAGGAAGAACAGACATCGTATCCCCATTTTGCAGGTGAGGAAACGGAGGCTCCGAGAAGCTAAGGGACTTGCCCAAAGTCACGCAGATGGCAAGCGGAAGAGCCGGAACGAGAACCCAGGTCCTCTGACTTCCAGTTCCGGGCTCTTTTCGCTGGGCCACGTTCATTCAATCCTACAGTCATATCTATTGAGCGCTTACTGTGTGCAGAGCACTGTACTAAGCCACTGGAGAGTACAATCAACAGACACGTTCCCTGCCCACCAGAGAGGACCGGGGAGGCCGAGACTAAGGGTGGTGTGGGGGAAAGGTCGGTTTTCAATTCTGACTACCGGACAGGCGACCGTCTTTCTTCCCATATCCCCCTTCCCAACGTTCGGTGCCTTCCAGAGTTCCCTCAGAAATGAGACAGAGCAACTTTCTCCCCGCCCGGCCCCAGGCCGGGCCCGTATTCAGCTCTAAAAGTCTCAAACTGCACGGCGCGGTGCTTGTTGATGCTTTCGAAGGTTGTTTTGGAAGCAAGGACAGTCCCCTGAGAGGCCGGTTCTTATTCCCGGCCGGCTGTGCGGAGGAGGCCAGCAGGGAACCGAAGTAAACCGTTGGACTTTTTAACCACAGAGTGGAAGGAATTTCTCCTCCTGAGCCCAAAACAAGCAGATCCTGTTTCAAAAGAGAGAAATGCGAGTCCGTCATTGGCCCGGTGAATCTGTGCTCCGGCAACACCTCACCGTCTCTAGACACATCCAAAAGGCCGGCCGTTTCCCGCTTCACTGGTCCTCCCGGAGGGGTCAGGAATTCCAGCAGTGCTTCGCGGGGGCCTTTGGAGGCCGCTGCATGGGAAAGAGAACGCGCCGGACCCCTGCGTTTATGGTCTCGCGTCCACGGGCATAATGAGTTCAGCCTCGTGGGGCAGGCGGGAAGTACAGTCCGTGCTGGGATGGAAATGAAACGAGAGGCCCCGGGAATGGGTTGAGGGGCAGGGTTACCTGATGGAGTTCTGCTTGTCCTTGTCTTTATACTGACCATTCGAAGGCTGGACTAGACCTGACTGCCTGCATCCGGGCGGAGCTGATCTAGAACAATCTTACTTCTTTTATTTTTCACCTTCTGTTTCTTCTCGTTTTCCAGTGGTATTTATTAAGCGCTTACCATGCGCCAGGCACTGTACTGCGCGCATGGCGGAAACAAAGTTCTGAGATTAGGCCCCAGTCTTAATCCCCATTTTCCAGATGAGGTGACCGAGGCGCAGGGAAGTGAAGTGTCTGGCCCAAGGTCACACAGCAGACAAGTGGTGGAGCAGGGATTAGAACCCTGATCCTCTTCAGTTTCTGACTCCTATTTACAGCTGGAGCCCAGTGGGAACATTAAAGGCGGTTCATCTCCTGGCCGCGAACAAACCGGGGGCCCTGAACACTGCTTGCAGCTAAATAGATGGGGCGGGTCCTGTAGCCTCCCCATCTGAGCTGGGGGAAGTTGGCAGGGCGCTCTGAATTATCCGGCCAGCTACAGCGCTCTGCACACAGACGGCTCGACAGCAGAAGACACAAGCAGGGTTCACACCTTTTCCGGACTCTGCGCACGTGGGCATCCGGTATATTTATTTTCCTTCCCCAGCACGGGGCGGCCGCTGGAACGATGCTGAAAAGCACCAACTGCTCAGCTGCCCCAACTATGGACAGATCGATCAATCGGGCACATATATCGAGCACGTACTATGTGCAGAGCGGTGTACTAGGTGCTTGAGAGATATTAAAGAGTTCAAAAGAGTTGGCAGATGCGTTCCTCGCCCACAGTGAGCTGACCAGAAAAAAAAAGAGTCAAGCGTGAATCCTGTTTTTGAAACAGTACGGTTGTGCATGGCTGTGTATCTGTGCGCGTGAGTATGTGTTTACTGAGACGTTTCGGTGTGCGGAGCACTTTATTGAGTGCCTAATTGTGCGTCGAGCACCGTAGTAGTTTCCTGCTGGCTACAGAGCACTGGACCGGACTCCTGCTGGGAGTTGAGCTCTGGCCTACGGGACCCGGGCCAGAAAGAAAGAGAAGTAAGAGACGGGGGAGCTGGCGGTCAAATGGGGCTCACTTGGGAGCGAGTGCTAATCTCCCGGGATGAACCAAAGCCTGGAAGAGAGACCTGAAGCCTCCTAACTTCCCTGGGCCTCATTTCCCTATTGGTGGCTCTCTCTCCCTTGAAGGGGCAGAGAGGAAAGGCAGAGCCCAATCTAATCGCCCCCCCCCCCCTTCAGCAATCCCCTCTGGAGGCAAGTGGTTTTAAGCTATTTTAGCGGCATTCAGAAAGGTTGCCCTTAAGTCCAGCGGAATTTCCACCCGAGCACCTCAGGCGCCTCTCCTTTCACTTCAGAAAATGTCATTTCGGATTTTTCCCTTGGAAGTCATTTCTACTACTAACGATAATAATATTAATAATTACGGTACTTGTTTAGCACTTTCTTGGTACCAGGTACTGTACTAACCCCTGGGTGGATACAAGCAGATTGGTTTGGACACAGTCCCTGTCCCGCAAAGGGCTCACAGCCTTAATTCCCGTTTTCCAGATGAGGTAACTGAGGTACAGAGAAGTGAAGTGACTTGCCCAAAGCCACGCAGCAGACAGGTGGTGGAGGCAGGATTAGAAACCACGACCTTCTGACTCCCAGGCCCCTGCTCTAGCCGTTATAATAATAATGTTGGTATTTGTTAAGCGCTTACTGTGTGCAGAGCACTGTTCTAAGCGCTGGGGGAGATACAGGGTCATCAGGGTGTCCCACGTGAGGCTCACGGTTAATCCCCATTTTACAGATGAGGTCACTGAGGCACAGAGAAGTGAAGTGACTCGCCCACAGTCACACAGCTGACATGGGGCAGAGCCAGGATTCGAATTCATGACCTCTGACTCCCGAGCCCAGGCTCTTTCCACGTTATGCCATGCTGCTTCCCAAGCAAGTAAGCAATGTTTCCCGTTGGAGTCACTTTAAGGAACAGGAAAGCTCTATCGTGGTTTCATAGTTTTCCGGGGCAGAAATTCATGACGGAGCCCCAGAAAATCCCTGCAAAACGTGATTAGGACAAATAGTTCCTGGCAAGATTCGCTAACCTGCCCCTCGGACTCGGCTTAGCCTCCACGGGGTGATTTTTCCTCCTGACGCTGTCTGGTTTCTTGCAGTTTGGATGACGTCCTGGTGGGAGCCCCCCTCTTTATGGAGCGAGAGATGGAGAGCGACCCCAGAGAGGTGGGACGAGTGTATCTCTTCTTGCAGGAGGGCGTGCTCGCCTTTAGAGACGCCCAAGTGCTCACTGGCACGGAGCCGTTTGGACGATTCGGTAGCGCCATCAGCCACTTGGGAGACCTGGATCAGGATGGATACAATGGTAACCGACCCGCCCTCGAAACTGTCCTCTTTCAGATGTACCGCAGAGGGTAGAAGGGATCCCTTCTGCATCCTTCCTGGGGGACGGCGGGGGGATCTATCTGGTTTTGTTTTCCCCACGAGACCTTCCCTGACAAAGCCCTCGTTTCCTCTTTTCCCACTCCCTTCCGCATCACTCTGATTTGCTCCCTTTATTCACCCCTCTCTCAGCCCCACAGCACTTGGGCACCTATCCGTAATCTATTTATTCATTCGTTTATTTATTTATATTAAGGTATGTCGCCTCCTCTAGACTGCGAGCTTGCTGTGGGCAGGGAATGTGTCTACCAGCTCTTATACTCTGCTCTCCCAAGTGCTTAGTACAGTGGTCTGCAATCAATCAATGGTATTTATTGAGCGCACACTGGATGCAGAGCACTGTACTGACCGTTTGGGAGAATACACTGTGGCAGAACTGATAGTCCTGAATTGGTCTTAGTTGTCCACCTGCGGAGAACAGCAAATACAATCAAATCAAGCAAGCAAGCAAGCAATGGTATTTACAGAGTGCTTACAGTATGCAGAGCACTGGGGAGAGTACAATACAAAAAGAATTAGCAGACATGTTCCCTGCCCATAATGAGCTTACAGACCAGATGGGAACAAACATTAATATGAATAGTGATATCTGGCAGCGTCCCTGCTGTCTCTCCCCGCCCTCTCGGAGCCCCGCTGCCGTTCCCCGCATCTTAGGCCGGTTAAGGGATTTGCACCTAAGTAGGGCAGAGGTGAGAGAAGCTATTTGGGATCTGCCAGAGAGCTCAGTGGAGAGCGTCCCCCACCCCAACCCCGTCTCTCCACCGTCTCACCGCCGCAACATTCCCCCGCCCTCCAGACCCAGCCACCCCGCGGGGGCTCGGCGGTCCCCCGTGGCGACCCGCTCCCTGATGGCGGCTTTCTTCTCCGGCAGATATTGCCGTCGGCGCCCCCTTTGCCGGGGAGGGCGGACGGGGCCGCGTGTTCATCTACAACGGGCACCGGGACGGGGTCAGCGTCCGTCCGTCCCAGATTCTGGAGGGAGCGTGGACCTCAGAGACCACCCCCTCGGGCTTCGGCTTCACCTTGAGAGGAGGTTCGGACATAGACCACAACCGGTACCCAGGTGAGTCTGCCCTCTGACCTCATCTCCTCTTCCCTGCGCGGAGAAAGTCTTCAGGTCCAAGTGAGGAAGTCGGGGTCAAGGCCAGATTCACAGAACTCATAGATGCTTGGCCAATCAGTCAGTCAGTGCTATTTATTGAGCACTTACTGTGTGCAGAACACTGTACTAAGCATTTGGGAGAGTACACTACACGGATACATTCCCTACTCAGAATGAGCTTCCAGTCTAGAGGGAATAAAAATAATGGTAATATTGTTAAGCGCTTCCTATGTGCCAGGCACTGGACTAAGCGTTGGGGTAGATATAATCCCCGTCCCACATTGGGCTAGCAGTCTCAATCCCCACTTTGCAGATGGGGTCACTAAGACACAGAGAAGTAAAGCGACAAGCCCGAGGTCACACAGCAGACAAGTGGCGGAGCCGGGAATAGAACCCAGGTTCTCCTGACTTCATCCACTAGGCTCCATCCACTAGGCGACACTTCCCGGTGGAATGTTCGGTGGCCAAACCACCTGCCCGTTTCCCAGTGCTCGCCCCGGGCTCGTGCCGGGTCTAACCCTGGCCCTCTCGGCCCGGACCCCACCACCTGCTCCGCAGAGTTCTCGCCGGGCTCTCCACTTGACCAGCAGTGTGATGCCTCAGAGCCACTCCTGATCCCCCCGACCCTGGGACAACCAACCCCCGGCTCTCAAAGCCGGTGGCCAGCAGCCGAGGACTTTCTGCGCTGAGGCTGAGCTTGCCTTTCCGAAAAGCCTGCTGGATAAGTGGCTTAAAAACCCTCAGAGAAAGGTCAGTTCTGACTATGCATTCTCTCGCGGAGCCATTCTCCAAAAACAGGCCAGGCCTCGCCTCGTCTGGGAGGAGGATGCTTCCTTCTGCAAGGCAGCTGGCACTTTGCACACAGTAAGCACTCGATAAATGGGATTGAATGAATGCCCCTGTGCTTAGAAAAGTGCCCGGCACGGGGTAAGCCCGTAAGAAATACCACAAACAACACTACTAGAGGACTTGAAACTTGAAGGTTTGTCTTCCAGCCAAAGCCCAGGAATTCTCCGTTCGTGGGGAACCGAGGAGAAATCCTCCCTGGATCTGAGGTGAAGATTCAGAGAAACCAGCCTTTAAGCCCAACCAGAATTCCCACCCTCTTGTGGGTGGCCAGGATTCCCACCCTCCTGGGGCTGAATCGGGGCCAAAGTCTGGAAATGGAAGCGTGTTGTCTCCACGCGGTCTCGTGGAGCCTCCGTTGTGCCTCCCGTCCCCCTCCCCTGCCACCCTCCTCGGCCCATCCCCTTTCGAAGCCATTGTCTGTGGTACGGGAAAATAGATTCCAGCAGGACTCCCAGCTAATTACACCCAGGAATTCACACCCAGACCTGACGGTGTCGGGTGGGTTACAGACCCCGGGTGGAGGCGGCCCCTCGGAGCCTCTTCCGGAGGCAGCTTGTGGCCACCGGCGTGGGGTGGGCCGGCCCTGGACTGTCAGGACCCAACTTGCCAAAGCCGCACTGCTCCAGCAGGGAGAGGGAGACTCGCTCCCATCCTCCGGCATCTATTTTCCCCAGGTTTGCTCCTAACCCAGTCGATCAATCGATCAATCAGATGTCATCTCCATCTCTATCTAAGCTGAGCCTCGTGAGTGGCAGAGGACGGAGAGGCGGAGGTCTGTCCCGGGGAGCGGGCGGACGGGGAAATCCCAGACCAGGCCACCTCTCTCTCCTCCCCAAGCCAGATCCTGGGCTGACTCTGGCCACTGTGAGCAGCTCTGGCCCTGGTCCAGCCCCGGTGGGAGAATAACAGTAATAATAATTATTATGGTACTTATTAAGCGCTTACTATGTGCCAAGCACTGTTTTAAGCACCGGAGTAGATTCAAGTCAATCAGGTTGGTCACAGTCCCTGTCCCACATGGGGCTCACACTCTTAATCCCCATTTTTATAGATGAGGTAACTGAGGCCCAGAGAAGGTAAGTGACTCGCCCAAAATCGCACAGCAGACCCGTGGTGGAGCCGGGATTAGAACCCAGGTCCAGGATAACTGAGGAGAGCCAGAGGGGCTGGGTCGAGTGGCCCTCGCGCCGGGCTGAGGAAAGGTGTCAAAATGCTAGCCTGGCTTTGCGCCTGAAGACTTTCGACCTCCTTATGTGGGCTTTGGGCTCTGATCCAGCTAACTCCGGCACAGAATTAGGCTCCTAGGGGTTTCGATTTTCAGCGGTACATTTATGGGGCGAGAAAATGCCACCCCGGGGCTTCAGAGAAGATGCCAATGAGGGTGAGTGTTTAACGGTGGGTCCGTGACCGTTGAATCAACCAATCAGTGGGATTTATCGAGTGCTTAGTCTGTGCATAGCTCTGTACTAAGTGCTTGGGGGAGTACGGTGAAGTTAGTAAACACCGTCCCTCCCCTCGAGAAGCTCACCACCTTGCTGGTCCGACTAGAAATATGCCATGCGTAGATATCTTTCATATCTGAAGAAGTCACCGCAGACGATGAAGTACGCCTATGCGTGAGTGTTTGACTGAAAAGGTAATTGTGGAGTCCACAGACCGGGCCTCATTAGGAACACAAAACGGTCATCCCGTGTTGTGTGGTTGTGTTTTCTCTTTGGCATCCTTGTCTCACCAGATGAAGCTTTGGCTCCCAGAGAGCCGTTCCCAGACTAATCAGCAGACGAATGCATGACTATCGATTAAGGGTATCTATCAAGCACTTCTCTGTGCGGAGTCCTGTACTAAGGGCTTGGGAGAGGACGATATAACAATATATCCGGCACATTTCCTGCCCGCAACGAGCTTACGGTCTAACCCTGTGTCCACCTGAGGGCCCCAGACCCCAGGCCGTTAAACGGCTAGTCCACCCTGCCTCCCTCACGTCATCGTTCAGGACTCTTTCTGCCCCTGGGGGGGTGGGTGGCAGAAAGCCCACATGACTCAAGCGTGACTAACCCATAATGGACTCCCAATTCATCAGTTCCAAAGTTCGTCCCTACCCTTTTTTTGCCCGAGAGCTTGGCACTCTTTCTTTCCCACCTCTTCCTCTTCTCCCAAATTCTGCAATAATAATAGTATTTGTTAAGCGCTATGTTTCAAAAACTGTCCTAAGCACCGAGGTAGATAAAAGAGCATCAGTTTGCACACAGTAACCGTGACACATGGGGCTCACAGTCTAAATTGGAGGGAGAACAGGAATTGAATCCCCAGTCGGAGGAAACTGAGGCACAGAGAAGTTAAGTGCCTTGCCCAAGGATGCGCAGCAGACCAGGGGCAGAGTCGGGAATAGAACCCACGTCCTCTGAATCCCAGGCCCATTCTCTTGCCCCTAGGCCATCTGTAATTGATTTATTTTTAAATCGACTTATTCGTTTATATTAATGTCAGTCTCCCCCTCTAGACTGTGAGTTCACTGTGGGCAGGAATGTGTCGGTAGTTATACCGTACTCTCCCACGTGCTTAGTACAGTGCTTTGCACAGAGTTAGCGTTCAGTAAATGCCACGAATGATGAATGAATGACCTAGTGGAAGAAGCAAATCTAACAGTTCTCCCATTTCTGGTCGCTGTGCACCAGGCTTTTCTGTCTCTGCTTTTGTCTTCCAGTTATCTGTGCCTCATTACTTGAGAGTTTTGCTTCGGTGTTTGATAAAGCGTATATTCTGCCCTTCCTCTTTGCACTTTCCCCATTTTAGCTCATCATCTTTGATGCTGGCAGTCCGATCACGTTCCAGGGTCAATCTGTCAATCGCTCATACTTATTGTGCGTTTACCACGTGCAGAGCATCCTACTAAGCGCTCGGGAGAGCGCGATACGACAGAATTGGCCGACGAGTGACCTGCCCACAGTGAGTTTACAGTCTAGACGGGGAGACTGGATTTCACTGATGTGATTCTGTGTGAGTGTACAAAGCTGGTGATGTGGGGTCTAGAAGCCTCAGCCCAACTCTAGTATTTATTGAGCATCTACGGAGTGAAAAGCACTGATTAAGCGTGAGGGAGAATTAATAGACCTATGACATACATTGTCTACTCAAAGTTACTAATCTCAAAGTCAAATTTCAAATTAATTTCAAAGTAGACTGGACACAAAATTGCTTGGGATACGTTTCTCTTTGTTCTGAATTCTGATGTCATTTTAATGCAGTACTCTGTCAGTCTCTCCCAGAAGACATCCTTGCCCTCTCAATTTGATTCTAGCGCTTAGCACATAGTAAGCACTTAACAAATGCCATCATCGTTATTATTATTATTATTTTCTATCTCTCTGCTTCAGTGGTAGCATGCTGCCTAGGTAGGAGAATTCTTTGGTTTTTAAACTTGTCAGCCAGTTCTAAACAGTGGGTGCATAGTCATCAGGTCATATAAATTCCTCTATGAACGATTCCAAGATTTTGGTTGGTACTCTTAGCCTGGGTTGAGTTGAAAGAGTTTCCAGAAGATCAGAATCCTGTTCTGACTCCAGCTTCCAGTATGTGAACGCCTAGAATAGGTAGAAGAAGGCCGACCCTGATACCTGGCCCTGTTGGTTTGCTTTCTTTTTTTAATGGTATTTGTTAAGCGCTACGGGCCAGGCACCGGACATAAGCGCTGGAGTAGATTCACGATAACCCGGCTGGGCACGGTTCGAGTTCCCCGTGGGGCTCACGATCTGAATCCCCATATTACAGATGAGCAGACTGAGGCACAGAGTAGTGAAGCGACTTGCCCGAGGTCCCACAGCAGACATGGGGCAGAGCCAGGACTAGAACCCAGGTCCTTCCGCCTCCCAGACCCTCCCTTAGGCCACGCCGATTGCTTCGCTCCACTGGCGATCTGAAGAGGTGCCTCTGATCACGCAGCAGCCGGCCGTAGCTTTGTGAACTAACCTCCTAGGATCTTTAGAGGGCAGGAAACGGAGGAAATGGGCGGTGCCTCCAGATTCGTGTTGATTGATTCTCTTTGTGGCCTTAGTGTTTGATGGGTATCCTCCAGGAGGTATCGAGAGGAGGGAAGTGAAATTCCCCTCCATAATTAATGTGAAATCAGATTAAGTCTTTGGAGGGTAGGAATGGAGGCTTGAGGCCCTCCAGACAAGAAAGAAAAACAATCTGGCGTGTTTGCGGAAAAATGCATTTATTTGTCTTTCGCTCCTGGAGCGGATGGTCACAGTGAGACTCCAGAGCTTGGGGCCACGTTTGTGAATTTCTTGGAAGTGATTTGGGGGAAATATCCAGTGTATTCTCAGGTTCCAGGGTCACGTCTATCTTAGAAAAAAGGCAAAATCCTGGGCATCTTCTGTCCTTTTCGTCCCCCTTCACCTCACCAGAACACTAAGGAAGGTCCCAGCACTTTGAGTCAGCCTGTTCTACCTCCCCCTCGGCGCCTCCCGCCTAATAAGACCCTCTGCAGGCCTAGAACACCGTGGCCCGGTGGAAAGAGCACAGGCCTTTGACTCAGAGGACCCACACCGTCACCTGTCCGCTGTGTGACCTTGGGCAGATCACTTAACCCCTCTGCGCCTCAGTTTCCTCCACATAACATGGGGATTCAATATCTTGTATCCCTGCAAGCTCCTTGTGGAAAAGAGACTGCGTCTGACCCGATCATCTCGAATCTTAGCGCAGTGCTTGGCATTTAGTGACCTCTTAATGAGTGGTACAGTTCCTGGGGCACTGACAGGGTCCTCGACGAGCCCGGGCATCGGTCTGGCTTTGGCAGTGAGGTTGCCAGTGCTCCGGGCATTCTCTCGTCAGGACAAGGAGAAACCATGTGGGGAGGGGCAGAGGTGCCACCCTTGGGTGCCACACGAATTTCCCCCCAAATGGCCTGGGATTTCTTGCCCAGGCCTGCCTGGAAACTGAGCTTTCCCATCTGGTTGAGAGGGGTGTTTCTTTGCCGTGGTGTTGGAAATTAAAAGGAGGTCTCCTGCTCCAGACATCGCTCGAGTTGCCCGTTTCAGTGGATACGGACTAGTAGAAAAGCTACATGACCTAGTGGAAAAAGCACTAGCCTGGGAGTTGGAGGACCTGGGTTCTAATCCTGCCTCCCCCACTCTTCCGCTGTGAGACCTTGGACATGTCACTTAGCATCTCTGTGGCTCAGTTTCTTCATCTATAAAATGATGATTCATTACCTCTTCTCCCTCCTACTTAGCCTTTAAGTCCCACGTGGACGGGAGGATTGTGTTTTCTCTGATCATATGAATCTTTTCCAGCGCTTAATACAATACTAGGCCCAAAGTGAGACCCTAACACACCACAGTTCTTGTTATTAAAGGTTTGGACACCGCGGGCATTCGATAAATACCGCTTTTAGATGAAAGGGTGGATCGGATCCCTGAACGAGTGAGACTGCTAGCGTCTCCTCTGCTATTCTACTTTCATCATCCTCCTTGGCTCCCTACGAACCTCCCGATTCTCCCCCATCTCCCACAGCTGAGCGGAGGGTGCGGGGCTGAAGGGAGAATCTGCTCTTGGGTTTCTCCAGGAACTGTGCTGTTTTCCAGTCGGACCTCTGTGCCGACACTATAAATACCTTGGGGCGGTCAAGCTGCCAACTATTTTTTTCTTTGACACGACAAGGTTCGTAGCGGACGTTCAACACCGAATCAGTGTTGGGAGAAGTGGGGTTAAGAGCACGGCCTGGGAGTCAGAGGACCTGGGTTCTAATCCTGGCTCTGCCACTTGTCTGCTGTGGGACCTCGGGCAAGCCACTTCACTCCTCTATGCCTCAGTTTCCTCATCGGTAAAATGGGGATTGAGACTGCGAGCCCCATGTTGGACAGGGAATGTGTCCAACCTGATTATCTTGTATCCATGTCAGAGCTTAATAAAGTACCTGGTACATAGTTATCACTTAACAAGTACTGTTAGCATTATTATCACTATTATTATTATTGAGCAGCCAGCTAGCATGGAGTAAGGCACCCAGAACTCCAGCATGAATAAGCTATATCCTTGTTTCGTAGCTCAGAGATACAGGCCATCGTTCCACACGGGCTCACTGTTATGTTGGGTTGGGTTTATCCCAATTTATCCCCAAAGTCTTAGTCCCTGAGTCTCTGTAGTGTCTCTTTTCCGGTTCCCTCTGTAATAGTGATAGTGTTTATTAAACGCTTACTGTGTGCAGGACCCTTTGCCAAATGCTGGGAAAGATTCCCCCGGGTGGGAATTAGACACAGACCCTGTCCTTCGAGGGGTTCATCTAGAGTCAAAATTTTAGAGAACCGTTGGAACGGGGTGAGAGGAGGAATGTGTGTGGGCTTGGTACTTAGCAGAATGATGTGGTGGCTTTTTTTTTCCAGATCTAATCGTGGGAGCGTTTGGGGCTGGAAAAGTGGTGGTTTACAGGTACGTGACCGGCGATGTGTGCATTTCGGCAGGCTGCGCCCCGTTGGGCTAGATTAGCATTCCCGGGGTCATGTTCTCCCAGTTTCATTCGGCTCCCTCACTCTCATTTGGAAACTTAGTCTTTAATGAAAAAGCGGTTTTCCGTGCCCTCCTTTTGCTATCTGTGCCTCGCCCTCCCCTCCCGCTCTCTCCCGCTTTCTCCCATCAAGAGGCTAACCAAGGGCCCGGAGACAGCACTTAGTAATGATAAAATGGGGATTAAGACTGTGACTCTCACACGGGACAACCTGATTACCTTGCATCTACCCCAGCACTTAGAACAGTGCTTGGTACGTAGCAAAAGCTTAACAAGTACCATAATTATTATAGTAATCGTGGTATTTGTTAAACGCTTACTGTGTTCCAGGCACTGTACTAAGCACTGGGGTGGAGACGAGATAATCAGGTTGGAAACCGCCCCTGACCTACATAGGGTTCCCAGTCTTAACAGATGAGGAAAGCGAGGCACAGAAAAGCCCGAAGTCACACAGCAGACAAGTGGCAGAGCCAGGATTGGAACCCGTGTCCTGTGACTCCCATGCTCTATCCACGAGGAGCCAGGGCTCCAAGCAAAAACCTGCTCTGGAACCTGCTTCCCAGAGGTCACTTTCCAGAGGAGCGGGACCAAGTGGGAGTCAACACCCGCAGCCTCTCTCGTCCCTGAGAGCGGCGGTGACACATCTGATGGTGGGAGAGAGGAAACAGCGGGAGAGTCATAATAATAATAATAATTAACTGCGTTATTTATTAAGTGCTTTCTTTGTGCCAGCCACTGTACTAAGCACTGGGGTGTAGTCTTGGCCCTTGAGACCAATACCTGAAGAAGAGGCTGGTCCCTCCAGCAGAGCCCACCGTCTGGGCTCAGTTCTAGATAGGTTGGCCACCAGTGGCCCTTGAAAACATCCGACCTTGAAAACCCAGAAGCAGCGTGGCTCAGTGGAAGGAGCCCGGGCTTGGGAGTCAGAGGTCGTGGGTTCTAATCCCGACTCCGCTACTTGTCAGCTGGGTGACTCTGGGCAAGTCACTTAACCTCTCTGTGCCTCAGTTACCTCATCTGTAAAAGTGGGGACTAAGACTCTGAGCCCCCCACGGGACAACCTGATTACTTTGTATCTACCCCAGTGCTTAGAACAGTGCTTGGCACATAGTAAGCGCTTAACAAATACCATCATTATTATTATTATTATTAGACACCGAGATGGGGAAGAAATCACCTATGCCGGGCTGGGATAGCAGTGAACGTGAGGAGGATGTTGCGGAAGATTTGGAGAAATACCTGGAGTCAGTCAGACCCTAGAGCATTTCTCCGTGAGGAATTCCCAACCCCTTTCCTCGCTCCGGAGTCATTCTGTCATCCCCCCCCCCGGTCTGTGCTAACATGGCCATCGCTTTTGAACCCTAAAACTCAGTAGCAGGAGCTGAGGCAGAGGGAGACTGGTCACTGAAAATACAAAGGCTAATGCTGCCATATACGTACTCGATAGAGGGCAGACCAGCTGACGACCAGACTTCCCAGTATAGAACTGGAAAATAGCCCCCCCCCCCCCCCACCCCGTTCTAGATTTGTAGCTTGGTACGTTTCGCCGGGAACTGAAACTGGACTCCTTTTCTTGCCCAGAGCCAGGCCTGTGGTGACGGTGAGTGCCCAGCTCCTGCTTCAGCCAAGAATCATTAACCCCGAAAACCAGAGCTGCCAGCTCCCGGGCTCGGGGACCCCCGTGGCTTGGTAAGTTACTGCTTCAATCCTTTATTTCCCAATGCCGGAGGGGCACTGACTCCCTCAGAGCCTCGCCGGGCAAGGTCGGGCACTGCCAACCCCTCCGGTTGTCCGACTAAAGCTCGAAGTCCAACTATTTCGCACCCACTGAAGCCCACTGGTGATCGGAAAGCGGAGCCATTCTGCATTGGCATTTTGGTGCCGTCCCATCAGTCCATCCTGGGGGACTTCCACTGCCCTCTAGACTGTAGGATCGTTGTGAGCAGGGAATGTGTCCGTTTATTGTTAGACTGTACTCTCCCAAGTGCTTAGTAAGTGCTCTGCACACGCTAAGTGCTCAATAAATGCAATTGATTGCTCCTGGGGCCTCCTCAGAGAGCTGACTTTCAGCTGCTCTGAGTTGAAATGAGAAATGCTTTGCTCACTGCTGAGCTATGTTGTGCTGGTCTCACTGGGGCTGTCGGGGGGGAAGCTTGGACGGGGAAAGGCAGAGTGATAAAATGGCTTACAACCGTCTCTCCCGGAGAAGCCCTACCCCTTGGGTCGTTGTGGGCCCCTCTCCTCCCACTCTGCCCCACTGGACCTGCCCTACCAGTCCGGGTGTGTGTTTGTGTTAAAGCCCTCAATCACCTCGACCCCCTCCCACCTCACCTCGCTACTCCCCTACTCCAACCCAGCCCGCCCACCTCACTCCTCTGTGGCCAACCTTTTCCCTGAGCCTCCGTCTCGTCTATCTCACGCCGACCTCTCAGCCACGTCTTACCTCTAGCCTGGAATGCCCTCCTTCCTTAGATCTGACAATTATTACCCTCCCCTTCCAAGCCAGATTGAAGGCACACCTTCTCTAAAAGGCCTTCCCTGACTAAGCCCTCCTTTCCTCTTCTCCCATTCCCTTCTGCATCACCCTAACTTGCTCCCTTTAATCACCACCCCCGTCCCCCAGCCCCACGGCACTCTGTTCATATCTGTAATTTATTTTTTATTCATATTAACATCTACCGCCCCCTCTAGACTGTGAGCTTGTTGTGGGCAGGGAATACGTCTGGCTATCGTATTGTACTCTCCCGACTAGTACAGTGCATTCCACACAAATAAATACGATTGACTCACTGGCTGACTGATTTAGAAACCCTTCCCGCTCCTCCATCCTGGCACCCAGCCAAGTCTTGGGCCTCCGGCTTCCAGTGGACTAGTTAGGCAGGGCCAAGGACCCAGGTCTTGGGTGACGGGATCCCCTTTCTCTTCCGGGGAGGCCGGGAAGGGAGGCCCAGAGTGGACGTTCTCAATGACCGTCGCTCCCGATTTCTGGGAGAAGCCTGGGGGATCCCCGACCTATTCATTTGGTTCAACCTAAAACATCTCTCCTCGGGGATTTTGTCCAGGTTCTAGATAGACGGCTCAATCTGCCAAAGTGGTTGAAGTGCAGCTGCTGATTCTCTTTGCTGTAATTTTTCTCCGGAGTTGATATAACCTTGTATCTTCCATCTGAAAACAATTAGGAAAATTGATAGAGGCACATAATCCTCAGTCCCGTGGTATGAGGCTCTGAATCTTCTAGCCAGCTGTGCAGCTTGGAGAACGTGTCTCCGACTGCCATTTTTTTGACGTGAGTGCAATAAAAAGAACCACTTTGAATCCAAAAAGTTGAAGAACTCTGCCAAACTGGATTAGCAATCCAATATCGAAATGAATTGTTCTTCTCGATCAGTGAACTAAAACACGGAGGAGGCAGGATGGTAACTGTTTGCCAGGAATTTAATCGAATCCTGGCTGCTGTGTGACCTTGGGTGAGTCACTTAATTCCTCTAGGCCTCAGTTTCCTCTTCTGTAAAATGGGGATTCGCTACCTGTTTTCTCTCCTGCTTAGACTGTGAGCCCCAGGGCCTATGTATGACCTGATTATCTTGTATCTACCCCGGGGCTTGGAACAGTGTTTGATACCTAGTGAGTGCTTAACAAATATCATTATTATTATTATTTTTAGCATCATTATTATTATATGGGCAACAGATGTGAAACGTCTCAGTGTTCAGCATTCTGTTCCAGGTCTCAGTGGCCTGGGTTCTTTTTGAAGGTTTTAACCAATTAATAATTAATAATCTTAACAGTAACTGTGATATTTGATAAGTACCTTCTATGTGTGAAATATTATATGAAGCGCTGTAGTAAATACTGTGCCCTTTCCCCTTTCAAACTCTGCTCTCCTCCCTTCCAACCCCGCAGCACTTATAAACATGCCTGTAATTCATTTATATTAACGTCTGTCTCCCGCTTCAGATTGTAATTTGGGTGTTAGCAGGGAATGTGTCTGCTTATTAGTATATTGTCGTCTCCCAAGCGCTCAGTACAGTGACCTGCCCACGGTAAGCACTCATTAAATACGATCGAATGAATGAAATGAACGAATTAATGTTTCCACCCTCTTTCGTATGCGGGTTTTCCCAGCAAGTCCAATTTAGTGAGTGGTTAGGGATAGAAAATGGGAGGGGTGTTGGAAAGGGGGAAAGATAGAAAAGGAAACTGGGAATAAGAGAGGGAGGAAAGAAATAAAACAATAAAGGAGAGGGAAAAGAGTTCAATAAGTCCCACTGATTGATTGATTGGTTGGTTGAAAAGGTATATGAAGAAAGAAAAGAGGAGGAGGAGGAGGAGGAGGAGGGAATAAGTGGATAAGGAGCCTCCATATCCTAGACAGAAGCAGCAGAGGATATGACCTTTCCCACACCTCATAACTAATTGGCCCATCTTCAACTGTGCATGAAAGTTTCTGGATTGTACCCTCCCAAGCGCTTAGTACAGTGCTCTTCACATAGTAAGTGCTCAGTAAATACAATTGACTGATTGGTTGATTGGCAGGAAACACGATGCCGGAAATTCCCCTGCTTAGTGCCAGGATGGCCGGGTTCAGCTATGGGGGCACTGACAGGAGGTCTGTTTATTGCTGTATTGTACTCTCCCAACGCTTAGTACAGTGCTCTGCACACAGTAAGCGCTCGATAAATACGATCGAATGAATGAATACCCCAGGCAGCCGAGGAGAACGGGGGGGTGCAGATTGGAGTGGGGAGGGGGAGCGGCCGAGGCACCCTGGCCAGCGGGGAAATGAAATGAAAAATTCGCTTTTCCCGGAGTGTTAGCAGCGGCCCCGCTAGGAAGAAGCTCCCAGTTTTAAACTGGAGAGCAATAAAGTGAGTGAAACAAAATGGCCATACCCTTGGGGGAGAGAGATTTTCTGCCCTGAACTGCTCCCTGGTCCTGCAGACCCCAACCCCCAGATCCCTCCACCCTGGAGATCCCGGGCAAAGCCGGAAGGGGATCCGAATGGGTGAAATGTTTGGGGAATTGGAAGAAACGCATATAATTGTATTAAGGCTGGGAAAGAACTCACCCTGCCCAAGACACAGATTGGGGTCCTGGGAATCTCATGAATCCCACAAGTGGTGTATTTTCATGCTGTGTGTCACCGGATGCTGATACACAATCAGGATGTAATGAAGACTTAGAGGTGATTTACTGATTTTGAATAGTCTGAGCACAGATTTTTTTCTTCCCGAAAAGCCGCGACCTGGTGAGAAAGTGGACAGACGTACGTCTCCCCACTCCTCTAAACCCTCCTGTGATTGCCCGTCCACTAAAGGGTCAGGGAGAGATTCCTCATCATCAGATTTAAGACCCTCATTCAGCTCTCTCCCCCTACTTATCCTCACTCCTCCCCTACTACAACCCGGCCCACCCGCTCTCTTCCTCTCAAACTAACCTTCTCCCTAAGCCTAATTTTCTTAATTCTCTCTTATAGTCGACCCCTTCGCTCCCGCCTTCCTTCCTAGCTGATTTTCTCCGGCTTCTCATCTGTCAGATCACTACCCTCCTTATTTACTGAGCGCTTACTGTGTGCTGAGCATCATGCTAAGAACTTGGGAGAGTTCAATACAAGAGAGTTGATGAACACGTTCCCTGCCCACAGTGAGCTTACGGTCCAGAGAGGGAGACCCACATTAATGTAAATAAAGAATTTATAATGCATGAAAGCTTATCAGAAAAGGTCTGTTGGAAGAGCTGCATTTTAGTAGGGCTCCTGGAAGCTCCTGGACGAATAATTATTTGCTTAACAAATATTATTTGTGAAGTGTTCCTGGAATCTTCTGGAAGATCCACTCACTCGTTTGTGCTTTTCCAACGACTTGGTACAGTGCTCTGTACTCGGTACGGTTTTTTGGTTGACTGATCGATTGAGTTTGTTGTAATGGATCAACGAATGATATTTATTGAGCGCTTACTGTGGGCAGAGAGCTGAACTACGGGCTGGGAAAAGTATAGTATGATCCCTGCCCGTGAGGAGTTTACCATTATACCGGAATCCGTAACTCCCAGATCTCCAGGAAGTAGCTAATTAATCGGTTTCCTTTAAAATCTAATGGGTGGCCACCGCCTCTGCTCTGAACCTGCGCAGCTGCGGGACTGTGAACACTTTCCTGGATTTTTCTCCGAAGGAGAGAGAAAGGGGGAAGGGGAAAGAGAGGGGAAAGACGTGGAGAAGCAGTGCGGCCTCATGGAAAGAACACGGGCCCGGGAGTCAAAGGACCTGGGTTCTAATGCTGATTCCTCCACTTCCCTTTAGATTGTAAGCTCACTGTGGGCAGACAATCAGTTGGTCATTCGTATTTATTGAGCGCTACTCTGTGCAGAACACTGTACTAAGCACTTGGGAGAGTAAATTATAACAATATAACAGACACCCCCGCCCATATTGAGCTTACAATCTAGAGGACAGCGAATGTGTCTTCCAGTTCTTTTATTACACTCTCCCAAGCTCTCAGTACAGTGTTCTGCACACAGGAAGCGTTCCATAAGTATGACTGATAGATTGTCTGCTGTGGGACCTTGGGAAAGTCACTTAACTTCTCTGTGCCTATAAGGTGTATTTAATCTTCTTCCTTCCTATTTAGACTGTGAGCCTCTTTTGGGACCTGAACTGTGTCCAGCCTGATTAGCTAATATCGACCCCAGGTGCTCAGTACAGTGCCTGGCACATAGTAAGTGCTGAACAAATGCCATTAAATAAAAAAGAAAAAAAGAATAAGGAGAGAAAAGGACAAGAGAGAGAAGGGGCATCGCAAAGGGTTGCAATTTATTTCCATGTTCAATCTCTAAATAATAGGCTGTTGTGTTTTTTTCAATAGCCTGACTGTAAAAGTCTGTGGGTCCGTAGCAGGCCGAAGTCTTCCAGATTTTGTCGGTAAGCCTCCTTTCATCCGTACATTTCTACAAGTCATTTATTTAAATAGGGATTTATTTAGAGAAAAACTATTTCCTGAAGGAATTCTGGAGTTAAATTTTGTGTATTGAGTTGAGCTTTAAAATTGGCTCAGAACACTGTTTGATGAGATCAGACCGAATTATGGCAGGTGGGATTATGTTCCCCAGTTTTTGTGAAAAATTGTCATTTTGAAGTAGGGTTCGCCCAGGGAAACTATGAATTGGACCATCTCCTGGGTGACTGTTTTGATTGGGCCCGTGAGAAAGGATTTGGGAGAAAGCAACTGAATACCATTTAGTGATGACTTTTCTGTGGGTGCCTTGTTGATGGAATTTCTTCTCCCGAAAAGCATTTAATCGGCTTTTCCCCGCAGCTCTGCGGGCTGAAGTCCAGCTAGACGCCTTGAAGCTGCAAGGAGCTGTGAGAAGAATCCTCTTCCTTGAATCCCATCAATCTCAGCTTATCTTCTCTCTGATGGTCCCCAGTGGACAGAAATCCCCCCGGTGTCAGGACTTCACTGTTTACCTAAGGGTAAGTCCTCCAAATGCTTTTCTGCTCTCTGGGGGTCAGGAGCCACACAGGACACACGGCTGGGAATTCCAGCTGCAATTCCCTGCCTCGCTGCTCGGCTGGCGGAGTTCCTGGAAATGTTTCCACACTGGCCGGGTGCTCAGATTCCCCGAGACTCCCTCGCCCAGAGACTTCCCTCCCGGTTAATTTCCCTCCAAATTACCCTGTAGGTTTGAAAGTCTTTTTTCAATGGTACTTGTTTTATGGTACCATGTTCATTCATTCATTCAATTGTATTTATTGAGCACTTACAGTGTTCAGAGCACTGCACTAAACGCTCGGGAGAGTACGATACGACAATAAACCGTTACATTCCCTGCCTGCAACGAGTTCACGGCCTAGAGGGAGAGACAGGCACCAATATGAATAAATTACAGATACGTACGTGAGCGCTGCGGGGCTGGGACGGGGGATGAATAAAGGGAGCAAGTCAGGGGGACGCAGAAGGGAGTGGGAGAGGGGGAAAGGAGAGGCTTAATCAGGGAAGGCCTTCAATAAGGTTTCGACGAGGGGGAGAGTAATTGTCAGATTTGAAGAGGGAGGGCGTTCCAGTCACCGTGCTAGGCTCTGGGGTAGTTAGAAGCTAACCAGGTTGGACACAGTCCATGTCCCAAATGGGGCTCGCCGTCTTAATCCCCATTTCACAGATGAACTAACTGAGGCACAGGAAAGTTAAGTGACTTGCCAAAGGTCACCCAGCAGACAAGCGGCAGAGCCGGGATTAGAAAACAGTAACGGCATATTGGCCTGCCCTTCAGGAATCGATCCGGTGGTATTTATCGAACACTTACCGTGTGCAGAGCACTGTACTAGGTGCTTGGAAGAGTACAGTAGAACCGAGTCGCTAGGCGTGTTCCCTGACCACGAGGAGCTTACGGTCGAGAGGCAGGTCCACATGCCCGCAAATACAGGCAGGCCGCTCTCCAAAAGGCACCGCAACCCGGTGTCGTGGCAGAGATAGAGGAGGTTCTGGGACAGGAGGGTCAGGGTGTGCACAAGTAACCCTCCAGGATTTATTTATCGAGTGCTTACTATGTGCAAAGCACTGTACGAAGCACTCGGGAGCGTAGGGGTCAACAGTGGGTAGACACGTTCCCGGTCCGCGGCGAGTCACCCGCCATCCGAATCCTCCAATTTCCATCCGCTCGTCACGGGGTCGATTCCCCCGTTCGGCTTCCTTTTCAATTAATGCCTCGCAACCGCCTGGAGACACCGTCTGGGGGAATTCTCTTCCACAGGATGAAACGGAGTTCCGAGATAAATTGTCTCCGATCCACATCAGCCTCAACTACAGTTTGGACGAGTCCTCGCCCGCGGAAGGCCTCGCGGTGAAACCGATTCTGAACTACTACCGGCCGACGGTGGTGAAGGAACAGGTCGGTCCTCGATCCCGGGACCCAGCCGATAACCTCAGCTTCCCCGAGCATCTGAAGCTGCTCTCCTGTGACTTTGAGGCCGAAAGCAACCCTTCGTATTTTAGTTCCCGCGTGCGAACGCGGAAACAGTTTGAAACTTCTTCTGACGTGTTTCTTGGAACGCTGCGCGGTCCCGCTTTCAGAAGCAGGCCCTTCCCTTTGTGCGACCGACATTTAATTCGTTCAAAATGCGGTCGGGCAGACGCAATCCCCACTGAGATCCCTCGTGCCCCGTCAAGACCTCGGCAGTTAAGAGTGACTTCGGATCGGATTGGAAAGGGTGGCCGAGGACCTGCGTCGGTCCATTCCTGGAAGCTTAGGGGAGGGAATGGGGGAAGGGGGAGCCGAGAGGTGAGACACACCATCCTTTAATTTGAGGCATGGCTAGGTGGGATTCGGGTTTCCCCACCCTGACGCTTGTTTCGAACAATACAGGCTCACATCCTGGTGGAGTGTGGAGAGGACAACGTGTGCATTCCTGATTTGAAACTTTCGGCCCGACCGTAAGTTAAAATAAACTCTTCCACGATACCTGATAGAACACGGGCGTTCGCTCACGACGTCTCCGAAGATGGCAACCGCTTACAAATATCCTGCCTGGAACGTTTCGGGGTCGGGTCAGCTTTAAGCTGGAACAGTGTCGGTGTCGAATGTCATCCTCCTCCTCGGTTTTTCTCATGGTATCTGACCTGGCCAAGAACGAGACGATAACCCCTTTTCGGGCTGCAGTCTCTGGAGGGAAGGCTGTCGCTCAGGGATTGGGTGACAAAAGGAGACCAAAAGGGCTCCGATCTCAGTGCTCTCTCCGGGACTAGTAAAGGATAAAGATGTCTTTTCCGGTTGGATTGGAAGAATAATGCAGAAAGGTAGTTTGTGTCTGGTTTTCACTGGAAGCAGCGTGGCTCAGTGGAAAGAGCACGGGCTTTGGAGTCAGGGCTCATGAGTTCGAATCCCAGCTCTTCCACTTGTCGGCTGTGTGACTGTGGGCAAGTCACTTAACTTCTCTGTGCCTCAGTTCCCTCATCTGTAAAATGGGGATTAAGACTGTGAGCCCCACGTGGGACAACCCGATTCCCCTGTGTCTACCCCAGCGCTTAGAACAGTGCTCGGCACATAGTAAGCGCTTAATAAATACCAACATTATTATTATTATTAGAAGGTGGTGGAGTGATGTGCGTTCGATCAGCATGGACGTAGGACTCAGAAGACTGTCTCCACCACTCACCTGCCGTGTGAACTTGGACAAGTCACCTGACCGCCCTATGCCTCAGTTTCCTCAACTGTAAAATGGGGATTCAATACCTGGCCTCCCTCCTCCTTAGACTGTGAGTCCCATGTAGGACAGGGACTGTTGAACAGATATGAGCCCCAGAGTTTGGAACAGAGCTAAACACATACTATGCATTTAACGAACACCAGATTGCTATTAATGATGATAATATTAATCATCATTACTAATAATACTAATTATTATTATTGGAGAAAGGAGGAAGCAGGGGGTTTATCCACACTTGAATCAGATGCACTAAAAGGGAGTGGAAGCTTTTAGACCCGATGACGACAGCGGTGGTATTTATTAAGCACTTACAATGCACCAGGCGCTGTACTAAGCGTTGGGGTGGATACGAGCAAATCGGGGAGGACACGTTCCCTGTCCCACGTGGGGCTCACAATCGTAATCCTCATTTTTCAGATGAGACAACTGAGGCACAGAGAAGTTAAGCGACTTGCCCAAGATCACACAGCAGACAGGGGCTGGAGGCTGGAATTAGAACCCTGGTCCTCCGACGCCCAGGCCCAGGCTCTAATCACTAGGCCATGCTCCGGCACTGACCCTCAACCCCGTCTCTCCCCAGACCACCCTCCCTGCTCCTCGCCGTCCGGTCAGTCCGTTGGCTTGGTCTCACCCCGTCCCCTCGCCCCTGTGTTGCAGGGACAGGTCCCAGTTGGTCATCGGAGACGAAAACCACCTGACGCTCATCATCAACCCAAGGAACCGGGGGGAAGGGGCTTACGAGGCTGAGCTCCACGTGCTGATCCCTGAGGAGGCGGATTATATTGGAATTGAGCGGAACAACAAGGTAATTTCGTCGAGGCCTCCGTGACGCCCAAGTCCTCAGTCGTACCTGCCGGGACGATCCGCTGTGGCCCCTAGATCTTGGAGCGATAGTTACGTGGATGGGGGTGACTGAAATCAGCACAGACCGAGAAAACACCTCCAGGAGGAGCAATGGAATCGAGGCCGCTCGGCGACCCACGCCGGGTTGAATAGCCTAGAGCTGAAGGCCCTGCCTTACGGACAGGAAGTGGGTCTCGTGCTCGGGAAAGAGCGGGTTGTGGAGGCCCATCGTACCCTCGGTGGGGCTTGGGACCACCGAAGGCCACAGTCTGGGTATCGCTGCTTTCTCTCTCACTTCACGAGTCACGTGCGTTCAGCTAGGAAGTGGGTCTCCGAATGACCAGTGGGTCAAGGAGCATCCCCCTGGCCAAGACCAGTCCCTGAACCCACCGATCAGAGGTCCCCTCCTGGGGCGGCGGGGAGGGGAGCCAGGCAAGATGGGAGAGACGGAATCGTGGCCCGTGGATGCGGAATCCCTGGCCAAGGAGTTCCTTGGAGATTCCGATGGGTGGTGGACACGGTCTCCTCGTGGTGTTCTGAGGGGACTCAGCACCCAGTTGGGAGAAAGCCCGGGAGTTCATGTTTTTTTTCCCACCTGGAGCCAGCCTGCTTGGTGTCCGTGCCCAGCCCGGGGAGCTGGAGGACCCCCGTTCCAGGCCCGGGGAGGTCCTGGGAGATCAGCCGAGGATATTTGCCTTTTAAGAGGGAACGGCTCTTCCCTTATCCCCGGGCCCAAGCTTGGCACTGGAAGACCCAGAAGGACGGATAGAGGGATCGTCACGGGCTTAACGGGAAAGCAAGAATCCCCGAGAGGACACTGGGAAAATTGAAATGGTCTCAACCGTTTTTGGGGAAACGAAGATATATGTCAGGCTGTAAGCTCATTACAGGCAGGGAGCAAGTCTACCCTGCACAGAGTAAGGTAAACGTTCAATAAATACTATTGAATGATGTTAGCTCCTCCACTTGACTGCAAGCTTCTTGCGGGCGGGGAACTCTTTTGTACAGAACTCTCCCAAGAGCTGAGCACAGTGCTTTGCACACAGTAAGCTCTCACTTGATTCATTGACCGACATAGAGTTAGAAAAAAGCTATTTTCCACTCTGGCTCTAATCTCTCTCTCTGACTTCCTCTCTTTTTTGTGCTAGCCCTCTCTGCTGACAAACACCACAAACGCACACTCACTCGCACACAAGCTTGCCCGGTGGGATTGTAGCCCAGTGGCTACTTCATCCAAGATGTAAGCAGCCATAGCTGAAGGAAGGCTCACCCTGGTCTGTGCACGCGTTTTAAAGCCGTCTTGTTCTGGACGTCCACTCAGTCATATCTACTCCATAAGGATGGACTTAGTACTTCTGTTGGCCGAGGAAAAAAACACAGCGGGTTCGATTCTAGCCTAAATGTGCAGTTCAGACAGCATTTAACCTCGTACCTATCCTAGTGCTTGGAACAGTGCTTGGCACATAGCGCTTAACAGATACCATCATCATTATTATTATTATTCTGTGGGGGTCCCTCTACTCCTAATTTAGTGTCCGTCTTCCCCTTGGGAGCAGGGATGACACTCTCCACTTAGTACGGTGTTCTGCACTATCAATTTGATGTTGCCTTTGGAAGCTCGTTGCCGGCAGGGAATGCGTCTATTTATTATTCCATTGCACTCTCCCAAGCGCTTAGTAGAGTGCTTTGCACACAGTCAGCACTGGCTAAATGCGACTGAATGAATAAACGCTCTCTGAAAAGTGGTCCTCGGGAACACCGGTCCAGCGGATGCTTATCGTATTCTCAACCATTCACGGATCTTCGGCTGGACTTCATAGTAAGCGCTTAACAAATACCAACTTCGTCTCACTCCATAGGTTGATTTGCGTATGGCAGATTTCTCTGCTTATTAGGGGGGCACCTGGTGGGTTTTGGAAGCGTACCAGGACGTGCCTTTTCTGCCCCACTCCACAAGGACGTCCAGTAGCTCTGACTGAGGGATGCCGATTCCCAAGTCTCCACCGCGGCTTCGAGCACGCTGTCTAGGAAACCGGAAGACGGTTCTGCTATCCAAGCACCGTGTCCTCCCCCCATCCGGGCTAGTCTAACCCAGCGTACCAGAGTTTGAAGTTACTGTGAGCTGGCACAATATAACACATTGAATAAGGAAGAAAGTTCATTTTAGCCAGTAAGATGACCAAAGGAATTCCAGAAAATCCATCCGATCCCGTTCTGTGAGGCTGAGAACAGCTGAACACGGGGGAAAATGCCCCAGCTAGGAATTCACTGGAATCGAGACTGAATTTTAAAGCCAAAAGTGCCAGGGAAACAGAAATCTGGAGGTTGGAGAACCTGATAATAATAATAATAATGGCATTTGTTAGTCACTAACTATGTGGCAAGCACCGTTCTAAGCGCTGGGGGTGGGATTCAAGGTAATCAGGTCTTCCCCCATGGGGCTCACATGAGGGAACTGAGGCACAGAGAAGTTAAGCGACTTGCCCAAAGTCACACAGCTGACGAGTGGCGGAGTTGGGATCAGAACCCACGATCCGACTCCCAAGCCCGGACTCTTTCCACTGAGCCGCTGATCTGTCCGAGCCATTGCTGAATCCAGGGCCTCACTCAGGGGGCAGGAGAGAAGCCTCACCAGTTATCTCTAAGAGCAATCGGTTGCTCTTCCCAGACCCCAACCACAGCGGGGAGATCAATGAAAAGCAAGAAGGAAAACAACATTTGATTGATGTAGATGCCAGAAGAGTCAAATTGCTATTTCTAGCCCAACGTAAAGGGTGAGCTGTCATTTTTCTCCCCGGGCAGCAGGAAGACGTTTAGTCAAGAAGATAAGATGTGGGGGAGCCTGGGAGCGATTCCGGGACAGGGCTGGCTGCCTCGGCCCTTCGTCCCCCGAGTCGCCTTTACCCGTGGAAGAGATTTCCTGTTTCCCGCTATTCAGTGCTTCCCTTGGGTTACGGCCCGTTCTCTCCGGGGAAGATGCCGCGGGGGTGAGCGAACTGGAAACGAGCCACCCGAGGAGAGGGGGCCTACCATCCTCTCGCCCACTGGCCGAAGAGACGTCGTTCCTTCAGGTTTACAGCATCTCCTACACCCTAGGGTGAGAGGCCTTGAGGATGGAAGGGACGGGATGTCTTTTTTTACGGTATTTGTACTTCCTTTTGCCTCAGTTTCCTCAGTGGTAAAATGGGGATTCGATGCCTGGTCTCCCTCCTACTTAGACCGTGAGTCCAATGTGGGACTGGGCCCGTGCCCGGCCCGTTTAACTCGTACCTGCCCCAGAATTCAGAACGGTGCTTTACCCACAGTAAGCGCTTAACGGACACCGGAATTATTAATTGTTAGTATCGGAGAAAGGAGATAGCAGGGAACTTCTCCGCACTTGAATCAAATGCACTAAAAGGGAACGGAAGATTTTAGACCTGCTGATGATGAATTACTATGTGCTGTGTGCCAGGCACTGTACTAAATGCTGGGATAGGTCCAAGTTAATCAGCTTCAATCATTCAATCGTATTTATTGAGCGCTTACTTTGTGCAGAGCACTGTACTGAGCGGTTGGAAAATGCAATCTGACAACGGATGGAGACGATCCCTACCCGACAACGGGCTCACAGTCTAGAAGGTTGGCAACGGTCTGTATCCCACATGGGGCTCTCTGACTTAATCCCCGTTTTACAGATGAGGTAGCTGAAGAACAGAGAGGTTAACTGTCTTATCCAAGGTCACACGGCAGATAAGTGGCGGAGACGAGGATCTCTCGTGGCTCCCGAGGCGAAAGGAAGAAACCCAGGAGGGCGTTCCATGACGTTTCTGTGGTCAAAGATTTGGTTGCTGGGCGGATCAAGATTCCCCACTGTAGTGGTTGTCTGTCCTCCTGTACAGATCCAACAATTCTCTCTAGACTGTAAGCTCGTGGTGGGCAGAGATTGTCCGTTTATTGTTCTACTATCCTCTCCTAAGCGTTTAATACGGAGCTCCGGTTGGGTGAGAGCTCGGCACATTATTCTTCCGACAATGAAGCCTCACTGAGCCAAGCATCGGCACAGAGGCGCTGCCATTCTTTTTCCTGGAGAGTGCTTTTCCAAAATCCCTGCAATGCGGATTGGGCTTTTGCTCTAAAAAAGGCAAAAAAGAATAGAAATGACGGCGTTTATGCGCTTACTTCACACCCAGGCCTGCGGTAGATGCAGGATAATCAGATCAGACAGAGTCCTCCGCCCCACCCAGGGCTCGCCCTCTAAGAGGGAGGGAGAAGAGGTGTTTAATCTGTTTTTTTTAGCAGAAGAAGACACCGAGGACCCGATTAAAGTCATTCATCCGAGGCAGCCCGGCAGGCATGGGTCGGAGCTGGGAATGGAACCCAGGTCCTCTGGCTCCCAGTATCGTGCTCTGACCTCTAGGCCACACTGCTTCTCTTCTCGCATGCATCTCCCTCTCCGCACTGACCGTCCCAGTAATGGGCGTCCCGAGGACCCTCTTCTGGGTGGACCATCCCAAGCAGCTCTGTCTCCAAGCCACCTGAAGGAGTCTTTCCCTACCCGAAGCACGGTGTTTCTCTCTGAGCTCCCTCTAGACCGTAAGCTCCTTGTGGGCAGGGGATGTGTCCGCTTATTATTCTATCGTACCCTTCCCATGGACCCGGTAAGCGCTCGACAAATACGATTGAATAACCGAAAGAACCAACGCCTCTAAGTGGCTGTCCTCTCCGCTTCAGGCCCTGCACATCCTCAGCTGCGAATACAAGATGGAAAACGAATCAAGAATGGTGGCGTGCGACCTCGGGAACCCCATGGCGGCCGGAACCAACGTAAGAGAGAAGCGGGTGGAGCCGCCGATTTTATTTCCATGGGTTTTAGGGGAGGGCAAACGGGAAGCGGTTCTATTTGCGCTCGGCGTCTTCGCAAGCTCCAGCAGGAGCAAATGCCTCGTTTAGGCGGGAAACGTTTGGAGGGACGAGAGCGGTAGGGGTTCAGCAAGTAGGGATCCTGTCTTCCTCCTCTAGCGCGCTCTCAGTCGATCGATCAGTTCATCACTGGTACTTATTGAGTGCTTACTGTGTGTAGAGCGCTGTACTAACCGCTTCCGAGAGTACGGTAGAGTAGGTAGATATGCGGGAGAGAGACATTAATGTAAATAAATTGCGGATGCGTACAGAAGCGCTGCGGGGCTGAGGGAGGTGTGGCTGGCGAGTGCTTAAAGGGAACTGATCCGAGGGCATAGGCCACGCAGAAGGGAGAGGACATCGGAGAGAAGAGGGCTAACTCCAGGAAGGCCCCTCCCCAGCCTTTAGCACAGGGTTCCGTGCGCAGTAAACATCCAACGGATACCATCGTTTGATCGGGGCTGATTCCCCGAGGGGGAATCGTCGGCATCTGAACCCAGGCCTCCCGGACTCCCTCCTCTAGAGTGTGAACTCCTCCTGGGTAAGGAGAAGCTGTGTGGCGTAGTGAGCAACAACTTGGTGTAGTGACTACCCGACGGGCCCGGTAGCCTGAAAGACCTGGGTTCTAATCCCGGCTCTGCCATTTGTCTGCTGTGTGACCTTGGGCAATCACTTCCCTTCCCTGGACCTCGGTTACCTCGTCTGTAGAGTGGGGATTAGGACTGTGAGCCCCACATGGGGCAACTTGATTACCTTTTGATAATAATAATAAGAATGATGGCGTTTGTTAAGCAATTACTATGTGCCAAGCACTGCTCGAAGCGCTGGGGTAGATACAAGCTTATCAGGTTGTCCCAGGTGGGGCTCACAGTCTTAATCCTCATTTTACAGTTGAGGTAACTGAGGCACAGAGGAGTTAAGTGACTTGCCCACAGTCACGCAGCTGACAGGTGGCAGAGCGGGCATTCGAACCCACGACCTCTGACTCCCAAGCCTGTGCTCTTTCCACTGAGACGCACTGTTTTATCTACCCCAGTGCTTAGAAGAGTGCTTGGCACATAGTAAGCGCTTAACAAATACCCTTTATCATTATTATTATTATTATTATTATTATTATTATTATTATTATCATGGAACCTATCCGCCCACTCTGTTGAATCGTACTCTCCCAAGCGCTCAGAACAGTGCTCTGCACATAGTAAGCACTAAATAAATACCACTGGCCTCTGGCCTGGACGTTCCCAGTGGTGGGGTACGACAAAGAGAAGCAGAGTGGCTCAGGGAAGCAGCGTGGCTCGGTGGAAAGAGCCCGGGCTTGGGAGTCAGAGGTCATGGGTTCGAATTCCGGCTCTGCCGCTTGTCAGCTGTGTGACTGTGGGCAAGTCGCTTAACTTCTCTGTGCCTCAGTTCCCTCATCTGTAAAATGGAGATTAAGACCGTGAGCCTCACGAGGGACAACCTGATGACCCTGTCTCTCCCCCGGCGCTTAGAACGGCGCTCTGCACAGAGTAAGCGCTTAACGAATACCAGCATTATTAAAGCCCATTCTGACTCCAGACTGTCCTCCTCTTAAACTCATTTTGTGTCAGGAAGATCATTTTCCAAAAGCCACATGCTGTTTTGCATTTATGAGGGAGAGGAAGTCAAGGAAGGAACCAGGATGGCAGGGGGGGAGGAAGGAGTCACTTGGGTTGGGGTTCAGACCCAAGACCCTCCCAAGCGCTCTCAGAAAATTCAGTTCAAGCTCTTTGCCCGGCCTTGACCTGGCAGTCGTAGTTCAAACCTGGCACTTCCTGGCAGCCTCCAGCGTGGTTGTCCTGATTGCATTGTTTCTTTTCCCTCCCCGGGAAAATTTGGATTTCGGGGCTGGGAACTTTCCACTCAGAACGCTGGGAAGAAAATAACATTCATTTCCTATCTCTCCAGATCTGAATCTCTAAACATGCACTTTTTACAGTTATTATCTCAGTAGAAATAACAACTCGGAAAGTCGTAAATCTGAGGAGAAATTCTGCTTCTTTGTTAAAATGGCAAACATTCTGAAATCTGCAATCTTACGTAAATGATGCCTAAAATTCTCTGGCGCGCTCTTCGAGATTGAGGTTTGCAAGCCGTCTCTCGTGGGCCTTGGCTAAGAGTTACAGTACTGTGGAGTTTTGCTAAGACGCAATTTGGATTTTCTCATTTGAAACTTTGGGTGTGATGACAGTCGAGGAACTTTAATGCTCCTGGGCACTATAATATGCAATTTAATGAAGTTGCTTTTACATATAGATTTCTATTTCCTAAATGATGACAATCGCAGTATTTTTGCCAAGTGCTTACTATATGCCAAGCACTGTAATAATGATAATAATAATGATGGTATCTGTTAAGCGCTTACTATGTGCCAAGCCCCGTCCTAAGCGCTGGGGTAGATACAGGGTATTCAGGTTGTCCCATGTGGGGCTCACAGTCTTAATCCCCATTTTCCAGATGAGGTCACTGAGGCACAGAGAAGTGAAGTGACTTGCCCAAGGTCACACAGCAGACAAGTGGCAGAGCCTGGATTAGATCCGAGATAAGCGGGTCCCACGTGAGGCTCGCGGTCCAAGTAGGAGGGAGAACGAGTATTGAATCCCCATTTTGCAGACAAAGGAACTGAGGCACAGAAATGTTAAGTGACAGCCATTATGTATATATGGTCATATCTGTAATTTGCACATATCTGTAAAGGTTTTTACATATCTGTAATTTATTTATATTAATCCTTGTCTCCCCCTCCAGACTAAAGGCTTGTTGTGGGCAGGGAATGTATCGACCAACTCTGTTATTCTGTACTCTCCACGGAGTAGTCGCTCGAAATATATGATCGATTGATGACGGAACCAGGATTAGAACCCAGGCCCTCCGGCTCCCAGGCCTGTGCTCTTTCCACTAGGTCCTGTTGCTTCTCTAAGATAATTCTGTAGTTCTTTAAAATCCTTAACTGGACTAAAAGTTGGTAGTTGGTTGTCTAGTGGTTAGCACAGCCACCTTCCAAAGCAGTTGACCCGGGTTCGATTCTCAGCCAATGCGGGTGAAACTCCCCCCTTTAGATTGTAAGCTCGCCGTGAGCAGGGAATGTGTCCGTTTATTGTTATATCATACTCTCCCAAGTGCTTAGTACAGTGCTCGGCACCTAGTAAGTGTTCAGTAAATACGATGGAATGAATGAATAAAACGGTCGATTGACAAAGTGTGTGTCTGTGGGGCAAACTAGGCCCCTAATAATAATTGCGGTATTTTGAAAGCGTTTAGCGCTGTATCAAGTGCTGAGGTAGATACAAGGTCATCGTGTCCCACATGGGGATCGCAGTCTAAGTAAGAGGGAGAAAAGATATTAATCCCCATTTTGCAGATGAGGAAAATGAAGTGAAGTGACTGGCCCAAGGTCACGCAGCAGACAGGTGGTGGAGCCGGGACTAGAATCCGGGTCCTCTGACGTCCGGGCCCGGACCAATTTCATTAGGTCAGGATGTTTAAGGGGCCGCGATGAGCAGGGCTACTCAGTCATTCAGGTCCAGCATTCCTTCCGCCATCTGCAAGAGATCAGTCTGTTCACAACTGATTCCGGAGCTAAGAAGGAATTAAAGAAGACTGCAAACGATGCCAGAGCCCTTGACTCTCTTGCTGGATGGGGCAAACTCGGAACCCAAATTGACATGGAAAGGTCGCTCCCAGGGCACGGCAGAGCAAGACAGAATTTCTTCTTCCACTGAAAGCCTACTCCTCTGAGTATCGGGGTAAAATGAAAGAAAGATGTCGACCCCGTGAACGTAAGAGTAATCACTGGAAGCCCGAGTTGGAATTTTTTTGTTTTAGTTTATCTCCGAGGATTGCTGTTTCCTTTGGAAAATTGTTTTCTTATCTCACACTTATCTCAAGTTCCAGGCCAAATCGTGTAGCAGTCTGGACCAGGATTTCTCGGCCTGTTTAACATTTTTTCTGGGCTGAAAACCTGCCACCTCACAGATGATTTGGCTCTGACATAAGCTAGTATTTTTACTTGAGCTTCGAAACATCTGTAATGCGGTACAAAGATGATCGTTCAAATGTTTCTGAGAGTAAACATTTCGGATATCGCGAAATCGCGAATAGCCAGTCCAGTCCTGAGCGTTTATATCAATCAGAGATAACTTACTGTATTCAGAGCGCTGTACTAAACGTTTGGCATGTAACGATACTGATATGTTAGACGTGATCCCTGCCCACAAAGAGCTTTACTATCTAGTGGGGAGCTTTCGATCTACCTTAAATCTTTCAGGGACCGGAGTAGCCCCCAAAGCCCCAGGACCACGCCAGAGAAGTGACATCTTCATTCATTCATTCAGTTGTATTTATCGAGCACTTACTGTGTGCAGAGCACTGTTCTAAGCGACCGTAAGCAACAATAAACAGACACATTTCCTGCCCGTAAGAGCTGGTCAGCGATCTGAGAGGAAGGAGGTCACTCCGCACCGACCCCTGCGCAGGCCTGGCTTCACAGTTCAAAGTCCGGTAGCGCAGCGGATAGAATATGGGCCTAGGAGTAGGAAGGTCATGGGTTCTAATCCTGGCTCTGCCCCTCGTGTGCCTTGTAACCTCGGGCGATTCACTTCACTTCTCAGTGCCTCAGTTCCCTCATCTGTCAAATTGGGATTGAGACTGAGCCAAATGTGGGACAGGGATTGTGTCCAACCTGATAAACACGTATCTACCCCGTGCTTAATACAGTGCGCGCTTAACAAATACCATAACTGTTATTATAACTGTGTCTCCTCTTCTTTCCTCTTAGATCTCCCTGGGTCTCCGATTTGCTGTCCAGCGACTGGAAAATGCAAATTTCAGCATCAACTTTGACTTACACATCAGAAGGTTAGCCTTTCCCTGTGAAACCCTAGCCTGCCTCCCCTTCCTCACTCCACTTCACCAGTAGAAGAAGGCGTCCACCTTTCTTGCGTGTTTTTTTTTCTTTCCAACCCCACAGCCTCTCAAGCCACTTTCTCTTTTTTCCCTTCCATCGTTCTGAGAAATGCATTTGCCAGGTTTCCCAGTTTGGCATGTAGTTTGCCCCCTACCATAATGAAATAAAAGCCGGGGGGCATCCCTAGGGCGTAGTCACTCTGAACGGGATGCAGAGACATGGAGAGGGGGAGAGAAGAGGGACAAACATGAGCCTTGGGAAGAGAAGCCGTTCTGAATTGGATCCCCCTTAGAGAGTCGTTCGCTCATTCAAATCGTATTTATTGAGCGCTTCCCGTGATGGTTCGTCTAAAGAGCATCTGGAGAAGAGGAGGCTGAGGGGAGGTTCAGAAACCTTCTCAGGGTCTGAGAATCAGTGAGAGCAGCAAAACCTTCCTAAGCACAGCTATTCCAAGAGGCCTTCCCTGACTAAGCCCTCTTTTCTTTTCCTTCAACTCCCTTCTGAGCCGCCCTGACTTGCTCCACTTATTAATCGTCCCTCCCCACGCCCCAACCCCAGCCTCGCAACACTTATGTCCATATCTGCAATTTATTTATATTAATGTCCGTCTCCCCCTCTAGACTGTCAGCTTGTTGAGGGAAGGGAAAGTATCTGTTATACTGTTACACTGTACACAGTAATCCACCTCTCAGGGTCGCACCTGGAGAGTCTCCAGTCCTCTACCGGTCTCGGCTACGGGAGGGAGAGTCAAGCAGAGGTCTACCCGTTCCATTCCTAGCTTAGGCGGTGGCTAGCGAGTGGCGGGCCATCTGCTACAAGTCAAAACTCCCCCGTGCTGGGCAGCAGCGGCACGGGAGAGAGTCGAGGGCGGAGACTCAAATTTACCGCGCGGAAGCGCGGATTTTTACCAAGAAAACTCTACCGGAACGATTGCAGGTGGAGAGCAGGGTGTCCTGGGAGATGCGTGTCCGTGGGGTCGCTGTGGGTCGGAAACGACTCGACGGCGTAAGACAAGACGCAGTGAGCCCTCAATAAATACAGTTGACTGACTGACCGAAGAAGAACATTCTAGAAGAGGCCGTCTGTGAAGGACGAGTTAGGCCGCGAGGGCTTGAGGTTCAGTGGGTTCCAGAGCTGGTCCGCGCTTGGGCGTCCCACTCTGCAGAGCCGACCCGGACCACCCTGAGAGGATATTTCCTTCCCGTGGTGAGGCAGAAGATAACGGGGTCCCGGTGTGCTTGCTTCTGCATGATGCTGATTGATCCTGGGCTCGGCAAGACAGCTCAGATCTTGTTGGCGGGGCCGGGGCGGTGGACAGGGAGTCAGTGCTGCCCCTCTCCATCTGCCCCGGCTTCAGCAGGGGGTTGAGTGGGACGGGACAGGGGAGGGAAAAGCCTAAAGTGGCCAGTGGTGGTGAGCGGGGCCCTCAGATTTCCTGTTATATGGGGTCTCTGTTAGAAATCATAATTTTAAAAAATTGTGATATTAGTTAAGACCTTACTGTAAGCCATCTGGGGTAGATGCAAGATAGTGAGGGGCTCCTTGGGGCTCACGGTCTAAGTAGGAGGGAGAACGGGTGTTGAATCTCCATTTTGCAGATGAGGGAAGTGAGGCACAGAGAAGTTAGGTGACTTGCCCGAGGTCACATCACCGACAAGTGGCAGAGCCCAAATTAGAATGCAGGTCCTCTCATCCTGAAGCCCTTGCTCTTTCCACTAGGCCACACTGCTTTTCTAGTGGAGAATGGTGTCTGCACAGCTCAAGCGGAGCGCTCTTGGCAAACGACATCTATGCAGCTCCCCCAGTCCCCATCCCCAAAGAGAGCCAAGATGAAGCAAAAGTTTCCAATGAAAAGCATACATCCCGGCGTTGGTCCGAAACAGCAGAATGGAGGATTATTTGTTTTTTGGTTTTTGCTTTATAATATAATGTGTCAAGCACTGTTCTAAGCTTTGGGGTAGATACAAGTTTATGAGGTTGGACACAGTCCCTCATGGGGCTCACAGTCGAAGAAAGAGGGAGGAGGTTTGACTCCTCATTTTGCAGTTGAAACTGAGGCACAGAGGAGTTCAGTGACTTGTCCAAGGTTGCACAGCAAGCAGTTGGCAGAGCCGGGATTAGCCAGGCCCGTGCTCTATCCAATAGGCCACGTTGTTTCTCCATGACCTTCAGCCACAGAGGGGGGAAAGACCCCCTCCCCCCCCCCCATTCCCTGTGGCCTTTGTAGAAGCCACGTCAACCCGGAGAGACGGTCAGACCGGAGTCACGAGTCAACAGGATCTGAGGGAAGGTTAAATTTCCATTCTGGGGCCCAAGCCAAGCGAGATGAAATTCTGTAACCCAAACTCCGCTCTTAGGGCATGCTTCCACGGATTACCATATGGACTTCCATTCTGCAGCACTCTGATGGGGTGGCTCTGGAAACAACAGACTTGGAATTCTTCTCTTCCCAAATGGCCAAGCCGAGAGTCTCCTTCCCTGGCTGAAATCATTTTCCTCCATTCGGCGCGGACCCTTTCCAGGTGGCTTCCAGTCGACCTCCTGAGACTCTCCTACTGAGCTGGAGGGACGGGATCATCTTTCCAGGAAAGAGGCTGTGGGCGGGCGGGGTTAAAGAGATCAAGCGATTCAGAAAGCTCAAAGAAACTGGGAAGAAAAGAGGAAATGGGAGCTAGGGAAGAAAAGGAAGCCCACTAGTAATAGAAGATGACTGATGCATAAATAGGTTAGACTTCAGTGTATGTCCCAGAACCTCTATAGAGAGAACATCATCGGTTCACTCAGAAATAGGAACGTAGTGTGGCCTAGTGGATAGAGCACAAGCCTGGGAGTCAGAAGGACCTGGGTTCTAATCCCTGCTCTGCCCCTTGTCTGCTGTGTGACCTTGGGCAAGTCACCTAACGTCTCTGTGTCCAACCTGACTACTTCGTAATTAGATCTTAGAACAGGACATGGCACATAATAAGTGCTAAACAAATACTATAAATATCTATATCTATCTGTAGCTCTCTCTCTATATATATAATATATGTAGATATTATATTATATAATGTATTATATATTCTATAGAGAGAAAGATAATGGTATTTGTCAAGTATTCACTGTGAGAAGCAGTGTGGCTTAGTGGAAAGAGCCCAGGCTTGGGAGTCAGAGGCTGTGGGTTCCAATCCCGGCTCCGCCACTTATCAGCCGTGTGACTTTGGGCAAGTCACTTCACTTCTCTGGGCCTCAGTTACCTCATCTGTCCAATGGGGATGAAGACTGTGAGCCCCATGTGGAACAACCTATCATTCATTCATTCAATCATATTTATTGAGCGCTTACTGTGTGCAGAGCACTGTACTTAGCACTTGGAAAGTATAATTCAACAATAAAGAGAGACAATCCCTGCCCACACCGGGTTTACAGTCTAAAGGGAGGAAACAGACTTCAAACAAGTAAACCGGCATTCATATAAATAAATAGAATTATAGATATGAACATATATGCACAAGCGCTGTGGGGTGGGGACGGGGCCAAAGCTAAGGGGGCGAGTCGGGGCGACGGGGAGGGGGAACTGAGGAAAAGGGGAGCTTAGTCTGGGAAGGGCATTTGGAGGAAGTGAGCCTTCAGTAGGGCTCTGAAGTAGGGAAGTGTGATGGGCGGATTTGAGGAGGGACTGTGTTCCAGGCCAGAGGTAGGACGTGGGTGAGAAGTCAGTGGTTATGAACATATCTGTAATGTATTTATTCGTATTGATTTCTGTCTCCCCCCACCCCCAAGACCGTAAGCTCGTTGTTGGCAGGGAATGTGCCCGTTTATTTTTGTACTGTACTCTCCCAACCACTTAGTACAGTGCTCTGCACACAGTAAGTGCTCGATAAATATGATTGAATGAGATAGATGAGATCAAGATTCAGTGAGGGGAGCCATTGGTGTGAGAGGAGCCAAGTGTGCAGGCTGGGTTGTAGTAGGAGATAAGGGGAAGAGGGACCCAGCTGACTGAGTGCTTTAAAGCCTGTGGTAAGGAGTTTCTGTTGGATGCAGAGGAGGAAGGGCAACCACTGGAAGTTCTTGAGGAGTAGGGAAACATGGACTGACCTTTTTTTTAGAAAAATGATCCAGTAAACAGAGCGAAGGGAGTCAGGGAGCTTAATGAACATTGATTAAAGCGAGTACAAGAGTGGAGCTGGGAGAGGGAAGAGAAAGGGACAGATCTGGGAAACATCACGGAATCCAACTGCTAGGACTTCAGAACAGATCAGATGTGGCAAGAGTGTTGAAGAGAGCGGGAGTCGAAGGTGACACGAAGGTCGTGAGTAAGGGACAGGGAGGATGGCGGCGACTGGACGGTGAGAAAGAGAGGGAGTTTGGGAGAGAAAAGAACTCACGTTGACGCAGTAGGAGACATGGCATTTGAGAGGAAGTGGCCGGTTGGGGCTGGAGGTGGAGCTTTGGGAGTCTCCTGTATAGAAGTGGAGCTTGGAAGACCTGCGAGAGGATGAGTTTGCCAAAGAGAATGATTCTAAAAAACTCAGACCAGAGCCTTGCGGAACACTCACAGCTAATGGGGGAGAGGAGGAAGAAGAGTGAGATAAGGAGACTGAGCGGAAGTTGTCAGAGGGGCGGGAAGAGAAGTAGGAGTGTACCGTAGTGGTGAATCCCAACCGGGAGAACATTTTTAGAAGGCGACGGTACGAAGGCTTCAGAGAGCCTAAAATGGATTAGAAAGTCGATGTGGCCTCTGGATTTGATGTTGATGAGGAGGAGATGGATGAAGACCTCAGTGAGAGCAAAATCCAAATTGTGAAGGTCAAGAAGAGAGTCAGCCGAGAGGAAACGGATCCAGGATCAGATGTCCCTCGGGGTTCGGGGAGGGGAGGGTGACCAAGAAAGAAGAAGGACGGTAGAAAGGATTAGGTTTGGCTGCCCTTTTGCACTGGAGCAAAGCAATGTCAGTGGACGGCTAAATCACCGTTCCCTTCTGGGGGAATTACAGACTAATCCCCAAAGTTAAAAGTCGTCTATTCGCTGCCAGCTTAGATCCAGCAAGTCTCCTTCAAAGCAGAACTCCTTACTTCTCAGTGGCTAGTCCCGGTCTTTGAAAAATCCTTCTGTTTCGCTGATGTTCCCCAGATGGAACGGCAATAAAGCAGTTCGACACTGGGGACTCAGCATGGGGAATGAGCCCTGGGCTCGTTCACAGACGTCCCGTCCCTACAGGCCGGGGAAGAAAAGGGGTCACGTGTTTGTTCCCCCTGAACTTTATGGGTATTTCCAGTGTGGGCGATCAACCAGGGCTTTAAAAAGGAACAGGAGAGCTCCCCAAAGCCCTTTCTGGTAATTGTTTTCTTCCTCCTCGGAGATCTTTCCACTGGGTTTTATTAGATTTTCCTCTGCAACCAATTGGGAGAACTTCGGAAACAACCTGTTTACTATGAGCCCAGACCTGTTTGTTACGGGCCCTGAGCCAGTGCTCTTCAGGCAGAATCAGAATGAGGCCTCGGACAGATGTTCAGACTCCATGAGGGGAGAAGAAGGTCCCTGACGTGGCTGCTGGGTGCCGGAAGCAGACCGGACAATTGCAGTGTCAGAATGGCGTGTTGGTTCTTAACATAATAATAATAATCGCGTTATTTGTTAAGTGCTTACTGTGTGCCAGGCACTTACTAACCGCTGGGGTGGAAACAAGAAAATCGGGTTGGACACCGTCCCTGTCCCGTGTGGGGCTCACAGTCTCAATCCCCATTTTACGGATGAGGTATCGGAGGCCCAGAGAAGTGAGGTGACTTGCCTAAGGTCACCCTGCAGACAAGTGGTGGAGCTGGAATTAGAACCCATGACCTTCTGATTCCCAGGCCCCGGTTCTATCCGCTAAGCCATACTGCTTCTCAGTGCTCCCTGGGACCACCCGGGTAGATTGGGCAGCAGATATGGTTCGACCAGTGCTTCATTCATTCATTCATTCAGTCGTATTTATTGAGCGCTTACTATGTGCAGAGCACTGTACTAGGCGCTTGGAAAGTACAATTCGGCAACAGATAGAGACAATCCGTACCCAACAATGGCCCCACAGTCTAGAAGGGGGAGACAGGTAACAAAACAAAACAGGTAGACAGGCAGCAATACCATCAAAATAGAATCAAAGATATGTATATAAATCATTAATATAATAAAATAAATCCACACTGCATTTCCTCTCATTCTTCCATTCCTTTCATTTCTTCGTCCACCCTCTTTGTGTTACACCAGGGCCATTTTTTTGTTCTAAATTATTTTTCAGTTGAGAAAATACCGACCAATTTAAGAGCGGTCTCGCCATTGTTAAAAATATTCCTAAATTTTTGTTCCGACCTTCTGGCCGACTGCACAGATTTCTCCTGGGTTTTCTGCTCTGAGAAAAGGTCCAGAGTCCGGCAATTTCAGGAACCTTCGCAATTCAGTTTGCCTGTGTTAGAGGGTGGTCCCTGTTATTTTAAATTCAAGACGGGGGTATTCTCCAGTGTGCCTTTGCCGGATGCTAATGGCGAGAACGTCTGAAGCTTTTTTAAAAGCCAAAAGCCTGATGTACCAATCGTTCAGGTGCACCATGTACTCCTTAAATAACCTGGTTGTCCTTGTATTTCAGCTCCAACCAAGATCACCCACAGAGCAATTTCGTGAGTCTGCAAATCAACATCAGTGCAGCTGCCGAAGTGGAGCTAAGAGGGTAAGTCTCGATTTAACTATTGGACATTTGCATTTCCTAGTGGGGAAATTCCTACCCATCGTATTTTGGCCTGAATTTAGCAATCCCGTACTGACCATCAGGGTTTCGTGCACAGTAAGTGCTCGGTAACTACGACTGAACGAATGAGGAAATTAAGGCAAAGGGAAGTTAAGTGACATGTCCAAGGTCATAGAACAGACACGTGTTCTCCCTCCTGTTTAGACAGTGAGCCCCACGTGGCACCTGATTAACTTGTACTTAATAATAATAATGTTGGTATTTGTTAAGCGCTTACTATGTGCAGAGCACTGTTCTAAGCCCTGGGGTAGATATAGGGGGATCAGGTCGTCCCACTTGAGGCTCACAGTGAATCCCCATTTTACAGAAGAGGGAACTGAGGCACAGAGAAGTAAAGTGACTTGCCCACAGTCACACAGCTGACAAGTGGCAGAGCCGGGAGTCGAACTCATGACCTCGTTCCCCTGTATTTCCCCCAGCGCTTAGAACAGTGCTCGGCACATAGTAAGCGCTTAACAAATACCAACATTATTATTATTAAAAGATCTCCCCCGGCTTTCCAAATCTACGTCCTTCAAAGGTGTCCACGAATCCAGCCTTTCTCCTCTTCTTAAAAATAATGATGGTATTTGTTAAGCGCTTACTCTGTGCCCAGCACTGTGAACACTAGTATCTACTCTTCATTCATTCATTCATTCATTCAGTTGTATTGCCCGAGCGCTTACCGTGTGCAGAACACTGTACTAAGCTCTTGGGAAAGGGCAGTACAACAATAAACAGTGACATTCCCTGCCCACAACGAGCTTACAGTTCTTCTCATAGCCGGGAGAAGCAGTGTGGCCTAGTGGAACGAACACAAGCTTGGAGATCAGAGGACCTGGGATCTAATCCTGGCTCCGCCACTGGTCTGCTGTGTGACCTTGGGCAGGTCACTTAACTTCTCTGTGCCTCAGTTTCCTCATCTGTAAAATGGGGCTTAAATCCTACTCCCGCTAATTTAGACTGCGAGTCGCATGTGGGACGGGGACTGTGTCCAACCTGATTATCCTGTATTCATTCACTCATTCATTCAATAGTATTTATTGAGCGCTTACTATGTGCAGAGCACTGTACTAAGCGCTTGGAATGGACAAATCGGCAACAGATAGAGACGGTCCCTGCCCACTGACGGGCTTACGGTCTAATCGGGGGAGACGGACAGACAAAAACGGTAGCAATAAATAGAATCAAGGGGATGTACATCTCATTAACAAAATAAATAGGGTAATAAAAATATACACAAATGAGCGGACGAGCACAGTGCCGAGGGGAGGGGAAGGGAGAGGAGCAGAGGGAAATGGGGGGAGTTTATCTGCCCCAGTGCTTAGGAAGGCAGTTTGACACATAGTAAGCACTTAACAAATATCATAATCATTCATGTCTGTCTCCCCCCTAAACTGTAAACTCCTTTACGACAAGAAACACGTCTACCAACTCTGTTATACTGAACCCTCCCAAACAAAAACTCAATCATATTTAAGCATGAATTGAAGTTCTCTCCCAAGTGCTGAGTACAGTGCTCTGCACACATTAAGCCCTCAGTAAATACGATCGATCGACTTCCCGTGTCCCGGGACAGGATACCAGACACCTCCCACTTTCGGGGGTTCTATCCTGCCACCCAAAAGACCCAGGCAAATCAAGATCTTGCTTTCATTCAGCTTGGTGGGGTAGGGGGATCCTGACAGCTGTGATGGTTCTGGCGAGGCAGCAGGGAGGAGGAGGAGGAGGAGGAGGAAGTGTGGAGGTTGGCTGCCAGAGCTTCCTCCTCTGACCTTTCCCGCTTCTCTTCCTCTTCGTTTGCCACGCGGCTGAATGGGGTCTTCCTTGTTTGGTCCTGGGCCAGACCAATTTGGGGGCAGATATCCGGCGGTGCCGGTTAGCAAACGGCTGAATGCCCCAAACGTTTCACGCTCTCCTCGCTTCCTCCGTGTCTTCTCCCCTCCCCTGGACTCTCCCTGTCTCTCTTTTCTGTCCCTGTTACCATCTCTGCCACCCCTCTTGGAGGCTTTGGGCTCCAGGGCATCTGGTTACTTTAACCCAAGCCTCTTGATGCCCATTCAACAAGCTTAAAAACCCTCCGCCCGCTTCTATTATGGTGCTTCTTGCCGGCCTAGCTTTGTGATCCCGCGGGGAGGGACCCCATCTGCTCTATTTCCAAGACCTTTCACACTCCTACGTGCTCTCCCTCTGGAGGGGGGTGGGCTTTAGGAAACAATAGCTGGGGCCGAAATTTCAGTAACACGTTCTTGCTGGGTTGGGTATGTTCTGCCAGAGCTCGCTGTGGGATTGTGTCTGTTAAACTGGTATGTTGCACTCTCCCAAGCACTTAGTACAGTGCTCCGCACACAGTAAGCACTCAATCAATTGACTGACCCCACTCAGGGCGATTAGTTTTCATTCAGCCGTTTCCAGGAAAGGAATCCGAGGCTCACCGGAATCAATTGATCAGTCATTCGATCAGCGGTATTTATTAAGCACTTACTGTGTGCAGAGCCTCCACTAGATGATGGGCCTGGGAGTCAGAGGGTCACGGGTTCTAATCCTTTCTCCCCCATTTGTCGGCTGTGTGACCTTGGGCAAGTCACTTCACTTCTCTGTTCCTCAGAAATGGAGTTTGAGATTGGGAGCCCCATGTGAGACAGGGACTGTGTCCAACCCGATTTGTTTCTATTCCCCCGGTGCTTAGAACAGTGCCTGGCTCAAAGTAGGCGCTTAGCAAACGCTATTATCATCATTATTATTATTATTACTAAGGGTTTGGGAGAGCACAATAGAGTGGGTGGACTGATCCCTGCCCACAAGGAGGTTACGTTCTAGAAGGGGAAACAGAAAGGGAGAAATAGCAGGGATAAGGATATTTGCGTAAAGGCCGCGAGGCTGGGGTAAATATCGGGTGCTCAAACAATACAGTTCCCTGTGCAGAGGGGCGGCAGGTAGGGGAAAGGAAGGATTAATCAGGGAAGGCACCTTGGAGGAGACGTGATTTTTAGGATGACTTTGAAGTCAGTCGGTCAGTTAGGCGGTGGTATCGGGCGTATTGTCCGTCGGATAGGAGGAGGGAGGGTGTTCCAGCCTGACAGAGAGGCTGAGGCTTGGGGCACAAAAAGACTACATTTGGGTAGCCCTCACACATCTGATCTTGACCGACTTCAGTCTCCACGACAGCGCAAGCCCCTGGAGGCCAGATAACCTTTCTCCCCGGTCCGCTGAGCATCCAGACAGTCGATCAATCCCGCTTAGCACTGACTGTAGGCTTTCAGGAAGGTCATTTCACTAGCTCGATCGCCAACCTGCCCCGCAGGCCCTGACTGTGGAGGGGACCGCATCGAGGAGGCTAATTTGGGGAGTCCTCTCCATTTGTCTCACTGAATCTACAGTAACAATAATAATAACGTGGCATCCGTTAAGCGCTTACGAGGTGCCAGGCACTGTAATAAAAGCGGGGGGTAGATACAAGGTAATCGGGTTGGAAACGGACCCTGTCCCACAGTGGGCTCACAGTCTTACTCCCCATTTTCCAGATGAGGTAACTGAGGCCCAGAGAAGCGAAGTGACTTGCCCAAGGTCACCCAGCAGGCAGGTGGCGGAGCCGGGATCGGAACCCATGACTTTCTGACTCCCAGGCTATGCTGTAGCCACTCAGTTCACACATTAACCTTGATCTGCCATCTCAGGGACCACTGGGGTGTGAGCCCCGTGTGGGACGGGAACTGTCGTCCGACCCGATCGATATCTGTCTACCCCAGCACTTAGTATAGTGTTTGACATATAGCAATCCCTTAATTAATATCGTCGTCATCATTAGCCACCCTTTTGAAGAATGGGGAGGGGGTCAAGGAGATTTCTCTGGCACCTGAGAAGGTGGGCGTAACTGTCCCTCCTCGATCCGTTTTGAGACTTCTACAGCCAGAGTTAAGGATCCATCCGATTTCATTTCTTCACCCCTGACACGGAATCCTTCCTGTTCCAGTGTGTCCCACCCACCCCAAGTTGTTCTTCCTGTTCCGGAATGGGAGCCCGTAGAGGATCCCCAGGAGGAAGAGGACGTCGGTCCACTGGTTGAGCACGTATATGAGGTAACTGTTCTGTTTCGAAGGTGGCCTCCCTCCAGGCCCCAGTGAGCCACCGGCTTCCCCGAAGCCCCCGTGGTTCGATCGTTATCGGCCCTCGAGACGTGCTCGTGGACCTTGGGAGTGAGAATGCTCGAATGGGTGGGAAAAAGAAGCCGGTCGGGAGAAATGGGAATCTCATTTTTCTAAAAATCACCTCCAGGATGGCGATTCCACGGTCTTCTGCTGGGGGAAATTCCCAGTTTTGGTGAAGTCGCTGAAACGCGGCCGTTAATTCTGTCGTATCACACTCTCCCGAGTTCTTAATACAGCGCTCTGCACTTAGTAAGCGCTCAGTAAATACCGTTGACTGAGTGAAATGGAAAGTTAAAGGGGGAGAAATTCGAGATGAGGCTCAAACTCAGGCTTCTTACATCAACATTACACCTCACGAAACACCCCGTAGGTCGAAGCAGCACTGTATTTTCTGTCAACCGCTGGGTAGGCTTTTAGGAAAGAAAGCCTACGAAACCGAGTTCAGTGTCGTTACCGAGTCAGCCTCGTATACCCACCCAGCCCAGGACCCCCGTCTCCGACACGGACATCACAGTTCTCGGAGCAGCTGTGCTCTGGGTTGCCCTTCTGGTCAACCGTCCTCGCGCATAAGCGAATCATTTAACATCTCTAATTTTCCCCTCTCGGAAGAAGGATGAAAGATTTCTTTTCCCTCAGAAGACCCCAGCCGATTGAATGCAGCATGTGTTTCTCGTAAGCCTCTGGGGGCAAGATCTGTGTCGAAAGTATCTGTCTCCGTGGGGGCGGGGGAGACGGCCCCTTGGACTCAGCTTGGCCTTGCCCAACGAGCCCGGGGAAGGAAGCGAACGGAACTGGGGCTGCCTGAGGGAATAAGTCCCTTCCTGCAGGCGTGGGAGAGAGAGAAAAAGAGAGAGAGAGAGGGCCACACACATACACATGGAAGCAATTGTCAAGTCGGTAGTCAAGAAAGCACAGGCCGCATGAACCAGGGAAAGGAAGCCTGCTTTTGGAAAGGAGCCAGGGAAGATTCCCCCGCCTGAACGCTCAAAATGAAAGCCCGAAATATCCCGCTGACCCTGGGATTTCAGGATATTATCGAGGCGGCGAGTTGGGGAAGGGCAGGTCGGGGAGGTCACAGGTCTACCAGAACCTTCCCCTTCCCGTGCTGAAAGCCGCTCCGGCCTTCCGCGTGGTTCATTCGGATTCTTTCCCTATTCGTATTCCAGCTGACTGAATCCGGTGGACTCCGGCCATGGGTTTCTTTGGACATTTAAAAAGTAGACTGGCCCCCTGCACCCTGTTTTAAACGTCTTTCCCTCGGTCGGCCGGGCGGCTCCACTCGAGGACTCCTTCTTTGTCTTGCAGCTGTACAACGTCGGTCCAAGTGCCGTGAGCAGTACCGTCCTGGAGGTGGGCTGGCCGATCTCTAACCGAGACGAGTTTCTCCTCTACGTTTTCTCTCTCCAGACCCTCGGCCCTGTGCAGTGCCAAGCAAACCCCGCAATCAACTCGAAGCAGATAAAGGTAGGAAAGGGCTTCTGTGGTAACTGGTAGCTCTTCGAAGACAAAGGCCGGCAAATCCAGGAGCCCGGGGCTCACTCCCCGAGATCTGGCCCTGGAACGCACAGAGATCAGTTCTCCTTGACTGGGGTGATAATGATGATGATCGTCGTCTCTGTAGAACGCTTACTATGTGGCAGGCACCGTACCGAGCGCTGGGGTGGATATGAGCAGATCGGGTAGGACGCAGTAACGGAGCCCCAGAGAAGTGAAGTGGCTTGTCCAAGTTCACACAGCAGACAAGGGGCAGAGGTGGGATCGTTACCCAACACTGACCATTCCTCCAGCTCATTGAGAAAACTACCCCATGCTCGACCAGTGTCTCTGGCTAGATAATTTTAGCTTCTTGGTATCAACGGGCTTTGGAGTCAGAGGTCATGGGTTCGAGGCCCGGCTCTGCCACTTGTCAGCTGTGTGACTGTGGGCAAGTCACTTCACCTCTCTGTGCCTCAGTGACCACATCTGTAAAATGGGGATTAAGACTGTGAGCCCCACGTGGGACAACCTGTTTCCCCTGTGTCTACCTCAGCGCTTAGAACAGTGCTCTGCACATAGTAAGCGCTTAACAAATACTAACATTATTATAGCTCGATCCTATCTTAAGGTCCTGATTGGTTTTAGAAGCCCCACGCGATGAATGTTCCAAAACTACAATTAACTAGTATGACCTAGTGGAAAAAACATCGGCCTAAGAGTCAGAGGACCTGGGTTCTAATTCTGGTTCTGCCCCTTGCCTCATGAATGACCTTGGGCAAGTCCTTTAACTTCTCAGAGCTTCAGTTTCCTCATCTTTTAAGTGGGAATTCAACGCCCGTCCTCCCTGTTCCATCGGCTGTGAGCCCCATCCGGGACAGGAACGTGGCTCAGCGGAAAGAGCCCGGGGTTGGGAGTCAGAGGTCATGGGTTCTAATCCCGACTCCGCCGCCTGTCAGCTGTGGGACCTTGGGCAAGTCACTTAACTTCTCTGTGCCTCAGTTGCCTCATCTGTAAAATGGGGATGAGGACCGTGAGCCTCACGTGGGACAACCTGATTACCTTGTATCTACCCCAGTGCTTAGAACAGTGCTTGGCATATAGTAAGTGCTTAACAAATACCAACATTATTATTATTTTCCTACCTGATTATCTTGTATCTACTCCAGTGCTTACTTAATACAGTACTTGGCTCATAACAAGTGCTTAACAATTACCAGAACTATTACTTTTGGTGAATTCATTAACCACTAGTCATGTGTCTCCTTTCAGATTGAGTTTAGAGCAGGAGGGTGGAAGACGGTGAGCACAGATCATGCCAACCCACTCTGTTTTATTGCCCTCTCCCAAGTGCTTAGCACAGTGCTCTTGTCCATAGAAAGTGCTCTATAAATATCATTGATTGATTGATTGATTCAGGGTGTTCAGCCACCTTCCTGTTTCTCCATCCGGTGTCCTGACCGGACAGGTCTCCCCCCCTCACACGTCCGACGAGTCGAAAAGCCTAAACTGGGGCTCCCCGGCAGCTCGGGGCGAGGGATTCAGTCAGTGAGTCAGTCAATCTTATTTATTTATGAGCGCTTACTACGTGCAGAGCACTGTACTAAGCACTTGGAAGGGTATCTGTGGCATTTAACTGCGGCATCTGTTAAGCACTTACTATGTGCTTAACTTACTATGTGCTTACACTGTGGCACTGGGGTGGATGCAAGCAAATCGGATAGGACACGGTCCCTGTCCCATGTGGGGCTCCCAGTCTCAATCCCCTTTTTCCAGATGAGGTAAATGAGGCACGGAGAAGTGAAGTGACTGGCCCAAGGTCACACAGCAGACAAGCGGCGGAGCCGGGATGAGAACCTGTGACCCTCTGGCTCCCAGGCAAATGCTCTATCCAATGGGCCGTGCTGCTTCTCGATGCACTATAGCAATAAACAATGCAGTACAGTATAAACAATAAACAGACACATTCCCCGTCCACAGTGAGCTTACAGTCTAGCATAGGGCAGCTGCCAGCCAGCCCCGGGGGACTGGGGCAGAAGGGAAAGGGGTGATTTTTCCGGCTGAGAGGGAAAGGGAAGGAGGTCAGAGGAGACAGAGGTGAAGGGGACGGATTCTGTCCCTTCTGACCCACTTCCTCCTTCCCTTCCTCTCCCAGCCAGAAAAATCACCGCTTTCCCTTCCGCCCCAGTCCCCCGCCCGCCTCAAGAATCCACAGTTAGGAAACCAGATGTTGGCCACGGACTCTTTTCCTGTATCGGCCGAATGGCCAAACGACTATCCCATCTCAGTCCCTCACTCCTTGGAGAAGACTGCTTGTCTTCCAGATCCTCTGATGCATCCATTAACACTTGACTCCTGGCCTTAGGCCCCGTCCAGCCCTTACGCAATAAGCACGTTATTTCCCCGGGGAAACATGAACACGGAAAGCAGATTTTGCCTCTTTTGGACCCGTTCCTCCCAGAGGGTATCAAGGGGAAAGGTAGGATGGATGGGAAGCAGGGGCCCGTGAGGTCGGCAAGGTCCAGACAGCTACGGTGGTTTGAAGCACCTTGGGGTGCCCCAAACCCCAGACCCGTCCGTGAGCTGAGTTTTGCACATGGGCGAGTCACCGGCCTTTCTGTGATGTCTGGAGGAAACATTCAGCTCTGTCACATCAAACAGCCCTGCTAAATCACTAGCAGGCACTGGCATGTAGTCTTCAGTGATTTAATTGTGTTTGTATTTAATTGTGTTGGAAAACATGGCGGGGCTCCAAAGTGCCGGGCTGCAATGCTATTGTAGTTCAAAAAAGAGACAGAGGGCTGGAAGAAATAACAGCACAAAAGGAGAGAGGAAATTCTCCCTCCCCTGTCGTCCTTCCTTCAACAGACACACAAACACACATACACAGAGTCTCCATGGCCACCTGAGAGGAAAAGCCTCACCACAGCCTCTTGCAGAGTTTAAGCATGGCATTTTTGAATAAAAACCACGCAGCCATCATAGAAATTTGGGGAAAAGAGTGTCATGAAAGAAAAGGAAATTGTCTGAGTAGTCCCGGGAACTAACCTCAGAAGAAGCTCTAGCAAATGTCCAGCTGTTCTGGGTTCCATCATTCATTTATTCAATCATATTTATTGAGCGCTTACTGTGTGCAAAGCACTGTACTGATAGCATCGTGCATCCTCGGCTTCTGCTCTGGGCTTTTCCTCCCCCGGGCAGGGATCATGTTCTCACCACTGAACCATCGCACTGGCTCGGTTGAAGTACAGCAAACCGAGTTTTAGGGACACAAGGGATGTATGTGCTGCAAAACCGATTCCTTTTGAGGAAGTGACAGGGCATTTGTGTTACCCCAGATAAGTGGAAAAATGACTTCTCTAAAAATGAAAATCCTCCATTTCCTTTCCCTTTGCCCTTCTTTGAAACAATTCGGCCTTTTACAGGACAAAGACGCAGTGTAAAGGACCAGATCTTCAAATGTTAAATGTGGAGCACTGAAGAAAGGAAGTGATATCTTGCATATATTTTCCAGGGTGAATTCGTATCTATTTCAGTTAGAGATTGCCGGAGGTTTTGCCTGTGCAGAGAAAAACCTTTAATTTCAAAATCTTCGTTTTAACGTTCCCTCCCATACGTTTTCTCGTGTAGTTCAGGCCGTGGACTCCATGTTGGTGCTGGATTTTCTCAATTTTACAATTTTTCGCAATTATCTATCAGTAAGGGATATATTTTGAGTGTTTACTAAGTGCAGAGCACCGGACTAAGCATATGGGAGGCTCTGATACAACTGAGATGGTAAACATGATCTCTGCTCTCGAGGAGCTTAGAGTTCTTATTTGCTCGTGGTGGTAATTGACCAGATATTCCTCACTGCCCAGATTCGCCTCACAGTAGGCAGTAATAGAGGAACCCACTCAGCAACAGCCCAAAAAAAAGACTGGACGTAAGAACTGTTTAGATAAGAACTGAGAGTTGGTGTCCGTTCACTTAACTGGAGTGGGCTCTACAAACCAGGCCATTTGAAAACTAAACTTTGAATTAATAATAATAACGAAAATACTCGAGTTGGACACAGCCCCCGTCCCACGTGGGGCTCACGGCCTCAAACCCCATTCTGTAGATGAGATAAATGAGGTACAGCGAAGTGAAGTGCCTTGGCCAGGGTCACACAGCAGACACGTGGCAGAGCCGGGATTAGAACCCAGGTCCTTCTGCCTCCCAGGCCCGTGCGCTATCCATTAGGCCGTGCCGCTCCGCAAGATCAATCAGTCAATCAATCACGGTTCTTCTTCAGTGCTTACAGTGTTCAGATCACTGTACTAAGCACTTAGGAGAGGGCAGTATAGGAGTTGGTCAACAGGGCTCCTGCCCATGACGAGTTTACAATAGGGAATCCTGTTTCTTACAGCACTGACTGGGGCTCAATAAGTAGTCATTAAAGGGGCTTGGGAATTAGAATCCAGCGCTTAGTACAGTGCCTGGCACATAGTAAACACTTAATAAATATCATAATTATTACGACGATCATTCAGCTGAGTAGGACTGGAACACGTTAGGTTTGGCTCGAGAGGGTAAAACTGGACTGACATGGGATGACTTGCTTGGGAATGGTTGGAAGTTGCTCCCGCGTGACTGTCATAGAGACCGAGGAAGAGCGAGAGAGATGGAGACAAAGAGAGTTCTTCATCTGGGTTCATCTGCGTCGAATCAGTCTTGATGACTTCTCTTGGCCATCTGCAGTGTCTTGATGGTTGCCTGCTAATCGATATCATGTCGTCTCTACTGGGGATTGGGGTTTGATTTTCGTATTTCAACAGGGCATTTGGTATATTACTGCAGAGGTCTTTTTGGATATCTTCATCCTCCGGGAGCTTAAAGTTTAGGTGTCTCTGTTGGTTTGGAAGCCACTTTTTTTATAGTATTTGTTAAGCGTTTACTACGTGCCAGGCATTCTTCTAAGCTCTGGGGTAGATACAAGCTGGCCTCGTTGGACACGGTCCCTGTCCCACATGAGGCTCACAGTCTTAATCCCTATTTTACAGATGAAGGAACTGAGGCATAGAGGAAGGGAAGTGACTTGCCCAAGGTCACGCAGCAAACAGGTGGCAGAGGCGGGATGAGGATCCAGGTCCTTCTGACCCCCAGGCCCGTGTTCTAGCCGCTAGATTCTAGACCGTAAGCTCACTGCGGACAGGGAACGTGTCTACCAATTCTGTTATATCACACTCTCCCAAATGCTTCAAGCAGTGCTCTGCACACAGTGAGCACTCGATAAACGATTGAGAGTAACGGTTTAACAAAAAAACATGTCGTGAACCCAGAAAGATGGTCCCATGCTGGAGAAAGGATGAAAGGCAGCAGCTCTGTCTGTCAGACAGGCTTAATGTGGTGAGATCAGGGTCCCCGAGGCTTCGTTAAATTCCGCTAATCTTGGAGCCTTGGACGAAGACCTCCGGTAAGCCCCCGGTTCCTCCTTCTAGGAAATGTTCCTCCCCCCCAAAACCTAGATTTTCCCCACGCAGACAACCGAAGCCAGCCCGACACAGCCATCGGGCCTCCCAAATCGTGTGGCCTCAATTATCCGGAGGATAAAGGTTTTGGGAAGTGAAGAGGAGATCAGAGAAGGAAACTTGTGCGAAACAGCTGGATCACGGAGATCAAAGTATACTTTCAGCCCGAATTATCCAGATCATCCGTGTGGGTAGCTCCGGCGGCTTCTCAATGGCTTTAGCTTCTGTTTCCACCTGGTCCCTGGGCTGGGGAGAGCTAAAGAGCTCCTGTCTCACTCCCAGCCTCCAGGGAAACCTCCCTGCCCCCCACCCAAAGAGCCGTCAGGCTTATTTATAATGAGACCGTTGTTGGGTGAAAAAACACCGCTTCCTTTAAAAGCCAACTATCCCAAGGGGTTTATCCCAGGGCTCAGATCGTTCCACTATCCAGCCGTCCTCGGACGGTTTTGAAGCTAACCTTTGGAAGTACAGCTGCTGAGCAAACTCCAGGACGGCAGTTCCGTAGGGAGGTGTCTCGCCTGATCCATATCGTTATCCTAAAGCCTCCCGGCTGTCGGACGTGGAAGGTTTTCCCCCGCCCGGGTGTGTAAGAGAATCACACGGGCAACCCCGATTTGGAATCCTAGTTGTGATTTTTCTTTTCAGTCCGCCCCGTTTGCAATCAAATAAAGCTAGAGAATCTTGTTCAGGGCTCCGCACGAGGCAGGTGCCCAGAAAAGACTGATGCGCGGGTAATCGATCGATAGTGTTTACTGTGTGCAGAGCACGGTACAAAGTCCTTGGGAGAGTACGATACGACGGACTTGGTAAATACACGGAGAGGAATGCCAATCTTCTAGCCGAGCCTGAGGCAGAGTTTTACATCCACGAGTGTAGAAGTTGTACTTTCAAGCTGGATCTCCCTTAACCACTCATTTTCAAGTTTGTCTCCAACACAACATTTTGTCTGTTGTGTGGCTCCCGGTTTTCCCTTCTATCCTTTAGAGGCTTCTGATCATCTCAGCGGGTTTCTTGCCCCGCTTCTCGTAAAGCTGGAGGTCTGGGATAGGGTGGGATAATGGGGTTCTGCGGTAGCGTATTTTCACTCGGCAGAGGGTGACCAGAAACCAGAGACAAGTTCTTCACACACTGTCTGAGCCTTTCTGAAATGTTCTTCCATCTGCAACGTGCAGACCGGTTTATTAGGTCTGATCTGTTCCAGATCGGTTGGGAAATAAAACTCTAGAGCTGAACGAACTATTTCTCAGGCTAATAGCAGGGAAAAGACAAAAATGAAAAGACCCTTTTTCCCAACTGGAGAGGAATCAGCAAAGAAGGGCACCGGAAAGCACCCCGAGTTCAACAGGAAAAATGATCGTGTGAGGAACAGGAGCAGAAGCAAGAGAGGCAGCATGGCCTAGTGGATAGAGCACGGGCCTGGGAGTCGGAGGATCTGGGTTCTAATCCCGGCTCCTCCACTTGTCGTCTGTGTGACCTTGGGCCAGCCCCTTAATATCTCAGTTACCTCATCTGTAAAATGCGGATTGAGACTGCGAGCCCCATCCGGGACAGGGACTGGGTTTGACCTGATGAGCTTATATCTACCCAGTGCTTAGTACCAGTGCGAGGCGCAAGGTAAGTGCTTAAGAAATACCTTTTTTAAAAAAAAAAAAAAAAGCAAGAGGAAGACAAGTTTCTAAGGCAGAGGGCATTAGAGCCTAAAACTTGAAATTAGAGGAGACTAAAGGGAGGAATCTAAGAGCTCACAGGCAGGAGAAGGAGAGCAGCAAAGCAAAACAGAGTTTCAACTTGGCCTTTATCAAGGTCACTTCCTAGGTCGCTGCTCGACAAAGAGGCGCCTCAAGCAGGGGTTTTCGGCAAGAGGCCTCAGGAAGGATGAGGTGTCAGGATGGTGGTCTCTGCCGGAGCAGCGGAAGAGAAGAGATCCGTCCCTGGGCGGGGGGGAGGGAGGGAGGCTGGCCAGGGGTCACTGGGGAGCCAAGATCTGGAATGGAAAAACCCGGCTAGGGAAATCTTGGGAAATGGACTGCAGGGAGGGAAGGCAACAGGATCCCCTGCAAGGTTTCCCGTAAATAATAATAATAATTTAGGTATTTGTTAAGTGCTCACTATGTACCATGCTCTGTACTGGGCACTGGGGTAGACACAAGCAAATTGGACATAGTCCCTGACCCACACGGGGCTCTCAATCTTAATCTCCATTTTAAAGATGAGGGAACTGAGACACAGAGAAGTGAGGTGACTTTCCCAAGGACACACAGCAGATGAGTGGCAGAGCGGGGATTAGAACCCAGGCCTTTCTGACTCCCAGGCCTGTGCTTTTCCTACTAGGCCACGCTGTGTCCTCTGACACCCTGCTTTCCCGCAGCACCCTCCCAGCTTCTCTCCCTCTTCCCCAGATTATAAACTCCTTCTGGACTTTAATGATGATGATGATGGCTTTTGTTAAGCGCTTACTATGTGCCAAGCACTGTTCTAAGCGCTGCGGTAGATACAAGGTAATCAGGGTGTCCCACGTGGGGCTCACGGTCATAATCCCCGTTTTACACATGAGGTGACTGAGGCCCACAGAAGTTAAGTGACTTGCCCAAAGTCACAGAGCTGATAAGTGACAGGGCCGGGATTAGAACCCACGACCTCTGACTCCCAAGCCTAGGCTCTTTCCACTAAGCCCCACTGCTTCTCTAGCTCCTTTAAACTCCTTGAGGTCAGGGATGATGCCTGCCAACACACCCTGCCTGATTCTTTTTGAATTGCTCTTCTGTCTGCAATGTGCAGACCAATTTATTAGGTCTAATTTGTTCCAGATCCTTTGGGAAATAGAACTATAGTATACGTATATATAGAATATATATTATACTCTCACAAGCGCTTAGTACAGTTCTCTGCCCACAGTGAGTGCTCAGAGAATACCACCGACCGAGATTTGTTAGTTGATTCCTGGCGTGAGTCACCAAGATAATCGCTTCCTATGACAGGAAACTGTGCCCCATGCACGGATTCGCAAACTGAAAAAGAAGAGAAGGGAGGAAGAGAGGCTGATATAGCCACTGATGCCTCCGTTTCCCCACCTTCCTCCCCCACCACGGCTCTTCAGCTCGGAGAGCTTGTACGGCATCTTCGGGGTCTCACTAAACCTTTAATCCGTAAACCTTTAGTCGGGGCGTGCAGACCACACCCCGCCCCCCTCTTTCGGGATCCTCTGGGTAGAGAGAGCTCTCCGCGCATGCAACCGGATTCCCGTTCCCTCTCTTTGCCCTTCTCCCATCGGTCCTGGTTTTGATCATCTATGAAGCTCGAGACCCTCACTCCTTCTCATCCCCCCTGCACCATGACTCTCAACCCATTCCCTTTCGGCGATGGGCCTTGACTCGATTCTCAGGAGACGCACTGGGTGACCGTAGTGGTAATAATGACTGTGGCATTTATTAAGCACCTACCTTGTGCCAGGCACTGTTCTAAGCGCTGAGGTAAATACAAGATAATCGTGTTGGACACAGTCCCTGTCCCACACAGGGCTCCCAATCTCAATCCCCATTTTACAGATGAGGGAACTGAGGCCCAGAGGAAGTGAAGTGACTTGCCCAAGGTCACCCAGAAGACAGCTGGCGGAGCTGGGATTAGAACCGAGCTCCTGATTCCGAGGCCCTTCTCTATCCACTAGGCCTTGCTGCTCCTCTAGAGTGTTTTATCCCTTCATCTTCACAGAAATGCCTCTCTAGCACACACTGACCAGTGAGCGCTTTACGAAGGGCTCGGGAGAGTACAATATAACAATCACCAGACGTATTCCCTGCCTAAAACGAGCTTACGGTCCAGAGACGAGCTTACATCTGTCCCCCCTCGTTCCTCTCTTTTGCCCCAGCCCCGGAAGCTCCATCCTTTCCTATCTAGGGCCAAAGGAAGTCTGGTTACCTTCCCCCTGCTCACGCGTCTATAAACGTTTCTACGCTAAGTCCAAAAATATTGGCAGGGACCAAAGGGGTCATGATAGATCTAGTCAGCCAGGCAGTCAGTTGTATTTATTGAATACTTACTTTGTGCAGAGCGCCGTACTAAGCGCTTGGGAGAGTACTACAGAACAGTATAACAGACCCGTTCCCTGCCCGCAACGAGATAACAGTCTAGCGGACTTAGAGATGCGGGGATGAGCAGTCCATAAATGGGTCAGTTGGACGGGAGGTTAGAGATAGAGAGGGGAAGGGCAAAGGTGGTCCATCCCGAATCGCGAGGGTCGGTGTCCAAAAGGGGAACGATCACACACGGCTCCTGCAGACATCCCAGAGACCCCCTCAGAGATGGAGCCTTGGGCCCGATGGGGTGCGCGGACCGAGCCGGGATCGCTTTGCGGAGCGTCTTATATCCGGGAAAACCCAGTTGTCCTGAAAGAGAAGTTCTGAAGAAACCTTTCGCTTTCCTGTTCCGACTAGACAGTTCTTTCTTGAAATGATGGCTAGACCTTTCTGCACGTTGTCTTAATTACCCAGGCGGTCGCCACTGCTGTAACCGGTGTTGTCTTGTGTGCGCTAGACATACCTGAAAACCCAAGGCAGAGTCCAGTCACAGAAAGGAGAATGTGCTTCGCTTGCCTTATGTGTTTATAGTGTCCTTGATCGTATTTCACGTCGCCTAGTAAAGCTTTCTTCAAAAGCAGTTTTCAACTGCACCGCACATTTCTAGGACACAGTATTCCTTTTAATTTATCATCTTGAATTTACACCAGAACGTATTGATGAAGAATCGTGAGAGGAGAAAACTCCTGTTTGTGATCAAGTTCTGTAGCCCAGATGGGGAAAGAAGTGGATTTTACTGACTACTAATTACTTCCTTACCGTGGAGGAAAGCCTCCAGTCTGAGGACGATGCTTGGGTCGCTGATGAACGGTTCCTCTCGGGGTTCGTAAATTACCCTCTGTGCCGGCCGATCCGAGGTGATTCAAGAGTCAGTGCCCCCCGTTTACCGATTCATCGGAGAAAGCTCAGAAATGTAGCTCCCTCGAGGGCACCGTCAAACCTCACGAGCCCTGGATGGTGATCCCGACGGGGAAAAATGGTTCCTGATGGTCTAGTTTCCTTTTACACATTCTTTCGCTCGGAATGATTTAACTTGGAAGTCCAGGCAGAATCCCGTGACGGGGGACTCTCATTCATTCATTCATTCTTGGTTTCAGTTCGGTCTCGGAGCCACTGGAAAGTTCTTCATAAAGAGGGTTCTGCAACTTCATCGTGAGGACGAGGCTTAAGATGTGATTTTGGCCATCCCTAAGAGAGGAAGGCTCCTCTGGGCCCCTGGTTCTTAAGGCCAAACCCGCTGTGAAGCAGGAAACTCACCCTGAGCTGCTAGATTTCAGTCACCGAACGATTTATCGCCACAGTCAGTAAAAATGGCTGGTGTTAATAGGTTGTTGTGAATAACTCCCCGGAAATGTTTCCGACAGGAGGAACAGGAATGACCCCTGCGCTTAAACCAGATAGTTCCAGCCACGGGGAATCAGCAGAATGTGTCTGTTACATTGTTGTATCGTACTCTCCCAAGCGTTTAGTACTGCAAGCATTCGATAAATTTGATTGCCTGACCGAGCGACCCTCCACTAAAACCAGATAGCTCCGGCCACAGGGAAACAACCGAGGTAGAGAGAATGCCACTTTACGGTGTGGTGGCTCCTCGCTGATTTCCTTCTGTCTTTGGCAGCCTGCATTCCCCCGGGCGGACACCCCCGAGCTCAGTGCCTTTCTGCGGAACTCCACTATCCCTCACCACGTCAGCAGGAGGGACACGGAGGGACCCCCGCTTCACCGGCAAACCCCGGCAAGAATACTGGTGAGTTTGCTGACCGTTTCTAAATCCCCAAGGACTCAGTTTGGTACACTTCTTCCCCATTCCTACTCTCCTCCTGTGTCCAAATGTGCTTTCTCTCTCCCTTGGAATTTTCTCCTCTAAGAAAGGTGTTTTTTTTTTAGTGGTATCTGTTAAGCGCTTACCGTTTCAAGCACTGTTCTCCCCCCCGGGGTAGATACAAGTTAATCAGGTCAAACACAGGCCCCGTCCCACATGGGGCTCACAGTCGGGAGAACAAGTATTGAACCCTCATTTTACAGTTGAGGAAACTGAGGTACGGAGAGGTTAAGTGACTTGCCCAAGGTCGCACAGCAGGGAAGCGGAAGAGCTGGGATTAGAACCCAGGTCCTCTGGCTCCCGTGCTTTATCCACTTGGCCACGCCGCTTCCCTGTCAAGTAAAGGTCGAATGGTGAATGAAGACACTTGATGCAATCAATCGATCAAGTAACTGTATTTATTGAGCACTTACTACGTGCAGGGCACTGTACTGAGTGCTTGGGAGAGTACAACACAACAATAGAACAGAAACATTCCCTGCGCACAGCGAGCTTAAAGTCTAGAGGGCTGAAAACTATTCTTTCCTAAAGGCCAGAACTTCAAGAGAAGCAGTGCGGCCTAGTGGATTGACCCCGTGTCTGGGTGTCGGAATGACCTGGATTCTAATCGTGGCTCCGCCACTTGTCTACTGTGTGACCTTGGGCAAGTCGCTTAGCCTCTCTGTGCCTCATTTACCTTATCTGTAAAATAAGGATAAGACTTGTGAACCCCGTATGGGACATGGACTGTTTCCAACCTGATTCGCTTGTATCTACCCCAGCGGTTTGTATTACGTCCAGCGGAGAGGAAGCGCTAAACAAGTATCATGGGAAAAAAAAATCGGCAAAATACGGTGCTGCCCTTGGAAGGGGTGAATATAATTATTCCAAGCACTAATTCATTCTTCCATCTGTTTCAGGCCCAAGGAGTGGGGTGTGAAGCCAAAGAGTTTCAGTGTCAGAAACTACCATGTTGTAAAACCGTGTAAGGAAGATAAAATGCAGCTGAGCTCCTCAGGTCTCCCTATTTACTGGGGTGTTCTAAAGAGAAAGTTGGGATGTTATGAGTTGATTGGGGTTTTCAGCTCCTTCAATTAGCCAGAGCCCTCTGAGCTACCCTAGAAACATCTGCAGTGACTTAAATTCCATTTCGGAAAAGTGAAATGACATATTTCACTCTGTTTTTCAAGTGTCAAAACGCAAGGGCAGAGTGGGTGGTACCAATGGAAGGTAATTTCCCCCCTTTCCCTCTGCTTCTCCCCCTCTCCCTTCCCCTCCCCTCAGCACTGCGCTCGTTCGCTCAATTGTATATATTTTCATTACCCTATTTATTTTGTTAATGAGATGTACATCACCTTGATTCTATTTGTTGCTATTGTTTTAATGAAATGTTCATCCCCTTGATTCTATTTATTGCTATTTTTTTGTCTATATCTGTCTCCCCCTTTTAGACTGTGAGCCTGTCGTTGGGCAGGGACTGTCTATCTGTTGCCGATTTGTACATTCCAAGCGCTTAGTACAGTGCTCTGCACATGGTAAGCGCTCAATAAATACTATTGAATGAATGAATGCTCATCACCGGTAATTAAGGTATTTATTAAGCGCTTACTACGTATCAAGCACTGGGGTAGATTCAAGTCAATCAGGTTAAACATAGTCCCTGTCCCACAAGGGGCTCAAGGTCTAAGTTGGAAGGAGGATTTAATCCCCATTTTACAGATGAGGTAACTGAGGTGCAGAGAAGTTAAGTGACTGGCCTAAGGTCACACAGCAGTAGGAACTGCACTCCTGCCGTGAGCAGAGCATTCTGCAAAGGGCGGGGTCTCTGCCCTCAGGGAGCTGGAGGTTGAATAGGGAAAGTGAGTAGACTTAAATCGGGAAAGGATGTGAGCCAGGCTTAGTGGATAGAGCACAGGTTTAGGAGTCAGAGGTCATGGGTTCTAATCCTGACTCCGCCAACTGTCAGCTGTGTGAGGGTGGGCGTCACTTAACTTCTCTGTGCCTCAGTTACCTCATCTCTAATACAGATATTAAGACTGTAAGCCCCATGTGGGACAACCTGATTACTTTGTATCTACCCCAGCGCTTGGAACAGTGCTTGGCACATAGTAAGCGCTTAACAAATACCATCATCATCATTATCTAAATAATATATCCAAAGGGAAAAACTGATCATTATAAAGAAATAAAAAGATATGTTGGATGACGGATGTCGCGATGGATGATGGGATGATATTCCTGGAAAAGTAGGGATAAATCAGGGAAGGCCTCCTAGAAGAGGTAATTATCTAGGAGGGCTTTGAAGGAGGGGGTTCAACTGGTTTGGTGAATATAAGTGAGTTAGATCGTTACTCTGTACTCTCCCAACTGCTTAGTGCAGTGCTCTGCACAGAGTAAGTGCTCAATAGATAAGATGGACTGACTGCTCTGGGGGTAGGCATTTGGTGGCTATCAAAGCGCTTGGGGGTATGAATGAAGTTCAGGATCCATCTAACAGTTGTATCTGAGCGCTTACTGTGTGCAGAGCACTGTACTAAGCGCTTGGGAGAGTACAGCGGAGTACAGAATCAAAGGACACTTTCCTTACCCACAGCGAGCTTAAGGTCTAGAGGGAGAGACGTACATTAATATAAATAAATAAAATATGGTCATGTGCTTTAAGTGCTGTGGGGAAGTTCATGGGTAAATACGTTCTTAAAAATGTATCAATTTCCAGGTGTCCGACTGCTTCCTCTACAAGTCGTGATTTTTTTTCTCTAGACCATGAGCTCCTTGTGGGCAGGAAACGTGTCTACCAACTCCGTTATACAGTTCTCTCCTAAGCGCTCGGTACAGTGCTCTGCACACAGTAAACACTCAATAAATACGACTGATTGATTTTTTTTAATGGCATCTGTTAAGCATTTACTGTGTTCCAGGCACCATATTAATAAGCACTGGGGGGGCGGGGGGGGATACAAACAAAGCGGGTTGGACTCGGTCCCTGTCCCACGAGAGGCTCACAGTCTTTATCCATTTTACAGATGAGATAACCGAGCCATAGGGAAGCCAAGTGACTTGCCCAAGGTCACACAGCAAAGTGGCGGAGCCAGGAGTAGAATCCTTCTGACTCCCAGGCCCAAGCCCTATCCACTGGGGCAACACTGCCCGTCCGTTGATCGATCGATCGATTGCTTCGGAGGAGATATAACGAATGAGAGCCCTTCCCACTCGGCTTCGCCACCCGCTCATCCGCTTTTCTTTCCCAGAACTGCACAAACGTTGGGTGCTTGTACATCTCCTGTACGATCGGACGTCTGGAAGGCGGAGAAAGCGCGGTCCTGAAAGTCAGATCAAGACTCTGGGCGGAAACGTTCCTCCAGGTAATTAAAATGCCCGTCTCCCTCCCAGAACGCAAAGCAAAGCACAGAAGGGGAAACTGCTCTCTGAGGTAATGACCGCTTTTATCCCTATTCTTTTCTCCCAGGCACTTTATAGGTGCGTAATACACGCAGGACTCAGTAGAATCCTGCACACAAGAGTCACTCAGCAAATACTGGCAATGGATTCATTTCCCCATGTAGGACAGGGACTATACGTCCCAACTGATTAAGCTGTGTCCCATTTGATTAACTCCTTCCCCTTAGAACAATGCTTGACGCGTTGTGATCACTTCAGTATAAAAATAACAATAGTGAAAATAATAATAATATCCATGATATAGGTGCTTAATACACACAGTACTCAGTAGAAACAGCGTGGCTCAGTGAAAAGCTTTGGAGCCCTGGGAGTCGGGAGATCTGTGTTCTAATCTAATCTGCCACTCGCCTGCTGCGTGCCCTCGGACGAGTCACTTAACGTCTCTGTGCCTCAGTCTCCTCATCTAAAAAATGGAATTATTCATTCCTGTTCTCCCTCTCCCTTAGAGTGTGAACCCTATGTCGGACAGGGACCGGGTCCAATCTACCTATATTTGTCTACCTCAGCATTTAGTACAGTGTTTGGCACATAGTAAGCGCTTAATACATACCACAATTACCATCGCTATTATTCAGCTCCGTTCGGCAGGTGCTCAGTATAGGTGGTGAGGGTCGCGGGAGTGGGGGGAAGGAGGAAAGGAGAGAGAGGCTCCTTCATCAGGAATGTTTCATGTTTTATCTAAACCATTACTTTGATGCTGACTGTTTAACCAGTTCCATGAAAAATAGAAAATACCTTCCCTCTCCTCTCCTTTCTAGAGCCAGGTTGGATATTAGCTGTATGGTGGATCATAATCAACGTAGCTGGCACTGTGGCTCTTGGCTTGCTTTTGGCTGTGTTTCTGTACTTTAATGATGTGATTGCTTAAACTCTGGATGGAGCCATCCAGAAAGGTCCATAACACGTCCTGTCGGTGTTCTTAAAGACATCTCAAAATCTCATAAGACTCCAACTTTGACCTCCTGGACCGCACTTCCCTTTAAAAGGGAAAGATTGTTTCCCCCTTTTCTGTCAAATCCCACGGTCGCACTGATGGACCTGGCCAGGACTTTGGACCAGGAGAAGGCAGCTCGACTGAGCGGGATAAATTCATTTTGGCCCAAGTTTGACCCCTGTGGTTTTGCCGGTGGGATCGTGCCGTTAAAGTACCACGCATGATTTCTCCAGGATCCCGTGGCTCTGTTGGGAAATGCCACGGTAACGCAAACTCCGGTGAAGAAAATCGCTTGAGCCAATGCTAGAACTTTAAGAAAGCGTAATCTTTTCAAAACCACCAGAGGAGCGAGGAGTTGGTCGTGAAACGCCTTGGCCCCGTTTCAGCTCCTATTTTTGCCTTTTGTTATTTCTCCTTTTTCATTCAGCCAGATGAGAGCTTCTGCCCCCCTGGCAATTTTCACCGTCACCTCAAGGAGGGAGACCCTTATCGGGGCTGTCGGCTATATAAATGAAGCGATTAGACCAGATTGTGTAAACAGACCCGTACCTCTGTCTCCCACTAGCCAAGAAAGGCTGGGAAACAGCCCAGCTTCCTTGGCTTGCCTGCTAAGCTCAGATGAACCACAAAAGCTAACTTTAGGATTCGGTCTTCCGGAGCCAGCGGCTCTCCGAGTCTGATGTCTACCAAGAGAAAACTGCACATGGTAGCTTTGCTGTATTGTTTTCATTAGGGCTCCGTTCAGCCCGTAGAATTTAATTGTCTCTTACAGCAGAAACACACAAAAGTCCTCACACGCATATGCAGGCACAAAAGAGTACACACGCAAATACCCACGACGGGAACACGCACCGGTCTGGTCAGAAGCCACGTGGTCTAGTGGATAGAACCCGGGTCTGGGAGCCAGAAGGTCCTGGGTTCTAATCCTGGCTCCGCCACGTGTCTACTGTATGACCTTGGGTAAGTCACTTCAGTTCTCTGTGCCTCAGTTCTCCCGTTTGCCCTCCTATTCAGACTGTTAGCCCCATGCAGGGCAGGGACCGTGTCCAACCTGGTTATTTGGTATCTACCCCAGCACTTAGAGCAGTGCCTGGCACCTAGTGGGCTCTTAACAAACACCACAATTATTATTGTTATTAGGAGCCACTGGATGTCTTGAAGAAGGATTCAGATATCCTCCATTTACATCACTTCTCTCTCTTCTGAAGGCTCGGATACAGGCCTTCCACCTGCGTAGCTTTCTCCCGAAGGATTTCAACTTCAATCCTTCTTGTTTTGGAGACTCTTTCCCTGCAGATTTTGAATCCATTAATCTAGCAACTAGTAATATTTATTGAGCGCTTTCAGGGTGCAAAGCCCTGTACTAAGAGCTTGGGAGTCGGTCGTATTTACTGAGCACTTACTCTGTGTAGAGCGTTGTGCTAAGCACTTGGGAGAGTACAATATAGCAATATAACAGACCCATTCCCTGCCCACAATGAGCTTACAGTTTAGAATTAGTAGATGGAATTCCTGCCTTCGAGGAACTTACTCTGTAACAGGAAAGACAGATGGATACGAGGGAGTAGGAAATGGTCGGGTGTATTTGAGTTATTGTTTAACTAGCAGGGTATATACGACGTGGGAATGGACAAGTAGGAGCAAGAAAGCTCCTGGAGGGACTTAGAGCTCATGGTGACAAGTTTCCGCCTGATGTACAGAGGAATGGGTGAAATGTGGGAAATCTGTGCAGAAGGATGGCTTAGAAAAGTGATCCGGGCAACCAAATGAAGCGTGGATTGGAGAGGGGAGAGCCGGGAGGCAGAGAGACTAGTGAGGAGACTGATGTAGTGACATTCCAACTGCCCGCCCCACTGTCGTCCGGTCAGAGATGAAGAAGAGGATCCCGGAAATGCTGTTTTGGGAAGAAACGACAGGATTTGGCGACAGGCTAGACGAGAAGTGGTGGTGGTGAAGGAGAGGATCCGGGGAGGGAAAATGAGGAGTTCGGTCTGGGACGTACTGAGCTTAAGGTGCTAATGGGACACCCCCGTAGAGATCTGTTGGAGATGGCAGGAAACGCAAGATTGTAGAGGAAGTGTGACGTCAGGTTGAGTGAAGTGGATTTGGGAGTCATCGGCCGGAGTCCTTTCCGATTAATCTCTAATCTCCCGGGTGGAAGCCATGGAGCGGATGAGCTCCTTAAGGGTCTGAGCGGGAGAAGAGAAGGGGACCGAAGACAGAGCCTTGATCTTGAGAGACAAGGCGGAGGAAGAGCCAGCCAAGCGGGCTGAGAAGGACACAAAAGCGGATTCCAGCAGCCCTGGTTGAGAATTCCTTTCTTTGAAGGGAAGAGGCTGGACCGCGTGACCCGTTGAGGGATTCTACAGTCCTAATTGTGATATCTGTTTAGCACTTACTATGTGCCAGGCACTGTACTAAGCGCTGGGCTGGATGAAAGAAATTAGGTTGGCCACAGCCCCTGTTGCGCACGGGGCTCACGGTCTTAATCCCCATTTTACAGATGAGGTAACTGAGGCACAGAGAAGTTAAGTGATTTGCCCCAGGCCACCCCGTAGACAAGTGACAGCGCCGGGATCAGAACCCAGGTCCTTGTGTCTCCAGGCCTGTACTCTACCCACTAGGCCGTGCTGCTGCTTCCATGCCATTTGCTTCCTTAGCCCCAAGGGTTATTGGTACATAGGTCCTGCCCTTTTCAGGAACTCCTCCAAGTCCGCGAGACTCTGACTTTCTCCAGCTCCGTCCCCAAGAGATTTGTTGGTGTGAAGCCGACTAGGACCCCTCTGACGGGAACTATACCCACGGGATATTGGAAAAGGGGATCGAAATGGGATCATTCGCGGAACGTGTCAGGCTGGGCAGGGAATTGTGTCTTCAAAGCATCCCTCCCTCGCTGAGATTCAGCGGGCTGGAAGAGAGACGAAACACTCATTACCGAGCTGATGTTCTCCCAGAGCGGAGAGCCAGGCCCACACAAAGCACATCCGATCACCTTGCGTTTACCTGATCCCGGTCCCACTGATCCACATCCCTGCCGGCTTGTCAGCTTCCCCTACGACTCCCTCTTCCAGGGATGGGCAGCCGGGCACACCTTCGGGGAGAATTACAGTGCTCCTGAGCATCTTTTGCCCCTCTTCCCTCCCCAGTGATCCAACAGAGAGTAGGCACCCTCCCCCAGATCCTTCCCACGGCACCAGTGAGCGAGGTCCTGCCTGGGCCTGGAACCCTATTCAGATGGCAGTGGATGAAGATCGATTCCAATCGATCAGCGGTATTTATTGGCTGCTTCCTTCGTGGAGAGCCTGGATTAAACACTTGGGAAAGTCTCCACCCTGTGGCAGCTACCTGAAACATAAAATCTACATTACAGCTCTAGGTTTTAACACAATCCTCTAGTTTTTGCTGGAGACCGCAAGCTTCTGTTTCCGGTAAGCGATGAATATTTGAACAAGGGATGCATTAAGGGGCCGAGAGAGAGGGTCAGATGTTTCTGAGGAGCCTGACAGGACAGAGGAAAGCCCGCAGTCCTGCCATCTACGCCGGGTATCTGGACCACCAGACCCTCGGTCTCCCCCGCCCTCTCCGTAGCCTCTCCCTGTGGTTGACACGGCAGAGAACGTTGGCGTCATGTCATAGCTGCAAACTGCTGGACAAATCCACGGTCTTGCCAGCCTGCTTAGACTCGATTGCCCCTCTGGGTTTTGGCCCCATGGATTGCTGTTTTGCCTAAGAATAATAATTGCATGTGTTAAGCGCTTACTGCGTAGTAAGCGCTGGGCTGGATACAAGCAAATCAGGTAGGACGCAGCCCCTGTCCCAACGTGGGGCTCACAGTCTCGATCCCCAAAAACCTCCAAATAAAAACTAAATAGTTGGAAGGAGTAGCCAGTTTGATGTTGTAATCGAAGCCTCTTGGGTTTTCAGAGAAAAAACGATCCCTACTCCCTTATGGCCATGGTATCCTTCGGAGTGAAGAAGATGCCCTACAAGGTCCGGCCGGCAGAACTCGCCAAGGGGAGAATTTCGGTAAGTGTGCCACCAGCGAGGCCCGACTCCAGTGAAATAGCTCATCGATCAGTCGATCGGTGGTATGGATTGAGCGCTTCCGGTGTGCAGGGCACTGTCCTAAGCACTTGGGAGAGTACAGTACAACAATAAGCAGACATTCCCTGTCCACAATGAGCTTACAGTCTAGACTCTGCCACAGACTTGACCTGACCCAGCCACTGACCCTCCTTGTACCCATTGGACTCCCTGAAGAATGGACCAGTGTCCCCACTCTAGCGGTAATAAAGGAATACATGAGATTTTATTGGGCCAGCATCCAAATCAATCAATCGTATTTATTGAGCACATGTGCAGAGCACTGTTCAAAGCACTATTATTATTAGCGGGTGCAGAAGGTAAGACAAGACTAGGGAACATTCAGCCCGAAAGACTCCCTTTCTAACCCACTGGGCCATGCTCTCCACCCCGAGAAACCAGAAGCCCACCCGGGCACTTAGGTGTGAAAGCCAACTCCCTGCACCTCTTCTTCAGAAGGGGTACACTCTACATCTAGTCCAGGCCCCACCCAGGCTGTAAATCAGTCAATCAATAGTATTTATCGCACCTACTGTGGGCAGAACACTGTGCTCGGCGCTTAAATCCAAATTACGTTCAAGGAGACAAGTACACCTCGAAGTTTTTCCATCTAGGTCATCCCCCGTTTCTCCCAAATACCTAACACATTTCTGATTTATGATCACGCTGGAAAACACGGGCTCTTTTAATCCTTAATATATAGTGTTCACCCAGAGAGGTTCAAAGCCTCCGAGCTTGGATATAAATTCATGCTCTTTCAATTTCTATCTGCCTGGTTCCCAAACAGAAACACATGTTGTCTGGTCCTGCTTTTGCCTGTGTCCCAGGTGATTGCCTGTTGAACTCAACAACTCTCAGATGACCCCCAAAATGATTAGATAAGCATTTTCTTCTGTCTCCCCCCCCCCCAGACCCCTTAGGGCAGTAAAATGCTTGTTATCTGGGGCCGTTGATTTATGACGTAGTTTCTGGAAAGGGAGACGTAAAATCTGGAGAAGAGTCTGCTTTCGGACTCCCCGGTATCTGGCTGTCAGAGAAGTATTTATTTCCCTTGCATGAGTGAGTATACGCGAGGCCGTAGAGACTGACGCTCGTCTGATATTCCCTCCAGCGTCATTTGAACATTAGGATCGGTCCTTGCCGTTGGAATGGTTCTGTCCCATTCAGGACCTGTCTCTGATTTAGAGATGGCCTATCGTTTCCCAATCTTCATGAAGCCTTAGCTGGAGTGGAGCGACCCCGTTCCTAAAAGCCCGACTGGTATTTCTTACGCACTACTCTCCCACCAGGCTACTGCATTATTGCGTTGTTTAAGACTAGTGGTTGAAACCATCTAGTCTGCCTTATGGACTTGGCGTCAGCTCACCGGAAAGCGGTTGCTCCGCTATCCTGTTGTCATTTATTTTCATCAGAGTCCAGCTGGAAACAGTTGCCAAAGTAGTGGTGAGCAGACTGGTTTCCCACTGCTTTGCTGGAGCTCCTGTCCTGTCGCTTGATGTGCATTCGATCGTACTGAGCGCTTACTATGCGCAGAACACTGTACTAAGAGCTTGGGAAGTACAATTCGGCAACAGATAGAGTCACTCCCCGCCCACAACGGGCTCACGTCGTTCATAGCTGAAGCTGGTGCAGAGGGTCCCGAAGCTGAACGTGTCTTCCTTCGTAGATTCGGCGCTCACAACTATTTCAAATTAGTTCCTTATTTATAGTGGGACTGAGCTGTACCTTTATTCCTCTGCGAATACTTTTCTGCTACCTTGTTCGAGGGGCCCTGAGAATTGTATGCAAGACTTCGCCGTTCCCCAAACCTCCAAAGTTTTTTGTTTTGGTTTGTTGTTGTTTTTTTAAGAAGGCCGGGGGCGGTTGTAATTGTGGTTCCTCCATTCTGCTTTGGGAACGACCGATGATACAGTCAGCGGAGATGCGTTAAAGTCTCATTTAAGATCGTTCGACCTCCTACCGCTCTTAGAAAAAAACAAAAATTAATGCTGGAAGATTAAATGCACAGATGCAGTAGCACTCCTAGAAAATGGAATAGCTCACACTTTTTTAGTCGTATGTAAATTTGGCAAGCAAGTGGCTACATTTATTTAATAAAGAATAAATAAATAATGGAGCTGGCCCCGGGGCTGGTATATATTCTCCCTTGAATTTTAAGCACTTCCCTTCTCCTAGTTTGAGATTTTCTTCCCAGGGCAGCTGCAGCCATTAATCATAGTAACTCCAAGAGAGATACACCTCTATTAAGCCTGGAGCTTAGTAGAGATGATAAATGAATTAGAGTGCTTAAGAAATGGAGGAGGAAATTGAGAGAGGGAAACAAAGGAAGTGGAGGAGGAGCTGAATCCTGGGAAATGTAGTTAGGAATGAAATTCTTCTAGGAGATTTGTCTCAACATTATCCGTTAACAGTTGACTTTGTCATTAATATTCGTGAATGGGACCAGGCCCCTGGGATCACTGGATTTTTCCAAGCAGTAATGGCAGAGTGATGGAACACGGACCTGGGAGTCAGAAGGCGGTGGGTTCTAATCCCGGCTCTGGCACTCGTCCGCTGCGTGACCTCGGGCAAGACACTTCACTTCTCCGTGCCTCAGTTACCTCATCTGAAAATGGAGGAATAAGACCGTGAGCCCCGTGTGAGATATGGACTGTGACCAATCTGATTAGCTTGTATCTACCCCAGAGTTTAGTACGGGACGTGGTACATAGAAAGTGCTTAACAAATACCTTTTAAAAAAACCTGTGTAGTAGCTTGTTGCCGTTTGTATTAGAAAATGATGCTGCTGCTGGTGAGATTTCATCTGTGGGTGGGACTGAAAGCAATGTTCCAGCTCTTCCGCATTTTATACACCCAGAAGCAGCCTGGCTTAGTGGAAAGAGCATGGGCTTTGGAGTCAGAGCTCTTGGGTTCTAATCCCAGCTCTGCCACTCGTCTGCTGTGTGACCTTGGGCAAGCCGCTTGACATCTCCCTGCTTCAGTTACCTCATCTGTAAAATGGGGATTAATACCGTGAGCTCCACGTGGGACAACCTGATTACCGTGCATCTACCCCAGCACTTAGCACATAGTAAGAGTTTAACCAGTACCGTAATTATTATATACATACATACTCACATGCACCAGGACTTATTTTCTAGCTCCTGTCCAATATGCCTGCGTTGTACAACCTTCCTTAGGATAGGAACAGACCATCCAATATCCTTAACTCTCTCTTCTCCAGCTCTAACTTGCCACTCAATGATCCAGCTTGGTCCGCTTGACCACAGAGCGCTCCATACTCCTCTAGAAGCTGTTAGAGGGGATTGGAAGACCCTGTGAAGTTATTGGGAGTCCAAGAAGCTCTTGCCTCAGGGAGAATGGTTATTACGGCCTCGGTTCACCCCATATTCACACGACAAACAGCTGGAAGAGTTTAACGGTAGCGCAAATCCCTTACCCCTTCACCCAACGCTATGACAGTTTCCATGACTGTGCCGGCTGGGTGATCAATCCATCGTCAATCAATCGTATTCATTGAGCACTTAATGTATCCAGAGAACTGTACTAGGTGCTTGGGAGAGTACGAAATAACAGTCACATTCCCCTCCCACAAGGAGCTTACAGTCTAGTGAGGTGATGTGAGGGTGATGTGCTCTGCACATAGTAGGCGCTCAATAAATACTACTGAATGAACGAATGAATGGTCTTGGGGGACAGAATTCCAGAGCCAGCCCTCCCCGTGCAAGATCTCCCGAACGGCCAGTAATTCATTCAGTTAGTCGTATTTATTGAGTGCTTACTGTGTGCACTGTATTAAGCGCTTGGGACTGACCTGGGAGATGGTGCCATGCCAAAAGATCAGCCGGCGTCAGCCCATCGAACCCACGCAGTTAAGTCCTCCCCCACTCAGCCGTGTCTTCAGACGGTCGACTGTTCAAATTCCACATACCCGCAGAGAAGTGTGGAATTAACAATGGGCTCCAAGTCTGATCCTCCGTCATTTCTCTTGGTCGACTTCCTAACTCTCCCCTTCCGTCATTCTCCTCCTTTTTCTCCACAGGTGCGAACGACGGTCGTCTGGGCCACACCAAACGTCTCCTTTGCAATCCCACTGTGGGTTATAATATTGGCCATCCTCTTAGGGCTGCTCGTTCTGGCCTTGTTGACCGTAGCACTGTGGAAGGTGAGTGATTCTTCTTCCCTGATTCCACAAAGCAGGAATGGTGAAAAGGTTCAGACACTGCGAGAGACTGGGCGTCCCAGAATTCAGGACCCTTGGGCAAGTGACTCATGGAGTTGATGTTTAAGAACTCTGCTTGCACTTTAATTGGAGTCTGTGCTTTTATTTTAAAGTTGTCATAAATAAATACACAGTTTGGCTTCAGTTATCAGGCTGCCTAGATTGGCCTGAGTTGGGGCAGTTAATCCCAGCTCCACCACTGTCTTCTGTGAGACCTTAGACAAGTCACTTCACTATTCAGTGCCTCCGTTATCTCGTCGGTAAAATGGGGATTAAGACTGTGAGCCCCATGTGGGATAGGGAGTATGTCCGATATGATTACCTTGTACCTAGTCCGCACTTAGTACAGTTGCCCGGCACATAGTAAGCGCTTAACAAATGCCATAAAAGTGTATACCTTGAGCTGCTATTGCAACTTTTTATTAGCATAAAATACTAAAATGGCCCTAATATTTTCAGAACGTTCTTTAAAATGATGACAGAGTTGCCGGTTCTAAAGGCAACTCTAGATTTTGACTTTGAGAACCAACTAGACCATCCCGTTAGGTACTGTTGAAGGATGTGATACCTTAGTGTTGGTTTCACATGAGAAGTCTAAATTTCCTCTCCGTCCATCCTATTTTAATATGACTAAAATTTTAGCATCTACAGTGTGGAAATCCATTTTCTGTCCGACTGTCTATCCCTGCATCGTTTGCCTTGTTTGACTTCCAAAGATAGAAACCCTGGGGAAAACTCCATGCAACTGAAAATATTTAGCCCAAATCTCCTGGGAGAGAGGGACTTGTTTCCTCCACGGGCCAGGGTCTGAGAACTACTTTCCCCAAACGGAGATCCTGTTTGTTTCCGCCTTCGCCATCTCCCGCCCCATTTTACCCCTTCAACTTCCCGTTGGAGCTGGAAGTTGGGAGCAGGGTTCCTCACCCTCGGCTGTCCTGTCAGTCAGTAGGACAGAGAACCTTGGCAATGACTTAGAATGACCTTTCTCAGCTCTAACTGGGAGCTTGTGCTGGGCAACTTCCTACTTTTACCAATAGCAACAAGTTGGCTCACGCTATTTATTTGTAGTCATGTCTGTCTTCCCCTTCTAGACTTTAAGCTCACTGTGGACAGGGAATGTGTCTGTTGCTGTATTGTGCTCTCCCAAACGCTTAGCACAGTGCTCTCTGCACATAGTAAGCGCTCAATAAATATGAGTGAATGAATGAAAGAATGGGGAAGTGGGTGAGTCGTAGATCAGTCAAAGCAGTAATGTGCCTCTGGCTCACTGAGGGAGGCATCATCATTATCAGTCATCGTCAGTGGTATTTAATGAGTGCTTACTGTGCGCAGAACACTGTACTAAGCACTTGGGAGAGTACACTGCAACAGAATTGGTAGATATGATCCCTGCCCACCGTATGCTTACAGTCCAGGGAGGACTAGAGGTACTGTTTAATCCATTGACAAAATAATTTGCCCCGCCCCCAACCCCCAAGCAGAAAAGCACCCACATCTTAAACATTCCTTCCTCCCTTTCTTCTCCCTTAATCACGGCCGAGTGGGAAGAGCGCAGGCCTGGGAGTCAGAAGGTCTGGGTTTGAATCCCAGCTCTGCCAGTTGCCGGCTGCGTGACCTTGGGAAAGTCACTTAATTCTTCTAGTCCTCGGTTTCCTCATCTGCAAATTGAGGATTCAATACCTGCCTTCCTCCTATTTAGATTGTGAGTCCCGTCATCATCATCAGAGGTATTTATTGAGCACTTACTGTGAACAAGGCTCTGTATTAGGTGCTTGGGAGAGTACGATAGAGCAGAATAGGTAGACACATTCCCCTGCCCACAGTGAACCATCAGCCTTAGGACTGCGTCTGATCGGATTATCTTAGTCGAGTGCTTAGAACGCAGTGAGCGCTTGGCAAAAATCAGTTATTCTTCTCCTTCCTGCTGACTGGGGCCGATACGGGGATTCCGTGCCCCAGCAGCGCCTTCCCAAGGGCATAGCAAACGGTGTACAAAGTGAGACTTCCTTCGCATTCGCCTTCCCCTCGCTAAGTCTTTCTTCCTTTTGTTCCCGGCAGTGCGGCTTCTTCGACAGGGCCAGGCCCCCTCAGGACGATATGGCGGACAGAGAGCAGCTGACACACAACAAGACTACTGATGCGTGAGAACAGCCCAGAGTCACCCCGGTCTGGTCCAAGGGCAAGACTGTCCCGAAGGCGAAGGCTGAAACAGGTTTCTTCCAACCGGCTGGCTGGGAGGACGGGGTCCCGGTGACGCCAAGGGGCTCTGAACTATTGGGAGAAGTCTCCCCGAGGCCCAGTCTGACAGACACACCAAGGTGGGAAGAGTTTTCCGCTGGAGGAAATTTGGACACTTTCCAGCTAGTCAGAACCTTGCGAAGTGGGCATCACTAGAAGGTAGAACAGGATGAAACTTTCAACCACTACTGTATCCCAGAATAATCCCTACCCGCAAGGGACAGGAGCATCCTGATGCAGCTGAGGCTGAGAGGGGCTGGCACTTGGGAGTGGATTCTGTGAGCGGAGGGCGCTATTTTATCTTTCCACCCTGGGAAAATCAGGATTCCCGACCACTCATGGGTTTGGACATTTGGATCTGGTCTTCCGCTTTTAGGGAATCACGGTTCCTACACACCACTTGGGCTGAAGATCTTCCTATTTTCCACGGATTGCTTTGGGGAAAGGCAATATCTGAGAACAGGGTAAAGGTCCCGGGGTTTCGGTACTGTCTCTTCTCGTTGGCCGATGACTCGAGTAATAAATGGTATCTATTGAGCGCTTACTGTGTGCAGAGCACTGTATTAAGCGCTTGGGAGAGTACACTGCAACATAGTTGGTAGACACGTTCCCTGTCCGCAAGGAGCTTACCGTCTAGAGATTCAGACTGGCAGCTAAAACAGTGTTCCCCTTTCTTACCCGCTTACCTCCCTCCTGACATTTCTTGCTTCTTTTCCAGGCTCCTTTCAAACCACACTCACCTCCCTCCCCGCTTCCTACCTTTTCCTTTCTGGAATATCAGTTAAGAGCACTCCACTGATTTAAAGAAACCCTTCTACTTCAATCAGTGGTATTTATTGAGTGTTTACCGTGTACAGAGTACAATACAGCAGAGTTGGTGGACACATTCCCTGCTTCTACTTGTCCTCTTGGGTTTGTTCTATTAATTTTTTTCATCCCAAAAAACATCACAGAGAAAGATTCTGTCATACGCTTTGGGAAAATAGTACCGTTTTCAATAGCTTTAGGGTGAGAAAGGCAGAGCAATGATATTTAGCTTTTCGGTTAAATAGTCCTTCCCTCCCCCACGAAGACCACTTATTTCCTGACAAGAAACATGTAGAGGGAGGGCAAACCAAAGAGGTATCAATTATGGTGATGAGGATGATGAGGATAATGATTTCCAGGCCTGGGAAGAGCACAGAGGAAAAAGCATTTCTTGAACATGATGGCATTGTCTGACTCAGGCTCACAATACCTACTTACGTACCTTCTTACAGCCACTATAAATCGAATTTAAGATGGTTTCTTCATTTATTCAGTAGTATTTGTTTCTTCCCAACAAAAAAAGACAGTTCTCCTAGAAGAAATGCTTTCACTGTAGATTTTAGATAGAACAAAATGACATAATTCAGGAGCATTCTGAATCTGGCGACAGGGCAAGGCAGTTTTGGAAGAAATGGTGGTGGACATTTGAGTGGTGTCAGATACACGGTGCGTCACCTCACGAGATAGGGCAGGGAGTTCACCTCACGATCTCTAGGAAAACCGATGGATTTTTAAACGTTTGTAAATACCTTGTCACGTTGAGTACTGCCATTGACGAACCAGAACCGACCGTCCCCAACAACTTACATCGGCACGGATTTGCATTCTCTTTTGTTATACGGAAAAGCTAGCGAAGCAAATGAGTTTCTAGGTGCAAAACTGCCTCCACGTGAATCTGAAGCATGTTTTCACCGCCTTGAGATGTTTAAAGAACTATTCCATCTTTGGAATGAGCGAGCACGATTGGCCGGGCCGGGAGAGCGCTCTGGGGTGCGCTGGGGGAGGATGGGGTGGGGGTGGGGGCACTTGTCAGGAAGGTCGGGGTTTGAGGGGCGAGTAGAGTCTCACTCTACTGAACGGACTGGGGGCTGGGCTGACCGGCTACTCTTACTTCATAGGACAGCAGCTGTCAGGAATCACCGAAAAGGGAGCCGGCAGCTGCTAGTCGTTACTCCCAGCAGAAGGTTTGCTTTAAACAGATCCTACCACCCCAGCTCAACACTATCTTCTTCTTGGAAGTGTCTGGCGCCCAAGAGCTCCCCTTCCCCTCTTAGTCTGGGGGGCTTCTGGAAGGGGGGGGACAGTTGTGAGGGCTTGAACACGCCCGGGAGTTCATTTGCAGCACATGAGGCGGGAACTTCAGCTGTACCCAGTCAATTACATTTATGGAGCGCTTACTGGGTGTAGTAAGTGTGTTCTACTTACATTTATGGAGCGCTTACTGGGTGTAGAGCGCTGAACTAAACACTTGGGAGAGTGCGACAGAACAATAAAATGACACACTCCCTGCCCGGGACCAGCTTACAGTCTAGAGGGGGAACATACATTAATAGAAATAAATAAATTACATATATGGACAAGTGTTGTGGGGCCGGGAGAGGGGGATGAATAAGGGAGCAAGTCAGGGCCATGCAGAAGGGAGTGGGAGAAGAGGAAAGGAGGGCACTAGACTGAAGGCCGGAGAGTGGCCAGAACAGAGGAGCGGAAGGAGAAGCCGCGTGGCCTACTGGAAAGAACACGGGCCTGGGAGTCAGCTTCTAATTCCGGCTCTGCCTCTTGTCTGCCGTGTGACCTTGGACAAGTCACTTCACTGCTCCGTACCTCAGTTACCTCATCTGTAAAATGGGGATTAAGATGGGATCCCCTTGTGGGACATCGACTAATTAAGCTGTAGCTACCCCAGTACTTGACACAGTGCCTGGCACAGAGTAATGCTTAACAAATACCATGAAGAAAGAGGAACCCGAAGGTGAAATCAGTTGGACAGTAATCTCAACCAGATCCACAGTGGGAAACGTGTACTGGACACTGAGGGTAGTGTATTCATCTGAAGACATAATCACTATAACCGGCATCTTCATTTGGTTCCTACTATGGGCCAAGCACCATGTTAAGCACTAGAGTAGATTCACGATAAAGTCGAGATAGATCAGACACAATCTCTATCCCACACGAGGTTCTCAATCAGAGAGAGAGGGTGTCAGAGAGTCCCATTTTACAGATGAGGAAACTGCAGTTAAGTGACTTGCCCGATGTCACACACAAGGCAAGGAGTGCAGCCGGGAATTAGAAGTCATGTTTCCTACCTCCCAGATCCAACCTTCTTCTACTAGGCCACGCTCGATTCTAGAATCCAAGGGATTTTGGGAAATGGTTTTTATATAACTCATTTTAAAGATAATTTACCACAGTAGGACAGCATAGATGATGAGTGGCTACTTAAACTCTCCTTCTGACCGATCGTATCGCTGCCCGTCGGGAGTAGGCGGCTCTCACCGGATGCTTCCAACCTCTTCCTCCGACCCTCCTTGACACCAACCACCTGGCCTGCTGCCCTCCCCCTCCACCCCCATCCTCTGTGGCTCTCCAAACCCCAAACACCTGTGATGGCTATTGGTTGCGTTCGGCAGCCAAGTCTCCAAGGGAAGAGTAACTCCGGTTCCCAGAAATCCCAATCCCTGCCAATAGCTCCAGACTCATTTCCAGCCGAGGGAAGGGGATTTTCAGCTGACTCAACACGACATTATCTGGGGGTGGAATCTGTTTCTTTGAGAACTATAATAATAATGATGGCATTTATTAAGCACTTACCATGTGCCCAAGAAATACAAGATGATGCCATCAGAGACAGCATCTGTCCCACATGGTCTTACAGTCTAACCCCATTTTGCAGATTAAGAAAATGAGGCACAGAGGAATTAAGTGTCCTGCCCTGGGTCACACAACAGGCAAGTAGCGAGCAGAGAAAGTCATCAAACACGGAACCACTCCCCAACAGCCCCCCCCAAGCTGGGGCTCTCGACGGGTTGACCGTCGTCTGACTGCCACGTCGAATCTGGCTTTTCCCGCCTCCCCGACCAGCAGTAGAAAGAGAAATCAATGCTGTGAAACTGAATCAAGTTTGCTTAGTTCTGAGGGTGGGGTGATTATCAAGTGTTTAAAGGGTACAGCTCATAGTGCAATAATACTTATTGCGTGCCTATTTTGTACTGAATCCTATGTAAAGACCTGGGGAAAGCCCTGTGGGGTTAGTACAGCGTGTACTAACCCTGTCCTGCAGCAGCTTACGGTCTAGCCGGGGAGACAGATCCAGAAATAATTAACTGATAAAAGGAGAGAAAGGAAATACCTATATGGCGAAGAGCGAGTGTTAAAATAATAGAATATACGAGTCAATATGTACAGGAGCCCTATGGGTGTTTAAGTGTGGTCCCACACCATGGAAGAAGGTGAAAGATAAGACTTTGAAAATTAAGTATTTACACGTGTCCAACAAAACCAGCTAAATCCAAATCTTTCACTGTTGCATATTTGCATCGCAGTTTGTACATGTAACTACTGTATATTTATTGTTTTTTTCACTGCTTTGTTTGTATTGTTTCAGGAGTCACATTTATGTACTTTATATTATTTCCTAGGGAAACTAGACTTTGATTAGCACTCTTATGTAATTCTTTCTTTCCACGGAACCGATTAAGAATATTAACTGAGCAGTAATATAATACCTTGAATTAGTATTTTTCTTTTTTCCCCAATTGCTGTCACAATATTCAACTGTTTGTCCTTACAACATCCTTGTACTGTAATGAGAGGGTGGTATTATTATTATTCTTATCATTAAGCATTGGTGTTTGTTAAGCATTTACTATGTATCAAGCACTATTCTAAGTACAGGGGTAGATATAAGAAAACCAACTTGGACATAGTCCCTGTTCCAAGAGAGAACTCACAGTCTAAGCAGGAGGGAGAACAAGTATTTAATTCCTATTTTATCAATGAGGAAATTGAGGCACAGAAAAGTTTAGTGACTTGCCCAAAATGACACAGCAAGCAAGTGGCAGAGTTGAAATTAGAAACTGGGTCCTCTAACACCCAGGCCCGTGCTCTTTCTCCTAAGCACTGCTTCTCTATTATCCCCATTTCACAGATGAGGAAACTGAGCCTCAGAGAGGTTAAGTGACTTGTCCAAGGTCATATAGTAGGCTGGGAACAGAGCTAGGATTAAGACCTGGGCTTCTTTCTCCCAGGTTTCTCTGCCTTCCCCTTTCTCTCTTTGGGTATTTGGATTTTTCAAAAGACCTTTGATAGTGTTCCACCCCAATGGTGTTTAATTAATAATAATAGAGTAACAATTGAATTGAAAAGCAAATTTAATTATGGAGAGAAAATGCTGCAAGATAGGATGCAAAGGGCAGGGGTAACAAGTCACCTTTCAGATTGGAGAAGTGGAAATATGAATTGAACTCATCTTCCCTCCCAAATCTCTCTCCCACCTAACTTTTCCATTATGTACCTTCTTCTCTTCCTTTCCTCCTCCTCCTCTTTCTCCTCCTCCTTCTCCTTCTTCTTCTCTTCTTCCTCCTCCTGTTCTTCCTCCTCTTCCTCCTCCTCCTCTTCCTCCTCCTCCTTCTTCTTCTTCTCCTTCTCTTTCTTCTATCTGTTAAATGCTTACTACGTGTCAAGGCCTGCTCTAAGCACTGAGATTAAAATAAATTAATCAGGTTGGACACAGTCCCCGTCCCACATGGGGTTCACACTCTAAATATGAGGGAGAAGGATTTAATCCCCATTTTACAGTGGAGCGGTTTTGCACAGAGAAGTTGTGACTTATCCAAGGTCACACAGCAAGCAGTTGGCAGAACCAGGATTAGAAGCCAGGTCCCCTGACTCCCAGGCCCATGCTGCCATGCTGCTTCTCCCAATTTCTCCCACTGCATCCTGGTTTCCAAAGTTCATTCCTCTCAAGCCAACCGACTCAGCGACCCTCATTTTCATCTCTCCCACCACCGACCTCTTACTCACACCGGCCCTTCACATCTGGCAGGCCACTGCTCTCCTCCTCTTCAGAGCCCTTCTGAAGGCCCATCTCCTCCGGGAGGCCTTCCCTGATTAACCTCTCATCCTCCCCCCCCAAAGAAATGCCCCTTCAGCACTTCACAAACACATCACAAACACAAAAGGAACTCCCATCCCCGACAGCTGCTGCAGTTACAGACATATAATCTGACGCTTCCTCCATCCCGCAGTGTTCATTTATTGAATCGTATTTACTGAGTGCTTACTGTGTGCAGACCACTGTAGTAAGCATTTAGCGCCGGCTTATCTATTAGATTGTAAACACCCGAGGGCAGGGATCATGTCTATTGACTCTATGGTACCCTCCCAAGTGCTTAGTTTGGTGCGGTGCACCCAGAAGGCGCTCAATGAGTACAACCGACGGATTGAATTGAGGCTCTCCATTCCCTGCACCGTTCTGAGTCGGTGTTGATGAGCCTGCCTCTCCCACCAGCTCTTCCTCCCCAGGCACAGGCCTGGTTGGTCATCCTGAAACCCCTGCAGAAACCACGGGCCGGTCAAGGGCCGTCAGGGGCCCTGGGTGGGGCTGAGCGCCATAAGCTGGACCCTTGACCTATTCCGGACCACTGGGATCCAATCAAAGCCACCCGCCTGAAGAATCGCGAGAACTACAGCGTTCACGAGTGCTGGAGCACAGGATTTAACTCTCCTTAGCACTGGTAACTTTTCTGAAATACCATCTGCCTGACACACTGCCTTTTGGAATTGTTTATGAGGATGTTCTTGGTTATTTATGATAGTTGGCACCGATCCATGGGGAAATGTAGCCTTCTGCTGCTGCCTCTTGACAATAAAAAGGCTCGAATTTAGCTTATGTCGGCGCCATGATGTGACACCGGTGGAATGTTCCTATTATCTCCTCCGCTGGGGCTGGCTGTGGGTTGGGGCTGCAGGGCCTGTCTACGGGCCCCTGCCCTCCTGCTGGGAATGCTCAGCCTCTGACTTTTCCCCAAAACGATAATGTTTCACTCCTCAGTTCTCCGTTTTCCTGCTCTGCCTTAATTTCTTGTCCAGGACGTCTACGTGTAGAGGCTGTTGTTTTTTGCCAGAAACAGCTTCGGTGTTTATAATCTCCAAAAACGCTGTTCCTTCCATGCTACTTCCCCAGGAGGAGGCTGGAGATCTGTTGGATAATAATAATAACAAACTGTGGTATTGGGAGAAGCAGCGTGGCTCAGTGGAAAGACCCCGGGCTTGGGAGTCAGAGATCGTGGGTTCGAATCCCGGCTCTGCCACTTGTCAGCTGTGTGACTGTGGGCAAGTCACCTAACTTCTCTGTGCCTCGGTGACCTGGTCTGGAAAATGGGGATTAAGACTGTGAGCCTCACGTGGGACAACCTGATTACCCTGTATCTACCCCAGCGCTTAGAACAGTGATCTGCACATAGTAAGCGCTTAACAAATTCCAACATTATTATTAAGTCCTTACTGTGTGCCAGGCACCGTAGTGAGCGCCGGATACAAGCAAATCGGATTGGAAGTAGTCCCTGTCCCTCATGGGCCTCAGAGTCTTCCAGATGAGGCAACTGAGGCTCAGAGAAGTCAAGCGACTTGCCCAAGGCCACGCGGCAGATGAGTGGGAGAGGCCGGACTAAAATCCAGGTTCTTCTGAGGCCCAAGTCAGTGCTCTGTCCACTAACCACGCTGCTTCTCTTCGGCAGTGTGATTAGGTGGGTGGGTGGGTGTGGAGGGGGAAGCTCTCTGCAGGCTTAAGCCCTGCCCCTAACCCTCAGCCCATCACTTCCAACTTTCCCCGCTCCATCCAGAAAACGTTCATTAGCCTTTCCCTGGCTTCCTTGTGCTTGTGGAGCACCCCAGCTTCCCCTAACCAACACCAGGAGTCTAGCGTTCAGACTTTTGGGGGGCCTGCGGTAAGCCACTCCGGGGAGATGTGACGTAGTCAAATCCTTCTCTAAAAGTCTGAGTGCCTCAGTGAATCAATGGGCGTTAGAAGGACCTGGGTTCTAATTCCACCCCGCCACTTGTCGGCTATGTGACCTTGGGTAAGTCACTTCACTTCCCTGGGTCTCAGTGCTCTCATCTGTAAAAAATGGGGATTAAGACTGTGAGCCCCATGTGGGACAGGGAGTGCGCCCAACTTGATTAACTTGTATCTACCCCAGCGCTCAGGACAGTGCCTTGAGCATAGTAAGCACTTAACAAATAATAATAATAATAATGTTGGTATTTGTTTAGCGCTTACTACGTGCAGAGCACTGTTCTAAGCGCTGGGGTAGATACAGGGTAATCAGGTTGTCCCACGTGAGGCTCACAGTTAATCCCCATTTTACAGATGAGGTAACTGAGGCACAGAGAAGTTAAGTGACTTGCGCACAGTCACACAGCTGACAAGTGGCCGAGCCGGGATTCGAACCCATGACCTCTGACTCCCAAGCCCGGGCTCTTTCCACTGAGCCACGCTGCTTCTCTAAACCATTTAATTTTTTTTTTTTTGGACATTTATCTAGCACCCACTGGGGACAGGCCCAGTGCTGAATATCCGAGAACAGCAGCAGCAAGACACAATCCCTGCCCTCCGGGAGGTTAAAATTTAATGGGAAGGCAGACAAAAGATATTGAAAATCTGAAAGCCAGAGGAAGGACAAGTAGAAAGTTTTAAGCAGTGCAAACAAATCAGGATGAAACAGCTGAATAAATAAATGAGAGGCCAGATAAATAGAAATGAACACACACATATACCGAGCCAATCCCCAGAGCCCTGTGGCGTTTGAGCCGGAAAAATTTTCCCCAAGGTAACTCTTAGAGGACAGTGAGTGAGAGCTGGCCCAGGACACTTACAAGCCTCTGCTTTGACCCCAGAAGATCCCATTTTTACTATTATTAATAATAATAATAAGGATTATGGATTTTGTTAACCACTTACTACGTGTCAAGCATTGTAAGCACTAGGGTGGATACAAGCCAATCGGGTTGGACGCAGTCCTTGTCCCACGGGGATCTCGCAGTCTCGATCCCCATTTTACAGATGCGATAAACCCTATTTTCCAGGTGAGATAACTGAAGGACAGAGGAAGTGAAATGACTTACCCAAGGTCATTCAGCAGACAGGTAATGGCACCAAGATTAGAACCCAGATCCTTCTGACTCCCAGGCCTGGACTCTATCCCCTGGGCCACACCGCTCCTCTTCCGCATCACCCAGAAGCCTCCATCCCGACCTCACGACACCCCAGCGGGACAGAGAAGAGTAGCCACAAAACCTGGGGAAGACTGACCGTCGCTACCGTAGCCATCGCTGTGGTCACAGACACCGTGGACTCCGAGCCATAAGGAGCCCGACATTCTGCTCCTTTAGTCACGGTGCCCTGCTGAGCTTTGCTTTTCGTCTGGGCATTTGTCCACGTCTTTATGAGTCTTAGTGTCTGCTTTATCTCTCCTTATGTGTCACCACTCTCTTCTCCCCACTCATATTTTCAGGCTGCGATCCCCCTGAGGGCCAGGGCGCGTGTCTAATTCCTGCATGTATATTCTTTCCCAATGCTTAGGACAGTGTTGGGCAGACAGTAAGTGTTTAATGCTAGTCATCTACCGCCCGCCAGGTCCCACCTCTAAATTCTTTAACCATTTGATCCGTGTCTTTCTCACATTCCTACTCTCTTTCTCTATGCCTACATTGATCCGTGGGGGCTTCAATATCCACCTAGATGTTCCTGATGATCTTTTTGCTGACCACCTTCCATCACTCCCCAAATCCACTGACCTCCTGCTAGACCCCACCTCGCTCACTCACCAACTTGGACACACGTTTCTAGCTACTGCACGATCTTTACCCTCACCAACTTTGAAATCCCTCAATCCGACCACAACCTCCTCACTTGCTTCTCCTCCCACACCTCTCTGCCCCGTAAATTTGTACTATCCCCCCCCCAGAGACCTCCGATCTCTTGATCTCCGATCCAACTCGTCAAATCCCACTTAGCCTCCGTCCCCAAACTACCTTCCCTTGACGACCAGATTGACGCTCTCAACTCCACCCTCTCTGCTGAATTCAACTCATTCGCTCCCCTATCCCGTCGTCGATCTCGCACCACTAACCCGTAGCCCTGGATCACCTGCACAGTCCCCCGCCTTCGCTCTTGTACACGAGTTGCAGAGAGTTGCTGGTGGAAATCTAGCTAATCAGGCCAACTTTATCCGCTTCGAGTTTATCCTTGCATGCTTTATTTCGGCCCTCTCCTTTGCCCAGCAAAATTATTTCTCCACTCTTATTAGCACCCATGTCCATCGCCCTCGCCAGTTTTTCCAGATATTTTACTCCCTCCTCAGGCCCCCGGTCCCTCCACCTCCCCAACCCCTGCCTCCAGTGACCTGACCGCCTACTCTATTAAGAAAATTGACACTATCAGGCGTGATCTCCCGAAAATCTCCTCTGCCCCTTCTCAGTCCCTCCCTCCACCCACCCCCTCATCCATTCTCCCATTCTTCCCCGCAGCAGCTCTTGAGGAGGTCTCCTGGCTCCTCTCAAAATCCAGCCCCTCCAATCTAGCTTCTGTCCCCTTCAATCCACAGAAACCGCCTTCTCAAAGATCATTAATGATCTCCGTCTTGTAAATCCATCGGCCTCTACTCCATCCTAATCCCCCTCGACCTCTGAGCTGCCTTCCACACTGCGGACCACTCCTTACTCCTGGAAACATTATCCAAGCTCAGCTTCACTGACACTGTCCTCTCCTGGTTCTCCTCATCTCTCTGGCCACTGATTCACAGTCTCCTTCACAGGCTTCTCCTCTGCCTTCCACCCGCTTTTTGTGGGGGGCTCTCAAGGTTCAATTCTGAGTCCCCTTCTATTCTCCATCTATACCCACTCCCTTGGAGAGCTCATTCACTCCCATGGCTTCGACTACTACCTGTATGAGGATGGCACCCAAATCTGCATCTCCCGCCCTGATCTCTCTCCCTCTCTGCAGCCTCGCATTTCCTCCTGCCTTCAAGATATCTCTACTTGGCTGTCCCCCCATCACCTCAAGCTTAACATGTCCTAAACCAAACTCCTCATCTTCCCACCCAAAACCTCTCCATGACTTTCCCATAACTGTAGTTGGCACCACCGTCCTTCCTGACTCACAAGCCCATAACCGTGGTGCTATCCTTGATTTCTCTCTCTTATTTAACCTACAAGTTCGATTCATCACTAAATCCTGTCCGTCCCACTTTCACAACATTGCTAAAATCCCCCCTTTCCTCTCCATCCATACTGTACCACGTTAATCTAATCACTCACCCTATCCCACCTGGATTTCTGTATCAGCCTCCTTGCTGACCTGCCAGCCTCCTGTCTCTCCCCACTCCAGTCCATACTTCATTCTGGCTCTTCTTTCTACAGAAACATTCAGGACATGTTTTCCCACTTCTCAAAAAACTCCAGGGGTTTCCTCCGCATCAAACAAAAACCCTTCACCATTGGCTTCAAAGCCCTCAATCACCTTGCCCCCTTCTACCTCACCTTACCTACTCTCCTACTACAACCCAGCCAGCAAACTTTGCTCCTCTAGTGCAAGCCTCCTCACTGGGCCTCGATCCCATCTATCTCGCCGCTGACCCTTTGCCCACGTCCCGCCTCTGGCCTGGAACGCCCTCCCTTCTCAAATCCAACAGACAATTACTCTCCCCTGCTTCAAGCCTTATTGAAAGACACCTCCTTCAAGAGTCCTTCCCTGACTATGCCCCCCTTTCCTCTTCTCCCCCTCCCTTCTCTGCTGCCCTGACTTGCTCCCTTTGTTCTGTTCCCCCTTAGCCCCACAGCACTTATGTAATAATAATAATAATAATGATGATGGTATTTGTTAAGTGCTTCCACCTCGCTTAGAGCACTGTTCTAAGCGCTAGGGGGGATACAAGGTGATGAGGTTGTCCCATGTGAAGCTCACAGTCCTAATCCCCATTTTACAGAGGAGGGAACTGAGGCACAGAGAAGTTAAGTGACTCGCCCAAAGTCACACAGCTGACAAGTGGCGGAGTCGGGATTAGAACCCCTGACCTCTGACTCTCAAGCCCGGGCTCTACAGATCTTGTAATCGATTTATATTAATGTCCGTCTCCCCCCCCGTCTAGACTGTAAACTCACTGTGGGCAGGTGATGCGTCTGTTTATTGTTGTATTGAACTCTCCCAAGCACTTAGTACAGTGCTCTGCACAGAGTAAGGGCTCAATAAATACGATTGGATGCATACAGCGTGGCTCAGTGGAAAAGAGCCTGGGCTTCGGAGTCAGAGGTCATGAGTTCGACTCCCAGCTCTGCCACTTGTCAGCTGTGTGACTGTGGGCGAGTCACTTAACTTCTCTGGGCCTCAGTTACCTCATCTGTAAAATGGGGATTAACTGTGAGCTTCACGTGGGACCACCTGATTACCCTGTATCTACCCCAGCGCTTAGAACAGTATTCTGCACACAGTAAGCGCTTAACAAATACCAACATTATTATACTAGTCTTTCTACTACTGCCTCCGATCGGTACATGTGGAAACGAGATGGTCTTGGGTGGCAGAGATGCAGGTCAAACCCACCTCAGGGCACAGATGATCCTGACTGGCCCTGGGGGCTGTGCTGGGCCAGACCAGTTTTGTCTTGGGGTCAGGGTGGCCGAGATCCAACATCCGATTGCCCTGCTAGAATGAACAAGGCGCCTTCTTGAGCTTCTGCCAGTCAAACTAGACTCCACTGATCTGGCTTGCTTCAGTGACATGATTATTTTTTCTTTTAATAACATTTGTTAAGCGCTTACTATTTTCCCGGCACCGTTCTAAGCTCTGGGGTAGATACAAGCTAATCAGGGTGGACCCAACCCCTGTCCCACATGGGGCTCACGGTCTTAATCCCCATTTTATGAGTGAGATAACGGAGGCTCAGAGAAGTGAAGCGACTTATTATCTCTATCTGTTGCCCAGTTGTACTTTCCAAGCGCTTAGTACAGTGGTCTGCACACAGAAAGCGCTCAATAAATGCCACTGAATGAATGAATGAGTGAAAGATAATTGGCGGGAGCCGGGATTAGGACCCCGCTCGTTCATTCATTCATTCAAGCGTATTTATTGAGCGCTTACTGTATGCAGAGCACTGTATTAAGCGCCAGCCCCGTGCTCTACCTGGAAACACCAGGCTAGCATCTTCACCCCCGAGCCCCGGGCCCGGCGAGCGAAGCACAGAATCAGGAAACCATCCTCCCTCATTTCTTATCTGAGCAAGGCAGAGCAAGCCTCCCCTTTACCGTGGCCTCCGGGACCACTTTCCTCCTCGGGAGGAGCCGGGATGAGTTCCATATGGAGGGATGCGTAGCCGTTTCCGTGGCTGCCGGAACCAGAGTCGGAGGGGAGCTTTCTGGGGGAGCCACTTGGCTTCGGTTTCCAGCTGCAGGGAACGGGGGTGTTCCCGGATTGGGGCGGGAAGAATGTTGGAAAGAACTCCGATGTCTGGTTGCGAAGGGCGGAGGGCTTCGGCCTGAGTCCGAAGCCACTTTCTGGTCAAAATTGCGCGGGTGGGAGCCTGCAGTCCTCTCAGCTGGCGTCCCGAGACCCCAGTTGAGTTTTGTGTTTTGCAAAACGTGGAATGTTTTCCAAGTCTCTGGGGCCTGTTCGGGCAGAGGTTGTTTGTGCTTTGTTCATCTGCAGAAGGAAGCAGGCACTGTAGCTTCCAAAATCCAGCCAGCTGGATGGTCAGTGGCCCGGGCCCTCCGGTCACCTAAACTGCCAGAGCACCAGTTCCCAGCTCGGTATCCCACCCTGGGATGCAGCCCACACTGTGCCCCCCTCATTTTTATGGTTTTGATAAGCGCTTATTAAGTGCCAAGCACTGTTCTAAGCACTGGGGTAGATACAAGATAAGTTGTCCCAAGTGAGGCTCACGGTCTTAATCCCCATTTTACAGAGGAGGCAACTGAGGCACAGAGAACCGAAGTGACTTGCCCAAGGTCACGCAGCAGACAAGTGGTGGAGCCGGGATGAGGGTCCAGGTCCTTCTAACTCCCAGGCCAGTGCTCTACCCACTGGGCCACGCTCGGTTCTAGTTGGGACCCTTCCACTAGATTTGAAATGTAAGTTCAGCTGTTTTTCAGAGACAGTCTCTTGCCCAGTTCCAATATCCAATTGCTTATTTTGCTTGACAGCTGGCAGGGGTAGTGGGTGAAGTAGGTTATAATTTTACCCACTCAAAGAGATTTATATTAATGTCTTTCTCCCACTCTAGACTGTAAGCTCACTGTGGGCAGGGGATGTTTCTACCAATTCTGTTGCATTGTACTCTCCCAAGCGCTTAATACGGTGCTCTGCACGCAGAAAGTGCTCGATAAATAAAATTGATTGACTGGAGCAGGGAGAAGAGCCCCACAGTAGTCGGTGGAGAGTTGAGAGGGTTCCAGTGTCCCCATTTGAGGTGGAAATGCTTTGAGACGTCAATGTTCCCAACTGTAAAATGGGATTAGCCCTAAAGTGGATCCAGCGAGCAAGAGGAGATCAAGGTGAAGAGAGAAGGTTGATATTAGAAGAGTGAAGTGTGCGGGCTGGGTTGTAGGAAGAGAGGAGTGAGGTCAGGTAGGAGGAGGCAAGGTGATTGAGTGCTTTAGATACAAAAGTGAGGAGTTTTTGTTTGATGTGGAGGTGTCTGGGCAGCCAGTGGAATATTTTGAGGAGCGGGGAAACATGGACTGAACATTTCTGATGAAAAACAATCTGGGCAGCACAGTGAAGTATGGTCTCGAGTCGGAGAGGCAGGAAGCTGGAAGGATGGAGAGGAAAGGGCGGATTTTAGCGATGCCGTGAAAGTTGTTTGACGAATTGAATTTGTGAAGGTTGTGAAGGTTGATTGGCAGATCGAATCTGTGGGTTGAATGCGAGAGATGAGTCAAGGATAACGCAAGGTTAGGAGCTCAGGGGAATCAATCCAACAGTGGTATTTATTGAATACTTACTGTGTTCAGAGCACTCTACTAAGCGCTTGGGAGAATACAACACAACAGAGGTGGTAGACACATTCCCTGTCTTCAAGGAGCCTGCAGCTTGCAGAAGGGAGAGGAAGAAGGGGAAATGAGGGCTTCACTTTTCTGTGCCTTAGTTACCCTAAGGCAAATGGTAATTGTAAAATGGTGATTCATTCAATAGCATTTATTGAGCGCTTACTATGTGCAGAGCACTGTACTAAGCCCTTGGAAGATGACTGTGAGCCATGTGTGGGACAGGGACTGTGTCCTACCCGATTAACTTGTATCTATCCCGGTGCTTAGAACGGGGCTTGGAACATAGTAAGCACTTAACAAGTACCATTATTATTATTATTGTTTTGAATTATTATTATTATTACCTCTGACCATCCACTAGGCTCCGGACCTGGCCGGTTCCCAAGCAAGCTTTCCGATCCTTCGTACCCCCAGCCCCAATTTCATTCATTCATTCATTCGTATTTATTGAGCGCTTCCTGTTTGCAGAGCATTGTACTAAGCGCTTGGTAGAATACTATACAGCAGTAAATAGTAACATTCCCTGTCCGCAGTGGGCTTACAGTCTAGAAGTGGGGGAGACGGACATAAATATAAATAAATATCGGATATATACACCAGTGCTGTGGGGCCGGGAGGGGAGAAGAACAAAGGGAGTGGAAGAAGAAGAAAAGGGAGCCAAGTCAGGAAAGGCTTCTTGGAGGAGATGTGCCTTCAATAAGGCTTTGAATCGGTGAGAGTCGGATTTGAGAAGGGAGCCCAAAAGCAGCACTGCCTTAACTGACTGGATTTTAGACCACTTTTCCTCCGGAGGATTAAAAATCTGCTGCAGGGTGGTTTCTGTGAGGGGGGGCTGCTTCAGCCGGGATGGTGCCTCTTTGCGCCCCCCCAAAAAAGAGCCACCAGAAGAGGGTCTCCTGATCAACTTCGGGGGCCGTCCTGCCCAGGAATGAGTTAAGGGGGCAGCAACCCGTGGGCGGAAGATTCCAGCAGGAGAAGAGAGGAGAGGGGCCTGCCTGCAGAAAGGGAACATCTGCCTTCTGTCTGGGGGAACGATCTCGGCCGCCTAGCTCGGGGTGAGCAAATTAAGGCTGATAAATTACGTGGTTCCTTGTGGCTTTAAAGAGCCCAGATGGCTCCGCCTAATGAATGGGTTTTTATCGCCGCTCCAATCGGCCAACGGCTGACACCCCGGGTGAACCTCCGAAAGGGCACGGGGGTCCTCGGGGTTGGGGAGACGATGCTTCCGCCTTCAGTCTGGATTCCCGCCTTGGCTCTCCAAGGGCGGTTCTGAGGGAGCGTTTGTGTCCGGGGCTCGTTTTGAGGCGTATTTTTGTGACGCTCACATTGGACAAGGACTGTGTCTGACCTGATTATCTTCCCTATACTACCCCAGTGCTTGGTAGAGTGTTGGGTGCATAATAATTCCTTCACGAATACCCCAATTTTTCATTATCACAAGCTGGGTCAATGGTCTTCTGCCTGTACGCAGACGCTAAGTGTTTACTATGTGCCCGGCATCAGACTAGATTGTAAGATTGTTGTGGGCAGGGAATGTGTCTGTTTATTGTTGTCTTGTGCTCTCCCAAGCGCTTAGTACAGTGCTCTGCACACAGTAAGGTCTCAATAAATGCAAATGCCTGACTGACTACTAAGCGCTGGGTTAGTTACAAGGGTGAATACAGTCCACGTATGTGGGGCTCACAGTTTTAATCCTCATTTTACAGGTGAGGTAACTGAGGCACAGAGCAGTGAAGTGACTTGCCAAGGTCACGCTGCAGACAAGTGTCAAAGGCCGGAATAGAACCCAGTTCCTCCGAATCGGAGGCCTGCGCTCTTTCCACTAGACAACACTGCTTCCTATTTTGCCACGGAATGTGGGGTTTGCACGGGAGCCCACCAAGCCAGTGAGAAATCCAACATTTTGGTTGCGCCTAGGGAAAAATCCACTCTCTTCACGCCCTCAACGACTGAGAAATAAATCAAAGTTTCAAAGAGTTGCTCGGGATTTCTTTTAAGCGCTTACTATTTGTTAAGCACTTACTTTGTGTCGAGCGCTGCTCTTAGCGCTGGGGTAGATGCAAATTAATCAGGTGGGACACAGTTCCTGTTTCACAGTTCCTGCTCCCGCAGTTAGACGGTGGGAGGCAGAGGAGGAGCCCGCAAAAGAGACTGAGAACGAGCGACCAGAGAGACAGGAGGAGAACCAGGAGAGGACGGTGGCGGCGAAGCCGAGGTTTTGGATAATGTTTCCAGGACAAAGGGGTGGTCGGCGGTGTTGAAGGAGGCTGAGAGGCTGAAGGGGATTAGGATGGAGTAGACGCTGTTGGATTTGGCAAGATCATCTGTGACGTTTGAGAGGGCGATTTCTCTGGAGTGAAGGGGACTGAAACCAGATTGGAAGGGTGGAGAGAATCGGAGGATAGGAACTTGCCCCGGTGGGTGTAAACAACTCCGTCAGGGAGTTTGGAGAGAAAGCTTTGAAGTTGGAGAGAGTGAAGTTCTGTTGGATATGAAGGAGGGCGACGGTTTCAGCGGCCAAGGTAGCAGAGATCGAGGAACACTGAGTAGGTTGGCATTAGATGGGTGAAGTGCACGACCTTGGTTGTAGTAGAAAATACGTGAGGTAACGCAGGAGGGGACAAAGCGATGGAGTGCTTGGAAGCTTATGGTAAGGAATTTCTATCTGATGCAGAGGTGAAAGGGAAACCATTGTAGGGTTTTGAGGAGTGGGGAAACATGGCCTGAACGGTTTTTCAGTAACGTGAAGGTCGAGGGGTGAGGATTGTCTGTGAGACCCAGAGACTCTTGGCTTTAAGGAGAAAGGACAGGCCTGGGAAATCAGGACACCTACATCCTAAATCTGCCCCCGGTGATCTGTTCTACTGGACAAGTAATTGAAGTATTTGTCCCTCAGTTTCCTTCTCTGTAAAATACCAGATCCCCTGAGACTGGGGAAGTGAACCCGCTCTCTAACATCCGCGAGAAAAAGGGTCTTATTCTGCAGGGATCAATTTAGAGGTGAGCATGGCGTTCGGGATTGGGGTTCAATACCTGCTCTCCCGCCTACTAAGACTCTGAGCCCCATGTGGGACCTGATTATCTTATATCTACCAAAGTGCATGGTAGAGGGCTTGGCACATAGTAAGCACTTTACAAATACCACTATTCTCTATCTCCTTCATTACAGTGTAAGCTCCTAATGGGCAGGGAATATATTATTTCTCATTTCTCTCTTCAGTTCCTGGGACCGGTGAACTGCACCAAATGGATAGCTGGTAAATCTCACTACTTCTTTTATTGTTATGACTACTGCTCTTACCATTAATATCTGTTACGTCCTCATTGTGTATCACGGGCGGTTCTAAGCGCTGGGGTAGATACGAGCTAATCAGGTTGGACACAGTCCCTGTCCCATGCGGGGCTCACAGTCTTAATCTCCATTTTCCAGCTGAGGTAATGGAGGCCCAGAGAAGTGAAATGACTTGCTCAAGGTCACACAGCAGACAGGTGGCAGAGCCGGGATTAGAATCCAGGGCTTTCTGACTCCCGGGCCTGTGCTCTATCCATTAGGGAGCACTGTTTCTCTAAGTACTACTCCGACTCTACTACTCTAACTTGTCTTATGCTGTCGAGTCACGTCCGACCCGTAGCCACGCCATGGATACATCTCTCCCAGAACGCCCCACTCTCCATCTGCGATCGTTCTGGTAGCGGATCCATAGAGTTTTCTTGGTCAAAATACCAATTTTACTTCCACGCTGTAGAACTGAGTCTCTGCCCTCGACTCCCTCCCGTGCCGCTGCTGCCCAGCACAGATGAGTTTTGACTCGTAGCCGATCGTCTTCCACTCGCTAGCCACTGCCCAAGCTAGGAATGGAATGGGTAGGCCTCTACTGAGACTGGTAGAGTCCTGGAAACTCTCCAGGTGCGTCCCTGAGAGGGGACTATTCTAACTACTACTATGACCCTCGTTATTCAGAGGAAAATATTGCAAATCCAGTTATTTTAACAAGCCGGTACCATTTAAGATGAGAAGATAAACGTGTGACCTTTTTACTCAGGGACGAGTGTAGCAATTTTAGGATTAGAAACATTTGGATTAGGGCTATGTGGTATTAAAAGAGAAGAGCTGGTTTGGGCCTACCAAGATGCCCCCTTTCACTGGACCCCCTAGTGACCCGAAGGTATTCACCGAGGGGCAACTGCTAGAGGAAGTGGGGACAGTCTCCGGTTGCGAAAAAGAATGTGTCTGAGAATTCAACCACAGCAGACAACACCGCCCACTCACCCATTTTGGTAAGCCCTCATCGAATAGGGTAGAATGGCTTAATAAGACCTGGGTGGTCCGTAGAGTCAAATCAAGGATCACATTAATTCACAGAGAATACTGTGAAATCAGATGAGACATGTCAAAAAATATCCAGTGACTACGGATGAGAAAAAATTGAGACCTTAATCCAAGGAGAAATTTGACTTATTTGCAAATGATGGAAAAACGTATGGTTTAACTAGAGATTGTTATTTGAAATTTCTGGAAATTGCCGTATAAGAACCACAGCATTCAATATAACAGTTGAAGTCAGTTTGCTTTTTCAAAGTCCCACAACTCCATCTTAAGTTAAGACAGAGAATGAGCCCCAGTGCAGGAGATGCAGTCCTTTATCTAGGGTGAAAATTTCAACTTCAACAAAATCGAAACAAATTTATGTCACAAAATATTTCTAGTTGCTGTACTGTAGGCTGGTGGGGGTAACTTGAAATATTTTCTGAATTTCTCCGTTAGGCCGAGCCCAGGCAAGCGGCTGACTCGTGACCCAAACATCAAGCCCAAGGCCGCTCATCTGGAATTCAGCCCAGGGGTCAGGGCGATATTTTGTAGCTATAATTGTTCCACACATCTGGGGGGAAAATACATATTTTATTCTGTTCCAGTGAGAGAGCTATTCTGACCCAAACACGTGTGATATTTGCTTAAAAGGGGGATCTTTTTCCTGTTGAGAGAGCAACATCTGAAGGTCCCAAGCTTTTTCCCAATTTCTAGGACTCCGGCTGCCCTCGGAGGCCCAGTGAATAAATCAGTGGTATTTATTGAGCATTTACTGTGCGCAGAACACTGAACTAAGTGCTTGGGAGAGTTCAATATAGCAGAATGCTTTATTGAACTCAACAGGACCAGGGCCATCTTCCTAACCGCTTCCCCAAACAAACCGAAACAGATATTCCCAGAGGCAAGGAGGATAGGTGAGATTAGCCAACTGGACTGAGGATAGGAAAGAAAATCCAACAAATGTTTCTAAAATAAGTAAAATATGTTTTGCAAACCAGGATTATTTCTTCCCTCAGACCCTCCGAGAGCACATTTTGCTGACTTCAGAAGGGAAGGGGAAATGGCCCCGCTTAGCCCGGGAACTCCCAGACCAAGACAGGCTCAGATCGAGGACCCCCGGAATTAACCTTTCCAGGAACATCTAATGCTTGAGGAGAGGGGCTTCTTTCTGATTCAGTCCCAACCTGAACTGAATGAGAATCAGGTGAACAGAGTCCAGGTCTGGGAGTCAGAGGATCTGGGTTCTAAAGCTGTGAGACCTTGGACCAGTCACTTCACTTCCCTGTGGCTCAGTTTCCCTCCTCTGTAAAATGGGGATTCACTACCTGTTCTCCCTCCTCTTTAGACTTTGCGCCCCATGAGGGGCAAGGACCGAGGCCATCTCGATCATCTTGTACCTACCCCAGGGCTTGGCACCCAGTAAGCGGTCTACATTTACCAATTATTATTATTCACTCAACAACTGCTCCCATCAATCACTGGTGTTGATTAAGCACTTACTGTGGGCAGAGCACTGTACTAAACCCTTGGGAGGGTACTAGACGACTGAGTTGGTAGACACCTTCCCGGTCCACATCGAATTTACAGTCTGGAAAAGTTGGGTGAATAAGACACTCACAGACACTCTAATAACCGGCCTCCAGCCGGGTCCCTTTTGGGGAAGGTTGCATGTAGCATTTGGTTAAAAGTGGATAAAGCTCAGCCCCATGATCCATGCTGGGATTATGTCTTCATTCCCGTGGGTTTTGGGTGGACTCCCCGAGCTTTCTGTTGCACTGCGCTCTCCCAAACACTTAGTGCAGTGCTCTGCACAAGGTAAGCGCTCGATAAATACGATTGATCAATTTCTCAAAATTGGGTCGGTCGTGGGCCCTTGCTTTAAAACCCCTTCAGCCTCAATCTCTTCCCCCTTCTCCTCAGTTAGCTCCATTCCTAGGGAGTGAAGTAACAAAAAGAAGTTCTACCTGTACATCTCCGTATCCTAAGAAGGACGGTTGTTGTTTTAGTTGGAGGAGGTCATTTAGCGGGGAGCGAATACGTAAGGGAAAAGTGGGTTTGATATTAAGAGGCGATTTGGGGATTAGGAAAAAGGAAACATCAGAATTTTCCAACGGATTCATTCATCCATTCATTCACACGATCATATTTATCGAGTGCTTACTGTACTGAGCACTTGGGAGAGTAGAACAACAGATAGACACATCCCTGCCCACAATGAGCTCAAGTCTAGAGTGGGAGACAGGCAGTAATATAAATTAAGAAAGAGATAAATAAATTACAGATATATACAGATAGATGCATGTGTATACATATATGCTGTGGGGTTGGGAGGGAGGATAAATGAAGGAGCAAGTAAGAGCGGTTCAGAAGGGAGTGGGAGAGGGGAGAGGAGATCTTAGTCAGGGAATGCAAGTGTCTCGATGAGGTGCAAAGGAACGGGGTTGGAGGCACAAATGGAGGGGTTGGATTTTGAGAGAAGGGAGGAGATTTTCTGCTGGAGATAGTGCTGGGGAAGATGAGAGAGTTGAAGAAAGGGTAGGAGAAGGGAGGGACCGGAGAGGGACAGGGCAGATTTTTGGGAGATCACGCCTGATAGTGTCAATTTTGTTGATGAAGTAAGTGACCTGGTCACTGGGAGCAAGGGATGGGGGTGGTGGGGGGAGTTAAATGTCTGGAACAACTGGAGAGGGGGGTGGGCGTGGGTGTCAATAGGGTGGAGAAATAGTTTTGCCAGACAGAGGAGAGGGCAGTTCTCTATACACAGTAAGCCTCTATATTTGTTTGGATGCCTGTCTTCCCCCTTCTAGATTACGAGCCTGTTGTTCGCAGGGATTGTCTCTATTTGTTGCTGAATCGTACTTTCCAAGCGCTTAGTACGGTGCTCTGCACACAGTGAGTGCGCAATAAATACGACTGAATGAACGAATAATAATAATAATAATAGTATTTAGAATAATAATAATCGTAGTATTTGTTAAGCGCTTACTACGTGCCAAGCACTGTTCTAAGCGCTGGGGGCGATACACGTAACCAGGTTGTCCCACGTGGGGTTCACAGTCTTCATCCCCCCTATGCAGATGAGGGAACTGAGGCCCAGAGAAGTGAAGTGACTCGCCCAAGGTCACACAGCTGACAGGCGGCGGAGCGGGGATTACCGGGACTGTGTCCAACTTGATTATCTTGTATCCAGCTCAGCACTTAGTACAGTGCCTGGCACGTAGTAAGTGCTTAACATATACCACCATTATTATCATCGTCATTAGCATTTTTTATTATTATTATTATTATCTGGGAATCAGGAGATGCAGCAGCGCCATCTTCTGGTCATTCTGCAGCCCGGCTTTCATGTAGAAGAAGAAGAGCAATATAGTCCTGGGATTATTGAAAAAAATTCACATTCAGCATGAATTACTCAATCAATCAATCAATCCGTGGTAATAATGATAATAATATGGTATTTGTTAAGCGCTTACTATGTGCAAAGCACTGTTCTAAAGCGCTGGGGGAGATACAAGGTGATCAGGTTGTCCCACGTGGGGCTCACAGTCTTCATTCTCATTTTACAGATGAGGTAACCGAGGCCCAGAGAAGTGAAGTGACTTGCCCAAAGCCACACAGCTGACAAGTGGTGGAGGTATGTATTGAGCGCTTGCTATGTGCAGAGCACTGGACGAAGCACCTGGGAGAGTACCGTCCACGTTCCCTGCCCGTACCGAGTTCACAGTCGAGAGGCTGTAGTAGAGAAGCAGCGTGGCCTAGCCCGGGGCCTGGGAGTCAGAAGGACCTGGGTTCTAATTCCAGCTCCACCACTTGTCCCCACCCTGGGCAAGTCACTTCACTTCTCTGTGCCTCAGTTCCCTCCTGTGTAAAAAGGGGGATTAAGACTGTGAGCCCCACGTGGGACTGTGTCCGGACCCATTTGCTCGTAACCACTTAGCACAGTGCCTGGCACATAGTAAGAGCTTAACAAATATTACAATTATTTATTGTACAAGTATTTCTATTTATACTATTATACGATAGACAGTATTTCTCCTACGAGTATTTGTTGGATGCTTAGTACGATGTCTGGAACATAATAAGAGCTTAGCAAATACTCCGATTATTTATTGTACAAGTATTTCTATTTATACTATTATATGATAGACAGTATTTCTACTAGGAGTATTTGTTGGATGCTTAGTACGATGTCTGGAACATAATAAGAGCTTAACAAATACTCTAATTATTTATTGCACAAGTATTTCTATTTATACTATTATATGATAGACAGTATTTCTACACGAGTATTTGTTGGATGCTTAGTACGATGTCTGGAACATAATAAGAGCTTAACAAATACTCTAATTATTTATTGCACAAGTATTTCTATTTATACTATTATATGATAGACAGTATTTCTACACGAGTATTTGTTGGATGCTTAGTACCATGTCTGGAACATAATAAGAGCTTAACAAATACTCCAATTATTTATTGCACGAGTATTTCTATTTATACTATTAGATACAGTATTTCTACTACAAGTATTTATGGGTGCTTAGTACAATGCCTGGAATATAATAAGAGCTTAACAAATACTTCAATTATTTATTGTACAAGTATTTACATTTATACTATTATTATATGCATTATTTCTTCTACAAGAATTTATTGGGTGCTTACACTGTGTAAGCACTTGGGAGAGCTTAATAGAGTTAGGAGAGATGATCCCTAGGAAAAAGGAAAAAGGTGCTACGGTAAATTACTGAAGCAACCAAATTTAAGGTTATTTCCATAACCGACCTGGAGGAGAGTAGACGGGTGGCAGGGAACGTGTGGACGATCTCTGTTATAATGTACTTTCCCAAGCGCTTAGTACAGTATTCTGTACAGAGTAGGCGCTCAGGAAGTGCCACTGATTGATGGATTGAGCACCAAGGGGCAGAAAGCTGGGGTTTTCTCCTTGGAAGTGGGAACCCAGGGTTGACCGGAGCGTGCTTGCCTCTTAGGAGCCGGATCCTGAAGAGGGCAGCCTCCACTGGCTCCTCATCCAGGACTGGGCCATTTCTGGTCTCGGCAGCGAATTCATTCATTCAATAGTATTTACTGTGTACAGAGCACTGTACTAAGCGCTTGGGAGAGTACAATATACCAATAAAGAGACCCATTCCCTGCCCACGACCACTAACGATTCACCCACCTCTTAGCCCCACAACCCTCTAGATGGTAAACCCCTTGTGGGACGGCACCTGTCTACCAACTCTCTCCTTTGTATTCTCCCAAGCAATCAATAAACACCACTGATGGATCGATTTCCCTCATGACCACTCACAGCGTATTACCAGCTGGTAATAGTGATAGTTGTGATAGTTACTAAGCATCAACTATGTGCCAAGCACCGTTCTAAGCGCTGGGGTAGATACGAGGTAATCAGGTTGCCCCACGAGGGGCTCACAGTCTTCATGCCCATTTTACAGATGAGGTAACCGAAGCACAGAGAAGTTACGTGACTTGCCCAAAGTCACACAGTTGAAGAGTGGTGGAGCCGGGATTAGAAAAAAAAAGATGGTATTTGTTAAGCCCTTACTATGTGCCGAGCCCTGTTCTAAGCCCTGAGGTAGATACAAGGTAATCAGGTTGTCCCACGTGGGGTTCACAGTCTTCATCCCCATTTGACAGATGAGGTAACTGAGGCACAGGGAAGTGACGTGACTTGCTCCAAGTCACACAGGTGACAAGAGGAGGAGCCGGGATTAGAACCCACGACGACCTCTGACCCCCAAGCCCGGGCTCTTTCCGCTAAACCACGCCGGGGCATCACCCGGATAGCCCGACCCCCGGCTAACCGGGAAACCTCCTACGAGCCCTCCTAGGCTGTGGGAAAAGGGTGTCTGGGGGGCATCCGGCCCTTGTGCTACTTGTCCGAGGTCACACAGCAGGTCACTGGCAGAGGTGGGAGTCACAGCACAGGTTACACAGGTTACACATTAGACTACAGTTCCATCGGGGTCACGTGTGGACTCGAAACTAAAATTAAATAGCAAGTCCGGGGGCCAAGCAATTGAGTCCTGGAATAAAGTCAGTCCTTCGAAGCTACGCTCACCTCAAACTAGCTGTACCGGGCAGGACCAGGGAGGAACATTGACAGCAGCAGTTTATCCTCCCGGCTGCCGTCGGATGAGCTGAAATTGGGAACCGTAAGCATACCCTAGTGGAAGGAGAACGGGCCTCGCGTGGGGCTCGCGGTCTTAATCCCCGGTAAGGATGAGGTAACTGAGGCACAGAGAAGTTAAGTGGGTTCTCATCCCAGCTCTGTCCAGCTGTGTGACCTTGGGCTGGTCACTTAACTTCTCTATGCCTCGGTTCTCCCGTTCTCCCTCCTATTAAACGGCGAGGAGCCCCATGCGGGCCAGAGACTGTATCGTTCACTCATTCCCTCAGTCCTACTTACTGAGCACTTATCGTGCACCAAGCACAGTAATAATAATAATAATTTTGGCAGTTAGGTGCTTATTATGTGCCGAGCACTGTGCTAAGCACTGGGGTAATCAGGTTGTCGCACATGAGGCTTACAGTCTTCATCCCCATTTGACAGATGAGGGAACTGAGGCACAGAGAAGTGAAGTGATTTGCCCAAGGTCACATAACAGACAAGGGGCAGAGCCGGGATTAGAACCCACGTCCTCTGACTCCCAAGCCTGGGCTCTTTCCACTAAGCCGCATCCATCTCTACCACCCTCTCCAGCTACAAAGCCAACCTAATTCATCTGTATCTACCCCAGCGCTTAGAACAGTGTCGGACACATGGAAATGCTTAAAGCCCTACTGAGAGCTCACCTCCTCCAGGAGGCCCTCCCAGACTAAGCCCCCCCTTTTCCTCCGCTCTTCTTCCCCTCCCCATCGCCCCGACTCCCTCCCTCTGCTCTACCCCCCTCCCCGCCCCACAGTACTTGTGTTTCTTTGTACATATTTATTATTCCATTTATTTTATAAATGATGTGATAATATCTATTATTCTATTTATTTGGATGCTATTGATGCCCAACTACTTGTTTTGTCTTGTTGTCTGTCTCCCCCCCTTCTAATAATAATAATGTTGGTATCTGTTAAGCCCTTACTGTGTGCGGAGCACTGTTCTAAGCGCTGGGGGAGATACGGGGTCATCAGGTTGTCTCACATGAGGCTCACAGTTAATCCCCATTTTACAGATGAGGTCACTGAGGCACCGAGAAGTGAAGTGACTTGCCCACTAGACTGTGAGCCCGCGGTTGGGTACGGATCGTCTCTATCTGTTGCCGAATTGTGCTTTCCAAGCGCTTAGTACAGCGCTCTGCGCACAGTAAGGGCTCAAAAAAAATGATTGAATGAATAAAAAAACGGGAGAGGAAATTTTGTAAAGGACTTCAGTAACATACATCTTCAGACAGCGCTGCATTCTGCTGAAAATTGGTGGGGAGTGTGTCCGTTTCTACAAATAGCCCAGCCCGGTGCACTGTAATAAGAAAGGAACGGCTCTTTTTGTGCAAAAATGACTTAAGCCTTCTTTCAGACTGTGAGCCCCATAAGGGACAGGGACTCGTGTCGGATCCGCTTATACTTCATCAAGCCCAGGGCTCAGCACAGTGCTTGGCATATAGTCTTGTCTTAGCCGTCGGGTCGTCTTCGACCCCTAGCGACGCCACGGACACATCTGTCCCCGAACGCCCCGCTCTCCATCTGCCGTCGTTCCGGTAGTGGATCCGTAGAGTTTTCTTGGCAAAAATGCAGAAGCGGTGGACGGTCGCCGCCTTCCGTGGGGTAAACTCGAGTCTCCGCCCTCGACTCTCTCCCGTGCCGCCGCTGCCCGGCATGGGGGAGTTTTGCCTTGTAGCGGATGGCCTTCCAACCGCTAGCCGCTGGCCAAGCTAGGAATGGAACGGACGGGCCTCTGCTCGACTCTCCCTCCCGTAGACCGAGACCGGTAGAGGACCGGAAACTCTCCAGGTGCGATCCTGAGGGGTGGCATATAGGAAATGCTTAATGAATAATGTCAATCATTATTATTCATAATTAAATATCAGGAGACAAGGAAGCGCATGTGAAAACCACGCCCGGCACTGCAAGCAACAAGTACGACATGACAACATGCTTGGCTTAGTGGAAAGAGCCCGGGTTTGGGAGTCAGAAGTCGTGGATTCTATTCCCGGCTCGGCCACTTATCAGCTGTGTGACTTTGAGCGCGTCACTTAACTTCTCGATGCCTCAGTTACCTCATCTGTAAAATGGGGATTAAGACTGTGAGCCGTACGTGGGACAACCTGGTAACTTCGCATCTATCCCAGTGCTTAGAACAGTGCTTGGCACATAGTAAGCGCTTAACAAATATCATTATTATTATTATGAAACAAGGCACCGCTTTCTCTCAATCCTCAATTCTGCCAAGATCCAACTCTCTGAACCTCTCCCATTTGGACACCCAGTGGATCTCATCAACGCTAATCATCAAACCAAATCACCAGCTCTGAAATCCCACTTTCGGCCCACCACCTCCTGTCTTCTTTCCCACGCCAAACTGTCCTCTTCCTCCACAGAGGTTCTGAGCTCTCCATCCTATTTGCTGATTACCGACCGATCAATTCCAAGCCATCACGCCCAATTTGAACTCCCTACCCTATTTCCCCTCTCCTGCCGCACAAATCCCCTGAGAATTCAACTCCCGCTGAACCTGTCTCTCTGTGGCCTCACCAAACTCCACGGAGCACATATTCTACCCCCTTCTGCGTTCCCCTTGGACTTGGATTTGCAGTCTTTATTCATCCCTCCCTCAGCCCCACAGCACTGACATTCATATCATGAATTTGTTTATTTCTATTAACGTCTGTCTCCCTTCTAGACCGTAAATCAATAATCAATCAATAATTTATTGGTGAAGCGCCGGAGGAGACACAAGATAATCGGTTTGGACGCAGTCCCTGTCCCACATGGGGCTCACAGTCTTAATCCCCATTAAGGATTAACTGAGGCACAGAGAAGTTAAGTGACTTACCCAAGGTCACACAGCAGACATGTGGCGGAGCCGGGATTAGGACCCAGGCCCTTCTGACTCCCAGGCTTGATCCACTAGGCCACGCTGCTTCCCGCACAAATGCGTCGTGTACCTCCACTTCCTCTCGTTGAATTCCCTTCCCTTCTTGACTCTTTTCAATTCATTTCTCCCGCTCTAGACCGTGAGCTCCTTTGGTGGCAGGGACCAGGTCTACTGAATCTAATATATTGTATTCTCCCAGGCGTTTAGTACAGTGCTCGACAAACAGTGAGTGCTCAGTCGGTACCTCGATTGATTGCACCGAGATCTAAGGCCACAGATGGCCTTCTTCTTGCCAAATCTAATAAACTGTACTGTTGTTTTAATCCTCCTCGACCTCTCAGTAGCCTCCGATGGGAGAATATGTACATCTGGATAACTGGCATTTTTGGACGATTTACCCCACCCCCCACAAACATATCACGCCCAGTTGGTCCCGACGTTCCTGCCAAGCACTACAGTTAATCCCCCAATCCCTGTGCCAAAATTAACACCGGCGACAACGGGGAACGAGCACTTTTTAAAAAATAATAATTCTGGTATTGGCTAAGCGCTAACCGCGTGCCAGGCACTGCACTAAGCGCTGCGGCGGATACAAGCAAATCGGGTTGGACAAGGTCCCTGTCCCGCGTGGGGCTCGCGGTCTCGATCCCCATTTTTCGGATGAGGTAACTGAAGTGGCTCGCCGAAAGACCCACGCCAGAGAAGTGGCGGAGCCGGGAGGAGAGCCCATGACCTTCTGACTGCCGGGCCCGAGCTCTAGCCACGACGCCATGCTGCTTCATAATGCCCCAGCCAGTGTTCGAGGCGATAAGGTCCAGAGGGGCACAATTTCAGGAGATGTGGGGGATGCGTGGCGATTGGGGGGGGGGGGGGGATCCCCCCAAACCTGAGCCGTCGGGACGGCTGCCCAGTTGTCCTCTGCATTCATCCAGCTCTAAATCCAAGTGCCGGAATTGGTTAGAAGAGACCCACCGGAGGGCAAAAAGGCCCGGGCAGACTCTTGAGAAGAATTACCGATCGGGAATCCTCTAACGCCTGACCTTCATGACGACCCCCGAGGACGTCCGGGCGAACAGAAGGCCCCGGTCCCCACGGATCCGCGTGGTCCTAGGACTCCCACCCGCTTCTGGAGAATTCTTGGACCGGCCCCACCCGGAGAGGGATCCCCGCATCTCTGATTCGCTCACTGACTCGTGTTTATCTAGGGCTGACGGCGCGCCAAGCCCTGTACTAAGCGAATCGTCACCAGGTGGGGCTGAAGCTGGTGGAGGTGTCCCTGAAAGCAGCGCGGAGACGGGCGGTGGGATCGATCTCCGCGCGTTGGTACGCGAGGCCCTCCTCTGCTTCCAGGCCAGCGAACCAGCTGCTCCATTAGAGGCGGCGAAGTCCTGCTTGGGGACAGATGCGGAGGGTGACCGGGGGGGTGTTGATCTGTTTGGGGCGTTGTCTGGGATACCGGGGTGGGGGAAAGGCTGGATCAAGCCTCCCACGGAAGCCAGAACGAATTGTTTATGCAAGGCCCCGATGAGATGTCTGACGTCATTAGGTCACGCCGCATCTGGAGTCATCGGAGCTGTCTCCCGGGCTTCGCCCCGAAAAAAATGAGGGTAAAAATAAGCGCTTCCTTGGTGCCAGGAACCGTACCAAGCGCCGGTACTGTCCTAAGCGCCGATCCTGTCTCCACCCCGCCCTGTGGAATGGTGCAGGTCGTCGGGTGAGGCTCCAAATTACATGCGCAGGGAGGACCCTCCCCATTGTATTCTGGCTCACCCGTGCCCCTCTCATGGCTTTGAGGAGGCAGCGTGATCTAGCGGACAGAGCCCGGGCCTGAGAGTCAGAAGGACCTGGGTTCTAATCCCAGCTCCACCACGTGTCTGCTGTGTGGCCTTGGGCACTTTGCTTCTCTGTGCCTCAGTTTCCTCATCTGGAAAATGCGGATTGGGACTGTGAGCTCCACATGGGACAGGGACTTTGTCCAATTCGATTTGCCTCTGTCTTTGCCTTTGACTCTGTCCAATTTTGATCTACCCCAGCGCTTAGTACAGTGCCTGGCACATAGTAAGTGCTTAACAAATGCCATCTTTTTTTTAATGTCCATATCCATAATTTATTTTTATCTCTGCCTCCCCCTCTATACTGTAAGGCCGTTGTGGGTGGAAATTGTACCTTTTCAAGTGTTTCGTACGATGCTCCACGCGCAGTAAGTGCTCAATAAATGCCTTTGATGGATTGATCATCACTATTATTACTCTTACCATATCACTCGAGCACTTAATAGGTGTCAAGCACTGTTCTAAGCTCTCGGGTAGATACAAGTTAATCGGCTCAGACAGCCCCTGTCTCACATGGGGCTCGCAGGCTAAGGAGGAGGGAGAACCGGTATCGAATCTCAGTCTTACAGACGAGGAAATCGAGGCACGTAGAAGTGAAGTGACTTCCCCAGGGTCGCCCGGCAGGCAGGGATAATCTTTTTGTGTGCACAGTGTAGCCGGGCCAAGTATCATAAGATACAGATCGGAACAGCGCGGGACGACCTTTCTGTGTGCACAGTGACGCCGGGACCGCGACCCCCACATTAGACTTTTCAGCCACACGCTCACAGGTGAATTTCACCATGTGGCGATTTCCCCAAACAGGACCAGGTCTAGTTCGACGCTCTGCACACAGTAGTAGGCAGCAGTCACTGTTCCTTCAGTCACTCGTTCATTCGATCGTGTTTATTGAGCCCTTACTGTGTGCAGAGCACTGTATTAAGTGCTCAGGAGAGTACACAGTCACAATCCCGGCCCACGGCGAGCTTACAGTCTAGAGGGGCGAGACAGACAAGAACGCAAATACATAAATGACGGGTACGTACGCAAGTGCCGTGGGGCGGGGAGGTGGAAGAACAAAGGGAGCGAGGCAGGGCGATGGAGAAAGGAGTGGGAGAAGAGGAAAGGGGGGCTTAATCTGGGAAGGCTTCTCTTCGGTGAGGCTTTGAAGGAGGGGGAGGGTCACCGCGTGTCGGATTTGAGGAGGGAGGGCTTGGCAGGCCAGAGGCGGGACGTGGGCCAGGGGTCCCCGGCGAGACATATAGATCGAGGCACGGGGAGAAGGTTGGCATTAGGGGAGCCAAGCGGGCAGGATGGGGGGTAGTTGAGGTGAGGTAGGAAGGGGTTGGAGTGTTTTAAAGCCAATGGTGAGGAGTTTTTGTTCGACGCAGCGGTTGGCCAACCGCAGGAGTTTCTTGAGGAGCGGGGCGACACGTCCGGGACGTTTCGGTAGAGAAATGATCTGGGCCGCAGAGTGACGTATGGACTGGAGTGGGGAGAGACAGGGGGCCGGGAGGTCGGCGAGGAGGCTGATGCGGTCGTCCAGGAGGGTGAGGATGAGTGATTGTTCACCTCCTTAGTGGGTGCCCGGAAAGGTGCTGCGCACATGACAGGTACTCAATAGAGTGGTCTGCGCAGATGAAGGGGCCCAGTTCGATGCACCGCAGAGAGAATCTGCCCCCTGCACAGCGCTCTGCACAAGGTGAGAGTCCAGGGGCGCTGTGCACGGATGAAGGGGCCCCGTTCAATGCACCGCAGACGGAATCCGCCCCCTGCACAGCACTCTGCACAGGGTGAGGGTCCAGGAGCGCTCTGCAAGGATGAAAGGGCCCCGTTCAATGCACCGCAGACGGAATCCACCCCCTGCACAGCACTCTGCACAGGGTGAGGGTCCAGGAGCGGTCTGCAAGGATGACAGGGCCCCGTTCAATGCACCGCAGACGGAATCCACCCCCTGCACAGCATTGTGCACAGGGTGAGGGTCTAGGAGCGGTCTGCACGGATGAAAGGGCCCCGTTGAATGCATTGCAGACGGAATCCACCCCCTGCACAGCACTCTGCACAGGGTGAGGGTCCAGGAGCGGTCTGCAAGGATGCAGGGGCCCCGTTCAATGCACCGCAGACGGAATCCACCTTCTGCACAGCACTCCGCACAGCACTCTGCACAGGGGGAGGGTCCAGGAGCGGTCTGCAGGGATGAAAGAGCCCCGTTGAATGCACCGCAGACGGAATCCACCCCCTGCACAGCATTCTGCACAGGGTGAGGCGGGGCCCGGTTGAAGGCGGCGGGCGGGCGCGGAGCGTTCCGCGGAGGGTGAGGGCCGGCAGGGAGCGCGGCGGGGAGGAAGGGGTTACATGGGGGCGGGGCGGGGGGAGGGGCGGACGGACGGTGCCGCCGCCTCTGCCGCCGCCGCCGCCGCCTTGGCAGGCCCCGGGGCGGCTCGGTGCGGTGCTCTCCCTCCTCCCCTCCCCGGTGGCCTCCCTCCTCCCGGTGCGCCGGGTGCGGGCGGACATGTGCAGGGCGGCGGCCCCCCGCCCCCGCCCGCCGGTCCCGCCCCCGCCCCCGGTCCCGCCGCCGGTGCCGGTGGTGGTGGCGGTGCTGCTGCTGCTGCTGCTGCTGCTGGGGGGCCTGTCGGCGGGAAGGGGGTCCGGGCCGGGGGCGGCGCAGGCCCTCCGAGCCCCGCGGGACACCCCGCCGGCGCCAGGTGGGTACCGGGCCCGGGCCCCGCGGGGAGGGGGGCGAGGGCTTTGTGCGGCCACGGCCGGACCGGGCCGGAGCGGACGGCGCCGCTGCCCCGAGGAGGGGGCGGCCCGGAGGATCCCCCTGCCCACGGCGCCGATGCCCCACGGCCCCGATATCCAGGGCCCCGATGTCCGCGGCTCCGCTGCCCCACGCCTCCGATGGATGCCCCACGGCCCCGATGCTCCACGGCTCCGCTGCCCCACGGCTCCACGGCCCCGATGCTCCCCGGCTCCAGTGTCCACGTCCCCAGCGTCCACTGCCCCACGGCTCCGATGCCCCACGGCTGCAATGACCAGGGCTCCGATGTGCCACGGCTCCAACGCCCTGGCTCCCCTCTCCTCTCCCCGGGCTCCAGTGCCCTCTTCCTACTCCAGTCCTCTCTCGCCCCAGCTCTGAGCTCTCCAGTCCTCGCCCCGGGCTCCTCTTGCACCAGGCCCGACCCCCCAGTCTTTGCCCCGGGCACCTGTGGTCTGTGCCCCGAGCCCCTCTTGTCCCAGCTCCGACCTCCTTGCCCTGGACTCCTCTTGCGCCAGGCCCGGGCACCCTAGCCCCTAGCTCCCCAAGCCTTGCCCCGGGCACCTCTTATCCGTGCCCCCGGGCCCCTCTTGTCCCAGCTCTGAGCTCTCCAGTTCTTGCCCCGGGCTCCCCTAACCTTGCCCTGGGCTTCTCTTGTACCAGGCCCGACCCCCCAGCCTTTGCCCCGGGCGCCTCATATCTGTGCCCCGGGCCCCTCTTGTCCCAGCTCGGACCTCCCCTAGCCTTGTCCCGGGCTCCTCTTGTACCAGGCCCGGAACCCCCCCCCCCCCGGTCTTTGCCCCGGGCACCTCTTATCCGTGCCCCGGGCTCCTCTTGGCCCTGCCCCGGACTGCTCGGTCCTTGCCCCTGTATCCCCAGACCCAGCCCTCGGGCTCCTTCATCCCTGCCCTGGGCTCCCTACTCCCTGCCCCGGGCACCTCTCATCTGTGCCCTTGGGCTCCTCGGTCCCTGCCCTGGGCTCTTCTTTTCCCTGCCCCGGGCTCCTCGCCTGCTCCCCGCTGGCCTGTCTGCCCCGGGCTCCTCCACCCGTCCACGTTGGCAGGCCTCCACCAAACTCACCGGAGGAGGATCCGGCCCCGGTGGGTAAGTGGGGGGCCGGTGGGTCCAGAAGGACTCCTCTTCCTCTCCCAACCACTCCCCTCAGTGCCCAGCCCCGACCCTGGCCGTCGGCATCGCCCCCTCAGTTCTTTTGCTTGGAGACTCCCCCCGCCCCCGTTCACTTGCCCTCTGATCCGTCCGTCTGCCCACCCGGACGCCCACCCTCTCTATCCGCTCGCCTGCCCCTTTACTCGCCTGCCTACCCGCCCGTGCTGAAACCACCTTCTCTGCCCACCCTCCCACCGGCCCAGCAGCCATCCACCTGTCCCGCCACCCTGCCCTCCTGTCCCACCATCCCGTGGAGACCTGTGAAGCCAGTAATGATGATGGTACAGTAGTCCAGTCAGCCTTTATTTCCATCAGAATTTTGCCCGGATCCTGGGCTTCCTGCTGCCAAGGCGACTGCCACTGAAAAGAAAGCCATTGGCGAGCCAGGAGCAGGGCACAGAGCGGGAATCCTCCGTAGCCCCTGCCCTAGCCTTGCCCGGCCCCTGCCCTGGCCGTGCCCGGCCCCTACCCCTACCTCCACCGTCGAGGGCCTCAGCACCCAGAAACCTGCTTAATATCCCCGGGGCCGCCCTCTTCCCCGAAGCCATTTTACAGAGCGGAAAACAGGTCCTCTATACGCTTGTTCGGTTTGGCAAGCCGGCTATTTACGGGCCTCCGCCTCCCGGGTGGTGCTGGTCCGTCGCCCCGTCGTTAGCCAACCGAGAGGACGTGCGGCTCTTTCGTCCCGCTCCATTTCTTCTTCAAAGTCAGGTTAATAGAGGAGGCTGGAAACCGGACAGTTTCCGTTTCGGGTCGCGCCGGCGCTTCCCTCGTGGTGGTCGTGGCCTAGCCATCCGTGTAGGATTCCGTCTGTTTGAGTGGTGAAAGTGGTCCCGAGTACCGTCTTCGGCGGGGCCATAGTGGCGTGTAGGGTGCCGCGGAGGTTCTTTCGCGATGAGTTCCCGAGTTCTGTCGTGGTGGTCTGCAAATCCCCACAGCTCTTCATCTCCTAAAGTGGTTTCACCTGCGTCTGTCAAATATCCAGCCTGATGTCGATGTTTTGGAGGTAAAACCCTCGTGGATTGTATTGAACTCTCCCAAGCGCCTAGTACAGTCCTCTGGACACAGTAAGCTCTCTGTAAATACCATCGAGTTGATGAAAACCACTTCCGATGGAGCCTCTCGTTCTAAAAGACCATTTTCATTTTGGTTGTGTTTCCTAGAGATGATGAAAACCACTTCAGATGGAGCCTCTCGTTCTAAAAGGCCATTTTCATTTTGGTTGTGTTTTCTAAAGTTAAAGGGGTTAGAAAGAGGGCTGGGATCTGAAAAGCCCCCCCCTCAGATTTTGTAATAAATTCCCCGGAAATGTTAACGCCAAGTAGTGAAGGTGACGACTTTACGGGATCATCGGCTGTTCTTTGATGCACCTTGTCGCCGTCTTCTGAGTGGGATGTGGTGGCTAAGTTTTTCGAAAGGAATACAAGTCCGTTATTGAGGTGGCAGGGATTGCTTCCGGGTGCCTCCTTTTTCGGTTTCCATGTTTCCTTTGGGTTTTTTCATCCTGGCAAACGCGTTCTTGCGGGAGTTGGTTATTACTGAAATGGGCATTTGCAAATCGTCGCTTCCCTGGGGAATCGAGATGCGCCTCATCCTCCAGACTCTGTTGACGCACTGTTGCGTTACCATAAAGCCGTTTCTGGCGGGGGTGCAAAGTGCCGGAATCGGACAGTGGTCGCACCGGCAACTCACCGTAATGTTGCTTTTATTGTGGAAACTAGGATCGCCGTCAGCTATAGCTCTATAGAACGAGCGAAAGCTCAGTGGGAACTGATGAATCCATGGATATCGAGTTGCTTTTGGTTTGACGAGGCCTCCCTTGGGTGAATTCTAGAAACCAACACTTGGTTTACACGGGCCCTACTTCATTAGAGACTTGGCAACTTAGCTTTGAGCCAAGGCTGCCCGCCTTGCAGCTGTTTAGTTAAGACTCTCAACTCTGAGCGCTGGGGTGTGACTGACTGGCGGACATGAACGGGTAAGGTGAGGGAAATTTGGGTGTTACCAAAAAAAAAAAGATACACTTCCAAGGTCTTTTTCTTCCCTAAAAACTTTGATATACCTCCTTCCTTTAAAATGTAAGCACTAGATTTTAAGCTCCGTGTAACGAGTCTATATCGCTGTCATATTGTTCTCTCCCGAGTGCTTCATACAGTGCTCCCAACATAGTAAGGGCTCAATAAGTACAGTTGACTGATTGACGAAAACTCTTGGCTACCTAAAAGCAGAGAGACTTCGGCTTTCTTTGCGGAGAGCTTTAGCCTAGGCCAAGACTTCCCGATCCAGAAACAGGCGTGGAAGATTAGGAGATGTAAACACTCTGAGGGTGATTTGCCTCTCGGAAGAGAAAGATAAGGCCTACGTTATAGCACCTGGGTTCCAATCCGCCTTGTGACCTCGGGCAAGCCGCTTAACTTCTTCTGTGCCTCAGTTACCTCATCTGTACAATGGGATCGAGACTGTGAGCCCCACGTAATAATAATAATAATGTTGGTATTTGTTAAGCGCTTACTATGTGCAGAGCACTGTTCTAAGCGCTGGGGTAGACATAGGGGAATCAGGTTGTCCCACATGGGGCTCACAGTCTTAATCCCCAGGGGCTGTGCCCAACCCAACTTGTATACACCCCAGCGCTTACTACACTGCCTGGCACAAAGTAAGCGCTTAACAAATGCCGTAATTATTATTATCACTGTCATTAGGGCACATGGCAGACAAGTGGCGGAACTGGAATTAGAACCCAGGTCCTTCTGACTTGCAGGCCCAAGCTGTCTTCCCTGGGCCACGTGTTATCAGACTAAGCCCTTCTGCATCCGGGCACTGCACTCTTTCCGGCAATCTCTTAGTACTCGGCACGACTCAGTAAGTGACGTATGAAAATCCAGTGTTTGGGCTCTTTTTGCTATTTGACATGTTTCTGTGTAGTCATATTTTACATTTAATTGGACCTTTACTGCACCAGCCCCTCTCTCTTTCTTTCTTTAATGGTATTCGTTAGACCCTTACAACATGCCAAGCGCCGGGCTAGATTCTGATATCGAAGGCACGTCTCCAAGAGTCCTTTGCCGACTAAGCCCTCATTTCCTCTTCTCCCACTCCCTGCTTTGTCGCCTTGGCCCTTAGGTTTGCCCCCTTTATTCGCCCTTCCCTCCTCCCCACAGCACCTACGTTCGTATCCGCAGTTTATTTCTATTAATGCCTGTATCCCCCTCTAGATTGCAAACTCACGGTGGGCAGGGAGCGTGTCCACCAACTCTCTTAGGGTGTACTCTCCCAGGCGTTTAGTATACTGCTCTGCACATAGTAAGTGTTCAGTAAATACGATTGATTGTCGATTGAGATTCAGTAGATGCTGTTGAATCAATGGGGCGAGGTGGGGGGAAACTGAGGCACAGCAAAGCCTAATGGAAAGAACCCAGGCCTGGGAGTCAGAGGACCTGGATTCTAATCTGTAAAAATGGGGATTAGGACCGTGAGCCCCAACGAGGGACATGGACTGTGTCCAACCTCATTATTCCGAGTCTCCCGTAGTGCTTAGTATGGTGCCTGTCACAAGTACCCTATAAAAAAAACCACAAAACAAAACCCAAAAAACCTTTCGGACTGTCCATTTATTTTTGAAAACTGGTGTTTTCTGAGGCTCCAACACATGAAGGCAGTTGTGTGGGGGTTGTGATTTGAATAATGTGGCCACTCAAATTGAGCCCAAATTTTTCGCTGCTGTGTAAACTCTTCTGGCACTGAACCGAGGATAGGTGGAGTTCGTATTAGTCATAACATCTGTCTGGCAGCAAGTTTAACAGTAGGTCCTTGGAGATTCCTGAAAGTAGAAAAAGGTTTTTAAGACTTTGGGGTTTTGAATTTTCTAGGATGAGAATCCTCGCAAAAGAATGCCAAGCTCTGCCTCTAGACTGTAAATAATCATTAATAATAATAATAATTATTATTATTAGAGTTAAGTGCCTACTATATGCCAGTCACTGTACTAAACGCTATAAACTCCTTGTGGGCGGGGAACATGTCTATCAACTTTGGTATATTGTACTCTTCCTAGTGCTTAGAACAGTGCTCTGCACACAGTAAGCACTCAGCACTCGAGAAGCAGCGGGCCTGGGAGTCTAATCCTAGCTCTTCCACTTATCTTCTGTGTGACCTTGGGCAAGTCGCTTCAGTTCTCTGTGCCTCAGTTTCCTCATCTGTAAAATGGGGATTAGGACTGTGAGCCCCATGTGGGACAGGGAATGTGTCCAACTTGATTATCTTGTATCTATCCCAGGGCTTAGTACAGTGGCTGGCACATTGTAAGTGCTTAACAAATACCATAATAAATATTAAGTACCACTGATTGACTGATTTCCAGTTTCCGTCGAGCAGAGCCTGTGGGTTTTCCATTTAAAGGGTTTTTTTACACTAGTTTCCGCATTACTCTGGGAGAGTACTCTGGACCCTGAATAAGCCCCTCTGTAAAAAGCTGCAGCGAGGCCCATCATGTTATTTCTCCTGGAGGTGCTTTGAAAATCATTTTAAAATCATGACTGGAAACTTTTCAGTGGTGAGGAGAGAGGTATTGAGAAGCAGCACGGCCTAGTGGATAGAACACAGGCCTGGGAGTCAAGAGACCTGGGTTCTAATCACAGCTCTGTCACTTATCTCCTGTGTGACCTTGGGCAAGTCATTTGACTTCTCTGTGTCCCGGTTACATCATCTGTAAAGTGACGCTCGAGACCGTAAGCCTCCTGTGGGATGTGGACCGTGTCCAACCGGATTATCTGTATCTATTCTAGTGTTTAGTACAGTGTTTAACAAATACCATTAGAAAGGGAACAGTGCTTGACCCGTAGTAAGTGCTTAACAAAAACCATTATTATTAATTATAATTTCCTAGTTTTAAAAGACATTAAAATGGTGAAGTTTATTTTCTGTGTCAGCATACTATGACTGCAAGTGTAAACTTGAGTTTGAAGAAAGTATAAACTTGAGTTTGAAGAAACACTCCCATAATGTTATTCTGTTGCTAGGCTTTCTCCTCATCCTCGCCCATGGCTTTTCATGTCAATCAATCAGTGGTATTCATTGAGTTTTTTTAATGGTATTTGTTAAGCACTTACTATGTCTAGGCGCTTAGTCCAGTCCCTGGCACATAGTAAGCGCTTAAGAAATGCTATCTCTACCCCAGTGCTTAGAACAGGGCTTGGCACATAGTAAGCGCTTAACAAATACCATAATAAGTGGTGTTGTTATTATCATTATTATTAGGCATTGTTCTAAATGCGGGATAGATACATTGTAATCAGGTTGGACACAGTCTGTGTCCCACATCATGATTATTATTATTATTATTATTTTGGCATTTGTTAAGCACTTACTCTGGGTCAGGCACCCTATAAAGAGCTGGGGTGGATAGAAGCAGATCGGGATGGACCCAGTCCCTGTCCCACATAGGACTCGCAGTCTTAATCCCTGTTTTACAGCTGACTAAGGCACAGAGAAGTTAAGTGACTTGCCCAAGGTCACACAGCAAGCGAGTGGCAGAACTGGAACTAGAACTCAGGTCCTTTGGACTCCCAGGCCCGGGCTCTCTCCACAGAGTCCTTAATGTGTGCAGAGCACCATGCTAAGCACTAAGTAGAGCGGGTAGACGAGATCTCTGCCCTCAAGAAGCTTACAGTCTTGCAGGGGAGACACATTAGGTGAGGATTAAATGTTCAGGGATTGGGCCCAAAGGCCCAGATGAGGCAGAAGGGAGGGAAAATAGGGTTATGGGAGATGAGAACTTAGTCCAAGAAGATTTTTCGGAGGAGGTGTGATTTCAGTAGGGTCTGAAGTTGGGAAGACAGCAGGTCTGTCTGATTCGTAGGAGGAGGGAGTTCTGGGCCAGAGGCAGGATGTAGTCGGCAGCGATGTTGATGACATCAAGATACAGCGAGTAGGTTGGCGTAAAAGGAGTGTACGGGCTGCATTGTAGTGGGAGATTAGCCGGGTAATCCATCAGTGTATTTGTTGGGCACTTGCTGGGCGTAAATCCACTGTACTAACCGCTTGGGAGAATGAGATACGACGGAGCTGATAGACACATTCCCTGCCCACAACAAGCTTCCAGTCTTGAGGTAAGGTAGGAAGGGTGGAGATGATTCAGTACCTTGAAGGTAATGGCAAGGAGTTTCTGTGGAATCAGTCGGTCGATCAATCAATCAGTGGTATTTATTGAATGCTTACTGCGTACCGAGAAGCAGCGTGGCTTAGTGGAAAGAGCACGGGCTTGGGAGTCGGAGGACGTGGGTTCTAATCCCGGCTCTGTCGCTTGTCTGCTGGGTGACCTTGGGCAAGCCACTTACCTTCTCTGTGCCTCAGTTACCTCATCTGTGAAATGGGGATTAAGGCCGTGAGCCTCACGTGGGACAACCCGATTACCTTATGTCTACCCCAGGAAGCGCTCAACAAATACCGTATTAATAATAATAATACGGAACTCTTGGGAAAGTACAAGGGTAAGGAGTTTCTGTTTGATCAGCCAGTCGATCCATGGTATTTATTGAATGCTTACTCTGTGCGGAGCACTGTACTAAACTCTTGAGAGAGTTGGCAGATATGTTCCCTGGCCTTAAGGAGCTTATGCCGAGGTGGATGGGCAACCATTGGAAGTTTTGAAGAGAGGGGAGATGGCCACTGAGTGCTTTTTAGAAAATTGATCCGTGCAGCAGAGTAAAGTGTGGACTGAAGTGGGGAGAGACCGGAGGCGGGGAGGTCAGCAAGGAGGCTGAGACAGGAAGTCAAGATGGGGAATAAGTGCTTGGGTGATCGTGGAAGCGGTTGGAACAGAGAGGAAAGGGCAGATTTGAGCGGTGTGGTGAAGGTAGAACTGACAAGATAGAGCGACAGATTGAATGTGTGGGTTGAATATCAGAGGTGAACCCCTAGTAATGGCCTCTATTGCAAAAGGTTATTAATATGAAAGGGTTTGGAATGAAAAGAGGACAAGCATTTTGATACTGTTTTCGCACATCTCCCTATCAGTCCTGTAGCAGAGATCAGGTCGGCTGTGCCCTGCTGCCATTTTCGAAGTGTAGAGTTAGTAATATTCTTCATCAACCTGGAGATTTTTCTGGTTCCTGGCTGAGGAGGTTGGGGGAGTTGTCATAATAATCATCGTCGTCATCGTGGAATTTGTTAAGCGGTTACTGTGTGCCAAGCACTGTCCTAAGCGCTGGAGTAGATACAAGGTGAGATAACTGAGGCACAGAAAAGATAAGTGACTTGCTCAAAGTCACACAGCTGACAGGTGGCGGAGCCCGGATTAGAACCCACAACCTCTGACTCCCAAGCCTGGGCTCTTTCCACTGTCTTGCGGAGTAGCACTTTTGTATTGGATGTTAAATCGCATTTAGATTTGCACTTTTTATTCACCCTTCCTCGGCCCTACGTCGCTATGGACATATCTGTAATGTGTTTGTTTATATTAGTGTCTCCCGTTCTAGACTGTAAACTTGTTGTGGACAGGGAACGTGTCTACCGACTCTCTTCATTCAGTCATATCTATTGAGCACTTGCTGTGTGCAGAGCACTGTACTAAACACTTGGGAGAGTACCATATAACAATAAACAAACACATGCCCTGCCCGCTTGGAGCTCACATAGTATACTCTCCCAAGCGCCCAGCCTTCTCCCAAGCTCTGAACGTAGTAAGCGCTCAATAAATATGATCCATAAAATTGTTTATTACTTCTGTTCCTCTTTTCAGTGCAGGGATTGACTGGAATGCAGTTTTATTTTGAATATTTACTAGTTCCTAGAACAGTATTACACCATCAGCACAGAAGCAACGCGTACTTAGCGTCTACTATGAACTAGGTGCTACAGTCCTTGTGCTTGGGGACTTGCAGTTTAATGGGGAAGGCAAGTATAAATGATTTATACTGCACGCAGCAAGCGCTCACTAAATATGATTGAATGAATTTAATATAAAATAAGTAAATGTGTTAATAGATACAATTGAGAAAAACAAAAGTAAGCCATTCAACGCGGCCTAGTGGAAAGTGCTCGGGTCTAGAAGTCAGATGACTTGTATTCTAATCCCAAATCTGCCCTGTCCCTGCTGTGTGACCTTGGGCAAGTCACTTAACTTTTCTTTGCCACAGTCCCTCATCTGTAAAATGGGGATTAAATCCTATTCCTGCTTGTCTAGACTGTGAGCCCAGTGTGGGGCAGGGGCTGTTTCCAATTTGATTATCTTGTGCATAGTAGAGAGTCTGGAGCATAGAGCTTAGCAAATTCCATAATAATAATACTAGTAATAATAACAACTATAAAAATAATAATAATAATCCCCACATGCAAGTATGGCGTGTGTGGATTGGGTAAGGTGGTTATTTCATTTTTATTTGCCATGCGTTCTAATCCCGGCTCTGCCACTTTTCTGCTGTGTGACTTTGGGCTAGTCACTTCACTTCTCTGTGCTTCAGTTCCCTCAGCTGTAAAATGGGAATTAAGACTGTGAGCCCCATATGGAACAAGGACTGTTTCCTAACTGGCTATCTTGCATCCGACTCAGTTCTTAGTACAGTGCCTGGTACTCGGTGAGTGCTTAACAAATCCATTCATTCATTCAATACATTCATTCAATCCTATCTTTTGAGCGCTTATTTTGTACAGAGCAGTGAACTAAAGCAATTGGGAGAATACAATACAACAATAAACAGACACATTCCCTGCCCAAAATGAGTTTACGGTCTAGAGGGTGAGAGACAGAAATTAATATAAAAAAATTACAGATATGTACAAAAGTGCTTTAGGACTTGCAAGGCGGCGGGGAGAACAGAGGGCGATGCAGAAGGGAGTGGGAGAAGAGGAAAGAGAGGTGGGGGGGGCTTGGTCAGGGAAGGTCTCCTGGAGGAGATGTAACTTCAATAAGGCTTTGAAGGGGGGGAGAGTAACTGTCTGTCGGAATTGAGGAGGGAGAGCTTTGCAGGCCAGAGTAACGGAGTGCTTTAAAGCCAATGGTGAGGAGTTTTTGTATGATGTGGAGATGGATGGGCAACCACTGGAGTTTTTTTGAGGAGTGGGACGACCTGTCCCGAACTTTGATGTGGAAAAATTATCTGGGCAGCAGAGTGAAGTATGGACTGGAGTGGAGAGAGGCAGAAAGCTGGGAAGTCAGCAAGGAGGTTCACACAGTAATCTAGCCAGGATAAATTGATAGTATTAACGTCGTACCAGTTTGGGTGGAGGGGACAGGGTGGATTTTAGTGATGTTGTGAAGGTGGATTTAGTGACAGACTGGATATTGGGTTTAATGAGGGCGCACAACGAAGGATAGCACCAAGGTTAAGGGCTTGTGAGACTGAAAGGTTGACGGTGCCGTCTACAGGGATGGGAAATCAGCGGGGAGGAAAGGGTTTGGGTGGGAGGATAAGGAGTTCTGTTTTGGACATGTTAAGCTTGAAGTGATGGGAGGACATCCAAGGAGAGATGTCTCGAAAGCAAGAGGAACTGCGAGACTGCAGAGAGGGAGAGAGATCGGGGCCGGAGGTGGAGTTTTGGGTAGCATCCACACAGAGGAGGTAGTTGAAGCCATGGGAACTAATGAGTTCTCCAAGGGAGTGGGTGTAGACGGAGAATAGAAGGGAACCCAGAAATGAAAAAATAAAGAACTCTTCCTCCCGACAGATATTTGCCATCTTCTTGCGGACCTCCCTACCTCCTGACTCTCCCCTCTCCAGTCCAAACTTCACTCTCCCTGCCCGGGTCGTTTTTCTACAAAAACGTTCAGGACATGTTTTCCCCACTCCTCAAAAAACTCCAGTGGTTGTCCATCCAACTCCGCAGCGAACAGAAACTCCTTACCATCGGTTTTAAAATACTCAATCGCCGTGCGCCCTCCTACCTCATCGCGCTGTTCTCGTATTCCAACCCAGCCCACGCACTTGGTTCCTCTAACCCCAGCCTACTCACTGTACCTCGATCTCATCTATCTCGCCGCTGACCCCTCGCCCACGTCCTTCCTCTGGCCTGGAACCCCCTCCCTCTTCATGTTCCACAGAAAATTACTCTTCCCTCCTTCAAAGCCTTTTCGAAGGCACATCTTCTCCAACAGGTCTTCCCCTACTATGCCCTCATTTCCTCTTTTCCCACTCCCTTCTATATCGCTCTGATTTGTTCCCTTTATTCACCCCTCTCTCAGCCCCACAGCACTTATGTATATATCCGTAATTTACTAATAATACTGTCTGCGTCGTCCTCTAGATTGTGACCCATGTGATGGCAGGGATCTTGGGCAAGTCACTTAACTTCTCTGTGCCTCAGTTACCTCATCTGTAAAATGGGGATTAAGACTGTGAGCCCCACATGGGACAACGTGATTACCTTGTGTCTTTCCCAGAGCTTAGAACATTGCTCGGCACACAGTAAGTGCTTAACAAATGCCATCGTTATTATCGTTAGTATTACCGGCTGTATCGTCCTCTCCCAAGCGCTTAGTACGGCACTCTGCACACAGTAAGCTCAATAAATATGATCGAGTGATTGATTTGTCACCCTGTTGTCTGTTTGCCGCCGCTGTGGTTTATCAGTGATCCGCTGAGACTGCATTTCTCTGCGTCTTTACAGATTCCGGTTCTTGTTCCGCCCTCTTTTCTCCTGTATGTTTTCCCGAAAGGCAAATGAGCTAATGTTCCAGGGCCCTTCTAGCCGAGGATGGAGCCATTCCGAATCTCCGTGGAGGGGTCACGACCCCCTCGAAGGGCTGGCTTTGTTCAGGAGGCTGGGGCTCGATGGTCATTTTGAACGGAATCGCTCTCCCGGCCATTTGTCTGAAAGCAGAAGCGGCGCAGGCGGGATTCTGTCTAGAACATGATTCACGTCGGAAATGGCTCGGCTCTTTCCGTGGCCTTACGTGCCATGCTCACTGTGACTTGTTTGAGCCGTAGGCAAAAAGACCCTCCTAATAAGGCCATTTTTGAGGCCTAGTCAGTTAGGAGCCGGGGGTCACGCTCTGGGGAAAGCGTGCTTTGGTCATTAAGGAAATGATCCCTTTTCTTTCCAGTGATCTCTGATGGAGATGGAGTCTCCCTCAGCGCCCTGAGAGTTCCAAAGAGTCTCCTTTGTTCTCTTTCACAAATCAAAACATTCTTGCAGCTTTCACGCCCTCCCTGTGCCCTGTCCTTGTGATCTTACTGCCTTGGGTCAATGAGTGGCTCTTTTGTCTGTGAGCTCCGCTTTTCCTGGTTTCCCCGGGCTTTTGGCTCTCTGGCTACGCTTCTGTCCTGTCATGGAGCAGCTTTGAAAACTCCTCCGCCAAAAAGCCCGGAGGGAGATTCTGGGTCATCTCTGCTGGAGAAAGCCTATTCTGGGTCATCCGTTTTAGAGAATCCAGCTCTGATAACACACCAGACCGTTTAAAGAAGTGAAGGAAACTTACCTTCTAATGCCTGGTTTGCATTTCCTAAAGAAACTGGCTTTGATTTATGGTTGTTTTGGCTGTTTGGGCATTTGGCAGTTGGTTTGAGAAGAAAGAAGGCCGGGTGCTGAAAGATCCTTTTGCTGTTTTATTTGCTAGACTCGGTCCCTTCCCCAGCCTTCTTTATTCTTTAATGTTTGCCAAAAGTAGATAATTCTTAGCTGTTTGTGTGTGTGTGTGTGTGTGTGGGTCTGTGTGTGCGCCTGCATGGGCTTACCTTGAAAGCAACTGGATTCAAGCGAAACAGAAGTAAAATGATGCTTATGTTGGAGCTGGGTAGCCGATAATCATTTCGTCAAATACAGTCAGTTCTCTTATGGCCTGGGAGGATACTTTCCTAAGGACCTTGGTTTTGCAGGGGACCCTCTTTCCAACGCTTCTTCCAAGGATAGGATAAGTTGTATCCAGGCAGATGTATGCAGTCGGAAAAATGCGTTCCTATTTTTGCCCTCTCGTCTTATCCGAAGCACCTAGTGAAAGCACGCACTATGCACAAAGTGACTATCGTTACATTGTGCTCTCCCAAGCGCTTCGTACAGTGCTTTGCACACAGTAAGCGCTCAATAAATACATTTGAATAAGTGAATGAAACTGACTGCATTTTAATTGATAAAAGGAGCGGTGCTTGGCACATAGTAAGCGCTTAACAAATACCATTATTATATTATTATTATTTAAGTCTCAACATTAAAACCGTGGCTGTGTGCTTACTGAGGAATGTGCTTGAATTGCCCTCTTGCTGGAGGACACTAAAATTGTTTTCCTTTTATTTTTTAAAGGTATTTGTTAAGCGCTTACTCTGTGTCAGGCTCTGTTCAAAGCACTGGGGTCGTACAAGGCGGTCGGGTTGAGACGGCCCCTGTCCCACTTGGGATTCACACTCTGAGTATCGAACCCTCATTGTACAGTTGAGGAAACTACAACAGAGAGAAATTAAGTGACTTGTCCAAGGTCACATAGCAGGCAGGTGGCAGAGGCGGGATTAGAACCCAGGTCCTCTGACTCCTAAGCCCGCGCTCTTTCCACTCAGCCACGCTGCTGCTGCTTTATTTTATGTTGCCTGGCAATTATCTGATCAGACCTTGCTTTTATTTCTGCTCCTCCACTCCCCTCCTCCCAATGAGAGAGAGAGAAAGGGAGGGAAGGAAGAGGGGACAAAACTACCAGGTAGATTCAAGTGTCGGTGCCTGCCGTCGTGCTCCCTGAGGGTGGGTCGAGATGCAAGGAAAGCAGGCCGAGAAAGAGTTAGCGTACGAAAAGTCATATGCAGGCGAGAGGCAGCAGAAAAATGTGTCTCATTTTTTCTTGCCCCGAAGCCCGGCCTGGCCCCTTGTACGTCTGCGTAGCCAACTGCCTCCCTGCGTCTCATCTGGGCAGATCAAGCGGGGCGCAGTCCGAACTCAGTGTCCTGGTGGAAAGGGTCCCCAGGCTATGCACGAAGCGGGATGACCAGCCTGGACAGCTGGGAACCATCATCTTTGTCCTCGTGCTGTCTCCAGGGCAGGGGATGTACCCTTCTGAAGTAATAATAATGATGATATTAAGCGCTTACTGTGTGCCAAGCACTGGCCTAAGCCCTTGGGTAGATGCAGGGTAATCAGGTTGTCCCACGTGGGACTCACCGCCTTAATCCCCGTTTTAGCACTTAGGGCCGTAGCCGTAGTTTATTTCTAATGATAATAATAATTGTGGTATTTGTGAAGGGCCTACTATGTGCCAGGCACTGTAGTGGATACAAGCAGATCGGGTTGGACCCGGTCCCGGTCCCACGTGGGGCTCACAGTCTCAATCCCCATTTTCCAGATGAGGTAACTGAGGCCCCGAGAAGTGAAGCGACTTGCCCAAGATGGCACAACAGACCTGTGGCGGAGCGAGGATTGGAACCATGACCTTCTGACTGCCAGGCCCGTGCTCTATCCAGTACGCCACGCTGCTTCCCTTAATGTGTCTCCCCCTCTAGACTGAAAGCTCGTTTTGGGCAGGGAACGTGTCGGATCATTGTTATACTGTCACTCTCCCAAACGCTTAGTACAGTGCTTTGCACACGGTAAGCGCTCAATAAATAAGACGGAATGAAGGAATGAATGAAAGAAAGGGATGGAGTGCCGTGGATGGCTCTGCCTTTCCCCTTAAACCAAGAAGTCACGGTGTGCCTGCTAGGCTGAAATAGCTCCCGATGGGGGTTGCCGTGGAAACCTGCCGGAACAGGGGCGGGGGGAATGTCGTGGTCCTACCGGGTTTAAACGCGCAGTACAAGAAAGTGTGTCCGTTGCAGGGGCCGGCAAAGGAAGAAGAAAGCGCACAGGCTTATGGGATAGAGCAGAAAATCACCGATTTTTCTTTTTTTCAATTCCTTTTTTAGCCTCCCTCGTCTTCTCCCCGTGCTCGATTTTTCCTTAGGCCCTCGTGCAAATAGATGCGGAATGGCCACCTCTTTCGGGACCCTGGAGTCATTCAGTCACCCCTCTTGTGGGAAGGGGAGCTTGGGTTCGTATTTATTGAGCGCTTACATGTGCAAAGCACCTGTAATAAAAATAATAATGTTGGTATTTGCTAAGCGCTTACTATGTGCCGAGCACTGTTCTAAGCGCTGGGGTAGACACAGGGGAATCAGGTTGTCCCACGTGGGGCTCACAGTCTTAATCCCCATTTTACAGATGAGGTAACTGAGGCACCGAGAAGTTAAATGACTCGCCCAGAGTCACACAGCTGACAAGTGGCCGAGCCAGGATTCGAACCCATGACCTCTGACTCCAAAGCCCATGCTCTTTCCAGTGAGCCACGCTGCTTCTCTACTAAGTGCCTGGGAGAGTATATAAGATAGCCAGGTTGGACACGGTCCCTGTCCCACTTGAGGTTCACAGTTGAAGTACAATGCACTGGCTAGGCTTTTGAGAAATGTAGTATAAAGAAGTTCTCCACTCGTAGGGAGTTTACACAGTAATGGAATAGACAAGTGTAAAAATATTTACATGGAGTGGTCAAAATAAATAAAAGAGTCCATTTATATTCATGAGTGCTAATAAGGTTCCCTGGGGATTCTGAACTCCTGTGGGCTGGTCTAGCCTGGTTTAATTTTTCTTGCTCTCCCTGGATTTTTTTTGTCTCTACAATTAAGTGTGTAGAGAAGTAGTGTGAACTAGAGGATGGATGGGCCAGGGAGACAGAAGGACCTATATTCTAATCCCAGCTCTGCTTCTTGTCTGCTGTGTGATTTTGGGAAAGTCGCTTCACTTCTCTGGGCCTCGGTTCCCTCATCGGTAAACTGGGGATTAAGACTGTGAGTCCCGTGTGGGACAGGGACTGTGTCCAACATGATTAGCTTATATCTTCTCCTGCACTGAATACTGTGCCTGGTACATAATAAGCGCTCGACAAATACGATTTAAAAAAAAATGTGTTCAATTTTTTGAAGCCTGTATGAACGCTTTCTCTAATATGACTTAAACACCTTTTGGCAACCTACCATATTTACTTGGATAATTGCCCCAATTTTTGGCATAATTTTTGCAATCCAAACGCAGAGTAGGGAGAGTTACCTGGGGAATTAAGTATAATAATAATTGTGGTATTTATTAAGTACTTTCTATGTGCCAAGCACTCTACTAAGCATTGAGTATAGCAATAAGGAGAGCAGGAGGGAAAAGAAAGGGAGAGAAGGAAGAGAGATGAAAGTGAAGGCATTTCCCTTTGCACACAGAAAGCGTTCAATAAATACGATTGGATGAATGAATTTCAGATGGCCCCTCTCATTTCTTTTGAACACTTCCAAATGTTACATCCAATAGGCACTGAATAAATTAAAGTAAATTCTCATCCCTTCTCCTCTTCCTACCTGGACCGGTAATGTCCTTCTCCGGCACGAACCTGCCTCATTGGCATTTTCGCGTTCCGCTAACCCTTCTCATCCTCCTCCTCCTACCTCAGTGAAGTGCCCCCATTTCCGCTCACCATTTCCCAAAAATGCTACCAAAAGAAAAATCGGTTTCCACCTCAAAAATTGGAGTTGGGGGGGAAATTATGTGGTGGGGCAACTATCTGAGTAAATGCAGTATGCACAGGTGACGTGGGTGCATATCATTTGGAACCATGGAGTTTATTTGTTGTGTCTGGGTGATATAGAAAAGTTGCCAAAGCAGTCGGCATGTAGCCATTTGGAACTGTGCTTATGAGCCAGAGCACTCTTGAGAGATTTCTCAATCCTCCGAGGAAAAATGCTCCTCTTCCTCCTCTTGAAAAGAGCCTTTGTTCAGCAGGTCCTCCTCATATCCAGTAAACATTGGAAGTTTAGTAATAATAATAATGATGATGGTATTTGCTAAGCGCTCACTTTGTGCCGAGCACTGTTCTAAGCCCTGGGATAAATACAAAGTTATCAGGTTGTCCCACGTGGGGCTCAGAGTCGTAATCCCCATTTGACAAATGAGGTAACTGAGACACAGAGAAGTTAAGCGACTTGCCCGAAGTCACCCAGCTAGCAAGTGCCGTGAGCCCGTCATTGGGCAGGATTGTCTCTATATGTTGCCGAATTGTACATTGCAAGCATGTAGTACAGTGCTCTGCACATAGTAAGCGCTCGATAAATACTATTGAATGAATGAAGTGGCGGATCCGGGATTAGAGCCCACGACCTCTGACTTCCAAGCCTATCCTCTATCCATTAAGCCACCCTGCTTCTCAATGGTACTTGATAATGGTACTTGTTAAGCGCTTACTGTGTGCCAAACACTCTTCTAAACGCTGGGGTAGATACAAGTTAATCAGGTTGGACACAATCCCTGTCCCACGTGGGGCTCACAGTCTCAATCGCCATTTTACAGATGAAACTGAGATCCAGAGAGTGAAGTGATTTACTCAAGTTTACACAGCAGACAAATGGCAGATCTGGGATGAGAACCCCTGACCTCACTCCCAGGCCCGTGCTCTATCCCCAACTCCACGCTGCTTCTCATTAAAAATGAAAATCTACTCTCCCTCACCCCGCAAGAAAATATTATCTAAAAAATGGAGATTCTAGACTGTGGGGCTACGGCTGCTTGTTCTGTTGGGTATTGAATGAGAAGTTCTGGCAGGAAATGGACTTCATCTGTGCTTACCCCAGCTGTTCAATCAATCGGTGGTATTTTTTGAGTGCTTCCTGTGGGCAGAGCACTGTTCAACGTGCTTGGGAGAGTACAGTTCAACAGCATTGGTCAGACACGTTCCCTGTCCACCAGGAGTTTAGAGTCTAGAAGGGGAGACAGGCATTAAAATAAATTATAGCGATGTACATAAGTACAGTGAGGCTGAGGGTGGGGTGAATATCAGATGCTTAAAGGATACAAATCCAAGTACATCGGTGATGCCGGAGGGAGAAAGAGTAGAGGAAATAAGGATTGAATCAGGGAGGTTCTCCTGGAGGAGATGGGATTTTTAATAAGGCTTTGAAGGTGGTGGTCTGGCATTTATGAAGAGGGAGGAAGTTCCAGGCCAGAAGGAGGATGTGGGAAAGGGGTCGGCGGTGGGATAGATGAGATCCCACCCAGATTCCTGGGAAAGAGTCCTAATGGCGTGAGGGAGGAGCAAGTCCGGGCTCTTCCATGGGCTTCCCTTGCGGGATCAAGACAAGCGTCTTCACCAGGGGCTTAGTACAGTGCTCTGCGCACAGTAAACCCTCAATAAATATGATGGAATAATGAATGAATGACCTGGGGGAGAGAGTGGCTGACTGTAAACTCATTACTGGCAGGGATCGTGTCCATTAGTTCTGTTGTGTTGGACTCTCCCAAAGGCATAGTACAGTGCTCTGCACATAGTAAGTACTCAGTAAATACCACTGATTGATTGATTGAATTTCCCAAAGCCCTTTTCTGCATAGTAGCTGACTTGAGGACCTGAGGGCTGTGTTTATCACGGTCCTCATTCATTCATTTAATCGTATTTATTGAGTGCTTACTGTGTGCAAAGCACTGTAGTAAGTACTTGAGAGAGTATAATATCACAACAAACGGACACATTCCTCCCAAAATGAGCTCACGGCATAGAGGGCGAGACAGACATTAATACAAAGAAATAAATGATAGATAAATACATATGTGCTGTGGGGATGGGAGGGAGGATGAATGAAGGAGAAAGAAAAAGTGACGCAGAAGGGAGTGGGAAAAGAGGAGAGGAGAGCTTAGTCAGGGAAGGCTTCTTGGAAGAGATGTGACTTCAATAAGGTTTTGAAGTGGGGAAGGAGCAGGGAGGGCGTTCCAGGCCAGAGCTAGGATGTGGGCGAGACATCGGCGGCAAGATAATGAGATTAAGGTACATTGAGAAGGTTGGCATTAGAAGAACGAAGTGTGCAGGCAGAGTAATAGTAGGAGAGTATTGCGGTGAGGTAGAAGGTGGCGAGATGATGGAGGGCTTTAAAACCAAAGGTGAGGAGTTTTTGTTTGATGCGGAGGTGGATGGGAAAACCACTGGAGTTTCTTGAGGAGTTGGGAGACATGGTCTGAACGTTTTTGAAGGACTCTTAACGTTTTTGAAGGTCTCAGGGTAATTTTTCGGGAGCCTTACGCTGATTCAAACAGACTTTAAATGTACATGGCATTTGGAGTTACAAATGGTGGGGAGATGCATTTTCAGATGAGAGCCTTCTTAATTTTAGTCAATCAGTGGTATTTATTGGTAACCACTCTTGAGTGGTTACGTGCGCAGAGCACTGTACTAAGCACTTGGGAGAGTGTAATACAGTAGAGTAGGTAGGCATGATCCCCATTCACAAGTTGCTTACAGAGTAGAGCGGGAGACAAAAGGGTATCTCTCCATGTCTAGACTGTAAGCTCGTTGTGGCAAGGAATGTATCTGTTTATTGACATATTAAATCTCCCCAGCGCTTAGTATTTGTTAAGCACTTATTATGTGCCAGGCACTGTACTAAGTGCAGGGGCAGATGCAAGCAAATTAGGTTGGACACGGTCCCTGTCCCGCATGGGGCTCACAGTTTTAATTCTCCATTTTACAGGTGAGGTAACTGAGGCACAGAGAAGTTAAGTGACTTGCCCCAGGCCACACAGCAAGCAGGTGGCAGGGGAGAGATTAGAACCCATGACCTTCTGACTCCCGGGCCCGTGCCCTATCCTCTGCGCCACACAGGTGGGGACATTAATCTGTTTGGTCGATAACAAGAGCTTGAACCACACAGTGGCTGTTCAGGTGGAGAGGAATGAATTGTGGAGGAGAAAACAGCATGTACAACTGAAGAAGAAACGTGGCCTAGTGGAAGAAGCACGGGCCTGGGAGTCTGGAGACCTGGGTTCTAATCCCAGCTCCCCCAGTTGCCTTGCCTCGTGATATTGGACACACCACTTGACTTCCCTGGCCCTCAGTTTCTTCATCTGTAAAATGGGGATTTAAAACCCATTCTCCCCTCCTACTTAAGCTGTGAGCCCCATGTAGGACAGGGACTGTGTTGGAGCAGATTACGTTCTGTCTTTCCCTTTGCTTTAATAGGGTACTTGGCATGCAGAAGCACATAATCATTATTATTATCCGAATGCGGAAGGCGAACGCCAAAAAGTGTCAATGTTGACCACCAGGTTGTGAGTTCCTGGGATGAGGGAATGGCAGGGTGGTCAACAATGATGGGAAAGCTAAGGGAAGGATTGGATTGAGGAGGAAAAATGAAGAGTTCAGTTTTAGCCATATTGAATTCAAGTTGCCCCGAGGGTATCCATTTGGCTGTTTCAGATGCTGGAGGAAATAGCCTGCAAGGCAAGTGGGAAGACTTTAGAGTTAACTTTTCATCGGACGGGACCCCCGATTCTTTAAAAAAGCACCCAAACAGTCTCTCTTTCAACTTCTACCTACCTCAGAATCTCTCAGACAAGCTGAGAAATGCAGCTTCTTTGTCCCTGCAGAAATGCAAAGGGTGGGGGAAGGGAAGGGACCTAAGGAGATTAAAGATTCCTTTCCATACGCCGGCTAGAAACACGTTAGTTTGATGCTCAAGTCCGTGTCCTCTGAGAATCGAAGAACAGAACAATAGATTGAAAAATATGGAATTCACCCTTTTAGGCCCCAGTTCTCCAACGGTAGCTGTGGTTTCTGTGATGGAGTCTCTCAAGTTCTGTGATTCTTTCATTCGTTCATTCATTCATTCAGTCGTATTTATGGAGCACTGTGTGCAGAGCACTGTACTGAGCGCTTGGGAGAGTACACTTTAAGAATAAATGGACACATTCCCTGCCCACGGTGAGCTTACAGTCTAGAAGGGAGATAAACATTAATGGAACATGTCTACCAATTCTGTTAAAGTGTACTCTCCCAAGTGCTTAGTACAGTGTTCTGTACACAATAAGTGCTCAATAAATAGGATTGGTAGAGTGGACTGGTCATCCAGATGAGGTATATTGGGATCCAGTCCAAGCCGTGGCTCGCTGCTCCCTGAGGCTGCTGGTCTTCCGGCAACTAGCCCTACCAGCTGAGGAAAGATGATATGACGTCCCTTCCCGTAAGAGGCTCCGAGGAGGAAAATAATAATAATAGTAATAATAATAATCGTATTTTTTGAGTGCTTACTGTATGCAGAACACAGTACTAAGAGTTTAGGAGAGTACAGTATAATAGTCACATTCCATGCCCACAATGAGCTTACAGTTTAGAGGGAGAGACGGACATTAATATGAATAAATAACTTATGGATAGTTACATAAGTGCTAAGGGGAGGGAAAGGAGGATGAGTAGAGGGAGCAAGTCGAGGCGAGCAGAAGGGAGTTGAAGAAAGGGAAAAGAGGGCTTCAATAAGATGCCTTCGATAAGGCTTTGAAGAGGGGGAGAGGAATTGTTTGTCGGATATGAGGAGGGAGCATGTTCCAGGACAGAGGCAGGACAAGGGCCAGAGAGAGGCGGTGAGATGGACGAGATCGAGGTGCCGTGGAGAAGGTTAATTTTAGAGGAGCGAAGAGTGCGGGCTGGGTTGTAGCAGGAGAGAAGTGAGACGAGGTAGGAGGGACAAGGTGATGGAGTGCTTTAAAGCCAATGGTGAGGAGTTTATGTGTGATGCAGAGGTGGATGGACGACACTGGAGGGTCTTGAGGAGTGGGGAAACATGTCCTGAATGTTTCTGTAGGAAAATGATCTGCACAGCAGAGTGAAGTGTGGACTGGAGTTGGGAGAGACAGGAGGCCGGAGGTCAGCGAGGAGCCGGGACAGGATAAGTGCTTGGATTTACGTGATAAGAGTTAGGATGGAGAGGAATGGGTGGATTTTAGTGATGTCGTGAAGGGCGAACCAATGGGATTTAATGATGGATTGAATACATGGGTTGAATGAGAGAGAGGATTCCAGGATAACACCAAGATCGGGGTTTGTGAGACAGGATAGATAATAAGAATGGTATTAAGCACTTTACATCAGATGCTGTTCTAAGTGCTGAGGTAGAAACAGGTTAATCAGCTTGGACAAAGTCGCTGACCCACATGGGGTTCACAGTCTAAGTAGGAAGCAGCACGGCCTACTGGATGAAGAGCCAGTCATCCCAGCTCCACCACTTCTCTGCTGTGGGACTTTGGGTGAGTCACTTAACTTCTCTGAACCTCAGTCTCCTCAACTGCAAAATGAGGGTTCAGTACCTGTTCTCCCTCCTACTTGGCTAGGAGACCCACGTGGGCCAGGGACTGTATCCAACCTGGTTAGCTTGTTAGCTACCCCAGCGCCTAGAACCGTGCTTGACAAATACCACTGAAAAAATAAAAGAGTAGTAGGGAGAACAGGTATTGAATAATAATAATGTTGGTATTTGTTAAGCGCTTCCTATGTGCCGAGCACTGTTCTAAGCAATGTCCCACATGAGGCTCACAGTTAATCCCCATTTTACAGATGAGGTAACTGAGGCATAGGGAAGTGGAGTGACTTGCCCACAGTCACACAGCTGACAAATGGCAGAGCTGGACTTCGAACCCATGACCTCTGACTCCCAAGCCCGGACTCTTTCCATTGAGCCACGCTGCTTCTCTCCCCAGTAAGGCACTTAACTTTTCTGGGCCTCAGTTTACCTCATCTGTAAAATGGGACTTGAGACTCTGAGCCCTATTTGGGACAGGGACCGTCTCCAACCTTATTAGCGTATGTCTACTCCACTGCCCAGTATGGTGCTTGGCATATAGCGTGATTAACAAATACTATTTCAAAAGGAAGCCAAAACAAAACCAGATCTGCGGCCCAGAGACGTTAAGTGACGTGCTTTGGGCCACACGGCAGGCAAGTGGAGGAGCCGGGAGGAGGCAGGGATTCTACGGTGATTGGTTTTGTGAGCTTTATTTTCCTCTCTCATTTTGTGCATCATCGAGAGTGGGCTATTGTCAATGGGCTTGTGGTTGGTTTCTCTCTGACTCTCCATCTCTCTTTCCTCCCTCGGTCATTCCTGCAACCCCCAGAGGAATGCAAAGGTCAGTGCTGGGTCCTGTTGGTTGAATAGCTACAGAAGGGAGAGGGAGAGGGTGGGCTGGAAGCAAACACAGTTCTTTGTGGGAAGAATTGCTCTTGCCTCCTCACTGGGCAGTCCAGAGTAGCTTGGGGGAATACAATACGGCACAGTTGGCAGATCCTCTGTCTACCAACTCTGTTCCGTTGTCCTCTCCCAAGCGCTTAGTACAGAGCTCCGCACACGGTGAGCGCATAGCAAATCTGATCGATTGGTGGGGGAGCCCACTCAGTCGTCTTGTCTGACCGAAACCATCTCGTGAAGGCTGTTTACGAGCCCCACGCGAGCCTTGGCTCATGCTTAGCGGTGGTTACTGACGTCACTGAACACATACCGTTCAGACACGGTCAGAGCAAGCAAATCGTGGGTGGAGGGTTTTATTGTAACTTCTGAAAAGAGATCTCCAGCTGCCTAACGGAAGGATGAATGAAGCGGAGTTCTGGGCTAGGATGTGGGTTGCGTTGTATCGTGCGTAGCTGTATTGAATTGTGCGTGCTGTTGTTTCCTAAAGTGATTCCATTCAGGGGTCTGACTAACATCTAGATCAGTTTTCTTTTGTTTTGTTTTTTTTTCCTCTGATGGTATTTGTCAAGTGCTTTCTATGTGCCAGGTCCTGTACTAAGCTCTGGGGTAGATACAAGATAATCAGGTTGGACACAGTCCAACCCCCTGGTCTTAATCCCCATTTTTCAGATGAAGTAACTGAGGCACAGAGAAATAACTTGCCCAAGGTCACCCAGCAGATAAGTGGCAGAGTCGGGATTAGAACCAAGGTCTTCCTGACGCCCAGGCCAGTGCTTTATTCAGTAGGCCATGCTGCTCCAATTTATGTTTTCCACAGGCATTTCTTTAAGGGCTTCCGGTGTCGAACAGCATGCTAACGACTGCACAGAGTGTCTCCCTCACACCTCCTCTCTTCCTGCGGTCTGCAGTGGCATTGGATGGAGAATTGGAATTGGATGGAGAGCTAGGGAATTGGCTGAGTTTCTCTTATGTAAAAGCCTGAAGGAATTGTCTGGGGACTCTTAGCTGGCCATCCGACCCTCAGTTCATTTTTCACAGATACTGGGTTGCAAACTGCCCGCCCTCACTGGCTCTTGGACAGATTTCGGAGGAGCGTGAGGTTTCAGGAGGTGCTCCAAGATGACATTCACGGTTTATTGCTGTAATCGTAGGAGTTGTTCTGTGGTTGACTTTCCTCTCAACATCAGGGTCCGCCAACCAGTCAGATGTATTTACTGAGCGCTTACGGTGTGCGGATCACAGTATTAATCGTTTGGGAGAGGGCAGTACAACAGTATAACAGATCTAGAAAGGTTGTAAACCCAATTGAAAAGGACCTGGATCAGTACCCTTTAAACATTGGATAGTCACTTTGCAGCACTTATGTACATATCCATAATTTAATCTGACTGCCTCCCCTCTAGACTGGGAACACCCTGGCCTAGTGGAGAGACCTTGAGTCTGGGAGTCAGAAGGTCATGGATTCTAAACCCGACTCCAGTGTGGAAGACAGGGGGATAATTGGGAAGAGAAGGTGGAGTTAGAAAAAGGGACAGACTTGGGAGACAAGAGAAACTCGCCACCAAAATTTTTGTGGATTTCAACTCATCATTGGTGCATTTTGATGCCAAACTTATATTCCCAGAGTAAGGCAGAATCATTTGAGACGCAAGGAGATCTTTAAGAAGAGCCTCCTTTGGCTGGTAACCAACTTGTTGAAATGTATTCAGTAGTTTTCCAAGGTTTAGATTATGTAAAATGTTTTACATGTATTCGAGTCGAATGTCTGTAGGAGAGAGAACAAGAGAAATTGTGTTCTCCGATGGAATTTTAAAAAGATGGAGAGAATCGGTGAGTCAGACGCTATTTATATCCATCCAGTTCTGCCAGAACCGGGTTTTCACAATGCGTTTCCACCTAGGAACTAGGTAGTGTTCTTCAGGCGACGCAGATCTGTTTGGATACAGGACACCGCAGTGTCACGAGAAATGTTTTCTGCCTTGATTGATTAATTAACAAGTGCTACAGTGCTTGTTTTCCCTAACCCAGAGTTTCGCGGGACCTGAATCCCTGTATGTGAGGGGAAGTAGGCGTGCTGAATTTAGGGTTCAGAGAAGGTGCCTCTCACATCGTGTCTTTACTGGAGTCTGTGAGAGTCATCCTTATCTTTGCATCGCCTTATTACACCCTTTAATCAATCAATCATCAATATTTATTGACCACTTACTACCGGCAGAGCACTTTTACTAGGGAGAGTAAAATAAAGCAGAAATAGCAGACATGTTCCCAGGGTGTACTTTGAATTTCATTCATTCATTCAGTTGTATTTATTGAGCACTTACTGTGTGCCGAACACTGTACTAAGTTCTTGGGAGAGTACAATATAACAATAAACAGATGCATTCCCTACCCATAACAAGCTTACAGTCTAAAGGTTTGTTCTCGCCTCCATAGCCTCACAGAACTTCTGTACATATCTTTATACTCTGCCACTTTCTCTTGCTACAATTTATTTTAACATCTGCCTCCCCCCTAAACTTCTTGACGGCAGGGATCGTGTTTACAACGATCCATATAACTCATTTATTGATATTAATGTCCGTCCACCCCTCTAGACTGTAAACTCATCGTGGGCAGAGAACGCTTTGTGCAGTTCTCTGCATAAGGTAAGCACTCAGTAAATTCAGTTGACTACCAACTCTGTTGCATCATACTCTCCCAACTGCTTAGCACAGTGTTCTGCAAAGAGTAAGTAGCCATTAAATGCCACTGTCTTATGATATTTGTTAATCAGTGGTATTTATTGTGCACTTACTAAGCACTTGAGAGAGTATAATACAACAGAATTAATTAGCAAACACATTCCCTGCCCATAAAAAACTGTTTAGGTTTATGTTTAGGGCTTAGTATTTGATACAGGTATTGTACAAATCCCCCAGGTAGATACAAGATAATCAGGCTGGACACAGTTCCTGTGCCACGTCGGGCTCACAGAACTGAGGTAACTGAGATGTAGAGAAGTAAAGTGATTTGCCCACGGTCACACAGCAGGCAAGTGGCAGAGCCGGATGAGAATCAGGTCCTCGGACTGCCAGGCCCGTGTTCTTTCCGCTAGGCCACGCAGCTTCTCACTGATTGATTGACTGGCTGAAAAGTTCAAAGGCTGATGGACGGAACTCAAGGATTTACTGTCCTTTGAGGCAGGACCCAGACAGGCCTGTGCTAGATTAAAAGAAAAAAAATGTGGTAGAAGAACCCAGCAAACTCTCTAGTTATGGTACATTTTAGGAGTTGTTCTCATTGCTGAGGTAGATATAAATTAATCAGGTTGGACACAGTTCCTGTCCCCCATTGGGGCTCACACTCTTAACCCCCATTTTACAGATGAGGGAAATGAGAGGCACAGAGAAATGAAGGGACTTGCCCACTATCACACAGCAGACAAGTGGTGGAGCTGGCATGGGGGTCCAGGTCCTTCGGACTCCTAGGCCTGTTCTCTATCCACTAGGCCACGTTGCTTGTCACAAAGTAAGTGCTTAACAAATACCACATTAGCAAATATCACAACAATAATAATAATAAAATCAAGAGCAAAGGGCAGTTAGAAACACTGTAATAACTGGCTGTATCGACCCGCTCCAACACGGGATTGTGTGAAATCCCAGCTGGATTGTATTTCCATAGCATTCTCTTTGAGATACTTTGGGTTGGGGTTTTTTGGTACATTCACAGCATTCTCCTCTGGGTTGGCGTTTTACCGAAAGAAAAATGCTGACCCAAAGTAGGATTAGAAAGGAATATTAAGGACCAATACTGCGCACTCTTACCTTTACATTCAAGGGAAAGTGTCTCTGAATTGATGAGCGGAAGGAAGCCAGTTATCCTGCATCTGGATTGATTTTATTGCAGTGCCCGAGAGATATGGGAAGTGGAATATACGGCTGGGGAGAAGGCGATGTTATTGATTGAGCACCTACGATGAGCAGAGAGCATTGTATTAAATCCTCAAGGAATTTACATTCTAATATAGGAGCAGGACAAGGAAACAGATTATTAGCAAATAGTGCTAATGTCTGATGTAAGGTGCTTAATACCATTATTATTAATCATCCTGTCTCACAAACCTCGATCTTGGCGTTATCCTAGAATCCTCTCTCTGATTCAACCCATATATTCAATCCATCATTAAATCCCATTGGTTCGACCTTCACGACATCGCTAAAATCCTCCCATTCCTCTCCATCCAAACTGCTACCAGTTAATCCAAGCACTTATCCTGTCCCGCCTCCTCGCTGACCTCCCGGCCTCCTCTCTCTCCCCACTCTAGTCCATACTTCACTCTGCTGTGCAGAAATGTTCAGGACATGTTTCCTCACTCCTCAAGAACCTCCAGTGGTTGTCCATCCACCTCTGCATCACACGTAAACTCATCACCTCACCTTACCCCCTCCTACCTCACCTTGCTACTTTCCTACTACAACCCAGCCTGCACACTTCTCTCCTCTAATGCTGACCTTCTCACTCTCATCTATCTCGCCACCAACCCCCTCGCTCGCGTCCTGCCTCTACCGTGGAACGCCCTCCCTCCTCATATCTGACTGACAATTGCTCTCCCCTCCTTCAAAGCCTTATTGAAGGCACATCTCCTCCAAGAGGCCTTCCCTGACAGAGCCCTCCTTTCCTCTTCTCCCACTCCCTTCTTCATCGCCCTGACTTGCTCCCTTGGTTCATCTCCTCTCCCAGCCCCATAGCACTTATGTACATATCAGAAATGTTATTTATTTATTCATTTATTCATATTAATGTGTGTCTCTCTTAAGTGTAAGCTCAGTGTGGGCAAGGAATGTCTGTTTATAGCTATATTGTACTCTTCCAAGCATTTAGTACAGTGCTTTTCTCAGTAAGTGTTCAATAAATGCGATTGAACGAATGAATGACGTGGTCCTGTCGTAACTGCACTTTGGTCTGGGGGTTTCTTTCCCTTTCTTGCTGCACATGTCCCAACTTAGCAGCATGGCACAGTAGATAGAGCACAGGCCTGGGACTCAGAAGATCATGGCTTCCAATCCCAGCCCCGCCACTTGTCTGCTGTGTAACACTGGGCAAGTCACTTAACCTCTCTGCACCTCAGTTGCCTCATCTGTAAAATGGGGATTAAAAATGTGAACCCCATTTGGAACAGGGACTGTGTCCATTCTGATTAGCTTGTATCTACCCCAGCGCTTAGAACAGTGCTTGGCAAATAGTAAGCTCTTAACAAACCATAATTATTATTATGAAGAATTACAGAACTCAAACACACCCCCGGGGCTCGTGCAGGTCAGTGATTTGAAATGGTCATGAGTGGGAAATGGTCGATTCGGGCTTGTTTAGAAGCAGTTAAGTAATATCAGCCTTGGAATTGTCTGCCAACACCTGGGCATGATCTTATATCTTTCCATTTTTAACTTAAAATCAATCTAGCAGCCTATCCACTGATGACCAACTAATCAAATAATTTAGAACCGATGGGAAGAAATTCAAATCATTTGTAATGGCTCTTGAAAAGTTTTAAAAATGTGGCTCGTGTTAACCTTGGAAAACATGATCTATTTAAATAAAAAACTGAACAAAAGAGAAATCCTCTGGTAGCTAGTTCCACTGACCTGCAGTCCTGATCCAAACAACTAGCAGATGAAGACAAACTGCATCTGGTTGTTCAGAACCAAGCCAGTAAACCCCAACGTTATTTTTCCACAGACTGCAGGGTGGTTACAAAGAACACACACCAGCCTTTTAACAATCCTGGCCCTGTCTTTTTAGGGTGTAGCCAAGTGGACAGTCTTATTAAAGAACTTAGGATTGTCCACGTTTACTGGAAAAATTTGAAGTTTGCCATACAGTCATAAAGATTATTTTTCCACATGAAACTCCTGAATAGTAGTTCAGGATTACCCGGTAAAGTGATGGCAAAATCACTCGGTTTAACTCTGGGAAGAATTGAAGTACTGCAAGAACTAGGTCAAATTGCCTTCCAATACTGTACCTTATAACTCGGCTGGTGTAGAATAATTCACTCATTTATCGCAGTGGAATGTAAAATCGTGCCCGAAATGTCACAGTCTTTGCCGCTTTGGTAGCTTTGGGTCATCTCTTTTCAGTGCTTGTTCTATTAAGGGTTTGGTGGTCAGTGAGTATTTCACTTAAGCACTTTGATACTCATCCCAGCTCTACAGTGTGGATGTACATAATAACCGTTGTGGTATTGATTAAACGCTTACTATGTGCCAGACACTAAACAAACCGCTGGGGGTGGGGAATACAAGCAGTTTTGGTTGGACACAGTCCCTGTCTCATACGGGGCTCACAGTCTTAATCCCCATTTTACAGTTGAGGTAACTGAGGCATAGAGAAGTGAAGTGACTTGCCCAGGGTCACCCAGCAGACAAGTGGCAGAGCTGAGATTAGTACCTTCTGACTCCCACGGGCTTCACCCCGTAGGCCATGCTGCTTCTCACACATTACATATCTCATACGTACGTATCCTAATAGCCACCACCTCACTTGTAATTTATTTTAGCGTCTGCCTCCCCAGCTAGATTGTAAGAGATCACGTCTTCCAACTCTCCTGTACTTAGTACAGGGCTCTGCTCAAAATAAATGCTCAGCGCTTAGTACAGAAGCAGCGTGGCCTAGTGGAAAGAGCGTGGGCCTGGCTTCAGGAAGGAGAGGTCTTGGCTCCGAAGATCACGGGGAAGACTCCACACACTGCCCGAAGACTTGGAATTAGGGTCTTCTGAAGGAAGAGCAGCGTGCCTGGTCAGGATTTGATTCCTCCGCTGTAGACCGAAAGTTCGCCGCGGGCAGAAAATGTTATATTGTACTCTCCCAAGCAGTAAGTGCTCAATAAATACGATTGACAGGTTGATTGATTTGAATGAATATTGTTCGAGGTCTCCTGTAAATCCCTCTGCCGAATGGGAGTTTCCCCAGGGAGTATGTGTTGGTGATGATAATTGTGGTATTTGTTAGGTGCTTACTATATGCCAAACACTCTGCTAAGAGCAGGGGTAGATACAAGGAAATCAGGTTGGATTCGGTCCCTATCCCATATGGAGCTCACAGAGAGAGGGAGAACAGGAGATTGGAGTTGAAGCAGCCAACTTTGAACTTACTAAAACATTTTGATAATGTTTCTTCTTGACTTCACGTCAGACTTGCCAGATGGGCAAACGTAAAGGAAAGCAGTTAGGAAATATGACAGAAATACTGGTTTTATTGCCAAGATCAACAGAAAAAGCTGCCCACGTTACTTCACTCTTTTCCAAGAACAGTGTACAGTCATTGTTTGAGGCTAGCCAGCTTTAAAAGTTGGCTTAGGTTACTACTGTATCTTTCCGGCTGCTAGCTGATTATTTAAATATGTCAAATGGTATTGATGACTAGAGCTTCCATAATTACCTCAGTGTTTATAAAAAACATTTGCAGCGTGGCCTAGCAGAAAGAGCCCGGGCCTAGGAGTCAGCGGCCGTGGGTTCAAATCCCGGCTCTGCACTTGTCTGCTGTGTGACCTTGGGCAAGTCACTTAACTTCTTTATGCCTCAGTTCCCCCATCTGTAAAAGGGGGATTAAATCCATTCAATCCTACGTAGACTGTGAGTCCCATCTGGGACAGGGACTGTTTCCAATCTGATTATCTCATCTCTACCCCTGTGCTTAGTATAGTGTGTGGCACATAGTGAGTGCTTAGCGAGTAATAATAATTTGGAGATACCCATATGAGAGTGTCAGCTGTTCTATCTGGAAATTGTTTAAAGTGGCGTCTCGATTTTACTTACAACTCGATTGCACGTTTTTATGAAGAAAGTTCTCTTTGAGTTTGGAGGAAAGAGGTGGAGAGAAGGCTTCCGGAATGTTCTCTGGATTGTTTGGGTTTTGGTGATTGGTCTTTTAGGGAGAGCATTTCCATGTGCCTGAATAAACTGACTCCCCAGGTGAATTCTCCAACCCTAACTGGAATAAAATGCTTAGTATGTCAGTTTATCTAGCAAACAGGAACTTGGCTTTGACACGATCATCTAAAGAAGCAGTCAGGCCCAGTGGAGAGGATGCCGCACCTTAGTGCTTCAAACCATGCGTGGCATAGACACTTACTAAATATACTGACACATTTTAATCTCCTCGTTTTATTTCCCTCCCTCCTGCATCATCTGTGCACTCAAATCCCCACCCTCCCTAAGCACTTAGGTCTTTCCAGTGCTTTTGTACGTCTTTTTAAACTCAATTACTTATCTCTCCCCAGAATTTGTTTTCGAGTCACTTCCCTCTGCATCGTAAGCTCTTTAGGGACCGGGATTGAACCTACTAACTGTTGTCTTTTCCCACTTGCTTAGTACGGTGATCTGCACAGATGAAGCATTCAGGAAATACTGTTTATTGAATGACCGATCAGCTAGTCCACACCCACACCAAAGCGTCTGTGCTTCCCATTATCTTTAAAACATTCATTCTTGCCCCCTTTCACTTGACTATATGGTAGTTGCTTTGGGTGTCTGGTTTTGTCCTTCTCCTCCTCCCACAGTCTTCGTGTCGCTTTGTTGCCGAGGAGCTGATTGCATTCCAGGTGACAGTAAGTATCTGTTGAGAGACATAAGCATCTGAAGTAACGTTTGCCAGCATTTTATTGGACAAGAAACTTCCTTCACGTGACTAAGTTAAAAAGATTGTGCAATGTTTTGTGGTGTAGTCATGTTGAAACACACATTTTGTTAATCATCTAGGTGATTGAAGCTTCTTAATATTGAACTTTGCAGTGTTTTTGGCAGAAGCATTTATAATGTGCTTGCTGACTTTTGGGTAATAGGGACAGTGTGTACTGTTGGAAAGACATCTCTGAGTCGCTTATAAAGTGATTCTGTAATGAGTTTTTCATTGCTGGAGAGTCCAAAACTGCTTAGCTGTAAGATGATTTCCTGAGGTAGGTGTGTCTGTCTCATCTGTCTGCCTTTTTATCGATATTAAATATTGATATTTATCGAGCACTTATTGTGAGCAGAGCACTGTACTAACTGCTTGGGAAATAATTAAGAATTAAACAATTAAATAACAATTAGGGTAGACTGTAAGCTCCTCGTGGGCAGGGAAGGTATCTGTCAACTCTTTTCTACTCTCCCAAGCGCTTACTAGAGTGTTCGGCATATAGTAAGCGCTCAATAAATACCACTGTTTGCTAAGCACTTGCTGTGTGTTAAGCACTGTTCTGAGCGTTGAAAATAGAATACAATAGAATTGGTGTACATGGTCCTGTGCACTGGAAGGTTAAAGTTTTGGCAGCGACTTATCTAACATCACTGGGTTTTCGTTGGGTTTTGGCAGAGGAAAATGGCTTCTGGTTAATGTTTTGACCCCGGGAGAGATCTGCCAGAAGAAGAGAGAAGATTTCATTTGGTAGTGATCCATGATCCTTTCTTGGAGTCGGGCAGCTTTATTGCCTGGGAAAAAACTCGAGGGCCACTTTTTCTTGTTCTCTGACACAGGTGATTGGCCAGACTATTCCTCTGGGAAACGGCTGTTCTGATCTGGCAGAGAACTGTTGTCTTTGAAGTTTGTTTCTCTTCGATCCTATTACCGTGCGGGGCTAGATAGGGCTTCAACCATTAAATTCCACTTCTGTCTATTTGGGAAGACAGAAACATGCGCGAAACTTCCCGCGCTAGGGAAGACCCGGTGTTTGTATGGGGCAGTGGTTGTTGTTGCCCAGCAGAATGAGGACTGGATCGATAGACTTGCCTCTATCAATCAGTTGTATTTATTGAGCGTTTAGTGTGTGCAGAGCACCGTTCTAAGCGCTTGGGAGAGTACAATATAACAGTCCTGCCCTCAACGAGCTTTCAGTCTAGAGGGTGAGACAGACATTAAGAGAAGTAAATAAATTATGGATATGTACATAAGTCTCCTGCGGTTGGGGAGATGCTTAGAACAGTGTTTTGCACATTGTAAGCGCTTAAGAATTGCCATCATTATCATTATTATTAAAGGGAGCAAATCGGGTGAGGCAGAATTAAGTGGGGAAAAAGGAAATGAGGGCCTAGTCAGGGAAGGTCTCTTGGAGTAGATGTGCCTTCAGTAAGGCTTTGATGGTGAAGAGAGTAATTGTCTGTAGAATTGTCTGTTCCAAACCAGAAACAAGACGAGGGCGACGTGTTGGCGGAGAGATAGACGAGATCGAGGTTCACTGAGTAGGTTGGGGTTGGAGGAGCAGCGTGTGCGGTCTGGGTTGGAGAAGAATAGCGAGGTGAGGTAGGAGGGGGAAAGGTGATTGAGTGCTTTAAAACCGACGGTGAGTTTCAGTTCATTGTGGAGGAGGATGGGCAACCACTGGAGGTTCTTGAGAAGTGGGGAGACATGGACTGAACGTTTTATGTAGAAAAACGATCCAGGTAGCAGAGTGAAATGTGGACTGGAGTGGAGAGAGAGGAGGCAGGGAGGTCAGCAAAGAGGCTGATACAGTACTCAAGGCAGGATAGGTAAAGCGCTTGGATTAACTTTGTAGCAGTTTGGATGGAGAGGAAAGAGCAGATTTTAACGGTCGTGCTGGTCGAACGGACAGGAGTTAGTGATGGATTGAATATGTGGGTTGAATGAGAGAGAGGAGTCAAGGATAATGCCAAGGTCATGAGCTTGTGAGAAAGGAAGGTTGGTGGTGCCGTCTACAGTTATGGGAAAGACAGGGGAGGGGACAGTTTGGGAGAAAGATCAGGAATTGTGTTTTGGATATGTTATGTTTGAAGTGATGGCAGAACATCCAAGTAGAGACATCCTGAAGGCAGGAGGAAATGCAGAGAGGGAGAGAGATCAGGGCTGGAGATGTAGATGTGGGAATCATTCAAAAAGAGTTGCTAGTTGAAGCCTTGAGATTTCCAAGGGAGTGGGTTTATATGGAGATTAGAAGAGGATCCAAAAATGAACCTTGAGTGGCTCCCAGAGTTAAGAGGTGGGAGGCAGAGGAGGAGCTGGCGAAAGAGACTGAGAATGAGTAGCCAGAGACAGGAGAAGAACCAGGAGAGAACAGCGACAGTGAAGCCGAGGTTGGATAACGTTTCCGGGAGAAGGAACGGTCCACAGTTTTGAAGGTAGCTGAGTGGTCGAGGAGGATTAGGATGGAGTAGAGTCTGTTGGATATGGCAAGAAAGAGATTATTGGTGAAAAGGGAGGTTTCTGTGAAATATAAGAGCCAGAAGACAGATCGGAGGGGGTCAAGCAGAGAATCGGAGGAGAGGAGTTGGAGACAGCAGATGTGGACAACTTGCTCAAGGAGTTTGAAGAGGAATAGGAGGAGGGAGATGGGGTGATAACTGGAGAGAGCCGGTGGGGTCAAAGGAGAGTTTCTTTAGGGTAGGAGAGACATGAGCATGTGTGAAAGCAGTGGGAAGCAGCCATCGGAGAGTAAACGGTTGAAGATGGCGGTCAGGGAGGGAAGATGGGTGGGGACAAGTGCTTTTATAAGATGCAAAGGGATGGGTTTGGATGTGCAGGTGGAGGGGGTGGCTTTTGAGAGAAGGTGGGAGATCCCTTGAGGTCCTGCTGAGAAAAACAGGAGAGTTGAAGAGGAGGAACTGGAGAGGGGCAGGAGAGATTTTAGGGAGATCCCACCTGATAGTTTCAATTTTCTCAATAAAGTGGGTAGCAAGTAGGGGCAAGGGATGAGGGATGGCGGGCAGACAGCGGGTTGGAGGAGAGAGTTAAACATCTAGAACAGCTGGTGAGGGCAGTGGGTATGGGGGTGAATTGGAAGAGGGAACCTAGCAGGGCAGCCGGAATCAATGCCCACCATTTCCCAGCAGGATCAGTTCTGATTTAGAATCAAATTTCTACAGTAGCAGCCCAATCCAATCAATCAGTGGTATTTATTGAGTGCTTACTAGAGAAGCAGCGTGGTTTAGTGGAAAGAGCACAGGCTTGGGAATCAGCGGTTGTGGGTTCTTATCCCGGCTCCTCATTATCATTATTATTACAGACTGATTGTGTTGGTTAACGTCCATGTCCCACATGGGACTCGCAGTCAGTCCCCATTTTACAGATGAGGTAATTGAAACACCCAAAAGTTAAGTGACTTGCACAAGGTCACACAGCAGGCGAATGGCAGAGCCGGAATTAAAACCTGGGGCCTTCTGACTTCGAGGCCCGTGGTCTGACTAAGCCATGCTGCTAAAAAGATGTTTGATTTCAACTGTGGCTTTTGATTTCCTCTGAAAATCATTAGCTTTGCTATCAATCAGTGGAATTTATTGAGCGCCTACAGATTGCTCAGTAATGCCAGCAGATATGATCCCTGCCCGCACAGAGTCTAAAATCCAGTGGGGAGGACAGACCCTAAAATAAATTACAGGGTGGAAGAAGCAATAGAAAATATACTATGGGTCCAAACCTCTGAGCTGCCCATTGCAGATAATGTTTTCTCTTTTCCAACACCTTTGCCTATTCTCCCTCCTGCTTAGACAGGAAGAGCCCCATGTGGGATTTGAACCCCAGCACTCAGAACAGTGCTTGACATATAATAAAGTGCTCAGTATATCTGTAATTTGTCAACGTAGGAGAGGGCAGGAAACCTGCCTACCAACTCTGTTACATTATAGTCTCTCGCGTGCGTAGTACAGCGTTCTTTGTCATCACCACCATCATTATCAGAAAAGCAGAATGGGGTAGTGAATAGAGAATGGGTCTGGGAGTCAGAAGGTCATGGGTTCTAATCCTGGCTCCACATCTTGTCTGCCGTGGGACCTTGGGCAAGTCGCTTCACTTCTCGGGGCCTCAGTTACCTCATCTGTAAAGTGGATGTTGGTATTTGTTAAGCGCTTACTATGTGCAGAGCACTGTTCTAAGCGCTGGGGTAGACACAGGGAAATCAGGTTGTCCCACGTGGGGCTCACAGTCTTCATCCCCATTTTACAGATGAGGGAACTGAGGCACAGAGAAGTTAAGTGACTTGCCCACAGTCACACAGTCACACAGCTGACAAGTGGCAGAGCTGGGATTCGAACTCATGACCTCTGACTCCAAAGCCCATGCTCTTTCCACTGAGCCATGCTGCTTCTCTATAAAGTGGGGATTGAGACTATGAGTACCAAGTGGGACAGGGACTGTGTCCAACCCAATTTGCCTGTATCCACCCCAGCGCTTACTACAGTGCCTGGCACATCGTAAGCACTTAACAAATCCTGCAATAATAGCAATAATTATCATCAATGGTATTTAGTGAGCGCTTACTACATGCAGAACACTGTAACAAATGTCACTTTTGACCATTCCATCTTCCCCATCCTTTCTTCTCCTTCTTTCCCTTCTTTAAACGCTCTACCACCCACTCTAGATTCAAGTAGCTGTCATCTCCTGCCGCCCAGGTCCCTCCTCCAACTTTCTGAGCCATTTTGATCCCTTTCTCAATACAGCAGAGTTGGTAGTCACATTTCCTGCCCACGATGAACTTAAAGCCTCGATGGGGAGATGGACATCAGTATAAATAAATCAGTTAGAGAGATATACCGAAGTTCCGTGGAGTGAATACCGAATACTAGTCTGAGGCTGAACACCCATCCAAGGCAACAGAGTTTACTGGTTTGACTAGTTTGGGTTCTGTGTTTTCTTTAATAAAAATTTAAAAAAATCGAGTCCTGTGACGAAGCTTTATCCAAAGGCAAACATCCAGCGAGGCATAAAATTAGCTCTTTCTGTTGGCACGCCTAAGAGCTGGATCTTTTTCCCTCAACGATTAGTTTTTTTGTAATTTATAAATTTTGTTTTGGGGAATTATCATGCATACCGTCAACACTCCCAAATAAATGCTCTGTCACATGGTGTTCAGCTTTGTCCTTGAAATTGAGGAATAATCTCTTCTTGAGCTGCGTGTGTAACTGCCATTAATTTTGATGGAAGTCATTAATGTTCATGAAGAGAAGGTTTCTCAAAGTGTTGTCTGTATGGAGAAAGCCTATAATAATAATAATGATAATGATAGTATCTGTTAAGCACTTACTATGTGCCAAGCACTGTTCTAATTGAGAGCAGAGAAGAATGTTTAAATACCATTTTCAGTTACTAGGCAGGCTATTTTAAATTTTTATATGAAAATGGTATCCCAAACAAGATGATTAGATTATAATAATCCAATTTTTACAATGGAAATACGATCAAGGGTTGCTTAATTTTCCAGCCTCAGTGTCAAGCATGACTTAATAAGATCCCTGAATGAATTCCTTATGTGCATTTGTATGGAATATCCTTAGGTGATCCAAAAGAACTTTATGGTGGGCAGGAGTCTACTGGTTTAAAGAGCAAGGAATGCCATCTTCTACATGGGCTCTGATTTTCAGTATGGCCTTATCTTCTCTGTGTTTCAGTTTGCCCGTCTGAAAATCTGATTTAAAATATACATTTGGAAAACCTCCAGTAATAATTTGACCCATAATTCAGTCTGCAGTGTACGATCCATACAGGCAAGTCAAGATCTACCCAACTGGAGTCGTCCTGATGAACGCAACTGGGGACAGATGGTTGCTAATCTTTGCAGGAAGCAAGTTGAGATGTTATTTCCCACCTCCGTTTCTACTGATTTATATTTTACTTTCTAAATTTAGAGTTGTCCTTTGAATTCACCCATGAAGTTCACCCGTGAGTCAGTGTGTGTGCATGTGTTTTCATGTGTGTGCATGTTATGTGTGTGAAGGCCGATGGGAGATCCACAGTCCGGGCCCCATTGGACAAACAAAAAAGTCATTCCTTGTTGGCTCGTCGTATTTAATGTTGGACGCTCCCGGTGATATTTTCTCTTCGACCCCCATGTCTCCCCTATTCTAAACAAAAAAACAAACCCATGACCCCACAGTTCCATCCTATTATCACCCCATCTCCCTCGTACCATACAGCTCTAAACTCCTTGAGTGAGTTGTCTACACCCCCTGTCTGAAGTTCCTAGATTTTGGGTTGGACATGGTCCCTGCCCCACGTGGGGCTCACACTCTCAATTCCCATTTTACAGATGAGGTAACTGAGGCACGGAGAAGTGAAGTGACTTGCCCAGGGTCACACAGCAGACAAGTGGCAGAGTCGGGATTGGAACCCATGACCTGCTGACTCCCAGTCCCATGTTCTAGCCACTGTGCCAGTATTTGTTAGGTGCTGGGGTAGATAAGAAGATAATCAGGTTGGACACAGTCCATATCCTACGTAGGGCTCACAGTTTTAATTCCCAGTTTACAGATGAGGTAACTAATAAATAATAATAATCATAGTAATAAGGGTATTTGTGAAGCACTTACTATATATCAAGCACCGTACTAAGTTCTGAGGTAGAAACAAAATAATTGGGTCCCGCATGAAGCTCACAATCTGAGTAGGTAAGAGAACAGATCAAAACAGAGAAAGGAAAATGAATCTTCATTTTCCAGATGAGGGAACTGAGGCCCAGAGAAGTGAAGTGACTTGCTCAAGGTCACAGAGCAGACAAGTGGCAGAGCCGGGATTGGAACCCAGATCTTCTGACTCACAGGCCCCGGCTCTTTCCTCTAGACCTATCGGGGGTATATTCATTTATTCATTCACTCGATTGTATTTATTGAGTGCTTACTGTGTGCAAAGCACTGTAATAAGCGCTTGGGAGAGTACGCTCATCTTCTAGACTGTGAACTCCTTGTAGGATGGCATCAGCTGTACCAACCCTGATGTATTGTACTCTCCCAGGCGCTTAATACAGTGCTCTGCACACAGTAAGCACTCAGTACCACTGATTGAGAGGACGAGAGCTTGGAAGAGGCTGCTTGGGTGAAAATGAAGGGGCAAATCTGAGAAACTGTGTGGAGAAAGAAGAGGCTTATTGGGTGCAGAATACTGTACTAAGCGCTTGGGAGAGTACAGTATAAGAATGAAAGACACACTGCCGCCCACAACAAGCTTATGGTCTAAAGGGAGGAGCAGACATTAATATGAATATATAACATTACAGCATATGTACATAACGTGCATAAATACGAGCGGCGCTGGGAGGGGGCGGGGGTGAATAAACGGAGCAAGTTAGGCGAGTTAGCAGGGATCGTGTCCAGCCCGATTTGCTTGTATCCATCCCGGCGCTGAGTACGGTGCCTGGCACATAGTAAGCGCTTAACAAACACCATCATTATTATTATCATTATTATGTACCAGACCACAACTCTCCCCATTTTCCAAGCTCCCTCCGGAGTCCGGAGTGAGCAGTTTGAAGGAAAACAGATTGCTCCATCTGGAAACAGGGCTTCCCTTTCATGCGTATAGATTCTTAGGGCTACTTGATAGAAATTTTGGCTCCCTCTTATAAAGCCGGAAATCACAGTGAATGAGTTACATCCTGCCGTTTTCTTGATGTTGTTTAAATCTAGTGTAGTTTGTCCTTAGGGAGGAAGCCTTTAGTAGAAGCCCGGTCATCGTTCCAGAGTATATCTTGATGTATTACGCAGTTGTGGGTTTATATGTGTGTCTTCTTGGCTCAAGGCAACGTGGTCTAGTGGAAAGTCTTTAGACCTGGGAGTCCAGGGAAGCCAGGTCCTCTACATAATAATAATAATGTTGGTATTTGTTAAGCGCTTACTATGTGCAGAGCACTGTTCTAAGCGCTGGGGTGGATACAAGGTAATCAGGTCGTCCCGCGTGAGGCGCACAGTAAATCCCCGTTTTACAGATGAGGTAACTGAGGCACAGAGAAGTCAAGTGACTTGCCCAAAGTCACACAGCTGACAAGCGGCAGAGCCGGGAGTCGAACTCATGACCTCTGACTCCGAAGCCCAGGCTCTTTCCACTGAGCCACGCTGCTTCCCCAATGTCCCTGCTGTGTGACCTTGGGCAACTCACTTAACTTCTCTGGACCTCAATTTCCCCATCTGTAAAAAGGGGATTAAAAAGCCATTTTCCCTCTCTTTTAGGGATCAGGTCTGACCTGATTTCCTTGTATCTATCTATCCGAGTGCCTAGGACAGCACTTGTCACACTAGAATCATAATAATTATTGTATTTGTTAAGCACTTACTATGTGCCAGGCACTGTACTAAGCACCGGAGTGGATAGCAGCGTGGCTCAGTGGAAAGAGCGTGGGCTTTGGAGTCAGGGCTCATGAGTTCGAATCCCAGCTCTGCCACTTGTCGGCTGTGTGACTGTGGGCAAGTCACTTAACTTCTCTGTGCCTCAGTTCCCTCATCTGTAAAATGGGGATTAAGACTGTGAGCCCCACGTGGGACAACCTGATTCCCCTATGTCTACCCCAGTGCTTAGAACAGTGCTCGGCACATAGTAAGCGCTTAACAAATACCAACATTATTATTATTATTATTACAAGGTTGTACACAGTCCCTGTCCCATGCGGGGCTCATAGACCCATTCCCCATTGTACAGAATAGAGAAAACAGAGGAACAGAGAAGTAAAGTGACTCGCCAAGGTCACACAGCAGACAAGTAGCGGAGCTGGGGTTAGAACCCAGTTCCTTCGGATTCCCAGGCCCGTGCTCTTTCCACTAGGCCATAGTGCTTCTGTTGGTGTCCGTTCAGTCGTGACCCTCCAAGCAAAGGATGCCTCAAGCACCCCCTCCATACTGCTGGGCTGACTGAATTCCAGGACTTTGTTATTGATAATCTTGACCTCACTCCAGCACAGAATCGATAGTGTTCAGATGGTGACCTGCCTGATACCTGTGTGATGGCCAGACGGTCTTTAGGGAGGTATTGTTATAGAAAAAAGTGGAGGGGCAAGGTCTGTTAAATTATATAAACAGGTATTGGGAGATTATTCTTTATGGACAAATAAGATTGGCTGTGTCCTTTAGCCTCAAAGCATGTTGTGACCAGGGAATGTGTCTGTTTATTGTTATATCGTGCTCTGTCGAGCGCTTAGTATGGTGTTCTGCACACAATAAGCGCTCAATAAATACGATTGAATGAATGACGTGTGTGTACGATTGGTCTTTGAGTTTCAGTTTTTCCCCTGGACGGGGAGAGAGTGAGCCAGCAACCTTCCTTCGGCTGCCAGCCGGAGGCTTCTTGCAAGCTGTAAGAGTGGGTTTGGATGCCATACTGCTGCTCCCAGTTTGCTTTGGGAGCATTCATTTGTTCAATCATATTTATTAAGCGCTTTCTGTGTGCAGAGCACTGTACCAACGCATGGGAGAGTACAGTACAATAAAAAAACAGATATACAGTCCTTTAGACTGTAAACTTCTTATGAGCAGGGCCTGGGTCTACCACTCTGTTGTAGTTTGCTCCCCCGAACACTCATTACAGTGCTCTGCACACGTGAATTGATTGATGGATGATTTGAGCGCACCCCAGTTTGGGCACTAAACCTTTTGGACCTAACAAGAATAGGTGGCGAATACTAGCTGAGGCACGTTTATCAGGGCAGTTCCTACCCTTCATTCATTCCTTCAGTCGTATTTATTGAGCGCTTACTATGTGCGGGGCACTGTACTAAGCGATCGGGAGAGTACAGTATAACAGGAGCCTCTTTAATAGCTTGCTGTCTTTAGCCTCTAGACTCTAAGATCACTGTGGTCAGGGAATGTGTCTGTTTACTATTATCCTGGGACACTGGTTTATTTTCATTTTTAAATTGCCTGGGACAGCCCATAGGAAATCAGTTCTGTGTTCCAGCTAGCTCAGGAATTCATTCATTCACTTCACTTGCATTTATTGAGCCCTTACTGTTCTAAGCGCTGGGGGGGCAGGGACATACAAGGTAATCAGGTTGTCCCACGTGGGGCTCACAGTCTTAATCCCCATTTTACAGAGGAGGGAACTGAGGCATAGTGAAGTGACTTGCCCAGAGTCTCACAGCTGACAAGTGGCGGAGCCGGGATTGGAACCCACGACCTCTGACTCCCAAGACCGTACTCATTCTGCTGAGCCATGCTGCTTACTCTCCCAAGTGCGTAGTACAGTGCACTGCACACAGTAAACGCTCAATAAATACGAGGGGTTGATTGTCCTCTCATTAGGCGTGATTTTTAGTTAACCCACTGTGATCTTTGCCATCGAATCACACTGGCACTACTTGTGGCCATATTAATGTCGCAACTCTTTCTTGACCCCATTCAATCAACTCTCCAACCCCATCCCTCAACCAAACAGCTGAGTTCCCTGTCAGCTGTTGAGAGGATTGCGGAAAGGATTCTGCAAGGCCTTACCCTTCCCTCTCCTCCCTCAGCGTATTACCTCCTTCGAGTCCCACGGCTGGAGGAAACGGGAGACTCCGAAGATTCCCTCTCGACCCCGAATGGGAATGCCGAGCCCCCCCAAGCCCTGGTGGAGTGGAGGTGGAGGTGGTGACGTGCCTGAAAAGACGCAGTTCTTAAAATAACTGCACAAAGACCTGCCCACTCGAACAAGTGTCTGATGAACTTCAAGCTCGGAAACTTCAGCTATCAGAAGAGCCCTCTGAAATCGGGCGAACGCCAGGGCGGTCATTTCCCTGTGGTTCTCGGGTGGGAAATGGAAATATGCGAGGAGTGGGAGGAAAATATTGGGACGGCAGATACACGAATCCTTTTTAATGCTAGTTCTCAGCCCTGAAATGTTTAGGGCACTGTGCGGAGTTAAGGCAGTGGTGAAGCGTTCCTCAGACATGAATGGGCGGCGAGTAGAAGTTTGGGAGCCCGGGGGGAGAAAGAAGGGGGCAGGGAGGAGACAAGATGAAAGGAGAGGGTGGGAAATTTTGAACTCGGTAGAGCCATTTAAGGGCCACCCCCGGGTGTCATTTGCTTGTATCCACCCCAGCGCTTAGTACAGTGCCTGGCACATAGTAAGCACGTAACAAAAACCATCGTTATTATTGTTGTTATGAGGAGAGGGGTTTGGTGTCACATTATGGCCACGAGAGCTCTTGCTTCCAGGATTTTGACCCTAGTAACTGTGGGACCTAACTGGAGCGGGGAAAGCCAGGGTAGTTTCTGGGAATTTTCCCAAAAACAGCAAGTTTGTAGGCATTTCGGTAGAAGCTGGAATTGTGTACAATTACAGGCTCCTACCAAACTGACTGCAAACATGCTGTAATTTCGTAAAGCCTCAGGGCAATTAGTGTAGAACATAAAGCCATAGGAATTGCCATAACTAAATCAGACCTTCAGCCCAGGATTCTGTTGACAGTATAATGGGACTCGGTGTAGATAATGATTAAGGATCAACTAGCTAACATCCCTTTCCATCTCTAACATTCCATCTCTAACTTTCCTTTAATAATTTTGGGCATCTCATCCCTCAGTTGGTCGTATTTGAGCCCCTACTATATGCAGAGCACTGGACTTTATGCTTGGGGCTGTCCAAGAGAATTATTAGACATGATCCGTGCCCTCAAAGAATTTATAAACCAGTCGGGGAGACTGACTCAAAATAAGTGTAATCAGTCAATCGTATTCATTGAGCGTTTGGAAGAGAGTAATAAAACAATGTAGAAGACACTTTCTGTGCCCACGGCCCCAGTGAGAAGGTTGGCATTACAGGAGCGAAGGGTGCGGACTGGGTTGTAGTGGGAGAGCAGCGAGTTGAGGTAGGAGGATCGAGGTGATTGAGTGCTTTAAAGCCAAATAAGGAATAATAGAATTTAAGGATAGGCACTGAAGCATTATTTGGGGCGGGGTGGGGAGGATGGTTTACATGTTTAGGTGATGTGAAAATGCTGAAGTAACAGTCAAGGGGAGATTGGAAATTAATCAGGGAAGGCCTCCTGGAAGAAGTGTTGTTCCGGAAGGGCTTTGAAGTGGGGGATGGCGAGGACCTTGGAATGTTGTGGAAGAAAATGATTTTATCAAACCCGCTGTCAAATTGACATTTATGAGTCTGCACAGTGCACTCTGTAAACAAATTCCATTATTATTCTCATTATTCGTGTTTATCAATCCTTCACTCAGTCAGCAGCGCGGTCTAGTGGAAAGAGCTTGGGCTTGGGAATCAGAGGATTTGGGTTCTAATCCCTGATCTGCCACTGGTTTGCTGTGTGACTTTGAGAAAGTCATTTAACTTCTCTGGGTCTCAGTTTCCTCAGATGTAAAATTGGGATTTCAGTACCTGTTCTCCCTCCTATTTAGGCTGTAAACCCTATTCAGGACAGGGACTGTGTCCAACTCAGTTAACTTGACCTCACCCCAGTGCTTAGAACAGCGCTTGACACGAAGTAGGGGCTTAACGAATACCTTAGTAGTAATGATGAGCACTCCATCACCTTGCCCCCTCCTACCTCAATTCGCTTCTCTCCTACAACCCAGCCCGCACACTTCGCTCCGCTAGTGCTAACGTTTTCAATGTGCCTCGATCTCTCCCGTCTCGCCGCCGACCGCTGGCCCGCGTCCTGCCTCAGTCCTGGAACGCCCTCCCTCCTCAAATCCGCCAGGCAATTACTCTACCTTTCTTCAAAGCCTTATCGAAGGCACATCTCTTCGAAGAGCCCCACTTTTCCTCATCTCCCACTCCCTTCTGCGTCACCCTGACTTGTTCCCTTTATTCATCCACCCGTCCCAGCCCCCCAGCACCTACATACATATCTGTAATGTTATTTATTTCTATCGATGTCTGTCTCCCCCAGCTCTAGACTGTAAGCTGCCTGTGGGCCGGGAATGTCACCGTTTATTGTTGTATCGTACTTTCCCAAGTGATTAGTACAGTGCTCTGCACACGGTAAGCACTCAATAAATACGACTGAGTGAATGAATGAATAAGCAGAGGAGGGCCAGCAGCATTTCAGAGCCCACATGCCACCAGGGCTGAGGAATCAGGGTTCCAATCAGCTGTCCCACTGCCTCAGAGCTAGTGGAGTTCTTCCACTCTTGGGTGGGGATTCGCCCCAAGGCCCTGGTAGAGTCCAGCTGAGGATAGATTAGGCGAATTAATGTGACCTACCGTAAAGAACACAGGCGCGGGAGTCCAGAGACGTGAGTTGCGTTCTCGTGAAATGCATAGCTCATGAGTATCTCTAAGAACAAATCAGATACTTTCAGGGTTTTTTTTCCTTCTCCTTTCAAACAAAATCAGTGAGCACAATCCAGCTGTGGAAAAGTAGGATGATGCCTTTGTGGAAGTAAGCACAACTGAATGGATGGGAAAATTCTTTATTACAGGATGTCACTGGAGGCTAAAAGGAATGGCTTAAAACAGCAACGGACAAAAGCAACTGCAGTACTTTGAAAAACAGTCACAGGATCATTCATTTCCAGGGAGTGCTACTCCCCAAAACCCAAGTTAAATGTAGCCGGCTTACTGAATTTAAAAATAAACAGTGAGAGAGTCCAAACAGGAATAGACCGGGCTGTTAGAAGAATCCTATCATGCTTGGTGTCGCTCCTTACGAGTTCTCATTCCGAGAAACAAGGATATGAATCTTTTATCTTTATGTAGCACTGTTCTTATAAAGCGTGAAGACGACAGCACGTTTCTGTTAAGTGTGCAGAAACGTGCTTCTCAGGGGCTCACCGGGAATACCCAGGTAAATGCTCTAGAACCAGCATGGCCTAGTGGAAAGAGTATGAGCCTGGGAGTCAGGGGACCTGGGTTCTAATCCCGGCTCTGCCGTTTGTCCGGGGTTCGACCTCAACTTCTCTGGGCCTCAGTTTCCTCTTATGTAAAATGGGGATGAAGACTGTGAGACAGGGACTGTGTCCAACCTGGCTATCTTATATCTAACCCAGCACACCGTAGTAATAGTCGTAGCCTGGCACGTAGTAAAACGCTTACAAAATACCTTAAAAAATGACTTAGGGCATATAATTAGGTATCAGCAACGATGCTAACTGATGTTTACCCTGTCACATGCCGTAAGAAGGGGCCCGTACATCCTACACCAGGGCGCCAGGGCTTTCTATTGTAAGCTTCTTGGAGGGTAGGGGATCCCATCTTCTATTTCGATTCTACTGTCCCAGTGCTTAGTACGGTGCTCTGCACATCTGGCTTAAAATGACCCCAAAGAAAGACTCCAGTGAGACCAAGGTGGTGGAACAACTGTTATGCTGCTCCGGAAAGATCTTATCTGTGTAGTTTAGTCAATCGTTCAATAGTATTTACTGAGCACTTACTGTTTGCCGAGCACTGTATTTAATGGGGAGCTAAAAGACTGTCTGCCTCTAACTAGCTTTCATTCATTCAGTCGTATTTATTGAGCGCTTACTGTGTGCAGAGCCCTGTACTAAGCGCTTGGAAAGTACAGCAATAGAGAGAGATAATTCCCTTCCCACCACAGGCGCACAGTCTAATGTTAACAGTGATCGGATCTCTCCCAGAACTCTTCTTTCCGGAGTTTCCTTGAGCTGTTTTTCTCCGTCTGCCTGTCTCCGTCTCTCCTTTCTCAGGCAATCATCTTTATTGAGCGCTTGCACTGTACTAAGGGCTTGGGAAAGTACAGTAATAACAGAGTTGGTAGACACATTCCCTGCCTACAATGAGCTTATAGTCTCCATCCTAGTTCCTATCCCCCCTTAGGTGGTTGTTGCTCTCCAGACTGTAAGCCCTCTGGGGGCAGGGAGTGCGTCCTTCGACTCTGTTGTACCGTTCTCACCCAAGTGCTTAGCGTACAGTGCTCTCCACACAGAAAGCGCTCAGTAGAGAAGCCGCACGGCCTAGTGGCAAGAGCCCAGACTTGAGAGTCAGAGGTCACGGGTTCTGGTCCCGGCTCTGACCTTGTCTGCTGGGTGAACTTAAGCGAGTCACTTAACTTCTCTGTGCCTCAGTTACCTCATCTGAGGTAACTAATGGAAATTGAGACTGTGAGCCCCTTGCGGGACAGGAACTGTGTCCAACCTGATTGCCTCGTATCTACCCCAGTGCTTAGAACAGTGCTTGGCACATAGTTAGTGCTTAACAAATACCAGAATTATAATTTTTATTACCACTGATTGATCACCACTCCTCTCCCTTCCTCTGTTGTCATTCATTCATTCAATCACATTTATTAAGCCCGTACTGTGTGCAGAGCACTGTACTAAGCACTTGGGAGAGTACAGTGCAACAATAAACAGACACATTCCCTGCCCACAGTGAGCGTACAGTCTTTCCCCTTGCCTCCAAGAAACATGGCCCTCAAACCATCTCATCTGGCCTATTACGTACAGATCAATAATCCAACCGCAAATCGTTTGCACGGTGACTCCGAACGGGATCCTCGAGTAACCACGGTAACCTTCCCAATAAAGTATTACCGTTCACCATCTAAGGAGAAGGCCAACTGAACAAACACATTTTTGAGAGTTTTCAGATGGCTGTAAAAGTTGTTTTTTTTTAAACAACAGACTTTTAGTACGGTCCCCTCCGGAAAACTAAACTTCAAAAGAACTCTCCAGTTCGGAAAGCAGCATTTTTCCTAGAGCAACAGACTTCTCCGGAGTATAATACGTGGCTTCTCCCTTAGGAAATGAACTGTGGTTGGGCTCTCATTATGTTGTTTGCTTGCAATCGGCGGTGAATGTTTTTCTGCAAGCTAAAATGACTGTTTGTTTATAGAAATAGCCCTTTTTGAGATTCTATCGCTTTGAATGAATTTGGTGAATTAGACCGTGTGTGCTAATGATAATGTCCTCTCCCTGTCAGAAACATTTATTAGTGCTTGCCTCACACCACTCCGGTTCCAACATGTCCCGATGGTCTGATTAGCAACAGTGATAATGCTGATTGTCCTTAAGGTTTTCTAGAGCCAAAGGATACTGAAAAGATTTTAAATTTCCTGCCGGGGGTTGAAAAAGAAAATCAGTTGGCGTGGTGGTGGGGTTTTTTTTTTTGGTAACTTTGTTCCAACTCATCTCCTCTGTAGGATTTTCCTCAGAATTCTAGTTCACTGGACAGAGACTTCTTTGGGATAGATCTAACTATGACCCAAATAGATTAGTTTCTTGGTTTCCTTGAACACAGTAAGCGCTCAGTAGATACAAATGAATGAATGAATGAAAAAGGATTAGAACCCAGGTCCATTCAAACTATACACCTGGCCCAGAGATGGTAATGGTTTTCCTATTTGCCCGTCTTTGCAATATTTCCTTTTTGTTTCTAGTAACACTGAAGACTTTTTCATTTGCACGGTGTTCTGTTAGTGGAGTTCCATACATTTTCTTTCAATAACCGTAGTATTTGTAGGGGTGCTGAATCCCCAAGTACATTACAGTACGATGGATCACAATCTAGTCCTCTTAGGGATGAGAAGATTGAGACCCAGAGAGTCCAAGCATCTTGTCCAGGATCACACAGCAAGCCAACAGCCGAACTGAGAAGCAGCGCGGCCTAGCGGATAGAGCACGGGCCTGGGAGTCAGAAGGGCCGGGGTTCTAATCCCGGCTATCTATTGAGCGCTTACCGTGTTCAGAGCACTGACCTAAGCGCTTGGAAAGTACAATTGGGGAAAAGATAGAGACAATCCTTTCCCAACAACAGGCTCACAGTCTAGAAGAGGGGAGACAGACAAGAAAACACAGACAAGCAAGTAGACAGGCATCAATAGCATCTGCTGCGTATCTGCTGTGTGACCTTGGGCAAGCCACTTAACTTCTCTTATTCATATTGTCTGCCTCCCCCCACCAGACTCTAAGCTCGTTGTGGGAGAGGAACGCGTCTGCTGATTCTATCGTGTTCTCCAAACGCTTAGTACAGTGCTCTGCATATAGTAAGTGATCAGTAAATATGATTGATTGATTCTCTGTGCCTCAGTTACCTCATCTGTAAAATGGGGATTAAGATTGTGAGTCCTTCGTGGGACAGGGACGGTGTCCAAACTGATTAGCTCGTATCTAGCCCAGCGTTTAGTACAGTGCCTCACATAGTAAGTGATTAAAAAATACCATTGAGAAAAAGGCAAACGAAAAAAATAACAAAACCGAGGCTAGAAGTCAGCCTGTAGGCATTCCTTTAGGCCACTCGACCTCCCCGAATACCAAATCTGGTTCCTTCTCATTGCAGAGGTGACGCTGAATGTCCATGTGAGCGATGCCAGCACCCACCAGCCAATCCTCGATGCCTTCGTGGAAATCTTCACCAATCAAGTTTCCGTCGCCTCTGGAAGCACGGGAGCAGATGGCATCGCTTTCATTAAGTTTCAGTATAAATTGGGCAGCCAGCTGGTCGTCACAGCTTCCAAGCACGCCTATGTCCCCAACTCGGCACCGTGGAAACCCACCCGATTACCCGGTAAGAGTCCTTTCTCGGCGTTCTGAGGAGGTGGTTTCTCCTGACAGAGGGAGCGGAGAATGAAGCCTTTCCTCCTTTGGACTTCTGAGGGCCACGAAGAGAAGCGAAGGGCGGATTTCATCGGGACTTCCCAGTGCCTTCTCTGGAACGGGAAGTTAAGGACTCTGCTTTTAGCTCTAACGGGATTCAGAGGGGAGTTGGGGTTGTACAGTGGATATTTCCCGTGTGGTGAATTTTAACCCTTTTCCAATTTTGTCTGAACTGCTATTCTCACTGGGTCTCTCATCGCCAGTTTAGATTTTCATTCCCTCGAGTCCCCCTCCTGCGCCTTTCCTCGCTGATCTCTAACTGTAACCCAATCCGCCCACTTTTTTCCTCTATCGCCAACCTACTGTCCGTACCTCGATCTTGTCTACCTCGGTGCCGACCCCTTGTCTACCTCCTCCCTCTCCGGCTTGGAACTCCCTCCCCCTTCGTGTCCAACAGACTACCTCCCTCCCCATCTTCAAAGCCCTTCTAAAATCACGTCCCCTCCAAGAGTCCTTCTCCAACTAAGCCCTCGCTTCTCTATCTAAGCGCCCCCTCTGCATTGCCTGTAATAATAATGATAATTATGGTATGAAGCGCTTCCTATGTGCCGAGCACTGTACTAAGCACTGTGGAGAGTACAGGATAAGCAGATCAGACACCACCTGTCATCCATGTGGGAATCCCGGTATGGGTGGGAGGTACTGAACCCCCATTTTACAGGTGAAGAAACTGAGGCACAGAGTAGTTAAGCAACTTGCCCAGAGTCACACAGCAGGAGAGTGACTGAGCTGGGATTAGAACCCAGACTCCCTGTCTCCCAGGCTCATATTCTTTCCACCAGACATTGTTTCCGCCCGTTCACGAGGGTCTGGTCCCCTTAAGCATTTGCTGCTCACCCTTCCCCAGTCTCACAGGAATTATGTCCGTATCCATCTGTAATTTATTTTAGTGTCTCTCTTCCCCCCGCCTCATCTGTGGACAGAAATCTTTTGTACCTACCGTTTGGTATTTTACTCTTCCAAGCGTCCCGAGGGCTCAATAAATTCTCTGAGCCGAGGCCCCAGGAAAACTAGGTTCCGTGGAATCGCCACAGTCCTTTCACTCAGGAAAGCACCTAACCGGTGGTGTTAATGGTAAAGGACAACCGCACTTATCATGTAGTCGGGAGGCGAGGTCTCAGACAAGGTGGGCAGCAGAGAATGGTAAGCAACCTTCCCATCTGGTGCCTTCCTGAGCCATTTTCCCAGAACGAGAGGAACCTACGCTGAGACTCCTGAGATTGTTCCTCATCTGCCGGCGGCCTGCTTAAATCTCCTCCGTGACGGATTCCCTACGTCTTCCCCTCTGCCTCCCTCAGCGTCGTTACCCGTGTTAGCAATTTCGGAAAGATGTGGTATTCCTTCGGCGGAAAGGCAGTGTAGAAGAACTCCCAGAAAGGAAAACACTTTCTTTTTGCCTCTTCTGCCAAGGCAGCCCGAGGGTAGGGGCAGCTCCCCCAGTTTTCAAGGACCACCCCCCTTCATTTCAGACGTATCGCTGACCTACAGCCCACCTTCAAATCTAAGAGCTGTGCCTGAAACACGGAAGAGACCGGGAACGTAGTTTTGCGTGAGTAGCCTTCATCCAGTCCTAGAAATGGGTTTGTGCTGTGACTCCAGCGTGCTTGGATTAGCAAGAGAGATCTGATCTTCCCTAAGTGGGGAAGAGAACCTATCAATCAATCATTCTGTGGTATTTATGGAATGCCTTCCGAGTGCAGGGCACCGTACTAAATGCTTGGGAGAGTTGGTAGACACATTCTCTGCCCTCGAGGAACATAGAGTATAGCGGCCAAGGCAGATATTAAAATATATTTCAGATGGGGGAAGCGGCAGAGTGAAACATAGGTACTTAAGTGCTGTGAGGCTTTGGCGGTGGGGCGAGTACTTGATAAAGAGCAACCGCAAAACCTTAAATGACCGATACTTTCGAGCCCAGAGTCTTAAATCTTCAGATTGGAAGCGTTGTTTGGTTCATGTGACTCAGTGATTCATATTAAGACTCTGAGCCCCGTTGTGGGACAGGGGCTGTATCCAACCTGAGTGGCACACAGTAAGTGCTTGACACGCGGTAAGTGCCTAACAGATGCCATCATTGTTATTATTACTATTATCACTGTATCATTTTTTTTAACTCGGCATCTTTGGTTTTTTCATGTCATTTGGTCTGTGCCCCAACCTGATAAACGTCTGTCTATCCCAGCACTTTAGAACAGTACGGGATACATAGTAAACACTTAACAAATACCATTAAAAAAACAAATCTAACACCTCTCCAAAGGTGGACAGCTTTTAAAAGAAGACTTCATCTCTCTGATGACATCTTCTCAGGGAGAATGGTTATCCCCGTCCATGGTATCTGTCGAGCGTTTACTATGTGCAGAGGAGTGTACTAAGGGCTTGGGAAGTACAATAAAACAGAGTTGGGGCACACATACGTGCCCACGGTGAGCTTACGGTCTAGAACGATAAGAAGTTACCAGTCTCCAAACCCTCTATCTAGTTAATATGGGCAAGGGGCACAGCATTGTCCACCCATCTTTCGATTTTATCTATTAAATCCTGGCACTCCAAAACTGTATTTTACCATCATCTTTGTGCAGGGTTCAGTTTAGCAAGAACATAAGTGAAAAATAGGTCTGGAAGGAGGAGGATCTCAAGGTTTTTTTTCCCCTAACATTACCAATCTGTGGTTTTTCTTGAACATAGAAAATAAGTGCCTATTCCTAAAAGCCTGAAGTGAGTTAAAGTCTAAAATTACCTCTCCCTGTGAAATGGAAAAATGCTCGTTCTCTGATAGCTTCTGAAAGTGTACATTAACCAGTTGGTTGACAGCATAGCCAGATTAAAAACAGGAATCGAAAACACTACTGTCAAAGCATTTAAAGCTGTAATGTCGGCAGGCGGCTGGGTCTGCCAGAGTCACTGTAGCCTATTCAGAAGGCCCTACTAAAATTATAACTCCTCCAGGACGCCTTCCCTGAATAACTGCTCATTTCCCCACACTACTGACCCTCCTTTCTTTTTTTTATGGTATCTGTTTAACTCAGTAAGTATCAGGTACGGTATTAAACGCTGGAGTAGATACAGGCTAATCAGATTGGACGCAGTTCACGTCCCACATGGGACTCACAGATCTTATCTCTGTTTGACTGATGTGGTAACTGAGGCACTGAGAAGTTAAGAGACTTTTCCAAGGTGACACGGCAGACAAGCAGTGGAACCGGGATTAGAACCCGGGTCCTTCTGACTTCCAGGCCCATGCTTTATCTACTGGACGATGTTGTTTCTTTACACTTACGCATTTTAGTCTGTGCCCTAGACACTTTGATGCTCACCCAACCCCCAACCCCACCGTCCATATGTACGTACTCTATACCCTACTCCTTATCCTGCCTGTAATGTATTTTAATATGTACCTCACCCACTAAAGGTTGGGGATTGTGTCTACCAACTGTACTGTATTATACTGTATTATACTCTCCTAAGTGCTTAGGACAGTGCTCTGCAAACAGTGAGCACTCAAATGCCATTTTTTTATGGTATTAAGTACTTACTGTGTCAAACGCTGTTCTAAGTGCTGGATTAGATCATTTAATTAGGCAGGACACAGTCCCTGTCCCGCGTGGACCTAAGTAGCAGGGAGAACAGAAGAACTGGAGGCCCAGAGAAGTTATGTGAGCAGCCCAAGGTCACACAGTAAGAATCACGGCACTTGTGTATATTGGTACATATTCATTATCCTATTTATTAGTGATGTGTATCTATAATTGTATTTATCTGTTTTGATGCTATTGATGCCTGTCCACTTGTTTTGTTGTCTGCCTCCCCCTACTAGACTGTGAGCCCGTTGTTGGGTAGGGATTGTCTCTATCTGTTGCCAAGTTGTACTTTCCAAGCGCTTAGTACAGTGCTCTGCACACAGTAAGCGCTCACGAAATACAAGTGAATGAATAGATGAATGAAAGTTGGCAGAGCGGAATTAGAACTCAGATCCTCAGACTCCCAGACCAGTACTTTTTGCACTAGGCTAAGCTGCCTCTCAGTGGATAAATTGATTGATTGGAAAGCAATGTAACGAAATTCAGCATTGATATTACCGGTCAGAGGACATCTTGGATGAAAAGTCTAATCGTATAATAATTATAATATTTGTTAAGCGTCAGGCACTCTAGTAAGCGCTGATATACAGACATCCTGAAATGTAATTGTCTCCCCTTTGTTCTGGCAGTTTTTTCTTCTCTAAGTCTCGGTTTGCTTCCGGAACGATCAGCTACTCTAATGGTGTATGAAGACGTGGTTCAAGTGGTCGCGGCCTTTCAAGGTATGCTTTGCCACTGAAGGACTAAAAGAGATATTTTTGTTTGTTCGTTGTTGTTTTTATGGTATTTGAGAAGTGCTTACAACGTGCCAGGCACTGTACTAAGCGCAGGGGTAGATTCAGGCTAATCAAGTTGGTCACAGTCCCTACCCCACTTGGGGCTCTCAGCTCTATTTTTACAGAGCAGGCACAGAGAAGGGAAGGGATTTGCCAAGGTCACGCAGCAGACCTGGGATTAGAACCTGGGTCCTTCTAACTCCTTCTGAGCTCGGTTCTCTCCCAGCTTGGTTCTCTCCCGGCCCGGCGTTCGGGCTACGTTCTCTCCCCACCCGGCACTTGGGCTCATTTCTCTCCCCTCCTCAGGCCTTGTCTCGGTTCTCTCCAGGCCCGGCACTTCGGCTCAGTTTTCTCCCCACCCAGGACCCTGGCTTGGGTCTCTCCACACCCTAGATCCCAGCTGCATTCTCTCCACACACTGGGCCCTACCTCGGTTCTCATCCCGCCCCGGGCCCTGGCTCTATTCTTGCCCGGCCCGGCACTCCGGCTCAGTTCTCTCCCTCCTCGGGACCCTGGCTCGCTTCTCCCCACACCCCGGGCCCTGGCTCGGTTCTCCCCGGACCCGGCACTCCGGCTCAGTTCTCTCCCCATCCGGGTCACCGGCTCGGTTCTCTCCCTGCCCCTGTTGCACTCTCTCCACATCGCGGCTCCTGGCTCCGTTGTCTCCTGGCCCAGTGCTCTGGTTCAGTTCTCTCCCTACCTGGGGCCCCAGCTCTGTTCTCTCCACTCCCCAGGCCCCGGCTCCGTTCTCTCTCTACCCCGGTCCTGACTCAGTTTTCTCCCCAATTGGAGCCCCAACTCATTTTTCTCTCCGGCCTCGAGTCCCAGCTTGGTTCTCTCCCCACCCGGGGCCCCGACTCGGTTCTCTCCCCGCCCAGGACCCCGGCTCCATTCTCTCCTCACCTTGGGCCCTGATTCGGTTCTCTCCCCTCCCAGGGCCCCAGCTTGGTTCTCTCCCTGTTCTCTGCTGGCTCGATTCTTTCCCGACTTGGGGCCCAGCTCGATTCTCTCCCCGTTCTCCCCCGGCTTGGTTTTCTCCCCGCCAGGGCTCCGACTCGGTTCTCTCCCCACCCGGGGCCCCGGCTTGAGTCTCTCCATGTTCTCTCCCGTTTTGGTTTTCTCCCCGCCGAAGACCTCAACTTGGTTCTTTCCCCTCCCAGAGCCCTGCTCGATTCTCTCCCCGCCCGGAGCTGGTTTGAATTTACCATCCATCTCTCAGGAGCAGAAACATAATCCTTTCGACTAGCCGTCGGGAATGTCACCCTGTAGTTCAGAGGAGAGAATTGATTTTGTCTATAAGGTCCCCGTTTCCCCACTGTATACCAGCCTTTTAACAGCGTACTCCGTTTCTTGAACTGATGGCTCTTCACAGTTTTTGGCCGGTAAAAATTGCCTTCCTCCAACATAAGGGGAGAATTTCCAAATCTATGTTTTACAGAAGAATTTGTATCGGTGGAAAGATAAATGAGGCATTTTGGCTCCATTTCTGCCTGGCCACTGGGTTCTTCTGCTGATGCGAGATCCTGCTATTCTCCAAAAATCAGCTACTGAGTAGAGCTGGCTGGTTTTAAGGCTACAGTTTTTTTTAACTTCAGTGATTTTCAGGCAGGGTTTGTTGAGTTGGGTGTAGGTAATGTGACCTGTATTGTAAAAGGAACTGAAATTCCCAGTAGTTATCGTAATCCCGGCTCTGCCACTTGTCAGCTGTGTGACCTTGGTTAAGTTACATCACTTCTCTGGGCCTCAATTCCCTCACCTGTAAAATGGGGATTAAGATTGTGAGCCCCATATGGGATAGGGACTGTGTCCAACCTGATTAGCTTGTACCTACCTCAGGACTTAGTACAGTACCTTTTTTAAAAAAGGGTCCTTTTGGGAAATGAGGGGCGATCTGTTGAAAAATCACCTTTCTCACCTGGGGGCGAATGAGACCTGCCCGTTGAATAAGGGAGTGACAAATTAAAATTAAATAGGGGAAAGCTCACTGATTCCATAAAACATTTTGAGTCCTTCAGACGGGAATTTTGGGTTTTGAAATAATTACCAATCAATCAGTGATCATACATTCGTTCAGTCGTATTTATTGAGCACTTACTGTGTGCAGAGCCCTGAACTCAGCACTTAGGAATGTGAGATACGACAGAATTGGTAGGTTACGACCCCTGCACATCAGAAGCTTACAGTCTACAGGGGGAGACGGTAAAATAGGGATAAGGGAAATGGCAGAGTATAAGAACATTTACATAAGTTCTGTGGGGCTAGGGCGAGTATCCAAATAATTAAGAGGTTCACAGCCGAGTTGTCACAGATGGGAGGTGGATAGAGTGTACTATGGGAAGGCCTCTTAGAGGAGATGTGATTTTAGGAAGGTTTATGAAGATGGGATTGTGTCTCTTTTTACTGCTGAATTGTACTTTCGAAGCGCTTAGTATAGTGCTCTTGCACATGGTAAGCATTCAATAAATAGAATTGAATGGATGAATGCGTTCTCCAAAGGACTGAATATAAATGGAGAATAGAAGGGGCCCCAGAACTGAGCCATGGAGATCCCCCACAGCTATAGGGTGCCAAGCGGAAGAGGAGCCCGCGAAAGAGACCGAGAAGGAGCGGACGGAGAGATAGGAGGAGAACCAGGAGAAGACAGTGTCAGTGAAGCCGAGGCTAGATAACGTTTCCAGGAGAAGGGGGCCGTTCACAGTGCCGAAGGTAGCAGAAAGGCCAGGAAGGATAAGGATGGAGTAGAGGCTGTTGGATTTGGCAGCGGGGAGAACATTGGTTCACTTTGAGAGGACAGTGGCTGTGGACCGAGGCGGGCGGAAGCCTTTTTGGAGGGGATCAAGGAGCGAATTAGAGGAGAGGAAGTGAAGACACCCACCCAATCGCCTCTTCTCTTATATGTGGAATAAGGGATCGCGAAGGAAAGAGAAGAGGTGGTCTTTCACTTTGCCATGAAGCTCCACGGGGCTGGTGCTTTGGTCAAGGGAGGACCTGCTTGAGCCGGCGGTCCGAATTGATCACGGTCTTGATTTTCCTACGTTCCCCGTGGTGGACATTTTCCAAGCTACGGCCCCGCCTGTTCCATCGGTCCGTTTGGAAAATAACTCCCTCCCTCAGATTTGTAGCCGAATGCCTAGGCCGCAGATGCCCAAGGCCATCTGGGGCAGCCTGTGTTGCAAATTCTGGAAAATGTTAGCTTTAGCAGCTATGGATAACCATTTCCCTCACTGGCTCAAATCAGAATAACTTGCTAGTTACCTTTTAAAAAACCAGTAGGAGCGTATGAATGTTTGCTGACAGCTCTGTGCTTTCCTCAGACGCAAACCCCCTTCATTTGCCAACAGAAACACTGCAGTACGGATAGAACCTCCCGTTCAGAGAAATTATTTAAACATTAGGAAGTTGATTTACATTGAGATGCCCAAGCTCGCTATGGGCAGGGGATGCGTGATCAGGACAGGAGGGGGAAAGGCAGGAAGCAGGGAGGTTGGTGAGGAAGCTCTCTTATATTGTCCTCTCCCAAGCGCCTAGTACACTGCTCTGCACACAGTCATATTGATTGAGCACTTTCTGTGTGCAAAGCCCTGTATTAAGCGCTTGGGAGAATACACTTCAACAATAAACGGACACATTCCCTGCCCCCAACGAGCTCACGGTCTAGAGGGGAAGACAGACATGAATATGAATAAATAAATAAATCGCAGGTATGTGCATAAGTGCTGTGGGCCTGGGAGGGGGGATGAATAAAGGGGGCAAGTCAGGACATTGCAGAAGGGACTGAGAGGAGAGGAAAGAAGAGCTTAGGGAAGTAGGAGTTCAATAAATGTGATTGACTGATTGATCAGGAAAGCGGATGGCGTGGCAGAGGTGCAGGAGACCATGGAAGTGTAGAGAGCAATTAGGCACAGAATTCCAAAGGTGTGGCTCTGGAAAACTGTAGGCAAAATCTAAAGATTCTACAGGGTCTGGTGAAGGATTTGATGAGGGATAAAGTCTTCTGCCTTCAGGACTTCTCAACCTGATTGTCCCACCGTCACCTCGAATTTAACCTGTCCAAAACCGAGCTCCTGATCTTCCCACCCAAACTCCGTCCTTCCCCTGACTTCCCGTCACTGAAGACGACACCACCATCCTTCCTGTCTCGGAAGCCTACGTAACCTTGGCGTTATCCTCCGCTCGTCTCTCTCATTCAACCCACATGTTCAGTCTGTCACCATATCCCGTCTCTTCAACCTTCACAACCTTGCTGAAATCCTCCCTTTTCTCTCCATCGAAATTGCTACTGCGTTAATCCAGGCATTTATCCCAACCCGCCTGGATTGCTGCCTCAGCCTCCTTCCTGTCCTCCCCGCCTCCTGTCTCTGATACCCGGATCGTATTTGTACATAACCATTCAGTCCATTTTCCCCACTCCTCAGAAGCCTCCAGTGGATGGGCATCCACCTCCCCACCAAACAGAAACTCCTTACCATCGGCTTTAAAGAGAGAAGCAGCGTGCATTAGTGGATAGAGCACAGACCTGGGCTCTGATCCCCGCTCCACCACTTGCGTGAACTTGGACAAGTCACTTAACTTCAGTTCCCTCATCTGTAAAATGGCGATTAAGACTGTGAGCCCCCTGTGGGAACAGGGACTGTGTCTAACCCCATTTGCCTGTTTCCACCCCGGCGTTTAGTACAGTGCCTGGAACATAGTAAGAACTTAACAAATACCATTATTATTACTGTCATTATTATTTAAAGCCCTCAATCACCTTGCCCCCTCCTGCCTTACCTCCCTGATTTTCTACCCCAAACCAGCCCACACACTTCACTCTTCTAATGCCAACCGCCTCACTGTACCTCGATCTCGTCCGGCTCGCCACCGATCCTCGCTCACATCCTCCCTCTGGCCTGGAAGGCCTTCCCTGTTCATCTTCCTCAGACGGTCACTCTCCTCGCCTTCAAAGCCTTATTAAAAGTACATTTCCACCAAGAGGCCGTCCCCGACTAAGCCCTCATTTCCTCTTCTCCCACTCCCTTCTGCATGGCCCGTCCACTAGGATTTTCATCCTTTTTTCACCCAACTGTCAGCCCCACAGCACTTATGTACCTATCTGTAGCTTAATGTATATAATTATTTTCATGTCTGTCACCCCCTCTAGATTCATTGTGGGCAGGGAATGTGCCTATCATCTCTTTTATATTGTCCTCTCCCAAACGCGAACTACAGTTCTTTGCGTACAGAAAGCGCACGATGTGATTGATTGTCCCTCTGTATTTGGTAGAGGTTGAATAAATAAGGCAGCGAAGGCAGGCGGTAAGAGCAGTCTAATGAGAATCGGTTAGAGGGTTCGTTGTCAGGAGAGCGAAGAGGAGAGGTATTTGAAAGACGTGATATTGGAAAGACTGATATGTTGGCATCATGACTTTTATCACTAATCCATTCACACGTAATTGAATTGGGCAGGGAACACGTCACCGATTCTGTTATAGTATAACAACAACAATAATGCTTTTCGTTAAGCGCTTACGAGGTGCCAGGCACTGTACTAAGCACTGGGGTGGACACGAGCAAATTGGGTTGGACACCGTCCCTGTCCCACGTGGGGCTCACAGTCTCCGTCCCCCTTTTACAGATGAGGTAACTGAGGCCTAGAGAAGTTGTGACTTGCCCGGGACCACACAGCAGACAAGTGGAGGAGGAGGGATTAGAACCCATGACCTCCTCTGACTCCCAGGCCGGTGCTCTATCTACTCCGTCTTGCCGTTTCGCTCCCAAGTACTTAGTACGGTGTTCTGTCTGCAACCAAGGCTCAATAAATACTATCGACAGACTGACTTTTGAAGCTTCAATTTCCGCATCTTTGTCGTAACACCGTTGAATTGAGTTTTGGGCGGAAGTGCTTTTTTTCACGTCCGTCCACTGTTGTTATCGTCTGTTGAGCGCTGGGGAAAATACAAAATAATCAGCTCAGACACAGTCCCCTTATTGTTAACGGTGTTAGGTTATAAACAATTCAGGATCTTATAATCAAAATAATATCTGGAACAAGCAACTGGAGGCTCCCGGCGGCGAACAGAGTGCCAGCCGCTACCCTGGAGAGTGTAGTCGAGCAGGCTCTCTGGGTCCGGGGTGTCCTTGGGGAGAAGAGATCTAAAATCCGATCTGCCTCGGTTCTCGTCTGGAGTGCCGGGAATCCAGAGGAAGATCCAACTCCTTGAGAACCAGTATGACCTAGTGAGAAGAGCCCGGACCCGGGAGTCAGAGGCTGTGAGTTCTAATCGCCACTGCACCGGTCCCTGGTGTGTGACCTTGGCCGAGTCACTTCACTTCTCTGAGCCTCAGCTTCCTCATTTGTAGAATGTGGGTAAAATACCGGTTCTCCCTCGCTCTTAGACAGTGAGCCCCATGTAGGACTGTGTCTAATCTAATTATCTGGAACCTACCCCAAGCGCTTCATACATAGTATTCTTGGCTCACTGTCAGCACTTAACAAATCCACAGTTATTATTTTTATTGTTATCCTTAGCGTGTGATGGAGGTGGGCTCGGGACCTGCAGGCCTCACTTGGGTCTACCAGAAGCCTCCTAATAAAGTCAGAAATGAAAGCGGGAATTCATTAAGAACGTGCCCGATGCTGTATTAAAGGGCCAATTATCATCTAAATGGATTATTTGTCATCTTCTGATTTAATTTAGTTGAACTCATATTTGATTTTTGTACTAGTCTGCAACATCGAATATCGTGCACTGGGCATCTCACCCGAACAGAAGCCAGACGGCCTTTTTCGCAAGCCCGATAAATTCCCGAGTGGAAAAAAAATGAGGCTGCAGGTGACGAGTCTGGTTCAAGTAACCGTATCGTCACGTCCCGTTCCCGGCTGGCGGGTCTTTCCCCGTCCCTTCTGGAGATTCCCGCTCGGTTTCCGTCTCTCAGAGAACAACCCTCCCGGCAGGCTCTGCTCAGTCGTAACTCGGGGCTGAATTTTTGCAGGAACCCGCCCCGAGCCTCACGCCCACTTTCCGAGAAGAGCTCTGAAATTGCCAGAGGACGCTGGCTACGGCAACCTGACCGCGTTTCTCACGGCAGCCAGCTCCCCCTTGGAAGCCCGAAGCTTTCCTTATCTACAGGGACTAGATGGAAACGGAACAGGTAATGCCGCTCTTCTCTCCACTCAGCCAGGATTTAGCGGGAGGGGGATAACTGGGCGAGGGAAGCTCTCTCACTCCAACGTTTTCAGCCCCAGAACGGCAATAATGGATTTAAGGTTCCGGAGGAGAATTATTTCTAGAGGTAGATGTAATCACTGTTGAATTCCCTTGGGGCAATTCAGGGGTTTTGTCGGCTCCTGGGAGGACAAGTTTCAGAGAATCCAGCTCTTGGGCTGATGTCTCAGTCGATTACTTCCAAGTCAATCAGTAGGATTTTTGAGCACCTGCTACTTGCAGAGCACTCTACTAATTACAAAGAAGAGTACGATCCACGCCCTTAAGGAGCTCACGGTCTAGTTGGGGGACGGGGTCGGGGGGAGACAGGCACTGAAATATATACAAATACAAATAATACACACATATACACTCTCTTCCCATTTGTATACGTCTGAATTACTTCGTAGTAAAGTACATAGAACAGTTTACTAAAATGTCTCCTCACATGGGTGTCTCCTTAATTTTTTCCTCCAACAAATCATTCTCCATCATATTTATTGAGCATTTACCGTGTGCAGATCACTGTACTAAGCTCTTGGGAGAGTACAGTGTAACACTCAAAAGACATTTTCTGCCCACAACGAGTCTCCAGTCTTAGAGGGGGAGACACACATTCATATAAAGAAAAAAAAAATCACGCCTGTGTGCGTAGGTGCTGTGGGGCTGAAGGAGGAATAGAAAAAAAGGGAGCAAATTCAAGGGCAGTCTAGGGAAATTGGAAAACTTTAAACCTTGTGGAAATCTTCCCTTAGAGGTCTATTCTCTCCCTTTGCCTGTAGTCAGTCAGTCAGTCGGATTTATTGAGCGCATACTGTGTGCAGAGCGCTAAGCACTTGGAAGGACGTTCCCTGCCCGAAAGGACCTTACAGCCTAGAGGGGGAGAAAGACATTAATATACATAAATTACAGATATGTACATAAGTGTCTCTAGGTGTACAGAAAGTCGAAGTTGCATTTACTGAGCACCCATTTGGTGTCAGTGCTTTAGACTAGGCAATTGGGAAGAGCAGATTAATAATAATAATCATGGTATTTGTTAAGTGCGTACTACGTTCAAGGCACTGTGCTAAGCGCTGGGGTAGATAGAAGCAAATCAGGTTGGACCCAGTCCCGGTCCCACGTGGGGCTCACAGCTCAATCCCCATTTTACAGATGAGGTGACTGAGACCCAGAGAAGTAAAGTCACTTGCCCAAGGTCACACAGCAGATAAGTGGCGGAGCTGGGGTTAGAACCCATGACCTTCTGGCTCTCAGGCCTGTGCACTACCCTCTACTCCGTGGTCATGACTCCCGAGTAAAAGGTACCCTGCCCACTCAGAAATTATATGCTGACGTGCTCTTCGACTGAAGTGGTCAGAATAAATAATTGAGCCCGTTATTGGGCAGGGATTGTCTCTATCTGTGGCCGAATTGAACATTCCAAGGGCTTAGTACAGTGCTCTGCACATAGTAAGCGCTCCATAAATACTATTGAATGAATGAATGAAATAACTGAGTTCACCTATGTACGTGACTTGGGAAGATAGAGAAGCAACTGGGCCTAGTGGATAGAGCACGGGCCCGGGAGTCTGAGGACCTGGGTTCTGATCCTGCCTCTGCCATTTGTTTGCTGTGTGACCTCGGGCAAGTCCCTTAACCTCACTGTGCCTCAGTTACCTCATCTGTAAAGTGGGGATTGATCGTGAGCCCTGTGTGGGACAGGGACGGTGTCCAACCTGATCATCTCCTATCTACCCCAGGACTCATTACAGCGCTCACCATTAAAAAAGATAAAAATAGGTTCGCAAGTGCTGGAGCTTGCTGATGGAAGTGTGTTGCCCAAGGGGGCTAGGAGATCAATCAGGGAAAGGTTGACAGCAGAGGAGGGATTTTACGAGGGCTCTGAATGTGGGGAGAGACGGATTTCCAAGCCAGGGGAGTGAGCGAGTAAGTGCGGAGAACGAGGTAGAGCTAGAAGGCTGGTTCTGAGGGTATGAAGACGGCGTGGTGTGGCACTGCAGTTGAAGAGAGCCGATAAGATTTCAAGAGGAGGGCCTTGAAACTGATATTTTGAGGAGCTTTCGTTTGATCCAGAAAGACACGGGGAACCCAGTGGAGGGTTTTCAAGGAGAGGAGAGATGTGGGTCGAACGATGCTTCAAGATGATGCTGATAATAATGATGGTATTTGTCGAGCGCTTACTATGTGCCGAGCACCGTTCGAAGCACCGGGGCACATACACGGTTATCAGGTTGTCCCACGCGGGGCTCGCGGTCTTCATGCCCGTTTTACAGATGAGGTAACTGAGGCCCAGAGAGGTTAAGTGACTTGCCCACAGTCACACGGCTGTCAAGTGGCGGAGCCGGGATTCGAACCCACGTGCAGCAGTGTGGATCAGCTCCTTTATCGTTGGCCTTAAAGCGCTCAGTCAGCTCTCCCCTTCCAACCTCACCCCGCTGATCGCCTACTACAACCCAACCTACACGCTCCGCTCCTCTTAGGCCGACCTACACGGTGTCCTTCAATCGTGGGAACCTCAAACAGTCTCCCCTGCATCCCCTTGCCCAAGTCCTCCTTCAGGCCTGGAACTCCCTCCCCTCGACATTCGAGAGACCACGAGTCTCCTCGCCTCCAAGGCCTTATTAAAACTTATCAGAGAAGCAGCGTGGCTCAGTGGAAAGAGCCCGGGCTTGGGAGTCGGGGGTCATGGGTTCAAATCCTGACTCTGCCCCTCGGCAGCTGTGTGACTGTGGGCAAGTCACTTCACTTCTCTGTGCCTCCGTTCCCTTATCTGTAAAATGGGGGTGAAGACTGTGAGCCTCACGTGGGACAATCTCATTCCCCTATATCTACCCCAGCGCTTAGACCAGTGTTCTGCACATAGTAAGCGCTTAACAAATACCAACATTATTATTATTATTATTAAAACACCATTTCCTCCAAGATACCTTTCTCCACTAAGCCTTCTTTTCCCCTACTTCGTCCGCCTGTGCCCTTGGATCTCTGCCCTTTATTATTAATAAAAATTATCATTATGGTATTCATTAAGTGCTTCTTATGCGTGAAGCACTGTTCTAAGCGCTGGGCTGGATGCAAGGTAATCAGGTTGTCCCACGTGGGGCTCCCAGTCTTCATCCCCATTTTACCGACGAGGTAACTGAGGCACAGTGAAGTGAAGCGGCTAGGCCAGGGTCACACAGCGGACCAGTGGCGGAGCCGGGATCAGAACCCACATCCTCCGGCTCCCAAGGCTTCCGCTAAGCCCCGCTGCTTCTCTGCCAACATTTGATATTGACCCCACTCTCAGCCCCACGGCGCTAACGTCCCTATCCGTAATTTATTTCAATGTCCGTATGCGTCATGCATTTTAATGTCCGTCGCCCCTCTAGACGGTGAGGTCTCGGTGTGCGGGGAACGTGTACATCAAATCACTTTTCTTTTCTAGGAAACGGCACCAGGTATGACCTGACCCCTGTCACTGCGATCAGCGTGCAGTTGCTCAACAACGATGGAGCTCCAGTTCCAGTCGAAGGCCCGATATTTTTCACCGTCCCTCTGCCCACCTACAGCAACCTGAAGCATAATGCCTACGTCACAGCCTGGCGCTTTGACCCAAAACTTGGTAAGCCAGACTCCTCTACCGATGGTCTGATCGCAGCTAATAAGAGGCAGCGTGGCTTAGTGGGAGGAGCCCGGGTTTGGAAGTCAGAGGTCGTGGGTTCCGATCCCGACTCCGCCACTTGTCCGCTGTGTGATTTTGGGCACGTCACTTCACTTCTCTGGGCCTCAGTGACCTCCTCTGGAAAGTGGGGATCAAGACCGTGAGCCCCAAGTGGGACAACCTGATAACCTTGTATCTATCCCGGCGCTTAGAACGGTGTTTGGCACATAATAAGCGCTCAACAGATACCATCGTTATTATTATCTAATCATTCATCTGATTGCACGACAGCTCTCCCCGCCGCCACACGTTTCCCATGTTGAAACTAAATTCTCAAATTTACTTCTTGTCCTGCTGTGGAATACCCTCCTCTCTCAGACGGGTTTTTCCATAAATGCCGTTAATGGAATCCCGACTCTCTCATTCTCGTCGGTGTTCCCACGTACCTTCCTTTGGTGTTCATTTCCGGAAAATGGTAAAAGTCTGCGGAGACTGTGAGTCGGTCGGGCAGACCGCAGCCGTGGATTTGCCGTTTGCTCTTTGAGCGAGCTGTGGATTTAGATTGCCGATTATTTCAATTAGCCAAGATGCTCTGAACCCAGAAAGGGAGACTAGATTGTAAACTCATTGCAGGTGGGGATCTTGTCTCTAGTATACGCTCCCAAGCGTTTAGAATAGCGCTCCTCCACCCGGGCGCTCCGTAAATAATTAATACTCAATTAATGTCTTAATTAACGATTATTCCAGCAAGCTGGGAGCCCTACATTCGTCCTCTGCTCGTCCCCAGAGGGTGAGAGGATGGGTCCGGCAAAGGGAACAGCAGGGCTTCGTTCTGCTGAATGCATTTGTTGAGCGTGGTCAGAATCTGTCATTTTCCTCCAGGGAATTGCCCTGTATAAAGAGCAAACTGGGTCAGGTGGTTTGAAAACACAAATCATTGTTTAAGGGGAAAAGAAATCGAAGTGCGTGGTTCACCGTTTCCCATGTTACGCAGCCGCTCTGTGGTGTATAAACTCTCAAGATTCATTTTCAGGGATCTGATCGGGGCCTTCCTGGAATTTTAAAGGCCGACTGACTTCTGTCGCACAGGGGCAAAGCCTGTGTTGAGGAAAATCTCCCTTGGCTGACACTAAGTTCATTATTATATTTATTAGTATTTTCATGGTATTTGGTAAGTGCTTACTATGCGCCAGGCACTGTTCTAAGCGCTGGGGTAGCTCGTCCGACTGGGCTCACAGTCTTAATCCCCATTTTACAGATAACCGAGGCCCAGTGAAGTGACTTGCCCAGGGTCACACAGTGGACAAGTGGCGGAGCTGGGATTAGAACCCAGGTCCTTCTGACACCCAGGCCTGTGATCTATCCACTAGGCCAGATTGCTTCTCTATTAATATTATTATTATTCTTGTATTGGTGAAGCGCTTACTCTGTGTCAACCGAGATTCAAGTCCATCAGGTTGGCCACAGTCCCTGGCCCACAAGGGGCTCACAGTTGAAGTAGGACGGGGGAACAGGTGTTTAATTCCCATTTTACAGTTGGGGAAAATGAGGCCCAGAGAAAGTAAGTGACTTGCCCAAGGTCACCCAGCAGGCAAGTGGCAGAGCCGGGATTAGAACCCAGGTCCTCTGACTCCCAGGCCCGGGCTCTTTTCATCAGAACATGCTGCTTCCCAAACGGCTAAGTGCATATGGGCACGATTGTGTTCTATCCAGATGCGTGCACGCTGTCGAAACATCCCCACATGCTCTAACAGCACTCCCTCCGAAACACGTAGTGAAAACATGCGTGTGGAAGAACCGAGTAAACCAAGGAAAATATTGATTATGGAATCCAGATTTAACTGTCTTCAAAAGAAAGTCAGTCTATCAGGTGCCTGTATGTCGCTATGGAGACGGTAAATTCCTAACCAGCTTTTTAATCACGTATGGAGGTAGGTATCGGACATGCTTGAATACTCAGAATTTTCCCAGCTTCTGGCAGGGAATAATTATGTCACTGCCTTGCACGTTTCCAAAATGACCTGGACAGCGGGGTTTGCAAAATTCGGTTCATAGTATTTCAATTCCTATTATTTTGCAATTCAGTATGATTCAGAACTAGAGCTTACAGGTAAAGAGGATGAAAGTGAGGTAAATAGTTGCTGTTTTTTGATCTCTGAGCCACAAACCGTATACGTGCATCAAGCCAGACATATTGCGTCAAGGGAGTGAATTAGAGATGTAAATCGTAATGTAATGGAGGAGAGAAGAGGGATGTCTCAGTGGGCCGGGATTGTGCCTCCCGTGATTTTTGGTAACCGCTAACGGCATCGTATTAGCAGCGGAAGCAGGACTCATCTCGAAGGGTTGAGGAAGGAATTGATTTCCTTCTCTCTTTTAGCAGATTCCTAGTTGAGCCGATCAATCAATCAGTGGTATTTATTAACGGCTTACTGTACGCCGACCACTTTGGGAGAGTACAGTAGAGTTGGCCGGCGTGTTCCCTGCCTTCTAGGAACTTGAAGCTTGGGAATTGGGTGGGTAGGGGGTGGCAAGATAGAGACTCGACCGAGGCACGGAGAGTAGGATGGTGTTAGAGGAGGAAATGTAAGCCGGGTTGTAGCTGGGGACGGATCGATGGAAGAGACACATTGTTCTAATTACGGTGTTCGTTTTTTCCCTTTCCTTGAGGAAGAGGTCATTCATCCTATCAGAGGAAAAAACTGTTTAAAACACCACCTGGTCAAATGTGCTCAGCCGATGCTCAGTAAATATTACCGTTACTATTTCTGCAGCAAAATCTCGTATCGAAACAGCCGGGACTTGCGAAGGATCCGCCCAGGATCTTCTACCTTGTTTCCGTTATATGGATTGCTCTGGGTGGGCCCCTCATTGCCTTTCTTTCATAAGCTCCTTGAAAGCAAGGAACCTGTCTTTGATATTTTTCCTTTGTGGTTGCCCACCCGCCTCCGAGTCGAACGCAGACTCCTCACCACTGAAAGCACTCGATCACTTTGCCCCCTCCTACGTCACCTCCCTATTTTCCTACTGCAGCCCAGCCCACACATTTCACTCCTCTAATGCCGACCTCCCTCAGTTATATCTATCTCACCACCGACCCCTCGCCCACATCCTGACTCTGGCCCGGAACTCCCTCCCCCTTCCTATCCGACAGCAAATTTCCAAGAGGCCTTCTCGACTAAGTCCTCTTTCCTCCCTCTGCCTCGCCGTTGGATTTGTACCCTGAATTCACCCTATCCCTCAGCCCCACCACACTTATGTACCTAGCTGTAATTGTATTTATTTGTATTGATATCCCTCTCCCCCTCTAGACTATAAGCTTGGTTTTAGGGCCGGGGGGTTAAATGGTATTTGATAGACACTTACTGTGTATCAAGCACTGTCCTGAGCACTTGGGGAAGATACGAGATCTTCGGGTTGGACACAGTCCCTGTCCCACATGGGATTCCCAGTCTCAATCCCCATTTTATAGATGGTCAGGGAATGTGTCTATCAGCTCTGTTATATTGAATTCTCCCAAGTGCTTAGTCAAATGGGAAGCTGTGTGGCCTAGAGAACAAAGGCTCGGCAGTCAGAAGGACCTCGTTCTAATCCCGGCTCCGCCACTTGTCTGCTGCGTGACCGTGGGCAAGTCACTTGGCCTCTCGTCCCTCGGTTTCCTCATCTGTAAAATGGGGAATAAGACTGTGAACCCCATATGGGTTGGGAAGCGTGTCCCGCCTGATAAGCTTGTATCTGCCCCAGTGCTTAATACAGTGCTCGGCACATAGTAAGCCCTTAACAAATACCAGTAAAAAAAAAAATGTTCAGGAAATACCAGTGATTGATTAGATGTTCTCAAGCACTCACAAACAATAAGCGTATAAATGCATTCATTCAGTCGTATTCGGTCAGCGCTCCCTGGGTGCCGAGCACTGGACTAAGCGTTTGGGAGAGTGCGATGCCGCAACAAACAGACACATTCCCTTGCCACAGCGTTATGGATGGGAAGGGGATCTGAGGAGGCGCTTGCGGTTCTCACGTGACCAGCCGTGTCAAGGGGAAGTAATCGTAACGTCTTGATTAAATATTCAGGACTTTTTCCTTTAATGGTATTGGTTAAGCGCTTACTATGTACCAGGCACTGTGTTAAGCACTGAGGTAATAATAATAATAATGTTGGTATTTGTTAAGTGCTTACTATGTGCCGAGCACTGTTCTAAGCGCTGGGGTAGACACAGGGGAATCAGGTTGTCCCACGTGAGGCAGAGATCTGATCAGTTCGGACACGGGGGCTCACAGTCTAAATCCCCATTTTACCGGTGAGGTAACTGAGACACAGAGAAGTGAAGTGATTTGCCCAAGGTCACAGCAGGCAGGCGGCTGAACCGGGATTAGAACCCGGGTCCTTCTGACTCCCAGGCCAGGACTCTATCCACTAGACCACGCTGCTTCCCTAATCAGAGATCTCGTCTCCCTGATGCTCTCCCAAGTGCTCCGCACACAGTAAGCGCTCAGTAAGTACCCCTGACTGAGTGCCCGTTGTGGGCAGGGAATGTCACTGTTTACTGTTGCATCGTACTCTCTCAAGGACTTAGAACAGTGCTCTGCACGCAGTAAGCGCTTAATAAATACCACTGAATGAATGAATGATTATGAGTCCATAAAGTTCCCAGCCCGACAGACTGATTCTCCTGGGAAATTTAAAGGCTCCCTTGGAAGGGGACTGGAAATGTGTTGGAAAAATCAATGCCCCTCTCCTTTCTGAATGTACCAGAAATCGTCTCACACAGTCACCAACGTTCCTCGTCACGTACCGAAGGGGAAAAAGCCATCTAGGCTGTATCCAAGGCCAAGCGGGGCCACATTGCTGCTTATAACATCGTCCAGCAGCGACGGACGAAGGATGCACGTATCCCTTGACGCTCTGCTGAATCCTAGGCCCCTCCTCACCCGATACGTTGGTTTTATCCTTTGTGACAGCTCGATACGTATCACGAGGTGACATTCAAACTGCCCAGATGGCTGAATGACAAGCTCCTAGAGGGCGAAATCACAAGGAACCCATTTCACATTGAACAGACCGTGGTAGAGAGGGAACGTTGTCTGTGTCGAAGCGACCGAGTGGGTGATTTTGTACCAGATAGCTCTTAAGAGTGGGGGTACTTTTAGAAGAAAACCACAGGACTGGTTTGATGAGAATGACTCAGAGATCATTTGCTACTTGTTGTGAAACCTGCTTTTTATAAAGCCAGTTATGCCGTGAAATGTGAAATAAACAGACTCGATCAGTGGAATTTGTTGAGCACTGACTGTGTGCCGAGCCCCGTACTATTGCTCTTGGGAAAGTGCAGTTCAACAGAGTTGGTGGCCACGTGTCGAGGGGGAGACGAATATTAATCATTCGATGCTATGGGGCGCTTACTGTGTGCAGAGCACTGTACTGAGTGCTTGGGGGAGTACAGTACAGTAGCAAAATGAGCAGACCTGCCCCCTGCCCATCACGAGCTTACTGTCTAGAGTCTTACAGTGTATCAGTGTAAATAAATAAATCATGGGTAGGTACGTAAGTGCTGCGGGGCTGAGGTCGGGATGAAATCAAGTGCTTAAAGGGCATCGTGGACTAGAATGATAATAATGGCGATGGTATTTGTTAAGCGCTTACTGTGTGCCGAGCCCTGTTCTGATCTCTGGGGTGGGTGCAAGGTAATCGGGTTGTCTCACGTGGGGCTCCCGGTCTTAATCCCCATTTTACAGACGAGGTAACTGAGACACAGAGAAGCGAAGTGACTTGCCCGGAGTCACGCCGCTGACAAGCGGCGGGGCCGGGATTAGAACCCACGACCTCTGACTTCCAAGCCCGCGCTTTTTCCACGGGGCCCCGCTGCTTCTCGTAACATGATGCCACAGCTGAAGAGGACCTAGGCCGGGCAGGCCAAAACCCAACCAGGGACTTCTGTGGATCCAGGAAACTCGTATTCTGACTCCCTGAAGGATAGAAGTGGCTCCCCCCGCCCCTTATCCCAGAGAAGGACTCTTTGAAGGACTATCAGGAATCCTCCTCCGACGATTCCTCAAGTCTTTTTACCGCTCCTATCAACAGGAAAGCTGATATCCTAAAAAGAAGAGTCTGTGTTCCAACGTGTGAAGGCTTGGGGCTTCTACTCTAACCGTTGAGGAAGTCGGCACCTCAGTTGGAGCCCTGAAATGAATAGCTTCTCACACCTGGTAGCTTACGACTTGGGGCGAGTCACTTAACTTCTCTGGGCCTCGATGACCTTATCTGTAAAATGGGGATTAAGACTGTGAGCCACCCAGAACAACCTGGTTACCTTGTATCTACCCCAGCGCTTAGAAGAGCGCTTGGCACCTAGTAAGCGCTTAACAAATACCATCATCATCGTCATCATCGTCATCATCGTTATTACCAGCCGAGATCAATAAAGAGAGTGTGATTTCCAACTGTCTTCGGAGGTTAAAGTGACTTGCGCAGGGTCACGCAGCAGGCAGCCTGCAGAGCCGAGATTAGAACCCAGATCCTCCGCCTCCCAGGCCCGACTCTTTCCACTAGGCCACATTGCTCCGTACGTGTATAAACATATGTGAAATATATACACGTATGCGATATATGAATTCTTGCCCTGTCAACCGAGTTAAGGGACATTAGTGTCAGCTGCTTTTGGCCCATTCCATCTGCGTACCTCACGTTGCTAATAATAATAATGGAATTCATTAAGTGCTTACTATGTGCCAGGCACTGTACTAAGCGCTTCTCTGGAAATGCCTTTTTCTAGGGATCTGCTTTCTTCTCTTCAAGGTTTTTTTCTCGGGCTCGGTTCCGTTCAGTAGCCCCTCATTCGACCCCAATCCCTTCCAGCTGTTTTTCCAGTTCCGGGGCTGCAGACGCGTAAGGAAACGCAAATAACGCAAACCCACCCTAGGATTTCACTGGCCAATATTAGAAGCTTTTGCTCTGTTGGGGCTTTTGTCAACGTAGTTGAAAATGGGAATGGTTGGGTGTAAATTTAGAAGCGGAGAAATTGGTTTCCCAGGATAAAATAGCCTGTATCGTATCAAAATTCCCCTCTTGTTACCTCATACGGATGTGAGGGAGAACAGCTGTTAACATCCACGCCGTTCACCCTAGCAGAAGGAAATGAGTTACTCCGGACTTGTGGCTTGCTCCGAAAATAAATATTATGTTGCTTGCTCTCTCCGCAACACGTAGTTTTTTCTGTTTCTCTGACAGGTTAGAAAAAACTCACTTTTCTTAGATTTAAAAAAAGAACAAAACACGGTGGAGGGCGTCCCTTTGCTTTCGCCGGGACGTCTGAAGAAGGAAGCATGTGAGGGATTGGAGAGATCTGTCAGTCAATCAACAGTATTAATTGAGTGCTTTCTGTGCGTAGGTCACTCTATACGAAGCGCTTGGGAAAGTACAATATAGTAGAGTTGGTAGAAACAGTCCTTGCCCACGAGGAGCTTCCAAATCTAGAGAGGAGCGGGATGACAGAGGATGAAGTAATTACAAGGAAAGCGTAGAAGCTGGTGGGAGATTTCAGTTGGTTTCTAATATGTGGCTGTTGGGTTGTTGTGGTTTTTAATGGTGTTTAGTAAGCGCTGACTATATGCCAAGCACTTGACTAAGCCCTGGGGTGGATGGATTCATCCATCAGTGGTACTTATTGAGCACTTACTGTGTATTAAGCGCTTGGGAGAATCCAATACCACAGATTTGGCAGACGCACCCTGCCCATAACGAGCTTAAAGGTAGATAATATTAATGAGGGTATTTGTTAAGCGCTTACCGTGTCAAGCACTGTTCTAAGCGCTGGGGTAGATACAAGCTAATCAGGTTGGGCACGGTCCCGCCCCGCCTGGGGCTCACACTCTTAATCCCCGCTTTCCAGATGAGGTGACTGAGGTGAAGTGACTTGCCCACGGTCACCCAGCAGACCAGAGGTGGAGCCAGGATTAGAACCCCCGATGCTTCTGACTTCCAGGCCTGTGTTCCAGCCACTAGAACACACTGCCTTCTCTCGGGCGGTTTACCACACTCTCCGAGGAAGCCACAGCCGGTTTATTCCAGCTTGGGCCGGGCTAGTGCCGGGGTGGGGGGCGGTCAAGGACGTCTCATAAATGGCAGGCAGGTAGGCCTCCTCTGACGTGTCCCTCTCCGGGCCCGACAGACCTTCCGGCTGTCCGCTGTGAGGGCCAGATTGTCCACCTGTCGTGAGGTTGGGCCTTGGAGTACTAAGCGCTCGGTAAATACGACAGTCTGACCTGGTTATTTTGTGCTATTCCGCTCAAATACCCAATTAGCCTCATTTTCTTTATAAGGTATTAGTTCAGCGCTTACTATGCGTCGAGCACTGGAAGTCAGGAACAAGGAAGTCAGGTTAGACGCAGTCCTCGTCCCAGACGGGGCTCATGGTCTAAGTTGGAGGGAAGAGGATTCGATACGTTTTACAGATGAGGTAACTGAGGCCCAGAGAAGGTAAGTGACGAGCTCAAGGTCACACGGCCCACAGGTGGCGGAGCCCGGATTAGAACTCAGGTCCACTGACTTCAAGGCCCACGCTCCTTCTCATTCTTCTCATTATTATTGTCGTCGTCGTTAATACTGCCTGCGGGGTGATTTGGTCGATATTGTTTTGATTTTTAATTTGCAAACGTTTTGGAATTTTAGGTTTTAATTTGCTAACGTACCTCAGTTCTGCACTGCAACGAATCAAGTTATCCACTCCAGGGAAAATTTCTTTCGACAGTGACATACAATTCGCTCTCCCTTTCTGGAGGTGATCCAGGCTAACCTCTGACCCACCACACTAGGAAAGTGATTAACTGTTGAGGACACAAGACTAGAGTTTGAAATTAGAGACTGTGAGCCCGATGTTTGGTAGGGATTGTCTCTATCTGTGGCCAAGATTGTATTTTCCAAGTTCTCTACACAGTAAGCGCTCAAATAAATACGAATGAGTTAGAGAAAAGGGCGTAGGAAAGCAGCGTGGCCTAAAGAGCGGGGGCTTGGAAGTCAGAGGGCCTGGGTTCTAATCCCCAGTTCTGCCACTCGTCCGCTGCGTGACCTCGGGCAGGTCACGGAAAATCTCTGGGCCTCGGTTACCTCATCTGTAAAAGAGGTATTAAATCCTCCTCCCGGCGTGATCCCGATTGTATGCCACGCTTTAAGCACGTAAGAAAGTACAATAATAATAATTTTTTTAATACCTTGCAAATTCCCCGTTGGTGATAAGAGTGATGGTTGCTAGATAAATTCATCGAAATCAGAGTGACTCCTAGATTAATTTCAAGTCCCTGGTGCCAGAATTGGGGAGCCCTCCTATGGCTGACATGGTCAAACCACACCCAGCCCCAGAATTGGATCGCCCAAGGTCACACAGCAGACAAAGGGCGGAGCCGGGATCGGGAACCCATGACCTTCTGACTTCCAAGCCTGTGGTCTAGCCAGTTTGCATGTCCGCTCTCTATTAGAGAAGCGGCGCGGCTTAGCGGAAAGAGCCCGGACTTGGGAGTCAGAGGTCGTGAGTTCTAATCCGGCTCCGCCCCTCGTCAGCTGCGTGACTTTGGGCAAGTCACCTCACTTCTCTGTGCCTCAGTCACCTCATCGGTAAAATGGGGATGAAGACTGTGAGCCCCACGTGGGACACCTTGATTACCTTGCATCTCCCCCAGCGCTTAGAACGGTGCTCGGCACACAGTAAGTGTTAACAAATACCTTCATTATTATTACGATGATTATTATTAGAGGCCTCTGAGGGTAGAAGGGGCCCGGGAGCGGATGAAGAGGCGAGCTGGAGGTCGTATAGCGGGGAGAACGTCCAGGCCTCGAGGAGGAAACGGCCCCGCGAGAACGGCAGCCGCGGCGGCCAGGCCGGCCCACCTTGGCTCCGCCGAGAGGGAAGATTCCGTCGGTTCGACTGCCTCCCAAGCGGGACGAAGCGTGAAACTCCGGAGGAGGTGTCTGCTCCCCTAAAGTTGTCTTGTGCCTCCCGCAGGAACGTGGCTGAAAAGTGGCTTGGGCCTCGTGCAGCAGGAAGGGACCCAGCTGACCTGGACTTACATCGCCCCCTCAGCTGGGTTACTGGGTGGCGGCCATGTCTCCAGCCAGCCAAGGTAAACGCCAGCCGTGCCCCTTCGTCCCCGAGAGGCGGATTCTGCTCCTTCACTCCCGCTCTCCGCAGCCTGGCTCCGGAGGAATTAGGGACACACCGGATGCGAAGGAGAGGAGGCGGGGTGGTTCGGGAAAGCCCCTCGTGTTGAGTATTTTCGCCCGTCGTCGGGTAGGGATTGTCTCTGTTTGTTGCCCGGTTGGACTTGCCAAGTGCTCAGTACAGCGCTCGGCACACCGGAAAGCGCTCAGTAAATACGACTGAATGAATTTAGGCTCAGTCGATCCCGCTCCCAGGGCAGGCTGAAGTGGGAAGTTAGGCCAGGAAGGCCGGGGCACCTTGCCGGTGTTAAAGCATCCCTCGGGGTGACCAGGAGAGAACCTCGATAGGAGAAGCAGTGAGACCCTCTACACTCCAGGCTCCCTGTGGAGAGGGAATCTGTCACACTGTTGTCTTCTCCCAAGCGCTTAGCTCAGTGCTCTGCACATAGTAAGCACTCAGTAAATACGATTGACTGACTTTTGAGTCGTGGACCGGAAACTGAAAAAGCCTTCCCCGGGGGGCTTATCCTGTCAATCGATCCATCAAGCAGTCGATCGGTCGATAATGATCATGGTATTCGTTAAGCGCTTACTGTGTGCCAAGCGCCGTTCTAAGCACCGGGGCGCATTCAAGCAAATCAGAGTGGCCACGGTCCCTGCCCCACGTGGATCTCAGAATCTCATTCCCCATTTCCGGTTGAGGGAACTGAGGCACAGAGAAGTGAATTGACTCGTCCAAGGTCAAACAGCGGACAAGTGGCACGGCCGGGATTGGAACCCATGACCTTCCGTCTCCAGGCCTGTGCTCTTATCCACCACACCGTGCTGCTTCTCAGGTAGTATATTTTGCAAGCTTACCGTGTGCAGAGCACTCTGCGAGCACTTGGGAGAGTACAGTAGAACAATCCTTCCCCCACTCGCCCTAGGACGTCCCAGAAATAAAGGTTAGGTGATTGCGTGCGTATATATCGATCAGTGGAGTTTGGGAGCGGCCTGCTGTGTGCAGAGCGCTGTACTGGGCACTTCGGAGAGTCCATTTGCATTGAAAGTACCTCTGAGGCTATTGGCATTTCAGCTGGAGAGATCTGACCGGCCCTCAGGGACAGATGAACTCCAGCGCAGAGTGGGGGTCCTAGAGAGCTGCAGCCGGGTTCCCCCGCCCCGTTTGTGCCTCCCTCCCCTTGGTACGCCTCCCCTTCTTCCAGCCCAGCCGACGGGACGGGGCAAGCTTCCGCTGAGAGTCCACGCAGCCTTGATCGTGACCTTTCTCCCTTTAGAAACCGCCCCCTGTCCCCAATCGTACGAGCTTGTTTCGGGCATTCCTGTCTCCTAGAATTCTTACCTGAGAAGAAGAAGAATTATGGTATTTAAGCGCTTACTCCGTGCAAGGCACGGTAATAAGGATGCTAGCTGTGCTATCTGTTAAGCTCTTACTACGTGCCAGGCGCTGTACTAATCGCTGGGGTGGATACAGGCAGATAGAAGTCCCCTGTCCCACGTGGGAATCGCAGCCTCCGTCCTCATTTTCCAGATGAGGGAACTGAGGCCCAGAGAAGTGAAGTGACTCGCCGAGTCACCCAGCAGACGAGTGGCAGAGCCGGGATCAGAACCCGTGACTGCTGGCTCCCAGGCCCGGGCTCTGTCCGCTACGCCACGCTGAAAAGAAATATTCTTTTTCCCCCAGGGCGGGTGGGCTGGAGTCGAGGTATCGAATCTTTTGGGATGGGGTTCTTAAAATGCGCTGGGAAGATTTTCTAGCTTCATTTGTGGGAATTCGCGTGAACCTCACCGATGTTCGGATAATTCCTTCCTGGGGGCTGCAGGGTAGCTTCATGATGAACAGCCTTGCCACTGGTTAATAATGTTGCATTTGTTAAGCGCTTACTATGCGCAGAGCACTGTTCTAAGCGCCCGGGGTAGATACAGGGTAATCGGGTTGTCCCATGTGAGGCTCACGGTTAACCCCCATTTTACAGATGAGGTAACTGAGGCCCAGAGAAGTTAAGGGACTCGCCCACAGTCACACAGCTGACAAGTGGCAGAGCCGGGAGTCGAACCCATGACCTCTGACTCCGAAGCCCAGACTCTTCCACTGAGCCACGGTTCTTGTTGAGACATAGTTGGAGGGGTTGGGATCCCCTTGGACCCTTGAGAGCAGGAACTAATCTAGTAAACGTACAGACCTGACGCTTTTTAAACGGCCTGGCAGTCGGAACTCCCAACCTCGGATGATTCCCCACCACTATTTTTTTTTTAATGGTATCTGTTAGGCACTTACTCCGTGCCAGCCTCCCTCCCGGGCACTGGGGTAGACTCAAGCGAATCGGATCCCACGTGGGGTTCGCGGTCTTCATCCGGGTCTTACAGATGAGGTAACTGAGGCCCAGAGAAGTCAAGCGACCTGCCCGTGGTCACAGAGCAGACGTGGGGCAGAGCCGGGATTAGAACCCAGGTCCTCCTGACTCCCCGGCCCGGGCTCTTTCCGCTCGGCCACGCTGCTTCGCCGGAGAAAATGCCTAGCGGAGGGATGACGGGCTTGGGAATCAGGAGTCCTGAATTAGTCGAGTCCCAGCTGCGCTGTCCTCCTACTCTGTAGGACTTTTCTGGGCCTCGGTTTCCCCATTTGTAAAATGGGGGCGATAATCACACCTTCCTCTCCCTACCTCGCTAGGATCTCATGGGGAAAAAGACAAAATAATGGCTTGGCAAGTCCTTTAGAGCGGTCAGGTTCCTGGTATCGTCATGATGTCGGGGTATCCATTTTGGACGAATACTTCTGTCGTTTTAATATAAAAAGGTATATGATAATAGCGATGATGATGATGACGGTGTCTGTTAAGCGCTTCCTAGGTGCCCAGCACCGTCCTAAGCGCTGGGGTAGATCCAAGGCGATCAGGTCGGCCCACGTGGGGCTCACGGTCTTCATCCCCATCTTCCAGATGAGGGAACCGAGGCGCAGAGAAGTGAAGCGACTCGCCCGGAGCCACCCAGCTGACAAGCGGCGGAGTCGGGATTAGAACCCACGACCTCTGACTCCTAGGCCCGGGCCCTTTCCCCTGAGCCAGGCTGCTGCTACGCAGTCTGTATAAATGCAGTGATTTCAGTCATTCTGCAGTGAGCGGAAAAAGTCACGATGGGTTCCGTCGCCCTCCCCTATCCAAACCGAAACGCATCCGGTTCGGGTCAGAATGAAGCTCTCGTTCTGCGAGCCCACGGGTGCCCGGGGTGGAAGTTGGATCGTTCAAAGCCAGTTCCACCCGGTGATGTTGGTAGTGCAGTAGCTCGGCTGAACTCAGTTTCGGGGAATCTCTTCGAATGGGAAATCCCAGCCGGTCGAACCTACTCCTCTCTGCTCGGCTTTCCTCCCGGAAAAGCCCCGTCCGTAAGAGGCGGAAAGGAGTGAAGATTTTTCTTCCCCGGCCCCAGCCCTGGGGAACGGCGTCGGGAGGCTTCAGAACTTGGCTTAAGTTTTTCCAGTTCCGCCTGCCGGGCACGCCCGACGACGACGGCCTCTCGCCAGCGCTTACCGTGTGCCAGGCACCGTACCGAGCGCCGTGGTGGAGACGGGCAAGTTGAGTTGGACGCGGGCCCTGCCCCGGACCATTTTCCAGACGAGGTAACCGAGGCACAGAGAAGCGAGGCCTTGCCCGAGGGCACACGGCAGACAAGTGGCGGAGCCGGGATTAGAACCGCCGACGGGGGCTCCGGGGTTTCAGTGGACAGTGGGCATTTTCGGCGAACGCGCTTGGAGGTGGTCGGCCTGTGCCCTCGGGGTCGTAGGAGGGACGCTTCTCCCCCGCAGTCCCCAGCCCCCGCCCCCCCCAAATCCCGGGAGGTGAGGAAACAGACAGGAGCGCTCGGCTAATTGTCCCTTTTCCTCTGTACGGATTCTCACAAGTCTAAAATGCCATTTTCTGACCTTCCAGGTCCGGTCGTTACACAGGATTTTGCCATCTATCACACGGTGTTTCTTTTGGCCATTTTAGGAGGGTTGGCTTTCATCCTTCTGGTTTTGCTGGGGCTCCTTTTGTATTATTGCAGGTAAAGTCTCGCCGCTTCGGGAATCCCTTTTCCCTCTGGACTCTGGTACGCCGCATGGTCCCGAGAGCTTTAGCTCCTTCCTCCCTCCTTCCCCGCTCCTCCGCTCGGGAATGCCCGCCCCCCCCCCCCCCAACCCCCCTTCTCCGAAAGTCCCAACGGTCGGTTCCGGTCCGACGGCTTGCGGGCGGAAGGGAACGATTCCGCCGCGGGCAGTCGGGAGAGGGGCGCGGGGTCGAGGGGCACGCGCGCAAGGGGAGGGTCGCGAAGCCTCGCCGGCCGCTCGGGACAGGCGGCCTCCCGCGGACCTCCCGATCGGAGATCCGTCTCGACGTCGGGCGAGGCCCGGGTTTCCGAGCGTCTGCCGTTCTCGCTTTTACGACGGCCGGGGTTTGGATTTTCCGAGGCCCGGGGGTGCGCAGACCCTCCCCCGAGGAGGTCCCGTGTAACGTTCCCGCCTCTCGGGTCTGTCTCCCCGCCCCCAGGAGGAAATGCCTAAAGCCCCGTCGGCACCCCAGAAAACCGCAGCTCTCGGCGTCGCTGGACGCGTCCAAGAAAGACCAGTCGACGTCCATGTCCCACGTCAACCTGCTGTTCTGCCACCGCGAGTCGGATTTCCCCGGAGCCCTTGCCGTCGCGACGGGCGGATGCCCCGACCTCTCCGGCCGGGAGGAGGGGGCGGGCCCGGAGACGATCTCGGCCGCGGGGGACCCGGGGCCGCCGGGCCCGAGGCTGAAGCTGTCGTACAGCACCTCGCAGGAGTTCAGCTCCCGCGAGGAGCTCCTCTCCCGCGGGGACGAAGACCGGAGCGGGGTCTCGTTCGATAACCTGACGCCGGGCGGGGCCTTCGGGAAGGACTACCGCGGATCGGTGGAGATCTTCCCCCGCGGTCGAGGAGGGCCCCGGAGGCGGGAGGCCGCGAGGACGGTTACCGGAAGGGCTACGGCGTCCCGGTGCCTCCGCCGGGCCGAGGCGCCCAGGCTCCCGTCCGCCCCCTCCCGCGGGCGGCGGCGCCGGATCGCGACCCGGCCGGGGCCCGGGCCCCCGTCGCCGGAGCGGGAGCGGCCGGCCGACCGCCGGCCCGCCGAGTGCGCGATGTCCCGCTCGGTCGACCACCTGGAGAGACCGGCCCGGCCTTTCCCCGGCCCGGCCAGCTGCTCTGCTGCAACTCCGTGGACCAGGTGAGCGACCGCCTGTACCGCGGCGCGGGGCCCGCCCTGGCCGTCCCGGCCCGCTACCTGAAACTGCCCGGGGAGCCCCCCTACGGCGGCGGCCGGCCCTGGGGGGCGCGCCGAGGAGCCGGGGAGATGGAGCGGCTCCGGGCGGAGCTGGCCGGCTCCCTCGCGCAGCCGTTCCCGCCGCCCTTCTCCGCCCAGGCGGTGTCCCAGCAGCACCTGCAGGAGGCGGGGGCCGGGGACTGGAGCGCGCCCGACGCCCCCATGGCCGAGTCCCTGTCCATCCCGCCGCCCTCAACGACGCGGCCCTGGTCCACGTGGCGGCGGGGGACGGCCAGCTCCTGGTGGAAAAGGCCCTGATGGAGCTGGGCGGGGGCGAGCCCCCGCCCCACCCGCGGGCCTGGTTCGTCTCCCTGGACGGCCGGTCCAACGCCCACGTCCGCCACTCCTACATCGATCTCCAGAGGGCCGGCCGCGGCGGCCGCAACGACGCCAGCCTGGATTCCGGCGTGGACATGAACGAGCCCGGGTCCGCCCGCAAGGGGAGGGGAGAGCCCCCGCCGCTCCCGCCGCCCAACGCCCAGGGCGGGAGGGAGCCCCCGCCCGGCGAGCCGCCCGGCCCCGACGGGCCGGCCTCCCCCGGCTGCTGGACCTGGACGAGCCGGACCGGGAGGGCGGCGAGGGCCCGGCGTCCCCCTGCGCCCCGGAGGACGGTGCCCCGCTGCTTCCCGGAGGCGGCCGGCCGGAGGGCCGGGGCCCAGCTGCCCAGCCTGAGGGAGGAGACGGCGAAGCGGGCCGCGGACCGGGGCCCGGAACCGCCGGCCGAAAGCCCGCCGTCGCCGGCCGGCCCCGACCCCGCGCCGGCCGCCCTCGGGGCGGAGGGGGACGACGACGACGACGACGACCAAGGGGAAGACAAGAAGAGCCCGTGGCAGAGGCGGGAGGAACGGCCGCTGATGGCCTTCAACCTGAAGTGACCGGCGGCCTTGGCGAGGAGTAGAAGAATTGCCAAATACGCCCCCGGCGGAAGCCCCTCGCTTCTCCGCGACAGGAACGGGGCGGGCGGGGGCCGACGGGGCGCGAGGGAGGGGTGCGGACGACGGACCCCGGACGCGTCCGCGTCGACGGCCGGGAAGGGAGCCGACGACTCCTCAGAGGAGATGGATGGGGACGCTCGCCTCCCGCGGCCCGGGTACCGGACTCCTCGTCGCGGGCGGGCGT